>NC_139153.1:66086736-67286736 GCF_964270905.1 Leucopleurus acutus | reverse complement strand
CTTGCCCGCAAGACCAGTCAGGATGGGGAGTGGAAACAGGGTGGGGACTGGCTGTTTTGGAAATTCTTAATGAGCAGCTTGAAGTGGCCTCACAAGGGTTGGTGGCCTTTCCCACAATGCCTCAGAGCCAGGAGCACCTGATTCAGCTTGCCCGTACACTCCTGGACTCCCAGCAGGAGGCGCTTCCTGGGACCACTGGAAGGAAATTTGTTCTCATTGCACAAGAAATACATGTTCATTGTGGGAAAAAAAAATTTTTTTTAATGCAGATAAGCAAAAAGAAAAAAATTTTAATGTCTTAGAATCCCTCCACCTAGAGATTAACATTCGGTATATGTCTTCCTAGATTATATATTTTATATTTATTCTTACTTATAAGAATACTTATATGGAGTCATACTGTATACACTATTTTGTAACTTGCTTTTTACACCTAATAAATCATGTCTTTCCACATCAATAAGTAACCATTTATAACCCAATTTACAGGCAGTATGGACAGCTATTGTAAGGTTATACCATTATTTATTGAGCAGGTCCCCAACAGGGTTGGCTATTTAGTTTCCTTGCTTTTCTAAACAATGCTGCAATGAATAGTCTCTTGCTAAATTCTTTGCCTGTGTCCTTAATTACTTTCTGTAGGATAAATTCCTGGAGGTGGGAATGTTAGGTCAAAGGCATGCATATTTAGTCTTATAAAACTTACTTAAATCATTGCTTTTGTATATTACCCACTTACAGTCAACTCTCAGCTATATAGGGATGGTAGCGGGTGACAGGGACAAAGCAGTGGCCAAGATAACACAGACATCTCCTATATACTTACATCTGAAAAATGGTGCTATCTGGAAATTAGCAAGGTAGACAGGGAGGAAGTGGGTGGGAGATTGCCTGATTTCTCCCACTCAGGTGCCCAGTTTAGTATTCTTCCCTGCTGCTCACTGGGGCTGTGTACCAAAGGATGCCTTTACCTCTGTCTCTCCTTGCTTCTCCTCAGGTGTCTCTCTGTGCATCTCTGTCTTCAGAGTCTCTATCTCTTTCTCTCTCTCTCTCTCTCTTCCCCTCTCTCTCTGTCTCCTTCTCAGAGAAAAACAACTAATCTTCTGGTTAAACAAGTCTCTGTTGATAGAAAGTCAGGTGTTAAGCATAGCAATTGCTGGGGGTCTACCAGGAGGGATAAATTTAGCTTGTTTCTTTACGCAACTCTGTTCTTTCCAGCACCTTCTCCCGTTTAAAGGCCTCCTTCCAAGCTGCAGGCTGCTGGGCTCTGAGACACAGTATCCCACAGTGGCCAGAGCAAGTTGGGATTTAAGAGCAGCACTGTGGGAACTCAAGGCGGGCTGCTCCCACCCCCAGCCCACACTTACCACATCCACTTCTGCTCCCTCCCACCTCCTTTCACACCTTTCTATTATCTAATTGCAGGTCTATCTCCCCAAACCAGGAGATTCTCTGAGGGCAGGTGTTTGTGGTCCTCCTCTCTCCATGGCCTATCACTGCACTTTGCCCATGGAAGACCCTTCAGAAACTTTGCTCTAAGCTGGGAACTCCTCAAGGGGAGGGATGGGCCCCATTCACCTACACCCACTAAGCCTCCCACAGCACTTGGTGGGTGCTTGGTGTTTGTTCAGTATGTGAACAAAGGAAAATACAAACCCAACAAAGCAGGCGATAGAGATGCTTAGAGGGAAGAGTTACTTGACTTAATTACCCAATAAAAACTTGAAGACAAGATCATCACAGATAGATGGATAGATAACAGAGTTAACTATATTGATAAATGTGTGCCAAGAACTTCAGCAGGAAATTAAATAAGATCCTGGGACCGGGAGGTTTTGAAGGGCATGTGGAAGCCACTCCAGTGTCAGCCACTCAGAGACTCTTTTCTGTGACCAGACCCATTTCTTGGAAAAAGCTCAGGCTTTGGAGCCAGGGAGATTTGGTTCAAATCCCAGCTTTGCCACATACCATCTGGGTCACCACTGGCAAGTCAAATAACTTCTTCCAGCCTCAATTTTGCCACCTATAAAATGGGAATAATAATAATACTTACCTTACTGGGTTGTTATGAGGAAGATAGTTTTTTAAGAGCCGGCACATAGTAAGTGCTCAATACTGATTATGCCAGTAATTCTCCATGTGACCATGGACAGGGTTTCTGGATGTTTCTGGCCTTTCAGCTTTCTCATTTGAACAGGGAACAATGATCTCCGCCCCATATCTTTATCAAGGTGCACTCAGGGCTTCCCTGGTGGCGCAGTGGTTGAGAATCTGCCTGCCAATGCAGGGGACATGGGTTCGAGCCCTGGTCCCGGAAGATCCCACACGCCACGGAGTAAATAAGCCCGTGAGCCACAACTACTGAGCCCATGTGCCACAACTACTGAAGCCCGCGCGCCTAGAACCCGTGCTCCACAATGAAGAGAAGCCCACGCTCACTGCAACTAGAGAGAAGCCCATGCACAGCAACAAAGACCTAACGCAGCCAAAATAAAAATAAATAAATAAATTTATTTTTTTAAAAAAAAGGTGCACTCAGGCTCACTTGTGGGTTCAAGAGAACAAAGTAAAAGCACTGTGGAGATGAGAGGATGTACCCCGGTTTTAGGGAGTGGTAAGGGTATGGGTGAGGGGTAACGTAGTTTAGGCATGGTTGGCAGCAGCACTCCTTACCCTGTCAACTTGGGGGACCCTACAGATTTAGTAGGGGAAAAGGGGGGCTTAGTAAAATCATTGACGAGGAAGGAAAGAAATAGAAATGTGTTTATCTCACTTATATGCTTAAGTGCGTAATGTTTTCCCCTTCATGAGGGCAAGGATGGTCTCCATCTCATTCATCCCTTTGTCCCTAGCACTTGATATAGTGCATGGAACATGGCAGGCACTTAATAAACATAGATGCATGCATGAATAATGAATAAATGAATGAAACCAGAAATCAAGGGAGGACACTGCAGCCCAGAGAGAGAAGAAGCTATTCAACGTGACCCAGAGTGTAAAAACAGGGCTTCTCTTTCCCTCCCTCACGTAGCCTCTTGCTAAGTGTTAAATCCTAGAAAGATGGGCACTTGACAGCTGACAATTTAAACTGCTGGGGATCTCGTTCACAGGGTGCCCGAATTAAATTGGCTGTGCAGGATGAATCTGCAGTGGAGGATGGGACTAGAGGCCCCAGTCTGCCTCGGACTGGTAGCCTAGCAACAACTTCCAGTTCAGCCAATCACCGTGAGGCCCCTCTCACTGCGGCCCTGCTCCCCCACCTGCGGGAGCAGTGGGCACCAGGGAATCAGGGGGCTCGGCAGCCTCTGTGGAGGCGTTGGCGAGCAGAGTCGCGTTCCCAGGAAAGCCATGCAATTTTCCGAGTCCCTGTGTGGAGACCCTGGGAGTCAACTGCTTTTACCTGATCCCTACTTGTAGGCTGAATTATAGGCTGTATTTCCCTGTGGGTATATCTTGACTGCCCGACTCCACTATGATCATTATTATTAGTATTATCTTAACAACAGTCGTTTACCCAAGCAGGTTTTCACACTTGTAATCTCAGTTTATCCTCACAGAGACAGCGAGCCCCTGAGCGGGAGGGGGGTGGGGAAGTGATTTATTCACCATTTTATTTCTAAATCCTACACTGCAAGGGCACTGATTGGAAAAAAAATTGGCTTGAAGCTGCAGTGTTACCACTGCACCACTGGAAGGTCCATAGAGACCCTCCGGGGCAGCGATTTTTCAGCCAAGGAGCCTCTGTTCGAAGAAAAGGAAATAAAAGGAATCCAAATCGGAAAAGAAGAAGTAAAGATGTCACTGTTTGCAGATGACATGATACTATACATAGAGAATCCTAAAGATGCTACCAGAAAACTACTAGAGCTAATCAACGAATTTGGTAAAGTAGCAGGATACAAAATTGATGCACAGAAATCTCTGGCATTCCTATACACTACTGATGAAAAATCTGAAAGAGAAATTAAGGAAACACTTCCATTTACAACTGCAACAAAAAGAATAAAATACCTAGGAATAAACCTACCTAAGGAGACAAAAGATCTGCATGCAGAAAACTATAAGACACTGTTGAAAGAAATTAAAGATGATACCAACAGATGGAGATATACCATTTTCTTGGATTGGAAGAATCAACATTGTGAAAATGACTCTACTACCCAAAGCAATCTACAGATTCAATGCAATCCCTATCAAACTACCACTGGCATTTTTCACAGAACTAGAACAAAAAATTTCACAATTTGTATGGAAACACCAAAGACCCCGAATAGCCAAAGCAATCTTGAGAACGAAAAATGGAGCTGGAGGAATCAAGCTCCCTGACTTCCGACTATACTACAAAGCTACAGTAATCAAGACAGTGTGGTACTGGCACAAAAACAGAAAGATAGATCAATGGAACAGGATAGAAAGCCCAGAGATAAGCCCATGCACATGTGGTCACCTTATCTTTGATAAAGGAGGCAGGAATGTACAGTGGAGAAAGGACAGCCTCTTCAATAAGTGGTGCTGGGAAAACTGGACAGGTACATGTAAAAGTATGAGATTAGATCACTCCCTAACACCATACACAAAAATAAGCTCAAAATGGATTAAAGACCTAAATGTAAGGCCAGAAACTATCAAACTCTTAGAGGAAAACATAGGCAGAACACTCTATGACATAAATCACAGCAAGATCCTCTCTGACCCACCTCCTAGAGAAATGGAAATAAAAACAAAAATAAACAAATGGGACCTAATGAAACTTCAAAGCTTTTGCACAGCAAAGGAAACCATAAACAAGACCAAAAGACAGCCCTCAGAATGGGAGAAAATATTTGCAAATGAAGCAACTGGCAAAGGATTAATCTCCAAAATTTACAAGCAGCTCATGCAGCTCAATAACAAAAAAACAAACAACCCAATCCAAAAATGGGCAGAAGACCTAAATAGACATTTCTCCAAAGAAGATATACAGACTGCCAACAAACACGTGAAAGAATGCTCAACATCATTAATCATTAGGGAAATGCAAATCAAAACTACAATGAGATATCATCTCACACCAGTCAGAATGGCCATCATCAAAAAATCTAGCAACAATAAATGCTGGAGAGGGTGTGGAGAAAAGGGAACACTCTTGCACTGTTGGTGGGAATGTGAATTGGTACAGCCACTATGGAGAACAATATGGAGGTTCCTTAAAAAACTACAAATAGAACTACCATATGACCCAGCAATCCCACTACTGGGCATATACCCTGAGAAAACCAAAATTCAAAAAGAGCCATGTACCAAAATATTCATTGCAGCTCTATTTACAGTAGCCCGGAGATGGAAACAACCTAAGTGTCCATCATCGGATGAATGGATAAAGAAGATGTGGCACATATATACAATGGAATATTACTCAGCCATAAAAAGAAACGAAATTGAGCCATTTGTAATGAGGTGGATGGACCTAGAGTCTGTCATACAGAGTGAAGTAAGTCAGAAAGAGAAAGACAAATACCGTATGCTAACACATATATATGGAATTTAAGGGAAAAAAATGTCATGAAGAACCTAGGGGTAAGGCAGGAATAAAGACACAGACCTACTAGAGAATGGACTTGAGGATATGGAGAGGGGAAAGGGTGAGCTGTGACAAAGCGAGAGAGTGGCATGGACATATATACACTGCCAAATGTAAAATAGATAGCTAGTAGGAAGCAGCCGCATAGCACAGGGAGATCAGCTCAGTGCTTTGTGACCGCCTGGAGGGGTGGGATAGGGAGGGTGGGAGGGAGGGAGACGCAAGAAGGAAGAGATATGGGAACATATGTATATGTATAACTGATTCACTTTGTTATAAAGCAGAAACTAACACACCATTGTAAAGCAATTATACTCCAATAAGGATGTTAAAAAAAAAAAAAAGAAATCTCAAGTGAAAACCTAATGTGTATTACAAAACAACTAAAAACAGGGCTGTTCTGGGTTGAAGAGAAGTGGGGTCTCAGGCCCAATCGCCCCAGCCAACCCTAGGAAAGTAGACCCTGAAAGCGCAGTCCTGAAACTCCTAAGGATCTAGGAGCCTAGGTCAAAAATACTAAACCAGACTAATTCTCTCATTTTACAGGCAAGAAACCCAGCTCAGGATAAAGGTTGAGCTCAATAAATATGGCTGAATGGGTGGCTGCCTAGCTGGCTAAATGGAGAAATGAATAAAGGCCGGATATACCCTAGGTCATGCTCTCTATGGTAGCAGAAACTGGAACTAGAATATATGACAAAACTCACATTTTCCTTCTCTGTTCTGAATGCATTATTGGCTTTAGCCAAAAGCAAAACAATTCTGACTTAGTAAGCACTTAAAAAACCAAAAAAACCCCACAAAACTTCTTATGGATAATAACAATATTCCAGAGAGACCTTTTTCTAACCATAAGAGTTTACCAAAAAATTGGTGTAAAACGTTCAAATCATCTTACATCAGGTTGCCATGGAAACAGCAGTGCCTGCCACTGGTTCCTCACCTGGATTCCTGTCAAGGTGCCCTCGGAGCTTTTTCTCAGGGCCTGGGGCCTCACTCAGCCCCCATGTGCCTCTCCCCCAGAATCTAGACACAATCTCCACAACTTTCCACTGAAGGATCTACTGATTACCTTGAGATGAAACAGGCAGAGAGAATGTATCTAGAAAGTTCTCTGGAACCTCACAAAGTTCTCAGGACCATTGCCCCTGCTCTTCTCTCTCTGTTTTCTTTGGTGGACTCAGAAGTCCATTCGGGATTCTGCTCCAAGGTATAAACCAATACTGCGCGCCTCCAGGCTGTAGCCTGTCCTACCCTACAGACTCTCCCTGAACTACTGAGGGGACACTGGGATAATGCAAATGTTGTGAACTAGTCACCCTACAGTTTTAGTGTATATGTGTGTGTGTGTTTGTGTGTATGTGGTCAGGGGACCTCCAGGTGAGCCTCTGCTATAAAGAGAAAAGACCATCTCAGAGCATCTCCTCATTTGAGATTTGCCCAAATTAATGCACCACTACAGAGGAATGCCCATGCCTCCCTCTTTCAGAACCACTGAGAGTTGAAGTTCATTTCTGCTGACTGGCAGTATTCACTGCCCCAGCTGTCCAAGACTTTAGTTGGTGGGGTCTGTTACCTACCTACCTACCTACATATACCTCCGCCTGTGTTACATGAGTCTTGAAGTTCTCATGGAACCACAGGTTTTGGTCCCACCAGCTGTTTACTGCTCTTACTGGCTACCACTCTTTGGTACCTCCTTGGTGCCAGGTGCTGTGCCAGGTTCTGAGGCCTCATAGTTTCATGTAATCTTCATGACACCCCTTTGAGGTAGGTACTGTGGCTATCTCCTCTTTACAGATGAGGAAACAGAAGCTCAGCCAGTAGCTTGGCTACGGTCACACACTGGAAAACAGCAGAGCAAGGCCTCCAACCCCTGAGGGCCCCAAAGCCAGTGTTCTTTCCACCACAGCTCACTGCCTCCACCAGGGACACGCCCTTCAACTCCAGAGCCTCCAGTTCCCACAGTGAGGTAGGGGGAGCAGGGTGGCTCTGCAAAGGCTCTTGGGATCCGCCTTTCTAGGGTTTAGTTTAGGCATATCTCCTAAGGGCTCAGATGTCCCTGGGAGACAGGAAGACTCTCTTTAGAGCAACAGAACTCAAATCACATCTTCAAACATATGTTCCTCTGTCTGCACACCCAGAGACCCTTCCCAAGCCAGGCCAATCTCTTCTCTCACCAGTATACACAAAGTGCACAATCCTGCTTTTCTTCCTGCTACACAACTTCTATTTACTTATTTATTTTTTACTATCTATGCAGACTTCACCATAAAGCCCAGCTTAAGATCTGGGCTTTCTCCTTAAAGCCTTCCCTGATCACCCTTGCTGTCAGCTCTCTCTTTCCCCGTACCAGCTGCACCATTTATCTCAGGCTGCCTTCAGTGGTTTGTCCTGTCTCTCTGGCTAGCGCATTCCTTGAGGACAGGACCTGTATCAAGAACACCCTTCTCCTGGGACTTTCCTGGCAGTCCAGTAGTTAAGACTCCGTGTTTCCACTGCAGGGGGAATGGGTTCGATCCCTGGTCGGGGAACTAAGATACCTCGAGGGGTGGCCAAACCTAGCTCTGTGTTGAACACTTAGTAGGTATTCAAGAATAAATTAAAGAACTATTTAATGTTCCATATTTCTGTTTTGCTCCTGTTATATCCCCAGCACTTAATTCAGTACCTGGCACACTGTAGGGACTTAATAAATGTTTGCTGAATAAATTAATAATGAATGGTAAAGAATGAATGAACTGAAGGAGGAGATCAAAGAGTATCTTCTCTATTGGACTGCTGGGACTCTTCCCAGCTGGTGCAGGAAGGTGGAATTCTTCAGTGACTCAGCCGGACTTGGGGCTTGACTGAGCAGTTTGCTCTGTCAAGCCTGGTCCTAACTCTTGCCCCCCATTAATGGACACGAGACCCTGAGCCAGGGCTGAAGAGGAGCTTTTTCTTTACGTGTTGATCTCAGGAGGACAGAGGTGAGTTACCCTCAGGATTGGTGAGTCAACTCCTAATTCAAATGAGAGTCAAACCAGCCTGGAGATTTGTTTATCATTTGTCTGCTTCTTTTCCCTGTAGAATTAGAAATGGAATTAGAATTTGATCCCAAAGAGAAGCAAAGAAAACATCGCTATTTTAATACTCTCTAAGTGAGCTGGACTAAAAATGGACCCACCAAATGTAGTGTGGGATGCTGGATTGGATCCTGGGACAGAAAAAGGACATCAGTAGAAAAATTGGTGAAACCTATAGTTAATACTAAGGTACCGATATTAATGTCTGAAGGTTGGCAAATGTACTGTGGTTATATACGATGGTAACATTAGGGGAAACTGGGTGAAGGATGTATGGAGCTATCTGTATTATCTCAGCAACTTTTCTGTAAATCTATCATTATTCCAGAATAACAAGTTAATTATTATTAAAGTAAGAAGAAAAAAAAGAAAGAAAGAAAAAACAGGGAATTCCCTGGCAGTCCAGTGGTTAGGACTCCGTGCTTCCACTGCACGGGGTACAGGTTTGATCCCTGGTCGGGGAACTAGGATCCCATATGCCATGTGGTCAAAAAAGAAAAGTGAAAAAAAAACATAGATCGACCAAGGCTGTTAGACACTCGGCAGGGGCTCAGTTAACACATACTGCTTTAAGAGGAATGAATCAACATAGGTCACCTGCATGACTTGCTTTCCAAATAGTTAGATGTTTCTAATGTGTAACCAACACATTCAGAGTATCACCCGATTTTCCATTCAGTTGTCTTCTACTTGAGTCCAAAGAATCATTTGGGTAAAATAAATTTTTATCCATTTGGTTTGAGAGGTTAAACATGTAAAATACAAGTTACTTTCAGTGAACGGAAAGATACTGATTCCATCACAGTAGTAGGAGGTACAGCCACCACCACCCAGCAATGTCATTTCTGTACATTTTACGAAAAGTTTTTTTTTTTTTTTTTTTTGCATACATCATGTCATTTGATCTCACTTTCTTAACCAATGTGCAAATGATTGCTTGGCCCATGGAGTCTGGTAGGAAAGCTGGGGTGTTGCTTGCAAAGCAATTCTGAAATCATGATTAGAGAGGATATAGAAATGTAGAAATTAAGAAAGATTCCAGTCTTGGCTCATCGTGTTAGCTAATCTCTCTGAACACCTGTTTCCCACTTTGTAAAAGAGGTATAAATATAGTATCTAATTGATAGGATTGTGAGAAGATAAAAGTAAATGGTTTATGCAAAGCTTTAGGCATAGTACCTGGCACATTTCAAGTGCCTGATAAATAGCATTATTAGTGTGACATTAAGATGTGAATCAGAGCAGAGTTCATTCTACAGAAAACGCTGTCATCTCAGGCAGATAAAGAACTCCGGGAATGATTTTTGATGAGGACATTTTGATTCTGAAAGTGCACCTAGCAGCCTGCGCTGAACTTCAGGTTATGTCTGGGCAACACACACACGCGCACGCGCGCAACAGGAAAAACTGGTGGTTCTACTCATGTCTTAAAGAACTTTGGAGAGACTTCTAGCTCAGGTAATAGAGTGTTAAGCTAAAAAGGAACCTCTCCAGCTTTAGGAACATCATCATCATCATCAACAACAACAACAACAACCAGAACAAAGAGCACGATATAAAATAAAATCATGAGACATGGTTGACTTCACAGAAAGAAAGAGCAGAAATGAAGAAGGAACTGAAAGCCAGTGCCATGAGAGAGAAAGCTGATGCTGTGATTATTAGACCAAAAACTGGCAGCCACAGGGCCTGTCATTCTGGGCTGTGTGAGGGGCAGTTGAACTGAGATGCTGCTTAAAGCCGGGACCCTCCAACAGCTGCTGGGCCAATGAAACATGCCAATGGCTTGTCTCTGAGCAGGGCTCTGGGTGAAACAACACAAAGTCTCCCATAAAAATGCAAAGTCCCAAGCCTGTATCACCTGTGGTTTAGAGCTTGAACTGACACAACCTACAGGGTGATTATCATGAAAATTGGTCCTGAGTTGCTGATAACCCTGGGTGCCTGGCCAGGGCCAAAGCAAATCAGCTCAGATGATCCTTCCACCGCCGAAGCCACACAGAATTCCCATAGAAAAACCAAGTCCTTGTGCAGATGAGCTCACAATTAAAGTATTAAAAAATATTAACCAGGGCTTCCCTGGTGGCGCAGTGGTTGAGAGTCCGCCTGCCTGCCGACACAGGGGACATGGGTTCGTGCCCCGGTCCAGGAAGATCCCACATGCTGTGGAGCGGCTGGGCCCGTGAGCCATGGCCGCTGAACCTGCACATCTGGAGCCTGTGCTCCGCAACGGGAGAGGCCACAACAGTGAGAGGCCCGCGTACCACAAAAAAAAAAAAAAAAAAATTAACCAGACCAGGTTGGAGTCCAGTAATCTGTTTTAATAAGTTTAATGACTTCTCTAGGATGTCATTACCTATGCTTTTCTATTTCAAGCATAGGTAATGACATCCTAGAGATGTCATCCTACCTGCTGCATTACCTATGCTTTTCTATTTCAAGATCATTTTCTTTTCACTTGTTGATCCATTTATTCAACATTCACTCGTCAAAGATATTTTGTGATGAATATTTGCTAGGCGCTCTGCCAGGCACATCCATGACTTCTTTTGTCCCTCACCGTAACGTCCAAGGGATATGTCCCCACTCCCAAGTTACAGATAGGAAAACTGAGGGGGAGGCAGGTCACTGGTGGGCAGAGGACCCACAGTGATTAGTGGCAGAGCTGGAACACCAGCCCAGTCCCCCTCGTTCCTGGGATATGAGTTCTCCATCAACCCTGGAGTGTCTTGTCCCTCAACTGAGTGACAAAGACAGGCATATGGATGACTGAGGAAAGAAGTCACCAAAGTCACGGTTCTCACAGAGGCAGTGTTGTCCTCCCAGCGTCCGCCCCTGAGGCCCCAGTGGGTCCACTACCCAGAACACACCTGAGCCACCTGCCAATGACAATAACTTCAGCCACCCTTGGCTCCGGGGCCTCAGGAGGGGTGGCAGGAGCTGCCCAAGGCAGCACTGAACCAGGCATGGGAGGCAGACCAAAACACCTGTAGCATCCCCTGCCTCCACGGGAGGAGTCGTGCCGGGTCCGGCTGTGCCCACATTTGGTAGGCGCCCCCACTTGTCGTCTGGCCTGCGCAGGTGCTTTGCAAGGTCCTTTTGGAACTCACTTCCTGCCCGGAAAGACAGCTTGTCTTCCTTCTGAAAATGCAGGCACATCTGTGTGCAGGGCTGTTGCACCCGCTGAGCTCACAGCCTGGAACACTCTCCTCTCAGAGTGTGTGGCCCTCCCACCCTTCCTTCCGCCTCAGAGTGGGCCTCGCCACCCAGCCCACCTGAAACTTTGCCCTTTGATCATTCATCACACCCTTCGCCTGCTTTATTTTCTTCTTTGAGCGTGCATACTGATATTTTTCTGCATGTTTATTTATTCTATGGCTTGATTTCAAGAAGAGAATGTCAGCTTCATGAGGGCAGACTGTTTTGTTCACTGCTAGATCCCTAGGACCTAGAATGAGTGACTGGACAAATGGTCTATTTTATCATTGTAAATTCAGCCAGAATCCGGTCCTCAACTTCTCTGTCTTCACACTAAGTAGATTAGACTCAAACAGTGGCTTTCAAACTAAAAAGAAAAAGAATAAAATCATTGGAGATCAGGAGAGGCACAGACAAAAAAAATCATTGGAACACTTCCTTTAAGAGAAATTTTATAAAGAGTGGACAATAGCAGGGTTGTACTCTTTGAAGCTGGGGTAAGGGTCCAGGACTTCAATGTGTGTCCTTTCCCTGCTCCCCTGTTCCAGCCTTCCTAACCCCACCTTGGCCCCCCATGGAACCCTGGGGTTCCTCAGAACACAGTTTGGAAACCACTGGCCTAAGTGAGGTCCACTTCCAACAAGTCACTTCCTCTTCCAAAGTCTAAATACAGTCAACCATAAAGTGGAGGAGTTGGACTCGCTGACCTTCCTTCTATGACATTCTAGTATTACTCATCATATCAGGTAAACCCCAAAGTAAAAACTGCAAAGACACATTCAGTGTCACACTTGCCAATGGCCAGCAATTGTCAGGAGTCTATCAGGCAGTTCTTGTTGGACCAGAAGTTTATGGGAGCCACGGAACCCGTAAGATGTTAGATTGCTCAACCAATCTAGATGATGGGATGAGACACAGCATCTGAAACAATTAAGACAGTATACTGTCAAGTGCTAGAGTAGGTGGACAGATTCTATAGGTAAACTCGAGATCATGGAAAGAGATCCAGTGGGGTAAAATGGGAGGATATGTCGGGAAGAGGTGTTATCTCTGGAGAGAAAAACAGAAGGTCATTCTAGGTAGGGGACACAGCGGGTGCCATGAGGCACTGCCCAGAACCCCTAGCAAGACCGGAGCACTCACATGCCAGCCGCCAGGAAGGCAGTCTGCTGATGGTTCAGAGCTGAGCCCCCTCCCAGCCAACACACTGGACTTGACCTGGTGGTTATGGAGTCAAGGTCTGGGTCCCAAGCAGGGACAGAGTTTTTCCATCATCATCATATATCCAATTACAGCTATTGTGACAACGACTGCTAATTGTCCCCAGTATCTATTCTCCCCTTCTTCCTTAGCAGTTGAACCTCCAATTTGTAGCTGGACACATGGCCTCCCACAAGAAAGTCTACATTTCCCAGCCTCCCTTGCAGTCAGGTGTGGTCATGTAACTAAGTTCTTATCCATAGGATGTGAGGTGACGTGATGTGTGTCACCTTCAGGGTCTGCCCTTAGAGGGAAGAAGTGTGCCCCCCCTTTTCCTTCCCCAACTAGCTGGAATGCAGGCATGGTGGGGAGCCCTCTTGGGCTGTGACCAACATGATGGAAGGAACCTGGGTCCTAATTCTGTGGAGCCACCACACCAGGCTTGGAGGGCTGGAGTGCAAAGGCCACATGAGCGAGCAATGCTCTCAGGTCTTGCTGAGTCACTGCTATCCCAACCAGTGCAACTGCAGTATCAATCCGAGTTTGCAAAGCTTGTTCCCAGGGACCACTGCCGACCCCACTGCTGATCCCAGAGCCAGCTGTCGGGAGGGCTCAGCAGGCATTATTCCCTCCCACTGCTCAGTAGCTGAGCTGAGGCTCAGGGTGGCCTGTCCAAGGCCACTCACTGCTGAATGGATTCCTGGGGCAAGAGGAAAGGGAAGGTGGACAGAGTTTGGATGTTGGGGTCAGACCAACTTTGGTTTGAAGACCACCTCCCTGCTTACTAAACCCTACTCTGAAAGACCATGTGAAAATAATGTGTGTGGCAAGCTAGGCTCACAATCTGACTGTAGACACTTTTGCTCTCAGAATGCAGACAGCCTGCTTCCTAGACAAGTGCTCTTTCCCAGGGGGATCCTGGTCTCTGAGTCAAGTGCTCTCCGAGAGCGAGCTGTGGGAGCACCAAGGACTTAGTGCCTGACGGGAATGACAAGAGACTCTCAGAGGAGGTGACATCTGCGGTGGGCCTTGGAGGATGGGGAGATGCAACACAGGGAGAGAAGAAAGGGGATGGCATCCCAGGGAGAGGGAACAGCGTGAGCAAAGGCACAGAGATATGACACACCCTGAGACTATCCTGGACGTGAAGAGCTCTCAATCCCAGCCCTCATCATCAGGCCCACCCTTTTAATACTTTATTTAGCAGTTTGGGAGTTTGGTGGGTTGGCTTTTTTGAGCAGGCAGCGTAAGAGGTATTGGAAAACAATTAATTTTAGAGGCCAAAACAAAGTCACCTGATGAGCTCAGCTAAAAGTCAGCTCAGTCCCCTGTCCTACCCACACCCAGCAGGGGAACAGCCACTGAGGCTGGTACTTCCCAGCACCATTCTGTGCCATGAGACCAACCAGCCTCACTCCCCGGGGCTTCTCCTCAGGCTCACAGTCCTTATCTGCAGAGATACATGTTGCAAAATGTTCCTGCAAGGAAACAAAGCCTACATGCAACTTCTATGCAGATTTAAAATTATTTCAAAATAATATAAAAAAAACAAAACAAAGCAGGGTTGTGAGTATACAGATGAAACCCAGTTGGTAAGTGTTGATAAGAGTTGAAGTTAGATGATGGGTTCTTGAGGATTCATTATATTATTCTCTCCAAGATGTTTGAAATTTTTCCGTTTTCAAAAGTTATTTAAGGACATCCCTGGTGGTCCAGTGGTTAGAACTCTGCACTTCCACTGCAGGGGGCGTGGATTCAATCCCTGGTTGGGGAACTAATACCTCGCAGGCCACGTGGTGTGGCCAAAAAAAAAAAAAAGTTATTTAAAAGTTTTTTAAATGTACATGAATGTTCATAATGACATTATTTATAATAGCCCAAAGTAAAAACAACCCAAATGTACATTCCCTGATGAATGGATTTTAAAAACGCATTATATCCACACAAGGTAATATTATTCGACAATAAAAAGGAGTGAAGTACTGACCCATGCTACAACGGATGAGTTTAGAAAATATTATGCTAGGTGAAAGAAGCCAGACACAAAAGGACAAATATTGTATGATTCCATGTATATTAACTGTCCAGAATAGGCAAATCTACAGAGACACAAAGTAGATTAATGGCTGTCAGGCGCTTGAATGGCGGTATTGAAAGTTAACAGCTAAGGGGTATGGGGTTTCTTCGGGGGGATAATTAAAATGTTGTATAACTGATTGTGATGTTGGATGCACAACTTTGTGAATATACTAAAAGCCATAGAAAAAGAAAAACAGCCAGTAGAAGCTCTGAGCCATGGGTCTCCACAGGCTTCTCAGAAAA
Organism: Leucopleurus acutus; assembly: GCF_964270905.1. Taxonomy (NCBI): domain Eukaryota; kingdom Metazoa; phylum Chordata; class Mammalia; order Artiodactyla; family Delphinidae; genus Leucopleurus; species Leucopleurus acutus. The sequence goes on along the minus strand of NC_139153.1, from coordinate 67,271,391 downwards.
GCAGACTGGATGTGGACTTGGGCTAAGGGCAAGGGATGGACCAGCCCCTGAACCAAGGTCCATCTTCCTCATCTGTGACCCAGCCAGAGGAATTCACAGAATCTAGTCCAGTCTAAAGCCACTGTAGGAAAACTGTTTCTCTCTATCCTGGAAAAATACATATCCCACTAATAATCAGATACGGAATTTTCATTAGTCCAGGACTATGGTGGGCATTTTAAAGATTTCCATAAGCAATGCCTGACCCGTTTCCACTGCCAGGTCATACAGTCCTGGCGTCTCAGGAAGGTAGCACATCTTAGTTTTGCAAAGTGCGCTGGGGCTTAACTGTGGCTGCACACTGGGATCACCTGGGAGTTGAATAAACACTGGTGCCGGGTTCCATCCCCAGAGATCCTGATTTAATTAGTTTGGGGGAGAAGCTTGGGCAGTGGACGTTTTAAAAGCTCCCAGGTGATTCAAACGTGCAAGATTGAGAACCATTGACTAAGTGAAGAATTCTTCAATGACTAGAAGAAAATATCAAAATTGTAGCATAGAGTATGGTAAAGTTTCTATCATGAAATTTCTCTTTTAGATTTATGTTCACCCTGGGTCTCAATACAAAAAATACTTCTCACTGTAGGTTTCAGTCTGGGAGACTGGAGACCTCAGGTTGACAGGTCCTGTCAGTCACCAAGCTAAATGAAGGGGATTCACCAGTAGCAATCAGGTGTTTCCCAGTCTCTCCATGGGCCTCTCGGAGGGCAGGTGCTCCCCTGCTTCCAAAATAGCCCTTTCCCACTTTGGACAACCCTTGCCGAGTCAAAAGCTGCCTTTCTGAAACTTTCGCGTCAACCCCTGACACCAGGGGACCTGCAGTCTTCACCACTCCCTGGAGGCATCACATTTCCCCACCACGTGACTTTGTCCTGTCGTTATGCAGCGTCCTGGCTAGAAGCTGAGGCTCCTGTTCAAACTGTCTCTACCCGTCAAATTTATACTCACCTTTCAAGCACTAGCTCAGATGTCACTTCCATGAGGCCTTCCACGATGGGAGCTGTCTGCTCCCTCGGCCTGCACTCCTCTGCCTTTTAATTTTCTAACATTCAGTTGGAACTCTTTGTATTGTAACGACTTGGTTACTACCTTGGGGTTTGAGTAGACTGTAAGCTCCTTGAGGGCATGGGTGGAGTTTCATCTTGTATTATATCTCTGTATCCTCTGCAGCACCCAGTATATGCTCAAAAAACACTCGTTGAATGAATGAATGAATGAATAATTGGCTTGCCGTGAAGTTTTTATAGGGGGGAAGGTGCCAAGTAGTAGCTTAAGTAGGGATGGGGTTTTAAGTCCACTGAATGCCCATTCTCTGGTAAGACAAAATTATCTTTCAAAGTTATGCAAATGCAGTTTTGAGGCAAGTTCCTAGCCCCAAATTGGAAATCATGAATCTCTGCGCTGGTTGTCAGGGAGACCATCTCTCCTCAGCTGAATAAATGAGTGAACAAACATTCATTCTCTAATGCATCTTTAATGAAAACCAGGCACTGGGTTAAGTGTTTTATAAACATTTTCACATGCCCCCAAATTGGCCCTATCACAGAACTAGGCACATATGGCCAGAAGATGGACCCACTGCTGCCTAAGCTTCCACAGAACAAAACACAATCTCAGGACAGAAAAGCCCAGACTGGGAACAAGAGGAGGGGGCATGGCCTGGAGGAGAGTGGCCTGCGGGCCACATGTTGAAGATTTTTTTTTTAATTTATTAATTTAATTAATTTATTTTTGTCTGCATTGGGTCTTCATTGCTGCGCTCGGGCTTTCTCTAGTTGCGGCGAGCAGGGGCTACTCTTCGTTGCGGTGTGCAGGCTTCTCATTGCGGTGGCTTCTTTTGTTGTGGAGCGTGGGCTTTAAGCATGCAGGCTTCAGTAGCTGTGGCACGAGGGCTCAGTAGTTGTGGCGCACGGGCTTATTTGCTCTGCAGCACGTGGGATCTTCCCGTACCAGGGCTCGAACCCATGTACCCGGCATTAGCAGGCGGATTCTTAACCACGGCACCACCAGGGAAGCTCAAGAATTTGTTTTTAAAGAGACAAACCTCTAGTTATATGCAGATAGTATGATTGTTTACACATAAAGTATGAGATAATCTACCAAGAAACTTTTAGAACTATTAAGAATGTTCATGAGGTTGCTCAAAACAATATCATTTAGCAAAAACCATCAACATTCCTTTATGTCAGCAATAGTCAATTACATTAGAAAATGCCATAGAAAAAGACATCCCGGGACTTCCCTGGTGGCGCCATGCAGGGGACAAGGGTTCGATCCCTGGTCTGGGAAGATCCCACATGCCGTGGAGCAACTAAGGCCGTGCGCCACAACTACTGAGCCCACGTGCCACAACTACTGAAGCCTGCACGCCTAGAGCCCATGCTCCACAACGAGAGGAGCCACTGCAATGAAGAGAAGCCCCTGCTCGCCGCTACTAGAGAAAGCGCGCGTGCAGCAACGAAGACCCAACGCAGCCAAAAAAAAAAAAAGAAAAAAGAAATCTCATTCCCCATAGCAACAAAAACTAATAAATCTAAGAAAAGACACACAAGATCTTTATTGAAGGGCAAAAAAAAAAAAAAAAAAAAAGTCCAGAAGAAATAGAGAGATAGATAGACTATATTATAAATGGGAAGATAAAATTTAATCAAAATTCTAATAGAGCTTTTCACATGGGGGAAAAAGAGGGTTAAGAATGATAGTCAATATTTGAAGAAGAAACTGAAAAAGGAGGAGATGACTGCCATATATGATGTACCCCTTATTATAAGCCTATAGTGATCAAAACAGTGTGATTTGGTGCAGAAATAGACAAATTCACCAAAAGAAGAGAAGAGAGACTCCAGAGAAGACTCTTGGGATTCTAGGAACTTGAATAAGCCAGAGGCAACATTTCAAACAAGTGTGGAAAGGGCTGCCTATAAATAGTGTGGGGTAATTCGTTATCACAATTAAAAACTTCTATTTCTACCTCAAACTAGCCACAAAATAAATTTCAGATGGATGAACTTAAATATGAAAGAGCAAAACTTTAAAATTTTTGAAAGAAAATATAGAAGAAGTCATTGTAACAAAGAAAGATTTTAAAAAACACAAATTGTAAGTGGAAAAGATTTATTGATACACCTGACTGCATCAAAATTGAAATTTTATGAATAACAACAGACATGGTCAAATAAAAAGGCAAGTCATGGAATGGGATAAGATAGCTACAATGTCCATAACTGACAAATGACTCATGTACAGACTATATAAAGAACATCTACAAGTTGAAGAGAAAAGGATAATGGTAGAAAAAACAGGAAAAGGTCATGAGCAGGTAAGTTACAGAAGAGGAAACACAAGTGGTCGGTAAATACATAGAGATGCTTAACATCACTAGTTATCAGGAGGTACAGATTAAATAACAAAATAAAATGAGATATAATTTCACATTGATCAGATTGACTTAAAACTCTGTGGTCTTGGGAGTTCCCCAGTGGCCTAGTGGTTAGGATTCTGGGCTTTCACTGCCATGGCCTGGGCTCAATCCCTTGCTGGGGTACTGAGATCCTGTAAGCTGTGCAGCACGGCCAAAAAAAACAAAAACAAAAAAACTCTGCAGTCTGATAGTACCAAGGTTGATGACATTGTGGGGAAATTAGAACTCATATATGCTGCTAGTGGTTAAATTGGTACAACCACTTTGGAGAGTAATTTAGCCAAGTCTGGTTAATTTCATGTGACGTGTACCCTAGGGAAACATTCCATGTGGGCCTGGGAGACACAAACAAGGATGCCCTTTGCAGTGTTGTTTATAACAACAAAAACTTGGCCGTGTCCATCAACAGAATGACTAAATGAACCGTGATACAGTCTTGATGAAATAAACACTGAAAGAGGTAAAAGAGGTAAAGAGGATTGAAGGAAGTCAGGAGACCAAGTCCTGGTTCTTGTTCTGCTTCTAACTGATGACAGGATGTTATACAAGTCACGTGTCCCTCTTCATTGAATGCTCTCCCCAGATATTCTTGTGGCTCACTCCCTCCCCTCCTTCAGGTCTGTGTGCAAATTCCACCTGCTCAGAGAAGCTTCCCTGACCCTGGTATCCATACAACTAGCGTCCACGCCCCCTGACACTGCTTTGTCAAGAAGCAGAGTGGCTTAAAGGCCGGGCTAGGTTCAAACACCAGCTTTACCAAGTACTGTTTGTATCACATTAGGCAAGTTATTTAAGCTTTCTGTGACTCAGTTTCCTCCTCTGTAAATGGAGATAATAATAGTTTTCACCTCAGAGGGTTGTTGTGAGGACTGAATGAATTAATACACCAAAGAGTTAGAACAGTGCCTGATACAGAGAAAGTGCTGGTTAGTAGTAAATTGCATGGCAGTTAAAAGGAATGAAGTACACTGGAGTGACGTGGATCAATCTATAAACATGCTGCTGAGTGAAAAGAGCAAGTCCCACACACATGTCACCCTTCCCTCCCAATTGCACGCATGTGGCCCAGCACATGGACCAGCCCTTGGTTACATGGCCATCAGGTGTCCTTCTCATGGGTCTGAGCTCCTCTCTCCTGCTGTCCACATCGGTCACAGCCTGGCCAAGTCAGTTTTGGGCAGTATTTATTGAATCGATTGACTTGAATTAATTCTGAAAGTCCTCGAATGCCTGAGGATTAAGACGATGTGTATTTTAAGAAGTTGAACTAAAGACATGAGGAGGGTGGCAGCGATGGAGCAGGTGAGCAACACAGGTATCTGGAAAGAGAGAGACTCCCAGAGGCAGGTGTCTCCAAGGGTAGGGTTCTGTGACTCCAGGACCAGGGAGTGGGGTCCATGGTGTGACTGAAACATTAACTGCTGCATTCACAGATGTCTTGGCGAAAAAAAAAAAAAAAGAACTAGAAGGATCCAAGCAGAGCCCTTCCACTGCTACAAGAGGGAAAGTGGGATTGGGGACAAGGGGGAGGTGAGTAGAGGCTTTTTTAAAAAACTCTAGATACTTCTGCATTGTTTGAGAATTCTGTACAGTAAGAAAGAATTTGTTACTTGTGAATTATTAGAAAAAAAAATATCTTGCACAAAAGAGGTACTCAGGGAATGCGCATTACAATTATTCTTTAAAACAGAGACAAAGACTTCCCACCCAGCGCAGATCCCAGGCAGGAAGGGGCCCTGCTCACACCCTTCTTCACACACTGCAGCTGGCCCTTCAGCAAGTCTCATTGGCTCTACCTTCAAAGTGTATCCTAAATCCAACCGCCTCTCACCACCCTCACTGCCCAGGCACCTGCCCTGCCCATCCCTCGTCTCAACCTACAACCTTCCCCTATTGCTATCCTTGTTTCTCCCTTGTCCCCTCCATCTCACTACTCCCGGCGGGCCGGGGTTCCTTAAAAACCCAAACCAGGCAGTTGACATGTACCAAGTGCTTGCCTTGTGCCAGGCACTGTGATAAGCAGTTCACTCACTTGCTCCATTAACCCTTTAACAACCCCGGGAATGAGATACTAGTAGAATCTCAGCTGGAGAGATGCAGAAGCTGAGGCATCCAGTAATTTGTGCCAGGTCCACATCATGAAGGGCCAGCACTGAGATCCAATCCCTGTGGATCACGTGCTCTTAGCTGCCTCCCCACTTTGCCTCCCTCCCAGCAGCCTGTGCTCCCCACTCTCCCAGAGTGAAATCAGAGCTCATACTCCGGCTACGAGGCCCCACATGACCTAGCCCCTGCCTGCCCCTCCAGCCTTATCCACCACCTCCCTCCTCGTCATCCACCACTCCCCAACCCCACAGGCTCTCCAGCTGGTCCTCCACCTACAACAGTCTTTCCTTACTGATCTTCTAATGGCTTGTTCTCTCGTTTCACTCAGGTCTCTGCTTGAATGTCACCTCCTCCCAAATGGCCTCCCTGACACCCTTTCTAAAATAGTCCTCACTTTATTCTCTGACCCTTTTCTGCTGTAATTTTATTCATAGATCTTATCACTTCCTGATATGACATCATGAGACTACTTTTTGGTTGCTTATTATGTGTCTCCTCTCTCTAGAATTTCTGTTCCATGAGGGCAGGGACTTTGTCCCCAGTGCCTGGAACAGAGGCTAGCACAGAATGGTAGTGCAGCCAATGAATAAATGCTCACCCCCTCCCCAAGCCAAGGCAGCCCAGGGCTGCTCTGGGACCAGGTCTGGGCCTGCTGTGTGGGGCTGCTTGGAATGTGCCCACTCCCCTTACACGGGATGGTGCTTCTGCCTCTGGGTGTGTGGTCCCATCCTTCCCTCTGGGCCCCCTGGACTAGTGGGGCAGGAGGCAAAGTGAGATCTCCCATATTCCTTCCCAGTTTCCCTCCTCCGCTGGCCCCTCTGGCCATCCCTCCAGCCCCAGGGCTTGCACCTCTAGCCACCTGGAAGCTGGTCTGACGAATCCATCCCCACCAAGATGATGAACATGCCAGTTTGTCCTTTGCAAGGATATTTGCATTTTAAACGAGGCCATGCAGGAGCAGCTCTTCACCCTAATGTATGACTGTGTCATGGAATAACTTCCAAGCCCAGGATGTTTGAGAGAGATACCGCTTTTCCCTCTCCCAGACCTTGGGGGAAAGGGCATGGCAGGTAAGGGTGTTGAGGGAGAGGGAGAAACTGTTCCAAGCTCACCCAGTGGGTCAGAGACTGGGACCCAGCAGACCCCAACCTCAAATGCTGTCCCACTCGACCCACCTTTCCTGCCACTCAGAAGGCCTGACTTTGCTCCCCAAAGCACCCCCAAGCCATCCTCAGGCTCTGCTTTGTGGAATCCCTCCAGAGGCTCCCCAGGGAACCTAGAACAAAGACCTTACCCATTTCAATCCCACAGACGGCCAAGGCTGCAATCACCGCACCTGCCGACGTCCCAGCAAAGCGATGGGCCGTTTCCAGCAGCCGGGGAGCCAGGTCCCGAAAGGCGTCCACCACCCCGGCCTGGTAGAAGGAGAGGAATCCACTGCCCGAGAAGGAGATGGAATGAGGGGTATCTGGGTCCCCCTTGAACACCTGTTCTTCCATCTCCCCAGCCTGGGGCCTCCCGGGGTGCTGGCCTGCCCAAGCGCGGGCCGCCCTCCTGTCGGAACTCGCTGCCAAGCCTCCCTGCCAGCCCGGAGCCTGGAATGTGGCCGTCTCTCCCCAGGCGGTTGGGACACCCATGGGTGGCTCAGGCAGCAGCTGCCTGGGCCTGTTGAGCTCCGTCAGTAGTCATCCCCAAAGCCTGGTAAAGGGCCCAGGCCCAGGACGAGGTGCAGGAAGCGCTGATGGGTGAGCAGCGCCCTGGCCCTGCATGTGCGCTGCTCAGCCTTCAGCCCTGAAGGGTTTACTCATCTGGTTGCAAAACCTCCAACGATGGTTATGGGATGGCGCCTTCCTCCCCAGCACACTGCAGTAAAGGAACTGACCTCCCACCAGAAGGACGGTATCCCCTTCCCGCAGGGGCAGGGATGCCAAGTTGGCTCTGGTTTCAGAGGGAAACACGGCTCACAGCACCCATGCCTCCACAGCGATGCCCTTCCCTGGGATCCTTCTCCAGGCTTTGTGTGACGTGTTACACAATTATTTTTATTTGTTCTTCTTACATAAGTGCCCCTTTGCTTATTCACTTTTTTATTCACATGTTAGGACTGGCCACCAGCAAAGTTGTAAAGAAAAGAGTTTTGGCTTCAGGGGCACCACCCACCACCGCCTCTCCAGCTCCCACCTTCTTTTCTTCTTGGCCCTTTACTGACTGACACACTAACTCTTAGTCAGTGCCCTCTCTCCAAGTCCTGAATCTTTATGCTGTATCCTAAATGTCCCAGAAGAAATCAATCTGGAATCTCGATCATTCTGCTTGGGCTTCATACTGTGCACTGTTCTCACTTTGAAATGAGAAGTCTGAGATGCCAGTATTTAACCCCAAGGATGAACAGCTTGGGACGCCAGGTATGGGGGCATCTGGGTCAGGGAAGAGAGATGATTTGGAGCCCAAAGGGAGGTGGCGGGGGGACCAGGGTTAGCTCCAGGGAGCACTGGTCATGCTCCTCTGGAGCTGTGCAACGTGGCCCTGGCAAGGAGGGCCTTCCTTACAATCGGCAGATTTCACTGCCTGAGGAGGTCGCAAAGCGGCAAAGTGGCAAGATCACGTCTCTCCCTTCAACACCCGCCCAGGCCACCTAGAGGCAGGATCAGAATTGAAATCGACACACAAAGTCCCCTGCCCAATCCCCAGTCCAGCTCCAGACTCTGTTAGGATGTGATAGCCATGCTGAACCCGCCCTGGGGAGCTCCCACCAACTCTGTCCGCCTTACTGATCCGTATTGGAATTTCACATTGGGGGCAGCACCCAGTGATCGGTCAGGAGGGGGTTTTCTATCTCAGGTAGGTACTTCCAAGTATATTACCTCTGTTTGAGAAGGGAACTCCTAACTAAATGTGTCTGCAACAGAGAAAACGCGCGCCCGCCCGTGTCTCTGTGCTTGCGTGTACGTGTGCGCATGCGCACACGGGGCAGGCTCACGTATGTTCACAAAGATCTGAGGCAACCGACTGGCTGGGGTGAAGGGTGGGGTGGGGCTGGGTGGAGTCCAATCAGCTTTTGCAACATTGAGACCCTGCCTCCTTCCTGGGAAATTCGGTTGTCCTGTCCAGCTCTGAGCTGGGGGTCCTGGGAGATGGGAGGGAGTGGAAGACCCATCCCCGAACTCAGACGCCTACACTTATTGGGAACAAGATAGACAAATGAGAAATAGCCAGAGACCCATACAAGGCAGTCTATAATTAAGTACCAAACTGTGCAGGGCTGAGATTCCTGCCAGAAAAGTTAAGAGATGAGTGTGAGTGGTGTGGGCTGGAACCATCAGAGAAGCTATGTGGTAGAGCTCTGGGTTGGGGTGTTTGAAGAAGGTGGAAGGAGGAGGGAGGGTATTGTGGCAAGAGCAGCATGAGGTCCTTACAGAGAGGGAAGGGGTGTGATGGCAGCCAGTTACACAGGATGAAGGGCCTTGGAACAGACAGACGTAGGTTGAAGCCCATCTCTGCTATTTATAGGCAGTGTGACATGTGGTAACTGCTCCAGGCCTCAGTTTCCCTCATCTATAAAAGGGACAATAATGCCTATGCTGTACAGGAACTGTAAAATTTAAAATATAGCTGTAAAATGCCTGGCACGTGGTGTGTCTCATTATCAAAGGTCAGAAAGGGCCGAGGCTTCTGGAACAGATGGACCTGGGAGAAAAGGTGGAGTAGAAAGATGGGGTCAGCAGATGCATTTGCATTTGCAACATGCAGGGGGAGCTAGGAGAGTTCTCAGGCAGGAGAGTCTTGGAAGGGCAATGAGACAGGCTGGAGGATGAGGAAGGAGGATAGTGCTCTATCCTCCTATGGATGTTGGTGGCCAAGCCGGGGTGGCGGCTGACAAAAGATAAGTTAATGAAGCCATTGCCTCAGAGACTCTCAAGACCTGGGGACGGGTTGGATGGGCAGGATGAGTCATGGCTGATGCCTCATTTTTAGCCTGGGTGCTGGGAGGGGTGGGGCTGCCTTTGGCAGTTTTGGGAAAACTGGGACAGAGCTGGGAAAACTGGATAGAGTATGAGTTTACTTTAGGACATGTCTGAGATGACAGCAGGACACTGGAGTTTTGGAGGAGAGGCAGGGAAGGCTCCAGAGACAGGGACAGAGACCACTGCCATTGAGTAGCAGAGAAGGGTGAGTAGTTGGAGGTGGGCACAGGGTCATGTTGAAGGAAGACAACCTTGGACAGGTATGCTCCTTCCCGGTCATCTTGCTATTCCCAGTGAAATAGGAGGCAAGGCCACTTGTTCTACATGGACTGCAGGGCCTCGAGGAGGCTGGGGACCCACCACCCTTTCAAAGACAGCACTGTGTCCTGACTCGGTCCCTGGCACCTTGCTCTCCAGGCCTGGCTGTTGGATTAGGCCACAAGCAAACTAGAAATTCACGATTGCACTTAGGAAGGCCCCACTGGAACTGTTAACATGTTCCCACGCGCTGACCCTGGTGGAGTATTCTACACCTCTGAGGAGGGCTGGGGGCGGGCCGCAGGACTCGCCCATTCAGTTCCTTGGTGTTAAGTGATTGAGAAGGTTCTTCTCATTTCCTATTGTTCCTGACATTATGCTCAAAGCCCTAAGAACTCCAAGTGGATGCCATCAAGAAAGGATCACGGGGCTTCCCTGGTGGTGCAGGGGTTGGGAGTGCGCCTGCCGATGCAGGGGACGCGGGTTCGTGCCCCGGTCCGGGAAGATCCCACGTGCCGCGGAGCGGCTGGTCCCTTGGGCCATGGCCGCTGCGCCTGCGCGTCCGGGGCCTGTGCTCCGCGATGGGAGGGGCCGCAACAGTGAGAGGCCCGCGTACCGCAAAAAAAGAAAAAAGAAAGAAAGAAAGAAAGAAAGGATCACATTCTGACCTTTCTGCATTTGATTTTTAAAGTCGGCTCATAATCCTTTCAGGTGTTTTACACTAAGTTAATGCTGCTCATATGACTCATCAGTCTCTGAGGAAATCACATGCAAGAAACTGAGACGGCTTATCACACACAATTCCAACAAGACAACCCAAAAGGAACTTATAGAAGAACCTAGAGTTTCCCTAAATATAACATAAGTGAGACCACTCAGGACACATCGCACAGGGAAAAAGATGGCATTGAGATTCTGGGTTAGCTTTTCATTGATGGTGCACCCCGCTTTACTTAAATCTTGTAAAATGTTTATTGAGTGAAGAACGTGGTTGTTTCTCGATGTGAGAGAGTATGAAGGTCACAGCACCGCACATGAGTAATCTTGCCAATAGTGTTTAACCTGAATCTAAGGGAGGCCTAACTTCCGGTTACTGTGAATACAGAGTATGAAGGAGCAAATTAAATGATGCCAGGTGAAAACAAAGACAGGACTTTCCTGGCGGTCCAGTGGTTAAGACTCTGCACTCCCAAAGCAGGGGTTGCAGGTTCGATCCCTGGTCGGGGAACCACGATCCTGCATGCTGTGCCACGTGGCCAAAAAAAAAGAATCGGAAACAAAAACAAAGTGAAACTGGGAGAAGGGCTGGTAGATAATTTGTTACTACCCAGCAGCCATTCCCGGCCCACCGTTCCTTGCCCACTTCCCTACAGAGCAGCTGAAAGGTTAGATACTCGATTTCCAAGTCTCCCTTGCAGCTAGAGTCCATCATAAGACCCAGTTTTGGCCAATGAGAAGTAAGGGTGCATCTGCTGGGTGGCTCCTAACAAAGGTTTTCCTCCTTGATAAAAGGAGAAGGGTACATAAGGAGAGCCCCTTTCACCCCATTCTCCTTTCTTCCTGCCTGAGATGCTATCCTGTGAGAACATGGAGGATGGCGCTACGGCAGCCATCTTGTACCCATCAGGGGAAACAGGCAGCCACACTGAGTGTATTAGTTATCTATGGCCGTGTCACAAATTACCTCAAAATTCAGTTCCTTCAAATAACAAATGTTTATGATCTTACACAGTTTCCAAGCATTAGGAACCCAGAAATGGATTAATTCCAGGCTCGAGGTCTCTCATTAGGTTGTAGTCAAGCTGACAGCTAGGGTTGCAATCATCTCGAGGGTCATTGGGGTGGAACAGTCCACTTCCAAACACACTCTCATGGTTGCTGGTAGGCATCAGTTCTTAGCTGGCTATTGATAGAAAGCTTCAGTGCCTCACCACATGGTCCTCTCCACTGGGCTGCTCACAAGATGACAGCTTGCTTTTCCCAGAGTGAGATGTGCAAGGGAGTGAGAGAGAATAAGAGAGATAGAGAGTGTGAACCCCCAATGGAAGCCATAGTCTTTTTATAACACTGTGAGAAGTGATAACCATCCCTTCTGCCATATTCACACCCCTCCTACATTTTGCTAGGGTTGGTCTATGTGACCAGAAAGTGGGGATTCTTAAGGGACAATTTGGAGGCTGGCTACTTCACTGAGGATAGCAGAAGAGAGAGAAAGAAAGAGTCTGGGTCCTTGAGGAGATTGTTGAGTGAACTGTACCAACCCCCAAACCATTTGTACCCTTCCTGTTATATCAGATAATTGAATGCCTTTATTGTTGAAGCCACTGTGCATTTGATATTTGCTGCTGAAAACCTCAGGACTAATGCAAGGACTATTCAGTATTTCTAGTAAAATGTAGAATTATCATCTTGAGACGAACAAATAAAAACTAGTTCTTTGTTTTTAGGAAAAATAAAAGAAATACTTTAAGGTATAGTTTATTATAGCTGAAATCTGATTCATAAAAATTCTGAAAAATTCAATCTGAAAATTTCAGAAGAATTTTATTATACCTTTTAGAAATTGTTTACCAACTATTACTTCTGTTAGAATAGAATATTTTTCTCTTCCTTATTCCTCCTGAAAAACAAGTGAGGTTCTGCTCATTAATTGAACAGCTCTCTAATATAGCACTTGACTTTTGAGGTCTGTGACTTAATTTTTGTATACTTGATCAACATATATGTATATCCTCTGTGGGGTGCAAGTGTTTATACCTTTTCTAAAAAGTCAGTAATTAAAAAAAAAAAAGACAAGGCGAGAGGAGAAAATTTGACACTCTTGAGATGGGGACAGAGCTTGCTAGCACCCTGTCATGTTGTCCTTTTACATGACCTTGAGATCGTTCATGCAGCCTAAATCACATCTTATTCTCATTATGAAACAGCTTAATCATACAGTAAAGTACTAAAAATAGAATAGCAAACAACCATGTACCTACCTGACAGATTGAACTAACCTTAACATTTCATCACATCTTGGACAAATACTTGCTTGGTTTTAAAGAAATGAAACATCATAGGTAGAGGTGAAACCTCCTTCAAACTCTTTCCTAATTTTACCCCCACTCTCCCTCCCATGGGAAAACCATGTCCCAGATTGGAGAGAGTCTTTCCCTTCCATGTTTTTATATTTTTATTACATGAATATGTTTTGTAAACAATATATAGTATTGTTTTATAAATATTTTAAATTTCACATAAGCAAACACATTGACTTATTCTGCAATTTGCTGTTTTCATTCAGCGTTGGGATACATGGCTCTGGTCTTTTCCATGTTACTGCTTTGGTAACCTATTATGAGACCATGGGCAACATATTCATTATTCTCTTACTGATGGACATTCAGGTTGTTTCCATTGTTTTACTATAACCAACAATGCTACAGTGAGAACCCTTTTATACATCTCCCTTTAAATCATATGGGAATTTCTCAAGGTCACAATGTGGATATACCAGTTGTAGCCATGGGATTTTAATTTATGGAGGTAACTGAGTGGTGACATGGAGAAGCTAATGCCAATGAAAGAAAATTTTTATTATTTACACCCTGATTCATGAGGGCTTGCCATGCCATGCAGGGCTATATGGGGAAGCACCAGGTTTGGTCAGGAGGCAGACGGGATGAGGGGAAAGCATGGCCCAGAAACTTGTTTGTGTTTTCTGCAAGAAAGGCAAGGCAGGGCGGAGAAACAGCTTAGGACTGGCTGCTTTAAATAGTGTCAGCAGGCTCTGGACTATAGAGGTGGTCTCAAGTTTTCTGGAACCTAGCCCTGGGTGATTAGGGCAGAGGAATATTGCTTCCTGGAGTATAACAGCCAGATAAAGGAGGTGGTTCAGAGTAAGGGCTCTGGATTGGTTTCTTTGCTATGAAAGGTGTGCTTTGAGCCCTTTGCTATCACTAAGAATTGGTTAACCCTGGGAGGGGTGGTCTCTCCCCAGTCAGGTAGGCCAAATGCCAGACCATCAAGAATACACACAATAGGAAAATAGGGCACTTCTTCAATTTGACCAGTTGTTGCCAAACTGCTCTCTGGAGTGGTTGTGCCATTTTACGCTCCCAGACAATAAGAGATCTAATTGCTTCCCTTCTCTTGGTATTACCAGATTTTTTAAATGTTGCCAATCAGAAGGGTGTGGACACCATCTTATTGTTGTTTCACTGATGTTTTCCTGATTATTTACGAGGCTAGGCGTCATTTCATATGTTCATTGTCCTTCCTCTTCTCTGAAGTGCTTATTCTTAGCCTTTCCCCATTGGGGTGAGGACAGCGTTTGCCTTCTGTTATTAATGTGTAGACATTGATACTAATAATAGCTCCATTGAATGCATTGCAAATATCCTCTCCCAGTTTGTGGCTTGTCTTTTAACTTTTCTATGATGTCTCTATGGTACAGCAGTTTAAAATTTTAATGTAGTAAAATGTATCATTCTTTTCCTTTATGGTTTATATGCTTGTGTGTTTAAGTCATAAAGATGCCCTCTCATATAAAATAGAGTCTTGGTTATTTTAAATGATTTAACCATCAAGCCTAAGCTATTTGTTCAGTCTCTAGTGAAAAACTGCAGTCTGGTGGGCTGTTTGGCACCATCTGTTTTAAAATAAATGCTTGTAGGAATTTATCCTGCAGAAATACCCACAGGAGTCCCCACAGAACCCCAATATATGCACAGGGTTGTTAAATACAGCACCAGTTGTAATAGCAAAAATCTAGAAGTAACCTAAGTATCTCTCAGTGGAAAGTTAGTTAAATTAATTCTGGTATATATTCCTTTACCACATAATGTAATTCTCTGCAGCCATAGAAAAGAATAAGGGAGATCTGGATGTGTTCATATGGAAAGTTCTCCAAGATATATTGGTAAAGGGGAAAAATAAAAATTAAAAAAAAAAACCCAAGTATCCAAAGAATAAATATGCTACCATTTATGTCAAAAATGAAAAAAAAATTCCCTATGTGTATACACGTAAAATTTCAGAAACAAAACTACTCACGGTGGCTACTTCTGAGGAGGACCAGGGTTTGAGGGTGCGAGGGAAACCCAGTTTTCATTGCCAATCTTTCCTGTTTTCCTTGTTACTTCCATTACAGTAAACAAGGAAGAATTGCTGTAGGTGGTCCCCATTGCTGTAAGTTGCTATTTGTTTTGGCATTTGAAATATTCTGAGGTGAAGAGGAGAAGAAATTGAATTATTAGAAATGGGGCAGGAGACTGGGCATCATTGGGACAGTTTGTTTACATGTGTTCTGCAGCTGCGTCTGAAGGCATAAGGGGCAGTGCTTGCAGCAACGTGCTGGTTGATGAGATCCAGGCTTGCCTTTGTCTGGGGGAGCAGGCAGTTGTCTGGGAACCAAGGGGAAGTGGTTGGGAGAAGCAGGGAATGAGAGGGAAGAGGGATGGAAGGTTGGGGCAGGTCTGAGCCAATTGGATTCGCCTAGGTCCCTGCTGTCTGAGTCTTGCGGTCTGCGCCAACGTAGGCTCTGAGTCCCCTTGCACTGTCTGGCTGCAGGGTAGAAAGAGGCTCTGCACCCCCTCCCCAGTGGAGGAGGAGAGCTCCCCTCTCAAAGGTACTGGTAGGCAATTCTCTGGAGAGGAAGAAAAGCCAGGCTCAACCTAGGAAAATGCTCATCCGATAAATGGGAATTAAAGGCACCCCGAGTTTATCCTTGTTGAGATTTAAGAAGGGAGAGGGATTGGGCCGGCATTCACAGAACAAAGACAAATTGTACCCCAGGGTTGAGTCCAATGACCTTCCTCAGGACAGTACAGTGTAGGTGGTCAGGGACCTGGGTGGTCTGGGTTTAAATCATAGCTATGTTGATTCCAAGTTACTTAACATCTCAGTGCCTTAGTTTTCTTATGTATGGGAAAATAATACCTCCTAAAGGGTGGTCCTAGTATATGGTAAGTGCTTACAAAGTATTAACCATTGTAATTCTTTATTTAACACCTCTGTAAATTCACGTAACTGGCATCCTGGGCAGTGACATTGTCGGCACTGGGGGTTGGATCTGTTTCTGAGGTGGATGCATGTTAACCATGCTCACAGGCCTGATGAATAAGCTGTAACCAACTCATTCATTCACACTGGCCAGTGCTTGTAGGCGGATCTGTCGCCACCTTGATCTCAATTTTCCCCATGTGGGATCCCTGACTATACTCAGAGGCCCCTTGGGGGATTGGGGACACTTCTGTGCTCTTATTCATTTCTCTGGCTACTCCCGCTGTGTGACTGTCAGCCCCATGGGGGAGGGCACTCTGGTACACTGGAGGATGGCAACTCATGGTTGTCAAATAAATACTTGCTGAATGACTAAATGGTCATCACGTGTTCCGTGTCATAACCAAACACTGGAAACAACCTAAATGCCCAACAACAGGGAGTTGTTATTAAATTGTGGCCCAGTCACCCCACAAAACCAAACAGTCATCAAGAAGGATAATTATAGCAATTGTATAGAAAGATAGAGAAATGCTTGTGATGTAATCTTAGCAAAACAAAAGAAATCAGAATGGTCTTGGCATGATGTGGCTCAATCTTGATATTTTGTTAAGTGAAAAAGCAAGATCCTGGAAAAAGAGTATGAGATGATGCCATTCATGTAAAAAAGGGGGCAAAAAATAGAAGACTTCACTTGCAGCTCTAAGCACAAAATACCTCTGACCAGCAAACAAGTGACTGAAAACACCTGGGCCTCTAGGGAGGGGACAGAGAGGTAGACATTTGGGAACAAGTCACTGACAACTTTTCTACCCTCTGAATGTTGAACCAGGTGAGCGTGTTTCTGATTCAAAAAATCAAATAATTTAAAACACTTCCTGGTATATAGCAAAGCAAAATAGATTGATATCTTTTTTCCTACTATATTCCTCAACTCTAAGGCATAATTCTAACCCACATTTTAAAGTTTCCGTTATCAGAATATATCTCAATCAATGGGCATTCTTAATAGGTTCTTGTGGTGGTTTTTTTTTCCCCCTAAAAAGCTTTTACTAAATTAATGCTGAGGCTTAAATTTGATGGTATTTTAGAACCAAGGAAATATAGTACAGAAAGATGTGTCATCTAGAAAGGAACTATAACAATAAAAACCATTGTGTGGTGGGATCGTGGGGATCTTCCTTTCTCAAAATGGTCCTTACTGGTAATTTTACATCATCTTTTCAATAGTTTTTAAAAAACATATTTTAAACTGTTTTCAGGAGAGAATAAATGTTTTTAGAGGGAAGCATCCCCCAGCACTGGGGTATAAGAGAACCTGCCAAGCAGTAAACCCATGAAAATCACCACTTCCTCAACTTAGTTTAAATAATTATCAGAGCAAAGCTCTGGGCCCTAACTTAAGCTATGGTTACAAGGAGAGACCCATTGTCCTTGGATTTTTCCTGAGATACTCGCCTTCCAGGAACAGTTTGTCAAACCTGAGACAACACTTACTTGGCCACCATGGGTGTCTATTTCAGCAATCGGTTCAGACCT
This sequence comes from Leucopleurus acutus, assembly GCF_964270905.1. Classification (NCBI taxonomy): domain Eukaryota; kingdom Metazoa; phylum Chordata; class Mammalia; order Artiodactyla; family Delphinidae; genus Leucopleurus; species Leucopleurus acutus. Next base: position 67,254,078 of record NC_139153.1, on the reverse strand, counting down.
TGAGCTTTGATCATATAACATGTGGGATACACTAACAACGCTTCATACTGATGACTTGAAGTCTGTCAGGAATCGACTATTAGTAAATTTCATGTTTGCAAATTGCTGCAAACCCTTGTTACTCAGAGTGTGGTGTGTGAACCAGCACCAGCAGAATCTCATGTCCCAGACCTACTGAACCTAAGATCCACATTTTAACAAGACTCCCAAGTGATTCATATGCACATTAGAGTTTGAGAAGAACTACTGTAAACTGTAAATTGCAATATAGATGTTAGCTGCATTATTATTAATGAAAAAAAGTGAATAATAATAATTTCTTAATCTGTTTTCAGAGACCTTCACGTTATCACCTCATTTGGTTTTTATAGCAATACTAAGAGTTAGAGGGTTTTTTTGTTTTGGGGGTTTTTTGGGGGCTGCATTGGGTCTTTGTCACTGCGCGGGGCTTTCTTTAGTTGCAGCGAGCGAGGGCTGCTCTTCGTTGCGGTGCGGGTGCTTCTCATTGTGGTGGCTTCTCTTGTTGTGGAGCACGGGCTCTAGGCACGCCGGCTTCAGTAGTTGTGGCTCGCGGGCTCTAGAGTGCAGGCTCAGTAGTTGTGGCACATCGGCTTAGTTGCTCCGTGGCATGTGGGATCTTCCCGGACCAGAGCTCGAACCTGTGTCTCCTGCATTGGCAGGAGGATTCTTAACCACTGTGCCACCAGGTAAGCCCCAGAGTTTTAGAGTTTTTAAACCCCAGTTTATAGAAGGGAAATGAGATTCAGAGAAGTAAAGGGAAACTTATTCTATTGAGTTTTGATTAGTCCTGTAGTTAGGAAAAAGGTTGCCAATTCATTGTTCAGGTACTCTTGTGATTTTTTCAATGATGCAGATATTTGATGTCTAGCCAAACTGGGAGGTAAACAATAAATGCTGGAGAGGGTGTGGAGAAAAGGAAACCCTCCTGCACTGTTGGTGGGAATGTAAACTGGTACAGCTACTATGGAGAACAGTATGGAGATTCACTAGAAAACTAAAAATAGAGCTACCATATGATCCAGCAATCCCACTCCTGGACATATATCCAGAGAAAACCATAATTCCAAAAGATACATACACCCCAATGTTCATTGAAGCACTATTTACAATAGCCAGGACATGGAAGCAACCTAAATGTCCATCAACAGAAGAATGGATAAAGAAGATGTGGTACATAGATACAATGGAATATTACTCGGCCATAAAAAAGGATGAAATAATGCCATTTGCAGCAACATGGATGGACCTAGAGATTGTCATACTGAGTGAGGTAAGTCAGACAGAGAAAGACATATATGATATCGCTTATATGTGGAATCTAAAAAAAAAAGGCTACAAATGGGAGGTAGGCTCCTGCCATCCCTTTGAACATCCTTTTCCAGTCTCTGCTAGGATTGTGCTTCTCTCTCAATGCCCAGGACCATCCTCTCCCTCAGGAGGAGACAGATGACAGTCTAGTTCACGTGGCTAGCCCCTCTTATCTGCCTATCTGGGGCCCAAAGTGGTCTCAGCCTCTGTATGTGGGGGGAAGGGGGCTAAGGGGGTCTGAGCCCAAGGCTGAGAGTTAAGTAGACTCAACAGCCAGTATAACAGGTTGCTGGTCTGGGAAGCCAGATAGGTCCTTACATCAGCCCTGCAAGGACTTTTTAATTCTAACTCCAATTAGTATGGCCCATTCTAATCAGAGGACCAAGATCAGGATGAGATTAGGCTGTGCTTGAAAATAATTCAGGATTAGTGAGAAAAGAATAGAAACATTTATTTCTCAAGAAACCTAATTATTATTTAAGCCTAAGAGTTTACTTTTTAAAAACAAGTCATCACGTCGAATTATTTACTTGGCTATTTAATGGTTACTTTGTTTAGCTCTTTGATGAAGGGTTGGAGTTCTGTTTCAAGAAAAGATGAGGAAGCATATTGCTTTCTAGCTCAGTTAACTATATCTCCAACTTAAGCCATGTATTCAGACCATATGAGCTCAGAACAGGAGCAGCCCACCCTGACTATTAGGAACCTGAGATGAAGAAGAGAGTCCTGAGGGCGAGGCTCACAAGGTGAAAATACCCATAATGCATACTAAGTTCTTCCTGAGTCAGGTGATCCAGTTTTTCATTTTTCATGTTAAACAAAAATCTCATGTGCAATGATAGAAGCATTTTGGAGGGCAATCTGGCTATTTATCAAGAATTATAGCAGCTGTGTCTTGGGTGAGGCTCACTGTTTTCAATATTTCTTTGAATGAGTTATTCCATTCCTGAAAATTTATCCTCAGGAAATAATCTAAGGCATAGAAAAACTCTAGCCAAAAGAGCTCACCACAGCACTATTTTAATTTTTCTTTTTCCTATTTTTTGGCCATGCTGTGTGGCAGCATGCGGGATCTTAGTTCCCCGACCAGGGATCGAACCTGCGCCCCCTGCAATGGAAGCACAGCAGCTTAACCACTGGACCACCAGGGAAGTCCCACGAGAGCACTATTTTAGGTATTCAAGCATTGAAAACCCATAGCATCTGAGAGCAAGGAAATAGGTAAATGACCTACAGCGTATCTACCTAATGATGTATTAAGTAGCCGTATTTTAAATGATGCTTACATTTGAAGTACATCTGGTATTGAACTGGATTGTCCCTCTATTGCCTTTCATCTACTATGTGAAAATGGTTGAAACAAAGTTAAAAATGAAAGTTTTAAGACAATTTGTAAAGTACTAGCTGTAAAATTTGGTCTAAGATATATTAGGAAGGGTCTGCCCAGACTATCATCATCTTCTTTATCCATCCAAACCCAAAGTCCAGCCATTCTTCAAGTCCTGTGCTGCCTCCTCATCCCTCCCTCCTCACAGCTCCTACAGTACACATTGGCCCGTGATAGGCTACCTCGTGCAGTTGGTGTTTTCATTCAGTATGCATCTCTCTCACTGGGATCCTTGACATCAGTGACTGGGTTTTAAACCTCTTTTATTCCACACAGCACACAGCTCAACCCCTGCACCCAATCAGTCACGAGTCCTATTGATTTTACTTCCCAGCTTTCCTCAGCTCTATCTTTTCCTCTCTATCCTTTCAACTAAGCCTCATCTCTCACATGGGCTCCTGCCACATTGTAGCAATCAATACTGTATCAGTTATGGTGCTTTAGGCTGCAAGTAACAGAAAAGTCAATGTGGAGTAGCTTACACAATGAGGAAAGTCTGTCCTTTCTATTTGAGAGAAAAGCCCTTTCCAGAAAGCCCCCCAGAAGACTCTCCCTCGGGGTCCACTAGCCAGCACTGGGTCACACATTCATGCTTTAGCTGCAGGGGGGGCTGGGAAAGCCATCATTTGGCAGTTTCAATCTCAATAGTGGGATGCAGGCTCTGCCAGCAGGAATGAGAAGAGCGTGAAGAGGGTAGGGAACCAATAGTGTCAGCCCCTAACTTCCTGCCTTGGGTGTCCCCACCCCTTTAATCCATTCCCAACACTGCCACTATTAATTCACTCATTCATTTAATTAATTATTCATTCACTGTATTAGTCAGGTTTGGCTAGTTTATGTTCCAGCAACAAACAGCAAGGGAGAAGAGAGAGCACAGAGATCGGCACCGGCTTTTACCTGTTTCCGCCTAAAATGGACCTATGTTTCACCCATCATCCCCCAACCCCCCTCCCCACAACCATTAGTCTGTTCTCTGTATCTATGAATCTGTTTCTGTTTCATTATGTTTGTTTGTTTTGTTTTTAGAGTCCACATATAAGTGAAATCATATGGTATTTGTCTTTCTCTGTTTGACTTACTTCATTTAGCATAATACCCTCTAGGTCCATCTATGTTATCACAAATGGCAAGATTTCATTCTTTTTTATCCATTCATCTATTGATGGACACTTAGGTTGCTTCCATATCTTGGCTGTTGTAAATTATGCTGCAGTGAACACAAGGGTGCATGTATCTTTCTAAATTAGTGGGTTTGTTTTCTTTGGATAAACACTCAGAAGTAGAATTGCTGGTTCATATGGTAGTTATATTTTTAATTTTTTGAGGAATCTCCATATTCTTTTCCTTAGTGGTTGTATTCATTTACATTCCCACCAACAGTGCATGAAGGTTCCCTTTTCGATTCTGCTTTCATTTCATTGGCTAAAGCAAGTCCTATGGCCACACTTAACTTCAAAAGGGCACAGAGGTGAGATCATCCTTCATGCAGGGTAAGCTGCACGAACAGTTACCAAATCCAACAAATATTTATTGAGTGTTGGCTATATGCAAAGAGACGTGCTAGAGATGTATTGGTAAGAAAAACAAAGTATCTGTTCTGAAAGCTTTTACAGTCTAGAAGCAATAGTCTACCCCTTCCTTTATGTGCTCAGGCTAACATTTGAGACTTCAATTGTACCACCACTTACATTTTCATTGCATTTAAAAAAAAAAGCTTGGCTGTCTTCCTGAATAGGCTGTAAAACCTCAAAGATGTCTTATCCCTTCTTGTAAACCTCATACCTAGAATTGTGCCTAGAACTAGAAGAAACTTAATGTTCGTTGAATGATGTATGAGATAGGATGGGCTCAGCTACGGAACAGGAAGCCTAGATGACAGTGGCTTAAACAAACAGGGTTTGTATTTCAACATTTAGTGAGAAGTCTAACAGCCAGCAGCTGCTGGGGCTGATTTCTCTGTTCAACAATGTCATCCAGGACCCAGACTCTTTCCAGCCTTACACTTTGATACACTTGGCTTGTTGGCTTTTCCTCCCTGTGATTGTGCTTCATGATCATAAGACTGCTGCCACTGCTCCACATAATATATTTTTAAGGCAGGAAAAAAACAGAAGGGGCAGCAGCAGGGTGCTGTCCACTGGTAACTGTCCCTTATAGCAGGGAACAGAAACTTTCCTAGAAGACACCCAGTAGCTTATGTCTCATGGCCAAAACATGGATCACATGGCCACCTCAAGCTTCGAGCAAGGCTGGGAAAGAGAATATCGGGATTTCCAGTCTCTGTGGTTGGAGATGGCCAAGAAGGGGCTGGGGATGGTTTGGGCAGCCAACCGAAAGTTTCACCACAAATGAAGAATAAGTGCTCAATAAGTACTTATTGGTGGAAGCTTAGATTTTTATGATCTGGTTCTTTATTGATTTTTAATAACATATAAAGAACCCTCATCACTGCTGTGTCTAACCAGTATTGAATGCATCTTCTGTTTGTGCTGGGAACTATGGAATTTTCTCATTCAGTCTTTGCAACCCCGTGACAGAGGTATTATCCATCTATTTTACATATGAAGAAACTGAATCTCAGAGTACTTAAGCAGCTTGTTCAACATGCTCACTTACCAACTAGTAAATGATGACACAGGGGTTTGAATTCCAGTGTCTTGAGTCCAGAGTCCATGATCCTATCCTAGAACTTGAGGTCTAGAGGTGAACAGAGAGCTCATCAGACACAAGCCCTTTATTTCATAGTGCTGAAGCCCAGGATGGGAGGTAACCTGCTCAAGGTCACACAGCAAGCCCAAGCCAGAGCCAGGCCCAGGACCCAGGAGTCCTGACCCCCAGGCCACGGTTCTATCACTCTGGGCTGGCTCTCTTTAGAAACCTCACGTTAGTTCACTGATCTTTAAAAAGACAAAAATGCCAAATGGGATCCTGTGGACAATTCAGTTTTTTAAAAAAATGTATTTGACCTAAGTTTTGGCAAATTAGAACAAGTTGTTTCCTTTTTTGGAGTTGAAACTTAGCGATTAGTTGGTTCAAGCTCTTCTACCCATCTCAGTGGAAAGTCTAGTCTGTACAAAATTTTTCAGTTCTCAAGTGATAAAGAGGAAGGAAAGAATGCAATGATCAGAGCCTCAGCTGGGGCTTAACCAAGATTACTTTGAATTCCAAGCTCATGACCCAGAAATGCCTTATTTGTGGTGTTTAAACACGTCCTATGTAACACTGCCTTGGGAAGCCTCTTGATAGAGTAAAATGTGTACGTTTTGAATCCCACTTCTACCACCAACTAGCTGCGGGAACACATGACCTAGGTCCACTGTGAGAATTGCGTGGAGCTAATGTACAGACAGCATCTGGCACAAAATGGGACAAACCAAGTGTCATTTCCCCTTCCCCTGTCCTCTGGCGCTTCCCCTTCAGACTTGGGGCTGAAACATCTCTAGCACACAATTTAACAAGGAGTGCCTGCCTTCCCACACTGCTTTCTGTTTCAGAGGGTCAGAGTCCCTTTTGTTGACAGGACTCAAACCTTTCGGGGGAAAAACTTTGCTTAAATTGAAAAGTCATTTTTGTGTTGCATTTACGACCCTAGAGCATCAAGGTTATAAGCATAGGCTCTTGAATCACACAGAGGCTCCGTCACTTCCTGTGTGTGTAGTTGTGTAACCTCCTTGTGTCTCCGTTTCCTTCTCCACACAATGGAGGTAATAACAGTACCAACCTCAGGGGGCTGCCGTGGGGATTAGATGAGGGAATGTGTGTCACTCTGTAAGCATGTCAGACGGGTTTGCTGGAGCCTTGTTGGATCCTTCAATCTAAGATAGGCTGGGACCTAGGACCTGCTACCAGAGCGACACAGTACAAAGAAACGATAAGGGACTAAAAATAACTATATACATGCACAGTTGGGGCAATTATGAAGAATAAGACATAAAAAGGCCATAAACCTACTGCTATTTCTGAGGTGCTAGGAGAAAAACAGGGTGAGCCCTGTGCATGACTCCTGCACACAGCCCCACCGAGGGGGTGGGCAGACCACCTAAGCTACCCCTCTGGCCCGACCTACCAATCCGCCCCTTCCATCACCCCATGTAAGGGACCAGCCCACCCTCCTAGGAGAGCGAGCAAGGGAACCCATTATTTGTTTTTGCTCCCAATAAAGCCTTACCTGAATTCCTCGTCTGGCTTCTTATCAATTTCTATGGATTAAAGAGTCCGAGGACCCGAACTGGTAACAAATCTCTTCCACAGTGTTTTTCAAGAGTGTTCAGTGTGGGTTAGACAAAACACTTTCTCTCCTTCTTTTAAGGATAAGGACAATTGGGCAAATGACAGCACAGCAGGGCAGCATAGCAGACAGTTGGAGAGAACTCAGGACTGCAGGCGGGATACTGGGTTCAAGTCCTGGCTCTGCCACGAGTGCCCATGTGTCCTTCTGTTCTCTGGGCTTCAATTCTCTGCTAATCACGGCTATTCAAATGTCTTCTTGGAAGCCTTAAGTGACCAAGACTAGCAGGAAACAACAATTTGGTAAAGGTTTAGAATTCTGTAATTTGGGCTCGAGAATGAAGAACTCTTTCAAGATCTTCTCCCAGAACAAGAAGAGTCAGTTAGGAAGGAACAGCAGCATTTTCCTTGGGCAAACTTGAGGAGTCCCCTGCTTGTCCTCCTCACCCTTCACCCCCTCCTCTGTTCCTCCTTGGACACAATGTGACTTCCATCCTCCACTTTGCCCCCAGATACCACCATAAACAAGTTCTCAGATCCTTTTCCACCATCTGAAAGAAATGCACTCAGCAAACATGCACATTTACCTTGTCAGCCCCACGAGGGCAGGGACCGTGCCTCAGTCCACTGCTCTGTGTATGGACTGAGACACAGAGCAGTGGACTGAGGCACGGTCCCTGCCCTCCTGGGGCTGACATACTAGAGGGGCAGACAGAGGCAAGCAAAGTAAACAAGTAAAATATACAGTGGAGCAGGTGGAGCCGGCCGAGAGCTGGATTTAACTGGGCTGGAGTTTTGCCAAGTGAGTACAATCTAGAAAGCTTGAGGTACGGGAGGGGAGGCTGTAGACAAGAGAAGAGTTGTAATCACTAACGATGGAGTTGAGGCAGGGAAAGGAGGGGAGAAGGGATTTGAAGGGGACAGTGAAAGGTAGTGAGATCAGTGGACTATGGGGCCCATGGGAGTAAAGGCTTGAAGAGAAGAGCTAGAAAGAGCTTTGAACATGGGATCTTCAGAGGGCCTAGGGCTTGAGTGTGGGGCTGAGTAGTGAGCCAGGGAAGATAAGATCACTGGGGGAGAGGAGGCCATGGAGCAGGGAGGCCAAAGCATCAGTGGATTGGGCAAATGGATGGTGAAAGCACTGAGCGTAGCGGCAGGATGAGTGGGACAGAGGACAGTGAGGTGGGAGTGAAACTGTGTGGGACACTTTAGGACCTCTCGGGTGTACAAGCCACCCCTCCCATGTTCCCCATCTCTTGAGGTAAAAGGCTTTGCTTCAGGCCCCCCCTCAGTTTCAAAAGTCTGGCTCAAGAGTTAAATATTAGGAAATTCGAACACACAGAAACAAAGAATAGCTGTTGGGCTAGGAAACATAACAATTTAGACTATAAATCAGTTACATAGCAGAGTCACTGAATTCCCAGTTCCCTGAAAGATATAGATAACGAGGTCTGACACACATTCCTAAACTGTTTTTACACAAACCAGACTTCTCCTGCTTCCAACCAGGAAAACTGCTGTCCACAAGCACATAGACCCCCAGGCCGGTTGGGACCAGAAGGTTGATGATGTTGATTCTCAAAACCTCACCCTGTTACCTCACTACCAACCGGCCAGAAGAATGCAACCCACAGCACCAATATTGCCTTTTAAAACCCTTCCCTGAAAGCCACTGGGGAGTTTGGGTCTTTTGAGCATGAGCTGCCCCCTCTCCTTGCTCAGTGCCTTCAATAAACACTGTACTTTTCTTCACCACAACCTGGGGTCAGTAGATTGGCTTTGCTGTGTGTCAGGCAAGTGGATCCAAATCCAGTTTCTGTAACAGGAGATAGGATCTTCAGATAATTCGTAAATAGTGACAGTGGTGAGAGGAGGAGTTTGTAAAGTCATATTTAATAGTGTGATTTAATGTTACATTTGAGTAAAGCCTCTTTTGTTTTATTGTAAGAACTATAGAGAAGGAGAAAGCTGTTCATGGCATGAAAAGCAGGACTGAGCATTAAAAAGTTGACAAAAGACCTGGGAGTATCTCCTTTCATGAAGGATCAAAGCTGTCAGCCTAAGGGATATAGCTCTACTTGTGCAATCATAAGCAGCCCTAAACTGGTGGGAAGGTATTTAGATTTTTATGGGTGAAGGACCTTCCTTTTTTGTTTGTTATTTTATTTTATTTTGTAAAATGAGCACGTTATTTATTTTTTTTAAATTTTTTTTGGGGGGGCCATGCCGCACAGCTTGTGGGATCTTAGTTCCCCAACCAGGGATCGAACCCACGCCCTCGGCAATGAAAGCATGAAGTCCTAACCACTGGACCACCAGGGAATTCCCCCAAGGACCTTCCTGTCATCCCTAAAATACCAAGCAGAGAGCCACCATTTCAACAGAGGCTTTAAAGAATATAATGATAATTCATTAGTGTCATATACTAAAAGCCATTGACTGAGAGCCAGTGGTATAGAAAAGTTAAGAAAGTGGACTCCGCTTGGGTTTAAATCCCGGCTCTGCTACTTACCACTCATTTAACCTCATCTGTATGAGGGGGATAATAATGTCTCAGCTTCTGAAAAGTAAATGAGCTGAGAGGTTGCCTGGAGTGTGTGAGGACTCAAAAAATGTTGGTTAGATATTCTGATCTTTCTAATCTTTGTTGGCAAATACACAAGAAAATAAGGCTTTGAAGGCCCTGGCCATTAGTTCTGTGTAGGGAAAAACAGCCAGAGAGTAAGGCTGAGACCAGGGTCCTACCTCAGCTAATTGCATTTCAACAGCCCCTGGGAGGCAGTGTGGCCCAGGGGTAGTGAATCTGTGCTGGGAGTCAGAAGCCCTGGGTTTCCGTTCCTCCTCAGCCTGAGGCCAAGATCAAGTATGGCCAAGGGCAAGACAGGGTGTCTCTGACCCTCAGCTTACCCACCTGTAAAATGGGGATGATCATTCTGCCAGGCCCACACACAAGGTCGTTTTGAGGACCAAATGAGAAAATGTTCCGTGAAGGCTAATGGTAACTCAGTTCACCTGTGTTGAATGCTCACCTACTGTGTGCTGAGCACAGGAGAATGAAATTAGGCCTGCTCTCTCCCTAAACAAGTGCCCAGAAGACAGGACATGTACCCAGACAGCCAGAGTCTATGGGTGAAAGTGCTAAGGGAGTCTGATTACGGAAGGAAGAAGTATCTTTATGGTTGAGTCTTATGAGCAGATTCAGGGAGGATGTACTGAATGGTGCCCAGTGCACTCAGCAGCTCCCCTTCTAGAGCCTCATCCAGCACATGTACCTGCTCATGCCAGACGACCTGAGGTCAAGGCTGTTCACTGTAGCATGCTTTATAGCTGCATAAGTTCAGAGCCCCCTAAAACACCCACCAAAGAGAGAATATGTGGGCTCTATAGCAGAATAAGGAAAAGTTCTTTGTGAACCGACATGTCAATTTGGGCTTCCTTCCCCTTCCTCCGGATGCTCTCAGACCCTGAACTTGTGTCTACCATAGTCATTTTCATGGGCTCCTTGAATTAGAAGTGTCCTTGATAACAAGGAAAGCTATGACCTGCAAGTGCGTGAACATAGGCCCCACTGGGCCCCAAGCCCCAGAGAAGGGTTACTGTCCTCTTTCTATAAAGAAAATGAGGCCCAGGTTTGCCAGGGCAGCACAGCCAATAGATGCTGGGCTGGGATTTGTCCTACAACTGACTTCCTGGTTGTTTTATGTATCTGTTGCTCCGCCCCCTTTGAGACTATTCATTCTGTAAGGGCTGCGGTCAGTTTTCTTATCCTCTCCTTCAGGGCCAGGCAAAGTCCACCGCCTTAGGAAATATTAATTCTTGAGATGGGGATGGTCCTAAGAAGGAGATGCCAGGGTAGGACCGTCCCTAAGGAATCTGTGTGTGTGTGGTGGTGGGGGGGGTGGAGTGTAGGGGTGAACAAGTTGGTTCTGGGTTGGTTCAGAGGGAAGGGGGGAAGATGAGCATTACCATCTGAGAGAAAAGGTGTGGTGGTGAGACAAGACAGGACAGATACAGTTCCCATCTTGGGAACTTGGGGAATTAAGGGAATTTGCCGGAAGCGGACAGGTGGTGGGCCCGAGGGGAGCAAAAACCATCTTCCATTTTCATCTAAAAGTCTCAGAAGGTCCCTATGTAAGAAAACTACATATAGACTCCCTCAGGTGCAGACACACTTTACCATCTCTATACAAAGCTATTCATTGCAGAATTGACTATAAAACAATGGAGCCAACTCAATGTCTATCAATAAGGAACTGGTTAAATAGTCAGATTTCCATATGATGGAACACTCTCCAGTCCAAGAAAGGAGGAGGAAGTCCTTACCGCTCTGATATAGGACAATTGCCAAAATATATTTTAAGTAAAAAAATTCGAAGTGCATAATCAGGGAAATAAAAAATTTAAACCACAATGAGTTATGATCCCACATGTATCAGCCTGTAACATTTTAAAAACTGATAATTCCAAGCATCGGCGAGGGAGTGAAGCAAAGGGAACTCTCAAAGAGCTGGCAAGTATGTGAACTGACACAACCACTCTGGGAAACAGTTTGCCCTTATCAACTGAAGTTGACAATAATGTGTGTTCCCTAGGCCCCTGCAAATGCCCCACGGAAATCCTTACCCCAACCAACCCCCCAAACATACATACACACCAGGAGAAACAATTAAGAACATTCACACAAGCACTGATCCTAGCAGCAAAAAATTGGAAGCAACCCAAATGTCCTTAAATAATGCAATGAAAACTTAATTGTGGTGTCTTCATACGATGGAATTCCATACCAGAGTGAAAATGATTGGCATCACTCAACTGAACCTCAAGACCCTTAATCTAATCGTGGCTGGGATACAAGCAAGCTGTAGAAGACTGCAGGCAGTACACTTCCTTCTCTTCAAAATCCAAAAAGGTGAGACACTACCCCATACATATTGTATGGTGACATGAACATATGGCAGGACTATAAAGGAAAAAAGGGCATGATAAGCATCACATTTAGGACAGTATTTAGGGGAAGAAAAGGTGAGGCTGGGAAGGGCCACAAAGAGGATTTTAAAGGCCCTGTTTCTTTGTCTAGGAGAGGTGGTAGGTACCAGGTGGCTTATTGTATCATGTTTTTTTTTTTTTAATAGGTATATATTGTATAACTACTATTTTTATAACTAATCAATATTTAATAAAAACAATTTTAAAAAATGAGGGCTAGGGCTTCCCTGGTGGCGCAGTGGTTGAGAGTCTGCCTGACGATGCAGGGGACACGGGTTCGTGCCCCGGTCTGGGGAGATCCCACATGCCGCAGAGTGGCTGGGCCCATGAGCCATGGCCGCTCAGCCTGCGCATCCGGAGCCTGTGCTCTGCAATGGGAGAGGCCACAACAGTGAGAGGCCCGCGTACCGCAAAAAAAAAAAAAAAAAAATGAGGGCTAGACCAATGTGAACAGTGTGCTACCATTTGTATAAAAAAAGGGACACATACACCTATAGACACACATGTGCGCACGTGTACACATACGCTGATATTAAACTACCTCTGGAAAGTTACATATGCAACTGGAAAAATCGGTTGCCTCTGGGAGGGGAACTAGGAGGCTGGGGACAAGGAGGGAGACTTTCCTGAATATTTAAATTTTCTAAATCACTTAAATCAATTGGAGTTAAAAATAATAAAGAATAATAAAATTTGAAGAGAGACTGAGAGAGGGAGACACAGAGGGGAGGGAGAAAGGGAAGGGAGGGTGTGAGGAAGGGAGGAGGGAGGGACAGGAGCAGGAGGAGGGAGAATGGCGGGGCTCTGGCTGCCAAAACCTTCCAAAACATTGGGAATGTGTCCAAAATCATAAGTGGAATCATAAGAAGAAGCCCCACTGGACAGCCCAGGGAAGCCTGTGTCCTCATCCCACAGCTTGGCCTAGACCCCAACACGTTCTTGCACCTAAGGACAGGGCTGGCTTCACACGATTGCCCACATCAATTCGGGCTCTGCAATCTTTTGTTTCCAGAGCTTTGTTCCCAAACAAGACTCCCTCTCTGGGTCTCTTCCCCTGACCCTATGGTCTTATCTCAGACCTTCGCCCACCTGTGATCTGAACAATTCCTCTGAAGTCGATTTAGTGAGCTGTCATCCTTGATGGCTCTGAAATGTGTGTCTGTGTCACCAAGGTCACCCAAAGCAAATAGGCCCTTTTCATCCCCTCTTTAATCCTCCCCTCAAGGACCCGGTGTCCTTTGCTCTACTGCCTCATCAAGACCTGCTTGCACATTCTTTATCACGCGGGGATAACAATAATTCAAAGGAAACCAGGGCCACAGGCATGTCCCCAAGGATCATGGCCTTGAGAGGTAAAGGCATGAAGTGCTAATGGAATTTCAGATACCAGCCAGTGGGCGAGGAAGGATTTGGACACAATGTGCAGGGGGTGCCTTCTGCCCTGCTTGTACCCAGGATGCCAGAGGAGTGAAGTATTGGCAGTGTGGGTCTGTATGAGAAAGGAAGGCCCTGAAGCTGGGCTCAGTCCCCCAGAGTCCAATGGCCAGGGGTGAGGAGGAGGGGGCCAGGGAGGATTGTGTTACTCTGAACTAAGAAGTTCCTTATTCCCCAAAGAGCCAAAGCAGGATCTGGGTGGCACCATAGTACAGAGGTAGGTGCTAAGAGAAGGCTGAGCCACACAGGACAGGATCAGTTCTCCCACCTCACCCATCCCCTCAATGGGGGGTTCCCTAGTTGAAAACACCTTGGCAGTTCATAACTCTCCCTTGAGAGCAAGGTAGTGTTGTACAGGAAGAAAGAAGCCTTGCTGTATGATGGCTCTTAGTGGAAGTCGTTCAACAAGCAGGTCTAGAGCAAACGTCATGGGCTGACAATACTAAGTGCTGGCAAGGATGTGGAACACCTGGACTGCCGTACACGGCTACAAGAGTGTAAATCATCCAACCAATGGAAAACTGTTTGGTAGAACTACTAAAGCTAAACACACACCCAACCAGTGACCTAGCAATTCCACTCCTGGGGATTTTCTGAAGAGAAATGAGCATTGTGTCCACCAGATGACATGTACAAGAATGTTCATAGCAGTGTTACTATGGCAGCTCAACATGGAAACAACCTAATGTCCACCAGCAGGAGAATAAACACACTATGGTATATTTGTACAATAGAATACTACTCAAAACAAGCTACAGCTATGTGCATAACAGGAATGGAGCCCAGAGACATGATATTGAATGAGAGAAGCCAGACAAAAACGTACACACACTGTCTGATTCCATTCATATAAAGTTCAAGAACAGGCAACATGGATCTATGGTCATAGAATCCTGGATAGTAGTTACCCTTGGGGGATGGGGGGAGTAGATATTGACTAGGATGGAACATGAGGAACTTTCTGGGGCACTGGAAATGTTCTGTATTTTGATCTGGGTGGTGGTTTCATGGATGGTTACAAATGTAAAATTTCACAGAGATTCAAGGTTGTGTATCTTAATTACTGTACGTAAAGTTATATCAAAAACAACAAAATTTGTTTCTTGGTCTAAAGCTCTGTTGCTCTGGCCCCCTGACGGGCCTACTCAGCAGCTGGTTTTGCACTCAAAAGAGTGTTGTGTCCACCTTGGAATGACCTTTCATGCCAGGTGCTGGTGCTGTACCAGAGGGCAGAGAGCAAGAACTTCTCAAGCTGAAGAAGAATGTATATGGCCTCTTGGGGGCCATCTCGCTCACAGGTGTTTGAACATGGGGTGGAATTTGGTCCAAGACTTATTTCCATGGAAATATACCCCCAATAGCAAAAGTTCTTAGGATGGAGAACCATAGCTCTTATTCAATTTCAACTGTTATTAGAGTCTACCAATATCTTAGCAAAATGACGGGAACAAGCAAACAGTAACAGGCAACGGTTGGCACAGGCCCGTTCATGATACTTAGCAAGTGAGGAAAAGTTAAACTTGGGCAGAAGAGCTGTTGGGCCTTGTGTTCCAGTCATGCTGAGAACTTCTGCAGTGACTGCAGACAGCTATCAGCTGATTTCCCAGCAACCCAGTACAAGAAACTAAAATACATGCATGCTCTACCTAGAAAAAATGAGACAGTAAGGAATTACATTAAAATAGTGGAAATGGTTATTTCTAAGTGGTTAAAATAGTCTTACTTTCTCCTTTGCACATACAAAATTTTCTTTTCCCAAATTAGATAGCAAATAACAAATTTTATATTCTTTTGTGACCAGCTCAGATAAAATCCTTCGGCAGTCTTCTGGACTGTGAAGCTGGGGTGGGTGGGGAGGCCCTCCTCTGGACCTCTATGCATCCTGCACTCTTGCCCACCAGGAACCATCAACATTTCATCCCCCCAACTATCTTTATGGCCCCAAAAGAGGCCAATACAAAGCAGAAAGAAAGAGGAAGGAACTCAGACACTGCTTCAGAAATGAGGGGAGTTAGACTGAAACCCTCCACTTCCAACCAGCCTTACAGGTGCCAAGCAAAGGACACACAGTGTTCTTTGAAATAACAACACAACAACCCTTCTGAAGTTTGGGGACAATTAGCTTTTTCTACTCCATGTAGCCTGTGAGTCCTAGCCCTCTTAAGAATATTAAAATTGTAGAGAATACTAACATATATGTAATTATATTGCAATATATATAATATAGCATGCAAAATATAAGTAAATACAAATACATCTTTATCTTTTTCTTTCCACCCTTTAAGGGAAAGGACAAGCAGAAGGGAACCCCCAAGTGCCAAGGTCAAGTCAGAGTTCCCCTCCAGCTCTGGCTCAGACACACACCTCCCTGGCCCCTCTTCTCCACCACACAGTCAGGCAGAAACTTCTTCCCCATCTTTTGAAGAAACTATTTTCCTCCTTCAAAGACCTCCCTCCTTTCTTCCTGGTAAAGGCCAGACTGTCTGCAGTTGGCAGGACCAGATGTTCACACTCCTTGCCCTACAGATACCGTGGAGAGCCTGCAGAGCCAGGGGCAGACAAGGCTCCCACACTCAATCTCCCTTCAGCACCTGTCCCAGAGCCTAGCAGTCCTACCATTCACCCCCTCTTCTCTCAAAGCTCACAGCCTGGCCAGGTCAGAAGAGTCTATCTGAAAAGCAAATTCACACTCAAGTGTTAATAGCAACTATTACATTAATGAAAGTGGTCAAGCTGACCAGGGTTTTGGCAAATGCTTTTAATGATATTTTTTAACTTGCTAGGAAAGTGAGATTTTCTTTTCCTGGTCAGAGTGCCTCTACATGCTCCAGTATCATATTTCAGAATTGAGGCCATGAATTTTAATAACAGCAGTGATAAAATTAATTAAGGAAACGTCTACTCACTTCTAGGGCTCTGAATATGTGCGTATGGAGAGAGTAGAAAGTGCTGGGTTCTGGATTCTGATCCAGCACTGCCTCTTCCTGCTCTGTGATGCTGAGCACACCTGACCTGCCACTCTGTGTGAAATGAGTTGGTGGGGGGGTGGGTTGGTGGCTAGATGATCCTTAGGGTTTGACATTGTGTCAGGCCCTCCCTGGGGACCAGATACCTCTGAAGGCGCTGTCTCCATCCTCTGTCCCCCAGCCCCATCCTCTAAACATAAGGGGCTTTCCTCAGCACTGCCCTTGCCCCTCTCTCCCCTTGGCCATTCTCCTAACTACACTGATGGGCTTCAGTGGCTCCACATTTCTGTCATCTGCTCCTACCTTCCTCTGGAACTCCAGGTCCAGTTCCATCTGCTTGCTGGGGGGTTTTCTCAGATGTCCTGTAGGCAACATAAACTCATCAGGAACTAAACTCTTCCTCCCTCCTCACCCGCAAACCCACTGCTGGTCCCTCCAGCCACACAGTGACCCTGCCATAACACTCCTTTCTGACTCTGATGTCTAATTAGTTGCCAAGCTGCAATCACGTTTCTTCCCTATTCAAATCCTTCAATAGATGCTGCCACCTACCATGTACTAATGCCTCACCCTGGCTTTGGGGTCCTCTATTAAATCAGTCTGAGAGAGGCTCAGAGAGGTCCAGTACCATGCTTGAGGTCACACAGCAAGTGAGTGACAGGGCTGTTAATCCCAACACACTGCCTCACTCCCTAAATTGTTTCCAGTCAAAGGGGATGGCAGTTGGTCACTGGAGTTGGAATACACACCATACCTCCCAGAGGCTGCCCTTTGTTTAAGCTGCTTCATCTATTTACAATGACTTCTTTTTATCCTTCTCTACTAAAATCCTACTCATCTGGTCATTTTTCCTTTATTTGCAAAATGTTCTACAGGGCGAGCTTGTAATTTCGCTCTAAATTGCTTTTGTAATTCAAAATATAAATTCATATATAGGTATTTTTAACCCCACTTGAATTAACTGCTTCATTCTTCTGGAAGCTTTTTCAGAGTTGTCTGCAATGTGTCTTATAAATCAGGTTGTTAGCTTCGTGGGATTAGGAGTGTGTAGCTTTGCACTCTAACACATAATATAAGGACTATCAGTACATTAGAGATACTTTGTTAATGTTATACCAGATTGACAGCCTTTACACTTCAGTGACTTCAATAAGAATTTCAAAGGCCCTGTGGAGGAGGTGATCAGGAGACTCCTGTGTCCTCCAGCCACACACTGAAATACATAACTCCCAGCTGAGCACAGGAGCCAGGCAGAACCAGAGAGAATGGGTCAAGGAAAAGCTATCCTAGGCCCAAAAAACAGTTTGTCTCAGGGAATACTCCTGCTTCTGCTCAAGATATCCCTTTCCAGAAATGTTGGAGCCAGAGCCACAGAGAGGGGAGGGAGGTACAGAACAGGCCAGCATAGCCTTGAAATGCCATGGAGCCCACAAAAAAAGCCTTGGCCAGATCGTCGTCCCACAATTCTGCCACCATTTCTTGGCTGGCTGACCTTGGCCAAGTTTTTTAATCTTGCTGGTCTGTTTCCACATCTGCAAAATGAAGACCAGGTAAGTTAAAGTCTCACTTCCAGCTCTAAAAGGAGTCAGGCTCATGTTCTGACTCTCTGTGTCCTGGCTCCCTCCCTCTCTATAGAATGGGGACGGCAATAATGTCAAAGGAGGTGGGAGCAGCCTAGACACTCCAATTCTGCAAGCTTGGTGAACAGGTGCCCGAGATGTCCAACGGGCCACTTCTCCCACTGAACAAGGAGCAGATGCTCCTAAAGGAATGGGGCTACAGAGCAGCCAAGGCATGGGAAGTAGGCTGGACCTTCCACAACTCCCAAAAGGCAGTGCTGTTGGGGAGGAAAACGTCAGAAATCATTCTTGCACCCCTCCCAGGGGTCCAAGAGACAGACGGGCAGGCAGACAGACAGAGCCCTGTCCAGCTGGGAGTCTGCAACAGCTAGACAACCCCATTCTTAATAGGCCCTGGTGTCTTGAAGAGGGGGAGGGCTGCAGAGATTAGGAGGAGAAGGGCAGGCCCTACTGACGACATCAAACACACACAGCAATTGCTGCCCATTAGAACATTTATTTCTCAGAGAGAAAATAAGTTTAAGACAGTCATATTACAGTAGGTAAAATTAACTTTTGTATTCTTTACAAGCATAGATTTTTCTCTGTTTATTACCTCTCTTATACCATCTGTTATAAACAATTCTAGAAAGCAAATAAAGTCACTTTCTACAATAAATAGAGCATCGTGTGCTTCACAGCAGACGCGACTGAGACACATAGGCCCCATGCCACAGCAGGATCTGAGCCGTTTCCCGTTCTAAAAGAGCAGTTTTAAAAATGAGACTCAGAGAGAGACTGAAAGATTCAAAGAGACTGAAAAAAAAAAAGGGAGAAAGAGACTAAGAAAGAGAAAGTATTGGGGGGAAGAGACAGACACAGAAAGAGAGAGAGAGAAAGCCCCGAGATCTTACAACACAGGTTGAGACGAAGGTCACATAGTCCACAGCCGACCGACTACCTGGGGAGGGGGGACGCATTGGCTCCTTTAAATAAACCACACTGTGTGCATTTAAAATACTCAGCCACACAATGGAGGACTCCAGTAATGGAAACTATAGGCCTGAATAATTTAGAACAGTATTTTACAATTATATACACTATGTCCTTCCCTAGCCATAGGCTGTATTGTAGTTTTATTATTGTACAAAATCCAAAACCCCATCCTTTATGTTATAGAGAGTTTTGTTGGTTCCCTTTTAAACTCTGGCTCATGTCCCAAACGTATAAGAAGTCGTGGCGGTTGGTTGGTTGTATTTTTAAAAAGTGTGTAAAAATGGCAGTGATCTCCCCAGTGACTTTGTTTTGTCCAAAACTCCCCTATGAAAAATTTAAAACAATTAAAAAGAACGTCAGGTTAAAAATCAACATGGCAATCAGTGGCCTGCAACCTGGCCCTGCAACTTTGGTGCTTAAGAGGTGAAAAGAAACATCCAGAGAACAGACATCGAAGCCTCTGAAAGTTGTGTTGGTTTGTCAGTCAGCATTCCCGTTTCACAGTTTTTTTTCCCTTCTGTTTTTGAGAAGGTAAAGGTGGAGAGGGGGTTGAAGGAAAAGAGGGAAAGGGACAGAGGGTTTGAAATAAAAGACTGTGTTCCCTGGAGTTCAGAGCAGCAGAGGCTAGGCAGGGCAGAGTGCAGGACAGGAAGATGCTGGACTGCAGGCCCCACGCCATCCCTAGTGGTAGAGAGAGAGGCTAGAGGCTGCAGGTGCAGAAAAGGAAAAGCCCACGAGGAGACGCTAGGAGGAGTGAAAGGGCAGACCCAGCCAAAGGGCACAGCTTCACCCAACAACCCTCGGAATCCACGTGGACAGATGGACACTGGCACAAGCAGCCTGGTCTGCTGACAGGAGCCCGTCCAGCCTGAGCCCACCTCTCTGCAAGACAGAAGAGGGCTGGAGGGACCCTGCCTCAATCTAAGCGGGCAAGTTCTCACAGGCTGGCCTCAGCTGTTTGTCTGTAGCACATGTAAGGGGGTGGGGAGGTGTGCTGGTGAAGGGGTCACCCAAGTGGTAGGCTAGCAGCTGGCCTCAAAGGGAATGAGCCATAAAAAGAAAAAGATCAGTTTGGTGATGGTTTCTGTCAGTTTGGCACAAGAGGAAGTCGGGAAAGGAACAAGGGAAAAAGAGAGACTGGGCAGAGGTGCAGAAGATGGGACAGGGAAGAGGTATGAGGACGGGTGATAGAGAGAGGGTGAGCTCCGTGAGATTCCCCGTGGGACCCTAGTGTATCCACAGCACCTCTGGGGTCAGTGTCAGAGCCTCGCTCACCCTGAGGTGTAGTTAGTTGGGAATGGGTTGGAGGGGCCAGGCACACCCTTGAGAAAGCCCAAGACCTCTTGCTTTCTGGGGCCAGGTCTATCTCCTCGGCTGGGCCCAAGCCTCACAGCTGTTTCTATTTCTAACTGGTTCTTCAGTGGACAAGCCCCTGAGGGAGCTCAGGTGGGAGTTTTTGGCACACAGCAGGCCCACCAGGGGAACCATGCAGTTTAGTCCAAACTGGGGCCTTGTCCTTGGGGAGGATACAGCCCAGTCCCTGGCCTGCCATGGAAGGGGCAAGCTGCCAGCCGTACGTCTGGCTGGGGCAGGAAGAGGCTTCTCTGTGCCCCACAGGACGGAGGCAGGGCAGGCAGATGCAGGCCAGGCCCTGCCCTTACAGGTAGCTGGAGGTGACAAAGGAGTGGGGTCCCCGCACTCGGCTCAGGTGGATCATCGCACGGTCGTAGGCCACCTGCACTGACTTGCGGATGCTGGTCTTGCGGCCTTCCAGCATCTTGAGCTTGTCCACAGTGTCTTCCACACCCAGGGGCAGGACTTTGTCCCTCGGAAGCCACTGCCTAAAATACAAGCACAGTAAGAAGGCTGGACCATGGTGGGTCCCAAAGGAGCCTCTTCTGGACCCACTTGCCCAGGACCAGCAAAGCCAGGGGGAGGGGACAGGGCAGAGGGAGGCAGGCTGGGATGCCACAGGCAGGAAGCTACCAAGGGACTTATTTTGCAGCTGGGCCCAGGACACTCACTCAGCTTAGACGGTTGCCAGAGGGAAGCCCATGTGCCCCCAGGGAGACTAGCTGAGTCATCTGGAGGGCTCTGAGCCTCACCCTGCCTTGCGGAGTCAGGGAGCTACAGCTAGGAAGTGGAGCTGATGTCAGGAATCGATGAAATGATCTCTGGTGGGGCCTGCACCTGGTGTTTTTTAAAAGGTCCCTGAGTGAATATAACATGTGGCTAAGAGCCCAGCCTTTGGAGCCAGATCTTGGTTTGTATCCCAGTTCTGGCTATGGATTCTTGGCTTTCTGAGCCTCAGCTTCCTCATCTGTAAAATGGATTGGGAGGGGATTAATGAAGATTTAAATGAGGACCAAATGAAATCATACACGTAAAGCAATTTGCATAAAGAAATGGAGTAAATGCTCAATAAATGACAGCTATTAGCTAGTCCTACCTCCTCACTCTACAGAAGCAGAGGTGAAAGAATCCTCCTGCTGGTGTTTGTAAGCCATGAGCAGACAAGCCCCTTGCGGTGGATCCTGCACTGCCCAGAATTCTCCGCCCGGACTGAGACATGCTTCCCTGCAGCCGCTGGGAGTGTTGGCAGATTACAGGCTCTCAAGTGAGTCCCGCTCCAGGAATCAACCCCCATCAATGTCACCCCCCTCCCCAGGGGCAGCCAGCATTCAATGACTGGTTGACATGGGGGTACAAAGGCACAGCCCCAATCCCTGACATCTCTAATGAGCCACCCAGCTCCAGAGCTCCAAACAGGATGAGCTGAGGCCTCTGCAGCAAGTGCACTGCAGTTCAACTTTTTCCTCTGCCCAGTGCTGCGCTCCCTCACCCTCACAGCTCTTCCCAATGACTCCGAATACAAATCTCCATCTCAGAGTGTTTCACAAGGAATCTAACTGCAATACCCCTCAGTTACTATTAACACCATTAATCAGTGTTATTAGTAACACCAGGTTACTGTTAACATGGCAAATGCAGACCGGCTGCTGGCAGGTAACCGTTCACCTTCACCTGGGTGGAGGCAGGGTGGCCGAGTCCACAGCCCCTCTGTGTACCTCTCCGGCACGTCAGCATTAGAACAGCCACCTGGTTGGGCCCCTCGGCCTGCATCCTGGTGCACCCTCCCAGCAGCAGCACCCACTCACCAGGTGCGTTTATTGTCAAAGAAGAGGACAAGGAAGAGCTTCTCTCCAGCCTCGGCCTGTTTCTGCTCTCCCAGCTTCAGCACATCCAGTGGGGGGACGGGGATGGGGACGCCATTGTGCAGAAGGCCCTCCCGGGGCATCTTGGGATCGATGATCTGGAAGCAGGAAAGGAGACAGCATTCAGCTGGGGGTGGACGGGGTGACCAGTGCACCCTGCTGTAGGACTAACCACTGAACCACCGTACACGAAAGCTATGCAGGGGATTGGCTCGGCCCACAATGCAGTGATGGAGGGGCTGACCTCTTCCAATGACCCTCAGTACCCCAAACAGAAATTCTGACCCTGTTTCCCCAGGTATTGTCCTAATCCTTTGGCCCTTTCCAATCAGACCTTCCGACAAGGGAGCTTGCTCCATCAACTGTCAGGCCCCAGAGCTGAAAGAGGAGTACTGGGAAGCCAGGGTGGGGGGTTTTCAGAAGTGAGTGGAGCATCTCTGACGTCCAGGCCAGATAGACAAACGTCTTCCTCCCAATGTCCCTTAGGGGAAAGGAATGGAGGCCATTTTTTTCTCCTGCCAATTTACCTTTAGAACCTGTGCAATTCATTTCAAAATCTCAGGGGCTTCCTAGACACCATGGCTGTGAAGAAGGTCCTGAATCGGCCAGAGGGCCCATCCCTTTGGTCCTACCTAAACAGATCTCCTGGTTACCCACCACCTTCCTGTCTGACTATAATCCTTCCTGGTGCATAGACCAGATACAATTTTAGCACCTCCACGGTAAAATCAGAGAGAAGGCAAAAGACTGAGTGTGGAGGGTTGCTGAAGAGGGGAGAATGATGTGGTCGGAAACAAGGGCCACTGGAAGAATGAGTCCTTGAGGCTGCAGGCTCCACAAGGGCAAGGGCTCAGCAAAATGCCTGGTGGCATCAACATAATAATTCTCCAGCTCTGTGGAGCACTGACAAAGTTACCAAAGCTCCTAATTATTCACACATCATCTTATTTCATCCTCTTGCTAATGCTGAGAAGTCTGCTGACAAGTACTAGCTGACAGAGGAGAATGCCAAGCACAGAAGGATGTAGCTGGCTGGGACTAAAACCAGGCGCCTGGACAAGGCTTGGGCCTCTGCTGCCCACTGCCTCCTACACAGCCCCTGCTTCCAGAGCAGCTGGCTGATAATCTCTGCGCACCAAGGCCAGGGAGACTTGGAAACTTACGGAGGAGGCAGCTTTCTCCAGAGATGGAGCAATCTTAATTCCTATACCCTGTCCCAGGGGGTCTCTTATAATAATAAATTGCTCTATTTACTTCTGGGTGTTTGCCAGCTTCCCTACATCCTTCTCAAGATAAGCAGCTAAAAGCAGGTCCTCTAGTTAAGAGTTTACTCTAAGGAAGAACCACCACTACCCTGTCCCCAGCTGTGTGATTTGGTAAAAACTCTAACTCCCAGCCTGTCTGTCCCTCCTGGGACTGAAGCTAAGGGTCCTAATGAGAACCACCAGACAAGCCCTCCTGAACTTCCTCGATTATCAACAGTGGGGATAGTGCCTGGCTTGGAAAGTGGGGCAGACTGTGAAAAGTGTCCCCCCAAGGGCAGAAGCAAGATGGGCAAGTCTGCCTCTTAAGGGGAGCTCGCCTCCCTTTTTAAAAAAGACAGAGGAGGGGCTTCCCTGGTGGCGCAGTGGTTGAGAGTCCGCCTGCCGATGCAGGGGATACGGGTTCGTGCCCCGGTCTGGGAAGATCCCACATGCCGCGGAGCGGCTGGGCCCGTGAGCCATGGCCGCTGAGCCTGCGCGTCCGGAGCCTGTGCTGCGCAGCGGGAGAGGCCACAACGGTGAGAGGCCCGCGTACCGCAAAAAAAAAAAAAAAAAAAAAAAAAAAGACAGAGGCAAATGTATCCCCAAATAATAAATAATGGTCCATTCACTCAAATGTCATGCAGATGTAAAACAACATGGAAATAAAGTCTGCAATAACATTTAACACATTACATAACAAATGTGTACACACACCATTGTTACGGCTATAATATATAAATGATAAATAGAAGCAACAATACAAAATGCTTATAGATGATGTCATAATGCTGCGATTTGTGTTGATTTTCTTTTTCCAAAGCTTCTGCAATGTAGATACATAATTTTTACGGAAAAACAAAAAACATTTTTTTAAAGAACAAGAGCCTCAGAAATTTAAAAACCGTATAGTCACTATATGTGCAAGTACATATTTAAGTATGCAGAGGAAAATGACTGGGAGAGCATAAACCAAAATAAAAACACAGGTTGTATTCAGGTGGTAGGTTCTTTCAGGTGGTGGCTGAATTTCTTTATCACAAAAGAAAATGTATGATTAAGAAGATAATTAAAAAGGAAAAAAAGAGGGGCTTCCTTGGTGGCGCAGTGGTTAAGAATCCGCCTGCCAATGCAGGGGACACGGGTTCGATCCCCAGTCCGGGAAGACTCCACATGCTGTGGAGCAACTAAGCCCGTGCGCCACAACTACTGAGCCTGCGCTCTAGAGCCCGCAAGCCACAACTACTGAGCCCACATGCCACAACTACTGAAGCTCACGCGGCTAGAGCCCATGCTCCACAACAAGAGAAGCCACGACAATGAGAAGCTCGCACACCCCAACGAAGAGTAGCCGCTGCTCACCGAAACTAGAGAAAGCCTGTGCAGAGCAACGAAGACCCAACACAGCCAAAAAATAAATAAATAAATTTATTTTTTTAAAAAGAGACTAGTTTTAGACTGGCTTTCTTTGTATTGTGAGATTAAAAAAAACAAAACTAAACCTGCACAGTCTTAATCAATTCTTCAACAACTAACCTGGGGGTCTCACTGACAGCTGGGCATGGAGCCTGTGAAGGCAGCCCCAGGTCCAACCTCCTCAGCGCTGGATCACAATGTGGATCTCCCACCTGCCACTGCTAAGCAGGGGGTGAGGCAGGTAGCATGGGTTCCAATATGACTCCAGCAAGTCATATAACCTCTTGGAGCTACAGTTTCCTCACCTGTCCAAAAAGGATCAGAGTTCCTGCACTCTTCACCTTAAGAGGCTGCTGTCTATGAAAAGAGCCATAGACAAAAATGAGCTGGGAGAGGCTCAGAGCTCTGTGTGCACGCATAGGCTGGCAGGGCGGTTCTCAACACCCACTATAGATCATCTGGGGAGTGTTAAAAAAAATAGTCATAAAAAAAAGAAACAAAAATATTCATGCCTTGGTCTGGCTTTAGAGAGTCTAATACAGTTGTTCTGAGATGGGGCCCCAGGATTTACATTGTTTAAAAAATTCCCCCAGATGATTGTGACATGCCCCAAAGGTTAGAATCAGTATTTTCAGGGCCAGATGGATATTACCTCCCTAATATAGAAAGAGCCCTAAGACATAACAATCAGGGTGGTAAAAATTAGAATTTTTAGCTACTGCCACTATGGAAAAAATGGAAATTTTAGCTACTGTTGGTGGGAGTATAAACCAGAACTAATGTTCTAAGGGGCAACCTGGCAATTTGCATCAGAATTTTACATAGATGCCCCAAGAAGGCATTCCTAAGACTTCTTCACTGTGAAGAAATAACCATGGATGTGCACAAATGTTAAGCTACAATGATGCTTACTGCTGGCTGTTTATCATAGTGAAAAATTCAAAATGATCTAAATGACCAACTAGGGAATGGTTAAAATAAGGTACACGCATACAACTGAAGATGATGCAGTAATGAAAGTGTTGCTGATGAAGAATGTTTAATGGCATAAGACATGCATGCTCATGGTGTACTGTTAAGTGAAGGGGAGGTTAAACAGAGTATGGTCTCATATTTATGCACATTTATGCATTAAACAGAAAAAAAAGGGCTGAGGAGATACATCAAGAGGTAATCTCTGAATAGATGGCACTGTGGGTGATTTTGAACTCAGTGGCTCAGAACACAGGCTTTGACATCACACACTTTGAGCCCTGGGCTCAAATTCCAACCCTGCCACTTAATAGCTAGATGCCCATGGTAGCAAATAGATCTTCAGTTTTTTCCCCTATAAAATGAGAATAACCATACCTTCCTCAGCATTTCAAGAACTTAGCATGACAGACATTTAGTAAAACACCTAAGCATTATTAACAGCTTTTACAATTTTCTACAATGAGCACATTTTACTTTTATGAATAATAGATAATTTTTTTTATTTAGCAAATAAATATATGCTGTTAAATCACTAAGAGCCCTAGCTTCTGTCTGCATACTTTAACCTATTTTAAGAGCCCTAAGCAGGGAGTCTAGCTGGTGTGACCCACCCAGGCTGGGATAAAACCTCCCTCCCTTCTGCAGCTAAAGGTACCCTGACTCCCAATCACACTCTCCTGGCTTGATCCAATCAGATAAGCCCCCAAGGCAAGGCAGGGGCCAGACCACCCATAGGAGGGAGGAGGATCAGGCAGACTCACCAAGGCGGGGTAGGAGGGATAACCTCGGCACTTGGCCCACACCAGCTCCAGGGGCTCCAGGTCTCCACGGTCTTCAAAGGGCATCAGGAGGCTTCTGCCTGGGGGTGGGGGAGGGGAGGAGACAGTGCCCAAGGGGGCATGGAATGGTGCCCAGGAGGCCTGCCCGGGGCCTCCATTTGACTGGGGCAGCCCAGGAATGAGTCAGCAACATCCCCTCCACCCTTCCTCTTCCCTACCCTCTCCTTAGTTCTTAAGACTAGATCAGGAGACGGCAAACTTGTTCTTTAAAAGGCCAAATAGCACGTATTTTAGGTTTTGCAGTCTCCACTGCAACTACTCAACTCTACTATTGTAGCATGAAAGCAGCCACAGACGATTGGTAAATGAACAAGCACTGCTGTATCCCCATAAAACTTTATTTCTGGACACTGAAATCTGAATTTTGTGTAATTTTCACGTGTTACAAAATGTCATTCTTCGCTTGATTTTCAATCATTTGAAAATGTAAAAAACATTCTTAGCTCGTGGGCCCTACAAAAACAGGCAACAGGTTACAGTTTGCTGACCTCTGAACTAGAACCCTAGGTTGATGTTCCTTGGAAAAATATAACTGCTTCATCACCAGGACACCAGGAAGAAGGACTATAATGCATCTTGGCAAAGCCACAAACTGCTCTCTGGGCCTCCCTGACTGGTGGGCCTCATGATGGAGGCTTCATGGAAAAAGATGCCTGGGATGGATATCCCAGTAAAACTATTTGCTAAATGAGTTCTTTTCTGACAGGGCCATACCTGGCTATCCAGGACACCTGGCTGCACAGCACTCAGCAGAGCCAAGCAGGTCTGCAGATTCTTTTCTTGCCAGTTTTGTCAGAACCTTACACAGGGTGTCCGGCCTGGGGCAGGCACCACATCTCTTGGTTTACTTTGTTCTGCACCTAATGCATTAGCACACGTGGATGGGTACTTCACAAATGTCTCTGAATACACAGAGGAACCTCCCTTCCCCTCCCCAGTCTATAAGCTGGCAACAGGGAGGTGACCACACTCAACTAAGGAAAAGATCCAAATTCCACAGAGTAGAAATCATGTTCCTAAGGAAACATTACCATCTACATATATAATTTTTTATAAAGTATATTCCTGATAATGAGGTCTTGTTTTCTGTCTATTAAATCAATAGCAATAACAACAAAAAGACAAAATCCATTACTGAAGAGGCAGGCTGTGGGGAAACTGGTGCAATCATATACTGCTGAGGATATTGCAGATCAGTCTAATCCTTTCAGAATATAATTTGGCAGTAAGTCTCAAGAGCCATTAAAATAAAGTATGAACAATCTACTCCAGTAAATTCCTTCCCTGGGAATTTGTTCTTAGAAAAATAACTTTTAAAATGAATAAAAGGCTTTTGAACAAAAATATGGGTTCACTACCTTATGTATAATGTTAAAATTTGAAAATAACCAAATTCTAACCATGAAACAAGTAAATTATAATGCATTGATTTGAAGATAACATTGAAAAAAGCAGAATATGAAAGAGCATGTATTTTGGATTAGCATTTTGTGAAAAACGTGCCTGAAATAAATAGAAGGCAACATAGAGAAATGAAGACAATTGTGTTAAGGTGATGGAACAGTGGAAGGTCAGTTTCCTTTTTAAATTTCCTTTGGCATCATTTTAATAATTACGTGGTTTTAAAAATAAGAATAAAATGTCACCACCAGAAGCACAAAGTACGTGCCAATCCGCTCCCAGTTCTGCACTAGATGCTGTACAAATTAACCTAGACATAAGCCCTGCCTTCTGGGCACTGACAGTCAGACAGTAATGAAACATGCAGGCATGCATTCATCAACACACATATGAAAAAGAAACTGATGCTAAGGGAAAATAAAGCAGTTGGGAAAAGGAAAGAGGGGAAGAGAAGCCCTGAAGGCTGAGTGTTAGATGGAAGCTTCAAAGACAGGGCATCCAGAGTGCACACCCCCTGTAGGAGGGCTGGACAGAGATGTGCTCAGAGAACAGCCAGCCCTGCACCTGTTCCACCTAAGCACCACCCAGTCCTCTCCTTTGGCTCTACCCTGTCCTTTATTCCTTCAGTCAGAGGAGATAAGATCCATGTGTTTTACTGTTTGGACCTGCTGGAGTAGAATGTCTCCATTTTACCCCAGTAGGGAGTAGAAGCATTGGATCACATGAAATTACAGGGTTATGTGTGAAATTCAGTGACACAGGATATCATATTACTCCTGTGAGGGCAGACTGGAAATATCTATCAAAATTACAAATGCATACTTCCTCCAATACAGCAATAGAGTATATCTATAGATATACTCCCCAGGGATACAAAATGATCTTTGTACAAGGTTGCCCACTGCAACATTGACTATGACAATTAAACAAAAACAATTTAAACGTCCATCTGCAGAGGGCCAGCTAAGTAAATGATAGCACACCTATGTAATGGGATATTAGGCAGCCAATAAAAAGCACAAAAGAATCTCCAAGATATATTATTAACTGAAAAAAGGCATAGTTTAGAGGAATGTGCATGTTAGGCTTCTCTGCTCACTCTTTTAAATATACACACAAGTTTTTGGTTTGTGTACGTATGGATTACATCTGGAAAGACACAAAAGAAACCACTAACAATGGCTATTCTAGGGAGGGGAGAACTGGCTTTTCATTATGCACCCTTTTGTACGTTTCTGATTTTTGTCACCATAGTATGTGTTACTTATTCAAAATAAGATGAATTAAAAAAAAAGTAAAAGGCGTATGAATGACCTGGGAGGAAGGGCCATTTCCCTGACCAGTGCCCCCAGGTTCAGAGGAGCTCAGGGTCTGGCTGCAGCCTGCAGAACTGGTTCCCTGGAAGGCCTGGTCCCCCAAGATGCACCTGTACAGCACTCCTCACCTGAGCCGTTGTAGTCAGAGTCTCCGTTCACACCTTCCAGGAAGGGCACTCGAGACAGGGCTGGCTTCCCTCGGCTGCGTTTGGGGGGTGTCAGACCACTGCATATAGAGCAGGGAGGGAGAGAGGAGCGAAATGAACAATTTCAATGAGTAACACATCCACTCCTGCTCTCCCATCTCTGCTAGGAGCAGAGCTGCAAAAACCCTTCAAGGAGAATGGTTTCTCACCTTCCCCTAAAAACTCGTATTAACCCGTGATATACTTCTGACCAGAATGTTCCCACGAGGCTTAAGGAAACATTTCATCCATGTGGAAGGACTGAACTTGGAAAGAGAGGCCTGCTTCCCTGCCCAGGGACACTGGATTTCATCCAGAGGGAAGGTCACCCAGGCACTTGTCAATCCTTCCAGAGTCTAAGCAGCCTGGCCATGAGGAGGGCCTGTCTCACATCTGCCCAGAATTCTTAACTCTCTGGTTCACATTGCTTCTCTAGAAACCAATTTATTTTTGAGGTACAAAAATCTGCCTCTTTCCCAAATTTTCTATAATGGACATGCCTTACTTCCTTAATTAGAAAAGACTTTTTAAATTGGAAAAACAATCCGCTTCTCACTTCTACTTTATGTGTGTGACGTTTTTCTTAGACAGAGATGGATTTTTTTAAACTACCAAGCAGACCGGTTTTTTTAAAATATGGCTACTGCAAAGAGATAAAAAATATATAGTAGACAAAGACTAGAAGGTAATAGGCAAAAATGAGAACAGTAATACAAGAATAATGGTATAACTGGAACCCACCCAGGCATCAGTATTTTTAAGTTGCTCCCAATGCAATTCTAATGTACAATCACAGTTAGAAGCTCTGGGCAAGAATGATGTGGCTATGGTTTTTTCCCATTCAAACTTTAAAAAATATTACTGCTATATAATTATTTCAACAAAAAAAATTGCTTAAAAGACAAGTCAACAACCTGCAGTAGAGCAAAAATGCTTAAGAAACCCCTAATGGGATACGAAGAGGCCAGGGTTAAGACTGGTTGGAGAGTAGGGTACTCCTGCGTTACTGAATCATAACTGACTTTATCATGGTCTTATACAGAAAACCTGGCACAATGAGAACCTGATGAATCATAATCCTTCAGTTAGTAGTAGGTTGGGAGCTTTCTTCCTGCTAGTCAAAATTAGGACCTGTTGGGGAAAAAACAACACCCAGTTCACATTCAGAATTCAGTTCCCATGCACCCTACAAAAATCTGTCACTGGACTTAAAGAATCTGAGTCCTTATAAAAATGTAAGGTACTGGTAGTTCTATTAGGAAAGCCTCTCCAAGTTCACATCATGGATCTGGGGAGACATCTCCAAATACAACATAGGAGGGCACAACCAAGCAGTTAAGAGAGAAACTCTGGAGCCAGACTACCTGGGTTCAGAACCTCACTCTGTGCTACTCATTCATTCTGTGACCCTGAGCAAGTTAACCTCTCTGAGGCTTGTGTTCCCCATGTGTTGCTGTGAGGATTTAATGGATTAATACACAGCAAGCACTCAGTACAGAATACACCAAGTATTCAATAAATAGAAGTTATATAGTAAATATTATTATATAAATGGCAGTAAATTTTAAAGTCTCACTTGAATATTATAAACTACCAATGTTATACTATCAGATGATGAGCTCTGAGAAGGTTGAGCTCAATGAGACAGGATGCAACACCAAAACTAGGTCCATATGTTCCTGTTTCATAGAAAAACACACGAGTGACTCGATCATGGCCTGCATTTCAGCCCTCTCTCTAAGTTACCCAGGTCTAAGCAGACAGCCCAATCTATAATTATTTTGCTTACTGGCTTAACATTTATCTCTCCCTTCTAGATGATAAGCTCCTTGAGAAAAGACACCTTATCAGGGCTTAGAACAGTACCTGGCTCACGGTAAGTGCTTAATTAATAATTGAATGAGTGACCCGAAGAAGAGGGTGCAGCTCCAAACTGCTCAGAAAATCATTAGAAAAGATAAACCCAGGGACAGGATGGGAAGGGGATGGGATTAGTGACCAGAAATTCTTTCAAGGTTCTTTATTCTGCGATTATATGATTCTAGTCTAATTAATAAGATCTTCCTTTATGTACTTACCCCCACAATGTAGGAAAAAAGAAAAGAAAGAAAAAGAAAAAAATCCCTGTAGTTGAAGGCCTGAATCTCCTGTTGTAAACCGCAAAATTCTACTGAGAACCACTGAGCTAAAGAGGAAACGCCTTCCAAGGGCATTGTTCCCACACTGAGCAGGGACCCAGAGAAACTGGTGGCTTTGGCATGTTCTGCAGAAAGGCAAGCAGTCTGAACGGGCAGGCTAACCAGAGCCTGGCCTGGCTTGCTCCTTGCGGCTCACAGCTGGGAAGAGCACCCTTTGTGGAGGGAGGGGCCGAACACACCTTCTACCTTTAGTCAAGGACTAAGAGGGGACAGTTTGATAACCCCACTCCTACCCCACCCCAGTGAACTGGGTTTCCAGGCACCTTATCTTTGAAGGGAGTCAGGAACTCCAACCCGGGACCGGGCTAGAAGCATCCTGTATGATTTTGAAATCTCTGCCTCTTCTCTATGCCTGGTAACTGTGTTTTCCCATCCACTCCTCCTATATCTCTAGAGCTGTAACATGGAGGGAGACAGCTAGGACATTTCTGAGGCTTGGTGGGGAAGAATATCTCTAAGGAGCCACTGAAAGCTGGGCCCTGCTACAGCGCGGGAGCAGTCCAGGACCAAGGGGGCATCTAGGGGCCTCCAAGAGCCCAGCACCAGTGTAGAGTGAGAACCCAATAGAACCTACACCCAGCCTGCCTTTGAAGCACTTCAAACACAGACACATAGTATTTTGGTGCTGCCCTGGGACCTCTCCTCCCCTGCTCTGAACCCAGAATCCATCCAGTAGCCATGTGGAGGGACCATGAGGTCAGCCTTCAGGACAAGTCATTCTTCTTCTGTGGCACTGAAGGTCTCCCATTTCCAAGAGTCCTACACTCCCTGGTGTCTTGCAGAGCATACAACACAGGGCAGAGAGATTCAATAAACTCTTAGTCATGGAAGAAAGTTGAAGGTTCTGGCCTCAGAAATCCTCCCTTCAGGTGAAAGAATGGGAAAAGAAACCCATCCCTTCCCAGCTCAAAGATGGTAGAAGAGCTGGGGCCTTTGTCAGACTAAAAGGCAATTGCAAATTTCCTATCTGTCCATTTCTTATTCCTACACCACTGCTATGATGCCCTGAAAGGCAAAGGGTGAAACCATGTCTATAACTGGGTTATCTAAATGGGCCAGGGGGTGGGTGGGGATTGGCTCAAATGTTAACTTCACTGGGCAATACAGAGGGTGTCCCCACCCTCTGGAGCCAAATTCAGGTCTACAAACCCTATAAAGCATCAGCACTACTCCCCCCTAGTCAGATCAGGCCTGACAGTCAAGGGTCACAACGTTTCTTAGGAGCTACCAGAGTCACAGATGAGAGGCTTCAGGAAATAACAGGGGTGCGGGAAGAAAAAAACTGAGATAAGCAGGAGGAGGTTCAATCTGCAGCTGAAAGGAAAATAAATGGAGAGGTGGCAGAGCTGCAAACACGGCTTTGGGACAAGTGTTCTTACCTGCAAGCTTCAAATGCCAGTCCACCACTGAGACCCAAACTACATTCTGAGTCAGACCCGCTTTCAGTGTGTTTTCCAAAGCCGTTGGTCACACCTGCCAAGAACACACAAAGTGAGCCTGAATGTAGAAACACCCTTCCCCGACACATGCTGCAGTGTGAGGCAGCCACCTTGGGAGGGCTCAGCAAGGAGGGATGGAGAGGATGGCTGGTCCCTCCTCTTGGGAAATGGGTCTTGGGTGGCGGAGAGAACCTGATAAAGGTTTGGGGGAAATGTTGGCTAGGACAGTGAACAGACACTGCATTTACCTTCCCATCCTTCTGGGTTTACTTGAAGGAAAATAGCCTATAGCTCATTCCAGTTACTGTCATTTGACTACAATGGGAAATACCAAGACTTCCTCACTCCGGCTTGTTCACAAGTCCCTGGATCTGCTTCTAATTTCAAGCCTCAATTATCAGGGAGTCTCCTCTGCCTCTTGGGAAGCCCACCCACCTTGCCTCTTCAGATAAACACTCACACACCCTATCCATCACACAGCTGGCAATAGCTAGCTTCATTCTTTTGGGATGGTGTCAGGGGAGGCTGGAGCCGGATAAGGACTGTGTCAACCACACCCTGAGATATCTAGCAGAGCTAGTCAAAGTTGAGGATGGGGGGAACTTTTCAGCAGATCTAAGGCAGACCAGACCTTCCTGGGATGATGGGGAGTCAGATTCCCTGGGTTCTAGACTGGGCTCTGAAATATGGGTCCCTTTTCCTCTTTAAGCCTTGGCTTCTACTTTCGTGAAGTGAAGGTAATACCTTCTTACTTATGGAGGATGCTATTAAGTATGAATGAGAGAAGGTCTGTTTACAGCCGGGAGCCCTTCAGAGGCAAATGAAGACTGTCTGGTCATCCCAGGGACAAGACTCTCACCTGCCATGAAAGCTTCAACTCTCCTCTCTATCTACCCAATTCCCAACCACCATCCAGAATCCCACAAGTCTGACAGCTGAGCCAAGAGCTCTAAGTCACATATACCTTAGCCAGAAAACTGTGAGGCAAGTCACACCTGTAAGAGCAGGTGTCTGAGCCAACATATCTGGACCCTAACCTGGCTCTGCCTCTAACATCATGACCTCAGTTTAAATCACCAAAGCCTGCTGTGCCTCATCTATAAAGGATCAACACCTGCTTTTAAGAGAACCCACTAAAGTTGTGCAAAAATATTCCTGGGTACCAGGTAGCTGGGATGGTGGAGGAGAAACAGATTCTAGCCCCCAAGCGGTGGGCCCTCTCAGGTTGGATGAGCCTGATGTCTAGACCTATTTCCCAACAGCAGGATTTTTCATTTTTAGTGCTCAGTGCTGTTTGGCTGTGCCTGATATAACTGACAGGATGACAACAATAACTGCTACCAACTACTGCTATATACCAAGTGCTTTATATAGGCTACTTCCAATCCTTAGAGCCACACAAGGAAGGTGTCACTAGCCCCATATTAGAAATAAGGAATAGGCTCACAGAGGTTAATTCATATGCCCCAGGATACACAGCTAGTAAGAAGATGGGATTTGAATTCAAGTCTGCCTCAAGCTCTTGACTCTATATAAACACCCTACTGCCCTAATACAGGGAAGCTTGGACCAGACAGGAAAGGAAGGTACTGCTGGAAACAAAGTATTAGGTAGGAAGACAGAAAAGCAGAGAAAAGCATGTGCTGACCACACAGCCCAAAGCCACCATGTAACAGGACATGAGGAGCAAAAGCCAAGAGCAGGCCCCTCCCTGCCAAGTGAGCTGGCCTTCCATATCCCACCAAGACTAAACAACTGTCTGGTGATGGGGGCCCTGCATGTCCAGGTCCACCTTGCCCACAGCATTGGCTCCTGATGCCCCTCTTAAGCCCCTCTCCAAACTGTCCCTCACAGGGACTCTGACCTTCTTTCTACACACCTGGGCCTGAGCCCTTTGTTCCTTTCTAGTCTGTCCTCATCCCCAGGGCCAGCTTAGGCACTGTCTACTCATGAAGCCTTCCCAACTCCCCCAGTTCCTATTCCCTGAACCTCTAGCAGTGCTGTCACCTGACACATAACCACAGACTGTCCAGCACTGGGGTATCTCTGCACCTCAGGACACCATCTAGTCTCCCCACTGGATGGTAAACTCTCAGATTTGGACCTGGGTCTGATTTACTGCTCCCCAGTGATCAGCTTGTGTTGGACATGCAGTAAGGACTCTTTAGTGACCAGCCCCTATTACTACCTCTGAGACCCCATCTCCTATGATCCCTTGGCTCACTCTGCTGTGGCCACATAGGTCCCCTCACTGTTCCTCAGACATGCAAGCATGTTTCCACCCCCATGGCCTGTGCACTTGCTAGTCCATCTTTTTGGAACGTCTTTTCCCCAGATACCCAAAAAGCTCACTCCTTCAGATCTTTACTCAGAAAGCCTCCCCTGGCCACCCTCTTAAATATCACCTCAGCATCCCCTCTCCCCCCCCTTCCCTGCTGGACTTTTCTCCACAGCTTCTAATATGCGATACAATTTATTTATTTGCTTTTAGTCTAACTCCCCTACAAGAGAGGAGACTTGTCTGTTTTATTTATTGATTTTTCCCCCTCAACTTTAGTGCCTACAATAATGCCTGATATAAATATCTGATGAATAAATGAACTAAAATGAAAGTAGGAACCATTTTATCATATATAGCTTTATACGCTGCTCAGGGCCAAAGAGAGCCCCAGACACAAGCTGGCCCTCTCAAAACACTTGCTCAAAGCCTATTTCCCCAGGCCACTACTCATGTACCAGGCCCAACTGTGCGCTACGGAGCCCTCAGTGCTACTACTGGCATCCACAGGGGCCATCCACAGGGGAGGCAGCTGACTGGGGAAGGTGCCGGCTGGCAAGGCAAAGCAGGAAAGCAGATGAGAAGTAGCGAGAGAAGTCACAGGCGAGGTCACCTGTCTCTTCCCCCTGCTGGGGGGACCTCTCCCCTTCGCTCTCACTACAGCTCCTGCTCCTCGGCCGCTTCCGGGAGTGCTGTTCATCCTCGATGCTGGTGGGAGACGCAGGAGAGCCCACTGCGCCATGGTCCTCGCCGTTCTCCAGGGCCCTGTCTGGGCTCCTCTGTAGTTTAACCCCATTCTTGGCCTTCTTGAAGAGGACTGATGTGCGACGGCCCACGCCACTGAGTGGGGCACCTGCGGGGGATGTATCGGGGGTCATGAGGGACACTCTATTAATGCCATTGTCACTGAGCAGGCGTTGCAAGGGCTCGCTCCCTAGCTGCAGAGGTGATTTTTCCAAAAGCTCATCTTCTTCCACTTTTCTTGGCTTTGGGAATCGGCTTGGAGGTTTGCTATCATTGATGGGTTTCAGAGTGGGGGGATCCGGAGGGGATTCTTGCTCAGACAAGGAAGGCGCAGGCCCAGTAGGCTCCAGGGTTGGTGGGGGAGGCATTTTGGAGTCGTCTGTTAGAGAAAAAGAGAACCTGCTTGAACATTTTAGAAAAAGTCTGCCCCTACAAGCCAGATAATGACACTGATAACTAAGAACCAAGAGCATAGGCTATTAGAAGGTTTGAGACGCGTCTCAGGTCTAAGGTGAAGAGAAGGTAGGACTAAGTTGTGTCTACACTAGTAGTTCTAAACCCTGGCTATGTATTAGTTACTTAGTTTCTTAAAAATTCCAATGCTGAGGTCCCACCCCAGACAAAATGAAACCAAATAGCTAACGATGGATTTTTTTTTTTAAAGCTTACCAGGTGAGTTTGATGAAGTCAGGGTTATAAACCACTGCCTTACACCCAAGAAAGCCCAAAGCCCCCTGCTTAATCAATAATTAAGTAAGTCTCAGCCTCACAGATTAGGGGTCTACAACTCTCTTTAGACCCAGGTGTTTTCCCATCTGTCAATGTATTTTGTTTCATATCACAAGTGAAGCAAGAAGGACAAGCAGAAAGAAGCAGCTTACAGATATGAAAAAATGAGAGCAAGGAAGTTAAATCAGTGGTTCCCGAACTTGTCTATTCAACCTCCACCTTAAAAAATGACACTTTCGGGGCTTCCCTGGTGGCGCAGTGGTTGAGAGTCCGCCTGTTGATGCAGGGGTTCGTGCCCTGGTTTGGGAAGATCCCACATGCCGCGGAGCGGCTGGGCCCGTGAGCCATGGCCGCTGAGCCTGCGCGTCCAGAGCCTGTGCTCCGCAACAGGAGAGGCCACAGCAGTGAGAGGCCCGCGTACCACACACAAAAAAAAAGACACTCAAAACAGAGCTCAGATTTCCCTAATCTGAATTTCTGGGAGATGAAGCCTAGAAATTTTTTGAAACCTCTAGAAGCTGCTGCAGCCGGTCCACTGGGCATGACTCTGCACTGCCTTAGCCCAGGAGTGGGGATGGATACGAGTGGCATGCTGACTGCCACATGGGAAGCTGGGAAGGGTCACAATGGACACGAAGCCCTCTAACGATAAATCTGACCTCTCCGCCACATCCCCGCTCTCCCCCAACCTAAAATAAAACGGGCCATTCCCTGCAATTTGGCCCCTTTTCCCCTGGAGATAATTCCCAACCTTCTTGATTGTGTGGATGACAGGCCCTCCTGAGCTACAGGCTCAGATCCAAGAGCTGGTAAGAGGGAGACAATTCTGTCCCCAAAGAAGCGGAGAGGATGGAAAGCAACTCAGGTAAGGCACCTGGATCTCTGAGAATCACTTCCCCCAGCTGTCTTTTGCAGTTCTGGGCTTTTCTGCTTGGGGTGGGCCTACTGTAGACTTGGCCAGCTGGGGTCAAAGCTATGAGCCCAGACCATCCTTAGGGTCTTTCTTTCTTTTCTGTTCCCCCACACCACAACCTAACCTGCTCTAAGAGCCTCTCTATATGATGGTATAAGTTGAACTAATATTTAACTGGTATGTGCAATATGGCCATACCAGGTGCAAAATATTGAAATACTTCTTTACAAGTTAGTAAACAGCTACTGGGCCCCAGCATCTGAAACTCCCTGAACCCACTCACAATCCAACAACTAAATATCTGCATCAGAGGCCCTCAGGAGCCCCCTCCAATATAAAAGCCAACATCTATCTGACGGATGAATTTTGGTCTCTACGTATTGTTAAATATTTTGAGTATCATCCCTGGGTATGCATGAAAGTGTGACCCCTCCCAGGGCTTTTACTTGCCCATGAGGGTCACACCTAGAGTTGGGGAAGGATGTTCCCACTACGGGATTTCAGCTTAACCCTCCCTTAACCTGGCCCGCAGCCCCCGGCCTGCCCGTGACTGTCTCTCACCTCTGTCCCCATCGTCTTCTGGCTCCTCCTGCGGGGCCTGCTCCAGCACAGCCACATCCCCCCGGGGCCCTGCTGGCAGCTCCCCATTGGACACAGTCTTGTTTAGCGATGCCAGCTGCGGTGGTGGCGGCTGCGCCAGCTTCTGCCGAAGGGCATTGATCTCCCGGCGTAGCAGGCGGACACGGCGGGTCCGGGCCCCACTGGACCGCATGGCACTCACCAGGTCCAGTTTTTCCAGCAGCTCCTTCAGCTGCACCTCTGGGGACAAGTGGGCCCGGTTCTCTGGGATGAGGATGTTGTCCACTGCCAGGGAGAAGGGAGGACAGAAGAAGGGGCTGAAGGACCTGACCAGCCCAGGGCAAAGGGAAGGGCAGGGGCCAATTCCTTCGGATGCAAAATATTCTCCTGGAGTGCCTGGGCCAGTGGCTTCCAGCAGCATCACTGTGGGGCCTTGGCCCTGGCAACACTGCTCCCAGGAGAGCAGTCACAGGGACAAGGTCAGAATCTGGGAAACACCTGCAGGAAGCAGTTCACAGTCACGATTATGGGCTCCGTGGAGCAGGCACGAGGCAGCTTGGCAATCTCCCGGCCTGAGTGACTGTTTGGCTGCTGCCATCGAGAAGCAGAGAGCAGGGGCAGGCAGAGTAGGGAATTACAGAGGCAATTCCATTTTTCTGATGCTCTACCTGCACTCTTCTGAATGAGCCAGACATACATCAGCACTGCGCTCCTGCTGCCCATGCTCCAACGCCACACAGAGGGAGTCCAGGAAAGAAAGACCCTTGGTGAATCTTTAGCTTTTCAGACAGACAGCTAGTACCTTATTCCCCTTACCCTACTATTCAAGAAGTGCTCAGGGAATTAACTTTAACCCTCGGAACTATTCCAGCCACAAGCACATGTACCCCAGCCTGTGCCTATCCCCAGCTTTGCTCCTGGAGTCCACCCTATAGCCCCAAAGCCCATCCTGATCCCTGGCTCTCTGGGCTCTATCCCTGCGCCTCCTCCTGGCCCCTCTCCTCCCTGCCCGTCCAGGCTTCTCACCGTCTTCCCAGGAGAAGCGGTAAAAGTCCTCCAATTTGGGTGACTCGGGCAGGTGGGTGCCCCTCTCGGGGTCATAGCCGATGTTCTCTGCCTGCCGCCGGGCGTGCCGCAGGATGGCCCCTCCCAGGTCCCGCAGGCGGACAGCTGCTCGGTGGAAAATTGTGTCTTTAGCATTATACTTCATGCAGTTGGTAACTATAAGGTTAAAGTCCTCCTCAAACTCCTCCAAGGTGCCGTACAGGTGGGACTCCAGCTTCCGCCTCATAGTAGAAAAATCCATTGGCTTGGATATGAATTCCAGGTAATCTGGAACCTAAACATATAAAACCTGTACAATTACAACAACCATTTACTAGCCAAACAGGCGCACCCTTCAGCGGCACTCTTGCCACCCCATTTTCTGCCTTGGCCATGCCAGGCTCACTCACAGCCCCAGGGCTCTGGCCCACCTTGGCCTGCTGAGCCCTCACCGTGGGCAAGTCTACTAGCCTTGCCAGACACCCCCAGGTTTTGTACACCCTGTGGCCCAACCCCTTCCTAGCCTACTCAGACCCTATTTCCATTTCAGGCAGGGCTCACTGCTCAGGAAGTAGCGGGGGAACTTGCCTCACTCAGGTTGACAGGCTCGGCAAAGATGTGTGCGGGATCCTTCTCCTGCAGCAAGTCCAGTGTTGTCCTCAGCAGAACGTTGAACGGCATAAGCTCCAGCTCCATGGCGGCCTGCTGGACCTTGACCTGTGGGGGAGGTGGGGAGAAATCAGGACACCCCCCAAAGAGGCACCGAACTTTTGCTTGATAACTTGACTTTCACCAGTTGTGTAAGACAAATTTTCACAAGATATTAAGCTGACCACTATTTGAGGAGTTACCACTGAACTTTTAGCCTAGAAATAATCATACCAACAGCTGCCACTTTGTGAACATTTCCTATGCATTCAGGCTATATCAAAACTTACAGTAATAATAGTTAATACCTTTATAGTCCTTACTAAGTGTCAAGTAATGTTCAAAATAGGTACAAATGA
The DNA here is from genome assembly GCF_964270905.1 of Leucopleurus acutus. NCBI lineage: Eukaryota > Metazoa > Chordata > Mammalia > Artiodactyla > Delphinidae > Leucopleurus > Leucopleurus acutus. The sequence continues at coordinate 67,213,675 of NC_139153.1, read as the reverse complement.
GGTATTTTACAAAGAGGAAACTGAGGCACGGAAGGACTAAGTAAGTGACTGGCCCAGGTCACACAGCTAATAAGGGACAGATGATTCACAGTGTGTGCTTTTGACTACTATGCCACACTGCCTTTCTACTTATATTACCTCAGTTAATCATCACAATAACCTCGAAGGAGAAACTGTAATTATCTCCATTTTACAAATATGGAATCTGAGGTTTGCAAAGAGTATGATGAGGAGTTACTAACCCAAGGTCACCTGGCTAGGAAAGAACAGAGACGGGACTTATACCTAGGTATGACTTAGTCCAAGAGGCACACTGATGATATAAAATGTCCCTTGGGCCAGGATTCCCACCTAATTGGCCCTTGGACCACCTAGGTCGGCCTAGGGTGACCAAGGCCTCGAGGCCCTTGGGTGGCAAGTAGCCTGACATATTTGCAGCAGTGTGCTATACAAATGTTATTTTCCATGTGTGCCCTAATGTAAAAAGGTTGGGAAGCCGTGTATTAGACTACAAGTTCCTACCTCTTGGCTACAACAAAACAAATGCCTGCCTGCATCCCCTGCCTGCTTCCTTTTCCCTTACATTTCTCTGGACCAGAAATGGGAAGAGAAGCTCAGCTGTGGGGCCAGGCCTGGGACGGCACAGACAGTTTGAATCCATAGACAAGGTCCTGAGATGTCCTCCATGCCCACCTGTGCTAAGTATGGCAAGAGCTGCCCAGTCTCAGTGGTGGAAACTCGGGCTACAGGACCGTGAGAGAAGGGCTTGTGCTGGGGCTGAACAGTGAAGCAGAGTTCGGAGAAAGAGAGAAAGAACATCTTTAACCCAGGCCTCTGAAGCATGAGAGTAACAGCTGCTATTCCTGGACCAGAGAGAACAGTTTTGGCATTCAATTAATAGTTTTTGCTCACTGTCATGTGCAGAGTGCTGCCGTAGACACTTCAGGGAGGCAAAGAGTATCAATAATGATGATGATGATAGCAGCTGACACTTCTATAGCCTTACTATGTGCCAGGCACTGTTCTAAGCTCTTTATATACACTAAGTCATCTAATCCTCACAACCTTATGAGATGGGTTCTATTATTACCCCCATTTTATAGTCAAGGAAACTCGAGGTATAAGGAGATTAAGCAACTTAATGTCATACAAGTAGCAAGTGGCAGAGCCAGGATATAAATGCAGGCTGTCTGAATAAAGATGCAGATGTAGAGAATGGACTTGAGGATGGGGAAGGGGGAAGGGTAAGCTGGGACGAAGTGAGAGAGTGGCATGTACTTCTATACACTACCAAATGGAAACTAGATAGCTAGTGGGAAGCAGCCGTATAGCACAGGGAGATCAGCTGGGTGCTTTTGACCACCTGGAGGGGTGGGATAGGGAGGGTGGGAGGGAGAAGCAAGAGGGAGGGGATATGGGGATATAGGTGTACATATAGCTGATTCACTTCATTGTACAGCAGAAACTAATACAACATTGTAAAGCAATTATACTCCAATAAAGATGTTAAAAAAAAAAACAAAACACGCAAGCTGCCTGATGCCACAGCTCATATTCCTAATTCCTAGGCTACACTACCTACCTCAACATTCTCCATGCTCAGAGGCTTAGAATCTCTTTGAACAGAGGTTGGAAAATTTAAATGATTCAAGACTATAAGTGTTTAAAGGCCAAGTGAGAAACCCCAGAAGCTCCCAGGTCAAAGGTGATACCCATAAGAATGGCTTGAGAAGCTCTCCAAAACATAAGGCCAGGCTCCGCCCACCCCCCACCCCCCCATATCCTGAATGAGAAACTCCAGGGATGGGCCCAGGCATAGGATATTAAGCTTATGCCTGAGGCCACCAGGAGCTAAACTCCCTAAGTTCGAAGCCATCAGCAGCACCACACCCAACGCAGAGTAGGCAGGCCTTGGAGCCCATAATGCTGGGCAGGAAGGTAAGAAAGCTGACACCAGGCAGGGGCTCCTGGGTCTCCTGAAGCCACACTGACAGTAGGAGAAAAAGATCTTGAACAAGAGCCCTGGGGGCTCCTCCTCACCTGCTCCCGCTTGAGCTTTTCTCTTTTCCGAATCAGCTCAATCAGCAGCCGTGCCCGCTCCAAGTCGTGCCGGAGCTTCTGCCAGTATTTCAGCTCTTCCTTCACTGCATTTGTCTTCTCGTCCTGCTCCCGCTGCAGGAGGGAAGGGAAAGGATAGAGGAGCTGTGGGCCTCCTTCCTGCCCAAAGTCCTCTCCCTGCTCAAGCCTCTGGGGCCTCAGCAGGTAAGAACCCCATCCCCTTCCTGGACCCATGGTCCCGGAGAGCCCTTCCACCCCCTCTACAACCCTTCCTCCAGTGCTTCCCCAGCCTTATAACAATGTTTCTTCACTATAGCACAATAACCATTGCTGGGGTGAGAGCTGGGACTGCTTCTCTCTAACCCCAGAGACACCAGAGAGCAGCTGTGCATCCTCAGGGCTGGAAAGAATTTCAGAAGGAAACTAATAGACACCTCAGGGTGGAAAGAATTTCACCCTAGAGCTTCGACTTGGCTAGAAAACAAAGCGAAGTTTTTACTACGAGCTTGTGCTTACGGACTTGAACATACTTTAAAACACCACCACCACCACCAAAAACGTGATTCCTGCCCTAAAAGTGGTTACAGTGTAGTTGAGGGAAGAAAGAGGCCCAGGGTTTGATATGCAAGGGCACAGCAGCATAAAGACAACAAAAACTGATTGGATAAACTGAATATAAAATGCTAAGAGGACATAAAATAGAGAAGATCTCAGTGGACTGGGGTTAGGTCAGGGATTCCTGGGGCGAGCAATCTTACTAGGGTTTCACATGTAATGATGCATGTGGATGAAGAAAGCAGTAAGAAAGGCCTCTTTTGGAACCGAAGGGACCACGAAGCAGAAGTATGAAGGCAGAATTAGTGATTCTTTGCTTGTTGAGAAAAACGGGCTGGCCAGAGCAGAGAAACTGGAGAACCACAAAAGCCAAGGAAGACCCAGGATCCAGCTGGCAAGAAGCTTCAAATGGCAGGCAAAAAAGCCTGGACGTGGCCTGCCTGGCGAGGGGGAATTTATTCCGGAAAAGGAAATGACAGGATGGAAAATGGTTAAGTGTGTAAGACAGTACCAGCTGTAAAGCAAAGAAAGAATTAGAGGCTGGAGACCACCTAGAAAGCTACTGCTGAAATTAAGGGGACATGGGTGAGCAGGGTAGCTGTGGAATGGAGATAAAGGGCCATATACTGATAAATCCCCCAAAACAGATCAGGGGATGATTAACTGCAGCTCCTTATGAAGGAAAGAGCCAAAAATAACTCCAAGGTGGGCAACATCTGAGGTCAGGAGGAAGAAGCTTTCATAACAGTAATGGGGAAATACATTTACGGAGATGAAGGAAGATAATGAATTCAGTTTCCAATATCTGAATTCAGGAAATAACATCTACACGGACATCTATAGTTCGTCTGCCCCAGAGGGACTGAGGGCAGAAAAAAGGGAAGGGACAAGACAAGAAACCTGGAGCTACTGCTACACAGTTATTGACAACTATGAGAGTGGACAAGCTCTCCAAGCCAACAGGGAGGCAACAGAGCCCCTGGGAGTGTTACCATTAAGGGGTAAGAATTAGGATCAGCACAGGGTACAGTTAGTGGGGTAGAGGGGGTGGGAAATGGTGTCACAGAGAAGCTGTAAGACAAAGTGATCATGGTGTCAAATGCAGTCCAACAGTCTATAAGGTGAGAATCTGAGGAAAGACTTGCTGGGCTGGAAGGGGTCACTGATGTTCTAGAAGAAGCTACAGGGGAGCAAGCAGACCATTTCAAGGAGAGACTGGATATACACTTCCCCTTCAGGACTTCAGTTACAAAAGGCAAAAGTAAAATCAGACAGAACAGAGGGCACCAGAGTCATGGGAAGGCTTGCCTTGTCTCTGGAGTAATGGTGTGGGAATATTTCAAGGCAGAAGTAATGGAACAAGTGAAGAGGCAGAGAGAACTAAATATGTTTTTTAAAAGTCTCTCAGGAGGCCTCCACCATCCCGAAAACACTAAACATGCAGCAACTCCAGTTGCTAATGTCTAAAAGATCACCCCAACTGGGCAGGCTGTGCGCTACAACCTAGATGGTTAGTGTATTTTTTATGGAACATTTTTAGGCAGATGGCAGTATAGTGTCTTAAGGAAAGTATGCCTTCCTAACTTATACAACATGGTCACCTGACCCTCACTCAGCCCACTTCTTCCTTTCTACCATATCTAAAGGGTTTTCCCCACGTAGAGGGAAAGCTGGGCTTGCTTTCCACTCTCCCCTAGAATTTGCTCCAAGCCAAGCCTCTCTCATCTAGAAGGGCTGCTGTCTGGTCTGAAGAGCTCTACAGTCCTGGAGGTCACTCCTCGGATGGACCACCTAGAGAGGTGATGGCTATAGGCAAAGGCCCCGCAGAGGGCTCAGGGAGAGTTGCCCCAACCATCTCTCCTTCGTCACTCTCCACCTCCCTCCACTGCCCTCAAATAACTACTTCACCTACCTGCTCAGCATTCCTTTGGGACTGCAGGTGGGAGTGCAGGCGCCGTATGAGGGGGACACCGTTCCGTGCCTGCCGCTTCAACAGCCAGTAGTTGTGAAGCCGCTGCATGAACTGGTTTTTCCTCTGAAAGGAGAGACCACTACAGATCTTGTTCAACCTTGAGTAGAGGCAGAGGGAAGTGAAAGACAGGGTCAGTGGGCAGCCCAGATTACAGCCTCCTATTCAGACCCCCTGGTTCATTTCTGAACCTTATAGAGGAAGACAGAATAAAGTAGCCAAAGCCTCACCTCAGAGAAAGCCTTGAAAAGGACAGCAAAGTTAAGCAGCTCAGATTCAGCATGGGATATTTCACTTGATTTTCCACCTCCTGCCTTGCAGTCCTGATTCTCCAAAAGAACCCTCCCCCAGGAACCCTGACCCTATAGTCCTGGACTCCTGAGACACAGGTCTGTGCCCCAACACCCCCACTCTTCTCTTGATAAAGGCAGCAAAAGAGAACAGGAACTTGCATAAGCTGTGGGCAAAGCGGTCACTGTTTCCTGCCCCCTGTAGTTAAGGGTCCCACCAGACCAGGGAGTAGTCCACAGCCAAGCTGGAAGGAAAATTAGTAGGAATATAGCAGGCTACTGCCTTCTGAACCCAAATACAACCCTTTGGAGTTGTCTGACCTCTGGTTTTTCATTAAAAATCTCAGTAGCCTAAAAATGTCTAATTTTGAACCAAATGAAAAAAAAATGGATCTAAAGATGTAAGAGGATGGAGAATCTGAAAAGTCAGCTGGCTAGACAAAGAAAGATAAGTACTTTATGATAACGTTTATATGTGGAATCTAAAAAAGACAACAGGGGAATTCCCTGGCGGTCCAGTGGTTAGGACTCGGTGCTTTCACTGCAAGGGCCCAGGTTCAACCCCTGGTCAGGGAACTAAGATCCCACAAGCCGTGTGGCGTGGCCAAAATAAATAAAAAATACAACAAGCCAGTGAATAAAACATAAAAGAAGCAGACTCATAGATATAGAGAACAAACGAGTGGTTACCAGTGTGTGGCGGGGGGGGGTGGGGGGGCAATACAGGGCTGGGGGAGAGGGAGGTACAAACTACTGGGTGTAAGATAGGCTCAAGGATGTATTGTACAACACAGCGAATATAGTCAGTATTTTGTAATAACTGCAAATAGAAAGTAAGCTTTAAAAATTGTATGAAAATTAAAAAAAAGTTTTTTAATTTAGCTGGCTAAACTGCGCCAAAAGAGAAGTCTGGAGGTCAGCGTTCAAGCCAATAACAAGTGGCGGGGGAGGAGTGGGAAGGGAATTAATGAGCTCCCACAGTCTCTACCATAATGCCCAAATTTCAACGTGGGTCACATTATTCCCATGTTACAAAAGATGGAAAGGCAGCTTAGGAACATTGTCAAAGTCACTAATGCAGCTAAAAAGATGGTGAAGCTGGGCAGGATTTGAACTCATGATCTCTCTGCTACAACATCTGCGTTCCGAAATTGGTTAAGCAAGGCCTCAGTGCTCCTGTGGCGTTTCCTCTGCTTCTTCTCTTCCTCTTACTCCACTGAAAGGAAGACAATTGTGGCTAAACAAGAAGGTGGAATCTAAGAAGGATGTTCATGTTGGGCTAGACATTGCTCACCCAGGCCTTGTGCCTTTCCATGGTCAGACATTCCTGCCCCAAAGCCAAGCTTACAAAATCAAGACCTAGGCCTTTCCCCAAAGGACAGATCCCCCACCAACACCCATGCCAAGCACACCTGCCCAGATGCAGGCAGCCCCCTCCCTCTACAACCTCTTGGCCATGGAGGGTCCCAACGGCATTTGTGCAGGTGGGGAAAAGAATAATAATAAAATAGCAGTAGCAGCAGCAGCCATCATTTATTGAGCACTTACTATTTGCCAGGCACTGTGCTTTACTTGTATTATCTCATCTATTTCTCCCAACAACCCTGTGAGGTAGTTTCACTTACAAATAAATAAACTAAGGCTGAAAAAAGTTAAGTGACTTGCCAAAGATCACACAGGTAGTTAGTGACAGAAACAAGATTCAAACACAGGTCTGTCTGGTTCTTAGCCAGCATGCTGTGCTGGCCCCTGCAAGAGACCACCTACAAGAGCAGACCTGACAACCAAAAAGTCTAGCCCCAGGGCATAACCACCCTACAGATGGAGACTAAGCATGGACCTCACCTAAGGGAGGAGGGGAGCCTAGAACAGCTCTGTGACTAGAAGGCCCATTTCCAGTTGACTGAATCTAACTCCAGCCATGGCTCACAAGAGCCTCTCCCTCTGGATCTTGTCAGCTCTTGTGTCTTCCTTCCAGACCAACAAGTCTGGTTGCCTATTTCCCTCATACAACTCACTCCCCACTGCCCTCCAGTACTCCTTTCTCCCTACCCCTTACACCAAGAGAGACAGACAGCAGGAACAGAACCTAGAGGCATCACAAGCCCCAGCTTGTCCAGGGTCTGTCGCTTTACCCCTGGTTCCTTCCAGCCCTTAGAACAGGACTTGGCATATAGTAAGTGCTCAATAAACATCTCATTGAATGAATAATGGAGTGAACAACTTTACCTCCCGTGGCCGCAGTTTCTTCATCTGGGGGTGTGGGAGAAGGTGCAAGGACTATGTTAGATGAATAATCTCCAAGATTCCTTCCTGCTCTAACACTGTAGTCTTTTTAGTGAACATCACCAATGAGATGGGCCTCCGCTGGAAAATCTTCCCTGTCTCTTGCTTGTCTGCCAAGCTCCCATCCCTCCAACAGTGCCAGCTATCTCTCTGATGGTTTAAAACAGGCACAATGGTTTCTCTACAGACTCGGTGGGGGCCAAGGCGGCTTAGTTACACAGCAGAGCTGAGTGATCTTCTTTTCGCTAAATCTAAAAGCTTCTCAGGAGGAGACATAGCATATCTTCCCCACATGACCACCCCCTTACACAAAGTCCCCATCATTCCCAGGACAGAGCTTTCTGGACAGCAGGTACCTATACTGACCCCTTGAAACAGTGGTTCTCAACTGGAAGTAGTTCTAGCCCCATAAGGTTACTAGAAACATAAGTAGGGAGCATCTGAGGTTGTCACAAAGACCAGGCAATGAGGGAGGGGATGCAAATGGCACTTACAGACAAAGACCAGGGATGCTAAACATTGAGAAATGTACGGGACAGCCCTAATAATGAAGTACCTCCTGTCCAAAATGCCACTTGTGCCCTGTTGAAAAATGTTACCTTAGACATCCTGTCACCTGGGTTTCTAAGCAACTTAAGTGTCTGTCTCACCTTGAATCAAAGGAAATACATTGCTTTGAAGGGCACAATCAAAACCACAAACCAGTCCAGGTGAGCCCAGGGTCTAAAGGAGAAGTCTAAATTTGAGAGCACAGAAGAGAAGAGGTATTCACCAACCTTGGGGAAAGAAGCCTGGCTCAGAAGCCTGGCTCAGGGCCAACACCAGCCCGAGAAGAAATCATGAGTCCCTAGGGAGCCCTCCTGGGCAGGCTCACCTGTAAGAGGGTATCTGTGGGACAGTGACCATGGGGACAGTGGAGGGTGTGTCTCGGCCCACTTCCTCTGGCTCCTTCTTGATCCTTTGCTTCAAAGTCATCTTGTTCTTCTTGGACACTCCCTTGAGGGGGCCACCTACCCCACCTTGGCCTTCATCTTCCTCCACCTCTTCTACCTCTTCCTTCTCTTCTTCCTCCCCACAGCCTTCCTTCAGCCCTTCTTCGTCCCCAGCCTCACTGAGACTTCCTGGGGAGTCACCCTTCCTCCTAGCAGTGGCGGCACCTGGCGGCGAGTGGGCCTCACAGTAGGCGGTCTTGCGCACTGTGAAGATGGTGCCGTTGAGGCTGGTCTCACGCATAGGCTCAATCTTCATGAAGAGCCCAGCCCGCTGTGCACACGTCACATGGAAGGCCGTGTAGCAGTTCACCTTATGGCACTGGATGGCTGCACCCAGCCCCTTCTGCTTGCAGATGTAGCAGGTTAGTTTCCAGCGGGCAGGTGGGATGTTGTCGATGCCCTCAATAGGCTCCAGGAACACGGTGTTAGCAAAGCAGACTTCAGGGATCCAGATGGCACACACCACGTGGGCCCAGTGCCCATCACTGGTCTGTTTGAAGGCGCCACCCTTGTTGGGGCAGAGGACGCAATCCACAGGCCGGGAGGGAGACTGTAGACAGCAGCGGCATAGCCACTGGCCCTCGGGGATGTAAGGGACGCCATAGCACTCCTGGTGTACAGCCAGGTTGCAGATGTCACAGAAGAGAATGACGTTGCTGTTGTGGCATTCGTCATCCAGGCATACACAGCAGAAAGCATCTTCGTCAATGAGTGACTGTTGGGCCCCACTGCTTCGACTCTCCAAGTATGACTCCTTCTCAAGCCGATCCACCAGCAGCTCAAAGGTATCTGCCGACACCAAACTGTGCCCATCTACTCGCCGCTTCTCATTTACCATGTCCAGCCAGGCAAGGTCCTCCTCATCCATGTCGTATTCTACTTCTGCATCCAGGTCTTCAGGTGGCTTCTCAATGTAGCGGTAGTAGGCAGCAGGCAGCGGGGGTGCTTCTGGTTGACTGCCTGAGTCCACCATGCGGAAGCTGGGTTGTGGGAGGTGGAAGGAAGTGCCAGATGCATGCTTGGAGCAGGACTCCTTCTTCTTGCCCTTGGATGAGGGTTTTTTGGACTTGACAGGGAACTGAGGCTGCTCACTGTTTTCCTTGTTACTATTGCATTCGGTGATATCCTGGGCAGTCAACTCATCCTCTGTGATGATCTTGAGCGGGTCATAGATGCTAATACGATGCAGACGTCCATCAATGTCCACCTCGACGATCCGTTGGGCCTGGGCATATGTCAGGGTCTCCCGAGTGGGTGAGCACTTCAGACTATAGGGGGATGGGGAGCGCCGGCCCTCGGCATTCTGCCGTGACTTCCGGCGAGGCTTCCTCATGGCACCCGGGAACCAACGAGACAGGCCTAAAGAGGAGGCCAGGAGACTGTGAGCCAGACGTTCAGGCATGCATGCATTCATTTACCCTTCCATCTGATCAAGTGGCCACTGAGCAAACTGGCTATTCCCTCTGTCTGAACATCCTGCCCCTCAGGTATCCACATGGCTTGCTCTTTCACCTCCTCCAAGTCTTTCCATAAACAGTGTTTCTCAGTGAGACCTATGACCATTCTATCCAAAATTGCAAATCCCTTTCCCCCACCAGCAATCTTTCATCCTGCTTTATATTTCACTATAACACTCACCAATTTTTACTGTGCTGTGTAATTTATATATTTATCATGTATATTTGTTTCCTTCCTCTAGAATGTAAGGCCCATGAAGGGAGGGATTTTTGCCTGTCTTGTTCACTGCTGTATCTCCAGCACCTGGAATGGTGCCTGACTCCTAAGTAAGCATTCTATAAGTGTTAGCTGAATGAAATGAGAAATCAAACACTCATGATCCCTGCCCTCAAGGAGCGCTGTCTGATTGAAGGGACAGAAAAGTAAACACAACAGATCACTACAGATCAATGCAACATGGGGAGAGAGCTAATGTTCTAATGGGGTATATAAGGCTGTGGGACAGCTAACTATGGAAAAGCGGGTGGTGGTTAAGGCTTAGGAAAGGAGTAAACAAGAACAGCATCCACTTACAAGCTCTACACATGACCTGTGGCCCCATGGGGGATCAAAAATCCACAGGTCTAGAGCCCTCTCCCAACCCATCTTACCATGATCCATAATCAGAAACACTATCCCCGACCATGCCCAGGGGTGAAGGGGTAAGGCACGTGAAATGTCTATCGCATGTGGTCTAAGGACTTCAAACTACAATGTGCAGGGTATTCTCTGCAAAAGGCAGCATTCAGGATGCATTGGCTAGTACATCTCTAAGCAGAAACCCTGGAAGCTCTGGGTGTGGCCCCAAGTGGCCTATTTGGTACCCTCACTGGACCTAAGGCCAAGGTAACTGGGGCAATATCTGGGGTAAACTCTCAATGCATCTGTTACTTTAAAAGCCCCTCTCTCCCAAAATACATCCAGTCCACTCTTGTGCAACAAAGAGAAAGCTCTAAATTTTTCCCATTGTTCACTGGGATGGAGGGAATTATGACAAGCTCACAAGGAGCTGTGGTCACAGTTACTGAGGTCATCAATACTAAGAAAGACCTCTGGGGATATGGTGCCCTGAGGTGCGGGCAGAGGCTTGGAAGGGTATGAACAGGGAGACGATTTCAAGGAGAAAAACAGAATTTGTCACCTTGCTTGCAGGATCTACCATCTTTATAAAGTGGAGATGGTGATGATGATGTAGCACACTTTCACAAACTACAAAGCCCTTTTACTTTTAATATTTTTCACAACTACCTTGGAAGGGAGAATAGATATCCTCATCTCCATTTTACAGATGAAGACACAGAAGCTCAGAAAGGTGTCACTCCCCCTAAAGCTGGTAAGTGACAGAGCTACAATTCAAACCCAGATCTTCTGATCTGCTCAAGCCATCTCACTAGGACATAAGAACACCACAGAGATGCCATGGTCTGGTACAAAAAGAGGCTCTGAGGCAATCCAGGTACTAATCTTGGCCCTGTGTGACCCGGAGAAAGTCACTGAAACGTTCTGTGCCCGCACACTCCATCAGTAAAATGAAATTAATAAAATTTATTTCTTAAGGGTTGCTATTTGGTAATAAGGTATTCTTAACATCCTTATTTTAAAAGCCTTCCAATCCCAAAGTCTGACTGAAAGAAACAAACAAAAAACAACTTGGCCGAGGCACAGTGCCAGGCAGGCACAAACCCTATTTGGAACCAAAGGAAAGAGAATCATTCGCAGAAATTCTGTCCAGGTTCCAGAGACCCTTGGCCACTACATGCCTGACAAATGCCAACTCCCTGGGGGCGGCCCGGGCCAACAGACCTGCTTTATTATCCCCACCCTGTCAAGGGCATGCAGACCCTTGCAGAGGTGTGAAAATCTATCTCAATAGTAACTTGAAATGCTTCAGAAAGGGGATGTAGCTCCTCCTTTGTCAAAGCCATATTCCTCCTCCCTACCCGCTACCTCCTAGAGTATCTCTCAATCAAGCAGCAAGTATCTACAGAGGCCTCTGTTGTCCTACCCAAGCCACTAGACACTGGGGGGCCAACTCCAGAGGGGGAAGGGCTGCTGCTGAGGAAAAACGAAATGAGTTTCGCCCTCAAGGAGCTTACAGTCTAGTTTTTTGGCGGGAGTTTCTCATCCCACACAGCCCTTCCCACATACACAGCTCCAAATACCTCCAAGACCCCCAGAGGTCTACCCGGCATCCCCTGAGCCCCCACTCGCCCACCCCACCCAGGTCCGCGAAGAATAAGGAGTTTCTGCAATTAAACTGTTTCCCCTGCACCCCACACGAGATACTCATGAGACAAATAAGGACCCCAGCCAAGACTCCCGCCCCTTTAAAGGGGCACCTCTTCCAGAAGAATCCTGACCCTTCGGAGAGGAAAGGAGGGAAATAACATCTCCTCACCAGAGGGGAGGGAGCGAGCGTGCCTGAGACAGACGCGGAGTCCGACCCTCAGACAGAGAAAGCGAGCGCCTGCGAACAAGCGGGTCACAGAGGCAAGCGCCCATTGGCCGCCTCACCTGCCCGTCTGGAGGAACCGGGGGCCAAGGGACGCTCAGGGGGTGGAACTCTCCTCTGACCTGACCAATTGGAGAGCGTGGCGGGGGCGGGGCTCGGCGGCTCGGCTTCCAGGGCCAGGGGGGGAACAAGATGGCGGCTGCGGGAGGGGGTCCTCGCTTTTCAGCTCCCCCCCTCACCCGCCTTTTCCTTCTCCGCTGCCACCCTGGCTCCAGGAAAGAGCTTTCGCGCCGCCCCCGCCCCGCTCGGGAAGCCCCTCGCTTCCCTCCCCCATCCCGTGCAGTCCCTGGTCCCCGTAGGCCCCGCTGCTCCCGCCCCCGTTCCGTCCGGCCCCGCTGCCGCCCCCATTACCTCAGCAGCCGGCCCGTCCCCACCGTTCGGGGCTCCTGGGCGCGGGCGGGCCGGCCGCCTAGCGGGTCGGCGTGGCCCGGGGAGCGGAGCGCGGCCTCCTCCCGCGCTGACCTCCGTGGCCACCGCCGTGCCCCCTCCCGGCCCGCGCTGGGGCCCCGGCCCGGCCGCCGCCGCTCCCGGGGGAGGAGGGGGAAAGGAACCGCCGCCGCCGCCGCCGCTGCCGCCACGGAGCCCGGCCGAGGGGAGGGAGGGATCAGCCCCCAGGCAGGATCCGCCCCTCCGGCCTCCCCCCCCTCCCCCCGCCACCTCCACCCCTTCCCTCGCTCCCTCTCTGGCTCCGCGGGCTCTCCCGCTGAACAGGACCGAGAGCGCGAAAGAGAGGGGAAACAAGAAAAAAATCCCCCCGCCCGTGCCCGGCGCGGCGCGGCGGCGGCCGGGGCGGCGCGGAGAGGAGCGCGGAGCCGCTGCCGCCACAGGGCACCGTCCCCTGCTCGGCCTCACGGTGGCGGTGCGGACACGGCAGGGGCGCGGAGCAAAGGCGGGATCTGCGCTCGCCGCGGCCCCGGCTCACGCCGACCTTCCTCGCCACGGGGAGAGTCCGACTAGAGAGCTGGGGGGCGTTATGGTCCAGCTGGGAAAGACGGGGTCCATAACTCCTTAGAGTGGTTATTTATCCCCTCCCCCAGCCCTGCGGGGGAGGTGGCTAAGGTTTGGAGCAACAACCCCCCTCCCTGAGCTAGAATGTCCCTCCAAAGGCTAAGTCAAGAGCAGTCATTGAAGACAAAACCGTTCTGTAGTTTCTTGGGGTGCAGGTGCCTGCAGTACTCCCAGGAAGTCGTCCCCTTCCCCCCGTGCTCCAGTCCGGAGGACAAAGGTCTATCGATGTCCATACCCTTCCCCAGTGAGGACAGCCGGGGAAGACCTGCCTCTGTTGTGTAAAGGTGAGCCTCATTCCCCACGAGACATCTTTCTTAAGAAACAGACTTGACTTTTCGTTGTGTGCCATCCTCTCCCTTCTGTGTTTAAAAAGAGTAAACATAAAAGAGTAAACATAAAAGTTTGACGGTCTACTTAAGGACGTCTGGTAACCCGCTTGTCACCATAGACATGGGAAACACTGTCTCCTTAAACCTTATTTGGCTAGGAGTTGGTTAATTTAATGCAAAAGCCGCTTTATAATAGATGTTTGACAAATGGCAACTTCAGACTTTCAGATATAATCAGCCTGGCTTTTGCTTTGGTAAATAAATTTAAGAAGAGAAAAGGGCTCCTTTGTCACCCCTCTTTTGCCTATAAATTGGAAAGCTTACCTCATATGACTGAAGTCTTAAGCACCAGTTTTTAACGATGTTTATAAAGGATGTATGGATAGACTGCCTTTAAATGTGAACATGAATGACATGTTTTGAAAGCGTTTCCTCTCCCCGCGCTGGTGGTGTAGCTTGGTAAGACTCACAATTTCTTGCTTGGTTCTGATCATTAATGACAGAGATTGTAGAGTCAGAGGATGAAGGATAAAGGCTTAGGATCCAAGTCTTCCAAATGCTTAAACTTAACGAACTGCTACTTTTGAAGTATAGATGTTCATTATCCTAAGGAATTTAAACATATTGTGTTTTGGACTTGAAAGTTTGATAAAAGTAAGGAAGCTAATTTGTATGACAAAGATGTTTTCCTGATTACATGGTAGCACCTTCTGGCAAAATGATAGCAAAAATACTTCATTAACCAATTTTTTTTTTAAGAGAAAAGGACTGGCTTGTGAAGCTAAGCAAGGATAGGGCATTGTTTTGAAAGCTGTGAAGGTGAAATAGTATGAATTAGTGTCAAAAGGCTAGGGAGAATAATCATTTGGAGGGAAGGTGTAGAAGAAAAGATGATTAATTGTGGAAGGGAAAGCCCCAGAGGCAAGAGAATATTACAATTACTTTTAGTTAAAGAAAAAAAAAAAAAGGAGACTAATAGAAACAAGAACACGGAATTTCATTTCTTGTTCTTTTAAAATGTGAAATATAACCATTTCTACATATAACTAGTAACTTTTATTTCTTGAGGGATGTTCTCAAAATTTATTTAGTACAATTCCCGTTTGTGTGATTGGGAGCTTTTTCCACTAAAGTTAAAGAATAAATACTTTGAGGAAAGGTATTGGTTTCCATTTGTAACAGTAAGTAAAATAATTATTTAAATGCTGTTGAAAATGCATTGTTAACCTGATACATATGATTTCCAGGTTTTTCTATTCAAAGCTTTCATAGAAGACCTTATTCAGCCTAAATGTTTTTCTTCCATTTTCAACTTCCACTTTCTTAATGGTAACTTTACAGTTGTCCTCGCTTCTATTTTTTTTTTTTTTTTTTTGCGGTATGCGGGCCTCTCACTGTTGTGGCCTCTCCCATTGCGGAGCACAGGCTCCGGACGCGCAGGCTCAGCGGCCATGGCTCACGGGCCTAGCTGCTCCGCGCCATGTGGGATCTTCCCGGACCGGGCAAGAACCCGCGTCCCCTGCATCGGCAAGCGGACTCTCAACCACTGCGCCACCAGGGAAGCCCGCTCGCTTCTATTTTTGATATTTGGAATTGGTTTCTGTTTGTATAACTGCACACATAGCCAGTTCACTATGATGTAATCTTAAATGTAACATGGGACAATTATGTCATTAAAAACAAATTTGAGGGCTTCCCTGGTGGTGCAGTGGTTAAGAATCTGCCTACCAATGCAGGGGACACACGTTCAAGCCCTGGTCCGGGAAGATCCCACATGCCGCGGAGCAGCTAAGCTCGTGCACCACAACTACTGAGCATGCGCTCCAGAGCCCGCGAGCCACAACTACTGAGCCCGCGTGCTACAACTACTGAAGCCTGTGCACCTAGAGCCCGTGCTCTGCCACAAGAGAAGCCACCGCAACGAGAAGCTCATGCACCACAACAGAGTAGCCCCAGCTCGCCGCAACTAGGGAAGGCCCGTGCGCCACAACTAGAGAAGGCCCGTGCACAGCAACGAAGACCCAACGCAGCCAAAAGTAAATAAATGTATTTACTTTTTAAAAAACAAATTTGGAACATGTATCAAAAATCCCAGAGGCACTAAATTTAATTCTCTTTAATCTTTAGCTATTTTAAATAGTTTAAATTCACCAGCCCTTGGCCTTTCCATTAAACCATACAGCAGTTCAGTTCAACAGACAGAGGCACAGACCTTTGATTCCCAATAGTAGTTTTTAAAATCCTCCATTTCTAAGTAGACACTAACTTAATTTGAAGTAGGAGACTATTTTACTACTTAAACCCAGAAAAGGAAACGTGAGTACAAAAAGTTTCCCCCTCAATTTTTTTTCAGCATCTTAGGATATCTTTGTCAACAATTTACTGTTATCATTAGTTTACCAAAGCAAGAAACCTCTGAAGGGTCAGATGCAATACCCACTGGATTAATAAAAATATGTGTAATGAAAAGGAAATAGACTTTGAGTAATTGTTGAATTTTTTTTTTTCCCTGCTGTACGCAGGCCTCTCACTGCTGTGGCCTCTCCTGTTGCAGAGCACAGGCTCCGAACATGCAGGCTCAGCAGCCATGGCTCACGGGCCGAGCCGCTCGGCGGCATGTGGGATCTTCCCGGACCCCGGGGCACGAACCCATGTCCCCTGCATCGGCAGGCAGACTCTCAACCACTGAGCCACCAGGGAAGCCCTGTTGAATTATTTTTAGTAGAATATTCCTTGCTTAGACTTTGGATAAAAGAATTCTAAACCATACATAGGAAGAATATGGGAGTTTGAAATCATTGTGATATTTTTATGCTGTAATGAAAATGCTGTAAGAATATAGTTTACTTAGAAAAAGGAAAAAATTTATGCTAACAACAGGCTTTAAATCGAATACCACACTCTCTAAATTTAATTGCATTCATTTATTCCTGTAACACATTTATCGAACATCTGTGTGTCCAACACTGTTCAAGTTGCTTTGGAAAATAATGACAAAATCTCAACGTAGGGCACAGTGATCATATGTAAATGTAGAATATATTTTTCTTTGCCTTGAGTAGTGTACAATCAAGAAGCAAGCTAGAAATAACTAGAAAATACATGTAGGAGAAATCAGACAAGGCAGTGAACAGTGTAGAGCCACCGCTATTCAAATGGAGGATAGGAGACTTCTTTTAGCCTGGTTCTAAATAGTGATGGATGTGAATTGGCGAAAAGAGTGTGGAATGACATTATTAGGTTGGTGACAGGGCAGCCCAGGCAAAGGGAAAACATGCAGGGAATAATAAGGAAATTACCCTAGCTGGTCTGTATGGGAAGTTGTTAAGAAAGAAAAAGTTGAATTGGATATGGCAAGGGTATAGGAATAATAAAAATAATACCTAACACTTATTTACAAGGTACTGTGCTCAGTGCTTTACCTACTGTATTTATTAAAAATCTTTGTTGCACTTAGAAAACAAACTAGTTTAATTAATAAAGGAAATCTATTGATTCTCATAACCAGAAGGTCCAGGGGTGCATCTGGTTTTAGGTAAGGTCAAGTCAAGAGATTCAGATTACGTCATCAGGACATAGTTTCTTGCAGTCTCTCAGCCATCCCGAACTAATAGCTGTGGCCAGAAAGACATGATACTCTAATGAGGTGTGGTCATTGTTCACTACCAGAACCAGAGGACACGGGCAGGAGATGATTCTCCAAAGATATAGTGGGCACTTGTACAAAGTAGGTCCAATATGCATGCTATATCTCATTTATCAATTTGTAGCTCTGTGAAATTATTATTATGGTCCGCATTATGCATAGGATAAACTAGAGCAGGAACCGTATTAGGTAAACCAGGAAGAATTTATAGTATTTGTTGTGAAAATAAAAGGACATTAACCAGAATGGTGGAAGAGACTGTAGAGAAAAAGGAAAGGAAGGGTCAAATCAGAAGACAGATCAACAGTTTTATGAGTGATTGGACATAGGAACAAAAGAGAAAATCAAAGATGAATCTAAGCTCAAACTTAGGAGGTTTTGACCATGCTATTATGGTCATTGGAAATTAAGAGGTGGCAAAGTGTTACTCTGGAGCTCCTTTTGGGTCTGAGGGCCTGAGGATTGAGGAAATGATAAGTCAGCCCAAGTTCTCTGGAGCCCCTTTTAGTCACACTAAAACACATATTCATTCAATAATTATCTGTGAGCTGCAGGTAAGGTTGTATTTTATGCCTGTGAAGACCACAAAGGTGAAAAGGCTATGCTGTCACACTTGAAGTCACTTAAAATCTAATCACAGGAATAAAGCAAGTATATTAGTAACCAGAACATGCAATGGCGTATAAGCACCTCAAGAGAGATGCAAGCAGAGTGGCATGAGAGTTAGAAATGAAAGAGAAGAGGGGAAGGCTCCATGAAGAAGGTGCCAATTGAGCTCCACCTTAAAGCTTGGGTTGAGTGTTAACTAGGAGGATGGGAGAGTGTGGTCCAGGCTGAGCACCATGAGTAGAGAAAGGTGGGACACCATAATATTGATTCAGGGGACAGTGGGTTATCCCGTTTGACCAAAAATGGGAGATGTGAGAGAAAAGACTGGAAAGATAAAGTCCGAGCATGGAGTCTGTTTTATAGGGAACTGGATGTGAAGGGGCGGTAGTTCCTCATGATTTTTAGAACAAGGAAATGGCTTGAATAATTCATGCTTGAAGATCCAGTCAGGCAAGAGAGTATGGTACAGTATGTTTTAAATTATCCACCTAGTATGGCTTACATTATCCTCTTTGGACTTGAATTCTGGCTAGAACATTTTACCATATTCTTAGTGAAATGGTAAACCACAAACCTAAAAGTAAATAGCATGTGGCAAGTGTAAATTGTTCAACCTGATTTAATGTCCTTTCATTTCAACCTTTAATTAGCATTTCTGTTAAGTCCTAAACTTTTAATCATGCGTGAAGTCAGGACACCATAAAATATGTTATTTCCATATTTTAACAAAAGAACTGACCCTGCAAGTAGCCACCTACTTGGTATAATTTTACTAAAGAGAGAAAATGAACAAAAACAATAGCACCTAAAAAATAATAATAATAGCATCTACCAAACCAGAACCTGCATTTTAACAGAATCCCCCTAGGTGATTCATATGTGTGATGGTTAATTTTATGTGTGAAGTTGACCAGGCTAAGGGATAGCTGGTAAAACATTATTACTGAGTGTCTGTGAAGGTGTTTCTGGAAGAGATTAGCATTTTAATCGGTAGACTGAGTAAAGAAGATAACCCCTAATAGTGCGGATGGGCATCATCCAATCTGTTGAGGGCCTGACTAGGACAAAAAGGTAGAGGAAGGTTGAATTCGCTCTCTGGTTGAGCTGGGACATTACCTTCTCCTGCCCTTGGTCCTGGCTCCCACGCCTTTGGACTTGGCTAAGTTATACCAGCAGCCATCCTGGTTCTCCAGCTTGCAGATGACAGATCATGGGACTTCTTGGCCTCCATAATTGCTTGAACCAATTCCTATAATATCTATTTATTCTGTTTCTCTGCAGAACCCTGACTAATACAATGTGCATATTAAAGTTGAGAAGCAGTGGATTAGAGGATATTAGACAATTCCAGGATTAAAGTGTTTTAAGGTCCTTGCATTGTCTGGGAAAAGGGTAAAACTCAAGAATTAATATTTGCCTTTGATTAGTCAAGAATACCTGTTGTAATGTATGATTCCATTTATTTGAAATTCTTGAAAATGCAAACTAATCTATAGTAACACAAAGCAGATTGGTGGCTGCCTGGAGGTAGAGGATAGTACTGACTATAAAGGGGCATGTGGGAACTTTTGGGAGTGATGGAAACATTCCATAAGTTGATTGTGGTGGTAGAGAAACATTTGTCAGAAGTTATCGAAATACTGGGATAGCCGTCATGTATTTTACATAAATTGTACCACAATTAAGTTGATTAAAAAAAGAATACCTGTTGTAATTTTTAGACTAATCATTAAAAGAATGAAAAAAAGAGTATATAACTCACAAACTAGTAGAGAGGAAAAAAGAAATAATAAATATTCAACCAATCAAAAAGAAGACAAAGAAAAAGGAACACAAATAAGCAATAAGAAGAAAAATAAGCAATAAGATGATGGCAGATATAAACTCAATCTACAGTCTAAACGGTAGAATGAACAGTGTACAATGAGAGGGACATTTTGGGGAAAGTTTAACGATAGACAGTTAAAATGTGTGGATTGAGCACATGCACTTATTCCCCAAACTTTACTTAATATGTTAATAAAGGATTAAAAAAAAAACCCTGCAAGATAATAAAATCCACAAGAACAGAGAATGGGGGGAAGAAACAACAGCAGTTGAGAACTGTCAATAAAATTTTGGAGAATGGAAGTAGATGGGTGAACAAATCAGAGAAAGTTAAAAGTCTGCAAGAAGAGCCGGTAAAAATCAGCTGATTCACATTAGACCACTAGAAAGTGGTCTTAGAAGTAGGAGACTGCAGGTACTTCTGAAGAAATGTGTGTGCTGGGGGGTAGGGGGTGGTGGTGAGGGGGTGGCAGTGGCTTGGAGAGTAGGCCGGAAAGTAGGATTGGCTGAAAAACCTGTTAAAAGGGTGGTTAGATGCCATCAGATCTCCCCACTACTCCTTGGAGATTTGCCATCTCAAGTAATTGAACTAAAGAGATCTGGACTTGGAGATTCCAGGCAGTCACCAATGAAGGCAGGGACAAAGTGCCATTCTGAAAATGGCAATTAGAATGAAACTCTACATACTGAATGGTGAGACACTCCATCCCCACCTCATTTCCCTTCTCAGTGCTGATAAAGAGGAAGGGAGAAGCTGGTACAAATTGATGGGATCTGGTGGTCCAGAAAGGGGCTGAGAAAAAAATCCCACGAAAATATTTTTAGCCAGCTTATCCTTTCAAGTGGGGAATTGAAAAAAATGTTTTCTTGATATCAAAATCCTCAGTGGCCCAGCCTCTTCCTCCACCTCACATTTTAGAACACCAGGTATTGGCATGCCCTGGGAGGAGGTTAGAAATGCTGACTCTCAGGCCCCACTCCAGACCTGCCAAACCAAAATCTGCATTTTAACAAGATTCCCCCAGGTGATTTATTATTTTTTTTAATAATTAACTCTTTTTTTTTAATAGATTTATTTTATTTATTTATTTTTGGCTGCGTTGGGTCTTCGTTGCTGCACGCCAGCTTTCTCTAGTTGTGGTGAGCGGGAGCTACTCCTGTAGCGGAGCACAGGCTCTAGAGGTGCAGGCTCAGTAGTGGTGGCGCACGGGCTTAGTTGCTCCGTGGCATGTGGAATCTTCCCGGACCAGGGATCGAACCCATGTCCCCTGCATTGACAGGAGAATTCTCAATCAGTGCACCACCAGTGCATGTTTTGCATGTTAAAATTTGAGAAGCAGTGGATTAAAGGATATTAGAGAATTCCAGGATTCCTCTCTGAAAGTAAAGTCCTATTTACAAATATTTATGGAGGAACATCCCCAGTAAAAACAAAAAAATTTCAGTTTGCCACCTTTTGCCTTATATTGAAGCCTACCAGATACCAAAATACCCGCTCCCTTTGCCCCAACACACACAATTTTAAACAACTTTTTATTACCTCACTCAAAATTGAGTAGACAGTCAAGAACCAAGAGATATATGAGGAAAGTCTCACGAACGTCATAGCCCAAAACAAAGGAACAGAGTGGAAACAGTTAATGTAGAAAACCACAGAAGTTTTAACAAACAAAAATCTCAGCCTCAAAGAGTAGCATCCAAAAAAAAAAAAAAAAGAGTAGCATCCATGAAATGGGAACGTGATAATATTAGAAAAGAAGGAAGGGAGGGAAGGAGGGAGAATGAAAAGACGCAGTCAAAAGATTAAAAACTCTTGAAAATTAAAAATAAAGTATGAAAGATTTTAAAAAGATACAATGGAAGATTTGGAAGGTGAAGTTGAAGTCTCCCAGAGAGTAGAGGGAAAATAGGAAAGTACAGAGAAGAGAAAAGAGAACTTGAGGATCAATTCAGGATACTCAACATCCCATCTATAGTAATTCTAGAAAGAGAAATGATAAATTTTCCCAGAAATGAAGGTCTTGAGTTTCCAGAATGAAAGACTCCACCAGTGCCCTGGTACAATGAATGCAAAAAGATCTAATCTAAGAACACTAGTGATAGAAAAAGGGAGGATCCTAAAAGCTTCTAGAGAGAAAAAAGCAGGTCACATAGAAAAGATTACGAATCAGAATGATACCAAATTAGAAGACATCAGAATAATCCCATCAAATGCTGAGAGAATGTTGTTTTCAATATTCAAGTCTATGCCTTGCCTAAGTATCAAGTGTGGGAATAGTATAAAGACATTTTCCAACTTGCAAGGTCTCATTTATCTATTCTTTCTCAGGAAGCAACTGGATGACATTTTCCACCAAATGATGGAGAAAAAAATCAAGAAAAATAGAAGTCACGGGGTCCATGAAATGGGATCCAATACAAGAAAGAAGCAAAAGACATCCCCAGTTATGATGAAGGGAAATCCCAGGAAGAGTTGTGTGGCAGGCTTAGGGTGCAACCATTGGAGTTGGAGGACTCCAGAAACAATTGGAATGGATAATTTACCATATACATTTGACCGTATGAGAGGAGGTTTTCAGTACTGATAGAGAGTTTAGAGATGGATTTAATGATATGTATATAGATAATTAAAAATTTTAAACAGGCTATTATTAATTCCAGGAAAGACAACTCATGTGAAAAAAATATAATTTCTATATATTTCACAATATAATTTCTATAAGTGTGTGACTCATTTGCAAACATTTATATAATCATAATGAAAAACAGAATAGAGATTTAACTAAAAATTATGATAAAACTGTTTTGAGAATATGAGGTGAGTGGTAGGAGATATAAGAAAGTTAAATCCTCATTGTCTATAGTTGAAAGGTAATAGATAATGTGTAAAGTTGAAAAATCAAGAAGTAACAGTAAATGCGAGTTATTTAGAAATGAAAGATAAATACTGGAAGAAACTACAAAAGAGTTTGAAAGCGTTGCTTATGGATTAGGAGAGCAGGAATTGGGGTGAAGCAGAGATCTCTGGTTTTATTTTTAAGCCTCAGAATTATTTGAGTTTTTATTTCTTTTTTTAAAAATTTATTTATTTAATTTATTTATTTTTGGCTGCATTGGGTCTTCGTTTCTGCACGTGGGCTTTCTGTAGTAGCAGCAAGTGGGGGCTACTCTTCGTTGCGGTGCGCAGGCTTCTCATTGCGGTGGCTTCTCTTGTTGCGGAGCATGGGCTCTAGACGTGCGGGCTTCAGTAGTTGCGGCACATGGGCTCAGTAGTTGTGGCATGCGGGCTCAGTATTTGTGGCTCGCGGGCTCTAGAGCACAGGCTCAGTAGTTGTGGCACATGGCTTAGTTGCTCTGCAGCATGTGGGATCTTCCCGGACCAGGGCTCAAACCCGTGTCCCCTGCATTGGCAGGTGGATTCTTAACAACTGCACCACCAGGGAAGCCCTGACTTTTAAAAACTGTGTAATTTCGTAGACGTTGATATGAAATATACTTAACATTAAATGATATAATTTCAAAAGTAAGTGAATGGATTGAAAAGTGGCTATAATAAATTAGCTGTCCAATTCAGTATGGCAGAAAGAGTGTGCATCATACGGAAGAGAGTTAACATAGCAGGCCTGACTGCTGTCCTTTGAAATGCCTGCTTACATGGGTGGCATCTGGGAACTTCCCGGATTTCAGGAAGGTTCTCACCACCCTCACTGATAAGAGTGGTTCACTGTGCTTAAACTATTTGTGCAAACAATATGGTTTACGCTAGACAGCTGCTTTCCTTCTGGAGTACATGCCACCAGGCAGAGGGTGCCTTTGTAACCAGCCCCCAGTAAAAACTCTGGACAGTCTCTAATGAGCTTCCCTGGTAAACAACATTTGACATGTGTTGTTACAACTCATTGTTGAGGGAATTAAGTGCATCCTGTGTGAGAGAGGACTCTTGGAAGCTTGGTCCTGGTTTCCTCCAGACTCTACCCCATGTGCCTTCCTTTTCTCTTTGCTGATTTTACTGATTTTGCTCTGTATCCTTTCTCTATAATAAATTGTAGCCATACATACAGCTGCATGCTGAATCCTGATTCTTCCTATTGAATCACTGAATTTGGGGGTGGTTTTGAGGACCCCAGACACACATTT
This sequence comes from Leucopleurus acutus, assembly GCF_964270905.1. Lineage (NCBI taxonomy): Eukaryota > Metazoa > Chordata > Mammalia > Artiodactyla > Delphinidae > Leucopleurus > Leucopleurus acutus. The sequence goes on along the minus strand of NC_139153.1, from coordinate 67,189,960 downwards.
TACTTCAAATACCCATTAAAATAATAGTGTAATTACAGGATGCATGTTTGAAAGCAATAAAACCCAATTCTAGCTGTCTCAGGAAAAAACAGAATTTATTGGAAGGGTTGAAGTGGGGCTGACAGAATTGAAAGGAGACTGGAGGAGCAAGCTAGAAATCAAATATAATCTAGCTAGGACATTGCCACCACTGCCTATACTGTAAGTAGAAATTTAATATTTCTTCTTTTACTTACTAGTATTGGAAATACAGTTTATTGTTGCCTGTTCATCTTATATTTAGCCACCTTGCTAAACTTATTATTTCGAATAATTTGGTTGGTTCTTAAGGGTTTTCTCTATAGATAATTATATTATTTGTAAATAATAGTTTTGATCTTCCCTTTTCAAACATTCCTTCCTCCCTTCCTTCCTTCCTTCTTTCCTTCCTTCCTTCCCCCCCCCACCCCCCCTTTCTCTCCTCCTTACTGACCTTCAGCACAATGTTAGATAGAAGCAATAGACATCCCTGACTTGTCACTCAGTTATAAGGAAATGCTTCTGACATTTCCCTACTAAGAATGATGTTTGCTTTCGGTGTTATGTGAGATACCCTTTAACAGATTCAGAAAGATCATTTCTATTCTCACTTTGCTAAAAGTTGTTTCATCATGATGAGTGTTGAATTTTATCAAATGCACTTTCTGCATCTATTAAGATGATAATCGGTTTTCTCCTTTACTGTTAATGTGAAGAATTGGTTCTCTAATATTAAACCATTCTTGTATCTCTGAAATTAGCCTGACTTTGTCATGATTTATTACCTCTTTTATATATCACTGCTTTGGTTTGCTAATACTTTAATATATTTGCATCTAGGTTCACAAGTGAGATTACTGTAATTTGATAGCTTTGGGAATTAAGTTTTATTAATCTCATAGTATGAATTGGAAATATTTCCTCTTTTTCAGTTTTATGGAAGAGTTTGTATATGATTGAAATGAACTGTTTCTTGGAAGGTTGGAATATTTTTTCTAGGGTTTGTTCATCTGAGTTTTGCAAAATGTTTTCTTTTGAATCTCTGCTACATCTATAGTTATGTTCCCCTTTGCATTACTAATATTTTTTTCTTCTCTTCTTTTCTCTCCCCTTTACCCCCACCCCCAATCAATTTTATTAATTTTTTTACCCCAGATAGCTAGCTTTTGGCTTTGTTGATCATCCTTAGTCTTTTTTTTTTTTTTTTTTTGCGGTACGCGGGCCCCTCACTGCTGTGGCCTTTCCCGTTGCAGAGCACAGGCTCCAGACACACAGCCTCAGCGGCCATGGCTCACGGGCCCAGCCACTCCGCGGCATGTGGGATTTTCCCAGACCGGGGCATGAACCCATGTCCCCTGCATTGACAGGCGGACTCTCAACCACTGCGCCACCAGGGAAGCCCCCATTTTTTTGATTGTTGCTCTAACCATTTTAATCTGCTTCCTTCCACTTTATTCTGTTACTTTTCTAAAAGTTTGGGTGCCTAGTTTTTTAAATTTTCAGACTTTCTTCATTTCTAATATAAGCATTCAAGACTATAAGTTTACCTCGAATTACCACTGTTGTTTGTTTGTATGTTTCTCAAGTCTTGATACATAGTATTTTCATTATTGCTCAATTATAAATATCTTTACACTTCTCTTATGATTTTATCTCAGATCCAAGTGTTGTTTTGAAGTGTGTGTATGTTAAATTTTTAATTTTGAGATAATTTTAGTTTCACAAGCAGTTATAAGAAATAATACAGAAGGATTCCATGTACACTTTATCCAGTTTCCTCCAATAGTAATATCTTGCAAAACTATAGAAAATATCACATCCAGAATATTGACATTGATGAGAATTCAGCTGTTAATCTTACTGAGGATCCCTTATATGTGATGAATCATATCTGTCTTGCTGCTTTCAAGATTCTCTTTGTCCTTGGCTTTTGACAGTTTGATTCTGATATGTCTAGATATGGATCTGTTTATCTTAGAGTGTGTTGAGCTTCTTGAATGTGTAGATTCATGATTTTCACCCAATTTGGGACATTTTGGGCCAAATTTTTTTTTTGTTCCCTTCTCTCCTCTCCTTCTGGGACCTCCTTATGCACATGTTGGTACACTTCATGGTGTTTCACAGGTATCTGAAGCTCTGGCTGTGTTCATTTTTCTTTATTCTTTTTTTTTCTCTCTATTCCTCAGACTGGAGAATCTCAACTGACCTGTCTTCAAGTTTTCTGATTCTTCTTTCTGCCAGCTGGAATCTACAGCCATGCTCCTCTAGTAAAAAATTTCATTTCAGTTATTGTACTGAAGTTCTTTCTTTTTTTTTTTGGCCTCGTTGCGCGGCATGCGGGATCCCAGTTCCCCGACCAGGGATCGAACCCAGGCCACAGCAGTGAGGGCGCCAATTCCTAACTATTGGATTGCCAGGGAATTCCCCTGAAGTTCTCTTTTTATATTGGTATTTATATTGATTCTTTTTTTATAATTCTTTCTCTTTACTGATAGTCTCTATTTGGTGAGACATTCTCATACTTTCCTTTAGTTCTTTAGATATGATTTCCTTTAGTTCTTTAAACGTATTTATAATAGATGATTTAAATTCTTTGTCTGGTGAAGTCTGTCCATCTGAGCTTTCTGAGAGACAGTTTCTATTCATTGCTTCTTCCCCCCCACCTTGTGTATGTCCTGTTTTCCCCTTTCTTTGTATGTCTCATATGTTTTTTGAAAACTAGACATTTTAAATAATACAATGTGGCAACTCTGCATATCACATTCCCGTCTCTTCCCAGGGTTTATTGGGGTTGCTGTTTGTTGTTGCTGCTGCTGCTTCTGTTTTTTTAGTGACTTTCCTGAACTAATTCTGTAAAGTCTGTATTCTTTGTCATGCGTGGCACTGATAGTCTCTGCTTGGTTAGTTTAGTGACCAGGTAATGAATGGACAGCTATCTCATTACATGCCTTGAATTAATGTCTCCTGGCCTTTGCCAGGTGTGTGTGTGTGCGCGCACATGCATGTGGTATTAGGGTATATCTTCAAGACTCCAACACACTGTGGACAACTCTGCTTTAGTCTTTACTTCCTGCTTGTGCAGAGCCTAAAGGTCTCCCAGCAGTGAGTGAGATTAGGGTCTTCTCAGACCTTTCCTGGGCATGCACACGGCCCAGCACATACATGTGGTCTTCTAGATATCCAAGAATATGTTGGAACTTTTCAAAGGCTCCTATAGATACCTTATTCCAAAGTTTTTCCTTTTAAGCTTTTTGTCAGCTTCTTCCTTGCCCCACACAATTGTTATCGCCTAAGTCACCTGTGATGTTAAACAATTGCCCCTGGTTATTTTCAATAAATGCTCCAGGGAAAAGGGTATTCACAGTGAATGAGCTCTGAGTCAGTTCAAATAAACACAAACCCTGAGAGTGGTGGTTTACAGGGAACTGCCAGACAGGTCAAATAATGACAGTTATTTGGGGATGGAGCCTTTGAAAAGCTCCAAGCCTATTTTGACCTCTCCAGTGACTGCTAGGCTGCTAGTCTTCATGGCTGCCATGTCTGCAGGGCTGTTGGTTTCCAAGGCCACCATGGAAGTAGAGAGAAGACGTGAATAGGGCAAATTAAAATGCTACAAAGTTCTTTGTTTACTGAGATTCAGCCATTTTTTGTAATAAATACTCTTCAGACTGTTCTGAGCCTTTGGTTAATTTTCAGAGTTCGGACAATGTTGATTTTGGCAACTTTGCCAGTGCTTTCATTGCTTTTATAAGGAGCAGTTTTCTAAGGTCCTTGCTCTGCCATTTTGGAAGGGTCTTCTATCATTTTGACATTGATACAGTCAAAATAAAAACAATTCCAGCACCACAAGGATCTCTTATGTTGTCCTTTTATAGCCACATCTGTTTCCTTCCTGTAGCCCTCTTAAGTCCTGGCAACCACTAATCTGTTCTCTGTTTTATAATTTTGATATCTCTAGAATGTTATATAATTGGAATCATATAGTATATAACCTTTTAGATTGGTTTTTTTCACTAAATATAATTCTTTGGAGATTCATCCAGATTGTTGCCTTTATGAATAATTTGTTCCATATTATTGCTAAGTAATAATCCATGATATGAGTATACCACCGTTTGTTTAACCATTTACCCATTAAAGGACATCTGAGCTATTTCCAGTTTGAGGCTTTTATGGATAAAGCTGCTCTGAACATTCACGTACACGTTATTATGTGAACATAAGATTCTCTCTGAGTTAGAAGCCCAGGAGTGCAATTGCTGAGTCATATGGTAATTGCATGTTCAGTGTTTTTATTTTTTAATTAATTTATTTATTTTTGGCTGTGTTGGGTCTTTGTTGCTGCGCGCGGACTTTTCTCTAGTTGCAGTGAGTGGGGGCTACTCTTCGTTGCGGTACACGGGCTTCTCATTGCGGTGGCTTCTCTTGTTGCAGAGCACAGGCTCTAGGCACGCAGGCTTCAGTAGTTGTGGCTCGCGGGCTCTAGAGTGCAGGCTCTGTAGTTGTGGCGTGCGGGCTTACTTGCACCGCGGCATGTGGGATCTTCCCGGACCAGGGATTCAACCTGTGTCCCCTGCATCAGCAGGCAGATTCTTAACCACTTTGCCACCAGGGAAGTCCTTTCAGTGTTTTTAGTAAACTACCAATCTAGAAGACATAAAAAATGGAAAAATACTCCATGATCATGGATTGGAAGAATTAATATTGTTAAAATGTGTACACTGCCCAAAGCAATCTACAGATTCAATGCAGTCTCTATCAAAATTCCAATGGTATTTTTCACAGAAGTAGAACAAATGATCCTAAAATCTGTATGGAACCACATAAGAAGCCCAAATAACCAAAGCAATCTTGAGAAAGAAGAACAAACTGGAGTAATTATGCTTCCTGTTTTCAAACTATATTAATCAAAAGCTGATTTCAAAGCTATAGTAATCAAAAAAGTACAGTATTGGCATAAAAACAGACACATGGATCAATGGAACAGAATAGAGAGCCCAGAAATAAACAATGCATATATGACTAATTAACTTATGACAGAGAGCCAAGAATATACAATGAGGAAAGGACAGCCTCTTCAGTAAATGTCCAGTTGGGAAAACTGGACATCCACCTGCAAAAGAACAAAACTGGACCACTATCTCATACCATACACAAAAATTAACTCAAAATGGATTAAAGACTTGAAACTCTAAAACTCCTGGAAGAAAACATAGGCAGTAAGCTCCTTGACATCAATCTTGGCAATGATTTTTTGGATTTGACACCAAAAGCAAAAGCAAAGGTAAATGAATACATTAAAGTGAAAAGCTTCTGCACAACAAAGGAAACCATCAACAAAATGAAAAGGCAAACTACTGAATGGGAGAAAATATTTGCAAAGCATAGATCTGACAAGGGGTTAATATCCAAAATATATAAACAACTCATACAACTCAATAGCAAAAGACAAAACAATCCAGTTTTTAAATGGGCAAAGGATCTGAATGGATATTTTTCCAAAGAAGACATACAAGAAGCCAACAGGTACATGGAAAGGTGCTCAACATCACTATCATTAGGGAACTACAAATCAAAAGCACAATGAAATATCACTTCACACCTGTTAGAATGGTTATTATCAAAAAGACAAGAAGTAACTAGTATTGGTGAGGGCATGGAGAAAAGGGAACCCTGCTGCACTGTTCATGGGAATGTAAATTGGTACAGCCATTATTGAAAACAGTATGGACGTTCCTCAAAAAATTAAAAATAGAACGACCAAATGATCCAGTAGTTCCACCTCTGGGTATTTATCCAAAGGAAATGAAATTACTAACTTGAAAAGATACTTGCATCCTTATGTTCATTGCAGAATTATTTGCAGTAGCCAAGACGTGGAAACAACCTAAGTGTCCATTGACTGGTGAATGGATAAAGAAGATGTGCTGTATAAGTCAGCTGTATATTTATGAATATTATTCAGCCATAAAAAAAGAAGGAAACCCTGCCATTTGGGACAACATGGATGAACCTCGAGGGCATTATAGTAAGTGAAATAAGACAGAAAGACAAATATTGTATGATATCAATTATATGTGGAATCTCAAACAAACAAACTCACAGATACAGAGAATAGATCGATGGTTGCCAGAGGTGGGGGTTGGGGTAGGCAGAATGGGTTAAGGGGGTCAAAAGGTACAAACTTCCAGTTACAAATAAGTCCTGGGACTATAATGTACAGCATGAGGACTACAGTTAATAATACTGTATTGTATATTTGGAAGTTGCTAAGAGAGTAGAACTTAAAAGTTCTCACCATAAGAAAAAAAAATTTTGTAACTGTATCGTGATGGATGTTGACTGGACTTATTTGGTGATCATTTTGCAGTATATACAGGTATCGAATCATTATATTGTACACCTGAAACTAATATAATGTTATATGTCAATTATATCTCAATTTTTTTAAAAAAAGCGTTTTCCTTGTGTTAACAGGACTAAGCCAGTGGCACATAGTTATCCATGAAATCAGGTAGAAGGTACAGGCAAGCAGTGACTGGTACGTGGATAAGTCTTCCTGAACAATATAAGAAACTTAGAACTCTTTTACTCCAAGTACCTGGCCTTCTGGTTACATAATATAATTTTCTAGTATTTTAGAACTGTTCTTTTGAATTTAATTTTTGTGGCTAAGTAATAAATTCATAAGGTTCAAAAGCCAGAAATATAAAATGGTATATAGCAAAAAGTCCCATCCCATATTTGTCCCGCATCCGTTCAGTTCTCTCTCATAGGAAATTGCTGTTCTTAGTTTATGTAACCTTCCAGAATTTTATTATGCACAAACACAAAGTAACATAGATTTTTCGTACTTTACCTCTCCTTTTTAATAAAAAAGGTAACGTGCTGCATTAACTGCTCAGCGTCTTACTCTTTTTCACTTAGTATATCTTGGAGACCTCTCTATATCAGTGCATTGAGATCTAATCAGTGCATTGAGATTATTATTTTTTTAAATAGCTATCCATATTTCATCATATGGATTACTATAATTTAGTTACCAGTCCCATACAGATGAAATTTGGGTTGTTTCAAGCCCTGTTATTGCAAGCAATTCTGGAAAGAATAACTGTATACACATACTGTTTCATACATATGGAAGTATGTCTGTGGGATAAATCACCCAAAGTAGAATTCCTGTGTCAAAGACTATCACATGTGGAAGCGTGATAGCTCTCCGTAAGGACTGTGCCAGTTATGCTCATATAAGCCATGTGTGAGAGTGCCTGCTTTCCCACAGCTTCATCAATGGAATGTGTTGGCAGACTTTCAGAGTTCTTGCCAATCTGATAGGTGAAAAAAATGATATTTTGATGTAGTTTTAACTTGAATTTCTATTATTATGAGAGTTTGAGCATTCTTTCATATGTTTAAAGCCATTACCCTGGGAACTGACAAGAGTAAGAATGCATTTATATATACATTTGTTAAAACTGGTGGAACTGTGCAGTTTAAATCTGTGCATTTCACTGTATGTAAATTATACTTCTAGTATCATTTTTCAAAAAGATTTTTATTTCTCTATTTAATGACTTTGTCAAAAATAATTTGACCGATATACGTGGGTCTATTTCTTGACTCTATTCTATAACATTGATCTATTTGTTCTTTTGCCAGTGTCACACTGTCTTGATTTTCTTTGCTTTATAATAAGCTTTGAAGGCATGTAGAATAATTTCTCCAAATTTACTGCTTTCCTTTTCTAAGGTCATTTTGAGTATTCTATGTCCTTTGCAGTTCCACATAAATTTTAGAATCAGCTTATCAATTTCCATAATAAAGCTTGCTGGAGATTTTCATTGGGATTGCATTGAGTATATCAATTTGGGGGAAATAGCTTAACAGTATGAGTATTATAGTCCATTAATAGAATATTTTTTCCATGAATGCATGTCTTTAATTTCACTCAGAAATGTTTTATAGATTTCAGTGCAAGGGTTTTGTGCATTTTTATTAAATTACCCTAAAGTATTTTCTGTCTTTTAATGATCATATAGATGATCTTTTGCTGGCTATTCTTGTTTTTCCATACCTATTTTAGGATGAAATTGGTTTAAAAAAGAAAGATTCTTTTTTTAAAGATTTTTTTGATGTGGACCATTTTTTAAGTCTTTATTGAATTAGTTACAATATTGCTTCTGTTATATGTTTTGGTTTTTTTTGGCTGGGAGGCATGTTGGATCTTAACTCCACGACCGGGGCTCCAACCTGCACCTCCTGCGTTGGAAGGTCCAGTCTTAACCACTGGACCGCCAGGGAAGTCCCAAGAAAGATATATTTTTTAAAAGAAGTCATTTGATATTTTTAAAGGGAAAATTGAAACCGCTTTGATATTGTCTTACTATTCAACAATAGGTCTTCTTTTTGCTTGAGTCTTTTGTGTGCTTCAATAATGTTTTAGGCTCCCCCGCCCCCCCACCCCAACCCATGCTAGGTCTTAACACATTTCTGGTTAAGGTAATTCCTGAGTATTTTATATTTTTGTTGCTGTAATGAATGGGACCTTTCCTTTCAGTGTATCTTCTGATTATTGCTTGCATATGCAAAAATTACTTATGTTCATATATTAATTTTTTATATTTTACTGTACTGGATTTTATTATTGTTTGTAGTAGTTTTCAGTTGATTATCTTGCATTTTGCATGTGTATAGTCACATTATGCAAATAGTAATAACTTTACCCCCTCCTTTCCAGTTTCTATACTTCTGAATTTTTTTTAGTCTTCACCAATTGTGTTGGTAGTATCTCTAGTATAATGTTAATAACAGTCAGGGTAATAGACAGTCTTTTCCAGATTCCATTGAAAATGCTCCTACTGTTTCCTCATTAAGCATCATATTCATTTTGGGGATAAAATTAATTTATTTTACAATGTTAAAGAAGAATCTATTCCGCCTTTTTAGAGGGTTTTTGTTTTAATCTATTTATTTTTGTCTTCATTGGGTCTTCACTTATGTGCACGGGCTTTCTCTAGTTGTGGCGAGCAGGGGCTACTCTTCGTTGCGGTGCACAGACTTTTCATTGAGGTGGCTTCTCCTGTTGCGGAGCATGGGCTCTAGGCACACGGGTTCAGTAGTTGTGGCGCACAGGCTTAGCTGCTCCACGGCATGTGGGATCTTCCTGGACCAGGGCTTGAAACTGTGTCCCCTGCATTGGCAGGCAGATTCTTAACCACTGCGCCACCAGGGAAGTCCTTTAGAGGGTTTTTATTTTATTTTTAAAATTTATTTTATTTATTTTTTTAGTTTTGGCTGCATTGGGTCTTCGTTGCTGCACGCAGGCGTTCTCTAGCTACGGTGAGAGGGGGTTACTCTTCCTCGCGGTGCATGGGCTTCTCATTGCGGTGGCTTCTCTCCTTGCGGAGCACGGGCTCTAGGTGCACAGGCTACAGTAGTTGTGGCTCGAGGGTTCTAGAGCGCAGGCTCAGTAGTTGTGACGCACGGGTTTCGTTGCTCCATGGTATGTGGGATCTTCCCAGACCAGGGATTGAACCCATGTCCCCTGCATTGGCAGGCGGATTCTTAACCACTGTGCCACCAGGAAAGCCCCTTTAGAGGGTTTTTAAATCAAGAATGTTTGTTGAACTTCATCAAAGCTTTCTTAATATCTGTGAAAGTTATATCCTTATATTGAACTATCTTTGTATTTTTAAAATAATCTTACTCGATCATAATGTGTTGTCTTTAATGTATTCCTGGTTTTTGTTTGCTATATTTTACTTAGTGTACTTAGGCAGTATTTTGTACCCTTGTATGATCCGCTTCCCTTGAAGAAGGTAGGCAGGTCCTATGAAATATAATAGGGTATATCACTCCCGTGATTATGTTATATTATGTGGCAAAGGTGAAGGGATTTTGCTGATGTAATTAGGTCCCTAATCTGTTGACTTTGAGTTAATGAAAGGGAGATTACTTTGGATGAGCCTTACCTGATCAAGTAAACCCTTTAAAAGAGAGTTTAGGGCCTTCTCTGAACTCAGAGAACCTATCCTGCTGGCTTTGAAGATGTCAACTGTCCTGAGTTTACAGCCACAAAGAAATGAATTCTGCAAACAACCATGTGAGCTTGAAAAAGGACGTGAGCTTGAAAAAGGATGTGAGCCCCGGATGAGAGTGCAGCCTAGCTGACACCTTGATTGTTACCCTGTGAGACTCTGAAAAGAGGGCCCAACTAAGCTGTGTTCAGAGTCCTTAATCCATGGGAACTGTGAGATAATAAATGTGTATTGTTTTAAGCTGCTGTATTTGTGGTAATTTATCACACAGCAATAGACAACTAATAGTATTTTTGCATCAATACCCAGAAGTGAGATTGGTCTGTAATTTCCTTCTTTCCTTGTCATATTTTGGTACTAATGTGATACCTGCCTTATAGAAATAACTTGGAAGTTTTCTTCATTTTCAATCCCTTGACATAGTTTAAAAAACATTTGGGAAATAAGCATTGGACGGTTGTCTGTTTCTTAAAGGCCTGGTAGAACTTCCTTGTGAGACCTGGGACTGATTTTTTTGGTAGGGGTATTCTTTAAAAACTATCGCATTTTGATTTTCTTCTTATTTGGGAGTTTGTTTTTTTTGTTTGTTTTTTTGGGTTTTTTTTGCGGTACACGGGCCTCTCACTGTGGTGGCCTCTCCCGTTGCGGAGCACAGGCTCCGGACGCGCAGGCCCAGCGGCCATGGCTCAGGGGCGCAGCCGCTCCGCGGCATGTGGGATCTTCCCGGACCGGGGCACAAACCTGTGTCCCCTGCATCGGCAGGCGGATTCTCAACCACTGCGCCACCAGGGGAGCCCTGGGAGTTTGTTTTGGTAAATTATATAATTCCTCAAAAGTGATGTACTTCATACAGGTTTTCAAAATTGCTTGCATAGGGTTAAACAAAGTATTTTTATTTTATTTATTTATGTTTGTTCACACAGCTTGTGGGATCTTAGTTCCCCGACCAGGGATTGATTGAACCTGGGCCCTCGGCAGTGAAATCACGGAGTCCTAACCACTGGACGGCCAGGGAATTCCCAGCAAAGTAATTTTTAAATGATTCTGTAAACTATTTTTGTTTCTATGGTTATTTCTTATATTTGTGTATTTGTGCTTTCTTCCATCTTTTCTTCATTAGTTTAAGTTAGGATTTTTTTCTTCCCCACACCTTTTCCATTTATTTATTGGTTCTTTCCTTCTTGTTTTCTAACTTATTAATTTCTGCTTTTACTTTTTTTTTCCATATTCCATCTCCTGTTTTCTTGCCATCTCTTCCTTGACTTCTTGCATTTCTGCTATGAAGCCTTTCTTCATTGAGGTAGTTGCTTGTTTTGTTCTGTTTATAGTTAACTTGTGGTTAGATTTTTAATCTGTTTCTTGTCTGGTTCTTCATCTCTTAACTTTTGGTGTTCCTTCCCACCTTTTGTCTTATAGTATCTTTGTAATGATGATGTGCCACTTCCTTTTTTATTACTCTTTACTCAATGAGTTGGATTTTTCTGGCCCAGCCATTTGTAAGAGGTTCCTTCAGTGATTGTATTACATGGGCATTTTCCAAGATCTGCCACCTCTGGGTCATTTCTCTATTCTCCCTTTATCTTTCTTGTACTTCCATCCACATAGCTTCTGACCAGTTGCCTTCTGCCTGGTGATTTCCAGCTCTCTCAACTCTTGTGGTGTGTAAAGGATGTAGGTTGCTCACTTCAGGGTGAGCCCTTTACCCACAGGAAATGTAGTTTTACTAATATTTTCTGAGATCTGTCACCTCTGGCCTCTTTCTGTTCACTTAATCCCTGTGGTATCTACTTGATCCCTATGCGGCGTCTGTGATGCTTTTGGCAGCACTTAATGCATTTTTAAGTATACAGATGATACCTGTCACTCAGTTTTCCTGAAAATAGAGTTAACTGGTTTTTAATCCCCCATATTTCTTGCAGTTTTTGCAAGACAAAACTTTAAGAAGAGAAATTGTTCTCACCAACCCCCTTTTACCACAAGCCTTGACCTTTTATTAACTCTACATATTAGATATTTTCATTATCACTTGACAAAATGTTTGTTCAGATTTGCCTACATTTCTACTGTTTTTTTTTTTTAGACTTCCTTTCTTTCTTGCATCTCAAACCTTCTGACTGGTATCTTTTTCCCTCTATCTGAATTGTATCCTTTAGAAATTCTCAAAGAAGGCTAGTTGGTTTTTGTTTATCTGAAAATATCTTTAGTTCGTAATTTTTCTTGAAAGATAATTTTCTGGTTGTAAGTTTAGGTTGATAGCTATTTTCTCTCAGCACTTGGGGCAATATTGCAGTAGTCTAGAATTTACTGTTGCTGTTGAGAAGTATGCTGTTAGTCAGTTTGTTGTTCCTTTGTAGGTGATCTGCCTATTTTCTTTAGCTGCTTTTGAAGCCTACTCTTTGTCTTTGATGTCCTGAGCTTTACTATATTGTGCTTAGATGTGGTTCTTTTTTTATCTTGCTTGGTATACATTCCGCATTCTTATCAGAGGATTCAAGTCTGGAAAATTCTCAGTAATTGCTATCCCAGACGTTGCTTCTCTCCAGTCTCTTTGTTTTCTTCTGCTGTGACTGATTAGATTACATTAGACCTTCTCGTTCTATTCCCCATATCCCTTAAACCCTCTTTCAGAGCTTTTCACCTTCTTATCTCTTTGTATTCCAATTTGGGTCTTGTTTTTTCACTCATAGCATGATGGCATTTTTATTTCTTTAAGCATTTCATACATTTAAAAAGATTCAAGGTCTTCCCTGGTGGCACAGTGGTTAAGAATCTGCCTGCCAATGCAGGGGACGTGGGTTCAAGCCCTGATCCGGGAAGATCCTACGTGCCATGGAGCAACTAAGCCCGTGTGCCACAACTATTGAGCCTGCGCTCTAGAGCCTGTGAGCCACAACTACTGAGCCTGCACGCTGCAACTACTGAAGCCCGCGTGCTTAGAGCCCGTGCTCCGCAACAAGAGAAGCCCCTGCAATGAGAAGCCTGCGCACAACGAAGAGTAGCCCCTGCTCGCTGCAACTAGAGAAAGCCCATGCACAGCAACAAAGACCCAACACAGCCAAAAATAAATTAATTAAAATAAATAAATTTAAAAAAAATTTTTAAATAAATAAAAAGATTCTATGCCAAGCGAAAGATGCCAGACACAAAGGGGTACATAGTGTACAAGTCCATATAAATGACATTCTGTAAAAGGCTAAAGCATAGGGTCAAAATTCAGATCAGTGGTTGCCGACAACTGGGAACTGGGGGGAGCAAATTGACTTCAAAGGGGCATGAGGGAGTTTTGGAGGTAAAGGAAATATTTTGTATCTTGATTGTGGTGGTGGTTATATGACTGTACACCTGTCAAAATTCATTGAGCTGTACATCTAAAAAGGATGAATTTTACTATACTAAATTATACCTTAATAAACCTGATTTTTAAAAATTGTATAATTAACCACAACTTACATGCCAGATACAAATAGTGGAAGTGGGGAAGAGGAAGAAAAACATTCATTAAAATATATAAATATATACACAACAATGAAAGAAATATGGCTAGAGGTGACAGTCTTTATTCTGTAATTGCTTATGAGGATGCAGTTGGTATGTATGACTTTCCCCTTCTGTAATTTATGCCACATTCCCTTTGCCTTCACACAGGCACTCAGTGAGCTGGGGTTTCTTAGTATATTTACCTTCACAAGGGATCTAGCCCTTGATAATTCTGTCCTTTGGGGGTGTAGTGGTCTTCCATTAACTTTTTCCATTGGATGTGGTAATATAAGACCTGCTCTAGAACAACAGATCTGAGTTAAGATTCTCTCATGCCCACTTTGAAGCTGCAACATTTCTATCTTGATTGTCAATATTATTCAGGATCAGTCACCCCAGTTAACACCATGACCCCTCTTTTGCCTAATTATTTGTGGTATAAAAGTCCAAAATGACCAACAATGGAAACATTGTTTTTTCCCCTTGAGTAAGCTCTTGTATCCCCAATCCCAAATCAGCAGAGTCCCAAGTCATGGAGATAAGAAGCAATTATTTGGCAAGTCATTTCACTTAATATTGAAAGGCGCTATTCCACTTCCACCTCATCGTTTCCATACCTGCCATTAGGAGAAGCACTGTGTGCAGATACATTGGTTCATGATTTCAAGCATATAGTACATCCTGCAGGCCAGCATCCAACACCTCATAGGTGTTGTCTCAATTAGAGTTTCACCTGGATCCTCAGTAGGCCACTCTGCTGTGCTATAAGGCAAGCTGCTGGTTGAGGCATGGAGAAAGTATGAGATATCACTTCACACCCATTAGGATGGGCAGTATCAAAAAACAACAAAGCAACAAGTGTTGGTGAGGATGTGGAGAAAATGGAATCCTTGTGCACTGTTGGTCGCAGTGTAAAATGCTATAGCCTCTGGGGAAAGTATTATGGTAATTCCTCAAAACATAAAAAATAAAATTACCATATGATTCAGCAATTCCAAGTCTGGGTATATACTGAAAATAATTGAAAACAGGGTCTCAGAGTGATATTTGTGCACCCATATATGCATAGCGGCATTATTCACAATAGCTAAAATGTGGAAGCAACCCAAGTGTCCATCAGTAGATGAATGGATAAGCAAAATGTGGTACATACATGATATTCAGATTTTAAAAGGAATTCTGCAATATGCTACAACATGGAAGAACCTTGAGGACATTATGGTGAGCAAAATAAGCCAGTCACAAAAAGACGAATACTGTATGATTCCATTTGTATGAGGTACTTAGAGTAGTCAAAACCATAGAGATAGAAAGTTGCCAGGGTCCGGAGGGAATGGACAGTCATCGTTTAGTGTGTATTTTACCATAATTTTTTAAAAAACTGGATAAAAAGGAGCAACAGAAAAATATCAGTATTAATCCTATACAAAATTATTATAATAAAAAGGAATAATATACAGAATAAAATTCCTTCAGCTAATGAACACATGCCAGGACAAGCTCAAACAGTAGATCAAAGCTGTAACCTATTATTTTAAAACAAGCTAAAAGACATTAAAATAAAATAATACATGGCATGAAAAATAACCCTAAATCAGAATTAGAAATTCTGAGGTGACGGAATTCAGAAAGTAATTAGAAATTAAAGATCATTCCATAAATGAAGACCTAATTAAAAGAAGCACAAGAGTGGGAAAACACAACAGATGATACCTTAAGAGAAATACAAAGTGAAAAGAATGAAAATTTTGAGATAAAGTGCAGAAAAAGATTTTTTTAAAGGATTTTAGATATAAAGCAATTCCAACAAGCGGGGAGAGCATTCCTAGGACATCCTCAGATCAGTAGCCAGTACGTGGCCACCCCAACAAAAGCCTCATTTCTCTCTAATGAGTACATCACTTCACTTGCCTAGTATAAGTTCCACTCGGTCAAACTTTCCTCAAGTGTCCCTGAGCTGGAGGAAAAGATTCGCAGCCCAGCGGCTCACTCTCTCCCTCCAGAGAGACTCAAGGGACTCTGAGGTCTTTCCCCCCTTGGACTCCCAGGGCTCTTATGTGACACGATAGAACAGCCAGTGCTTTTTGAGATTTGAGCAAATGGTTGAGGGAAATGCCAATTGATAATATAGAAGAGAAATGTTTACCAGACACTTGATTAGCCAATAACGAAGCAAAACAAAAAAAGAAGCAAAATTTAAAGGTATAGCGAGTGCGTTGCCTTCTATAACTTGGCTGGTGACCAATTATGAGACCTAGTCCAATACATCCTGCTCACGTTCAGCTGTGATTATCTTGCTTTTAACTTTTACTGAGTCACTTTGACAATTTCCTTTAGTTAATATTGGGGAATTGGGATCTTTGTTTTCCTCATTCTTTTGCAGGGACTGAAGACAAGCATATTTAGACCCTGCTTCTCTTTGAAGGTTTAGAATAGGCACTCTCTCCTGAAGCAGCCCTTCTTCACAGCTATAACCACATACCACACCACCACCACCCCATTTATTCTTCCTAAAGCACATTTTGTCCTGTGTTTTTCTTTCTTTAGCATATCAACTTTGAATTTGATACCTTAGGCCTCTAGCATGCACTCTCATGTTCCCCAAAATGATATGTTGAAGTCCTAACCCCTGATACCTGTGACTGTGACCTTATTTGGAAGAGGGTCTTTGCAGATGTAGTTAGTGAGATGATGTCATGCTGGAATAGGGTGGACCCTAAATCCAATGACTGGTGTCCTTATAAGGAAGATGGAGATTTGGAGACACAAATACACAAAGGGAAGATGGTCATGTGAAGACGGAAGTGGAAGCTGGAGTGATGTAGCTATAAGCCAAGGAATGACAAGGATTGCCGGTAACCACTAGAAGCTAGAAAGAGGCCAGGAAGGAGTCTTCTTCTCCCTAAAGCCTTCAGAGGGAGCATGGCCCTGCCAACATCTTGATTTCAGACTTCTGGCCTCCAGAACTGTGAGAGAATAAATTTCTATCGTTTAGTCACCCGGTTTGTGGAAGTTTGTTACAACAGCCCTAGGAAACTGATACACACTCTCTGCCTCAGCTTGCTTAAGTTAAACATGTCAGACAGAAATTATGTGAATGATTTAGTGATTTATCTTTGTAAAAGCATACTTAATCAGAAAGAGCAGTCATTTATAAAAATTACCTAACAAGTCCATCAAACACATTTCTTACTGCTATTGTTTTCTAATCAAATAAAATATGATTGTTAGAACCTTTAGGGACTTAAATTACTCAATTACAAAAAGAAAAGACAAATGGGAAGAAACCAATTTGTTTTTCCTTTTTGATATAAGAGATATTGTCAGTTTAAATTCTGTAGCTGAAATTTTTTCTTATAGGGTTTTCCTTGCTAAGTGTGCGAGGAGAATCAACAAAGAAGGCTGTTAATTAACAAGTGAGCACTGGATATGAATTTAGATCAAACAGGCTGGAATTACAAAGTTTGGGAAGTGTTTGCTCTTTCACCTCCTGAGATTGGTTCTGGGAACTAGCAAACGCTACCTCCATATCATTTGCTTTCTTTCCTTTTAGACCTCTATGGCAGTGTTTTGAGGATTAAACAGTGCAGTGATGGTTGTCCAAAAGTCAAAGAACACAGCTATGAGATCAGAGACACTAGAAAACTGAAAAAGTAATTGGCTTTTACTGACTCGGGGAGATGATTGCCCAAGAGGGAAGAAAACTAGTATCTGAGAAATAAAGGATTCAGAAATGTGACTGCTGAAATAGGGAAAACTAGAAAATAGCACAGAAACTTCTGAGATGAAGTCAGAAGAGGGTTGTACTGTGAAGAAGAATGAAAAAGCCAAACATTTCAAGTCAGGTGAGTATATAATATAGGAGAAAATCTAGGTGACCTTGGGTTTAGTGATGAGTTTTTAGATACAACACCAAAAGCATGATCCATCAAAGAATAGATACATAAGTTGAATTACATTAAAATTGAAAACTTCTGCAGAAGATACTGTTGGGAGAATGAAAAGATAAGTCACATACTGGGAGAAAATATTTGCAAAGCATGTATCTGATAGAGGACATGTATCTAAAATATACAAAGAACTCAAAATTCAACAATAAGAAAACAAACAACCTAATTTTTTTCTTTTTGGCTTGCACCGCGCAGCTTGCGGAGTCTTAGTTCCCAGACCAGTGATTGAACCCGGGACCTCAGCAGTGAAAGTGTGAAGTCTTAACCACTGGACCACCAGGGAATTCCCCAAACAACCTAATGTTTTTAAATGGGAAAAAAAATCTGAACAGTCACCTCACCAAAGATGTCCAGATGGGAAATAAGCACATGAAAAGATGATCAACAGAATATGTCATTAGAGAATTACAAATTAAAACAACAATGAGATACCACTACACAACTATTGGATTGGCTAAAATCCAAAATACAACACTAAAGGCTGATGAGGATGTGGAGCAACAGGAACTCTCATTCTTGGCTGGCGGGAATGCAAAATGATGCAGCCACTTTGGAAAACAGTTTAGAAGTTTCTTATGAGGTTAAACAAAGGCTTACCGTGCAATCCAGCAATTGTGCTCTTAGGTATTTACTGAACTGAGTTAAAAAACGTATGCTCACACAAAAACCTGCACACGTATTTATAGCAGCTTTATTCATGACTGCCCCAAACTGGAAGCAACCAAGATATCCTTCAAGAGGTGAATGGATGAATAAATTGTGGTGCATCCAGACAATGGAATGCTATTCAGTGAGAAAAAGAAGTGTTATGTTATCAAGTCACGAAAAGACATGGAGGAACTTTAAATGCATATTGCTAAATGAAAAAAACGATGTGAAAAGGCTACGTACTCTATGAGTCCAACTATATGACATTCTGGAAAAGGCAAGACTATAGAAACAGTAAAAAGATTACTGGTTGCTAGGGCTGCAGCAGGCAGGGGGTTGGGGTGGGATTAATAGAGCACTCAGGGCAGTGAAGTTATTCTGTATGATACTGTAATTGTGGATACATGACATTGTGCATTTATCAAAGCTATAACAACTATACAACACACAGAGTGAACCCTAATGTAAACTATGAACTTTAGTTCATGAGTATATCAGTATTGATTCATAGATTGTAACCAATGTACCACAAGATGTTAATAATAGATGTGTGCCTATGTATTATAACCAAGAAGGATTTACCATTGGAATCTAAGGATAGTTTAACATTAGAAAATCTATTAGTAGATTCATTATATAAAGAGATTTAAAGGGGAAAACATGATCATTGTTATAGAAAAGGCATTCAGTACAATTTAACAGTCATGCAACTTTTTTTAAAACACTAGCAAATTAGAAAAAAGTCAACTCCCTTAACCTGATTAAATGTATCCACCAAAACCCAGTAAACATTCATACTTAATCACAACATTAAGTATTTTAGAAGCACTTCCTTTGAAACAAGGCAAGGTTGTCCACTATCTTATTGTTGTACAGACTAGGTATAACCTCTGCCCTTCCCCAGTGCTCATTATTAGACAGAGGAGCCAAAATAAAAAGACATCCCGAAGAGAACTACCTTCAGAAGTAGAGGTATTCAAGCAGATGAACCAAAAGTTTAGAACAAGCATAATAGACATTAAAATAGCTAAGGGAAGGGCTTCCCTGGTGGCGCATTAGTTGAGAGTCCACCTGCTGATGCAGGGGACACAGGTTCGTGCCCCGGTCCGGGAAGATCCCACATGCCGCGGAGTGGCTGGGCCCGTGAGCCATGGCCGCTGAGCCTGCGCGTCCGGAGCCTGTGCTCCGCAACGGGAGAGGCCACAACAGTGAGAGGCCCGTGTACCGCAAAAAAAAAAAAAAAAGCTAAGGGAAGATGTTAGTGATATGAAACACAAAATAATGAAATAGATATATTGGGCATGTTCTGTCAGTATGCATGCATTTTGAAGCTCTGTTATTAGGCACACACGTGTTTATGATTGTTATGTCTTACTGATGATGAAAACTGACCTTTTCATTTTATAAATGTCCCTCTTTGTCTCCAATAACTTTGTCCTGAAATCTTTTTTGTCCGCTATACTGTAGCCACTCAAGCTGTCTTCTGCTTAGTGTTTTCATAGTCTATGATTTTTCATCCTTTTACTTTCAATCTACCAGTGTCTTTATATTTAAAGTACTTCTCATGTAGACAGCATGTTGTTGGGTCTTACTTTTTTATCCTTTCTGACAATCTCTGCTTTTCATTTGAAGTGTTTAGGTCATTTGCATTAATGGAACCATAAATATGGTAGGATTTAGGTCTACTATTTGTTACTTCTGTTTGTTCATCTGCTTTTTTCTTGCCTTTGTTTGGGTTAATTGAATGTTTTACTCATTTTGTTTTAATTCTTGTTTTGCATTATTTTTCAGTGGTTGCTCTAGGGATTACAGCATGCATCCTAAATTTATCGTAGTCTACTTGGATATTAATTTTTTCTTTTAAATTTTTTTGCCATGCCATGCAGCATGTGGGATCTTAGTTCCCCAACCAGTGATTGAACCTGTGCCCCCTGCAGTGTAAGCATGGAGTCTTAACCACTGGACTGCCAGGGAAGTCCTCTACTTGGATTTTATATTGTCTTATATCACATGAAATGTAAGAATCTTACAACAGTAAAGTTCCATTTCCCCCAACTTATCTTTTGTGCTATTGTCTTCATATTTATTAAATATATTATAAACTCTACAATGTAGTGGTATATTCTTCACTTTAAATATTCATCTGTTTTAAAGAAACTATGAGGAGAATATACAGTTGACCTTTGAACAACGCAGGGGTTGGGGCACAGACCCTCTGTGCCGTCAAAAATCTGCGTATAACTTATAGTCAGCCCTCCATATGCGCAGTTGCTTAGTATCCACGGCTCTGCCTCCACGGCCTCAGCCCGCCACGGATCATGTATTACTGTATTAAGCCTATCTAGTCAATTTTTCATGTATGGTTTTTAATTCTAGAATTGCCACTTTTTTTTTATAGTTTCTAGTTCTCTGATGAATTTGCCCACTTGCTTATTCATTATGAGTACATTTTTTAAAGGTTCTTGAACATATTTATTATAGCCACTTTGAAATCTTCACCCACTAATTAAATATCTGAGTTATTTCAGAATTGATTTTTATTGACTACCTTTCTTTTGGCTATGGTTCACATTTCCGTGCTTATGTGCAAGTTCAGCATTAAACAAAAATCTTTTAATACAGGGCATTGTAGCAGATACATTGTAGCAAATCTAGATTCTGTTATCTTCCTCTAGAGACTATTTATTTTTATTAGGCAGTTAACTTGGCAGGCATAAAATTCCAAATTCTGTGTCCCTTGAGATAGGCAGCAGCTAAAATTTCTGCTCAGTTCATTTATTTTCCAGTTGTCTTTTTCTCATTGTTTTCTGCTGGGCTCCTTGGAGTATCCCCTGCACATGCACAGGTCAGGAGTCAGCCAAGGAGTTGGTCAAATTTTATATGCATTTTTAAGAAGCCTCTGTGCCTTCTTCCTTTCTTGGATTTCCTTTCTAAACTTGATTCTCTGACTTGTCAAACTAGCAACTTTACACTTGAATTCTGGCCATTCTATGCTATGTTTTCTGGGTAGTGCCTTCAGGCAAAAATCCTTATAATCACAAGTCGTATCCACTGCACCTCCCTTCTATCAATGGTTGACTCCCTTCCAGTTTCTTCCTGCTTTTATTCTCTCCAGTCCCTTCAAATCATTGTATTCTTTTATTTTATCCAGAGTCCATTATTATTATAATACAATACAGGCTACTCTGTCACTACTAGAAGCAGAACCTCCTACTTTTGTTTCAAAACACTCAAGTGAAGATGTTGACTTGTCTGAAATTTAAAGGAAAGATCCAAGGTAGATATATACATTTGGTATTCATTGACCTATAGATAGATGGTACTTAAAGCCATGAGAATAGGTGAGACCATTAAGAGGTGAGCATAAATAGAAAAAGGAAACAAGAATAGAGGTTTATTAAAATTAATTTAATCCTCATGAAATTAAAAGTAATAACACATGCTATTTATTGAATCCTATGCAGAAGACTTTTTTTTTTATCTTTTAAGAATTTTTAATTTATTTATTTTTGGCTGCGTTGGGTCTTCGTTGCTGTGCACAGGCTTTCTCTGGTTGAGGCGAGCTGGGACTACTCTTCGTTGTGGTGTGCGGGCTTCTCACTGCGGTGGCTTCTCTTGTTGCGGAGCACAGGCTCTAGGCGCACGGGCTTCAGTAGTTGTGGCACACGGGCTTAGTTGCTCCGCGGCACGTGGGATCTTCCCAGACCAGGGATCGAACCCGTGTCCCCTGCATTGGCAGGTGGATTCTTAACCACTGCGCCACCAGGAAAGTCCCCTGTGCAGAAGACTTTCTATGCGTTCTATGCATTTCTCATTGAATTCATCCAACAGTATCACCAGACAAGAAATTAAGGCTCAGACGGAAGTGGTTTGCCGGTAGTCACATAGGAGGTGGATGAGAAGAAGAAGGAGGGAAGGAGACTATTGAGAAGAAGCAAACTGTACAATAGCAGAAAAACCTTGGGTGAATTTTTTAAACTCTCAAGAGTCCCAGTTTCCACATCTGTAAAATGGGAATAGCAATTTCTTTGTCATTAGCGTGAGGATTATAAACAATATATGTAAAGTACCCAAAGCAGTGCACCTAGGAAACATGCAACTAAAGGATAGCTATAATGCCTATAAATGTTTTATTTGTTGTATTTAGCTTTATTATTTCATGCAAATAGAATGAAGTTTCCCCCAAATTCCTTACCAGGAGTAGGTGGACATAGGGGTGGAAAAGACGGAGAGGATCAATAAGGAAAAAGACAGACAAGAGAGGGAAGGGCCTTTAGGATGATTATCCAAAGTGGACTTTGGATTGACCAGCATCCAAATGGGAGAAGTGGAAACTGTTTCCCACTACCCCTAGGACCCTGTGTGTCTGCAGGATTGATGAGTGGACTCTCCGTCTGGCTGTGGGCAGTACCTCCAGGTCCTTTCAGGGATATGGGCTCAATCTACACAAAAGGAAGAAAACCTACAGATCAAGTCAAAAGGTAAAGCTTTTATTATTTTTATTTTATTCTTTTATTTATTAGATTATAACCCAAAGTATAAAATAAATATCCATGAGTCCATTCTGGTATAAATTGCTGAATAAATCTCCCATACAGGAGAACTCCAAATAATTTTTGTAGATATTCCCTTCTCAAGGAATGGCAGTGAAAAAGGGGAATGAAAAGGGGGAAGAAGTAACTTTATAGTGGAGAAATCTGGCTAACACAACCTTACCTAGGTAATCAAGGTTAACACTGACAGTGATAAATCTTTTTTTTTTTTTTGCGGTACGCGGGACTCTCACTGTTGTGGCCTCTCCCGTTGCGGAGCACAGGCTCTGGATGCGCAGGCTCAGTGGCCATGGCTCACGGGCCCAGCCGCTCCGCGGCATGTGGGATCTTCCCAGACCGGGGCACGAGCCTGTGTCACCTGCATCGGCAGGCGGACTCTCAACCACTGCACCACCAGGGAAGCCCTGATAAATCATTTTGATACTATATACTCTTTTTTTTTTTTTTTTGGCTGCATTGGGTCTTCGGGTCTTCGTTGCTGCGCGCAGGCTTTCTCTAGTTGTGGCAAGCGGGGGCTACTCTTCGTTGTGGTGCGCGGGCTTCTCATTACGGTGGCTTCCCTTGTTGCGGAGCATGGGCTCTAGGCGTGCGGGTTTCAGTAGTTGCAGCACGCGGGCTGTAGAACATGTGGGCTTCAGTAGTTGTGGCTCACGGGCTCTAGGGGGCAAGCTCAGTAGTTGTGGTGCACGGGCTTAGTTGCTCCATGGCATGTGGGATATTCCCAGACCAGGGCTCAAACTCGTGTCCCCTGCATTGGCAGGTGAATTCTTAACCACTGTGCCACCAGGGAAGTTCCTGATGCTATATACTCTTGATACAATGTGATCAGAATGTCATTTTACTCATGTGGTCTTAGTCCACAAAACACATTATCCCAGTCTTATCATGAGAAAACATCAGACAAACCCTAAGTGAGAGACATTTTACAAAATACCTGACCAGTAACTCTTCAAAATTGTTAAAGTTACTGAAAATAAGGAAAGTCTTAGAAACTGTCACAGCCAAGAGGAGCCTAAGAAGACATGTGGCATCCTGGATGGGATCCTGGAACAGCAAAGAATAGGTAAAAATTAAGGAAATATGGAAGTTTGGATTTTAGTTAATAATATATCAATATTAATTTATTAGTTGTGATAAAGGTAGCATACTAATGTTAGATATTAATAATAGGGAAACTGGGTGTGGAGTACATGGAAATTCTGTTTTTTCTTTACAGCTTTTCTATAAAACTATTCTAAAACTAAAAGTTTATTTTATATATTTAAACAAATAAATTTTAAGGTTCAGCTTGACACTAGACACAGATAAGGTTTTTTGGAATCATTTTATTCCTAATTTTTAAGGAGGTGGCTGAAGTCATGGTTTCACTGTAAAAAAGGATAGGAAACAGGGACTTCCCTGGTGGTCCAGTGGTTAAGAATCCTCCTTCCAATGCAGGGAATGTGGGTTCCATCCCTGGTTGGGGAACTAAGATCCCACTTGCCGAGGGGCAACTAAGCCCACGTGCCACAGCTACTGAGCCCACGTGCCGCAGCTACTGAGCCCGCGTGCCACAACTAGAGAGCCCGTGCACCACAACTACTGAGCCCGTGCGCCTCAACTACTGAGTCCACACGCCGCAACTACTGAGCTCATGTGCCACAACTAGAGAGACCACACGCCGCAGCTAGAGAGCCCATGTGGTCTGGAGCCCAAGTCCCACAACTAGAGAGAAGCCCATGCACTGCATTGAAGAGGCTGTGTGCTGCAATGAAAGATCCCGCGTGCCACAATGAAGATCCCACGTGCTGCAACTAAGACCTTGACACAGCCAAATAAATAAATTTAAAAAAAAAAAAAGGATAAGAAACAGGACAGACAGGTGTGGATAAAGGCAAGCAGACTCCTGGACAGGTAGAGAAGGGTGCCATTGGAACAATGGAAAGGTCTCAGAGACAGGCAAAGAGACCCATATATCATCTCACCTATTTTTGAAAACTCATACCTAGGCTGAACATATTAGAAGAAGTAGTTGAGCACTGGCTTAAAAAAAGGAGTGAAAAGAAGGTAGGTAGGTAAGAAGGAAGGAAGGGAGGGAGGGAGGGGGGAAGGAAGAGAGAGAGGGAGAGAGGGAAGAAAAGGAAGGGAGGGAGAAGGGATAGGAGGGAGAGTAGGAGGGAGGGAGGAAGAGAAAGAGGAAGAGAAACAGAATTTCCATTTTAAAAAATTCATCTTAAAACAACTTTCTGGAATGTTAGCAGTATTTCACAATGCAGTCATCTCATTTTGGCAGCTTGATTGATTTCCTGATTTCCAGGAAAACTGAGCTGTCATCTGGTTCCTACTTGGCGCTTTACCGACATGAATATGCAGTTCTCACAAAATGTGAAATGGCTGCTGAAGAAGTGAAATTTAATTCTTTCTGACGTATTGCTCCAAGCCCTCCACTGTCTCAAAGATAAAGAAACCCAGTGGAGAAACTTTCCTCCTCTCCCCATAAAAAAGAGAGTGAAGGTTCATTTCTTTGGGAGTTTTTCACATGAACTAAAGGTTCTGAGCCAGTCTGTTGGGTGGGAGCAGATGGGAGAAAGCACAGTGCATACCTACATAACTCAGCCAAAAGCTTGAGAGCAGCGGCCATGGGCCATGGCGTATATTTCTCAGTACTTCCAAGAGGATTGCCATCATCAGTGTGTTTTTGAGCACCTCCTGGTACAAGAACTAACATTTACTGTGCACTCTGTATGCACTTACCCCTCACCAGTCCTGTGAGGTAGACCCTTCTATTACTCCATTTTAGAGAAAGAAAATGAAGCTCAGAGAAGTAAATACCCTGCCCTCAAACACATGGTGTGATGGTTAGCTTTATGTGTCAATTTGGATAGGCTGTGTGCCCAGTTGTATCCTTAAACACTAGTCTAGATGATGCTGGAAAGAAATTTTGTAGATGTGATTAACATTTACAATCAGTTGACTTTAAGTAAAGCAGATCACCCTCTATAATGTACGTGGACCTCATCCAATTAGTTGAAGGCCTTAAGAGCAAAAACTGAGGTTTCTTAGAAAAGAAGGAATCTGCCTCAAGATTGTCATAGGTATGGATATTCTGCCTGAATTTTCAGCTTACTAGCCTGCCCTACAGATTTCAGACTTGCCAACCACTCCCCACCCAGTCACTGAGCCAGTTCCTTAAATCCATCCCCCTTCTCTCTCAACCCCAGGTCTTTTCAGATGGAAAGCTCACATTCTCAACTCCACACTCTGCTGCCTCCCAGACCCTGCATGAGAAGCTGCAAATAAGCTGTAGTATAAGTGACTGGGGCCAGGTCTCTTGAGGACCTATGAGGGAAGATTTAACATGAAGGAGACCAGGTGAGTGGAGAAAACTGCTGTTGAGAAGGAGGAAATGACAATGTCCGGAAGATGGGGTAATCAGGGAGGGAAGAGGATGTGGTAGAGAAAATAATTAAAAATAATAGTTAATGCTTGGTGAGCCCTTCCCATGTGCCAGGTACTCTTCTGAGTGCTTCCCTTATGTTAATTTCTTTAGTATTATTATCCTTATAGGTGAGGAAACTGAGGCCCAAGGTCACATGGCCGGTAAGTGGTAGAGCGGGAGGCAGTATGCCTCCAGAGCTCAACACTTAACCACCTTAGTAAACCACATAGGGAAAGAAGAGGGTAAGACAGAGGTGCCACTCTTCTGACAGAAGATAAAAAGGAGAGGCTGGATTAAGCTAGAGTTTCTAAAGCCAAGGCTGTATCCTGCTTGGCTGGAGGAAATCCACCCACAGTCTTTACTGGGGTTCCTCCTTGGAATTATACAAAAGTTCTGGGATCTTATGGACCCCACAATACGAGGAGAGTTCCTCTGATCATCAGTCTGTACTTAAAAATACTGAGCTGCTGCATCAATTAAGAATGGTGGGCTATCCATAGGAGAAACCCTGAGTAATTTCAGCCAAGACCAGGAGAATTTGCTTACGGTCCAGCCTCCCTGAGCATACCCAGCAGCTTCCTCGTGAGTTTTGCCAGGGTGTTAACAGGGAACTGGACATAGTCCAAAAGAATGTGAGTATTAATGGGCCTCTACCTCCTTCCGGTCAGGAGAAACTGCCTAGCTAAGCCACACCGCTTCTCAAATGCACTTCCCTTCCTCACTCCCTCACCTTTTCCCCTCCCAGAGTCCTACCAAAATATTCTTAAGGGTGAGACCTTTAAGAAAACAGAGAGAAACAAGTGTGCTTCTGGGAGTTTCTTCCCTTGGCCAGTTAGCACAAACCTGTCTCAAAGCCCTGCTACTTTTGTGTCCGTGATGGTTGGGGGGAACAGGGACAGTAATGCAGGGAGAGAAGAGCACGCATTGACCTCAATGTGTGCTTGTGCCACCGTTGCAGCGGAAAGAACGGTGCAGTGGTAAATAGGAGACCTGGGCCCCAGTCTCTACTCTGGGCCCAAATGTCTTCATCAGTAAAATTGTTTAGAAGGAACGCTGTTGGGTGGGGATGGGAGGATTCCACCTAGTTGAAAACTAGATATAGAGGCCTCAGCAAATTCCCTAGCGAAATGCCTCAGTCAGACCCATTCCTACCTGGACAGTAAGGTTGGGAAACACAGGGGAATGGTGGTTAGTATGTGTTCTAGGCATCCAGGTGCAGATCTGGGCATTTCCAGCCTGGCTCCATGATCATGCAAGGTGGGGGGTGGGGGCCAGACGGCGGTACAATATGGGGGTTGGCTAAGACGTAGCAGAGGATTCCAAAAGTCACATTTTAGTATCTGGGACAAGCGTTTTTAACCGGGGTCCACAAACCATAGACTGTACACTGGAATTCAGAGGTCCATGAATTTGGATTGGAAAATATTACAACTTTTAAAGGCAGCAAACTACAGTTGCATTAGCTGGGCCAGTAGAAAGCAGTACTTTTCATTTCCCTTTACAGTTGCTGCAGATATCTTGAAACATCGTTTAAACTCATTTCTACTTCAAGTTTGCAGTTGTGTGTTGGGTTCACCCCCTTGATCGTTATTTAATGTGTTAATAAAGAAACCCATGTACACCAAACACCACACCCTTAAATATTTTCACAACTGTATTTCAACATAACTAGCTTCCTTTGTGATCCTGTGTATTTTATTTTATGCATAGGAAAATATTTTGAGAAGGGATCCACGGCACAAAAAAGGTCAGGAGCCCCCAGACAGGGCGGAGTGGGGCCTTGTTGACACTCTGGCCCAGAGTTAGCACGGCTGCCCCGCTGAGCACAGGCTCACGCAGGAGGAACCAGGTCAGAATCCCAGCGGGCACTGCTCCAGCTCCAGGAAATCTTGGGGTAGGGGTGTGAGGCATGACAGCGACATCTTCTTTAGCTTGGTAGAGTAGCCTTGTGCCTCTGCTGCCCATTGTGAATAAGGGGAAAATCACCAGCCTCTTACCTTAAATCACAGGGGGTTTAGGGAGAATGAGGACAGAAAATGTGGGGAAAAGAGGAAGAGATTCCTCCCTCCCCAGCTGTGGTTGTATCTCAGCTCAGGGACATGACTGTCCCACACCCTCCTGGAGAACAAAAGCTATTTCAATGTGCCAGGTGCAAGTTGAGCCAAGCCCTCTTTCAAGCAAGCCTCCACCCTTGCAGGCACTGGGACATCTGAGCACACCGGGCTCTCCTTGCAAGGGCAGTTCCTCCATCTCTGCCTTTCCATGTGCTGCCCTTCACTGGGAGCAGTGCCACCCCCATTTCATGCCAGGCTAGCCCTTCCGCAAGTGACACAAATTGCCAGGCCCCAGCGATAGGTCCAGGCTGCCTTGGGAGAGGAGCTGTGCCTTTGTGCAAAGACACCCTTCATTTCACAAAGGAGGGAATCAAGGGCACGATCGCTGTTACCTCTCTCCAGTTCCTAAGTCTGGCTTCCTTATCTCTGTCAAGACCTTTTGAGCTGCCCCACTGGCCACAGGGCAAAGCTCAACCCTGTCCACCAAGGGCCAGGGGCAAAAGACCTGCAGGCCAACTGTGAGAGTAACTGAGCCCAGAACCCCAAGCTCAGCCCCTTTCCCCCACCCAGCCTGAGAATGGACTCATTTCCTATCACTCTGGCCAGGTGCTCACAGGGTAAGGCAGAACCCACGAACCCCTTCACACTGCTCAGCACCTTCACCTCCCTCTGGAGAAACTTCCCAAGTTTGAGATAATTGTAGAGAAGGGGCTGAGGTGACACACACAAGTTTAATTCTGGGTGGGGGATGGACTGGAGGACACTGAGGGATGATGGGGAGAGGCCTGGGAGTCTGAGAGCCTGAGATTTTCAGGGGAAAAACTCTTAAGGTACAGGCCAAGGCACCCACTTCTGCTTCCTGCTGGATTCTCTGCTGCCCTGGATACCATGCTGGTCTGATCTGGGCAGAGAAACGACCAACAGGCCCCTGGGACATCATTCATTCATAGATGTTTGTTCCAATCAGGGGCTCACAGTGGGCAATGGGGAGGGAAAGCAGAACCGTACACACTGTAAATGCTGTTCATAGAGGGCCAGGGGCAGAGGGAGGAAGCTGCCCATTCTCTGATGGAG
Source organism: Leucopleurus acutus (assembly GCF_964270905.1). Lineage (NCBI taxonomy): Eukaryota > Metazoa > Chordata > Mammalia > Artiodactyla > Delphinidae > Leucopleurus > Leucopleurus acutus. Next base: position 67,160,731 of record NC_139153.1, on the reverse strand, counting down.
GGTGATGGAGAATGACTTCCTGGAGGGAGGCCTGAGGCAAAGTCTTGAGGGAATAAGGAGGAGAAGGAGGGAGGGACTTCTCCACAGAGGCTTTGAAAGAAACCCAAGCTCCAGGCCTGCTTGGGGAAAAGCAGTATTGGGACCTGCATACTGGGCTGCACTAGGCAAAGAGGCTTCTGTGCATGCTGGCCATCAGGAGAAAGGGGGTCCTGCGGTTAAGCACACTTGGCAAGTTCTGGATTAAACAATGTTGAACAGTTCTCCTCACTGTAGGACTTGTCAGAACCTTCAACCTGTTAATGAGCCTCATGGTGTTGTATCCCAGGGCTGGTGTTCCTTGGCAGGCCATGCTGGCATAGGGAAAACGGGAGGCAGTAGGAGTAGGTGAGTTTAGAGAATGCAGGGGACTTTGAATACCAGGCCAAGAAGGCTAGACTTTCCTTGGGACTATTGAGGAGTCTCAGAAGACAATTCACTGAAGGATTTAGACTAAGGGGACGGTGGCAGTTTAGTCAGCAGCAAGGTCAGAGCCCCTCCCTCGACCCACTCCTCCCTCCTGGATAGGAGGGCCACTCCTTGGGAGAGAAAACAGGGTCCTTGGACACAGGCAGCAGTGAAGAAGCTCAGAGACAGGCTAGAAGGGCGGGGAAGCTGGCAACCCTTGATTCCAGGCTTGGGTTGACGGCCTTTGGCACAGTGTTCGAGGCTGCTGTGGTTCAAGTCCTGACTTTACCACTTTCTCACTGTGGGTATCTCTCTGGAGCCTCAAGCTTTTTCTTTTTCCTTTTAAAAATAGACATTATCTTTTAGCGCAGGTTTAGGTTTACAGAAAAATTGTGCCAAAAGTACAGAAGGTTCCATATACTCTCTCCCTCCCACCCCCATGGTTTCCCCTAATATTAAATATTAACATCTTACATTAATGTGGTACATTTATTACAACTGATGAACCAATATTGGTACATTATTATTAAAGAAAGTCCATAGTTTACTTGAGGGTTCACTCACTGTGTTGTACAGTTCCACTAGTTTTGACAAATGCATACTGTCGTGTATCTACAATGACATCACTGCCCTAAAAATGCCCTGACTGAGCCTCAGTTTTAACATCTCTAAAATGAGAGTGTGAAAGTCATCTAAAGCCCCTCAGTCTCCCATTGTAGGTTTCTAATTTAGGCCTTTTGACAAATTAAGTGGTACTGAAATCAACTAAATGTTTCTCTAAATGTGGTCAGATATCCATCAGAATCACTGGGCTTGGGTTGAGGTGAAGGGGTCCTCATTCAAACGTTCTAGGGTCTCAACCCCAGACCTGCTAAATCAAAATCCCAGGGGCTGGGCCCAGGAATCTGCATATTAACCAGGCCCTGGTGCATAGGGAAGTTTGAGACCTGAACAGAGTTACTGAACAGAAGGATCCAATCTGTTGTCAGGTTAAAGCTCAGGAGAGATGTACAATTCCCAAAAGGGGGAAGGAGTAGAACCGTTTTCCTGGAAAAAGCCCATTTCTGCCTTCTGCAGCTCCCAGTCAACAAGCCTGCTCTTTCATATCTTGACTACTGATCACTCACCCGAAATAACCTGCATGCGATGTCTCACCAGCTGCAGCTCTCTCTGCAACTCCCTTAATTTAGCAGCCAAACACGTTTGGCTCCACAACAAAGGGGCTCTGGGATGGGGCCCCTCCCTCATGGCCATCTGTAGTGGGTTGAAAAATGTGCCCCCAAAATTCATGCCCACCCAGAACCTCAGAATGTGACTTTATTTGAAAATGAGATAGTTGCAGATGTAATTACTAAGGATTAAGATGAGATCACACTGGATCAGGGTGGGTCCTAAATTCAGTGACTGATGTTCTTATAAGATCAGCCAAAGACAGAGATACACAGAGCAGAGAAGGCCCTGTGAAGACAGAGGCAGAGACAGGGGTGATGCAGCTATAAGCCAAAGAACACCAAAGATTCCAAGAGCCACCAGAAGCTAAAAAGAGGCCAGGAGGGATTCTTCCCTAGAACCTTCGAAGGGAACATGGCCCTGCCAACACCTTGATTTCAGACTACCAGCCTCCAGAACTGTGAGAATAAATTTCTATCATTTTAAGCCACCCAGTTTGTGATCATTTGTTACAGCAGCCCTAGCAAACTAATACACCATCACTGCCGTAGACTCCTGCCCCAGTTCAGCCCCACTACATCCATGAAGGCAAGGACCCCACACACAGGCAATTCTCCAGATGGGTGCTTTAATATGGCCAGTTATGATCATAGCTATTTTCTCCCAACCAACACCTCTGAATTCTGCATCTCCTAGGCCTGTTTCCTACACAAGGACAAGAGTCCTCTGTCCTCTGCTTGGAAGGCTATATAATCCAAGATGGGTTAAAGCTTCAATAAATAAATATTGGTCCCAGGGGCAGTGCCTGGCGGGTGGTACCATGTGGCCATTCCTGGGCTCAGCCGAGGGTCGGGCTAGACGGGTCACTGCAGCTTCATGCCACTCCGGCGCCGAGAGTCCTTCCGGGCGATGGGGCTGAAGTTCACAATCTCCTTGTAAATGTGGTCTGAGAAAGACAGGGTTGTTCAAGGGGTACGGGGTGCTGAGGGCAAGAGAGAGCCCCCCTCTCCCAACAGACATAGTGTGGAGCAGAAAGTCAGCTCAGCGCAGGGAGAAAGAAGTGCACACAGGAGACGATATTCGCTCAGAGAGAAAGAGGTGATAGTCTCCAGGAGGGGGTTGGGACCGGCTGAGGGCAGGCAGGAAAACGAAGCAGGCAGAGGAGAGGGGTGCTGCAGGCAGAGAGAGGAAGCAGCCCGAGGCCCCGAGCCCTTACGCTTCCATTCATCCACTGTGAGTTTCTCCTGTTCTAAGAAATCATCAAATGGCTGCTGGGCCTCTGTTTCCTCCTCAGGGTCCCGGCAGGATTCAAAGAAGGGGTGGGTGAGGGCCTGAGAGGCGGTCAGGCGCTTGTCCATGTCCAGCTCCAGCATCTTCTCCAGCAGGTCTGCAGCTGCGGTCACAGAGTGTGAGCCTCACACGCCATGGAGAGCCCGCCCGCTGAGACAGACTGCAGGTCCCAAGACTCACCCTGGGGGCTGGCATGCTGGAAGAGCTGAGAGAAATCCTTCTTGGGGGTTTGTGGCAGGGACTGGATGTAGGATTTGGCCTGGAAGACAGAAAAGCACTGAATAATCCCCAGTTGTCAGCCCCTCAGGGCTTAGGCCATGGGGTATAGAGCAGGGACCCCAGAAAAGCCCCTGAGCGGGGCTGAAGGCTCAGGTCCGAATCCAAAGTGAGATGAAGGCAAGAGCCCTTGCCAGGGCAAAGGCGAGGCGCAGCCTGCAGCCCACCTGGGCCTGGTCAGCCAAGCACACAGCCCTGGCCAGCCTGGGCCCATCTGCCACTCACCGCTTTGTCATTCAACTTCTGCACAAACTCAGCGTCCGGCACCCCCGTCACTTTCAGGATCTGCGTCAGCTGGTCCAGGTCTTGGCAGGTTAAGGCTCAGCCTTACTCCCTGTGGGTGGGTCTGAAGCTGCCCTTCCTGCTGCCCCTCCATCAGGCCCACCCAGCACTGTGGACCATCCAGGTTCCAGACACTCACCTCCTCCTGCTTTTAGGAGGGGAGGTTCATCCTTCAGGACTCAGGTCTCTGGAAGGCTTCCTACCTGCCAGGCTGGGTAAAGGGTCCCTCCCTACAAATGCTCCTGCATGTGCCACCTTCCTGGCCTCATCCCGCTCAGTCACCTCCATCCATTTTTCTGTGTACTCCCCCCCATACCCTCGCACTCTGAGTTTGACAGGGAGACCCACATCTTCTCCTTAATCCCTGCACAGCACACACAGGTGCCCAGTTTCAGGTGTGTGGTGCCAAAACGTCAAGCATTTTCTGCATTTATGTGTTGGAATGACAGGTGACTAGTTTTCATCACTTTGCTTCTCTGTACTTTAAAGTTGTTCCACAGGGAGCATGTATCACTTTCACATTAAGAAAAAAAGAGAGATTTAAATAATAAAGTGTCTGCTGAAGGAATGAATCCCTGGATGCAGTTTGCCTTTTCCAGCAAAGGATACAATCTTTCCCCTTGAACAGAGTTTTCCCCGTCAGCATCTCCGCCATGATACAGCCCACAGACCAGATGTCCACTGCAGAGGGAGGGGGAGGAAGTGTCACCTGGACCAGCTGACCAAGACCCGGCAGTCACCAAGAGTCAACCCAGAGTCACCAAGACAGCCTTGAGGAAGCTGTCAGAGAAGAACCCCAGCCCCCTCCCCCTCCCCCGGGCAGCGGACCACTGACCAGTCTGGTTGTAGTGCATCCAGCTGAGGATCACCTCAGGGGCCCGGTACCAGCGGGTCACCACATAGCCAGTCATCTCTGCATCTGCTTGCCGTGCCAACCCAAAATCCAAAATCTATGGCTCGGGGCACATAGGAAAAAGGAGCTCGCTTAAGAGAGGCTCCCCGAGCAGCTTCTGGGGGCTCCTATTGGAGAGGGGCCCACCCCAACCCCAGGCTGACCCTGCCTGGGCCCACTCACCTTCAGCTCACAATCCTCATTGACAGCAAGGTTGCCTGGCTTCAGGTCCTAGATGAGACAAGAGATGGAGCAGAGGCAGAGGTGGGCGCTGTCCCCACTCGGCTGCCAGCCAGCGTGTGACCTTGGCCAGGCCCCTGCCCCTCTCTCTGGGTTCTGGTCTCCTGTGCAGAATGAGGGTTGGACTAGGTGTCCTCCAGGGCCCATCCAGCTCTAAAATGCCTCTTGGAGCCTGAAACACCCAGCTCAGGGCTTGCTTTGTTGGCAAAAATTTCCCAGAAAGTTCCCCAGAACACAGCAATTCTTCTGAGCAGGTCTTCCTGGGCCAAGCCTAGATCTGAAAAATCCACTTTCCCTGCTTCCTCCACCTCCTGGAACCCCCTAACCCTAACCCTAGCCCCCAGGGGTGGGCGGGGCCTCTGGGGATGTAGCAGAGAAAGCACTCACCCTGTGGATGACCCCAGCTGAGTGGATGTACTGTGTTGGGGAGAGAAGAAGAAGGGTAAATCCAGTGCCCGGCTTTTGCACCAGGTGTTGCAGGCTGGCTCAGAGATCTCCTCTGCCTTGTCATGGTGTGCTCTCCCAGCCTTCAAGGTCTAGCCTCCCCCAAACCCCAGGTCTCAACACCAAGCCCCCCTCCCCTGCCATCTTGCAGGCTCCCACCCACCTTAAGACCTTTGAGCATCTGATACACCAGGTACTGGACCTTGTCCTCACCGAACTCCATTCCCATGATCTTCTGCAGGTCCATCTGCATGAAGGGCATCACCAGGTAGCTGCAAGTCATGAGGACTTCTTGAACACCCCCAGCCCCACCCAGCTCCAGGTCCGAGCTCAGAGGAGGGCAAGGGGCTGGGCAGAACAGAGGCCTTAGGGATGACCTTCATGTGCAGAAAGAACCAGCCCCACCACAGCCAGCCAGACCCCCATGCAGTGGGCCTCCTGACTCCTGGCTCCCAGCCTGGCCCTGGTGGCTGCCCTGTTGGCAGAGCTCAGGGTACGTATTTCAGCTGGAGCTGTGCTCAGGGAAAACAAATGGAGCAGTGCTCCCTCTCTTCAAAGGTGCCCTCTGCTTGCCCTCCTCCACGCCCCACAGAAAGCCACTGCTGTGAGTTAGAAACATTTGCCGGTGTTTCCTTCTGCTTCTGTACAAATATTTCCTCCCCCAGAGGGTCATGCCCCGCCAACATGGCTCCTCAAACATACAAAAATGTCCTCCTTCCAAGAAGGAAACAATAAAAGTTTCCAGGAGGGTGAAGAAGGAAGAAGGAGGTAGCTGAGCCAACACACCCTCTTAATGGGATTGCAAAACAGGTGGAAGTCAGCAAAATGTAACTGTTACTCAAGGCAGTAATAGCAAAGTCCAGAACAAAAAAGGATAAAGATTTAGGAAGGAATTTAAAAAAAAAAAAAAAAAAAAGGATGTGGAGGCCATCTCCCTGAGCCTGTGACTTTTGAAGTCTCCCCCCACCTGACCGCACCCCCGCTTCCCTCCTCCACCCCCCCAGCACGGGGACCCTGCTCCATGCACAGACCCTTCCCCACCTTTGTGTTTCACCTCTGCGTGGACCCTGATTCTTTCTTCTCAGCTGACAAACTTGCTGAAGTCTCTCTGTGATACAACCACCTTCCCTTGCTTAACCTTGTTTCTTCAAGTAACCACCCCTTCTCTCTCTTTCCCTCCCGATCAAACTTCTAGAACGAGCGGTCCTCACCTCTTGATCCCATTGCCTTAACATCCAGTTCCCTGATAACTTGGCATCTGCTCCCACCCCACCAGCCCAACACATAACGCCCATGGCTCCGGTTCTTTATATTCAAAGTTTTGCAAAGCCTGACACTCCCTCAAAATTCTCTGCTGCTTCTACCTCTAGTCAGGCTCTGTCTGTTCATCCTCTTATACCTTTTCTTTAGTGTTGATACCTTTTTTTTTGGCTGCTCCGGGTCTTAGTCTCGGCACACAGGATCTTCGTTACAGCGCGCGGGATCTTAGTTACGGCATGCGGGCTTAGTTGCAGCATGCAGGATCTAGTTCCCCAACCAGGGATCGAACCCAGGCCACCTGCACTGGAAGTGCAGAGTCTTAGCCACTGGACCACCAGGGAAGTCCCTTTAGTGTTGATACCTTAATGAACAGTATCGAATCATGTTCTACACTAGCCTGTCCCTGGGCTTTGGCTATCATCCACTGGTGATTATTCTGGTCCAAATCCACATCCCTAGCCCAGACCTTCCTAAACTCCAGGTTTATTTGCAACTGCTGATTAAACACTGGAGTGTTCATAGGCTCTTCAAAAGTGAAGTGTCCAAAATGGAGCTCACTATCTTTCTCCCAAGATCTGTTTTTCCTCCACCTTGTATTCTGAGCAGGAACCTGGCACTCCCTGACATATGCCACCTCTCCCAGCCACTGCATCACAAGGGGTGCAACATTCTGACAGTCCTGCCTCTCAATGGGTGTCAAGTCTGCTCTCAGGACCCCATTACCTCTACTTTATTTGGATCAAGGTCGGGGTCTTGAACACTACCCTCCAGGTTTCCTACCTCCCAGAGTTGCTCCCTGCTCCTTTCTTGCTGCCGCCAGAGGGTATCCCCAAAATCTGATCTGACCACATCACAGCATCTCCCTGCTCAAAACCTCTACAGACCTGAGGATGCCTGTAGGATCAATTCTGGTCTCAGCCTACCAAACCAGCCTCTGGTCTCCACTAGCCACACTGCACTTGTCAATACTGCCCAAACGGCCCAGCCTCTTTCAGGCATCATGGCCTTTGCCCATGCAGTTCCTTCTACCTGGGCTCCCTTCAGCCCCTTCTACCTCAGGCAAATGTCAACTTATCCTTCAGGACTGAGTTCAAAGTTTTCTCCTCTGTGAAGCCCGCTGAGGCAGCTTGCACTTTCTGGCTCTCTATCCAGACCTAGAGTACTGACCACCACTGTCAGTATTCACTACTGTCAGCCCCCGAGGTCCACTTTAAATTCCCAATGCTTGGGCTTCCCTGGTGGCACAGTGGTTAAGAATCCGCCTGCCAATGCAGGGGACTCGGGTTCGAGCCCTGGTCCAGGAAGATCCCACATGCCGCAGAGCAACTAAGCCCGTGCGCCACAACTACTGAGCCTGCGCTCTAGAGCCCACGAGCCACAACTACTGAGCCCATGTGCCACAACTATTGAAGCCTGCGCGCCTAGAGCCCGTGCTCCACAAGAGAAGCCACCACAATGAGAAGCCCGCTCACCGCAACGAAGAGTAGCTGCTGTTCGTGGCAACAAAGACCCGATGCAGCCAAAAATAAATAAATGAATTTATTAAAAAAAAAAAAATTCCCAATGCTAAGCCCAGCAGCTGGCATTATAGGGAAAAAAACCCATTCAAAATCACTGCATTAAATTGAAAACGAAAGCATCCTAACAGAGACCTGCAGCTGCATTTGAAACAGGACTGAAAAAAAAAATCCACCTACCCAAAGCTTCCTATATTTTACACCAGGTACTGCGCTAGCAAAGCCGTGCATTTAGCAACTAAATTTTCTCGTTTTATATGACTCTGATAAACATCCCATCAGCTAGAGGTAGCCAAGGCTTCCTGATCCTCGCTTCATGCTAGGAAGAGCCCCAACGTCCAGATCCACACCTGCATCCCCAGGAAATGGTGAGGTAGGTTGATGCAAACCCTGTGGGGACTGGCAACGATGTCTCTTTGGTGGTAAAGCTGGGTAAAGCAATGCAGATGAGCAGACAGCTCTGTGTCAGGCAAGGTCCATATAAAGCCCCTCCCACCTCTTCCTGCCGGCCTTTCTCTCCACCCTTGGCTGAAAGAATCTCTCCACAGACCAGAGGCACAGGGACTCCTGGGGCAGGAAGCTCCCCTACCCAGAAGAGAGAATCTGGACCCTCCCCTTACTTGCTCCCCAGTGTCAAGTAAGGCCTGCAAATGTCCTGGAACCCAGCGCAGCCCGACTCACAAATCATGAAAGTTGCGCAGGGAAGAGGCTGGGGTGAAGACATCCAGGAGTCCGATGACCTGGGGAGAAGGTTGCCAGTGAGGACTGGGCAGCCGCTGCAGCCCTCTGCTCCCCTCCTCTGGGGCCCCAGGCCTGCACAGGACCACCTGCCCTTTCCTAAAACACCATCTCCAGCAGGAGGCAGGTTCCCAGCCTTCTGGGAAGCAGTAAAAGGGGCAGAGGTGGAAGAGGAATTCCTCTAATTGGGAGGGAGTTTGCAGTGCACAGTGATGGAGAGTCAGGCTGGGGAGAAGGGGAGGTGGACACTCCTGTGCTCACTGACCCCAAGTCTGGTGTTCCGGACAAGCAGCACAAACCCACTCTCAGCTCAAGCAGGGAACCACAAGTGGTGAAAGGAATCAAGGAGGAAACAGAGAAGGGGTCTTCCAGCCAGCAGGCTCCCTGCCCTTGACCTTGGGTCTCTCACCACATCCAACCTTACCTGCCAGAGGGCTGGTTCAGAGCTGGGGGCAAGATTACCCTGGCTGGAGGCCATGGGGAGGGGTTTGCTGAAGAGGAATGGGGCTTAAAACGTGAACAATATTTTGAAATCATTATGTTAAATGCTTACCTTCCAATCTAGGTATCCTGCAGAAAAGCCTGGGCTCCAGGCCCAGCACTGGGTCATTAGTCTTCCTGGCTGTTTCAATCAGACAGGGTAGTCTAGAGGTCAGGCCCTGGGGCCTGGAGCCAGGTTGGGTAGGGTCAAATTCTAGCTCTGCCACCGACTAACCATTTAACCTGTGAGTCTTTCTGTGCCTCAGTTTCCCCATCTGTATATGGGGGTAATAGTACTTATGTGATATTGTGAGGATTAAACAAGTTAGTTTATGCAAAGTTCTTAGAACTGTGCCTGGCACATAATAAGCGCTCGTAAGTATCTATTATTCTTGTTGTTATTATGTGGAAACAACACTAACCAGGATTCTGGGCACCACCTCTTAGATCTAGAACAACTACGAAGTTCCTCTGTGCCTATTTCCTCATAACAGTGAGACAGTAAGTTCGCACCTCAAGGAGTTTGTTCTGCTCCACTGCCAAAAATGCCCTTTGCACCCTTCCTGGGAAGTAGGCAGGGTGGGTCCTGGCACCTGATTTTAATAATTAGGTGAGGAACAAGGATCAAAGGAGCAGGGAGGAGATTCCCCTTCTGCTGGCCCTGTTATGAGTTCCCTGCACCCTCGTGGGCCATCTCCTGTGTGCCCCCCCACACACACACACACGCAGGGGCCTGGTCAGGACCCTCTGTGGGGCTGCCCTCCACTCCCTGCCTCCCAGAAGCAGCCCCCAGGCCCAGCCTACGTTCTCATGCTGCATGTGCTTCAGCAGCAGCAGCTCGCGATAGGCCCGCTTGGCAAAGATCTCAGACTGGAAGGGCCGGCTCAGTTTCTTGATGGCCACCTTCTCCCCTGACTGCTTCTCGATGGCTGAGCTGTAGGGTCAAAGGCAGGTCAGCAGCCAGTGGCTCCCCATCACAACCCTGGGACTCCAGATCCTGGGTGGTCACTCCCAGGCCATCTAGGAAGCTATGGCCATCCTCACCCCAATCCCTCTTGGCCAGCAGTCTAAGCTGGGAGGAACTGATGCCCACCACCTGGAATGTGAGTGAGCAGCTGACAGCACAGTGGAGCTGGGAGAAGGGGGAGACAGCAGGCAGAATCTGAGAGAGGTGCACTGCCCCTGGGTCAGACACAGGTTAATGCCAACAGGATCCTGAGCAACTTGGCAAGTCACTTCTTGTTTGGGCCTCAGTGTACCCATTTGTAACAATGGGGATTCGCCTGGATGAACTCTGGGGTCCTCTGTAAGGTTCAAGTCCTGGAGAAACAGATCCAGTCCTAATTCAACCCACAGAAACTCCCACCAAGCCGGTAAGAAAAGAGAGATGACGCCTGGAGTGGCCCTAGGCCAGCCTCCAGAGCCTGAGGCTCCTGCTGCTGCTCTACTTCACTGCCCAGCTTGCCGCTTCCTCCCAGCTCCAGGCCTCTGCCCCGGAAAGGCACCCGCGAAGTTCTTCCAAGCCCGCAGGGCTCCGGGCCTTGGGGTCCTCCATCAAGGTGGTGGGCGCACAGCCTCGAGCGCCAGCAGGAGAGGCGACACCGGAGGCGGGTCCGGGAAGGGGGCATTGGCTGGGCCCCGGCTCTTCCGGAGGCTCCACCCGCGTCCCGGTGCCTGGGCGCCCACCATAGTTCCACCCCGATGCCCCAGGCACCCACCGCCCCCCACCCCGTGCCCCCACGCCGGCGCACAGGCCCGGGGGTCTCACCACACGGCGCCGTAGGCCCCGCTGCCTACGTGCGTCAGGGACACGTAGGTCTTGGGCAGCTCCCAGGCGGTCTTGTTGACGTCCTGCTTGTAGAAGCCCTTTTTCCAGGTGAAGTTCATCCTGGGCACTCAATCTCGGCGGCCCCAGCGCGATGGCTACGTTCGCGGCCCGCCAGGCTCCCAGCACCCGCCCTCGCCCGCGGTCCCCGCGGTGCCCGCCCCGCGCCGCCCGCTCCTCCCCACCCTGTGCGAGGGCGGGGGCCCCGGCCGGCCCCGCGTCCCACTTGCCGGCTCGCCCAGGTGCGCCCCGCAGCCACGCCCAGGCCTGCCAGACGGCAACCTGGGGAGCCCGATTTCCGCCAGCCCCGGAGTTTGGCGCCCGGACCACAGACCAGCTAGAAGCGGCAAGTGAGCCGCCCTGCAGGGAAAGGGTGCTTCCCGTCGTGTGCTGGGGTGGGGCTGGGGGCCCGATAGACCCGAGGGCCTCCCACGGATGGCGGACGGCGGGAAGATACAGCCTCCCAGATTCCTCCAGCGCGGGACTCTGTAGGAGGATCTCCCCGGAGATTCTGAAGACAATTTTGGGAAAAAACAAAGCAAAACAAAACCCCACGTCTTTTGATTATGGAAAGTTTCAAACGTATACAAAAGTAGACAGACTCGCTCAGTGCTTCTCACATTTGAATGTGCACACGAATCCCCTGGGAATTATATTTTATTAAATACAGATTCTGATTCAGTAGATCTGGGGTGGAGTCGATTCTGCATTTCTAACTAGCTCCTAGGCTCCGAAGATCTCTGGACCACACGTTGATAGGGAGGTTCTAATGACCCTGCATGGCCCCAGTCCCACAGCTTCAACAACTACGTCAACTCCTAGTCAGTTCTGTTTCCTCTACATACTTCCTCCCGCATCATTTTGAAGCAAAACCAAGCATCATATCATTTCATCCATAAATATTTTTTGTATCTCTGAAAGATAAGGATTATTTTAAAAACACAACTACAGTATCATTTTTACACCTGAAATTAATAATAGTAATCCTGTAATAGCAACTATCCAGTCTAGGTTCAAATCTCCAGTTTTGAATGTAGTTTTTGCTGGTTTCCTAATGCCTCATGAGGGCAATGACAAGCCAAGGCCTTCTGCCACCTGTGTCTGGTGGCTTGTGCGTCCTGGAGAAGATTCTGTGCTCAAATTAAATTACCGAGAATGCCCAGGAACAGGGTCAGGTGTGGAGAATGGCTATAAGGGGTCCAGATGCCTGGCCTGGGAAGGGGATTGTGGAAGGGATGGGGACCACTTGCTTCACTTTGTCAACAGTAAAGAAGAAGGAAAGGAACTTGCTCGTGGCCTGCAGAAAGCTGGGGGTCCTCCCTAGAGAGTCTTCTGAACCCAAACCCTATGCCACAGCCCCTCCCATGCAGTCCTGCAGCGTCGGGCACAGCCCAGACGATTGGTGGTTTGGGGGAGGGAGATGCAGGGATCCCACAGAAATGCCCAACAGGCATTGCAGACGGGGAATCTGTCTTACGCATATCTGGCACACAGTAGGATGAGTAAAACTATATGGAGAATGAATGGAAGAGTCAGTCCATTAAAAGTGAAAAAATATTTATTTAATGGTTTGCCACGTACCAGTCATTATTCTAAGTGTTTTACACACACACCTCCCTTAATCCCGGTAAGAGTCCTATGAGTCAGTTGTAGTATTATCCTCATTTTAGAGATGAGGAACCTGAGGTACAGAAAGGTTAAGTAACTCGCCCAAGATCACACAGCTGGTAAGGGACAGAGCTGGGTTGAAGAAGCTAAGACCATCTGGTTTGAGACTCCAAGGTTATGCATTGTCTCTGGGTTGAGAGGCATTGCTTCTTAAAGGAGACGGCCTGTGTTTCAAATCATCTACCTCACCCATCATAAGGACATGTCTACTGATCAAACCATGTCTCCCTCATACATCCTGCCCTAGAAATCTGACATACTCCCCACCCTCTCCCCTGCCCCACCCCCTACTCCAGCCCTGAGACACTATAGGAGGAGAAGGTGAGGGGCTACGAGCCTGGGAGGGCTGCAGGAGTTTTGGGTCTTGGGGGTCGGTGGCGCCAGTGGAAGGCACTCTGATTCTGAAGTTGGGGCAGGATTCTGGAAGGCAGAGTCTAGGGCTGGACACAGGCAAGAGAGAGTCGTCTGGGAGACTCAGGTTTCCTTCTGGATTGAGGATCCAGTTCTCCAGGGTAGGGATGGGCCTTGAGCCTCTGTGCTGTGTGTCTCGAAAACCTGAGTGTGGCAGAGGTGAGCCCAGAAAGGTAAGGAATACCAGGGAAGTGCTCATTGCCCAAGTGGGTGCAATCCTGCAAGGGCATGAGCTGGCCACTCAGGTTGTGGCTCTGAATGCCTCTTAAGCAATGGTCAGGAAGTGACTCAGGCCTCAGACTCTGCTGACACTGACCCCCACCTTGGGCTTCCGCAGCCTTGGAGAGATGGCCTTGGGCGATCCTGTATGGGAAGTCATGAATGGGAGAGGAAGAGGAGGGGTCACTGAGGACCTCCTGGGTGTCCCCTCCCACAGTCCCGGTGCTCTCTTCTCTTTGAGCTCCGAGGGCCCTCTGCTCTCCTCCTCCCAGACACCGGCCCAGTGTGGTCGGTTTTTGCCCTGTCAACGTCGAGGCGGGGGGTGAGGAAACCAACTTTGGAATGGAGACCTGCGTTTCCATCCTGCCTCTGCACTACCAGCTATGTGACCCTGGGCAAAGTTCCTTCCCCTCTCTGAGTTTCAGTGTCCTCCTTGTAAAATGGAAATGATATTAAAACATGATAAGTATATTTAAAGGGTCCTGGGAATGCTTCATTCCAAGTGCAGTAAAACAACAACCCGATGAGGTAGGGACTGTCAACGCCTCTAGCCAAAGATACCCAGAAACACACCTGTGGGTGAACAAGCTGGGCTTGTCACTCACTGCATTGAGGCGGGAACATGCACGTGAGAACCGGGGGCGGGGGAACGGGGTCTGTGTCTCAGTAAGAGGGTGTTGGAAAGGACTTATTGTAAGGTTTGGGCTTGCGTTAGGTAATTTGGTAGAGGGTATAAGGAAGCCGGACTTTGGTCCAGATGAGTTGCCATCAGGAAGTGGAGGTGATTCCGTGATTAGGTGTCTTAAGAAATCTTATCTGGAAGGATGGCCAACTAGAATGAGGAGAGAGCCGTAACTGGTAAAGCAGCAACCTTCACTCAGGGTAGCTAGATGGGGGTGTTTGGTCACGTTTGTGGTTTGGACAATACTCGTGTTTTCTCTGTGATTACAGAGTGTCTTGCTTTTGTCTTGATCCATTGTGGTCACAGATGGCCTTGTCTGCATTCAACGGGAGCACATCAAGATGAGCTGTGCTAGGCCAGCTCCGAGCAATGCCAGGGCCTGGCTGATGGGGCTGGGCAGCTCCCAGGTGTCAGGATACCATTATTTCCCTAGTACAGATGGAGAAACTGAGGCCCAGAGGCATTAAGTAATTTGCCCAAAGCCACGCATGACCAAGAAGGTGGTGGACGTGGTCTTCAAACCTGGTGTCCTGCTGCAGAGTCTATACGCCTAACCACCAGTCAGGCTGCCTGGTGCCCAGCAAGTGCCTCTTCTTGTGGTGCTGTCTTCCTAGCGAGCCTGTGAGCCTCTGGAGGGCAGGGACATGGTTTTGGGGTTGCGGACTGGCGTCTTAGAAACTGAGACAAAAGCCCCACGTGATTATGAGGTTGGGTGCCCATCCTGGCCTCCCAGACTGCATCTTGACTCAGAAATATGGCAGCTCCTCCAACACTACAGTCCTCCTGGTCCCAAACAGTAGGGCCAGCTACTCAAATTCTCACCATGATTGGCCATGAAGCCTCTACAAAAAGAGAAATTATGACCTACCTGGGGTCTCGCAAGCATGAAACAGCAAGGCAGCCTGAGAGCTCTGGCCCCAAATCTGAGAGGGTCCCATGCTCCTTAGGGGCTTTTGAAACTCCACGAAACAATCAAAACTGCAAGGAGGTGAGGAGATGCAGAGGGAAGGCCCCCTGCACGTGGGGGCTACTCTGTGGCCTGTTAAGTTAGCTAGTGAGCCTCAGACAAATTAGTTAGCCTCGCTAAACCTTAGTTTCCTCATCTGTATAATGGGAGAGTAAGTGACAATACCCATCTCATGGGGCTGTCACGAGGACTAAAAGAGATGACAGAAGTGTCTAATTCAGTGCCTGGCACATAGTAGGTGCTCGCCAGATGCTCCTTCCCCAGTGCTGTCCAGCTTTGCCTCCCTGGCCCAGGTACCCGGCTGCTCTGCACTTTTGCTGTTCAGTCCCAGCTGCAGAAGCAACTCCCTAGTCAGCTCCAACTCACGTCCAACTCCTTTATCAAGTTTTTTTGCCAAACACCCAGCCCAAGGATTCATACACCCATTCATTCAACATTTACTGTGTGCCAGGGACTGATCTAGGTGCTGAGGATGTAGCAGAAATGCAACAGATAGGACTTCCCTGGCGGTCCAGTGGTTAGGGCTCTGCACTTCCACTGAAGGGGGCCCAGGTTCGATCCCTGGACGGGGAACTAAGATTCCACGTGCCACACAGCATGGCCAAAAAAAAAAAAAAAAAGCAATGCAACAGATAATAATCCCTACCGGGTGGACCTGACATTCTGGTGGGGGAGGCAGATGAAAGACCAGTGAACAAATATACAGTATTGGGTTGAACCATATGACATTGCTGATATTTGACAATTTTTTTTTTTTTTTTGCGGTACGCGGGCCTCTCACTGTTGTGGCCCCTCCCGTGGCGGAGCACAGGCTCCGGACGCGCAGGCCCAGCGGCCATGGCTCACGGGCCCAGCCGCTCCGTGGCATGTGGGATCCTCCCGGACTGGGGCAAGAACCCGTGTCCCCTGCATCGGCAGGTGGACTCTCAACCACTGCGCCACCAGGGAAGCCCTGATATTTGACAATTTTATATGGCTCAGTCAAATGTAATGCCAGGTAACAGTAAGTGCTGTGAAGAAAATATTGCCAAGTAAGGTTATAAAGAAGGGCTGTGAGTACTGATTTTAGATGTGGGAGGAGGGGGAGAGGCAGAGAAGGTCTGTATGAAGAGGTGACCTTGAAGCAGCACCTGAATGAACAAGGGAGCAGGTGGCTGCCTTCCAAGCGTTTCCGCTCTGTTCCCACATCGGACCTGCCCTCCAGCCTCATTCCTCCTGTGCCCCCCCCCCTCCCCGCCTCCCCACTCCAAAAGTCTCTGGTAAGTCCTCCAGCTCAGCACACCTGGGGCAGCTTACTGGCCTCTGGCTTATTGGGCCATCTTCCCGCAGTACCTCTTCCCCTTCTAGGGACTCAGGGCCAGAACAGAACATCCATCCCAAGAACAGAACATCAGCCATGCCCTGCTCACAGGGGCCCCTCCATTGCAGAGCTGTTCTCTCAGCCTCCCCACCCCTTGCCTTGACCTGGTCCTCTCTCCCTGCCTCAGCGCTAGCACCCCCTGGTGGATGATGGGGGTAGGGACAGCGCTGCTAGAGGGGCAGCTCCCAGAAAGCACACCTCCCCTCTTCACACCCTACACCGCGCTGTCCTTCACACCCCCTCTCCTCCACCCAAGAGCCACCTCCCTTCACCCAGCCTACTGGACGGGCCCTCCTGTCCTTGACCCAGTCCTGTGAAGACATGGCCTGGGGTCTGTCTGGTGGAATATTCCAGCAATGTCGAGGCCTCCGCTCCCTCTGATCTCTGCATTGTCCTTTGTAGCATTCACCACACTTTTAATTAATCTGCATTGTCCTCTGTGAGGTGTCCATCTCCACAAATGGAAAAATGGCTCCATGAGGGCAAGGACAGTGTCTTGGTCACTGCTGAGCCCCCAGCACCATGCTGGCCCACAGTAGGTGCTCAGTAAAGACTTAGTGAAGGAATGAACCAAAGATTTTTGTGTCTCTTGTGGGTACAAGAGGCAGTGAGGGGATGTGGTTTGAGGACCCAAACGGTGGACCTGAGGGAGCAACAGTAGGGGAAGGTGCTTGGCATCCGTCTACCGTGAGGCATCTGGGGAGTGGCCTCTGTCAGTTGGGCACCTTCTGTCCTGGAAATTTGGCTTTCACTGTTCTCTCCTTGTTTCCTGAGGCAAGGCCGATGCACGTTATGCTGTGTGTGCAAGGCTGGACCTCTGTGTGGTGGTAAAAAGCTCTTAATTAAAAACCAGGGTGCACAGCCCAAACTTGGGGACCTCTTTTCTCCCCAAGAATTTGCACCAAACTTGATTCCAAAGCAGGCCTTTCCCTGTCTACGGCCCTCACTGCTCCCACTGAGGTTCTAGATAAGACAGACCCTCCACCCTTTGGAATTGCCCTTCCTTCCTGGTCTTTAAAGTTCGGCTCTAAACTCACCTCTTCAAAGAGGTGTTCCCGAGTGAACCGCAGACCTGCTCACCCCAGGACCCCTGTACATACCCTGTCGACCCGATGACCCCAGCTGCTCCCCACCACGCACCCCCAGGCTTTGTGACATCCACGCTCTTGGGTGGGCTCGTACTCTTCTGAACCAGTGGAGAGTAGCCAAGGACAGGGAAGCAGAGCTGGGTTTGAATCTCATGCCAACACATAGAGCTGTGTGACCTTGAGCAGGTGAGTGCATGTCTCTGAGCTTCCTCATCAGTACAATGGGAGAGCGACACCCACCTGGCAAGGAGGATTTAATGAGACTGTGGATTGCAAGGTTGCAGGCCTTGTGCGTGGTGCTCCCTTCTGTCCTTCAGGACTGCCATATGTCACCTCCTCTGAGAGTGAGTCCTCCCTGACCCATCACAAGCCATGCCCCACCTGCCTTTCCCGGCCTCAGTTTCCTTCAAGCCTTTATTTATTTTATATATACCCTTCTATGTGTCAGGCCTACGAGGGTAGGCGTTTTGTCTATTTTGTTTGTTGCTGAATCCCAAGTTCCTGGCATACATTGACTGACTGAATGGCAGGTACGTAGTAGGGGCTTTATAAACAGGAGCTACTGTTATTATCATACATCTCTGTCTTATTTGTTTGCAACTGATAGGTTGGCCGAACTCACCTTCATGCCTGCGGGGCAGTCCTGGATTGAATGACCTTATGAACGAACTTCGGTAATAGGGTCGTTGTGCTGCCTGGGCTCCTGTGTGACCTGCCCCAGGAAGAGGAGGCTGTGTACCCGGAGGATACCTCAACAGCCTGCTCTTCCGGGGCAGAGGCCACTGGGTCTGCCTGCTCCACCCTTTCTATGTAAAAATCCAACGCTGGGACACATGGATCATCCCCACAACACTTGTCAGGTCAAAGAAATCCAGACAAGACTAGTAGGGATGATTCCAACTCTGCCTCTAACTTGCTGTGTGACCTTAAGTAAGTCACACTGCCTCTCTGAATACTTAGTTTTCTATTTTATGTATCTAACAAATATTGACAGAGCACTAATTACTTGCCAAAAATCGTTCAAAGAGCTTATGTACATGTAACTCATTTCTCTCAAGAACCCTATGAAATGGGTTAATAATACCCTTCATTTTACATACGACAGGGCTTCCCTGGTGGCGCAGTGGTTGAGGGTCCGCCTGCCGATGCAGGGGACACAGGTTCGTGCCCCGGTCCGGGAGGATCCCACACGCCGCAGAGCGGCTGGGCCCGTGAGCCATAGCCGCTAAGCCTGCGCGTCCGGAGCCTGTGCTCCGCAACAGGAGAGGCCACAGCAGTGAGAGGCCCGCATACCGCAAAAAAAAAAATCAAATACCCTTCATTTTACAGACGACAAACATGAGGCACAGAGAGGTGAAGTGACTTGCTCAAGGTCACACAGCTAGTAAATAAATAGCAGAGCCAGGATTCAAGCCCAGGAGTCTCGCTGCAGAGTCAGTGCTGGTAACCACTATGCTCAGCTGCACTGGATGGTGCCTGTGAAGGGCCAGCCTTTACCTGCTTGGAATCTGAATTTATTCTCCTGATGGTGCCTCCATTATTTGGCAGACACTCATTTTCCTAAAGGTTCCATTTGGCTTCCCTAAACAAGAATCTCCCGGGAGTTCCCTGGCGGTCCAGTGGTTAGGAGTTCACGGTTCCACTGCAGGGGTCACAGGTTCAATCCCTGGTCGGGGAACTAAGATCCTGCCTGCTGTGCAGTGTGGCCAAAAAAAAAAAAAAAAAAAAACTCCTTTCCTGCCGTTCTTCAAATCTAATAACTGAATCCCCGTGACTTCCAGAAGGAAAAAGCCAGTGGTATGTGGGACAACCAGCGCTGGGGGATGCCTAGTGTTTGTCAATCTCTGTGGTATAAATACCCCCACCATGGCCAAGTTCACGCTACCAACCTGACATCAGTGAACACAGAATTGAGAAGAGGTACATAAAATCAGCCCCCAAGAACCACCATGAGCAGCTCCAGGGCACCCCTGTCAGCCCAAGCAAAGGTGTGGCAACATGGATGAGTAAGGGACTCCTCAGGTACAAACCACCAGCTGGACCCCCTGGCCCTGCCTCACAGGCCCTGTCAGGCCTCCCCTCCCTCACACTTCCCTGAGGCTGCCCTTCCTAACATGCAGGGGGCTGGGGCTCCAGCTCTGGTCACCTGGAGAGGGTGCACCAGTTGGGCGGCTTGAGAGCCAGGCTGAGCAGGTGTGACAGGCGAGCCAGCTGTGACTAATCTTCCTGGTTAGAGCAGCATTGCCTCCTCGTCAGTCCCCACCCTGTTAGCTCCCAATTGCCTTTGGGATAAAGCTTAAACTTCTTAGACTGCTGGACAAGGATTGCCCTCATCTGGGCCCTGCCTTGCTAATCAGATCCTCCACGGCACCTGTGCACAAACAACCTCTATTCTAAGTATCTCACAAACATGCCTTACTCACCTCTGTCACCACAGCTTGGCTTGAGCTGTTGCCCGCCTGGAATGCCAGTTCTCTGCTTTGCCCAAGATGGGGTGGACCCTCATGCCTCAAGACCTGGCTCAGTAGCACCTCCTTGGGCTGGCTTTGCCAGGCTGCTCCTGCCCACGGGCGCTCTCCCTCCTCTGACTCCTGTAGGATCATGGCTCAGCAGGCCTAGACTTGAACTGTCAGTTAACTTTCAAACAAAACTAAACTGTAAGTTTCTTGAGGGCATGAATGTCTTAGTTTTCTCTGTTCTCTGTACATACTCAGCAATGTGTTGTAAAAGCCTTAATCCATTCCACCAATGAGTACCTATCAAGACATGGAGGAGACGTGGATGGATGTCATGTATCCTGTCCTCAGGAAGCTCATACCCTAGTGAGGGAGGCAGAGCAAAACAGGGAATGACAACACACTGTCACCTGCAGGTAGGAGCGTAAATTGGTACCAGCTGTTAGAACTGGTTGGCCATTTGCTATTAAAAGGGTGAAAATGTGCACCTCATCTTTCCTGATAATTCCATTATGGATGGATTTAGTCTACATAAAGCAGGCAAGGGGTCACACACTATTACTGTATTGTTTATCTTCTGTATCAATAAAGAGACGCTTCCAGCATTGTGAGAAAAGAATAAAGAAAAAAATGCCTGGATGGATTGTTCCAGATTTGGAAAGCTGGTGCACATCGTTCCCATATGTGCTTTTTACTTGTGCTATATATGCATGTATCTATAAAAATATCAAGCTAGATAATTCTGCAATTTCCTTTTTCACTCAAGATTGTTGGCGAGATCCACTCATGTTGATTTAATCTAGCTTAGACTTCTCAGTCTTGGCACCAGTGACATTTACATTTGGGGCCCAATAATTCTTTGTGTGGTGGGGGTGAGGGGCTGCCCTGTGCATCAGAGCAGCGTCCCTGGCCTCTGCCCACTAGATGCCAGTAGCTCACCCTCCACTCCCCAGCTGTGACCAACAGAAATGTCTCCAGACATTGCCAGTTGTTCCTGGGACACAGACGAAATCTGGGGTGGGGTCGGGTAGCAGGGGAGAGCAGAAGGCAAAGTCATGCTAGTTCATTTGTTCTCACTGCTGTGTACTCTTTCGTCACACGAATGCACTACAATTTATTTTTCTATTCTGTTTTTTGGCCATGTCGCGGGGCTCGCAGGATCTTGGCTCCCCAACCAGGAATCGAACCCATGCCCCCTGCAGTGGAAGCACAGAGTCCAAACCACTGGACCACTAGGGAATTCCCTTTCCTATTCTCCCATTGATGGACTTTGAAGATTGTTCCAGGCTTTTTGTTTTTTCTCTCTGCTATTACAGATAATGCTGAGTGAAAAGTCCCCATACTCATTTCCTTGAGCCCATATGGGAAAGTTTTTCTAGAATAATTACCTAGAAGTAAAACACAGGGTCATAGGGACGTGTAGCTTCCACTTTTACTAAATCCTGCCAAACTGCTTCCAGTGTATGGAAGTTTTACAGTTTTTGTGTCGTCAAAATCACGAGCCTTTCTCTTGTGGCTTCTGGGCTTTGTGACATGCTTCAAACGCCTTTCTCCATTTAAATCTTTGATTTGCCTGCAAGTGATTGTAGCTAAAGGGAGGAAAGGAGGAGGTGTCCAGTTGTTTCAACACCATTTATTGACGCAGATGACTGAATTATATGCATCTGTGTTTATAAAAGTTATATATCTTTACAGATTTAGGAAAATTTTTAGGAGTTACACCAACCTGCCAACAGCTCTTATTTCCCGGTAGTGGGGTAATAGAGGTTACCTAGCTACATTCAAAAATTTTCAGCGATAAACACGTTTTACGTGTGTCGTGAAAGAATAATATGTAGTTAGAAAAAGTACAATGGTAGGTGCTTTGACACTAATCAGCTTGGTGCAAGTTACGGAAACACGTGGAGTGGCTACCTGACTCCCATGGAGGCTGGGGAGAGGCTGGGTGGGGTGTGGAGCAGGGTACGATTTGTCAGGGGAGAGAACAGCTTCCATATGGGGATACTCCCTACCACAAACACTTTGTCAGCAGCTATTATCAGATAGGCAATGCCTCTGTCACCAGGCAGAGCTGTGGCTTCGAGTTGGGTCACGCCTGAGCAATGGTGGGGCTGAAATGGGCCTTCGTGCACTGGCACAGACAATGACGTCACCTCACAACCGGCAACAGACGGCTGCGTCGGCTGCCCTGCAAGTGGAGCCAGCTGATCAGGTCACGGTAACACCCAGGAGGACACACAGGCCCAGGACTCCCACTAGAAAATCCCACTCCCTGTCTGCTGAGTGCCATGGAGGTGAAATCAAAGGTGCATCTGGCCCAGAAATGGCCACCAGCAAAAGACGCCCGGAGGTTCTGTTCTATGGTGCCAGGGAAATGGTACAGTCATTGTTTACGACTGTTCCCCCATTGGAACGTCAGCTGCAGGAGGGCAGGAATCTAACCTTTATTTTTTTCCCCATGTTCTCATGCCTGACACATCAAAGTTACCCAATAGCTCTTTGTGGAATGGCTGAATGAGGGTGCAATGTACCCTAATGACTTCCAATTCCCCTTCTTTTTCCCTGATATTTTCACTTTAAAGTGGCAGATGGATGGGGAAACAAATTTTCTAGATCATGGCCCTTAGCCATCTTCAATAATCTTTTGATTCTTGTTCCAATTCATTAAATTGCTGTGCATCCAACTTGAATTACACGGCAAGATGGAGCCAAGAGAATCAGAAACTAATTCTAACACTTGTGTCTTCTTAAACTGGGAACTTGCACATGGCAAGGTTTCTTAGGGCAGATAATCTTTACATATTTGGTTTCTTTCTTTGGATGTTCTTTGCTACTGCAGACTGTCGATTGTAAAAACAGGAAACAGGACAAGATGATTTGCAAGTGATTAAAAGATGAGTTATTCACTGACTCAGTCAATAAAGATGAGATGCCTACTGTGTGTCAGGTACCATGCTAGGTGATGGGGACACTGTAGTGCACAAGAGAGTTTGTGCCCTCAAGGACATACAGCCCTGAGCTAACTTTTATTGAGCACTTACTGTATGCCAAGGGCTTTACATATCTTGACTCATTTAATCCTCACAATGAGGACTGTGAACCTGTGAGATAAGTTCAGAGAGAAAAATAATTTGCCCAAGATTGTACCAATAGGAGATGGAGAGGCTGGGATTTGAACTCAGGCAGACTGGTTCCAGAGTCTGTGTCCTTAAGCTTCATGTTTTTTCTCTTGAGCAAGTGATACAGACACCAGGCAATGACAAAGCAATGTGACAAGTGCTACCACTGATCAATGTAGATGAGTACCAAAAAAAAAAAGCACACAGAAGCCACACCTAATGCAAGCTTGGGGATGCTCAGGGAAGATTTAGAGGGAGTGATAGGGAAAGTTGGCCCAGAGGAGTGAGGCAGGAGAAGGCAGGGGGTCCTAGGCAGAGGGAATATCACGCACAAAGACCAGGAGACAGAGAAAGCAGTGTGCCTTTAGAGCAGTGCCACAGAGAAGGAGAGGAAGTGACATGAAGCTACGGAGAGAGGCGCTGAAGAGAGGCTGAGGGAGGGAAGAAGGTAGCTGCTGTAGCCCTTCGTCGGCCTGCTTCTCTCCGGAGGGTGGAGGTGCGTTTCTATACCAGATGATAAGGAAGCAGTGGAGGGGGGCTGGGACCTGGGTGAGGCCCAGCGTGTGCTGCACGAGATAAGGCGCCAAGTGCCTATCCTACCCGTTCTAGTCCTCTTAGTCTCTAATTGATTATATGGTAAGCAATATGACAAATGACACAAATATAATGCAGATTAATTGCAATAACTGCAAATCTTGCAAAAGAGTGGATTTGATGAACTTGACAAATAATGCTAGAAAACTGCTCAAATCTCAAGCAAAGCCACTGAAAAATGTGGATCTGGCAGACTCAGAGGATGACAATAAAGGGAGAGGTGATAAGGTGATCACCAAGGTGATCACTTATAAAAAAGGACAATGTGAATATGAAGAGACTGAGGTCCATAGGAAAACAGGAAGATCTCAATTTTTTTTTTTTTTTTTTTGCCACTGAGTGGCATGTGGAATCTTAGTTCCCCGACCAGTGATCGAACCTGTGCCCCCTACAGTGGGCGCTCGGACTTTTAACCACTGGACCGCCAGGGAAGTCCCAGATCTCAAATAGTTTTGAAAAAATTCCCTCTATGATTATGCTGTAAAAATCAGGTGGAAAGAATACTGTAGGATACTAAACATGGTTTCACTCGAAAAACAAACACTTGATTCTTTCTTTGTTATAAGAATTTTTTTAAATTACAAGCTTTTATAATTTCATTTGGTTTTCATGATGAAAGTCCCCATTAGACTCCCTCTCTCCCCGAATCCCCACCATATACAATGAAATTCTGGTCCCCGTTTTAAGTGGATTCACTTTTAGGTGAGCTTTTTCTGGTGTCAACCCTTTCCCTGAGCTAAACAGGCCCTTTGCTCTCAGCAGCCTGGGAGGAAGGTTGTGTCCCGGTGCTGATTCTGGTATGGGAAGGCAAAATATTTCCTACCATTGTCTGATCCTTACAGGGGCTGATGTATCACATGTCACAACTGGGTCTCTTTTCTCTTACCTCCTTAAGAAGTCACTGAGGACAGAATGAAGACAAGAGCCTGTGCTTGCTTTGCCTTCTATCCCTGCCATCATTCCCAGCTGCCAGCCAGGGACCAGACAGCACAGGACAAAACCCCCAGCTGCACAGTCTCAACATCCTCACAGGCTGGGCCTCACAACCCACCCTGGGACCCCTGTCAGTCGGCATTCTGGGGCCACTGAGGAAGGAAGCCCACCAGCACAGGCCCTGGGAACAGCTGTGAGACCTCGTGACTCTTTAATCTTGTGATGCAGTCCAGTAGTTTTGAAGAATATTGTTGTCAAGGGCCATATGACGAGTCATCAAATACATTTGCTCAGAAGTCTATAAACAATGTACACATACAACCTTCTGCCTACAATTTTAAAATAAAAGCATAACTTTCTACAGATAGTCTTGGAATGTCAAAGCTGAAAAGAACTCAAGCATATTTAAACAAACTTCATGTTTCAGATGAGGAATCTGAAATCCTAGGCCAGGGGTCGGCAAACTTTTTCTGTAAAGGGTCAGAGGGTAAATAGTTCAGACTGCAGGCCATATGGTCTCTGTCGTAACTATTCAACTCTGTTGTAGCACAAAAGCAGTCACAGACGATACATAAACAACGTGTGGTTGTGTTCTGATTCAGCATTTATTTATGGGCACTGAAATTTGAGTTTTACATTATTTTTCACATGCTACAAAAATACTGTTCTTCTTTTGACTTCAAGCATTTAAAAAGCTAAAAACCCCTTTTAGTGGGCTACACAAACAGGTGGGAGACTGGATTTGGTCCCCGGGCCATAGTATGCTGACCCCTGTCCCAGGCCACGCTGACACCCAAGTGTAGCCTGTAGTGTTATACCTTGTTTATTTGCTCTTTGCTTTGGCCATCCACATCAAAGACTCTGGCCTGCTTAACCATAAAATGTACAAGCAAGGAGCTCTATACATGTTTTCTACATTTTAGGAGTAATATTAAGGTCTGTCAGAAACATATGCCAGGCCACAGTTGCAAGACAACTGATAGAATGCTCTATTGTGTATTAAATAAAATCAAGAGAAAAAATATAATAAATTTGAGAAACTCACTAAATTTGAAAAATAGGCTTTATTTTAACCAGTGGTATTGTATGACATCCTATATGGCATAAATGAATACAGCCAAGTTCATGAGTACAAATAAAATAGACTTTTCCCTCATTCTCTCTTTCGTTTTCTGTTCAGAGAAGTCAGGAGATGGGAGCATTATGCTCAGAGACCAAGGAGCTCTTCCACAGGCTCCAGCTGAGTCCAGGCTCCTGGCGCGTTCAGCCTCTTAACACGTATATGGTCTCATGTGCAAAGACCTTTATGAAAAAAATATTCAGAGCAGTATTTCTGTAGGAAATCACACTAGCATTTACAACAAAACATGGCTGATAAAATTCATCCTGCTGTGGATCACGAGGATTTGAACTGCACATAAAGGAGATGAGGCCTCTGCGTTCATTTTCCTTTAAAGAGGGGGCGAATCCCGGGTGAGGTGTGATCACCATCAGCTGCCTCCTTCCTTCTCGCTCCAGTTCACGTGGGGGTCCTACCCTGTCCCTCTGGAGTGCAGGTGTCACTGCACTGTGACAGAGAAATGGAAACACCTTGGCCCCAATACAAGATTCTGTCACACAGCCAACACCGGAAGTGGCTCTACGCTTTCTTCTTTCACAAAAGGTTTAAATGTATGGGCCCTTATGTAGCACAAGATGCCTGAAATTCAGAAAATTATGAAAACAACTCTTCTCCACCCCTGAGGATATTTCATCTTTATAAAGTTGAAAATACAAAATATTAAAATAATTTGCCCTTTCTCCCCATCAAAAGGAATCATATTCTCAATGGATTCCTGCAATATAGAAAATTCTGAAACAAAATTTATTTCTCCACGAACCAAGACCAAGAAGTCAATGTTAAGCTGCCGAGAAGCCCCTTTTCCAAAGGGTGGAAAAGACACCTCGTTACTTTTTTAAAAAAAATAACCATATTTAGACAAAGATAGCAAAAGGAGTTTCTGGCCTCATGAGCTTTTATTTTTCACTTTGATTTTCAGCATTTCTTAGCATTGGTTATTGGGAGTGAAGAGAATGACTTGTTCTCCAAAGTCTGAGATATTCCTGGGACAAGCCCTGATCTTTCCTGGTTGACAGCTCCCCCAAAATAGTCTGTTGAAAACCAGATGGCAAGAATGGAAATGCTATACATCCATCTGTTCCATTTCTTCATAGTTTTCACATCAAAAGCACCTGGAGTATCACTTGTGTTCAACACAAAATAGCACTGGGGGCTGAAGAGAGGATGACATCACTTGCCCATAGCATCAGCTGAGGTGACGTGGATTCTGAACTACCCACAAGGTCTTCACTGGCAAACTTGCCTGGCACCAGGGCCTCCGGAAGAGAACAGGACGAGCAACCGTGCATGCTCAAATAGCAAGACGTGCAAAACACATCATCACTCTGCGAGGAATAAAGAGCACGCAGGAAGTACACTGAGAGCAAGAACCAGCTTCTGACTACTGGGGCCAGTACTTAAGAAACCTCTGCACTGAAGGTGGTGGGTATGCAGAGAAATGGCAACGACACCTGGGTGGGGTTGTGGGCGTGAGGGAGGAAAAGAGAGAAGCACATATACGCATGCTCACACATGGCGCCTCTGAAGGCTCCCTGGCCACTTCGGGTTCACAAGTGGCCGTCCAACAACCTGACTACTTGCCTGGCTCAGAACTTCATCCGCTGCACTCTCCTAACCAACTACACTTTCTTCTCTCCTTTTAAGGCACAGACATATTTATAGTTTCAGGTACAGCTGTTGAGTTCTGAGAATCACACTAAGCAAGTTCATCACAGACTAGTGCACAGAAGCCAGTTGGTCCTTTTTGGCTGATGCATCGCTGAGGGACAGCTCCAGGTGTGAAGCAACCAGAAGGTGTGAGCCTTCTCTCTATGCCACTGTGGGATGTGGTCAAGTCTAACCTCCACCGTCAAGGTGGGGCCACAGGAGAGGCCAAAATGGCAAAAGCATGACTGGGGTCTGGGATGTTTAATATTTTTCACTTTGCATTTAACAAACCCTACAAGATGGCAGCTCTTGCCCGCCTAGCTGACTCTCACGAACAAGAGCAAGCAGAGGCTGCCACAGAGCATCTGTCACTCCACGTAAAGTCACTGTGATAGTTTGCTCATAATCTCTTACCCTCCACAAAGTCAGACACACATAACACACACACACACCCCTTCCACCATGGAGGAAATCTTTGCAACAAGAGGCACTTGAATGATATTTGGAGAGTTCCCATGAAAAGGCCTTCCCCTCACAGTGAAGTGGGATCAACGGAACAGAAACCAGATACTCAAGACTCCATCTCTTCTTGGTCAAGGGGTGGTGGCACAAAGCTGATGACTTCATCGTAGGTCAGGCCTAGAAATTGGGAAGGAAAAGTACGACGTGAGAGTTTAGACTATGCACTTTGCTGGCAAGCACCCTAACTTCTAAGCTCTAGATCCTTCCTCCCTGTTCAGGCCGCTGGTTCGATGGGCTACTTCAAATAATTGCCTCATTGCTTGTGTGTAATATCCTAATGGAACGTGTGATTACACAGAAGTTCAAGGATACATATAAAAGAACCATTTTTCTTGTTTCTTTCATCATCTAGTGCCTCCTCTTTAAAGCTCTGGAGAAGATGCTCAAGAGTAGCAAAGCAATCCCACACGCTACAGCAACAGATAATCCTGGCTTTTGGGATTTAACTCGAGTTCTGAATTTGTGTTTTATGGAGAGGATATGAGATTGGGCATGGGAGACCTGGGTTCCATTTCTGGCTGCATCCCTAACTATGTCTAAGGTAAGAGATATGATATAAACTCTCTTCGCCCCAATTCTATCACTTGTAAAAATTCCCTATTCCCTACTTAGCTCAGAGAGATGGTATAAATGCAGAAATTCTGAGAACCTCAAAGCTCTATGCAGACGTGAGGGGCTGTGCACAAAATCAGACCAGACAGAAGCATCTCAAAGGTCCAGAGTGTCGTCATCTACAACAGACAGTTTCTATCAGAGGAACATACTCATTCTGCATTAGAGACCCTCATTACAAGTTTTAACGAGTTGGATATAACCAGAAAAAATTCCACCACCACCCCCACACAGCTTTTGGATAGTGGTTCACCTAGGAAAGATTTTTAAATCTAAGTTCTCAAGCTAGATGTTCATCCTGCTATGACTTACTTTTCCATTCATCTATAAGGAGGTCCCTGCTTTCGAAAGACTGATCGTAAGGATCAGCCACTGGTTCATCGTCAGGATCATGGTACTGGGCAAAGTAGGCATGTGCAAGGGCTTGCGCTGCTGTAATTCTCTTATCTGAGTCCAATACAAGCATCTTCTCCAGCAAGTCGACAGCTATCAGTACCACAGATTGGAAGGAAAAAAGAAGAGTTTTTAACACGTTACCAAGAATTTATGCCTTATTAAGCAAACACACAGTTTTGACCCTTCATACCCAAAGAATTCTCCAAAGTATCTGATCTAGGATATATTACTCCTTTCCTCCTTTAAACACATACATGTGTGTGCATGCTTGCATGCGTGTATGGATGTGTGAGTGGATTTTGTATTTTTTAAGAATATATTACTGGGACTTCCATGGTGGCGCAGTGGTTAAGAATCCACCTGCCACTGCAGGGGACATGGGTTCGAGCCCTGGTCCAGGAAGATCCCACATGCCACAGAGCAACTAAGCCCATGCACCAAAACTACTGAGCCTGTGCTCTAGAGCCCTCGAGCCACAACTACTGAAGCCCGCGCGCCTAGAACCCGTTCTCCGCAACAAGAGAAGCCACTGCAATGAGAAGCCCTCACGCTGCAACTAGAGAAAGCCCACGTGTGGCAATGAAGCCCCAGTGCAGCCAAAAATAAACAAATAAATAAATAAATAACCCCCCCCCCCAAAACTAGAGAATATATTAGTAAAGAAGAATTTTAAAAAGTAACAGATTGTGTTTGAACAAGCTTCTGTGGAATGTCAGTGTCAAACTGCTACCACTATGGTCAAAATGTCAGAATGAAAGTCCATAACTAAAGTAATCTACAAGAGGTAAGTAGGGCCGGTTTCTTACTGTTTTGTCCCTTCTGTTTATTTACATAAGGCAAGTGAATATTCATCTAATGGATCTAATGAACAAATTGAGGATTTTTTATGGGTGTGTGGATGAGATGTGGTATTTGGATAAAATCATTATGAGCAATTTCAGTATACAAAATAATAGGACAGTGAATAGTCATATGCCCACCACCAACAATTAACCTTCTGTATTTCTTTATCTATATATACATATATTTTTTGCCAAACCATTTAAAAATAAAATTAGAGACATGAAACTTTACCTCTAAATATTTCAGCATACAGATAGCTTCCTACACAATCATAAAACTGTTATAGCATATGACAAATATATAATTCCCAAATATCATCTAAAATCCAGTACATGTTAAAATTTCAATTACCCTAAAGTTGTTTTTTATACCTAGTTTGTTCAAACCAGGATCCAATTAAGGGCCATGCAATGCATTAGATTGAGTTTCCTTAGTCTCGAAATAATCCCCCCACTTGTAATCCCTATTTTTTCCTAACTTTGACCTGAAAATACCCACCCCCAGTTGTCTTGTGCTATCATGTACTTACACCCTTGTTTTCCTCTATTCCCTGTATTTCCTGAACCCTGTTAGATCTGAAAATTTGGTAAGAATTGGGTTATAAATATTTTTGGAAAGAATATTTCATAGGTGATGCTATGTACTTAATGGTACATTAAAGCCATTTGTCTCATTAATAATGATGCTAAAATTTGATCACTGGGTTAAAATGTTTCTTTTTTGCCCCAAGAAAGTACCCAGTGGGACACACCAGGTAAATATCAGTTTCTTTCACTTACAGCTTTCAGCATCCATTGATTTTTCCTTCCCAGCAACTAATTCATTAGGGGGTCACAAAACAGTGGGGTTTTTTTGTTTGTTTGTTTGTTTTCTAATTCTTACAAATGAGGATGTTTTGAGTTTCAGAACGGTGGCACTTGGGAGGACAAACAGTGACATTTTGACAGTTATCACTTTGGTGTAACAAAGGCATTTGAAGCTTTGCAAATTATCGATGTCTCCTTAAAGGTGGAAGGGGGCAGGGATGGGTAGTGAAGGGGAGGACTGTTTCCTGAAGAGATCCATGCTGCATACACTGGAGGATGTAAAAGACCCCTGTCCTGCAGCCTCAATTCCAGAGTAATCCAAAGGAGAAATGTGGGTTTCAGAGGACTACAGGAACAAAGTGAATATTTATGTGTCAAGTTCACACTTTAAAGCATTGGGAAAATTGCCTAGATATATATTCTTCTTCTCTACTTAGAAAGAATAATCTTATCAGGTGTTGTTTGGGTCATATGATGAGTCTTTGCCACCCCCAGGGTAAAAAGAACCATGTCCTTATAACCAATACCTTGATAAAAAATAAGATCAAGGTTAAGAAAAAGATTCCTCTAAGATCTTGACAGACACAAATACACACACTCCATCAAAGGGCAATTTAAGTTTTACTTCATGTTTTGAGGCTAATGGTGAAACCTGAAGTCAGTAATGGACAAAATAGAGCTGTCAATATTTACACTGTTAGTATATTCCTTCTCGGTTAACATGCTGGGCACAAGTTCCTGGTCAGTAACACCATGTTCTGCCTGCAAGAAGAGACTCCATATGACATCACTGGGCAGTGGACTGATAGGTCTGTTTAAATTTTGAGAACTGCAGTGCTGAGCAGCAGATGGCTCAAAGCCTCCTTCAACTCACTAGCAGCCTGCAGTACTAAGTGGTATCCAGTTCTTTTGAATGCTTAAATGTCATGATTCCAGAGAAGGGGGACACCTATCAGGATAGATGTGACCCAAATAAGCTGCTGGGACACACACATATTCCCCCTTCCTCGGAAAAATGAATTAACAAATCTCTTTGAGTCAGCCATCAGGAAGTCAAACAGTAAGCATTGCCATGTCAAAATGTGAGCTGATATGATGAAAAACTCATAACAGAATGACAGACAGGGGAGCGACCAGCATACAACATAATTTCCCAACATCCTACAGTACTATGACTCAAAGAGAGCTTCTCACAGACCCTTGAACTAGATAACACAGTATAAACAAATCATACAAAGCCAACCACAGCATACCAGGGCAGATGCAAACCCAAGCCAACCCCGGCAGAGTTCTGTATACCCCTGATGAGTTTGTAGATTTTTTTCTTCGATGTGAGAGTGATCCAGCTGAGATCTGACATACTCTCCGTCTCAAAGGCCGACATGGACTCATCTATAGCTGCCTAATACTTGAAAGAGTGCGAGCATCTCTGCTATTGTAAGAATTATCACAGTAACACTAAACTGCTCTCAAACAATCACTGTGGATGAAGTACTTAAAAAAGTAAAGCCACTTAGCCTTCACTCCAACTTCTAAAGAGGCTGTTATGGGTGTCAGCTCTCAGAAGGATAAAACTAAACCTGAAGCCCGGTTGCTGGGCCCTTAAGCAGAGGGATGACCAAAACTGAGATTTAAAAACATACTACTAAGGGACTTCCCTGGTGGCGCAGTGGTTAAGAAGAATCCGCCTACCAATGCAGGGGACACGGGTTCAAGCCCTGGCCCGGGAAGATCCCACATGCCGCGGAGCAACTAAGCCCGTGCACCACAACTACTGAGCCTGTGTTCTAGAGCCCGCGAGCTGCTACTACTGAGCCCGTGCGCCGCAACTACTGAAGCCTGCGCGCCTAGAGACCGTGCTCTGCAACAGGAGAAGCCACCAAAATGAGAAGCCCATGCACCACAACAAAGAGTAGCCCCCGCTCGCCACAACTAGAGAAAGCAAGCACGCAGCAACGAAGACCCAACACAGCCAAAAATAAATAAATAAATAAAATTTAAAAACAACAACAACCAAAAAACATACTACTAAGATACAATCTTCAGAAAAGTAAGAAGGTTGATTGTACTATTATCACTGCATTGCTCCCCTCCTGTCATAGAGAGGTCCTGGTCTGATTTTTCTGTGTCTGTCATTAAATAGCACTGCCCTCTGTCTTCTCCTAGAGTCAGGGAATTAGAGCCTCAGGCAATAACACTTTTGGGGACCAAAAAAAGTACACATCAGCCCCTGGTTTTAAGGAACAAAGCAACTCTTTTTTTTTTAGCCAAGGCAGTACACATCCTGCAGCTGCCACTGTTACGTCCCTTTGCCAAAGATCCTGGAAGTGATGGTGGCAGGAAGGAATATGGAGCCATTCCTTAAAGTCTGGGGTGGCAAATTAGCTTCGCAAAGAGAGAATGGTTAAGTCTCTAAGGGCAAAAGAAGAAGAGGGGGAGGGAAAAGTACCTGAGGATGATGGGACCTGTAGGTAGAGCAGGGCACACTGCAGGGAGCGCCTGGGTGGGTCTACTAACCACCATCTGTGCTTTGGTTGTTTTCTCCCTCAGTGAGGGACACCACAGAACAACAGCAGTGGGCTTCCCTGGTGGTGCAGTGGTTAAGAATCCGCCTGCCAATGCAGGGGACACGGGTTCGAGCCCTGGTACGGGAAGATCCCACATGCCGTGGAGCAACTAAGCCCATGCGCCACAACTACTGAGCCCACGTGCCACAACTACTGAGGCTGCATGCCACAACTACTGAAGCCTGCGGGCCTAGAGCTCATGCTCCACAATAAGAGAGGCCATCGCAATGAGAAGCCTGCACTCTGAAACGAAGAGCAGCCCCCGCTCGCTGCAACTAGAGAAAGCCCACGTACAGCAACGAAGACCCAACACAGCCAAAATAAATTAAATAAATAAATACATAAATAAATCTATTAAAAAAAAAAAAACCCAACAGCAGTGGTGAACGACTCACAGGCTTTTCTCTGTTCCTCTTTCTTCCTGTATCCCTCAATCTGTTCTCCTAGCGTTCCCATTACTTCCTCTCCTTTCCTCACTGTCCCAGCCTATTTCCCCATTCAAATTCTGTGATCATATAAATATATAAGCATGTCATGAGACTGAAAAAAAAAACCTGATAATACAAACACGGATAATAAATGGCATTATTTACCTCCTTCCAAGATTTAATTAATGGTATTTAGTCAAAAGGAAAAACTCTTCTTCAAATACCTAACTTATGTCATAACCAATATTGAATATACTGATATTGAATCCATTAGATGAGGATATGGTCAACTTACCCAAGGGATTGGCACCAATAAATACATTTGCAAAGTTCATCTTTGGCATCTGGGTCAAAGACTGAATGTAGTTTCTTGCCTGTAAAACAGAGGGTTTTCAAAATGGCTTTGTTCAGTATTGTTGCTGCTCTCAAAGAGTCTGGGTCCTGTCAAAGAACGAGTGTTAACTGACAGGGTCTGCTAGCTTCAATGTTTATGAATATCACTGACATTCTTTAAATACTTCTCTCTTACTGCCAACCTAACCTCCTTATTTACGATCAGCACCTTTATTTACTCCTGCTATCACTCACAGTTAAATTTCAAGTGAACAAAAATGCGAACCAATTAAGTTCCCTCTCATTAGCATTCTGGTCACAGGATCAGAAGTTTAAAAAGATATCTAAGGGCTTCCCTGGTGGCGCAGTGGTTGAGAGTCCGCCTGCCGATGCAGGGGAAGCTGGTTCGTGACCCGGTCTGGGAAGATCCCACATGCCGCGGAGCGGCTGGGCCCATGAGCCATGGCCGCTGAGCCTGCACGTCCGGAGCCTGTGCTCCGCAACGGGAGAGGTCACAGCAGTGAGAGGCCCGCGTACCACACACACACAAAAAAAGATATCTAAGAAGTAGACCTTTCTGAGACAGCCTTCCTAAAAAAGCTGCAGTTGGCATAGGGATTGGTATTCCCAAGGAAAGTCTAGGATCAACTGTCTTTTGATGGTGCTGATCTCAGCAGGTACTCTTAGTATATGAAAAGGGTATCAGTACTAAGCCTTGCTAACAAAATATTCATGGTGACAAGAAAGTAACCATAAGCGTTATATATATTATTCTAAGAGGTTCAAACACATTTTAAAAATACTAAACCAATTTAGTAAGAGTAATAAAGAATAGTGGATAAGTTACACAGCCTAGGCAGAAATCCTTCCCCTACCACCTATAAGATACATCTTCTTGGGCAAGTCTTAACTAGCATATCAATAACCTCATCTGTAAAATATTAGTATTACTATTAGATATTAGTATTTGGCTTGCCTATACCATATGGTTATTGTGATACTCAAGCAAGATAAGACTCATGAGAGCTTCCAACTAAAATTTTGACACACAAAAATTTATATACCAATATAGGTTTTATAAGTTTGATCCTTGGGGTGGGACAGGCCTGAGTTTGAATCTTGACTTTACCACTTTGGGTAAATTACTTATTCTCTTCTAAGTCTTCAGTTCTTCATCTATAAAACAGGGTTAATAACAGTGCCTACCTCACAGGGCTGGAGTGAGGACTAGCGATAACAAAGCAGTACCTCCTTAGCGTGGTACCTGGTTCAGAGGCAGAGCTCAAATTAAACATTAGCTGCTATCACTGTTGCCTTTAGAAAGGAAAGCCTGACAATTTCTGGACTTCATTCTAAGGAACTTAAGGTGCTAATAAATACTTTCAAGGACGGACAGCTCTAATCAAGGCAAAGCCAAACACTGGTCTTGAGAATTATCATATAAACACAAATGTAACTCATAAATGTGTGCTTCAGATATTAGGTATTAAAGTAAGTTTATGACCTTCTCTGTTTCAAAGAATAAATCCCACTATCAGTCCATCTGAGTAGCTGAGGTAAAACTTCTTTAAAGGTATGCATTATAGTTATGTATGTACGTATATACACACACATACAAGGTGAGGAAAAGTTCTAGCTGCTAGGGCAACTTCACCTTTTTAAAATTTATATATATATATAAATTATATCTATAATATTAATACATATAATACAATATTATGTTATTTTCAGGTATATAACAGTGATTCAAATTTTTATAGATTATATTCCATTTAGAGTTATTTATAAAATATTGGCTGTATTTCCTGTGCTGTATAACCTATCCTTGTAGCTTATTTATTTTATACATGGTAGTTTGTACCTCTTAATAACTTCACATTCTTAGTCCTTGTATGCAGAGCAAGCAGGAGAGGCCCACTTTTTGAAAAGCAGCTGAGACTCTGATTTGAAAAGAAAGCTCTAGGAATTGAATTATCGACATGCCTGTTATCCCTTCCTACTTGAGCATGTAGATAAAAGAATGAAGGGAAAAGAGTTAAGAGACCTGTCTCATGCAGAGAACAATCTTCCCTATAATAAGCTAAATAAAAAGACTACCTGAATAAAGCTGTGTTGCCAACCTGATTCCCAAAAAGATTAAGGGCACCTTAGAAAGAAGTGCCCCAATCATCTCTGATGATAAAACCAGAGTTAGATTAAGTAGCATTGGTAGAAAAGGCACCTAACCCTATCTAAGTGTTCAAATTTATTTTATATTATTTGCATATCTTCTTTTAAATATAGTCCTTACTAGCATTAGACATTTTTTTAGGTTTGTTTGTTTTTTCTTTTTAAATGAAGACTCTTCTTTTGGTCATTAAAAAAATGGATGAATAGGAAAGGATGTTAATGGCCTTCAGTAAATACACCTCCAGCTGAAAATCATTAGATGGTAGCATACCCTGACTGTAGGCATAGAATCCTAGGAAAACACGAACTTCCTCTTGAGCACTCAATTCATAAAACTCAAATATAAAAGTAACATCATTTTCTAAGTACAAGCCTGTAAATTATATTCTCAGTTCACAGGATTGGGTGACGTTTTATCCCAAATGTCAACATTCTGTAATAGCACATAGGCAGTCTTTGCCTTAGTAGCCCTCAAGGCACATGCAAGCATTCAGTGACATTGAAAACTGTGTTGGTTATACAGTGGCAATAAAATGAGAATGTGGCCCTCTGAATTAGATATCCCTGCACAGTCTATTTGTTCTCACCTCATGGCTTGGCATCCTGTTAATGAGATAAGCAGGGGGAGTCCCCGTCAGACGCATAATCTGCTGAAGCTGGTTAATATCTTAGATGCCTAGTCAAGGGCATTGTTAAGCATACAATGCGAGAAATAACTTTCAACTCAAGTTTTAAAAAAGGCCAAAAAGCCACCCCCAAACAAACAAATAGCCTACTTCCACCCATCCCACCCACCCCAGGCCAGAGCCCAAGGCTGCACGTGAAATCATGCTTCTGTGAATGGCATGAGAGTTAGTAGGCATGTGGCCGTGACCGGCCATGTGGAGAAGAAAAACTTTCTTTTGGTTTTAGCATCATCTTTAACATTAAATATTTAGGCTCCCTGGAAAGAGACTGCCCCTTGGATCCAGGATGCCAGCCAGAGAACTGTTTTCAAGTACTGATAGCCAAAACGTGTTTGCTTGTGGGGTAAATGGATTCAGAAAAGTTTGACTCAACTTTGGATATAATAAAATGTCCAATATATCCATTTAAGGTAGAGGTTAAATTTTTGTGGCACAGGTTCAGGTGATTCTCCAAAATACCACCCCTCCTAAGGTAAGACCAAGGTGGTATGTGGGTTGATAAGCAGTGCCAAGTTTCAAAGACAGTAGTTAGTGATACATTTAAAATACATGCCACAAACACACAATGGGAAGTGACAGGGAGATGGGGGGGGAAGTTAGAAGCTAATGGCAGAGACAAAACAGAAGTCACAAGCTGCTGACAGTATTACAGCATGCCACAATGATTTCTCCCACAAGTCTCTTTAACAGGTGAACAGACTG
This sequence comes from Leucopleurus acutus, assembly GCF_964270905.1. Lineage (NCBI taxonomy): Eukaryota > Metazoa > Chordata > Mammalia > Artiodactyla > Delphinidae > Leucopleurus > Leucopleurus acutus. The sequence goes on along the minus strand of NC_139153.1, from coordinate 67,123,545 downwards.
ACTTTTGCTTAAAAACATCCTGGAGGAAGTTGGCAAAACACTCTGCAAGTATCTGACAAAGGCAGAACTATGAGGCCTTCCAAACGTATGCACACGTAGGTAAGTTGTACTCTAAACTTCTCTCATTTAGCTGTCCCATCAATTTTAACACAAACACTACAAGAATTGTTAGTTTATCATGTGTTGCTTATTAAAGTAGAGTGATGGGATTTTTAAAATCCTCAACACAATTCAATAAAAGCCTTTTCATATTCCCTGTGCTGTTATCTATTAATTCTCTCCTTCTGTTGTAGCATAATTTTCAATAAGTACCTGAATCAAGTAATTTCACTTCTTTGTGGCTTCCCTCAATGATTTTTCCACTTTAGCTCATCCTCTGAACTCAGATTCCCTAGTGGTCAGATTACTACAAACACATGTTCAAGGCTGGCTGTTAGGAAAGAGCTGGGGCCATGAGCTCCACCCTGCCGTTCATGCTCCCTGGCCCAAAGACAGAAGCCAGCAAATTCAAAAGGTGGTATGAAGTTCTTTTAACATTCTCAATAAAGTTTAGATTTACCTCTAAATAAATTACATAACAAACTACTTTGCATGCCAAGAGAAAGAACAAAAGGGGGTCAATAAGTAAACCAGCAATAGGAATACCAGCTGGGTTTTAAATGTTAAAATCCTGTCACCTCTCTCTTCTTTCTTGTGAACAATAACTTGGCCTGCACATTTTCTGTTTTTTTTTTTTTTGTCTCCTTTAGTCAAATAGGTTATTGTATCCCCTTTTTGTCGGGAAGTTAGGAAGAAAATATTTCCAGAGAAAAATGTGAGAGTGAGTCAGTGAAAGGGCTTTTGCTTTCTTAATATGATTTTTTTTTTTGTCCTTTCACTGATTACTACAGGTAGTGGGTCACCAACAAAAAAAATTCCCTCTCCTTACATCCATCGTGACCCATTTATCCCCTTTCTCATGGCACATGCTAACTTGTTCTCAGTCAGCCCATCTATCACTGCACTCTCTTACTCAGAATGTCCTATTATTTATTGACTGAATTCCATCAATCAATAAATAATGGCATCACTTCTTCACTACTTTTCAGGAGTAACGAAAATAGCCATTGGCTTTCTCTGTTTACTACATTCCTCCACTAATGAATTTTTCTTTTCACTTTGAAAAGCTTTAAACCATTTTATTCACCTGGCTTTGTTATTTATGCATCATGTGTTCCACAAATCATGTGCTTCTAAGATAAACTAGTACTTGAACAGTATCACTAACATCAAATTAATCTTGTGTACCCTTTTCAATGTTTAAATTACTTTTATGCACTAGTCGTAACTATGCAGGAGAAAAAAACACCATTTTCTTATTTCTATACTCAATACAATATTACTTAAGTTCTGTATTCTGATACTCAATTTTATTATGCCGAACTCTATACTAGAGCTGTTGAAATGTATGATGTGCCCTATATCACATAAGATAAAGACATTTCATTATTAGGTCAGGCACTTAGTGTTGTTTCTTTCTTAAAAAAAAAAAAAGATGGATTAATGACAGGTAAACATGATCATTTTACCCACACTTTTTCTTTTAGAAATTCTTGTGACTAACAGCACGTACCTATAGGGCAGATGGCTGAGGGTGGGCGAGAAGACTTGAGAAAGAGCTGCTAGTGGCCACCCCCAGACAGGGAATGCATTTGCTATCTCAGTCTCATGAGCACTATTCATTAATAAACGGAGTTCCTCCCCAACCCCACTCCCTTGCCCCATGTCCTCTCTATTAGCCAATCTTTCTAAGCAAATGCATTTAAGACAAAAAAGCACCATCCTCTCTAAACATCATCCCATATCTTTGATTCACTCCAACCCAGCTTTCTGCATTTCATAAAGCAAAAGGAAACACTCCTTCAGGCTGACACTGTGGTTGATAACTCTGACAATGACTTTCAAAACAGTGTGCAATCATGAGATTAAAGTTTAGAACACATTATCAGAACATCTGGGATGTATGCTCAGCTCTGTCAAGTGACTCAGTGCGTGACTTGGGCAAGTCACAGTCTTTCTGTGCTTTTGCTTCCTCATCTTAAATGAAACAAATTAAAAGCCTGCCTCTGGCTACCCAGCAGTCTTTCCAATTGGGCAAAGGGACCCCTTCAGTCAGAAACGCTGGGAGGAGAATCCAGAAAGGCACAACTGGAACTTGGCTCCACAGCTCTTTTTCCCTTTTATCCAACTGCCTGGCAGCAGACAGAAGGGAAAGGGGAGAAAGACTGGGCTTTCATGATTTCTCTCACGCGTCTGGCCCAAGAAACTGACCAACAGCAGGAAATGAGAGCCAAAGTAAGCCAGAGTCATATTCCCATGGCTTCTCTCTAAATGCCTGCTTAGAAGCAGGAAGGCATTAGCTCCAAAGCTTTTTCTCAGGTTACTCAAACTTGTAATTACAAAGGCAGGCTGTGGGAGAAGGATTTACAACCCCACTCCTGTGTTATCTGAGGTGTCAGGAGTGGGGCTGTTACCTCTGATGGTCTGGAGACTGGGTAGAGAGGGACCCCTGTGGGGGATAGACACCTTACACAAGATGTGCGAATTGTCTATTCTAAAATAATAAAAAGAAAGTAACTTCTGGAAAAGGGCAAGCGAGTGCAGATAATGCACATTTCCTTCTTTTAGTGATAAAGCTAGACTAATACATGGTGAGGCTCATGCTCTGAGGATAAACACTAACCCAAAAGTGAAAGGAGCCCTTGAGTATATGTGAAACTGAGAAAGACGAAGTCAGGGCTGGAGAGTGGAGACAACAAGTTTTCCATTAATCTCTTGGAATGAATTAGAATCTCACATCTCATTTACTGGCATACTACTGCCCAATACAAGCTCCTATGCTCTAGTATTACATACCCAGATAGAGAGAAAACAAAACACACCCATGCATGTGAGCAGGCACGTACACACAGACACACACACAGACACACACACACACCCTTCATCTCGGAAGTCAGCACACAAAGGGCATATGTGCTTACAAACATACCCGGGTCAAAGTACAGACTGACAGAAGGGAAGTGCAGAGGCTCCCAACAGGGCAGATTATTACAATCAAAGCAACAACTCACAGACTCTGAGGAGATTTTCTTCAAAAGCTCAGCCCCTGGGGTTCCAACGAGTCTTAAAATGAGCTTCAACTGATCAATATCTAATGGTGGACTATAAAGGAAAATGTTGGGACAAAATAAAAATGAAAAACAAACAACAAACAAAACAAAACAAACAAAATACCCCAATAACAAAAATTAAAAACCCCAAACCAAGCCAAAATGGTGAATTCATCTAGGTCAAGCCTTCTGTAGGATGGTCACTTCAAGTAGAACATGCTCCTCCTGTACAAAGATTCAAAATGCGACCACACACATATCCAACTTATATTCATTTTATGCTTCTGTCAACATCCCCTATCAGTAAAGTGAAGCGACTATAGCTGGGTACTTAGATGCCAAAGACAGCATGTGAAAACACAAAAGCATCACTCAGTCCATATGCTCAGCCCACACCTACCTCCTTACCTTCCACCAAAGCACCAGTAGCCAGTCAAGCAAAGAGCACCGGTCAGCAGAAGGTCACAGAGAAGAAAGAAGCAGAGAGCATAGGAGCTAGGGATGTACAAGCCTACCTGTGAATATTCCCCTAAGGCTTGATCTAAGGAGCCTGTAATACGACAGGGGCCTGGGAACCTCCCGGGGCCTAACCACTTGAGATGTCCTCCAGAAAACCTCTCTGTCCACACTATGATAAGCAGAGAAGCATTTGTGAGCGATAGTCAGCCAGCAGAGGGCCCCACCACCTCACTGCATCTGCACAGCCTTCTGGAGCGCCATAACATAGAGCATATGAGGCTTCAACTTTATAAATGCATTAACAAACCTCACGCATCCCCAGAGCTCTAAATAATAGGCCACAAGGCCCAGACCTTTATTGTGGCAGCCAACTCTTCTGTGCATATTCACTATGTATGTACATGTATTGACCAGAAGACAGAAACTTTCCATTTGTTCTTACTGCTTTTAGCCTTGCCTAAAAAGCTAAAAGGAGAGAAAAAAAATCTTATAAAATAGCTTTCAATATTCTCTATGAAAATTTGAATAGCTTATCCATGTCTATATTGACATTCAGAGGGAAAAGGAGGAGAGGATGACTATCTTCTGATTCCTGTCAAAAAAAACCCTGTCAGGTTTTTTGCATGATTAGATCCTTCTCAGCTTCAGGTGTCGGCTTGAACTTCACCTCCTCAGAGAGGCTTCCCCCAACACTCTATGGAAGAAGCACTGCCCCCCCTGTTATTCTCCACCTCAGCACAGTGCTTGATAACGTCACAGTGCTCGTCACAATCTATAATTGCTTAGTTTGCTTATTGTCTGTCACCTCTACTGATCTATGAGGAGAGGGGCTGCTCTGCCTGTTCACCACTTATCCCCAGTGCTTAGCCTAACATCTGCTACGTGGTGGGCACTCAAAATATTTAAGGAGGTACGGCAGGATGGAGAGGAGAGAGAATGCAAGAAACTATTTCTGTTTATGATTATACATATGAAGGCAGTACAGTGTAACTTAAAAATAATGGCCTCTGCAAGCCAGAGTTGCCTGAGTTACAGGAATTGGTTACGCAATAATATCCTGCCCCATTTTTTTTTTCTCCAGATATGGAATTGGCTTAAACACAACAAAATTCTAGACAGGAGTCAGCAAACCCCAATCTGCTGTCTGTTTTGAAAATAAAGTTGTACTGGAACACAGCCATGCTCATTGTTTATGTATTGTCTATGGCTGCTTTCAACTTACACAGCAGAATTGAGTGGTTACAACAGAAACCGTATGGTTCCCAAAGCCTAAAATATTTACTATGTGGCCCTTTAAGAAAAGGTTTGCAGAACCCCATCGTAGACTCAAACAATTTATGTTCTATACAAAATAAATTAAAAGCAAGTCCCCTCACAGAAGTTACTTCTGCATTAAGAATAGTAGAGAATAACACTGCAAATCAACTATACTCCAATATAAAATAAAAATTTAGGGCTTCCCTGGTGGCACAGTGGTTGAGAGTCCGCTTGCCAATGCAGGGGACGCGGGTTCGTGCCCTGGTCCGGGAAGATCCCACATGCCGCGGAGCGGCTGGGCCCGTGAGCCATGGCCGCTGGGCCTGCGCATCCGGACCCTGTGCTCCGCAGTGGGAGGGGCCGCAGCAGTGAGAGGCCCGCGTACCGCAAAAAAAAAAAAAAAAAAATTTTAAAAATTTAAAAAATAGTAGAAAATTTTGTCCTCTGCAAATGGCAAAAATCAATGTGTTCTGGAGGCTAAAATTTCAATACTGATTTCTTAATTCAAGGTGTTGTTAAGAAAACAATTTTAAAGCATACATTAATGGGGACGGAGCAGGCAGTGGGGACAGATACCATCTTGCTCTAAAATAATCAAATTAACTGTATTACAACAGAATTTAGTATAGGATCCTCTTTGCTCATTTGAAATGATTCATTTTACAAAAATTTAGTTCCCTCACATTCTTAAGGAACAAATTTAACAGGGTAGCTATCGCACAAGATAAAGTATATCACATATGAGAAAAAAACTGGACTACCTGAATTCTCAAACAGGTAGTTTTACAAAAAATGCATCAAAATTGATCTCTAGAAATAATACTAGTGAGATTGACACTCTTATATAAAAGACTTCTGACTAATGAAAATGAGAATCAAGTTTTATACTCCCTCTGAGGAAGACTCTGGGCTTCTCAAGTGTCTTAACTTCACCCCAACATACCTGAAAAGTATGCCACTTCCACTGGTCACAGTGGTTATGACAACAATGACTTGGGGGACTCCATGTCCTTCTCCTGCCTCAGCCAGTATGAAACAACCTCAGGCCTGAGGAATAAAGCCCCAATTCCTCAGCCTAAAATTCACAGCCTTCCCTGATGTGGCATCAAGACTCTTTTCTGACTCTCCCTCAAACTATTATTATTCCTTAATGCACTCAATGCTTCAACTCACACCAAATATTCCAGGCACTTTTAAGCTTCCAACTTCTTATTTCTCCAAGTCATAAAGAGGAATACCCTCCATCCTCCCCTCCTACCAAACCTTTTCTTTCCCTATTTACTCTTCAAAGTCCTGCTCAAACAAGAACTCTGCCATGAAGTCTTCCTGGACATCCTGAGTTTGAATTAATTTCTGCTTCTTCTCAGTAACTTATTTATACCTCTATTATAGTATTCTTATCACTACACCTTGTTTTATAAGCAGAGAGCAGACATTTGTTCAAGTGACTCCTACAGCTCACTTTCTGCTGAGTATGATCATTCTGGTTTGGAGGACAGGTACCATCTTACCTCCAGCACTTTCCATTGAGTAGCTCGATAAATATTAACTTGAAAAGACTTCCTGTAATATGCTTTCCAACTCAGCTCCACCCCTCTGTCTTGCCCTGAGAAATCTAGAATGACCATACTCTAATGGAAAGTCTATATACAAAAAAGAAGTCAAGAAAAGTTGCTTCATTTCATATGCAAACGCCCCATCTGAAGTGTTTACACCATAAAGAGTATACAAATACAGTGCAATGAGTGTGTAAGGGGTATGGACAAAGAGCTGGTACAGCATGACAGCCAATACTTAGGAGATTAGTAAACACACAATGCAAAATAAAAATCTACTTAGTAGCTAAAAGCACTTGCATGAAGGAAGTCAAAGCATGCAAACCTCATAGGAAATCACCATAGGTTCTCCAAGAGCTGGCAAATCCATTGAAATACAGGTCAGTCTTCCAATAATACCAGCTACTGTAAGGCCACTACAATTTGTCCAGGCAGTTAAGGCCAGAAGGAGCTTCAAGTAGCTATATAAGCAGAGCAAAGCAAAATTTACCACATTATGACAATTATTTCCACAGCAAGCCATCCTTCTTAACAGGTTTAACCCATTTTTCCCTAGATAGCAGATATTTTTACTGTTAGTCAAAAATGTGTTTTAATTGTAATAATCACAATGTCAAAATTTAAATCATAAATCTCTTGATTTTTCCTAAAACAACTTAGGCTTAAGGTTACTCTTTAGACTAGGTCCTCTGTAACAAAAGTAAAAGGTGGCCAGAATGAAAAGGCAAGGAAAAAAAACTTAAGGGTAATGGGGTATTTAGAGGGAAAGTAAAAGAGGGATATTCTATTCATTTCTAAGTGTTCTAGGCAACTCCTAGGAAACCTCTGCAGGCTGGAGAGTTGAAGATGAATAAGAGGACCATTTGCAGAACCTACATGTGACTACTGCTGCTTATGAGCTGCAGTTTTCAAAAAAAAAAATCCATATGAGGCAAAGCTGGAACAAAGACCTGTGGAAATTCCCTGGTGACAGACAGGTGGACTAGAATGGGACTTAGCTTACTTCCTTCTCTTCTTGGTCATCAAAATAGGCATTTTCACTGTCATACAAGGAAAAATTTTTAAGGTACTTTAGATTTGTGGACAAGCCTGAGAGTTCCAGCCTTTTCAAATGGGGAAATATATTCTTAAGTTAGAGAAGAAAAGGCAAATAACCTAATAAAATATTTTTCTTCTTCAACATTTATTAGGACACTTGCTTTTAGTGTCTGAAGTACAACTGTTTTTTTAAAATGAGAGACTGTTTGAAACCAATGTCTGAAAGAAAGGGGTAGATGTGACAGGAAGGGGTATACCAGAAGTTTTAACTCTACTGGCAATGTTTTATCTCATAATCTGGGTCATATAAACACAGGTGTTCATTTATTATTCCTTGTCTTTTTGTATGTGTGAAGTAGTTCATAAAATGTTTGAAAAAAATCAAAAGAAGAAATAAGGAGCCAGTAAACACTAATAAAAGTCATACAAAGTAGGGCAGCAAGCTGATGGCAGGAGCCTCATTATCTTCTAGTTAATGTCGAAGTTAATGATAATGTCTAGTTAATGTCTAGTTACCATTTCTATTAAAATGAAAGAAGGAAAGAAAAGTTTTACACATGAACAAAATTCATTTGATTACCTAGCAAAGGAAAACAATAGTAAGCCAAGGCTGAGATGTCTGGAAGAAAACAGTATTTGACGTGCAACAGGGCTAGGAAACTCATTGTCTCTCTTCCTTAGGCTGCAGACTGTCAATCATTAGTAGTAATATTTTCTAATTGGCTTACTCTTTTCAGAACCAATGGTTTTTGAAATAAGTTAGCACCATACCTGAAGACACATTCTGTGTCCCCACTCTCTTTCTAATAGACAGTTCTCTCAGGTGTGTCCACTTGAGATATATATATATATATATACCCAGTCAACTAGACTTATGAGGAAGGGCTCCATTTTTTAAAAAAAAAAAGAGTACTATTTTTGAGCTAGTTGGGAGGGTTTTGCAAAGTCACAAATGAGAATAATTTCTAACCTAAAAACATAATTAGCTTTAAGACAAAAATTAGCATATCTTATATCTTTAGGGGAACTCCAGGGATTATTAACAACTAGTAACAAAAGATTCTCTCAAGAAGACTAATCGCAAAAAAAATGAGAAAAAGGTATTATAGGAAGATGATTTGTCAAGATCTAAAACTGCATAGTCCAGTACAATACCAATAATCACATATGATTAAATTTAATCTAAAGAAAATTTAATAAAATTTAAAATTCAGATAAATACACTCATAAAACTATGAGTTTTATGAAACTATAAAACTATTCAGAAGAGAACTCCTTGCCATGATAAAAGAGTATTTATGAAAAATGCAGAGCTAAATTATACTCAAGGCTGAAGATAAGAGCAAGAGAAAGCTGCCCACTTTCACCACTGCTATTCAACACTATAGTGGAAGTTCTAGTCAGAGCAATTAGAAACGAGAAAAAAATAAAAGCATCTAAATTGGAAAGGAAGAAGTAAAACTATCTCTATTTGCAGATGCCATGATCCTACATATAGAAAATACCAAAGAATCCACAAGAAAGCTACTAGAGCTCTCAGCTTTCAGCTATGCAAAGGTGCAGGCTACAAGATCAACAAACAAAAATCAGTTGTGTTTCTACACACCAACAATGAACAAACCAAAAAGGAAATTCAGAAAGTAATTCTATTTAAAATAGCATCCTAAAGATGCTAGGAAAATACCTAAGAATAACTTTAACCAAGAAAGTGAAAAACCTGTCCACTGAAAATTATAAAACATTGCTGAAAGAAATGAAAGGAGACCTAAATAAGTGGAACGACATCTCATATTCATGAATAGGAAGACTTAATATTGCTAAGATGTCAATATTACCAAAAGTGATCTAAAAATACAACACAATTGCGAGCAAAACTGCAACAGACTTCTTTGCAGAAATGGAAAAGCCAATCCTCAATTTCATATGGAATTATAAGGGAGCCCAAAGAGAACAAAAAAAATCTTGAAAATGAGAGCAAAGTTGAAAGACTTAACACTTCTTGATTTCAAAACTTACTATAAAGCTAGAGTAATCAAAACAGTGTGGTACTGCTATAAGGATAGACATATAGACCAATGGAATAGAACTGATCTTTGACAGAAGTGCCAAACCCATTCTGTAGGAGAGGACAGTCTCTTCAATAAATGGTACTAGGACAACTGAATTTCCACATGCAAAAGTATAAAGTTGGACCCCTACCTCACATCATATACAAAAATTAACTCAAAATGGATCACAGACCTAAGTATAAGAGGTACACCCATAAAACTCTTAGTAGAAAATACAGTAAATCTTCATAATCTTGAATTTGGTAATACATTCTTAGAAATGACACTAAAAGCATGAACAACAAAAGAAAAAAATAGATAAATTGGAACTTCATCAAAATTAAAACTTATGTAAATCAAAGGACATTATCAAAAAAGTGAATAGACAGCCCACAGATGGGAGAAATTATCTGCAAATCATATATCTGGTGAAGGCTCAATATCCAAAATATATAAAGAACTCCTAAAACTCAACAACAAAAAGACAACCCAATTAAAAGATGGGTAAACGTTTCAAACAGATATTTCTACAAAGAAGACATACAAACGGCCTGTAAACACAGGGAGATACTCAACATTATTAGTCATTACGAAATGCAAATCAAAACCACAAAAAGATATCACTTCATACCCACTAGGATGGCTATAATTTAAAAAAGAAGAAGGATGGGAGGAAGGGAGGAAGGAAGGATGGAAGGGAGGGAGGGAAGGAGAAAGGAAGGAAGAAATGTTGGTGAAGATGTGGAGAAATTGCTCATACATCACTGGTGGGCATGTAAAATGGTGAAACTGCTTGGGAAACAATGACTGCTCCTCAGAAAGTTAAATACAGAATTACTATATGACTCAACAATTCCACTCCTAGATATATATCCAACAGAAGTGAAAGCAAGGACTCAAAAGAGATACTTGTATGTCAGTGTTCACTGAAGCACTATTCACAATAGCCAAAAGGTGGAAACAACCCAAGTGTCTATGAACAGATGAATGGATAAATAAAATATGGTATAGCTCTACAATGGAATAGTATTCAGCCATAAAAAGGAATGAAGTTATGATCCATGCTACAATATGGATGAACCTTGAAAACATGCTAAGTGAAATAATTCAGACAAAAAAGGACAAAGATTGTGTGGTTCCACTTAATATTAAATATTTAGAATAAGCAAATTCATAGAGACAGAAAGTAGAAGAGAGGTAACCACAGGCTGTGGGAGGGAAGAATGGGGAGTTTTTGTTTAATGGGTACAATTTCTGTTGGGGTGATGAAAATGTTTTGGACATAGTGGTGGTGGGTGCACAATTTTATGAATATAATTAGTGCCACTGGACTGTACACTTTAAAAGGGTTAAAATGATAAATTTCATGTTATGTTTATTTTACCACAATAAAAAAAAGTTAAAATGGCAAATTTCATGTTTATATGCTTAACCACAAAAATATTTTTAATTCAGTTTCTAAGTTTCACTGGCCACATTTTAAGTGCTCAATATCCACATGTGGCTGGTAGCTACCAACAGCCATATTGGACAGTACATACATAAACCATTTGTAAGCCTACAGAAAGTTCTATTAGACAGTTCTTATCTAGAAGCTAAAACCGTCAGTTCCAAATGCAAGATAAATAATAATTGAGGAAAACAGGGAGAAAACTGTGCACTCAAATAAAGAGCATAGTCTAGAGGTTGCCTCAGCATTCAGCTGCATCTTCAAATCATAAATAAGCAGTAGATGCATGCTTTTCTGGGCAACAGAAGAGTGTGTGGGGCCAGCACATTCTGCAAAGGTTTTAAGAAAATGAGTTTCAGAAATTAGGAGAACAGGCAACAAGTAGAATATTGGAAAGAAACTAATACCTGAGTCAGATCAGAGGTTTGTATCTATCTTTTTCTGGGTTCTTAGTTTCCTTATCTATAAAAACAGAGGATTCAACTAGATGTTTTCTAACATCTTTCTAGGTCCCCAAGTGGATAATTCTAGATTCTTAATTTTTCTGATCTCATTGGTACCTTAAAAAAAAAAATGAGGAAAAACTGCTAACTAAGTAACTTTTTCAGGGTCAGCCTGAAAGATTAAAACTAAAATCCAACCAGGGTAAACTCTAGTTGTACTCAACACTGGCTGCACACAAGAATCAACTGGGAATTTTAAAAAGTAATAGAAAACACTTTCCTCTCCCTTTGTCAGGCAACCAAAGCTATATCCACACAGATTGCAACTGACAAGAAGGGAGTTATGTATATTACAAATACAATCCTCTGAATCTGAATGTATATTACAAATACAGTTCTCTGAATCTGAATGTTCCGATCCAGGAGAACATCTGTCTGAAGGAGCCAAGTAGGAAAGAAACAGTGAATTACTAAAATAAGAATTTTGAAATGAATTCTCATATATTAAAAAGAAAATCTCCTGGGCTTCCCTGGTGGCGCAGTGGTTGGGAGTCCACCTGCCGATGCAGGGGACACGGGTTCGTGCCCTGGTCTGGGCGGATCCCACATGCCGGGGAGCGGCTGGGCCTGTGAGCCATGGCCGCTGGGCCTGCGCGTCCAAAGCCTGTTCTCCGTAACGGGAGAGGCCACAACAGTGAGAGGCCCGCGTACCGCAAAAAGAAAAAAAAGAGAATCTCCTAGTAAAAAGTTTAAATGCTAGGTTTTCTACCTAAAGTTCATAGAAGGAAAAGAAGTATGCATAAAAGGGAAGACTTCTAGGGCTTCCCTGGTGGTGCAGTGGTTAAGAATCCGCCTACCAGTGCAGGGGACACGGGTTTGAGCCCTGGTCCAGGAAGATCCCACATGCTGCGGAGCAACTAAGCCTGTACGCCATAACTACTGGGCCTGCGCTCGAGCCCATGAGCCACAACTACTGAAGCCCACACGCCTAGAGCCCATGCTCCACAACAAGAGAAGCCACTGCAGTGAGAAGCCCTCTCACTGCAACGAAGAGTAGCCCCCCTGCTTACCGCAACTAGAGAAAGCCCGCGCGCAGTAACGAAGACCCAATGCAGCCAAAAATAAATAAATAAAATTTATTGAAAAAAAAAAGAGAAGACTTCTTAGAGGCTGAAAGTTCGCATTTTAAAAGGGTCAAGCCATCAGTAGGCAGCTGTCCTGCAGATAGGACCATAGGACACACACAACTGCTTTGAAACCTTTCTACCAGTAGCCTGCCAAGGGGATCCATCCTTTACTACCTGTTACAGAATTTAAATAAAACAAAAAACTAGCCTTTAAATGATTCACAATTAGACAATAAAGTGGGAAGATGAAGGGAGAAACTGCTTCCCAAAGATCACTGATGAAGATGATGGCTAACATCTGTTGGCAGGCTCTGTTCTAAGTACGTTCCAGATTTCATCTCACTGAATTCTCACAACCACCTTATGAGGTATGTACTATTATCAGTATTTTATAGTTAAGGAAACTGAGAAACAGAGGTTAGACAACTTGCTCAAAGTCACAGAGCTGGGAGTAAATAAGAGCTAAGTAAGATCTCAACCCTGTAAGTCTGATTCCAGAGCATGTGCTTTTAACCAGTATGCTCTGCTGTCTGTCTCTCTCTACCACTTTGTGTGTCTATGTAGGTATGAGTGTCCATGACTGACTGTAGATGGATATACAGATACAAAGAAGAGGAAGAAGAGGGGGAACAGAGGAGAGCATCAGAGCAGTGTGCTTGGGAGGACAGACAAAAGAATGGGACTCTAAGGTATGTGCCTGAGGAAAAGGAAAATTACAAATTTTCCCTAATTCTCTTAGCTTGGACTATAATGCATATATCAAATTTCTAAGAAACAAGTATAAGGTAAATGAAGCAAAGGACAAAGGAGAAACACTAGGTATTAAAATTAGAATCTGGGGATGAGGAGGAATAAGGTGAGCTATATAAGGAGACTATACTCTGTATCAATCCAGTAATATTCAGAGGGAAGTAAATGGCTGAGGGAAGAAGTTTTTCAGTTCATTAGGAAAGAACACTCTAGCAGAAGATAGAATATGTGGATCGATAACATGAACATCACAGTCACCATAGAAGTATTATCCCAACTGTAAGCCAGTGAACTGACAATCTGGTTTACAAACTCAATGAGTTTGCTTAGGTGAGGTGCTAAAACAGCTTTTAGGTCTCTAACCATGACAGAACACAGGCAATTGCAGCATCTCTCAACCAAACCCACGGAAGGCTAGTCAAATGAATTTTACGAAAATCTTCAAACCTAATTCTAGACATATATTTCAAAATTCTTTCTTGCCTAAACATCTTCCTCAAGTGGAACTGATGGGAGTTACAACAAATCACATTTTGATGATATTATTACTAAACTGTGAAATGGGCATGCAGCAGACAGGAAAGGGGCTAAAATAAAGGGGCCATGATAAACCATAAACTAGACAATAACTCTGGAAGTAAATTAAGGTTTGGCTACAATCTGGGACAAAAATAAAGTCATGCTGAGGGGAAAAAAAGGCACACGACAGGGTGACCTTATCTCCTTGCTTTTATTATTTGTTGTTAGACAACAAACAAAACGAGTCAGCAGGTGTATCATTACAAGGACCAAATACAGCCTTTTTAATATGTAAATCAAACATACAAGCAAGATATCCCCGATTTATAAATGGTTATCTTGTGTTCATTGAGCGCTGGTGCAACGAAGACTAAACTAGTCATTGAGATCTAGAACTTCTCACCAATACACTCAGGTGGCAGAAGGGCTGTGGGAAGATTAATAAGGAACTTGTTGCAAAAAAGATGACATATGAAAGATTTAAAGGGCTTTCCAGATTATGAGGAATTTTTGCAACTCTCAAAATAAATTGAAGCCTCTTTCTTGACAAGGCAAGATACTCAGCAAGAGGGCAGATCTCACAATGCACATCTGGACTATAAAAGCAAGTAACTGAAGGCCCTTCCTAGAGATAGGTAAAAGTAATATACTACCATGGACACCAAAATACAGACAAGAAACAAGAACCCAAAACTTTTTAAAGGATACGGTCTGTACCAGGAAACAGTGTTCTTCCAGTCAACAGCTCGGCCATTATGCATCCCACTGACCAAATATCAACTGGCAAAATTAAAGAGAAATAAAAGTAATATAATGTCACTATTATCATACTTGGCTACAAATGGAACTATAGTTAAGGGGTGAAATACTGAAATTAATATTTAAGACATCCGAGGTTCAACAATCACACTCATTTTTATAGAAATAAATAAGCTAAGACCCTTACCACATTAAAGGGCTTCATGGGTGGGCTAAGTCAAAACATAGTTATGGCAAGAGAAATAAGCTGTTCACAAAAGGGCTAAGGTTTCTTACTGGTAGAAATGATGGATTCTCCCAAGTAATATTGAGAGGTTAATATTATAAACCCAATGTCTTCAGGCAGGAGTACTCAGAGAATATGCTGAAAATATAAATAAGTAAAAAGCCAGGGCTTCCCTGGTGGCGCAGTGGTTGAGAGTCCACCTGCCGATGCAGGGGACACGGGTTTGTGCCCCGGTCCGGGAAGATCCCACATGCCGCGGAGCGGCTATGCCCGTGAGCCACGGCCGCTGAGCCTGCGCATCCGGAGCCTGTGCTCCACAACGGGAGAGGCCACAACAGTGAGAGGCAACAACAGTGAGAGGCCCGTGTACCGCAAAATAAATAAATAAATAAAAAGCCAATTGCTAAATCACAAAGTTTGAAAAAACCCACTTTATCTGAGCAACTGAAATATTTTTCTATTCGTGGACTTAAAATGATCACTGAGGGAAGAAAAAAAATGTTTCTTCCTACTCCTGCCATCTCCACTTCTGAGAACCCCAAATACACACAACATAGTATTAATAAGGCCCTAAATACAAGTGCAAGTAGTACCTGTCTGGTTGTAATGCATCCAGTTCAGCATGATCTCAGGAGCCCTGTACCACCTAGTGGCTACATAGCCTGTCATTTCATCATCTGTATGTCGAGCCAGTCCAAAATCCAAGATCTAAGGGAGAGAAGAGAAATCAGGCACTGGAACAAACTCCTAAGGCTTGTAAAGCAGGAGGGAAAAAACTCCAGTGCCTTATAAAAAGCGAGAATATAGCACTTTCATAAACATATTTCCTGGTCCATGCTTAGAATGCATGGGGAACACAGCAAGAACTTAAAAAAAAATGAAATCACAAAAAGCAAAACAAAAATGCCACTGCTAGGCATTTATCCAAGAGCAACGAAAATATATGTGCCACAGAAAGGCTTGCACATGAATATTCATAGCAGCTTTACACAGCCCTGAAATGGAATTGAAGCACATGTCTATCAATAGGTGGATGGATAAATAAATTGTGGTATAATCATAAAATGGATCTACTCAGCAACAAAAAGGAATGAACTACTGATACACACAATACAGATGGATCTCAATAATATTATACTAAGCAAAAGTCAGACACACATAGAAAAATACTGTATGATTCCACTTGTATGAAACTCCAGAAGAGATAAATCTACTCTATAGTGTCAGAAAGCAGATCGGTTGTTGTCTGAAGCCAGGGTTAGGGGTAGAGGTGTGGGGACTGGCTAGGAAGGGGGCACAAGGGAACTTTCTGGAGTGATGGACATGTTCTTTATCATAACTGTGTTGGTAGTTACATAGCTATATAAGTTTGTCAAATGTACACTTAAAGTGTTGCATTTTATTGTAAATTATGTTTCCAAAAAATTGAGTAAAAAAAGAAATGAAACAAAAAATTCCAGAGTTGCTTGCTCTTTATAGATTATTTATGTCATTTGAATTATTTTGAATAAGTGTGTTTCTGCCATTTTTTTCTCTTAGAAACCCATAAAATCTAATAATTACTCTTCAAGAGGACTGCTTACTTGATATTCACACTATAATTCTCCTTTATTATAACTAATATATTAAATTTCAATTTAACTTTATTTTAGAATGAAAACAAGACACCTGATACTACCTTCAATATCACTTAAACTGAAGCTTACTAAATCTCTGGTTTAAATTTCAAAGTCTAATGATATTCTTAAGGACAATAAGAATTTTCAGATTAAGAGTCATGGCTTTATAAACACATTCCCTATATAAATTTGCCTGGTTAGTTAAACATATAGTTACAAGGTGAAACAATTACCACTGTCACTTCATCCTACCTTCAGCTCACAGTCTTCATTCACAGCTAGATTACTAGGTTTTAGGTCCTAGGAAGCAAGTAAGAAAGAACAGGATCAACTTTATGACACATGGTAAATTCTCTCCCTAAGGGTAATGATGAAGAGCTAAACATAAAAGACTTCATCTAGGGCTTCCCTGGTGGCGCGGTGGTTAAGAATCCGCCTGCCAATGCAGGGGACATGGGTTCGAGCCCTGGTCCAGGAAGATCCCACATGCCGCAGAGCAACTAAGCCTGTGCGCCACAACTACTGAGCCTGCGCTCTAGAGCCGGCGAGCCACAACTACTGACCCCACATGCCACAACTACTGAAGCCCACACGCCTAGAGCCTGTGCTCCACAATGAGAAGCCCATGTACCACAACAAAGAGTAGCCCCTGCTCACCACAACTAGAGAAAGCCCGCGTGCAGCAACGAAGACCCAATGCAGCCAAAAATAAACAAATAAATTTAAAAAAAAAAAAAAACTTCATCTAGCTATAAACAATCTCCATTCTACAGTCACTATCTAGTCCTCATTAGCCTTAAATAGGTAAAAACTATACATCTTTGTTCTTTAGTTAAACCTAGAGCAAAGTTGCAATCACTCAATATTTCAATGGGTAAAATAAGCTTAGATTAGGATCTTGCCAATCTCCCCACCCACCAGCACCCCAATAATTTAATCAAAAGACAATACCTACCCTGTGAATTATGTCGGCTGAATGTATATACTGTGAAAAAGCAAAAAATCAGTTAGTTATGTCCAGCCTCCTACTGTCATATGACATATCTGAAGTACATTTTTATGAGTCAATAAGAAATGCTAGTATTAACAGCAGGATTAGAAATCAGAGCAAGTAATTATCAGTAGTCTGTACATTTATCATAACTATGATTTCCATACGACCAACTCTGTTCACAGAGCTGGAGTATGAGAGAAATAGAGCTTTCAACCTGTTTCCTGGTGGGTGCTCTGGAGCACAATAAGGACTCAAAGATGCTAAATATTAAAGGTGGTTTAATTTAAAAACTGCCCCTGCCACAAATAAATTAGCCTTCTTGAGGATGTTTTCGAAGTTTCAACATGACACTGACCAGATATTAGATTACATCAAGAAATTATTATTATTGTTTAGATGTAATAATGAAGAGTCTTTAACTCTCAGACATGCCAACAGAAGTATTGATGGGTGGAGTGATATGATGTCTAGACTTGCCTTAAAATAATCCAGGGTTTGGGGGAATACAAAAGAAACAAGATTAACCATATGTTGGTAATTGTGGTCGCTGAGTAAACACAGGGGTTCATTATACTATGATTGTACTTGTGATTTCTGTATTTGAAATTTTCCATAAGAAAAGTTTTGTTTGTTTTCCCTTAAGCCCTAAATAGAAGGGAGAGAGGGAGAGAGAGAATTCAATCCACAAAATTATTACTAATACTGTCTGTACCTTGAGACCTCGGAGAATCTGGTAGATAAGGAACTGAACGTGGTCATCCGTAAGCTTCTGACATTTCACAATGTTGTTCAGATCTGCCCCCATGAGATGGGTCACCAGGTACCTAGAAATTAATGGACAGTTACACAATAATCCAGAACCCTAAGAAAGCTCTGATCTTCATAAGACTGTTAGAAGTCCACTCAGTAAGTACCACAGTGACACCTAAAAGCTTAGTAGCTACTCACGCGCGGCTTGTTTGCAACATCACTATTCTAACTTTACTACCTGTCGTCTATTTTTCTGAAAATTTTTATACTAGTTCCTACTTGACATCTTTTCCTAGGTTCTCTAAAGAAAAGAAAAAAACAAAAATGGAGATTAGAATGATATATGTGTTAGTATCATTTTTCTTAAAAATGATATTACTGCATGAGAAATACACAGTATAACTAAATGCATGGCCATATTTTTAAATCCGCCATTACATTTCTCACCTCATTATATATCCTGTAGGGTCTAAAATAGGAGTATCTTCAAATGAACTTATTTACAAAACAGAAGCAGACTCACAGACATAGAAAACAAATTTATGATTACCATAGGGGGGAGGGATAAATTAGGAGTTTTGGATTAGTGATTCAGAAATATATGTATATAAATAAACAGAATACTGCTGTACAGTATTCTGCTGTACACCAGAAACTAACACAACATTGTAAATCAACTATACCTCCATTAAAAAATAAATAAATAAAATAGGAGTATCTTTAAATTTTCAAATTATACCTCTCCTTTTTCAGGAATGACTGGTAAAAGGATATTGTTCACTGACAATATTCCTGCATTTACTTTAAAGGAAGGAGGAACACAATTTATCTGCAAGCAAGATGAGGCATTCTAGAACTTCTCCCCACAGGTGTGGTGCTGGATATGATCCTGTCCTTACATCATAAGATTAGGGAATGACTACATTCAAGTCCAACAGGTTCACCACAGATATTCTAGACGCAATGCCTTACTCACTCATTACTGTATCACACTGCTACGGGAACATAACAACCACAATCAGTACTAAAGAAGTGGAGTTTTTAAAAATTCAGTTAGGTTTTATCTAGTATGAGAATGATTACCCATTCCTGAGGCTGAATAATAATGTATATCAGTTGAGCTATAAAAAAATGCTGATTTCATTTCATTTCAATTTTTATTTTTGATAAATTTGGAAGAAAAGAAACCAGGTCAGTAAATTTAAATATACTATTGACGTCTTACATGACTATATATGTGTATAACCTCTCTTTACACACACACACACACACACACACACACACACACACACCCCACCACATTTATTACTTTCTTTCCTCAAAGAAGAATTAAAATTTTTTTTTTCTGTTTCCTAATTTCCCTGTTGGGCTGCTATGGTCAGTTCCCAATTTGATGAAGAGCAATAGGACTTAGCATAGACGTTAGTAACCTTAAGTCAGATTTTTTAGCCCTTCATATTTTTAAAACTTGCATGTTTATATTGCCTTGAGGAAAGAGTATACTCTGTCACTTAAAGACTATATTGGATTTTTGGAAATATTTTCACAAAGGTTGCTCTGATTTAAGAGATGCTCCAAGCTCAACATAACATAATCAAAGGCATTCGTGCTTATTCTGTGCCAAGCACTATTTATTATGCCCGTGTTTCATACACTCTTCCCAACAAAGCTGTAAGGTAAGTTCCATTAGTATTCCCATTTCGCTGAGGAGGAAACACAAGACAGAACAAGTATATATAACCTGCTCAAGGTTAAAAGAGTGGTAAAGTCAGGAGCTGAATCCAAAACTGTTTGATCTCAGAGAATATGATCTTAAATCACAGCCCATACTGCCTCCAAATTCTTCCAGTTGACAGAGAATTTAAGTCAAGAGAATGATTTCTTTTAAGTTTTATAAATGTTGCAATATTCCATCCTAATCACAGTCACTGTATTTTTTTAACCCCAAATGGATACAAAATCCGACAAATACGAGCATGTTGTGAATACCGGTTAATATTGTGAAAACAGAACTTCCCCCAGAAAATCTGGGATAATGGTTGCCATATCCATAATACCAGTTATGACAATTTGCAAGGCTCAGGTTGAGGAAGAGGGAATCCAATTTTTGTTTTATAAGACTGTTTTGCAAATAATTACATTTTATGACATTGAATAGTAAGAGGATTATTCTTTCAACTTTCAAAAATATTTTTAAAGAGAAAAGGTAAAAAAGGAAACACTGTTCTGCATGATTCTACCTAGAAATCTACCTTAATTTGTCTTGAAATAAAACCTAAAAATCTTAACTCTAATGTCTGCGCTAGTTCACAAAGGTGTTAAGCAGTATTACCAAAGCAAACATAGTAATTTCAAGTCTGAGTATTGGGTTTAAATGGTTACCAATAACTTAAAAAACCCTATACAGACAGAAGACCACTAACTGTACAGCCTGAGAGAGCGAGCATGCTTTTAGTTAGAATATTCCACCACTGGACTTCCCTGGTGGCACAGTGGTTAAGAATCTGCCTGCCAATGCAGGGGACATGGGTTTGAGCCCTGTTCTGGGAAGATCCCACATGCTGCGGAGCAACTAAGTCCATGCGCCACAACTACTGAGCCTGCACTCTAGAGCCCGTGAGCCACAACTACTGAACCCACAAGCCACAACTACTGAAGCCTGCGCGCCTAGAGCCCGTGCTCCGCAACAAGAGAAGCCACTGCAATGAGAAGCCCATGCACTGCAACGAAGAGGAGCCCCCACTCGCCACAACTAGAGAAAGTCCGCACACAGCAACGAAGACCCAACTCAGCCAAAAAATAAATAAATCAAATAAATTTATTTTTTAAAAAAGAAAAAAAGGGCTTCCCTGGTGGCGCAGTGGTTGAGAGTCCGCCTGCCGATGCAGGAGACGCGGGTTCGTGCCCCGGTCCGGGAGGATCCCACATGCCGCAGAGCGGCTGGGCCCGTGAGCCATGGCCGCTGAGCCTGCGCGTCCGGAGCCTGTGCTCCGCAACGGGAGAGGCCACAACAGTGAGAGGCCCGCGTACAGCAAAAGAAAAAAAAAAAAAAAAGAAAAAAGAATATTCTACCACTGTGTAATTCCCTTTAAGTCCCCTCCCCATCAGAGACCACATTCATTTTATCACTAAAATTTCCAGACACCAGGAGAGACTGTCAAGACATTATATAAGTACATAAGGTTAATCAGTCTATATAGTGATAACTATCAAACGTTGCTGCTAGGCTCCAATCAAATCAGCTGAACCACATTATTCATGGCAGATGTGTCTGGCAGGAACTAACCTAATCACTTATGTTGTTTCCACGAAGCCCAAAAGACCAATCCATGAAAACCAATTGTCAAATTCCAACTCATCACATATAGAAAGGTTTTTGAAATAAATTTTGCAACAGTGGACAAAAGCAAGTGTTGTGCAAAGTTCCTGAATGCTTATGGAAGACATAACAATTTCTAAAAGTAGTGAACAAGGAAGTGGGAGGAAAATGTCGATGGGCACATTTTAAATAAGCCAGACCCAAAAGGAGCATTAATAGATGCCACATAGGGGCTTCCCTTGTGGCGCAGTTGTTAAGAATCTGCCTGCCAATGCAGGGTACACGGGTTCGAGCCCTGATCTGGGAAGATCCCACATGCCGTGGAGCAACTAAGCCCGCATGCCACAACTACTGAGGCTGAGCTCTAGAGCCTGTGAGCCACAACTACTGAAGCCCATGCACCTAAAGCCTGTGCTCTGCAACAAGGGAAGCCACTGAAATGAGAAGCCTGCGCACCGCAACGAAGAGCGGCCCCCGCTCACTGCAACTAGAGAAATCTGCACAGCAACGAGGACCCAATGCAGCCAAAAATAAATTTAATAAGTTAAAAAAAAAACAGATGCCACATAATTTCTATAATATTAGTCTCTACAAAGCAATTACATTTAATTGCTTAATTAATTACATTTTAGTAAAGACATGCCTATTACTGTCAGTGTTCAGAACACCTCAAATAATTAAATCTGACCAACAGCTGGAAAGCTACCTAGTTCCCCCATCTTTAAAAAGGAATTAAATAAGTAGGGCCTTATTAGGTAAAGGGCTGAAAATATGATTTCACAGCCTGATGATACAAATCTTGTTTCCCACTTTTCTTGTGAGGATGGTTTCCTTTAAACTTAAACTATAAAGAGCATAAACCATCATTTCTCAAAGTAAAATGTACTGTACCAGCAAAAAGGCAGAAGTCTACAATAAGTGGTTTTCTGTACTCAAGACAGCACCCCATTTAGAGCTTCATTTATTAAGCGCTTCTTGGATAACACCCAATTGTCAGAGACTCCTACTCTACTGCCTTTTCTTTTTTTGAAGCATAATACAATCAGAAAGAACCTATGTAGAAAAAAATCTCTTCTATATCTACAGTTTGGCATCTCTACTACCGTCAGCCCTATTTGATAAAATAATTATCAAAAAGGGCAAAAAACATTTCCATATTAAAACAAAGTATTTAAAATAATCATAGGGATTGACAATTCGTAACCACATGCTTCTGAAATACACCCAATGATCCTTGGGACTCACTACAGCCTATTCTGAAAACAGCAGAGTGATTCGGTAAAAATGAAAAATAGACCATGTCACTCCTCTCAAAAGGCTTCCCATTTCACTTAAAGACAAAAATCCCTTCAGCAGCAGATAAAGCTGTACATAATCCAGCATCCTGTCCCCAATTCTCTCTCTCATTTCTTCATCTACTTCTCTCCTCTGCTCTCACTTAGCTCCACACTGGCCTCCTTACTGCAGCCACACAGGCCCCCTTGCTGCAATTCCAATACAGCATGCAGTCTTCTGCCTCAGGACTTTTGCACTGGCTGTTCCTTCTGCCTGGAATGCTCTTCCTCCAGATATCCACAAGTCTAATTCTTCTACTTCTTCAAATTTTTGCTCAAAATTCACCTTTTCAATGAGGCCTATCCTTACCACCCCATTTAAAATTGCATCTCTCCCCCAACCCTCACATGTCCCTGCTCTATCTTTTCCTCTTGTCCATAGCATTACTGCTTGCTAACATGCTAATTTCCTCTTTTATATGCTCATTGTTTATTGCTATCTATCTGTACAATGTTCAAGGAGGACAGGCTTCTTTTTTGTCCTCTGTAGTATCTAAAGTACCTAAAAACATTGTGTAGCAGATATCAGGCACTCAATTACCACTGAATTTAATTGAATGACCCAGGACAACTCATATAGTATTACTAGTAAGACCAGGCAAGGGCATATCTTATTGGAATACTCATGCCAAAGATCTTATCTGGTAAGCAGACCAGACTGTTCCAATGTAAGGGGTAAAAGCACCATTCAGCAGCCAGGTAGGCAGCTTAGCCAGCTTATTTCACAACAAACTATTCTCCTCATTTGAAGTAAAGATTACTGAAAGGTGCCCTCTACATTACCTGCATCAAATAAACCAGATTCAATATTCTACCATATGGTCTATATTCCAAGATAAAAACAAAAAAGTTAGTCAAAAGAGAATGCACTGGGCATGCTATCAGACAACTAGATTGCCAACCAGTTATAAACAAGAAAGCACAAGGTTATTCATTCATTCAGTCACTCCATCAACAAATATTTATTGTTGAGCACTGGGAGTACAACAGTGGAAAAGAAAGATACAGAATTTAGATGAGAGGAAGGTATATACTCATAATAGAGCATAATTAGAGGTATAAAAGTGTACATCAAGGTGCTGGAGAACACACAGGGGAGGGCACCAATCCAGACTTAGGAAGCAGTTAATTACAGGAAAATTTCTTGAGAGAATCAAACTCAAAACTATACCTTGACGCTTCTTTACCTTTTTACAACAGCTAATCTGAGAAAAAGGGGGCATCTTACTGATCACGTCAGACAAAAACTGAATGGTGTTTTCTTAAAGGATGTGTAATTTGTTTAGATTTCAAATGTGAGTCAGTGACGACACCTACATGCTTTACCAACTCTCCATCCTCATTTTAGCAGACCTCTCTGATATGGAAATAAATTGCAAATATAACTGTTAATACAGTTAACTCATTCATCTTTCTCCCAGACTGCTTCTCTTTCTGTATTACCCATCTTGAGCACTCAACCCATTTTCAAGGAAGAAGAATATTTCTGTAAGTCCAAACAACTGGGCTGGGAATTTCTTTCAGTGATAGAGGAAAGCACTATTTCTAAGCAGATAATGCCTCTTAGCTAAATTAGGAAAACAACTCTCCTCCGCCACCAAAAAAAAAAAATTCATAATTTACCAAAACACAATTTTTATCCAAGTACAAAAGAAAAAGCAACGGTTATCTACTCCTTTAACAGTCTCCATTCCACACAAATCTCCTTTTTTGTATACTTTATACATTTCCTTCATTTCTTTGACTATCTGGAATATATTTCGACCTCTACACCCAATCCTTATTTATCTGTTTCTTCAGACACAGTTATTACCTTCTTTAGAGGCTTTCCTCCACTAAGTTTCTCTCATATTCTGAGATCACTTAATACCCTGTATGTTGCTTTGACACTGCAAATTTGACTTGGTCCTTTAAGTTGTTTTAGGTAAGCATTTATGCTTCATCTCATTAATGAGACCACATGCAACTGAAGGCCTTTAGTTTTGACATCTTACATACAACCTATCACAGCATTTACCCAATGAGAAGGGTTAGCAAACTTTCAAATAATAGAGCTCTGGATCAAGAAAAATGTGACTAGAAATAGACTTAGAGCCAAAAAGACCTAAGATGTGTACAATTTTTTTTTTTTTTTTTTTGTGGTACACGGGTCTCTCACTGTTGTGGCCTCTCCTGCTGCGGAGCACAGGCTCTGGATGCGCAGGCTCAGCGGCCATGGCTCACGGGCCCAGCCACTCCACGGCATGTGGGATCTTCCCGGACCGGGGCACGAGGCCATGTCCCCTGCATCGGCAGGTGGACTCTCAACCACTGCACCACCAGAGAAGCCCAATGTGTACAATTTTATATGTGGTATTATACAATTCAGTTCATCACTCTCAGCTTCTGAGAATTTCTAACTACTAAAGACTCAACAAGGGGGCTTCCCTGGTGGCGCAGTGGTTAAGAATCTGCCTGCCAATGCAGGGCACATGGGTTCGATTCCTGGTCCGGGAAGATCCCACGTGCTGTGGAGCAACTAAGCCCATGTGCCACAACTACTGAGCCTGCGCTCTAGAGCCTGAGAGCCACAACTACTGAGCCTGCGTGCCACAACTACTGAAGCCCACGAGCCTAGAGCCCATGCTCTGCAACGAGAAGCCACCACAATGAGAAGCCCACACACTGCAATGAAGAGCAGCTCCTGCTCTCTGCAACTAGAGAAAAGAAAGCCCACACGCAGCAACGAAGACCCAACACAGCCAAATAAAGAAGACTCAACAAGGAAGAAAATAAACTCCCTGCTCTAATAGAGCTTACAAGCTACAGGGAGAAGACAGACAACAATAAATATATGATGATAAAATTTGCTAAGAAGAAAGTAGAGTAAGGAGTAGACCCTGACAGTGGGGGTAGTATTCCAGCTATGGTGGAGAGGGAAAAAAAAGCTTCTGATGAAATGACCTTTCGGTAGGGTCTTGAAGGAAATGAAGGAATCAGTCATGTGGATATGTGGGGAGAGTGTTCCAGGCCAACATTAGAAATCAGTACAAAGGTTCTACTGGGAATGTGGATGTCTGTATTCAAGGAAGAATAAAGAGGCCAGAGTGGCTGGAATGGAGAGAGTGAGTGGGAAAAGTATTAGATGAGGTCAGAGAGTGAACAGTAATAAAAATCATGTAGGATCTTCCAGAACCTATCACACTGTATTTTGTTTGGTCATTTAAATTGTTCTTCTCTCCAATTAAAGAGTCTCAATCTATCATCAGGGACCATGTTTATCTAATTTGTTATATTCCCCAGAGACTAGTACTATGCTTAACACAGGATGGGTATTTAAATATTTATGAATTAAATCAGGTTAAAATATAAATCTAGAAACTGCCTTTACCTATTTGGTACATTCAGCAGCTTTTACACTGATAAAAAAGGCTACACTTAGTGGTTGAACAATCATTTTTAGTTAGTGGACAGCTAAATAAGCTAGGTGATTATCTGCCCATTGGCTTTCACTAAAACAATGGCTGCTGACTGACCCTGTTGTAGGTCTTCTTCTAGATCACGGCAGAATCTAAAACCCCACTTCCACATCCCTCTTCAAGAACCAAGCAAAGATAAGGAACTTGGGTATAAGAAACCTCGAATGGGAAGTTATAAAATAAGGGGGAAAATGGCAATTCAGCTTTCCTGAAATTTGAGGAAGTTGTTTGCACTGAGTCCAAAAACTCTTCATGGTCTACTAAGCTTGATCAGAGAACCACTATAGTTAAGAAAAGGCAATGTTGTAGTAGCATGAAGTTGCAGCTTACTCTAGGGTTAGGTTCTAACACTGGCTATTTCAAGATTTTGGATTCCTATTGGTAACTAAATATTTGCAGCATGCATATGGCACATATATGCCACCTCCTGACAAATATTACCATCAAGAAGCAAAGAGACAGCCTACCCGGGTCTTTGGGGCTGGTGGCGGACTCTGGGAGGGCTCACGCCAAGGAGTGCTTCCCACGACTTCTGCTGCCAGTGACCTTGTCCCCCCGGTGAGCTGCGGCCACCCCACGCCTCTGCAGGAAACCCTCCAACACTAGGAGGAGTATGGATTACGTCAAAGCAGTCAATGATGGAGCTGCCTAGTGGGTTCCTGCTTCACTAAGCTCTACATCTTGGTGTGTGTGTGAGGACCTGACTGTATCGTTAAGGATCTCCTTTCCCGGGACTTCCCTGGTGGCACAGTGGTTTAAGAATCTGCCTACTGGTGCAGGGGACATGGGTTTGATCCCTGGTCCAGGAGGATCCCACATGCCACATGCAGAGCAACTGGGGCCATTCACCACAACTACTGAGCCTGCGTTCTAGAGCCCACGAGCCACAACTACTGAGCCCTCATGCCACAACTACTGAAGCCCGCACGCCTAGAGCTCAAGCTCTGAAACAAGAGAAGCCATCACAATGAGAAGCGCGCTCACCACAATGAAGAGTAGCCCCCATTCGCCACAACTAGAGAAAGCCCTCGCGCAGCAATGAAGACCCAACACAGACAAAAATTTAACAAAATAAAAAAAAGCAAACAGAAATGTCCAAATGATATCCAATCACTAAAAAGATCCAGATATATCTAATAAAATTTTGCCAACTGTACAACCACATCATATTGCAGTCAAGAACAACTTGGTACTGTATTCTCATCTTTTAACTCCACATTTTCCAAACACCAGCTCTGTTATATTCAGTAACTGCACATTGTTTCTAATGATCAAAACTCACTACCTATTATTCCTTTCTCAAAAGTATAGTCTTACTAATGAATTATGCAGGATGCCTATTAACTAAGAAATTTAAAATTCAGTAAAAGCTTGAATTGTATGATAAATGGAAAGTGCTAACTGAAACATAAAGGCACAAATACACATAACACATGATTAAAAGCCAACTATAACTATGAAAAGTAATTAGAGATTTTGTTAATTAGCACAGAAAATTAATGTTCAAAATTACTGTTTGGGGCTTCCCTGGTGGTGCAGTGGTTAAGAACACGGGTTCAAGCCCTGGTCCGGGAAGATCCCACATGTCACGGAGCAACTAAGCCTGTGCGCCACAACTGCTAAGCCTGCACTCTAGAGCCTGCGTGCCACCACTACTGAGCCCATGTGCCACAACTACTGAAGCCCATGCACCTAGAGCCCGTGCTCTGCAACAAAAGAAGCCACCACAATGAGAAGCCTGCGCACTGCAATGAAGAGTAGTCCCTGCTCGCCACAACTAGAGAAAGCCCACACACAGCAACAAAGACCCAACACAAACAAAAATTTAAAAAAATAAATTAAAAGAAGCAAACAACCCCCCCCAAAAAAGAATAAATAAATATTTTAAACAAAAACAAAAAACAAAATTACTGTTTGCCCTAAACCTGGCAGCCTGTAGAACCACTCTAGTCTTCAGCTTGCTTGATTTGGCCAGAACAGTGGGTCTTTGTCTGTTTATTTTGTTTTAATGTAAATTTGAATGCTTTTAGGAAGTGCAGGTATTCTGTATAGCACTGAGCCTAGTTTATGTTATTTGTCTGGCCCTAAAGGTATTTAAATTTGCACAACCTGTAATTGTAGGTGAAGATGTTTGATCTCTTATGCAAATTCTGAAATGACTTTGGAAAACACTGAAATAACCATAGTCCTGGACAAGTACTAATTTTTTCTCAGTGATACATAAATCATAAAAAAGTAAACAATGAAACATTTTTCCAAAAGGTATCCTTAGGTTCATCATTCTATTTTCAGAGATTCTCTGGGATTGAAAACACTTCAGAAGTGAACCACCCCAATTTTCATCATTTTACACGGAAGTTAACTGGGACCCAGAGAGGCAAAGTGACTTGTCCAAGGTCTTACAGTCAATGGATAACTTGGTTACAAAAGTGTTGTTTTTGTTTTTTTAAATTTACTTATTTTTTTTATTTATTATTTTTTGGCTGTGTTGGGTCTTCGTTGCTGCACGCGGGCTTTCTCTAGCTGTGGTGAGCTGGGGCTACTCTTCGTTGTGGTACGCAGGCTTCTCATTGCAGTGGCATCTCTTGTTGCGGAGCACAGGCTCTAGGCATGCAGGCTTCAGTAGTTGTGGCTTGTGGGCTCTA
The DNA here is from genome assembly GCF_964270905.1 of Leucopleurus acutus. Taxonomy (NCBI): domain Eukaryota; kingdom Metazoa; phylum Chordata; class Mammalia; order Artiodactyla; family Delphinidae; genus Leucopleurus; species Leucopleurus acutus. The sequence goes on along the minus strand of NC_139153.1, from coordinate 67,094,645 downwards.
GAGCGCAGGCTCAGTAGTTGCGGCACATGGGCTTCGTTGCTCTGTGACACGTCGGGTCTTTCCGGACCAGGGCTCAAACCCGTGTCCCCTGCATTGGCAGGCAGATTCCTAACCACTGTGCCACCAGGGAAGCCCCTACAAAAGTGTTTTGAATTTATTTCCCCTAACAAGATTTTTATTTAATCAAGGGAAAGACTAGTGTTTCTGATTATCCTGAGCCTTGTTCTAACACTCTGCTCAGCAAGTATTCAACAAGTAGTACTGAGATTTGCTCCCAAACGGTGAACTAAGTTCTTATTTATAAACAATCATAACCTAAATTACACAATGTTGTATGTCAGTTATATCTCAGTAAAGCTGGAAATAAATAAGCAAATAGAACTCAGCTACAGTTACACAGAAAGAATAGATTCCTGCTCAGTAGCCATGGTATCTGTTGAATGAATGAATGAAGAAATAAATGCAATTTCAGTTCAGTGGGTATGCTTGTAAGTCAGTGAGCCTTCAAATGGATAAAGGAGCCAACAGGCACCACAATGGATAAAACTTAACCTCCCAAAGACACTAGCCTTAAATAAGGTCTTTGACATAGGAAAAACAGGCTCATAATCCAGTTCCATATGCCTGATTAAGGCAAAATACAGCATTAGCCTAGGTCAGCGAATTATCAATTCCTTTCTTAAAAAAAAAAAAAAAATCAATCCTCGTCACACCTGAAATTTTGGGCTACAGCTCAATCCTGATTCAAATGTTTTCTAAAGTAATTCACAAACATATTACTTCAGCATTTTTTCCACATTTAGACAGAATATCAAAACCCATCATTCTTAGGGCAGTGAAAAGACACTGTATGATATTATAATGATATGTCATTATATATTTGTTTAAATCCATAAACTTTTCAACACTAAGAGTGAATCCTATGATAAACTATGGACTTTGGGTAATTATGATGTGTCAATATAGGTCCATTCTTGGTGAAAAATATACCATTCTGGTGATAATGAGGGAAGCTATGCATGTACAGGGGCAGGAGGGTAAGCAGGAAACCTCTGTACCTTCCCCTCAATTTTGTTGTAAACCTAAAGCTACTCTTAAAAAAAAATCCTCAAAAAAGTAAAAATTAATGAATTAATGTTAAAGAAAAAAAAACATCATGGCAATATTCTCTTTTCCAAACATAGCCTACAGCAGGGCTCAACGACTTGCAACACACATGCTTCTGCCTGGGGCATCCAGTAAGGAGGCTTCAGAAGCCTCCACATTCTAGAGACACGCAGGGCTCAGGAAGCACAGCTGTTCTTAGTTACTGCCTTTTTTTTCCCCTTTGCTTGAAGGAAGTTCAAAGTTTTTTCTTAAACTTTCATTAGCAGGATCAAGGTTAAAGTGGGTGGGAGTTCTTGCACTTAGACTAGATTCTCCTTCTTTCATCTTCGACTCACAGTCATATCATGTTCCAACTAAGTTCAAGTGGTGGGAGATTTTTTTGCTACCTTCCTCTTTCTCTTTCCATTTAATATTCCACATTTCTTTTTCATTTTTTTTCCCCTTTCATTAGACAGAACACACAATCTCAAACATCTCCTCCACTCCCTCCCACTTGTTCTTTGGGAAATGAGCAAATGGTGCTTGCACTTGGCCTAGGATAAGGGTAGAAGAAACTGAGCCCAGGATAAGGGTGGGGTTAAGTTCAGCACTGGGGACAGTGGAAAGTAGAGGTTAAGGAAGAGAGGCCAAGATCTGCAATTTTATTTGGATTTTCACAATAGTCCTCCTGTCCACTTAGGAACGCCAAAATTTCACCAGGACAAAATGTATAACCCTAAATTTAAGGTGTTCCTTCTCTCTTATGGTATAGTATACTTGTGAATTGGGGACGGGAGGTTATGTTAATTCAGATATTGGGAAAGCTACAGTAGAGCACTCACACATACACAACACCTGCACAACATCCACAACACTTGCTGGAATCTATCTTGTACTCATACAGGTGCAACCTGGGCAGGTGAGGGCATTACTGCCCCATGGGGCAACACTTGCCAATGGAGTAAGAAGCCAGTGGGTAAATGCTCCCATCTGAGGTGCATTCTACACAACTTTTGGAAAACTGAAGACCCTGGCAGTTTTCAGCCCAGTTGCACACAATGGTGACTGACTTAATAACATATCCTCGTAGCAACTTTCTCTTCCTCTCTGTTTCCTTTTCCCTAGCCCTCAACTACTGGTTCCTAAGAATCTCAGACCCTCTTTCTAGGGGGGGTTCCCCAGGCTAAAACAATAGAGATGGTCACAAAACTGGGAGAATCAGCTTTCTAAACACATGAGGCTCACCATTTGTCCCAGTACAGAAATTCAATACTTTAAAGATCAGCATGCATTTCCCACACACAAGCAGGATAAAAGAAATGGAAGAATCTATATGGAACCAGGACTCCACTACATTTCTTTCTTTATTTTTTTTTAAATAATTTTATTTATTTTTGGCTGTGCTGGGGTCTTCGTTGCTGCATGGGCTTTCTCTAGTTGTGGCGAGCGGGGGCTACTCTTTATTGCGGTGCATGGGCTTCTCATTGCAGCGGCTTCTCTTGTTGCGGAGCATGGGCTCTAGGCAGACGGGCTTCAGTAGTTATGGCACACAGGCTCAGTAGTTGTGGCTCACGGGCTCTAGAGCACAAGCTCAGTAGTTGTGGCACACGGGCTGAGCTGCTCCGTGGCATGTGGGATCTTCCCAGACCAGGGCTCGAACCTGTATCCCCTGCATTGGCAGGCGGATTCTTAACCACTGTGCCACCAGGGAAGCCCACCACTACATTTCTTGATATAAACATGTCCCTTTGAAAGCTGGGACAGACAATTTGAGAATAAAAATCATGGTCAAAACTCCCTATACTCTTCTCCATGGAACTGTTGCCAGGACCCACCACTGTGTCTCCAAATAGGGCACAATGTGCCTGAGATGATGAAAATATGAATTTATACCCCCCAAAATATACATCTTCTGTATCCATTCCCCATTCCGCAGAAGAGTTGGATGACAGGAATAAAGAATCTAAGTCTGATAGTGCTAAGTGGTTCAGGATTAGAAATGGGCTGCTAATCTTTAACCTCTAGCGGAGGAAGGCAAACACAGAGGATTTACTCACACATCATTGAATTCCTCCAGAGACCTTGCAGGTGTGAAAACATCCAACAGACCAATCACCTATAAGAAAACATAAAAATCAAACAGTAAATAAATACTGAACTTATCCATCAGGTCTTAGTCTTTTTTTTTTTTTTTTTTTTTGCGGTACGAGGGCCTCTCACTGCTGTGGCCTCTTCCGTTGCGGAGCACAGGCTCCGGACGCGCAGACTCAGTGGCCATGGCTCACAGGCCCAGCCGCTCCGCGGCATGTGGGATCTCCCCGGACCGGGGCACAAACCCGCGTCCCCTGCATCGGCAGGCGGACTCTCAACCACTGCACCACCAGGGAAGCCCAGGTCTTAGTCATTTTAATAGGAACTAATTCCAAATCCTGCTCTCAGTTCAATAACATTACATTATCATATACTTAATAACTCCAACTTATTTTTTACCCAAATTATGCTTTTGTTTTTTAATTGTTAAATGTCACTTTTCATAACTCATTTTACTACTAAAATCTTCATGTCTTTAGAATTTGGTCACATATAACCATTAGCTTATCAGGAAGCAAAAAGATTTAGGACTCTTGACCTTACACATGCACTGATAGTCTAATGATTAACAAACAGAAAAAAGTCATACTTCTACAGCTGTTGTTACAGTATCATTTTTCTTTTTAAAATATATTATTATTCAATAAAAATTACTATATAGTCTTCAAAACTGACATTTTTAAAGCCCCAATATATCTTCTCAGTATATTCTTGGTATTATTCTTATAATATTCTTAATATTAAGATTATTAATCACTATCAGGTATTTAGATCAGACTATAAAAATGAAAAAAAAAAGCTATCTTTATACAAGGATAAAGCAAAGAGCTACTTAATACTCAGTAATCCATGGTCTTTGAGCAGTTTTTCTGGTCATGACTTTACACTGATTAATTTAACATGCCCCCCTTCCCCAGTTCCTCCTAAAATCCAGACCACTCATTTCCACAAAGCTAGGCACTAAGAAGGCAAACAAGACATATAATTCATGTGTAATATGTTCAGCAAGATTTAAGGGAAACTGGAAATGGAAAAACAAAAGCTAAATGGGCTTCATGAAAACTGACCCATGACCGTGGACTCAGTAAAATATACCAACACTCAAAATATTATCATGAAAAAGAGCACTTTTTTTTTTTTTTTGCAGTACATGGGCCTCTCACTGCTTGTGGCCTCCCCTGCCGCGGAGCACAGGCTCTGGACGTGCAGGCTCAGCGGCCATGGCTCACGGGCCCAGCCGCTCCGTGGCATGTGGGATCCTCCCGGACCGGGGCACGAACCCACGTCCCCTGCATTGGCAGGCAGACTCTCAACCACTGCGCCACCAGGGAAGCCCAAAAGAGCACTTTTAATTAGAATGTTACACCACTCATCCAAATATCAACTTTTGGCTTCCTTGGTGCCACAGTGGTTAAGAATCCACCTGCCAACACAGGGGACATGAGTTCGAGCCCTGGCCCGGGAAGATCCCACATGCCTTGGAGCAACTAAGCCCGTGCGCCACAACTACTGAGCCCACGTGCCACAACTACTGAAGCCTACACGCCTAGAGCCTGTGCTCCGCAACAAAGAGTAGCCCCCACTCGCCGCAACTAGAGAAAGCCCGCATGCAGCAACAAAGACCCAACTCAGCCATAAATAAATAAATAAATTTATAAGACAAAAAAAAAAAAAAAAAACCCCAAAAACCCCCACACAAATATCAACCTTTAAAAGCAATTTCAGGGCTTCCCTGGTGGCGCAGTGGTTGAGAGTCCGCCTGCCAATACAGAGGACACGGGTTCGTGCCCCGGTCTGGGAGGATCCCGCATGCCGCAGAGCAGCTGGGCCCGTGAGCCATGGCCGCTGAGCCTGAGCGTCCAGAGCCTGTGCTCCGCAACGGGAGAGGCCACAACAGTGAGAGGGAAACAAACTAAAAAAAGACCTTGGAATTCAAGAAGAATAGCTTTTCAAGTCTTTGCATCTTATTGCAAAGGAAAGGTACAGTTATCCATCATCTCCTTATCCAGACAACCGTACACAAGAAAACGAAAATTACCTCTAATTGTACTACTGGTTATAACTATCATTAACATTTTGAGATACTTTCTTTGATTTTTCTGATGTACATAAATTAAATCAGGGTTATACTATGCATACAGTTTTATATCCTGTCTTGTCACTTAACAAATAATGACTCTTCTCATGTCCTCAAATGTTTTTCAATAATATGTTCTACCATTTGTATATACCATAATAAAACCAAGTTCCTATCTTTGGACATTTAAGGAACACTGCAAATATATGTGCATATGCGTGCATGCGTGCATATATACATCTTGTATTTTCTTCCAGAGAATAAATTTCAAGAAATAGAACTACAAGATCAAAGGACATCAATATGCTTAAGGATCTTAATACTGTCAAACTGTCCTCCATAAAGATGAGGCCAACTTACATCCCACCAATAGTGTTATCTATGACCTTATAATAGCTCTGAATAGTGCTTTAAATTAAGTCAAATCATTTTCTTTTTCCTTTCCCATCTAAATTGTAATTGTTCTCCTTGAGTTTGATACAGTCCTGGCTTAAGACCTCTGGTCTTTTTAAAAATTAATTAATTAATTAATTTTTGGCTGCATTGGGTCCTCACTGCTGTGCAGACTTTCTCTAGTTGCAGTGAATGGGGGCTACTCTTTGTTGCAGTGCACGGGCTTCTCATTGCAGTGGCTTCTCTTGTTGCGAAGCATGGGCTCTAGGCACACGGGCTTCAGTAGTTGTGGCACGTGGGCTCAGTAGTTGTGGCTCACGGGCTCTAGGGTGCAGGCTCAGTAGTTGTGGTGCACGGGCTTAGTTGCTCCGTGGCATGTGGGATCTTCCTGGACCAGGGCTCGAACCAGTGTCCCCAGCATTGGCAGGCGGATTCTTAACCACTGCGCCACCAGGGAAGTCCCAACCTCTGGTCTTTTGACTACTACCCCCATACCCTCTTGTACTTCTGATAGCTGAGACCTAGAAGCCAATTTTATTCACCTGCTCCAATATTTTCTAATCACTGATTCTTGTTATTTGAGATGCCCCATCTTCTCAACAAGAAAACTTTAAAACAATTTACATTGTTTTACATTATTTGAATTGTGGCTTTGAAAATATCCTCAGATCAAAATAAAATTAAACTACTAGAGATCCAATTTACACAGGATTATTCATGCAAGGGTTATCTCAAACACACTAAAGTGAAACAAGTCCAAGCATTTTAAATAAAAACTCCCATTTCAATCTGAAAACACAATAGGTATTTAGAATCAAACAGCTGTAAATTTGAACCCCCAATCAATCTGTGACTTCTTAGACCCATGAGCTTCTTTCTTTTACATTCCAATAACCCCAAAACATGGGATGTTGCCGGGCACACAGCAGTTCAATTACTATTTGTTACATAAATAAAAGTATCTTCTCTGAGCCTCATTTTCCTCAGATGAAAGACACGTGTATACCATTGCTTATTTTCATAGTATTTTGGGGAAGATTATGTAGACTGACCTGCTGTGGATTACCAAAATAAATCGTGACCAGAAACTTCAGAGTTTTATAATGAATTGTAAAATACAAATCACAGAAACAAACTATTTGAAGCAGCTACTTCCAGTAACAAAACATGACATATAAAGCTAAATTCAATTATTTAAATGATTAAAAAGTATGGCTGCAAGAAGTACAATGACTAATTTGGAAAAAAATAATAGAACAAAGCATATTAGCAAATACTCTATCAAGTTTTAATTTCCTTAAAAGGGACACATTTTATGACATTAAAGCCACTCATGTTACATCAAAGTATTTTTAATTTTTTGTGGGCTTTTACAAATATCCCTTCTCTATTAATCCTATTTCTGGAGTATTAATCATAAGGAAAATACTGTAAAACAAAAGTTTCCCAGCATTAAAATAGATTTGGGGAACATTTCATAATCGATTCATTTCTCATTTCTTAAATGGAAATTTATTTTTAATTTGTCATATTTTAGCCTATTTCCTTACTCCTTCTGCCATTATGATTTCAGACGCTTTAGAAAGTAACCCAGGAATTAAATATTTAGAAAAGGCGGTTATAGTATAAATAATCAGCAAATATCTCTGATGACTGTCCTACAATGACAAACAGAAGTAATATATCTTTATTAAATTGGTACACACTCACAAAACACTTTAAGTCAGTAACCAGTCAAAGACAATATTTAATGTATTTAACACAAGCACACCAAAACAACCACTTGTTCTATCATGGTAAGATTAACTCTAAGGCTCCCAAATAAAATTTATGAAAGGAGTCCCTTAATCATTAAAAGTTTTTTTTAATGTATAGCTCTCCAGGCCCTTAACTGTACAGTACCTACTCAGACAGCAAAAGGATGCAGCTAGCCAGCTGCTTCCTTTTAATCTTTCCTTAGACCAGGTGTCAATGAGATCAAGGTCAAAAATTCAGTCAGGAATGGGCCAGGTAAATTTGTTCAGAGAGTAACATCCCCTAGCTCCTATAACCCATATGAAAATTACATATCTGTCATTCATTATCACTAATAAAATAAATAAAATGAACTACGGATTGTAAGTCAGAGGGATTTTTGTGTAAAAGATCACATGTGCATTCTGGCACCTAAAAATTCTATTTGCTACCAATCCTTACTTAAGTTTTTCACGAGTTTTAAGTTGCTGCTGCTGCTGTCTTTGGAGTCAAGGCAGCTAGCTAAAAGTTAGACAGTGGCCCAAAACAGTCATTAAAGAGAAAGAAAGAAAAAGAGGAAGAGAAGATAAAGGAGAGGAATTCCTCTTAAAATCCTCGATAAAACTTACTTGGAAGTCTTGGTTCTTCACCTGGTAAAAATACTTTTACACTGTACATACCTAAAAAGCCTTTGTAGAATAGACTGAAATTCCGGAATTTTTCTACATTTAGTCAAAGTCTTTTGGCTCCTTCCCAGTCCCTCTTCAAACATTTGCCAACAGAATGGAGAACTATGAACATTCAGCCATCTGCCTCCTTTTGTTCAAACAACAAATCACCATCTAAATACAGGTGACCCTCTACATCGATACAGTGAAAACCTAAACATTTTAATATAAAAAAGACTGCTATTAAGCAAACTGCTTATAAAACAATTTAGATAAATTAAAATCCTGTTTTCCTAATACGGTCAGTCCTCTTTAAAGTCGCATAGACTTTCCTAAATTAAAACAATTGTATCCCATCACTGTGGCCTCTTCACGTCTACAAATACAGAATGGCTCAAATGCAACCAGCCCAATATCATGTAAGACATATTTCAAAGGATCTCATTACGGAAAATTAAAATATAGCATACTAAATAAGGTTGTTGAAATGATCACTAGAAAAGCCAAGGCATGGATTCAGATAACCCAAAATAATTTTTGCCCTAAACACTGGCTTAAATTGACTATGAAATAAAGCAGAACAATAAATTACAGTGCTGGTAATCTTCTACAGTAGATGTTCTTAAATTAGCACAGACAACATCAGTGGGATCCTGGGGCCTCCTGGAGGTGCTTTGGGGTTCCATAAATGTTTGGCTTGCATTCCATTTTCAAAGTATTCTTAAAAAGCTATGACAGTATCTTTGTCACATTTATTAACGTGTAATGAAAAACAGCATACACACTCAACTGTGTTAAAAGCCAAATGTAAACCCATCAGTTAAGTTGCCAGACCACCTTGATTTTATGCAGACTTCGGAATAAAGATTCTCCTGTCAGCTTTCTCCACATATCTCAACTTCTTATAAACATGTCACTGATTAGGAAGGCTGCAGCTCTGCACTGAACTTTTTAAAAACTCAAGTTTGCACATGGATGCTCATATAAAAATTATACCTAGGAATGGAGATAATCTGTGGAAAACAGGACGTTCTCAATAGGATGCAATTAAAACATGAAAATAAATAAACTGCAGCTGTGATTACAACAGCTTAAATTCCAAATTTACGTCACAATGCTCTCAATTTAGAAGAAATTTGTACTTTGTGAAACAAATGTATTTTAATACATTTTTTTTACTATGAAGAAAAAAAAGTTCAATTACTGAAACAGAAAAATATCTGAATAGCCAAGTAATAAACTGAAAAATTGCATTTTTTTTCTACACAGTAACCACCAATAGGGTCAAATAGTTCTAAAATCTCTATGGCCATTGTTTCTACAATGCTACAAATTTTACAGTTCCTTTCATACAGCAATCACATAAACCCTTTCTAACTTGATTTTGAAACTCAGGAAAATAAGTGTACTCAGTCAATTGTTTTTTCACTTTCAGTTAATATTCCAACTGCATCCATTTATTTATGCTATTAGTATTTTTAAGCACTCCTTTGCAGGACAGCATTGCTCTCAAATGTCCAAACTTATAGACAAGAAAATGTTATATTTAACTTAAACAATGTCTTTGTCACATTTGTTAAAATCCCTGAATCTAGAAAAGCTGTCTTTTAAAAATTAAAAGAAAAAATTACAATATTAAATTATTCAGAAAATAATACCCATCTCTGATAGGACATTCAGTGAACCTAAGGTACTCTTCCTCAAACTTCTCCACTGAAGAAACCCATAACAACACAAAATACCATGGATTCCCATATTCTGATAATATAGTCTTAAGTAAACCAAGTAGAGAATACGAAACTTCTTTGTAATATTTTCTGTTAAAAATCCTTGTGAGTTGTGTTTTATCTCACAATATTCTTTTATTTATTTATTTATTTTCAGTACGCGGGCCTCTCACTGTTGTGGCCGCTCCCGTTGCGGAGCACAGGCTCTGGACGCGCAGGTTCAGCGGCCATGGCTCACGGGCCCAGCCGCTCCGCGACATGTGAGATCTTCCCAGACCGGGGCACGAACCCGTGTCCCCTGCATCGGCAGGTGGACTCTCAACCACTGCACCACCAGGGAAGCCCATAATATTCATTTTTATTAAAAAAAATTTTCTATGCTTTCCCTCTAAAAATCTTTAAGTAAAACTGAAACTCCAGGAAGATGCACCGATTTCATCCCAAGGTTTTGAGTATCTACCTGACATAACGCAGTGGTCACTAACACCCCAGTACAAGGACAGTCCAAAGTTTGATGTACTCTAATGCATTTCCATTCGCAGTAATTAAAACACAATTTTTTCCAGTCTATTAAACAGCAGAATTTATCCTGCCTTGAATTATTAACTTACATTTTCATGTTTCATATGTTTAAGTAACCGCAGTTCTCTGTAGGTCCTTTTGGCATGAATAATGGACTGAAATGGTCTGGATAGCTTCTTCACTGCAACACGTAACCCAGTTTTTGTGTCAAAAGCAGCACTAAGGAAAAAAAAAAACATGAAAAGCTCATCATTAAATGTTCTCTAAATATATTAAAATCAGTATTTATAAGGCTATTTCATTTCCAAATTAAATGGGTCTCTAACAAATTTTAAAAGTATAAAAATTAAAATGACATATAATCCCACTATCCAAAGTAATCTATTAATTATTTTTGGTGTTTCCTTCTTGTCTTTTTTTCTATGCATCTAAATCAAGGATCAGCAAACTTTTTCCGTGAAGGGCTGTGTAGTAAGTATTTTAGACTTTGTGAGGCTTAGGGTCTCTGTCTCAACTACTCAACTCTGTGCTTGGAACTGGAATGCAGCAGATAGTAAATTTTTAAATGAATGTAGCTATGTCCCAATAACACAAAAGAAGCAGCCACCTGATCTAGATGAGCCAACACATTGGTACACAAAGAGCTGGATTCTGTCTTCTTGGCCTAGGCCTCAGTGTCACCTTGCCACCAAATGCTGCCTGATCAGAGGCCTTGGAAACCACCATGTTTTCAGGACAATGAGTTGGCAAAAAAAATTTCTTGAGCACCTACAAAGTATGTCACTTTCTAGAAGCTGAGATACAGTCGGGAATAAGTCAACATATCCCTGACCTCAGGGGATGGGGGGAGAAGGGAAGAGCAGAATAATAAAATAAATTTCACACAGTGATGAATGCTATGAATAAGTAAAATAGAATAACGGGATAAAGAGCAACAGAAAGCTGGTGGAGTTATGCTACATTAGCTAGGATGTCTGAGGAAGTACATTTGAGCTGAGGGAAGTGAATGATAAGAAAGTAGCAACCATGTAAAGATATAGTGGAAAAGAGCCTCAAGCAGAAGAAAAAATAATATTATTAACATTTAGTGAGTCTTTATTATCATTCCCCAGTTGACAGATAAGGAAACTGAAGCACAAGAGAGTATAAATAACTTGCCCACAGTCACAAAGCTAGAGAGTGACAGTGCAGGAAGTCTGGATCCAGAGCTCACACTATTAACTATTTTCCTATGCTGCCTCTCAGAAAAGCAAGTGCAAACAAAGTAAAAATAAAACAGAGGTAGAAAAAATATGGTATGCTGGAGTGACAAAAGAAACGAGGAGCAAGGGGAGCGAGGAGAAGAATGAGGTTAGAGATACAGGCAGAGGCCAGATCATACAGGACATCTACAGCAAGAAATGATGTGTATTCTAATTATTTTTAGAGACTGTTTGGGTTAATTCTATCATGTCTCATCCTCCTGTTTATCTCCAGTCTCTAATGGGTACATCCAAGGCTTTCGGATCATCTATTCTCACCAAACCCTCTTTCCCATATGACTCTGGCTCCAGAAGTTCCCCTCCCTTCGCTCCCAAATCCTTACCTTATGTCCTTGCTCTTCAACTCCCAATTTGCAATAAACTCCTGTAAATCTTCACTTCTGAACTTTCCCCCATCTCCTTGCTTTAATTGAAACCAGGCTGTACCTTGAAGACACTACTTCTCTTATAGCCATGCCATTAGAGTGGATTCTCACTCTCATATCCCACGTACCTCACGGCTAGCAGGTGGCGTAGATGTCCTCCTTGCCAACTGTTTCCACTTCCAGACCATAACTTTCCCTTTGATTTACACAAGCTCCTGCTCACGAACATCTCTCTCTCTGTTGCTGTTATCCACTGACCTGGAATTTTCCATCTTAAAGTCCTATCTTAAAGTCTCTCGCCCCTCCCAACTTCTGTCATCATTCCTGGCAACTTCAGCATCCAGGTGGAGGGCACGTCCAATTTCCTGGCCTCCTGTGTGACCCATCCTCTTCAGCTCTTCACCTCAGAGTCTGCCTGCCTACCCGCAGGCTGAGTATTTTCCCCTCTCCTCTGCTGGGAAGCCTGTTGGGGCCTCTTGGAGCAAGGAATGCCATCAGGTTTCTAGCTGACATGCCTGCAACTGAGTGTGCAAGTTCAATTCAGTGGAGAAGAAAGAAGACGCCCACTTGAGCCACCTGTCCAAGTCATTCTCCGCGCTAGCTTTCCAGTAGTAAAGTACATATTTTTATCTCTATTTGACTCCTGTATCTATTAAGCAAAAGGCAAGCTAGGATTAATCAGTACCCTACAGACCCCAATAATCACAATTTATTACTGTATGTTTATTTACCACCCAGCAGAGTGGTTAAATAAGGACTGGGGCTTTGGTATTAGACTCTGGATTTTAATTCCAGTTCTGCCAGTTAGTAGTTATATAACCTTGAGGAGGTTAATTAAATTCTCTCAGCCTCATATATAAAATGAGGATAACGTTTATATCTAATCTGTCCGATGTTTGTTAGGATTAAATGTGATAATTTTTGCAGTAGGTTTAGCAAAGGGCCTGGCCATGGTAAAGCTCAAATATTAGACATAATAATGTCTGCGTTTTCCACTCATCATAAGCACCTTGAGGGCAGGAAGTGTCTTCTGTTTTATTCAGTACTGTATTCCACAGGACTTAGCTTAATGCTTGGCACGTGGCCCATTCTCAATAACTGCTTTACAAAAGTATAAAATGAAGTATGAAAGAAAAACTTCAACTTTATCATTTGGCCCTCAATTCTTATAAATTCAATAGCATCCAACAAAAAACTGATGTTAATGTTAAAAACTTACATGTGTGTTGAGTGTTTATTATTGTTAGGCATTGGTTTTAATCTTTACATGAATGAACATCTTTATCACAACTTTATAAGAAGACATTATTATTATTCCCATTTTACAGATGAGAGAACTGAGGCACCGAGAGGTTAACTAATGTGCCCACACAGACAGAAAATGGCAGAGCTGGGATGCAAATCCAAGTGATGTGTTTCAAACATGAACTCTTTAACCATAACAGAAAAGCAAGTTCAACCTAGCCACCAGTTCAGTCCATTTTAAATATATTCTAATCGTATGGACTCTGTTTCTTTTCTAAAATGCGTCCCACTATAATTAATTGCATTTCATAAGGAAAGTTTTTCCTGTGATCTTACATTGAACTCAGGATAATATTAATGAAAAGTATTTCATAAGAAATAACTTTCACTCAATATACATTACTTTATCAAGGGGGAGTTTTTAATCCCTAAAGTTATACTATGACTCTAAAACATTATAAAAGAGTCAATGATGTAATAACTCACAAATACCAAAATATCACTTCCTAAGCATTTACTGAAAAATCTCCTTCATGAGATTCTTTGTGGATACAAAAGAAACATTAAACATAGTACCTGATATCAAAGAACTTAACCATCTAACTGGGATGATGAAACATACATGAAAGCAAAGAATGCCCAATAATACAGTGCAACTATTACACTTTTTAAAAAGTTGGGTTCAAAAATATGTAAGTTGGGTTTAAAAATATAAAAATATATAAGTTGGGTTCAAAATACATAAATGTTCATTGCAGCCAGTTCACAAGAACAAAACTAGAAACTACCTTAATATCCAATACAGCAGAGTTTAAACTATGGTACATTCTCATGTACCGTATACTGCAGCCATTAACAAGACCCTCCACATACTAATATGTACTTGTTATACTGCTGATGGGAAAGAGAACAAGTTTCAGAAGTAAAGAATTATCCCCATCTGTGGGGGAAAAATATGTACACTCATTCAGATATATACACATAAGCAGAAAATAAATGTCTAATATACTCAGGACTTTTAACACTTTTGCTTTTTAATGTATATTTTTCTATCCCCTGACTTTTTAAAAAAATGAGCTTATATCTTTTAACAAGGTTATTAGTAAAGTCAGAAGCATAAATCGTCTGTGCTTTTCTGTTACCCTAAAACAAACAAAAAGAGGCATGCTTTCTAACTTTCATAAAACCACTACTGACAGGTATATTTCCTTCGAATGATCCTTACATAGCTATACTCAAAGTATATAAATAAATTTGTACCCACCTTACCTAAGCCATAAGAATTTTCTATTTTACTAAACAATCATTCACAACAATTTCAAAAATATCTGAACCACAAACTACTCATTCTCTTATTGATGGGCCTTATAAGCTATTCCATTCATTCACATACACAAATAATACAAACACTACTACAATGGACATCTTCACTCACATTGCTTCTTCCATAATTGCATGACTTCCTTAGAAGAGACTAATAATTTCTACTTCAAAGGACACATATTCCCACCTTTTAAAATATACTTTACTTACAGGAGAGAGAGCAAACAGGAATTGTTCAGAGAAACTGCTCTGTTAGTTAGTAATCCTTATGGCAAAAGTTGCTGAAGCAAAGAATATATGATCCATCCCCTCCCCCACCTCTTTAAGCATTTAACTCTGACCTAACCTGTTCTATCACTAATCAAAGCAATATTTGGAGAAAGAGGAAACCACATATTTCATCCTAAATTGAACATTGTAATTACCCAAAGCAGAAATTCCTAATAATTTTTTAAAGATCATCTGATAAAACCAACCTAATACTCAGAGAAGAAATTCAAGTTATTGAATACCTGATCATACCACATATTATTTGGGAAACATTTCATTCAATCCTCATAACTTTGTGAGACAGTTATATTTACTTTCCAAAGTAAGAAACTAATGGTCAGAAACATTAACAACTCACTGAATGGCATATAACTCATATGCAGTGGGATTCAGACTCAGATCTAATTTCAGGGCTCTTTTTCCAGGATGCCAAGCAGCCTGAGATAAGGACAACCCTAGCTACTGGCTTGCCTTTATTATTACACTTACTAGTATTACAGTTGGGAAGATTCCTCTTAATCACATTTAAAAAACTGTAACTACAAATAAAACTGTGTTTTCATGAGCAACATCATAACATGGAATTACCTTTATGAAAATCAAGTTCTCCAAACAATTGAATAAAATCCAGGACACACTGCTCAATAAGTTTTCCTCCCAATTGTAAACTCATAAAGTTCTAAAATTAATTCATACTTTACAAAAAACATTGCTATGGTAGAAAAAAAATTAAAGGGAGAAATATAAAATTCATTAAAAACATATTATAATATTAGACTGTCATCATCATGTATCTACTGTTGACTGTGAATCCAGTGCCTAGGACAAAATAATATTCATTAAATAAAATTAAATGTTTTGTTATACATTCATACCTGCCTCCCCTCTCCCTGAAAAAATAGTGGCTTACTAGGTTCTTAATATCCTAATTTTGTTTAATTCTAAATTTACTTACATATACCCTACTTTATTTCACAATGGATTTAAAGTAGCCTAGAACTATATACATACAACTTGACATAAGAATAAATGACTAGGGGAAAAATAAACAAGATAAATAAGAAATTATTTATGGGTGAGGTTAGTGCAAATGTTTATTGTGAGGTCCTTTCTAAATACCTGTTAGAGGTGGGCCCCAAATTTGGCTCTGAGCCCACTAAAGCCATCACAAAGAGAATACAACCAGTTAAGACATGAATCATACGAACCATATAATAAAAACAAACCAGGTACTCAGAGAACTGAAGAGAGGCATAATTATTCTTGTAATAACACCTGAGAAGAGTTCCTCCTGTGTATGTTTATGAAGGAGACACTGTATAATGTGGTAAAAATGTCCTAATCAACATCCTTACACAATTATAATAGTGGGTTTCAGATGGTTCTTTACTTAGAGCATCCATCAGTGGAGACTGTTTCATAAGGCCAAAATACAGTTCATTAGCAAAGGCAGGGAGGAGAGGACAAAACAGCACAGCACACTGCTCTCTGACAGACTTACTTAATCCAAGAGGAAATCTTAAGTGTTTCTAGAAAAACAGATAATAAGCTCCATATTCCTCAGACAATCCTCCAAAGATGATTTGCATCAACTGACCTTTTGATAGATATAGAGACACAGGGACTTTGTATTTATGCTCCATGACTGGAACCTGGCTTGGAGAGTGTCTGTGTTGCAAGGCAAAGGCAGATCAACATGCTGAGTGAGCAAAGGAAGAGAGACAACGTCTTAAGAAAAGTGAGATGCTGCCTAACCAGGACAACTGCCCACGTCCACAGAGCATCAGAGTATAAATGCCTGCATCAGGATTTTCCTCAAAAAACAATTTGGGTTTTCCCCAACAAAATGAAGAATGAGCAATCACCTGGCAAGTATCTGAGTAATCTGTGGGAATCATAAACGATTTTATAATTTCTTTTAACGGTCACAGACAACTTCTCTAATCCTTGAATGATATTAAGGAAAAATGAACGGTCAATAATGGTTAAGAAGACAACACAATTTTACATATTTTTGGAAATTAATGGAAACATTTTTTAAAAAAACTTTATTTATTTATTTATTTAAATTTTTGGCCGCCTTGGGTCTTTGCTGCTGCATGTGGGTTTTCTCTAGATGCAGTGAGCGGGCTTCTCATTGCAGTGGCTTCTCTTGTTGGAGAGCACGGGCTCTAGGCACGTGGGCTTCATTAGTTGTGGCACGCAGGCTCAGCAGTTGTGGTACACAGGCTTAGTTCCTCCGTGGCATGTGGGAGCTTCCCAGAGTAGGGCTTGAACCCATGTCCCCTGCATTGGCAGGCAGATTCTTAACCACTGTGCCACCAGGGAAGTCCCAATGGAAATATTTAAATATATTAAAATCCGTAGTTACACTGAATTAACAAATTGTCATTAATACATTGAATTCATTAAAATATCTACATGGAGATAAATAATTTGCAAAGAGATGACATCTCTTCCCCATATAATTTGAGGCTTTTTTCCAATTGAATTCAGGTTAATTGATAACAGTTTTCAAGAGTTTCTAAATAACTAAGTAATTCAGATGACTAACTTTGAACTTTCTCTTTACCTATAACAACTTGACAAAAATATTAGCAAATACCATACTGGAAATATTTTTCAGCACATCTCTCTCTACTACAGAAACCTACTTTTCTTTCTTCAGACAAATGTGCAAGTACCACTGTACTTTTGATGCTTATGCTCTGCCCCTCCATTTTGGAAATAATGTCATGAAAATAAAGGCAACTTTATGCAAAAACAATAACTCAAGTTTTAATTTGAGAACTTCAAAAATATTCTTTAGAGCAGCAGGGGACTTAAAGTTGACTTTAAAAACTCTTACCATTTGAAACATTGTTAGCTCTCTTTAAATACCTTTTACTAACTCTCAAATATCTTGTTTGAATGTCTACCTTACACTTTCATTTTTAAAATAAATCACAAAATGATCTACTTGCACTATATATAGTATTTTAAAATGGAATTCAATTTCTTACAATAACACTTTCATATTGATAGGAAGAAAATCAGATGTTATTAATACAGTTGTTACAAGTATGTGCAATATGACCAATCCCCAGCTTTTCAGTTTCTAAAAATTCTTCTCAGAGGTTAAAAAAAACACAAATGACACATGAAAAACCTTACCAATAGAGAAGCAGCCTGGAATGGAAAAAAGAGTCATTTAATTGATCACTTACCTTGCCTTGCAGAAACTTACAGTTCAAGAACTTTTAGGCAAATTCAGTATTTTCATGAAAATCTCATTCAGATAGAAAAATGTATTTGTGATAGGATTTATTAGGGACATTAGCCATGGGGCTGGCACTCAGGGAATGGCAACATATATGCTAATACTTGCCATTCCTAACTAATCTGATCCAATTCCTGCTGCAAAAGCTTCTAAACTACTGGAACAAAAATGTTTTTCACAAACTGCTTCCATTTTTACTAGGCTGATGGAAACTAACATTCAAACCATGTAGAAATTCACTTAGGCATACAATCTAAAAATCCCAAACCATTTGCGATTAAAATGCACTTAATCTTCATTTGCTGAAAGCTCCATCTGAAGTAAGAATAATTTTGTAAGATTTGCACAAATTTACAGAAATTTGTAGAAATTATTTTGTAATAATTTCTTCACTGAAGCTTTAAAAGCTGCAGTGGTGTCAGTTAACATATATCTTTGATTGCAAATGTGAAGTATGTATCTGCATCAAGAGCAACAGTTATCCCATATTGAATGCAAAAATATTACACATGGATTATTTCATTTCTTTTAAAGGGGATTACTTTCCAAAGCCTCATTAGAATGTTCCCACCACGGGTTTATATCTTCTCTACTTTTATGTGTTTGAAAATTTCAATAACAAATGTTTTGGAAGTTATCATTAAATAATTTTAACTCCTTTCAAGCAAATCTGAAATACTGAACAGACTAAACATATATATTACATTGTAACTATTTAGTATTACCATCAATCAACTTTGCCTTGCTGCTACAATTAAAAGTCTTGTACAGGGCTCCCCTGGTGGCACAGTGGTTGAGAGTCTGCCTGCCGATGCAGGGGACACGGGTTCGTGCCCCGGTCCGGGAGGATCCCACATGCTGTGGAGCGGCTAGGCCCGTGAGCCATGGCCACTGAGCCTACGTGTCCGGAGCCTGTGCTCCGCAACGGGAGAGGCCACAACGTTGAGAGGCCTGCGTACCGCAAAAAAAAAAAAAAAAAAAGTCTTGTACAGTAATAGTGTTCATAGCCTTCACATCCAGAAAAGCACCCTACAAATATATGCTATGATCATGACTAGAGATGTACATAACAGGCATTGACATGACTTCACAACTTTTGGGTTTTGCTATGTCTGTGACTCTCCATCTTATATGACATATCTATCTATCTATCTGTACACACACACACATATATATATACACACACACATATATATATATACACAAACACACACATATATATATTTTTATAGTAACACTTAAGAGTATTAATTATCTAGCACTAGATAATAAATTACCCTCAAATTTGGTGCCTTAAACAAGATTTAGTATCTCAGTTTCTGTGGGTCAGGAATTCAGGAGCAGCCTATCTGGGTGGTTCTGGCTCATGGTTTTTCCTGACGTTGCAGTCAAGATGTTGGTCAAGCTAGAGTCATCTGAAGGCTTGACTGAGGCTGCAGGATCCACTTCTAAGATGGTTCACTCACTCGGTGTTGGCAGGCCTCAGTTCTTTGAAATGTGTACCTCTCCATAGGGCTGCTTCAGTGTCTTCTCAATGTAGCAGCCCTATGGTTCTCAACACAGGGCAATTTTACTCCTCAGAGGACATCTGACAAGGTCTAAGACAACTGGGAGTGTGTAGTGGCGATGGAGGGAGTGTTGCTAGTGGAAATGGTGGGTAAAGGCCAAGGTTACTGCTAAATATCCTTCAAAACAAAGAATTCTCTGGCCCCAAATGCCAATAGTAACGAGGCTGAGAAACTGCCCTAGAGCAGATGATCTCAGAGGAAGACCAAAGCAGGAGTCACAATGTCTTTTATGACCTACCCGCAGAAGTCACACTCCATCATTCCTGCCACAGTCTATACTTTAGAGAAGTGAGTTACTAAATAGTCTTCACTCAAGGGGAGGAGAATTAAAGCACCACCTCTTTAAGGGAGGAGTATCAAATAATTTTCATATCATTATTTTTAGCAACTTGATTTTTAAAAGTCAAAACACTGGAAAATATCTTGCTTACTTTTGGTAACACTAGATAAGTACTTTTTTATTGCTCTAGAAAAAAAACCTCTGAAATTCCACTTAACAAAGCTACTTTAACATCCTAGTGAATGGTCTCTGTTTGCAGTATTTCGATGATCTGATCTCAAAAAATTCTGTTAAGCATAAACATAAGCAGTCTGACATAGAAAAAAGTAAACCGGTAGTCAAAAGATTTCAGTTCTAGCTTTGGTTCTGGAACTTCCTAGCAAGTGATCTTGGCCAAAGCTTCTACGAGCCTGTTTCCAGATCAATAAAATGGGGGTGTCACTAGCTCTGCTTATCTTACAATGCTGTTTTGAGGCTCACATAAGATAATTATGTATAAGTACTTTATGAACTATAAAAGACAAGTAGTAAATGTTCCAAGTGGAAATGAACGTGCTATTATATAATACTTTTATGATCAGCTTCCAGCATGGGGTTTATCACATAGTAAATTCTCAACATATATTTTTAGATCTCTTACTCTCAAATTTGAGGTTGAGTATATTTCTGAAATAACAGTAAGATAGGGCAGGTTATTAAAATATAACCAAGGACCCAAATCCTTGATCATTTGTTGTCATGTTACGGAAAACTAAAATATCGTTTCCTTTCAAGTTAAAATGCACATTTATTCAGCAGTTAATGGATAGGATCTAGGAACTACTACAATCAGAAACATAATGTAGCCAATTCTTTAGACACTAAACTGAAAAAAAAAAAGGTATTCCTATATATATTTGTTTCCCAATTTAGACTTTGAAGGAGAGCAGAAGCTATAGTTTATTTATCTGTTTATCTTCAGGAACATAATGCAAGATTAGTAAATACATACCAAAGCAGATAGTTCCTGACCTCAAGGAATTGAGAAACCTAGCTGGGGAGTCAGATTAAACAGATACGCACATAAATTACTAGAGACTTTTACAAAGCAATATATTTGCTTCCTCCAATCCATTCTGTAACACTCCAATCAAACCAATTTTTAAAATACTTTCCCTCCCTACTTTACAACTCAAGAAACTGTAACTAGCTCTCTATTGCCTAGAAAACTGCAGTTGCCTTAACCCTACTCCAGACCTAATTCTTAATTTCTGGGGGTAGGACCCAAGCATCTATATGTTTAAAAGCTCCACAAGTGATTCTGAAACACAACCAGAATGAAAACCACAATTGGGTTCACCCTATCTGAGATACTACCCTTGTCAGGGCAGTCCATCTCATATCTAATTCTCTTAGTTATGTTTTCTCCTGTTACCTAAAAAGTTCCCTTTCTAGAAATGCTCCAAATACTACCCATCCTTCAAAACAACCTTCAGGGCTTCCCTGGTGGCACAGTGGTTAAGAATCCGCCTGTCAATGCAGGGGACACAGGTTCGAGCCCTGGTCTGGGAAGATCCCACATGCCGCGGAGCAACTAAGCCCGTGTGCCACAACTACTGAGCCTGCGCTCTAGAGCCTGTGAGCCACAACTACTGAAGCCTGCACGCCTAGAGCCCGTGCTCTGCAACAAGAGAAGCCACTGCAATGAGAAGCCCGTGCACCACAACGAAGAGTAGCCCCTGCTCGCCACAACTAGAGAAAGCTCGAGTGCAGCAAAGAAGACTCAACACAGCCAATAAATAAATAAATTTATTTTAAAAAAAAACAAACAAACAATCTTCAAATCCTTCCTTCATGAAACATGCCAACTACTATAGCCCACAGGGCCCTCACATCTCTGTATACATCAATACCTTTATATATATATATACACATAGTTCACTAATATTTTATGTCTGTTTCTTTTAGACACTGGTGGACATTTAACACTATCAGATGGATGACCAACAGATTTCTTTCACTACAGCAAATCTAAAACATAAATATAAAAATACATACATTTCAAACTTTCAAAATTATGTTGCTTTAATACCTAGTTATAGAAATCTTCAGGCAATTGGCTTATTCCCTGATTGTAATTTTCATGACCACTGTCATTCATTAGTGCTAGTGATAAGCTTCCTTCAAATATCAGTTCCACATATCTAAGCCTGAACCATACAAGTTTATAACATGAATCTAATCCTAGGGCAGTTAGTGCTACATCTCTGAGATTGTCCTCAAGAAGTATGTAGAAAAATAATCAAGGGAAAGCATGAAACATTACCTTTCAATAGACTTGAAATCCAGAGTTAGACATTCTTGATATTAGGTTTGGAAGTATAAATTTGAATGTACAGTATATGAACAAGACACTGTTGAGACTGTATCAGACAATGAATTCAAAGGGAATATGCACAGAAAGTATAGTGTTTCTTTTTGCAGGTGGAAGGTTCAAGTTATCCTATCTAGTTTTTACTCAGGGCCAATCAATCCAAATATATAGGGTTATATAAGCAGTTCTCAACCAAAGGTGATTTTGCCCCAGAGGACATGTGGCAATGTCTAGAGACATTTTTGGTTGTCACAACTGGAGGCTGCAACTGGCATCTAGTGGGTAGGGTACGGGGTTGCTGCTAAATATCCTACAATGCACAAGATAGTCCTCACAACAAAAAAAATTATCAACCCAAGATGTCAACAGGAGTAACCCTAGTGTTATACTATATTTGGGAATGTAAGCACAGCTTGATAGATGCTCATAATACTCACTGCATGTTCTCTTAATTTGCTATTTTTTCCCTTTTGCTCCCTTTAGCATCAATATCACTGAGACTGCTAATTTCAAAGCAGATCATTCAAAGCATAGGCATTTAGGCCACTAACCTAGGTATCAGAAAATGAACCAAGCCAAACTTATAATGTCAGATGAGGAAATTATTAAAAGCATATCAGTGTAAGATGCCAACATCAAAATTTCACTTCAATTTAATACTAAAATCATGAAGGAGTCATGTTTTATTATACCAAGTGAGAAAGATAACTAAGATTTTTACAAGTATTTGGTAGCCTAGAGAAGAAAACATAAATAGAAACTAGTATTCAAAAGTCTAAGTTCAAGAAGGTTCAAGCTACCTAAAGCCCTAGATGCAGGATTTGATGAAGGGGGAAAAAAGAAATAGCTACTGGGGATTAAGAATAAAGCATTTAGGGCTTCCCTGGTGGCGCAGTGGTTGAGAGTCCCCCTGCCGATGCAGGGGACACGGGTTCGTGCCCCGGTCCGGGAGGATCCCACATGCCGCGGAGCGGCTGGGCCCGTGAGCCATGGCTGCTGAGCCTGCACATCCGGAGCCTGTGCTCCGCAACGGGAGAGGCCACAACAGTGAGAGGCCCGCGTACCGCTAAAAAAAAAAAAACAAAAGAATAAAGCATTTATTTCTAGGAATAAAGTTATATCTACTACAAGGATAAGGAAATACAAGAATGAAGAGTTCAGAAAATACTTGGGTAAACCAGACACCTCAAGTTCAGTGTCACAGGACGGACTAAAGGCATGATTATTAGGGGCACATAATTTGCAGGTGAGAAGACGGTCACAGCAGAGACACTACCCCATGTGGAATTATAGGGCTGCGTTAATGATCTACAGGACACTTACTCTCATTGTCCCTTTCCTCCCCTAAACCACAGCCTCCCTGAGCCCTTGGCAGATCAAAAGTAGAAGTTCTGACCTCTTGCGGGCACATGCTGATGTCATCGCTTTCTAGTTCTGAATCAGATGGAAAGGTCTCTCTGACACAGATTTCAAACACACATCCTTGCAAAAAGTTGCCCTAGATGTAAAAAGTGACCAGTACGTCACTAGATTCAAGAGAGACACAGAAAAACCTAAAAGAAGATTTCAAGGGACGCATTAGAAATATAAAGGTAGATTTGAGATGGCAACTTAAGCTGAAAGAATGCAGAAAAGAAAAGCTACTGAGGACTTACAAAGCAATCTCTGAGAAAGCAACATAAATGTGTCCCTTCCAGACTGATATTTTCAAAAGCAGGAACCCTTCCTGCTTTTTTGTTTTTTCAGTCTTTATAAACAGAATACCTACTACAGTGCCTAGCACTGGCCATGCTGAATTAATGAATTTAAGAAAACAAAGAAGAAATTGGTTCAGATTTTTTTTTGCATAATGATGTGTGGTGCCTACACTCTGGACCGTAAGCTTGGTAAAGCAACCGATGCATACTTGCAGGTAGACTGACAGTAAGACACACACACTCACATACCTTCCGTCGTGTCACAGGCGTAGTGACAATGCCACCAAGGCCTAAGAGGAGAAAGTTTTGAGGAAAACAAGGAAATCTGAAACATCATTCAAGGTAACAGAAGTCAAAATGTTCAGGGTATAAAGTTACTCAGACAGCAGGCCTAGACAAAATAAACACTTGTTCTATTACCTTTTTGTTTTGTTGTCATGGGAATCTGTGTTTAGGAACACTTATTTTCTGCAACTAGATGATAGAGCAGTAAAAGGGGGATGGCTTTCATAAAAGAGAGAAACCTATATCTATAAAGGCAGAAAAGTAAATAAATCCTATGGGTTTTTATACGGTGACATGTGTGGAATCTGTCAATCTATAAGATTTATTCAAGTTAACAGAGAAGTCATTGGGGGCTCCTAGCCAAAACATTATTAACAGGTAACAATAATCCAACCTCTACTAAAATTATTGTGATGGGGGCAATGCAGAGGAATGTAAAGCAGATACAGGGCCAAATAAAACAGAAAATAAATGAGATCTTAAAAGTTGAAAGAAGGTAAAAATGACTTTTTAAAAATAACCCAATAGTAAGAAAAAACCTAGAAGCCCAAAGAAGTTAGAAAACATTCAACCTGCCAGCAGGCTAATCTTCTTTTGTCAGAAGTCTACAGCTAATCTCTTTGCTCCCTTCCTTTTGGCAACAGAAACCTGAAAAGTGAAGTTAAGCTCCACATGTTATTTAAAGAGCTGGACTGGAATACCCTGCATTTCTAGGGCCCACCAAAAGTACTGGCTCTGGTACACTGAGCCTTCTGGAATGAGAGTTGTTGAATACAGATCAGGGCTGTACACCAATTCATCTGACTCCCCCATTCTACCCTAAACTACAGTTAGCACCTCTAAATGGGTGAGGAACAGAAATGAAAAAACAGGGACCCCAGAGCAGAGTGATCTGTTAAAACACACGTTAGATCATGTCTCCCCTCTGGTTATAACCCTCCATGGTCTTCCGTCTCAGAGTAAAAGGCACAATTCTTACAAAGGCAAATAAGACCCTTTATGATCCCAGCACCTCTGTAGCCCCTCCACTCGCTTCCCCTACTACTATTTGGCCCCTGGTTCATTCAGTTCGAGCCATACTGGTCTTCCAGCTATGCTAGAGAATGAGGCCTTTGCCTCAGGGCATGTGCTGATCCCTCAACACGGAATTGTTCTTCCCTCCCCATTCAGGCCCAACCAGTGTACTACATCACCTCCTTCAGGTCGTTGCTCAATTGTCACTTTATCACTGAGGTCTACCCTGCTTAAAAGTGCAACACAGGGCTTCCCTGGTGGCGC
Organism: Leucopleurus acutus; assembly: GCF_964270905.1. NCBI lineage: Eukaryota > Metazoa > Chordata > Mammalia > Artiodactyla > Delphinidae > Leucopleurus > Leucopleurus acutus. The sequence continues at coordinate 67,069,162 of NC_139153.1, read as the reverse complement.
AGTTGGTTGAGAGTCCGCCTGCCGATGCAGGGGACACGGGTTCGAGCCCCAGTACGGGAAGATCCCACATGTCGCGGAGTGGCTGCACCCGTGAGACATGGCTGCTGAGCCTGCAAGTCCGGAGCCTGTGCTCCGCAACGGGAGAGGCCACAACAGTGAGAGGCCCACGTACAGCAGAAAAAAAAAAAAAAAAAAAAAAAAGTGCAACACAGCCATCCCAGTATTCCCTCTCTTTTCCTTACTTTATTCCCTCATAGTATTTATCACCTGACACGTTATAAATTTTAATTTTTTGTTTATTGTCTACTTTTATTCCCCTGCCCTTAGAATATAGTTTTTTTGGTTTTTTTTTTTTTTGTGGTACACAGGCCTCTCACCGTTGTGGCCTCTCCCGTTGCGGAGCACAGGCTCTGGACGCGCAGGCTCAGCGGCCATGGCTCACGGGCCTAGCCGCTCCGTGGCATGTGGGATCCTCCCAGACCGGGGCACGAACCCGTGTCCCCTGCATCGGCAGGCGGACTCTCAACCACTGCGCCACCAGGGAAGCCCAGAATATAGTTTCTTATGGGCAGAAATTTTTGTCTGTTTTGCTCATACTCTAGCACCTAAAGAGTGACCCACGCATAACAGGTGCTCAAAGTATCGGTATAACAAAGTCCTGGCCTCAAGGAGATTATTAGCATGAACCCATCCTCTTCTCCCTATAAGACTCCAAAGTTAGATCCTGTGCCCTGTAAGACTCCAAAGTTAGATATATCCATTTGTCCAAGGCCAAAACTTAGGGATCATTCTACACCCCTCTCTCTTCTGTACTTTCTCCCCCACGTTCAGCCTAGGAGCCAAGCCCAGGATCCATTTGTCAAAAGTGCAGAATTTACAGGCCACCATCTACTTCCTCCCTAGAATAAATTATTAAAAGGCTAAAATGCTGGGAAACTGGTTAATTTTATAAATCCTTAACAGACATGTACTGAACTTACAGAAGGACTATGCAAAGACAACTACTTCTAATACTAAAAGCTTCATTTATTTAAAAAAATTTTTTTTCGAGTTTAAAGAGGTTTTATTTGTCCTGAAGAAACCCGTGCATCACTTCCAAGTACATGGCAACCATGAAATGATATTCCTAGGTTCCAGAGTCAGGGGAAGCCACTTTATAATGAGGTTTTTTTGAGCTCTATAGTAATTATATCTCTTGGATAGAAACAAATCAATATCAAATTTCACAGTAAAGAGCAAAAGTCCAGTGTATTTTCAAAGGCCTAGAGAGGCAGTTATTTCTATTTATATCCTATACTATACTTACATAACAGAAGCACATACAGAGAATCTCAACTTTCCAAAATGTGCACAGAAGAATTTCAAGCCAAGGGGATTCATAAATTCAGGAATTAACTAGTTGCACTGATGATCCTTTGGGAAAAAATGTAATCTGGGCAATGAGTCCATTTTTGGTCTATCAATTCTGAGGAAGAGATATGACTTTAATAAGTCATTACCTCAGATTAGCTAGGCTGACATTGGTGGGATTGGTTAGTCATAGTTCTACTATTTCAAGTGACCCAGCAACCCCTTTCTTCACAAAAGGAGGGAGGGGAGAGGCAAACAGCACAAGAGAAGGTGCCACCACACAATCTTAGCAGTCTACAAGTACAGGAAAGAATTCTAAAGTGTTGAAACCCCAGAACCAAATCCAAAGTAGCACTGACAAGTATGCCATTCCTTTAAGGAGTCCAGCTCCTCATCTATACAACTGGGTTAATACCAGCCTTCACAGAGCCAGTGAAAACTGAATAACAATGCTTTGAAATGCAAATACATTATGAAGTGTAAAATCCCATAAAAATGTCAGTTAATACTAAAGTGAGAGGGATCTAGCACAGTGACTTCTTCCACCTTTGAATCCTAAGCCCCAGGGTCTCAGCACCATCTGCACTATTGCCCATGAAAGGCAAAGTCAATGCAGATCATCTCTGAGGCTGATTTAGAGGGAAATCAAAAGCATAGTCCTCAGTATCAAGAAATTAAACTGGCAGAACTGAAAAGCCAGAGGTTCAGGATATCCTTATTTTAAAATGGGAGCCAGTGGAAACGTTTCAGTGGAAAATGGAATCCGATAAATAAAGGATGACTTTATAGCCAACCTGATTGAACTCTTTCTTAAAAGTCTGTATCAATAATACAAATATTTGCCATTGTGTTTAACTATTTATTGGTTGGCACTGGTAACATGCAGACAAACACCTTGCTTTTGGTTACAAAGGAAAGCAAATGGGAAGCAAGATCACCATGGGCCTATTATCACCACTAGGAAAATAAACGGCACACCCCTCTCACTCATTAGGAGTCAAGAAAGTCACCTTTGCATACTCAATAATGACGTGCTTTTATTTATTCGTGCCCTGGCTCATGCTAAAAAAAGGAAAAGATTTAAAATGGTGAAGGGCCATTGATACTAAAAAAATTTAGCTTCACTTTTTTTTCTAATAAATTTTTCTTTTACTATTTATTTTTGGCTGCGTTGGGTCTTCTTTGCTGTGCACAGGCTTTCTCTAGTTGCAGTGAGTGGAGGCTACTCTTTGTTGCAGTGCGCGGGCTTCTTATTGCGGTGGCTTCTCTTGTTGTGGAACATGGGCTCTAGGTGCACGGGCTTCAGTAGTTGTAGCACGCGGGCTCCGTAGTTGTGGCTCGCGGGCTCTAGAGCGCAGGCTCAGTAGTTGTGGTGCAAGGGCTTAGTTGCTCCGTGGCATGTGGGATCTTCCTGGACCAGGGCTCGAACCCATGTCTCCTGCATTGGCAGGCGGATTCTTAACCACTGCGCCACCAGGGAAGTCCTTCACTTATTTTTATTAGTTATTTACACACAATCTTGTTCCACAAAGCATTTAGGAAGTTGGATTTGATTTCTTAGTAAATTTTGCCATCCTTTTACCAAAAGTTTTGTTATACACTTTATATACTGATGATAAACATAAAATGCACAGCACAATGCCTGGAACATAGAACACAATCCATAAATGTAGTTATTATTTGCATCAGGCTATAAACCCTATCAGGGAATGGACTGTCTTATTCTGTCTTGCTTAACAGTCTAGCTCAAGAAACCTAGCCTGCTATCTGGTCCATAGTTGGTACTCAATAAATATTGTTTAATAAATGATTGAATATGATTTAAGAATAATTCTCAACACTCACCTATTTTATGGTACTAGTGCCCCACCTCCTGTAATCAGAGGCAAGTGTCTGGAAAACCCATACACCAGAGGAAAGGCATTTAAGTTCCTGTTTATATTTCCTTAAACTCACCACAAAGCTCCTCCCCCTCCTTCTGTCCCCAAACCACAAAATCAATGCTGTGCAACAATGTATTCTTCAAAAATCTTGTTTCATTTCCCCTCACAGACAACAAAGTTCCTTAAAATTGCAAGACTTAGTTTAGTTCCTTTTACCCCTTAAAAAGGAAAGGCATATTTGTAAAACCCTATCAATTCCCAAATTTCTAGTCTGATTCCTTGATCTTTAATTCACGGTTGGTTATCACTCAGGTTGCTACATACTTGCTTTACTATATATACTTATTACAAATTAAAATACTGAAAATTGGCTTAATATTTAAAAAAATTTTTTTTAAGTTCCACATCAAAGTGTATCACACTTCAGAGCAATCAAATTAGGAAACTGACACAGATTACTTCAGTGACATTGCATTCCTTGAAATACTTTCAGAGATTCTTTTTTGGAACTGACTTCAGATCTAGTTCTACAAGTCACACAGGAAATTCTGTGTCATTACTTTATGGTTACAACTTATATCTGACCTAAAACAGTATCATCAACCTGGCTACCTAATCTTTTTCACCAGACTTCAGTCCAATTTTCTAAATTATTTCAGATTCAATTTGATTTTGTTATTTCCTAAAATTAAATCTGCTCTCAAGAAAATGAAGATAGTGAAAAATAACACAGGCTCCAAAGTGGATTCTAAGAGAAGTTAAAAAAAAAGTTTTCTGCCACACCTGAAAGTTGCTAATTGAAAGAACAACTTCAAATAACTACTCTGAATGAGATAACACTTGTACATCTAAATTCTGATACTTTCAATCCAAAATCAGTTACATTTGTTTATGGCCAACTGTCACATAATATCAGTTATTTTTCTCCACCAATATGCTATAGGTTACATCTTAAATACCCTTAGCAGAACTGCCTCCATGGAAAGACACACAAGAAACTTAACAGTGGTTGTCTCTGAGGAAAGGAATAGCACAATTGGAGAACAAGAAAGGAAAGGCAACTTTTCGCTATCTTTTTATACCTTCTGAATTTTATACAATGTGAATGTATCACCTACTTTTAAAAACCTGTTTAACAAGATTACTTCCAAGTGTCAGATATTGATGGTTTCTAAAAGCCAGAAAAGTACAGTACTAAAAAAACATGGAGTTCATTTTAATGGCACTTCGATGTAAATCTGGATCTCCAGAGCTAAGGCAGAGCTATTCACACCAATGTAGGGAAACCTTGCAAGGAATTCTTTTCAAGTTCACTAAACTCCCCATAGTTGAGCTGTTCTGCTGTATCACTCCTTAAGGTTTAAACATTATTGGAAACAAAAACTCGGTACCACAAAAATTAATGTGTCAATTCAAGAATGAAAAATGGAGGTAAACTAATGAGCTATTAAAGGAGCAATGATCCAAACACATCTTCGAAAATTAGCAAATCAACAGCACACTATAAAAATGGAAAAAAGATGTCAAGCATAGTGCCATCAGCAACATAACTCAAACAGCCTGAACCAGAAAATGCAATATGATCTGTTGCTGGACACAATTGCACAATCTCAATTACCCAGAAGATTCTATAAACCGGAAATTCATGCTGGGGCTTTAAGAAACAGAGGAATTATATTTAAAGATTAACAAGTCCAAAAGCCTGGAATTTGTGGCGAAACAAGAAAATAATTTTGTAGACCTCTCTTCAAATGATGCATGCACAGGAATTACATGAATTAGCTTCAGATCAGGAGGTCTCAAATTTCAGTACATCTAAAATATAGTGTTTAAAGCCTTGAAAGTTAGAAAAGTTTAGTGAAACATTTCAGGTCTGAACATTTTACAGTATCATTTAATTGAAAACACATTCACAGTGTGAATTAAAGCTGCAAAGTGTCTCTTCCTTCCTTTGCTATATATTCCATATCCATATCGTGTACCTCAGGCTCTAAGTGTAGATAAGTTCCCTGCAAACTCTCAAAGGGACTTTAAAGACACAGTATTTCACAAAAATTATCGCAATTAAAAAATATTTACAATACCTTCCGGCATTGTTAATAACTTTTTGATCTTGAGGGCGTGCATCGGATCTGAATCTCACTTGCTCCAAAGGAGAAAACTGTTTTGTCAAACAATACTTAAACGAGCAGTGGTATGTGACTAATCAGTGAGGCCGCCAGTTTCTCAAGCTGCAGTGTGTTTGCAGGCACTACCACCCACCCCCCACTCTGCGAAAAGGAAATACGCTTTCAACTGAATCGGAAACACACCACACTAAAGCTGGCACAGGACTCACCGAGATAAAGTCGGTATTTTAAGCTCTATGGATAGCTACTAATTCAAGTGCGAATTCAAAAAGAACGCTTCTCAAAATGGGATTTCGACAGAGGTTTGCAAAAAAGCCCGCACTGAACGCCCTTCGTCCTCAGTTTTGTTCAGATGACGGCAGTCTCCCGGTCGAGCTTTGCCCTTCTGTTTCTCCAGGCAGCTCCCCGGGCTTGTCTGCTCCGAGGGCAGGCTCCGGCGCCCAAGGTGGGCACATCTCGGGAGAGAGTCCTTCTGCTCGATGCCAGCTGGGAGATCCCCAAAGAGGGCCCTCCTGTTCCTGTCCCCAAAGCAGCAACCCCCCAAGAAGGGAATGCGCAGGGTGCGAGCCAGGGCCGGGCTCCATCACCCACCGCCCATCGTGGACCTGCGTCCTACACACAGCTGACCACCTATGTGGGTGTGCAGGGTGAGGGGTGCAAGGGGTACAGGGAGAGAAGGACAGGGGTCGAAGGGGCAAGGATGCCCTCCCCCAAGGAAAATTCCTACCGCTTGGTGCATTGCTGAGCCGTGGGGGCAGGCCTGGCTCTGGGGCATAAAGGGTCACCCAGCCCACCGAGGCCCCGAGCCCGGTGACACTCACCACACGGAGCCATAGGCGCCGGAGCCCACCGGGGACAGGTTTTGGTAACGCTCGGGCACCTCCCAGATTGTCTTGTTCAGCTCCTGCCGGTAGAACGTGGGCCTCTCCTGAGACATCTTCCAGCGGTGGCCGCGGGGCGAGGAGGTGGCCCTGCGGGGCCCCGCCTGCGCCCGCACCCGCTTCCCCGACCTCGTCGCCCGGCCGGACGGGCGGGGGACCCTGCGCTGGCCGCCCGCGCAGGTGTGAGTGCCGCGAGCCAGACGACTCCCGCGCGCGCGGCCCCTGTCAGCCGCAGCGGCTGGACGCTCCTCCGCGACGGGGGTGAGCCCTGCTAAAGGCAGGGGCACGCTCAGGGGCTCAAGGCTGCGCCCGCCAGGGTCTCGCTGCACCCTCTCCAGACCAGGCCGACTCCCGGCTGCACCGCGGGACTACGGCTCCAGCTGCAGCGACCGCGGAGGTTCCAGTGGTCGCCGTTCCACAGCCTGCGAACAGGAGCCTCCCGCCGTACTCTCGCGAGAACAGCTCCGGGGCCTCTCTGCGAGCCGAGATTTTACCCAATATGGAACCTGCCCAAGGGAGGGGGTTAATGAGAGGAGAGGATGGGAGGAGCAATTCTCGCGAGAAGAGAACAACAGCTGGCCACCAGAGGTAGGGACTGCTCTTAAGGGCGCCAAGGCGGACCCGAGAAGGAGGGGATAAGCAGACAACACATGCCGCGTGCGCCCCGCCGTGGTCGGCGGGGCAAACGCCTGGCTCCCAGGTGGAAAGCGACATTGACAAACAAGGTGTCGGGAAAAGAGCCAAAAGACCTTTGAACTGCGGGTAGTCACCAGCAGCCAGCCGAGCACCTGCTCAGCAGAACCCCCAATTTCCAAGAAATACTTGCATAATAAAAAGGAAGGTTCCGGCCAGAAAGCCGTTGCAGTCCCATCTGCTCAAGGACATACACGGCTTACTCTTCGGAATTCTGACGAAATCTGTCCCAAAGGTAAATATTAGCCCTGCATTAAGGTTGAGGTTTTCCACCCAAACTCTTCTAGTAGTTCTCAAACTTTTATGTGTAGAAGAATCACCTTGAGAGTTTAAAAATGCATATTCCCAGGATCCACAGTGAGTTTAGTTGGAGAGGTCCGTGATGCGCACCAAGAACGTGTATTTTTACAATACGCCCCAGGTAATTCAGATTCAGGAAAGTCCCTGGTATCTCCCTTTGAGAAGTATTTTTAAACCATTACCCTGAAGGTTTGAAACTGATTCCTACCTTGAAGAGCTTCCAGTGAAGAGGATTTTAAGAATTTTAATCATGGCTCTCAGAGTAAGAACAGTGCAGAGAGTAGTCTTCCGGCAGTGTCATATTGGGCAAGTCAATTGACATTTCTCAGACCTTAGTTCCAGTTTATGCAAAGAGAATTCCTGCCCCACATTCCCACCTGAAAGGTGAACAAGATAATAAATGTGAATGGGCAAGGTATTCTAACCCCATACCTTGCCACCACTGTTAACCTATTCCTACGCTAAAGCTGTAACAATAGGCAGAATTGGACCCTATCTTATTCTTAGTCATTTCTTTTAGAAATAACTAGATTCAAGCCAGGACAATTCTCATCACTATCCATGATTATTCTCTTTTGTGTATGCATCCCTTGCAGTGCTCAGACTTTGCCTATCTTGTTCCAGCATCTAGCACAGTGCCTAGAACATAAAAGGTACTTCATAAATATTTGTTGAACAAATTATGAACAATGACCATGATCTCAATTTAGGAGGCGGTGCAGGATTCTCAGTTCTCCTCAAAGAAAACCGAAATAAAACCCCAAACCAGGGTCATGGGTGATTTGTGGAAAGCTTTCTTTGGATTCAATGTGACTTAGCCTGGAATGTGACTCTTGCCTACGAAGACATGTTGCTTAAAAATGTTCCAAGGGACTTCCCTGGTGACACAGGCAGGTTAATCCGCCTGCCAATGCAGGGGAGACGGGTTTGAGCCCTGGTCCGGGAAGATCCCACATGCCGCGGAGCAACTAAGCCCATGTGCCACAACTACTGGGCCCACGCTCTAAGGCCTGAGAGCCACAACTACGGAAGCCTGTGCTCCTAGAGCCATGCTCCGCAAGAAGAGAAGCCACCACAATGAGAAGCTGCACACCTAGAGCCCGTGCTCCGCATCAAAGGGTAGCCCCCACTCACCGCAACTAGAGAAAGCCCGCGCACAGCAGCAAAGACCCAACACACCCAAAAATAAAAATAAAGAAATAAATTAATAAAAAATAAAAATGTTCCAATTCAACCTGCAGGGTAGGGAGCTTTCTAAGAAGTATCAGAGGTTGAAGGAGGAAGTGAGAGCAAAAATGCAACTGTAAAGATATGAGGGGTGGGAGTGGGGAATCAAGGTGATGAGTGCAAGGATACAAGGGAGGAAACCTGGAAGTAGGAATTCTAAGAAATTCGTATATTTATCCAACAAATTGGAATGATGAAGTGAGAGTGACCAAAAGGGTAAAGATGAGCAATACATTCACTCATTCAACAAATATGTATTGAATGCATCCTAGATACCCGGCACTTCTGATGGAAAAGTGATTAAAAAGCAGAGAGTTGCTGCCTATGTGGAGCTTACAGTGAACAGCAGGGCAATCATTCAATTATTCAACACAAATTTATTGTGCACTTACTAGGTCTATCACATTGCTTTAGGCACCAATGATACAGCAGTTAATGAAAGAGAAAAATCCCTGCCCTTTTGGGGATGAGACAAATTACAAAAAGGGATAGGTAAAGTGAACAATATATTAGACACTAATACAGGAATCAAGCAAGTGTAAAACTGCAACTGAGCCAAGCAGGAATACAAGGCACAGTGAGAGGCAGTGATTGGTATTGAGCCTCACAAGGAGGTTAAGGGGGATTAGGGGCGGGGAGCAGAGCAGGAGACCTGGGCAGCAGAGTGTCCTTCAGTGGAAGAAGCCAAGCTTGTGGGGCTGAGAATTAAGGTTGGAGACCTCGGTGACCCTCTAGCCTCCAGCTTCCTCCCGCGTCTTCTCTTCCCCCAGGGTCGTCGGGAGACTCAAGTGAATTACTGTACGTGAAGTGCGGGGCGCGAGGCCTGGCATCAAGGAGGCCCTCAATCAAGAGTCGTCGAGAGCGGAGGGCTGGGTGACACAGGTAACCGCGGCGCAGCTGGGCCTCTCCCCGCTCCCCACCTCGGCTGCCCAGGCTCCGCTTCCTCGCCCCGCTCTTGTCCCCCGCCCGCCAGAACGCCCGCGGGTTCGGACGCAACGGCTTGGGAACCGCCGGCGTCCGCGTCCACAGCGTCGCCCGCCTGGCCGGAGCTGCTTCCGGCTCCAGCGCCCGCCCTCCCGCCGCAGCCCGGGAACCAGGTGAGCCGAGGAAGGAGGGGAGCCGCTGCCGGAGCCGCCCAGGGCCGCGGGCTGCAGGTGGTGGCGGCGGTGCCCCGGCCCGGGCGTCGGGTGCGAAGGACCAGCCCCTCGTTACACTCGGAAGTCCCTGGGCGGGGCCCGCGGCGGTCACCGCAGGGCTAGGCACGTCGCGGCCGCTCAGTCAGTGTTTGGGGAATGAATGAATGACGGCCGTCCCTGGGAGCTTCTCTCTCTTACGTGTCGGCTCTACTTGTGAAAGGCCGCGTGGAACAGCAGTGAGGAGAGATGGTGTGTGCGTTTGGCAAGTTGAATCCTTCCACACTCGTGGGTCTCAGTTGTCAGAAGCGCCAGAACTGGTCTACTCCATGAGCCTCACCTGACTCCCCCACCCGCCTCCTCCTGAGGCCTGACTGCCCAGACGCTCTTCCTCCTTTCATACTTCACTGCTTTTGTTCATTTTGTTCCTTCTGACTGAGCCCCCACTTCCACCTCTCTTGGCCCCTTTCTTTTCCTGTTAAGTCCTGTTTATGTATGTGTCCCTCTGCGAAGCCTTCTCCAACATCCCCACCCCAATAATGAGTTTCTCTCCTGCACAGCCCTTTACTAATACTCTCACTAGTTCACATTAAAGGTAGTTGTCGGTGTGTTCCCACCATCCCCAGCCACTAGACCGAGTGACTGAAAGATACTGAACGCAATGCTCTTTGCTTGTGCCTTTTCTTTTTCCACATACATTCCCCCTTAAAAGCATAGCATAAAAGTATAACGGGCAAAGGGCTGTTGTTTCTGATGGAATTACAAATATTTTTTTTGAAATTCTGGAAGTGAATTTTACCTTCCCATGATTGTAGAGAACATATGAAAGATGACCATATGAGAGGATAGTCTTGAAACTAAACTAAGGTTCAGGATTTCACATCTGTTGGGTTAATAGTCAGAAAACTGGGCTGTATTTAAATATTTTATTCTTGGCTTTTAAAGTACTTTCAACACATTATGTAAAAGAATCAATCGATGGCTGGATGCATAGGGGTAGTATGGAGGAAAGAGCTAGGTCAAAAGTACCCATGTTAACAGTATGCCCAAAACTAGCACTGAATGACTGAATAAAGATAATTAGCTATATTTACAGTGGTCTTCATATTTCATTGTGTATCAGAATCATCTGGAGGGCTTCTTAAAACAGACTGCTAGCACATCCTCAGAATTTCTGATTAATTTTGTCTTGCTAGTTGGGCCTGAGAATTTGCATTTTCAACAAGTTGCCAGATGATGCTGATGTTGTTTGTGGGACCAAGTGTGGGCTACAGAGATTAATTTCTATTAGTTAGTAGTGAATCCAGATGTCCCAAACTATGTCACATTTGTAGAATATGAAAATAAAACCTTAAGTTGTTCAGACCATGGCCCACCCACCTAAATATTTTGTCTGATGGCAGGAAGCATCAGGGAATTGTAGGAGTCAGTAACCGAGATTCCCTTTTTTGTTGTGTCTCAGCTGAAAGGTCATTATCCCATCAGTATAGTTGGGATTACTTTCTTCGGAAATGCATCATCTTTTCCACGTTAAAGTACATTTGCCACTTGTCAGTAACAGCTTCTGATCATCATACCTTATAGGGAAGGGTCCTGCTAGTGCATAAAAACAAGCCAGTAGGGCTTCTGTGAAGTCAAGAAAGACATAATGGAACTGAAGAAATTTCAGAGATGACTACTAAAAACAAAACAATAAGGAAATTATGTGTTTTCCCTTGCTGCCTTTATCCAGTCATATGATAAGTCCTTTAAAGACAGCTTTCTACCTGCCCCTCCTAGCCATCCTGACTGTGGTCCCATGAGTTGTGACTTGATTGCCTCTCCCTTAGACTACCATGGTAGTAATGGGCTCCCACTGGTCTTTTTGCCTCAGTCTCTCCTATCTCCAGTGCTGTACAGTAGAACTTTCTGTGATGATGGAAATGGTTTATACCTGCCCTGTCCAGTACAGTAGCCCCTGCCACACATGGCTGTTGAGCACTTGAAATGTAGCTAGTGTGACTAAGGAGCTGAATTTTTCATTTTATTTATTTATAATCTTTAGGCCGTGCCACGCGGCATGTGGGACCTTAGTTCCCTGACCAGGGATCAAACCCGTGGCCCCTGCAGTGAAGCGTGGAGTCTTAACCACTGGACCGAAAGGGAAGTCCCTCATTTAATTTTAATTTTATTTAATTTAAATAGCCACAGGTAGCCAGTGGCTACCGTACTGGGCAGCACAGCTCTAGACTATACCACTGATATGATTCATCTTCCCAAAACACATCTCTGTGCATATTACTACTCCTTCTCGAACATTTTAAATAGCTAAAAAGTCCAGGTTCAGCCCAACATTCAAGACCCTCCAGAAGTAGGCCTCAACCTACTTTTTTGGGTTTGACACTGACTTTATTCAGGCCTATTGAATTACTTGCCTTATATTATCTCTGTAATTTTATCCTGTTCTCTTTCTGAAATACCTTATTCTCTTCCCTGCCCCCAGCTTAGCCAGAGCAGAGTTCAAACCATATCTCCCCTAGGAGGACTTCCTCATCCTTCTAGGTTGGGGTTATTAATCCCACTCTATAGGAGATCATGTGGCATTAGATGTGACATCTATTTTAGAATCACAAAGACCAGGTTCAGATTCTGGCTCTGCTGTTTAATAGTTATATGATTCTGAGGAACCCGCTAAACTCACAAGTGAAATGAGTATAATCATTATCAGGAAAATAATACCTATCTTTTGAGATGATGTGTGTGAAGAAGCTGGCATATGGCAGGCCAGCAATAAATGTTAATTCCTGTCTTTCCCACCTCTAAAGTCTTATAGCACCATATGTTGGTAATTTTATTCTACTAAATTGTAGAGTCTTTGTCCTTTTTTTTTTTTTTTTTTTTTTTGTCTGAGGTTCCCTGACCAGGGATTGAACCTGTGCCCCCTGCATTGGAAGCACAGTCTTAACCACAGGACTGCCAGGGAAGTCCCAAGTCTTTGTCCTTTTGTATCCTCAGAGCACCTAGCATTCAGCAAATGTTTGTGGAACACTGAATTAATCGACCACAGGTGAAATAGCATTCGTCAGTCAGAAATAAATGAAGGCCAAGAATGCATATGGTAGAAATTCACAAGATTGTGAAAATGAAAGCAGACAACCCCACCAAATCCTGGTCTAGTAGATGGTGGCCACCTCTTGAAATATAAATGATGTAGACTGAAGACAATAAAATGAAATCCTTCTTTCCATAAGTGAACTGATGAGATATAATACCTCCTAAGGGTGCGACAACAGAAAACATAAATGCTTTAGCTTTGAAAGAGAGAGAAATTCTTGGGGTATAAACTATAATTTGTGATGGGAGGAGATAAGGATATTTTGTCTTTAACAACAAGGCTCTGGGGACAGAAGTCACACACTGGTGGTTCACAGACTGAATCTAGCCTGCAGAGATGTTTTGTTAGATGTGTACCGTGTTTTTAAAAATATGTAAGGTAATCAACAACATTTAAAAGTCAGAAGATTTCACATAAAAATCTGGAATTATGACTTCTCTGGGAAAAGATCAGATCTGGCCATGCTGGACCCCACATGACCCATGGCAACAATTGCTGCAGTTGAGTAGCTGCAGCTACCTGTCCCAGGCCCACTGTTTCCACTATGCTTGATGTTCATATGTTGCCTGCTTCATGCCTGCTTCGTGCTACTTTCAGAAACAAAATGCTGGATTCTAGACACTGCATCTAACCCAGGATGGCAATTTTTATAATCTCAATATAATAAGCAAGTTAATTAGGCTCTTTTCAGTTGCCAGGAACAGATATATTCTAGTCATAGAAGTTTATTGTAAGATTACATAGGAAAAGTAAGGAAGACTGGATCAATATTCCTATGGGTGGAGGAAAGAAAGGGAAAAATATTACTTATGTTTTAGTATACAGTTCTGCTTTTTTTTTCTGTAAGACACGAAGTACTGATTCTCTTAATACATTGTAAAATACCTCTTCCATCCTCTTCTGTATTCCCTAACCACACTCACTTTATTGAATTTGTGATCATTAGTTCATAAGTGTTATACAGCTCACCCCTGCTACCCAATGCTTTGAGAGTAAACATACATTATATAACTATGGTCAAGTTACCTAACTTTTCCAAAACCTCAGTTTTATCACCTATAAAATGAGGATAATAGTAGTACTACGATTGTTGTTGGAATTAAAAGAAATAACTCATGAAAAAAATCTAGTGCAATCCTTGGTATATAATAAGTGCTCTACAAATGTTGGTGTTGATAATGTTTCTGCTGCTGAAGATACAGGATAATTCTGATGGAAAACAAATGTTGCTGATACATTGAACTTGTTTGCAGCCTCACCTATACAAGAACTACTTGTGTAATCTGCATAATTTGAGTGTTTACCTATATATTTTATAACTATGCAAAATATATATATGTATACTTTTTACACATTTGTGTGGAAGAATATTAGAGTTCATGCTGTTTTTATTATTCAGAAACACAGATGATCAAGAACAGTTATACCTTCTCCCAGAGATGGATCTATATCCATCCTCATTAACTCTTTCTTCTCATTCTCTTTAAAACAGCAGGATGATACTACAGATTTTTAAAGCTTAAAGTGACCTTAGAGATCATATTGTCAAACCATGTCATTTTATGGACAAGGAAACTGAAATTCACTTTCTAAGAAACTTGCCCCCAGTCATACAGCTAGTTAGAAAAACAGCCAGGGCTAGAACTCCAGAATCCTGATATCCTGTGCAGTGCTTTTCTGCTACATCATGATGCCACTAACTGGATACTTGACCATAATTCAAGAAATACTTGTTGAGGGCCTGCTAAGCGTCAGGCATTATCCTGGGCTCTGGGGATACAGCCATGAACAAAGTCTTGCCTCTTGGATTTACATTTTAGTGTGGGAAACAGACAATGAACAAATAGACAAATATTGAATCAGGTACTGGTTAGTTCTATGAAGAAAGGAAAAGGGTAAAGGGATAATGATGGATGCTATTTTAGAGAGAAAAGGAATTAAAAGACACTATGTTGACCCTTTAACCCTTAGCATTTTCAGTGAAAATTGGTGATTATACTTTTACCTCTTAATCTTTTCCCCTGCAACATAGCAACATAATTGAATATAAAGAAAACTAGGCTTTCTAGCTGGACACCTGGGTTCTAGTCCTGACTCTAATTATTCAAAAACCAAGGTTGTTTAAACTTCTGGGCTTTGGTTTCTCCATTTTGAAAATGAAAATAATATATACCTTGCTTTCTTTATAGGGTTGTTTTAAGTATAAAATTATACAATAAATGGAATGTTTATTTCCATAAAAATGTGCCAAGGATCTAGACTTTTTAAAAACTCTTTGTTTAACTTCTTTCCACTTATCCAGGAATGATGCAACCAGAGAGGAGCTTCCAGAGTTTGGGCTCTAGATACAGGCAAAACTCTTTCATGTATGATGTGAAGCGAGATGTGTACAATGAGGAGAACTTTCAACAGGAGTACAGAAGGAAGACCGCTTTCTCTGGGAAGTTGGACATCGACATCAGCACCATCAGTCACCATGTCCAGTGCCGGTGCGTGTGTGCGATCATTCAGCTGCCACCAAGCTGGCAGCCCTAAAACTCTACTTGACACCTTTGGTGCCTACTTCTGTTTTCCTCCTCTGAATTCCTGTCATCAGAACCCTTAGCTTATTGCATAATTCCTCTACAGTTTTCTTGTGGTTTGTCTTGTAGCACCTTCTTTTTTTTTTTTTTGCGGTATGCGGGCCTCTCACTGTTGTGGCCTCTTCCGTTGCGGAGCACAGGCTCTGGATGCGCAGGCTCAGCGGCCATGGCTCACGGGCCTAGCTGCTCCACGGCATGTGGGATCTTCCCGGACTGGGGCACGAACCCGTGTCCACTGCATCGGCAGGCGGACTCCCAACCACTGCACCACCAGGGAAGCCCCCTTCTTTTTTTTTTTTGCTTTTTAAAATTTTTATTTTTGGCTGTGTTGGGTCTTTGTTGCTGCACACTGGCTTTCTCGTTGCTGCGCGGGCTCCTCATCGCGGTGGCTTCTCTTGTTATGGAGCACGGGCTCTAGGTGTGCAGGCTTCGGTAGTTGTGGCGCGTGGGCTCAGCAGTTGTGGCGTGTGGGCTCAGTAATTGTGGCACACGGGCTTAGTCGCTCCGTGGCATGTGGGATCTTCCCAGACCAGGGATCGAACCCGTGTCCCCTGCATCGGCAGGCAGATTCTTAACCACTGCACCACCAGGGAAGTCCCTTGTAGCACCTTGTTGATTATAAACTTCATGGACATAAAGACCTTGGCTGTCCCCCACAGCATCTAGGGATGGTATTTAATAAATACATTGTTTGATTAACCACTATTGCCAGTCTCCTAACAACAACAACGAAAGCAACCGTGGTGAAATAATTAATGATAGCAGAATGACTATGTAAACCCTATAGTTCAGGAGCCCGTAACCTGTTTTTGTGCTGTGAACCTTTTAGCAGTCTATCAGAGCTAATGAACATCCTTTCAGAATATTTTTTTTTTTACTTTTTTAAATTGTGGTAAAATATATATAATATAAAATTTGTTGTTTTAACCATTTTAAAGTGTACAAATTAGCAGCATTAATGGCATTCACGTTGTTGTGCAACCATCACCACTATCTATTTCCAAAACTTTTTCATCACCCCAAACAGAAACTCTGTACCCATTAGGCAATAACTCCCCATTTCCCCCTCCTCCAGCCCCTGGTAACCTCTCTTCTACTTTCTGTCTCTATGGATTGTGTATTCTAAATATTTCATTTAAATGGAATCAGACAATATTTGTCTTTCATGTCTGGTTTATTTCACTTAGCACAATGGTGTAGCGTGGATCGGTGCTTCATTTCATTTTATGGCTGATGATACTCCATTGTATGTATGTACCACATTTTGTTTATCCATTCATCTGTTAGGTTGTTTCCAATTTTTGTCTATCGTGAATAATGCTACCATGAATATTGGCATAGGAGTATCTGTTCAAGTCCCTGCTTACAATTCTTTTAGGTATACACCTAAGAGTGGACTTGTTGGATCATATATTTAACTTTTTTTTTTTTTTTTTTTTTTTGCGGTACACGGGCCTGTCACTGTTGTGGCCTCTCCCGTTGCGGAGCACAGGCTCCGGACGCGCAAGCTCAGCAGCCATGGCTCACGGGCCCAGCCGCTCCGCGGCATGTGGGATCTTCCCGGACTGGGGCACGAACCTGTGTCCCCTGCATCGGCAGGCACACTCTCAACCACTGTGCCACCAGGGAAGCCCCTGTTTAACTTTTTGAGGAATTCTTTTTCACAGCAGCTGCAGCATTGTGCATTCACATCAGCAAGTGTTCCAATTTCTCCATATCCTCTCTAACATTTGTTATTTTCCATTTTTTTTAATTATAGCCATACTAGTAGGTGTAAAATGGTATCACATTGTGTGTTGCTTTTTTTTTTTTGCATTTCCCTAATAACTAAATATGATGAGCATCTTTTCGTGTGCTTATTGGTCACTCGTGTATCTTTTTTGAAGAAATGTCTATTTACTTCCTTTGCCCTTTTAAAAATTAGGTTGTTTATCTTTTTGTTGTTGAATTATAGGAGTTCTTTATATATTCTGGATATTAAACCCTTATTAGATATATGATTTGCAAATATTTTCTCCCATTCTGTAGGTTGTCTGTTGATAGTGTCCTGTGTACACAGTTTTCATTTTAATGAAATGCTATTTATCTATTTTTTTCTTTTGTTGCTTGTGATTTTTGTGTCACATTTAAGAAACTATTGTGAAATCCAAGGTAATGAAGATTTTCCCCTGTTTTCTTCTAAGAGTTTTATAGTTTTAGCTCTTAAATTTAGATCCTTGATCCATTCTGAGTTAATTTTGTATATGGTATAGAGTAAGAGTCTGGCTTCATTTTTTTCCACGTAGCTATCCCATTTTCCCAGCACTATATGTTGAAGAGTCTATTCTTTCTCCATTGAATGGTCTTGGCCAGAATATTTTTAAATGCATAAAATACATAGTATTATAAAGGAAACCAGTTATATTGAAATATAGTTATCAAAATATGAAAATATCCAAAAATTATATTTAATGATTGTGGGTCTAATAACTACCATACTTTCTAAGTAATGATGAATATAAATGCTATTTTAAGGTATCTGCAGCAATTTTAATGTAATATGAAGATATTTGTGATTCTATTGGTGAAGAAGTCAAGCTCTGCTGATACTACTGTGGTTTGTTGTCAATGTTCATAACTGAAGGAAATGCTACATTTCAGTTAGGAGGTTAGTGAAAATAAAGATATAATTTTTCCTAAAGTCACATATCCCCATGAATTCTATCTAGAGACACCTTGATCATCCATGGACCTCAGGTTAAAAACCCTTTGTGACCTACATCATGATATTAACCCTAACTACTCAACCTGTCCTCACTCACACTCCAGATTTATTAGTCCCTCTTGTTCCTTGATTTATCACTCATAATTGGCATGAGTTAGGTGACAAGTGAAGAAGGCCTCCACGCAGCCCTATTGCAGACCTTCCTCCCTCTGAGCCTTCTCCTTTGCCCATATCCTGCCTTTTGCAAGTTGTGGTTTTGGATGTCACTCCCCTGTCCTATATCACAACTCTCATTTTATCTGCTCCAGGATGGGTCAGAGGTCATATATCAAAGAGAGCATTTGGGGGCCACATTGGTTTTGTCTCTACAAAAGGATAATCTTTTCCTGACTTATACCTCATCATAAACAGGTACTACCAAAGAAATTTCAGCCTTATTCCCCTCCAGCTGCCCTATCCTTAGACCCTTAAATCTGACTCACACTGCCTCCCATGGGTTTTTATAGCAGTGCTTATTCCCTACTTCTAAAACAAACAGTTATATCCACTTCTGAATTTTAACCTGAAAGGTAGCACAGCACTGTGGTTAAGAGCAAGGCTAAGAAGCCAGATTGCCTGGTTCTGAATCCCAGTTCTGCTGCTTTCCAACTGTGTGACCTTAGGTAAGCTATCCATGCCTATGGTGCTTCAGTAGCCTCATCTATAAAATGGGGATGATAAAAGCACCTACCTTATAAGGCAATTGTGAGGATTTAAAGAATATTTGTAAAGCACCTAGCAAATAGTAAAATAATAATCTTTTAATTTCATCTCTTCCTTTCTGCAGAAAACCTCATATCTTCCTTCATTTTCTCCCTTTTAGTTACCCAACTGCAATACTCCCTCTCTTTAAAAAAATCTCCCCTGTGCTTTCACATCAACTCTTACATTCCTCACTTTTAAGATGCTTTAACTAGGATCCAGATTCATGTCGAAGTGCTTATAACTCTTCCACCACCAGCTTCAGTTTCTGTTCCTCTAACTCCTTCCTTGATCCCTGTCAGTCTTAGGTCCTCATTATTCCATGTCCATTTTATTTTTTTGCCATGTCAGAGAGCTTTGATGACTCTCCCTAGGGTCGCTGGTCTTCCAGGGTGGCACATGGAGAGGAAGGGACACTGGACCAGATGCAGAAACAAATTGTCCCAATGCCATGCTGTATTCTCCCCCATAGAGGGCCGTAATTGGAGACAGCACACTCTCCACACCCAGGGATTCTCATAAAAATAGCAATGTGTTGTTCTTTCTAAACCTATGGTCTTGCTTCTGGCTCCTGAGCAGAATTCAACAGCTGTCGATAGGAACTGTGATGGTAATAGACTGGATAGAACACTGAACTAAAAATCACGAAATCTGGATTCTAGCCCCAGTTCTGCCCACACTTGTTACTGTGACCTTGGCAAAGACATTTACACTTCTTTGGCCTTAATTACCTTAGGGACTGTAATGCTCATAGTTGTTAGAGTCAAGCATATTGAAATTACTTCTTTTCTGAGCACACATTTTAGCCTTGCATACACTGAAGTTATATTTGTTGCTACAGTCAAATCGCAATTATTCAGAGATAGCTCATACATGAAAAATCTCCATACTCTTTGTTTTCAGCCCATAATGAGATATAAATAGCAAAAAGCAATTTAAAACCATATTAGCTTTACTAGTGGATTAATTGATTAACAGATTGATTGATTGGTTTACAATGATTCTGCTGCTTTGATGATCTAAAGGTTTAAGTAGGTTTTCTCAATCTCAGTACTGTTGACGTTTCGGACCGTGAAATCATTTCTTGTGGAGGGCTGTCCTGTGCATTGTAGGATGTTTGGTGGCATCCCTGGCCTCTACCCACTAGATGCGAGTCGTGACAATCAAAAATGTCTCCAGACATTACCAGATGTCCCTTAGGGAACAAAATTGCTTCTGGTCGTTATCCACTGGGTTAAAAGATAATAAGGCCTTATTTTATTCCCTTTTCTTTCCATGGCTAATGCCATAAGCACAAGACTCCATATTCTATATTTTCTGTAAATTTCTGCATGTTACAGGTCAAAGCCATGTAGAGTTAATGCTTGGTAAAAATTTTAGTATACAGGAATGATGTGAATGTGTTAATTCTTTGCCACCCACCAATAGCACATCTCAAAACACTGTCCTTACCAAGAGAAAGCCATAACAGTCCATTTTTCTACTGGAAAATTTTGGTAGGTTGAATTCTTTTCAAACATTCTGTAAAACCACAGGCCTGATTCGTATGCTGGACTTACAAGGCCTAGTTCTTGTCATACATATGGCACCGGATCTCAGTTGAAGGTGATACTGTCCCCCAGGGAACATTTAGCAGTGTCTGGAGACATTTTTCATTGTCACAACTAGGGGAGGGGATGCTACTGGCATCTAATGGGTAGAGATCGGAGATGCTGCTAAACATCCTACAATGCACAGGACAG
Source organism: Leucopleurus acutus (assembly GCF_964270905.1). Lineage (NCBI taxonomy): Eukaryota > Metazoa > Chordata > Mammalia > Artiodactyla > Delphinidae > Leucopleurus > Leucopleurus acutus. The sequence continues at coordinate 67,048,703 of NC_139153.1, read as the reverse complement.
CCTCACAACAAAGACTTATCCAGTCCAATATGTCCAAATATCAGTAGTGTTGAAAGAAACTCTGTTGTAGGGGAAGAAGAAGGTACTCACTATGCCTTTTCTTGGCCATGTGGGCTTTTTCTTTGGAGAACCTAATCAAGTCCCTGTTCTTTCTCACAGCTGCTCATGGTACAAGTTTCGAAGATGCATGCTTACCATCTTTCCCTTCCTAGAGTGGATGTGTTTTTATCGATTCAAGGATTGGCTTCTTGGAGACTTACTTGCTGGGATAAGTGTTGGCCTCGTGCAAGTTCCCCAAGGTAAGAAAGATACGAAGATTTTTCACCCACAGACAATACACCAGACCTGGTCACTTGCCCAGAGTAAACAAATTACTTGTGCTAGATGAATAGAAAAAAAATGTGAATTCCATTCACATCATTACCATTTGTTTCCTTACCTGCCAAATTTCTAACTCTTCTAGGGTAGTTCCAAAGTCTCAGTTTAGTTTAGACCCCTGATACTTTCTAGAGTATTTGTAATGTCTGCTCATGGTCATTTTTTGCTCAACTAGTCATTTTATGCTCACTCCAATAGATCTCACTTGGCATTGGTTTTACTTAAAAAGGTGAAGGATAGGAAACACAGCATGCTAGCTTCCCTTCAGCAAGTTACACACACAGCAGTTCAGGGGTTATTCTTTGGTCGTACAAACGGCAGTTCAGATATGACACAACAAGATCACACAGATAGGTACGGGAGCTATCTGGGCTTAAGAAGCCTCATTTCCCAAATAGAAACCAACATCTCTTGTAATTCCCATAACTGATGCCTCCATGGGTCCCACAGCAACATGCCCAGTTACAAGCGTCATTGTGCTCTGAGAAGCTCAAAACTAAGGCTTCCCACAAGATATTAATCTTTAATTCATAGTCCCCTTGGTCCAGGTAGAATATACTAATCAGGCTCCTTTTACCATAACTAATGTTGGCTGGTAACACAGCTGACATTCCACCATTATCAGGTTTCCAAAGAAACAGAGCTAGAAGGTTAACCCAAGATCAACTTGATCAGAGAAAGAGAAAGGATTTTGTGTTAATCCGTTACTCAGAGTAGTTCACAATTCCCTACGTAGTCTTTAAACACCTCTGTTTCTCTATTCTTCTGGGGCAAACCAAGCAGTGTTGAAACTTGTGATTGTAAAGCACAAATGAAGCCAACCAAAGGGGCCAGTGGTAGCTGAAATCCAACTCTGGCATAGGGCTGTTAGTTGGAGAAAAGGGATCCCTTTAAAATAATTAATTAATTATCATACAGTAAAATTTACTTCTTTCATACAGTTCTATTAATTTAAACACAGGTATAGGGTTGTATAACCACGCCACAGTCAAGTTACATAACAGTTGCATCAGCCCCAAAACTCTCTTGTGCCATCACTTTTTAGTCACATCCTCCACTAACTTCTAACCCCCGGCAACCACAGATCTCTTCTCCATCACCATAGTTCTGTCTTTTCGAAAATGTCATGTAAATAGACTCATACAGTATGTAACTTCTGAAGGGTGGCTTCTTTAATTCAGCTTTATGCCTTTGAAATTAATGCAAATTGTTATGTGCATTGATAGTTTATTCCTTTTTATTGTAGAACAATATTCCATTATATGGCTATATCACAGTTTTTTGTCCATCGTTCACTTATTGACGAACATTTTGTTTCCAGTTTTGGGCCATCACAGAGTTGCTGTGAACATTCATGCACAGGTTTTTGTTTGAAAATATTTTTCGTTTCTCTAAGGTAAATAACCCAGGAGTGATATTGTTGGTTATATGGGAAGTGTATGTTTAACTTTGTAAGAAACTGCCACACTGTTTTTCCAGAGTGGCTGTACCTACCATTTTACATTTCCACCAGCAATGTATGAGAATTCTAGTTCCTCCACACCCTTTTCAGCACTTGATATTGTCAGTATTTTTAAATTAAGCTTTCTATTTTGAGTTAACTATAGATTCACATGAATTTGTAAGAAACCACAGAGAAGTCCCTTGTATGCCTTACCCACTTTCGTCAGTAGTAAATCTTGCAAAACTATAGATCAGTCTCACAATCAGGATGTTAACATTGATGCAGTCAAGATACAGAACATTTATACCACCACAAGGATCCCTCATATTGCCCTTTTATAGTCACCCCCACTTGCTCTCTGCCCCCATCCCCTCCTTAATCCCTAGCAATCACTAATCTTTTCTTCATTTCTATAATGTTATCATTTCAAGAAAGTTACATAAATGGAGTCATACAGTGTGTAACCATTTGGTATTGGCTTTTTTCACTCATCATAATTCTCTGGAGATTCATCTAGGTTGTTGTGTATATCAATAGTTTATTCCTTTTTATTTCTGAGTAGTATTCCATGGTATGGATATACCACAGTTTGCTTAAAATTTCACCCTTGAAAGACATCTGGATTGTTTGTAGTTTTTGGCTATTACAAATATAACTATTATGAACATCTGTATGTAGGTTAGTGAACATAGTCTTCATTTCTCTGGGATAAATGTCCAGGAGTGCAATTGTTGGATTGTATAGTAGTTGGCATGTTTAATTTTCTAAGAAACTGCCAAGCTATTTTCTAGAGTGGTTGTATCATTTTACATTCCTATTGTCAATGTGTGAGTGATACCGTTGCTCTGCATCCTCACTACCATTTGGTGTAGTCACTAGTTTTTACTTTAGCCATTCTGATAGGTGTGTAGTGAGATCTCATTGTGGTTTCAGTTTGCATTTCCCTAACGGTTAATGATGTTTAATATCGTTTCATATGCTAATTCTCCATCTATACATTTTAATGAAATGGCTCTTCTTGTCTTTTGCTCATATCCTAACTGGACTGTTTGCATTTTTACTTTTGAGTTTTGAGAGTTATTTATATATTCTAGGTACTAGTCCTTTGTCTTTTGTGTTTGGCAAATATGTTCTCCCAGTCTGTAACTTTCCTTTTAATTCTCTTAACAGAGTATTTACAGAGCAAAATTACTAACTTTGATGAGGTCTACTTTTTGGTATCTGTTATTTTAGCCATTCTAAGAGATATGTAGTGGTATCTCATTGTGTTTTTAATTTGCATTTCCCTAATGGTTAATGAAGTTGAACATCTTTTCATGTTTTTATTTGCTGTCCTTCGATCCCTTTTTTTTTTGCAGTACGCGGGCCTCTCACTGCCGTGGCCTCTCCCGTTGCGGAGCACAGGCTTCGGGCGCACAGGCTCGGCGGCCATGGCTCACGAGCCCAGCCGCTCTGCGGCATGTGGGATCTTCCCGGACTGGGGCACGAACCCGCATCCCCTGCATCGGCAGGCGGACTCTCAACCACTGCGCCACCAGGGAAGCCCAGTCTTATTGTTAATTTTTGATAATTCTTTTTATATTCTGAGTACAAGTCCTTTGTCAGATATGTGATTTTCAAATATTTTCTCTCAGTCTGTAGCTTATCTCTTCATTCTCTTGACAGTATCTCTGGCAGAACAAAAGGTTTTAATTTTGATAAAGTCCAATTTATCAATTTTTTTTCCTTTTATGGATTGTACTTTTCTTATCATATATAAAAACTCTTCACTTAACCATCAGGTCATAAAGATTTTCTCCTATGTTTTCTTCTAAAAGTCTTACATTTTATGCTTTACTTTTAGAACTGATCCATTTTGAGTTAATCTTTAAATAAGTTGTGAAGTTTAGGTCAAGGTGTATTTTTTGCTGCATTTTTAAAGAAGACTATTCTCCAATGAATTGTTTTTGAACTTTTGTCAGAGATCAAATAGCCATATTTTTGTGGGACTATTTCTGGACTCTATTCTCTTCCATTGATGTATATGTCTACCCCTTTCCCAATATCATGTGTCAATTATTGTATCTTTTTAGTGAGTCTTAAAATTGGGTAGTGTGATTCCTCCAATTTTGTTCTTTTTCGAAATTGTTTTAACTATTCTTTCATACAAATTTTAGAATCAGCTTGTCAATATCTACAAAAAATCCTTCTGAGATTTTGATAGCCATTGATTAAATTCATAGGTTACTTTGAGGAGAATTGATATCTTATTATGTTGAGTTTCCACTCCATGATCACAATAAGTCTCTTTATTTATTTAGGTGTTGCTTTAATTTCTTTCATCAGCATTTGTAGTTTGCAGGATACAGATTCTGTACATATTTTGTTAGATTTATATCTAAGTATTTCATTTTGGAAGAGATATTGTATATGGTAATTTAAAACATTTTTGGTTTCCAGTTGTGCATTGTTTGCATATAGAAATACAATTGAATTTTGTGTGTTTACCTTGTATCCTGCAACTCACTTATTAGTTCTAAGAAGCTTTTGTAGATTCCCTGGGACTCACTACATTGATAGTCATATCATCTGTGAGTAGAGACAGTTATGTTTTCTTCCTTCTAATATGAATGGCTTTTATAACTTTTTCTTGCTTATTGTACTAGCTAAGACTTCCAGTATATGTTAAATAAGAGTGGTGAGAATAGACATTTTTGCTTTGTTCCTGATCTCAGGGGAAAATCATTCAATCGTTCAACATTAAGTATGATGTTAGCTGTAGGGTTTTTGTAGGTGCCCTTTATTAGATGGAGAAAGTTTGTATCTTTTCTAGTTTGCTGAGAATTTTTATCATAAGTGAATGTTGTATTTTGTCAAAGTTTTCCCTTTAGACTGGATTACATGAATTGATTTTAAAATATTGAACTAGCCTTGTATTCCCAGAATAAAGGCTTACCTTTTAAATTTTTCATATGGCAGATACAAACCAAAATGATCCATTTGTATGTGTATATTCACTTCCAGGAAAGTATCAGAAAGTCTCTAGAGCATTCATGTGGTGCTGAAATGAGAGACCTGAACTCTTGGCACTGATGCTTTGCCTGTGAGTCCTCTACTGACACCACTTATCAAACATCCTTCGTTTATGGTCAAAGTTTGAGGACATTTCTTTGCTAAATTTCCCAGTCATCAGTATAATTTCGTACCAAAATAAGAATGACATTAGGATGTATAAGTATACCTAGCATCCAGCACAGTATTTGGCACATAGTAGGTACTCAAGATATTTGTTGAATAATGATTACATAACTGTGTGAATGAATGAATCGAAGCAACTCTGCTGACTGACTAAGGGAATGTGTGTTATTTTAAGTAGTGTGAATAATGAAATAATTTGTAGGGTAAATAATTCAAAAGTTTTACTTATATTTAAACAGGTAGGCCCTAACGACTTAATAATTTTCTTCAGATGAAACAAAAATACTGCATGATGAAAACCTTATTAAAAAGATGCTGGCTCTTCCTTACAGTAGAATCCCAATTTACAAATGTGAAAGAAAATAGAAAATCACCATTAGTGAAAAACTATAGTAATACTTATTGGAGATAAAATCCACTAACAGAGGTTAAAATTAGTGGGTAAAAGTTTGCAATCTATGTAACAGGATTTGCATAGTTTCAAAGTATCTTCCTCAAGATATTTATCAACTACTCCACTAATTTACAGTAGAGAACCTGGGAGAAACTACCTTAAACAAGTGATCAATGCTATCACCACCACTAGTAAGACATACGGAGATCACGAATCTTGTGATATGATGCACTAAAAAGGACACAGTACCATTTCTGTAGTATGCACATCAAAAATGTATAACCTTAGGGGCTTCCCTGGTGGCGCAGTGGTTGAGAATCTGCCTGCCAATGCAGGGGACATGGGTTCGAGCCCTGGTCTGGGAAGATCCCACATGCCGTGGAGCAACTGGGCCCGTGAGCCACAATTACTGAGCCTGCACGTCTGGAGCCTGTGCTCCGCAACAAGAGAGGCCGCGATAGTGAGAGGCCCGCGCACCGCGATGAAGAGTGGCCCCCACTTGCCACAACTAGAGAAAGCCCTCACACAGAAACGAAGACCCAACACAGCCATAAATAAATTAATTAATTAAAAAAAAATGACCTATAGGCATTAAAAAAAAGTCTAAACCAAACATAGAAAGCTATCTAAAGCTATTTCCAATGCATTAAAAAAAAAAATGTATAACCTTAGCATGATCATAAGGAACCTAAGCAACCCCAAACTGAGGGGCATTTGGCAAAATAGCTCATCTATTAATACTCTTCCAAAGTGTCAAAGTCAAGAAAGACAATTAAAGACTGAGGAACTATAACAGATTTTAGGACTAAGGAGAAATAACAACTAAATGGAGTAGGGAACTGTGGATAGAATCCTGGAACAGAAAAAGGAAATTAGGGGAAAAACTGTTGAAATTCAAGTAAAGTATTTAGTTAAATTTCTAATGTTAATTTCCTGATCCCAATAATTATACTATGATTATGACAATGTTAACATTAGAGGAATCTAGGTAAGGTATATATGGAAATGCTCTATTATTTTTGTAGCTTTTCTATAAGTCTAAAATTAGTTCAAAATTAAAAAAAATTTTAAGGTTTTGGAAAGTCTGGAGACTTGGTTTCTCTCGTTTCTCCATGGCCTAAGCTTAACTGAGACTTAGACCACTTAGTTCTCAGGCCGTTACCAAGTAATTCTCTTACCTTCCCTGCATTGGTGAATTATTTGAAACCCTACATTTCAAAGGACTTTCTCCTCACGCTACATGTTGCTTATCAAGAGTAAATAGGGCTATTCAGGGACTTCTCTCGTGGCGCAGTGGTTACGAATCTGCCTGCCAATGCAGGGGACACGGGTTTGAGCCCTGGTCCGAGAAGATCCCACATGATGTGGAGCAACTAAGCACGTGTGCCACAACTACTGAGCATGCGCTCCAGAGCCCGCGAGCCACAACTACTGAGCCTGCATGCCACAACTACTGAAGCCCGTGCGCCTAGAGCCTGTGCTCTGCAACAAGAGAAGCCACTGCAATGAGAAGCCCATGCACCACAACGAAGAGTAGTCCCTGCTCACCACAACTAGAGAAAGCCTGCATGAAGCAACAAAGACCTAATGCAGCCAATAAAAAAAGAGTAAATAGGGCTATTCGATATTATACTGGAATTCACAGGCAGTGTATTAAAGCAAGGAAAAAAAATATAAGGGTAAAGAATTGCAAAGCAAGAAATAATACTTCATTCGTAGATTTTTTTTTTTTTTTTGCAGTATGCGGACCTCTCACTGCTGTGGCCTCTCCTGTTGCGGCTCCGGACGCGCAGGCTCAGCGGCCATGGCGCACGGGCCCAGCCGCACCACGGCATGTGGGATCTTCCGGGACCGGGGCACGAACCCGTGTCCCCTGCATCAGCAGGCGGACTCTCAACCACTGCGCCACCACGGAAGCCCATAGAGATGTATTTTTTAATGTAGAAAATTCAAAAGAATCTACAGATAAATTAATAGAATTAATAAGATTTTATCAAAGTTGCTGGATATAAGATGAGTAAATAAAAATCAATTACATTCCTTATACCTGCAGGAAACAGAAAGTGAAAAAAGAATTTTAAATACCATTTACCAAAGCATAGTAAATATGAAGTAAGTTGTAATGAAACTAAGAAATGATGTGCAAGACCTCTATAGAGAAAATATGCAACTTTATTGAGAAATATTAATAAGGACCTAAATTAATTGAAAGATAGCATTTTCCCAGAATAGGCAAATTATTTTGAAGAGCAACATGGGAGGATTTGCTTCTCCAGCTATCAAGACTGAATGTAAAGTTATAATGTTTAAGATAATGTCCATCAAAAGTAGAAAGAATAAATAAGCATTCATATATACATATATTGGAATACACAGAAGGAAAATGAGCACTCTCAAGCAACTCACAGCAACATGGAAGATGCTTATATACATAATAATAAGAAAAATAAGCAGAAATAAAAATTGTATGCAGTGTAATTCCATTAATATAAAGTTCAAAAGTGGACAAACTAAACTACACTGTTTAGGGATATGTATACCAGTGGTGAAACTATAAAGAACAGCAAAGAAATTATTATCACAAAAGTCAAAATAATGAATACCTCTGTGGGGAGGGATGGATTTGTGATTAAAGATCTGGGTGGGGATAACATGGGTGTTTGTTTTATAAATATTTATTAAACTCAACATCTGTTTTAATGAACTTTCTATTTACATATTTCACAATAAAAATGGGGATTGCTAAATTTATTATAAAACTATTACTAGACTAATTACTAAAAAAAGTAATTAAACAGTGTGGTGGACTTCCCTGGTGGTACAGTGGTTAAGAATCCGCCTGCCAATGTAGGGGACACGGGTTCGAGCCCTGGTCCGGGAAGATCCCACATGCCACGGAGAAGCTAAGCCCGTGCGCCACAACTACTGAGCCTGCACTCTAGAGCCTGTGAGTCACAACTACTGAGCCCGCATGCCACGACTACTGAAGCCTGCGTGCCTAGAGCCTGTGCTCTGCAACAAGAGAAGCCACTGCAATGAGAAGTCCACACAGCGCAACAGAGTAGCCCCTGCTCGCCACAGCTAGAGAAAGACTGCATGCTGCAATGAAGACCCAACACAGACAAAAATAAATAAATAAATAAATTTATATAAAAACAAAACAAACAAAACAGTGTGGTATTACAGACTTAGACAATTAGGCCAGTGGAACAGAAAAGGGTCACACATTTATATGTTGCATGGTTTGTATCAGATGTGTCACTATAGAAACAGACTTTTAAAAAATGATGTGAAACAATTGAATACTTATATGAAAAACATCAATTTGTAGACCTCTACCTCACAGCATACACAAAAATCTATTCCTTTTAGATTAAAGACCCAAATATGAAAGATAAAACTATAAAGATGTTTTTGGAATAATATAGGAGAATATCTTCATGGTCGTGAGGTAGAAAATGTTTCTTAAACAAGACACAAAAAGCACTAGCCTAAAAGGAAATGACTGTTAAGTTGAATTAAATAAAAATTAAGAACTTCTGTTTATTCAAAGACATGATGAAGGTTGAAAAGCAAACCATGGAATACCCAACAAAGGACTTAAATCTATAATATATATATTCCTACATATGTGTAAGGCACTGCTAAGTAAAACTGATCAACATTATTGGTAATCAATGAAGTAGAAGTGGAAATTAACTAACTCATACACACTAAAATAAAAATTCTGACAGTATCATGTGCTAATACAGATGTAGATAATGGGAGTTGTCGTACGGTGTTGGTGGGAATGTAAATTGTACAACCATTTGGAAAACAGTTTGGCATATTCTGGTAAATGCCCCAGCAGTTATGCTTCAGCGTATATCATCTTGAGGAATTTATACATCTGTGCACCTGGAATCATGTACAAGAATATTCATAGCAGTATTGTTCATAATGGCCCCCAAACTGGAAACAAAGACAGGAGACTATGTAAGCCTGGAGACAAAGAGAATGGGGAGATAGCTGCCTGGACCCTGATGGCTTTTTAGTTCTGTTTCCAGTCTCTGATGAGGCCCAACTGACCTTTGTCCTCTTTTAATAAATTTCCTATTTTGGGAATTCCTTGGTGGTCCAGTGGTTAGGACTCAGTGCTTTCACTGCCAGGGCCCAGGGTCAAGCCTGGGTTGAGGAACTAAGATCCCGCAAGCTGGGCGGTGCAGTCAAAAAAAATTCTTCTCTTTTGCTCAAGCTGATTTGAGCAGGTTTTCTGTTACTTGCAGTCAACTGAGGCTTGCTTAGGGAAAATATGTGGAAGGGGAACCTATAAATTACAAAAGACTCAAGAGACATATCTACTAATGTGAGGACCTAATTTGATATAAACACAAAGATTGTGAAAGAAAGCACAACAACAACAACATCAACAAAACAAAACACAACATATAATAGCAAATAACTTTTTTAAAAGATCACCCCCAAACCCACCATACCTCTGGTTCAAGTTCTCTCAGGAGGTGGCAGTCAAGTTGTCAGTTATCTCAAGGCTCTACTGAGGCTGGAGGATCAGCTTCCAGGCTCACCCGTGTTTGCTGGCAGGCCTGGGTTTCTCGCCATGTGGGCCTCTACATGGGCTGCTTGAGTGTCCTCACAACACGGCTGCTGGTAGGACCGTGTATGGGGCCCAGTGCAAGGTGAAAATGCAGAGTCCCTAGTTCAGAAATTATCCAGAATTTCAAGATGGTCAGAGTAGAGCATTAAGCCAAGTGTGGAGGCTTTCTAAGCCCAGGGCACTGTGTGATTGCATAGGTCACACACCCTTGAAGTCAACTCTGGCAGCTGATGACCTGAATGAAAGGGAGAGCCAGAGAGCAACCAAGACAGGAGCCACAGTCTTGCAACCTAATCTCAAAAGTGACATCATTTTTGTTGTAGCCTATTTATTAGAAGTAAGTTATTTCATGCTTTAGGGGTGGAGCTCAAAAAAGGGCATGAATACCAATTAGCCATTGTAGATCATCTTAGAGGTGGTCTACCAGTACAACCATGTATGAGAAATCAGGGAAATTTGAACATTGACTGGATATTTGATGATGTTAAAGAACCATTAATAATTTCTTAGGTGTAATGATGGTGTTGTACTCAAAAGAGGGTGTTTTTAAAAAAGATATATACTGAAAATATCTACAGGTGAAATGATTTAGTGTTTTGGATTTGCCTCAAAATAATATGGGATGGGAGAGGAATGGGGGCATTGATGAAACAAGATTGGCCATGAGTTGACCATTGTTGAAGTGGGTGATCGGTACTTGGGGGTTCATTATACTCTATTTTTCAATAAGTTTAAACTTTTCCATTAAAAAAAGCCTTGCTCGTTTAAGGCAATAAATTGGCTCACCGGATTCATAACTGATTTCTGATGAGCACACTGGTATGATGTAAATTGAAGAGAGTCCCTCAGGGCAGGAGCTGTGGACTTGAGACGTCAAAGGATGACACCATGAATGTTAATCCATTTGCCTCAAAATTTCCAAATTCTCATGGTGCTTCTTAGAAAAGAAAGTAAGTATTGAAGAAGGAGCTGAAGGAAGAGACTGGAGTGGTTGGCATATGCAAGAGAGACAATACATACCAACTTGGAGTCACGTCAGTTAAGTGTGACAATCCTTACCTGTTCTCCAGCTTTTTCTCCAGCCCTGGAGGATTCCTAGGGCCTTCTTGTACTAGACTGGGGGTAAGAATGGGGCTCTTCTGAGCTGTTGGAATTAAAGGTCTTATTGCTGTGATGTTTGCTTTCCATGATTTGCATGAAGGCCTCACAGTGAAAGGTGTTTAAGCCTATGATTTAGAATTGATGTGTAAGAGCTTGTGATAAAATAGGAAGAGAAGGGCTTCCCTGGTGGCGCAGTGGTTGAGAGTCCGCCTGCCGATGCAGGGGACGCGGGTTTGTGCCCCGGTCCAGGAAGATCCCACATGCCGCGGAGCAGCTGGGCCCCTGAGCCATGGCCTCTGAGCCTGCGCGTCGGGAGCCTGTGCTCCGCAACGGGAGAGGCCACAGCAGTGAGACGCCCATGTACAGCAAAAAAAAAAAAAAATAGAAGTTAGAAATCAAAGGAGATAATAAAAAGTACTAATTAAGGGCTGTATGCCAAGGGATTCTGTTACCATAGTCAGCTGTATACATGGGTCATTTTTATTTTAAATATTCTTTACAGCTTTTATTTCAGGTGACTTTTAAAAGCCAGGCTACCTTTGCTTACTTTAAGTATCTTACTTTTCAGGCCTGACGTTTGGTTTGCTGGCAAGGCAACTGGTTCCTCCTCTCAATATCTCTTATGCAGCTTTCTGTGCTTCAATAATTTATGGAATTTTGGGATCATGTCATCAAATGTCCATTGGTGAGTTCAGTGCCGGAACCACAGGAGGTGGATGAAGTCTCCATCTCAGTCATTTGCTTATTGCTAAGGAACCCAAGCTAAAGCTATGTTTAAGGTAGAAAGAAAGGAGGCAGAAGATGGATATTCTATCCATAGCATTAGTGTTCAGATTTTAGAAATTGAACACTTCTTTTGTGATATTATTAATGTCACCACCAGACAAACAGGCCAGCAAGCTATTAAAGGAATTATAGGACAAAAGGTACTTTTCTTGGTGAAATTACCACGTTGGAATCTGACTATCCTCAACCTGGAAGATCCAGAAATGATTTTGCCCAAACTCCTAGAGTGGATCCACTTTTCAGCTGTACCCCTAATAACCAAAATCTGTGGACCTGATTTATAATAATCATGTCAGGGCTTCCTTGGTGGCACAGTGGTTAGGAATCCGCCTGCTGCCGGAGACACGGGTTCGAGCCCTGGTCCGGGAAGATCCCACATGCCGCAGAGCAACAAAGCCCCTGTGCCACAACTACCGAGCCTGCACTCTACAGCCCGTGAGCCACAACTACTGAGCCTGTGTGCCACAACTACTGAAGTCCACGCGCCTAGAGCCTGTGCTCCGCAACATGAGAAACCACCGCAATGAGAAGCCTGTGCACCGCAGCAAAGAGTAGCCGTTGCTCACCGCAACTAGAGATAGCCTGCGTGCAGCAACGAAGCCCCAATGTGGCCAAAAATAAATAAATAAATAAAATAAATTTATATAAAAAAAATAACAATAATCATGTCAGATTATTAATTTACATTGAGAAAATGCTGTCATAGTAATCAAAGCACTCAAACCCACAGGATAAGCACTTTTCTTCCCTGAGTCAAAAGTCCATCTACTAATTTATAATTGGAAATGACTGTTACAGAGACCAGACTAGCTGAAGTTCATATAATTAGCACAATTACTTCCCCTAGGTGAACCCATACAGAAATCAAATCACAAAATGCCCTGAGAGTCTCAGAAGGGCATCGCCAACATTCACTCAGTAAAGTGCCTTTTTCTGAGCTTCCACACTGTGTAACTGACCAAGCAACCAACAATGACCATTCTGACTGTCAGTTTTTCTCCAGGTGTGTTTGTATATTCAGTCCAGTTCCCATCCCATTCTGTTGAGTGCTCCTTTGCCTTTTTTAAGGACAATATTCCATATCTTTCCTAAAATCTATTATGTGTTGATTTTACATTTGAACACTAAGAGAACTATTTTATTCCCATTTTTCCAAGTTCCCAGAGCACATTACAATCATTTCCAAATACTGATAACAAGGGCTACTAGAGTTTTGTTTCTGTTAGGTATTTTAAAGGTAAGATTTGCCTTTGCCTCCCTTATGCTGATAGTAGAAGTAAATGAAATTATATTTGAAATAGGTTTAGCTCCATGTCATTTTGCACCTATTAAATCCTTCATAAGTGTTAGGTATTATTTTTCTTCTTATTATTATTGATTAGCTTTGTTTTCTGATCCTTTCACCACCATCTCATGTTTTACCGTTTCTAAGAACAGGCACAGTGACTGAGCCTGATATACATTTCTAGTCAATTTCTCTTTAATCCTACTCCATATGCCCATGATGCAAAGAGGTTAATACCTAGACCACCAAGATCTAAAACTTGTGAGTTCGTTACAGTACGTGGAGCCAGAGTTCTTTTCCCTGCTCTTTCTTATTTCTTGGTGGCCACTTTGAAATAAGAAAAGTTTGTCAGATCAAGAACAAAACATCAGACCATGCCTTGCTTTTGTCAATATCTGTCAGTTTACCTGGACTTAAAACCTCACCTTCTGCCTGAACATTTTCTTTCATAGGTACATTCTTCCTTGTGAGTGCTCTGACGATCAATGTCCTGAGGACGTACCCATTCAACGGTGGCCACGTAATACTGGGAACTTTCATCAAGGATGACTTTTCTAACCTCTCCTTCTTTGAGAACTATAACAAATCCTTGAGTGTGATGGCATCCACAACGTTGCTGACTGGGATTATTCAGGTAGGACCTGAGTCTCTGAACCCCTAAAAAAGCAATAAATAAATAAAGGGTCTGCACGTGGACCCCTTCCTTTAATTGCTCCTGTTACCCATTGTGATATATCTGGAACTTAAGTGATTTAAGTTTTCAAAAACTTATGGGTCTTGTGGATAGGCTATCCCCTCAGTAACAAAACTTCTCCCTCCTCTGAAGTCTACCACATTGGTTTAGGATGAGATACTCAATATTCTCATCAGTCCCTGATACTCTAAGACTAAAGAAGTGTCCCAGGGACTGTGGCCTAGAGTTCTACTCATGATTTCACGTTTTATTATTATTATTATTATTATTTTTTTTTTTTTTTTGCGGTACGCGGGCCTCTCACTGTTGTGGCCTCTCCCATTGCGGAGCACAGGCTCCGGACGTGCAGGCTCAGTGGCCATGGCTCACGGGCCTAGCCGCTCCGCAGCATGTGGGATCTTCCTGGACCGGGGCACGAACCCGTGTCCCCTGCATCGGCAGGCGGACTCTCAACCACTGCGCCACCAGGGAAGCCCATGATTTCACGTTTTAAAAAATTTCTTTCTATTCTTTCAACAAGAATAGCATTCATGGGATCACATACTATATTTTTGGTTAGTGACCATTAGAGTCAGACCTGAAATCCTTTTTCTGCAATGACGGGACTCAGCTAATGGGCAATATCAATGACTTATTAAAATATCAAACCTTATTTTGGGCTTATTTTTAATTTCTTCTGTGAGTCTACCATCTGAAGTGTCACCCACTGAACTAAAGTCACATATTTCAGTTTTATTTCTCTTTCTTCTCAGCTAACCTGCTCTATAGCTAATTTTCACTGATTTCCCCTGGGGCCATCTTTTATTAGGCAAGGACTTATTGGAAGCCTACAAAGGCAGGCTAATATGGTAGGCTGACCCCAGCCCTGACACTTACCAGCTATGTGACTTACTTAAGTTATCTTACCTTCGTGGGCCTCAGTTTCTTCATGTTTAAAATGGGAAAAATAATATTTGTATTGCAGAGTTCTTGTGAGGATTAAGTGAGAAAATGCATGCAAAGCATTCAGCCCAGAGCCTGTCACATAGTAAGCGTTAATAAATTATAATTACCAAGTATAGAGAAATGAAATTTGTACTTTAATAGAGACCAAAAATTTTTTTTAAAAAGATATAATACCAGGCTTCCCTGATGGCGCAGTGATTGAGAGGCCGCCGGCCAATGCAGGGGACGTGGGTTCGAGCCCTGGTCCGGGAAGATCCCACATGCCACGGAGCAGCTAGGCTCGTGTGCCACAGCTGCTAAGCCTGTGCTCTGGAGCCTGTGAGCCACAACTACTGAGCCCATGTGCCACAACTACGGAAGCCCACGTGCCCAGAGCCCGTGCTCTGCAACAAGAGAAGCCACTGTAATGAGAAGCCCATGCACCACAACGAAGAGTAGCCCCCGCTTGCTGCAACTAGAGAAAGTCTGCAAGCAGCAATGAAGACCCAGTGCAGCCAAAAATAAATAAATAAAATAAATAAATTTATTAAAAAAATAAAAAGATATAATACCTGTGTTTAAAATATTCAATCTTGTAGTTGAAGACAAAATAACAGGCAGTAAGTCAGCAACCTATTAATTATCTAAGTGGCCTTGGCAAGTTCTTTCCCCTTGTTTGAGTGTCATTTTTTTTTCATGTAATAAAGGAGGAGATATTCCATTTACAGGAAGATGGAATATATGTACTTTTGCCTATTCCTCCTGCTAAGAAAACTAAAAACCTTGGAAAATTATATACAAAACAAACGTAAAATGACTCTGGAAGGTGAAGAGAAGAAGACAAACTGGCTCAGACCCAAGGAACAACACAGTGGTGAATTCCTTGGGTTTTCTTCTTTGCCTCATATATCTCAGACTTGGTGCTGAAGAAGCCAGAAACCCAAAATGCCAACACGGGCAGACCAAAAAAAAGCCCCAAGAAAAGTCTGCTCTTTATAGCCACAGGACCAGGAAAGACTAGCAAGACTGAAAACTTTCACCCAATAACTGCTCTACTCCAGACAAACACCAAACAAAACAAAACAAAACAAAACAAAACCAACCTGTGGTGTCATCCCCACTCATGCCAGCAAAGGCCAAGCAGGGAGCCCAGACTTCCACACTCACCCAGCTGTAATGAGGTAGCCACCTGGGGTATTGTCAGAGAAGGCCTGGGAGTCAAGGGAGTCAAGATTTTCATCTCCACGGGGCAGTAATGAGACACCCTTCCTAATCCTTGCTGGGGTGTGTCAGAGAAAGCCTAGTGAAGGGTCAGGTCTTTCACCCAACACAGCATTAATGATGACAACTCCCTCTTCAGCAGTGTCAATGGAGGCAATGTAGGGAGAAATAAAGGCATTTCTGTCTCTCCCAGCCAGGATAGGAGGCCTATTGGGGAGCCAGAACTTCCATCCCTTCCCAGGAAAAATGAAGAGTCCCTATTGCCTCAAGTGTCAGTGGATTTTGAGAGGATTTTGAGAGGAGAACCTGGACTTCTGCCTTACCAGGCAGTAACAAGGTGGCACCTTCCCCTTCCCCTGCCAGCACTTTATCAAAATAAGCTGGCTAAAACAGAAGGTTTAAATAAGATCCAGAGTCTTATAGCATAGTACACAAAATGTCAACAATTAAACTGAAAATAACTTGTCATATCAAGAACTGAGAACATTTCAACTTAAATGAAGAAAGACAAGAAAAAGATGCCAGCACTGAGATGATAGAGATATCAGAATTATCTGGGATAAATTATAAAGCAGCCATCCTAAAAACGCTTCAGCAACCAATTATGAACATGCTTGAAACAAGTGAAAAAATAGAAAGTCTTAAAAAGTAAATAGAAGATGTAAAGAAGAACCAAATGAAAATTTTGGAGCTGAAAAATACAGTAACCAAAATTAAAAATTCAAAAGATGGGCTCAACAGCAAAATGGAGGAGACAGAGGAAAAAATCAATGAACTTGAAGACAGAAAAATAGAAATTACCCAGTCTGAAAAACAGAGAGAAAATAGACGGAAAAAAAAATTAACAGAGCCTCAGGGACAAATGGGACTATAAAAAAAGCTCTAAAATTTGTGTCATAAGCATCCCAGAAAGGGAGGAGAAAAAAGGTGGGGCTGAATTATTTGAAGAAATAATAGCTGAAAACTCCCCAAATTTGGCAAAAAATATAATCCTACGGATTTAAGAAGCTTGGAAAAACCCAAAGAAGATAAATCCATGGAAATCCACATCAAGACAAATCATGTTTTGTTTTGTTTTTTTAATTTTTGGCTGCATTGGGTCTTTGTTGCCGTGCTCAGGCTTTCTCTAGTTGTGGCGAGTGGGGCCCATTCTTCATTGCGGTGCACAGGCTTCTCATTGCGGTGGCTTCTCTTGTTGCAGAGCACGAGCTCTAGGCATGTGGGCTTCAGTAGTTGTGATGTGTGGGCTCAGCAGTTGTGCCACATGGGCTCAATAGTTGTGGCTTGCGAGCTCTAGAGTGCAGGCTCAGTAGTTGTGGTGCATGGGCTCAGTTCCTCCGTGACATGTGGGATCTTCTCCGACCAGGGCTTGAACCCATGTCCCCTGCATTGGCAAGTGGATTCTTAACCACTGCACCACCAGGGAAGTCCCCATAGTCAACTTCTGAAAACTAAAAACAATGAAAAAAAAAATCTTGAAAGCAGTGAGAGAAACACTTCACTACAGGAGGAAAATAATTTAAATGATAGCAGATTTCTTGTTAGAAACCATGGAGACCAGAAGGAAATTGCACAATATTTTTTGTTTGCTGAAAGAACTGTCAATCCAAAATCATAGCCTCAGTGAAAATATCCTTCAAGAATGAAGAAGAGGGATTTCCCTGGTGGTGCAGTGGTTAAGAATCTGCCTGCCAATACAGGCGACACAGGTTCGAGCCCTGGTCCGGGAAGATCCCACATGCTGCAGAGCTACTAAGCCCATGCATCACAACTACTGAGCCTGCGCTCTAGAGCCTGCGAGCCACAACTACTGAGCCCACATGCCACAACTACTGAAGCTTGCTTGTCTAGAGGCCATGCTCCACAACAAAGAGAAGCCACCGCAATGAGAAGCCCACATACCGCAACAAAGAGTAGCCCCCGCTCGCCACAACTAGAGAAAGCCCACATGCAGCAATGAATACCCAACACAGCCAAAAATAAATACATTAATTAAAAAAAAAAAGAATGAAGGAGATACCAAGACGTTCTCAGATGAAGCAAAACTAAGAGAATTTGTCACCAGCAAGACCTACCCTAAAAGAATGGCTAATGGAAGTTCTCTAAACAGAAAGGAAATGATAAAAGAAGACATCTTGGGACATCAAGAAGGAAGAAAGAACAATGGAAAAGGAAAAATATGGATAAATATGGTAGTTTTCCTTGCTTGTTGGGTTTTCTAAATTATGTTCAATGGTTGAAACAAAATTATAACACTGTCTGATGTGGTTCAAAATGAATATGGAAGAAATACTTAAAACAATTCTTTTATAAAAAACATAAAGGGAGGTAAAGTTTCTATAATTTGCTCAAACTGGTCAAATGTTTACACCGGTAGACTGTGATAAGTTATGCATATATAATGTAATACCTAGGACAACCACTTAAAATCTATACAAAGAGATACACTCAAAAACACTATAGATAAATCAAAATGAAATTCTAAAAAATGTTCAAGTAACCAATGAAATCAGGAAAAATAAAGAGTTGAAAAACAGAGGAAACAAACAGGAAAATGGCAGACTTAAGCCCTAACGTATTGACATTTACATTAAAGTTAGAGACTGACATATTTAGAAATATGCTGTCTACAAGAAACATCAAATATAATAATATAGACAGGTTGAAAGTAAAAAAATGGAAAGATAGATCATGCAAATATTAATCAAAGGAAACAGGATTGACTATATTAATATCAGATAAAGTAGACTTCAGAGCCAAGAAAATTACCAGAGGTAGAGAGGGACATTATATAATGATAAAAGTATCAGTCTACTAAGAAGACATAGCAATCCTACAAAGGTATGCACCAAACAACAGAGCTACAAAATATGTGAAGCAAAAACTGATATAACTGGAAAGGAGAAATAGACAAATCCACAATTACAGTTGGAGACTTCAACACCCCTCGCTCAACAATTGATTGGACAACTAGACAGAAAATCAGCAAGCATATAATAAAATCCAAAATATCAACAACACCAATAGGATTTGAGACATTTACAGAATACTCCCACCAATAACAGCAGAATACACATTCTTTTCAACAACCCATGGAACATACAGCAAGATAGACTGTATCCTGAGCTATAAAACAAACCTCAATAAATTTAAAAGATTGAAATCAAACAGTATGTTCTCTGACCACAGTGGAATCAAACTAGAACTCAATAACAAAAAGTTAACAGGAAAGTCTCCAAATATCTGGATACTACTAAACAGCATACTTCTAAATAATCCATAAGTCAGGTAGGAAATCTCAAGGGAAGTTTTTAAAAAATACATTGATGTAGGGACTTCCCTGGTGGCGCAGTGGGTAAGAATCTGCCTGCCATTGCAGGGGACACGGGTTCAATCCCTGGTCCAGGAAGATCCCACATGCTGCGGAGCAACTAAGCCATGTGCCACAACTACTGAGCCTGTGCTCTAGGGCTGGCGAGCCACAACTACTGAGCCCACGTGCTGCAACTACTGAAGCCCACGCGCCTAGAACCCATGCTCCGTAACAAGAAAAGCCGCCGCAATGAGAAGCCCGTGCACCACAATGAAGAATAGCCCCCACTCGCCACAACTAGAGAAAGCCCGCATGCAGCAACAAAGACCCAACTCAGCCAAAAATAAATAAAATTAAAAAAAATACCTTGAAGTAAACGAAAATAAAACATACCAAAATTTTTGGAACACAGCTAAAGCAGTGCTGAAAAGGAAATTTATAGCACTAAAATGCATACAGTAGAATAAAGAAAATGTCTCAAATTAATAATAAAAGCTCCCTCTTCAAAACCTAGAAAAATAAGAGCAAATTAAACCCAAAATAAGCAGAAGGAAGGAAATAATAAAGAGCAAAAATGAATGAAATTGCAAAGTTTACATACTGATGATTCCATTTATGTAAAATTCTTGAAGTGACAAAATTATAGAAATGAAGAATAGATTAGTTGTCGCCAGGGATTAAAGATGGGTAGAGGTCAGAGGATGGAGATTGGAGGTAGAGATGAGAGGTAAGAGGCTATTAAAGGACAACAGGAGGGATCTTTGTGCTGATGGAATTATTTTGTAACTTGGTTGTATTGGTGTCAGTATCCTAATTGTGGCATTGTATCAATACTATAGTTGTGCAAGATGTTATCATTGGGGTAACTGGGTAAACCGGATCTCTGTGTGTTGCTGTTTTACAATTTCATGTCAATCTACAATTATTTAAAATAAAAAGTTTAAAAAAAAAGTCTGAACTAGATATTAATATCTAACATTTATTGCTATGTGCTGTCAATATTCAAAGCACTTTACATGTTTTATCTCATTTGATCCTCACAACACCCCCCTGTATGAGGGTAGGTATTATTCTGGTACTTATTTTAAAGAAATAAAGGTATAAAGAGGTTAAGTGAATTGCCCAAGGTCACATAACCAGTACAATTCGAAACTGGGATTCAGGCTCAGTTTGTCTACCTCTAGAATCTGTGCACTAGATAGTCTTAAAGTGAAAACTAGTGTTAATAAAAGTGAAGAGTTTGTTGTCAAAAGAATATGAAGTGGGGACTTCCCTGGCAGTCCAGTGGTTAAGAGTCCACACTTCCACTGCAGAGGGCATGGGTTCGATCTCTGGTTGGGGAATTAAGATCCCACATGATGCGCAGTGTGGCCAAAAAAAAAGAATATGAAGTGAAGGAATAACTTTTAGCTGGGATGGAGTTGTCTGGGAAGGAAACAACCATTTATTGAGCCTTTCCTTCATTCATCAAACATTTAGTACAGAACGTCCTCAGCTTATGATGGAGTTACATACTGATAAACCCATGGTAAGTTGAAAATACTGTAAGTCGAAAATACATTTAATACACCTAGTTTACCAAACATCATAGCTTAGCCTGGCCTACCTTAAACGTGCTCAGAACACTTACATTAGACTACACTTGGGCAAAATCATCTAACACATTAACTATTTTATAATAAAGTGCTGAATATCTCATGTAATTTGTTGAATACTGTACTAAAGGTGAAAAACAGAATGGCTGTCTGAGTACAGAATAGTTATAAGTGTATCAGTTGTTTACCCTCATGATTGTTTGGCTGACTAAGAGCTGTCGCTCACTGCCACTGCCCGGCATTACAACAGAGTATCATACAGCATATGGCTAGCCCAGAAAAAAAAAATCAAAATTCAAAGTACGGTTTCTACTGAATGCATATGCTTTTGCACCATCGTAAAGTTGAAAAAAATGTTAGAACCATTGTAATTTGGGAACTGTCTGTACTTGTTTTCAATAAGGATGGCAGATAGGTTTCATGTCACAGACCAATTCTGACTGACAATTGATGCCTAGAAAATTACATTAACATCAGATTCTGATGCCACATCACAGCTGGGTAAGGAAGAGTTCTATGGTTAATTATAGATATTTTCCATTTACAAGGTGGAAGGAAGGGATGGCATGAAGAAAGAATGGTGCATATTTGCATCTGTCACTATTTTCAGATTTGAGCTAAGTGTTTTACGTGAATTATGTAGTGTAATCCATACAAAACACTGCATGTTGGGTATTATTCATTCTATAGGTGAGGAGACTGAGGTTTGGAGAGTTTAATAAACTTGCCCAAACTCACTCAGGCAGTGAGAGGTAGAGCCAGCATTGAAGCCAAGTTCTCCATCCCCAGGAATCATGCTGTTTGCACCACACCTCCTGAAGAAGAGAAGTTTCATTGAGCTTTTGAAAGAGATGATAAACATGGATTGTCAAAGAGATGGCAGAGGGGTTTGGGCATAAGCACAGAAGTAAAAATCAGCCAGCCACACTAATGACAGGAAGCAGATTGGCCTGACTAGAGTAAAGGAGCATATTGGGCAGTAATGACAGGACATTAAGGGAGACCAACTGCCCAGCTAACTGAAAGCTTTGAAACAAAAAGCTTTTAAAGCTAATAGATTTATTCTTCCAAGTTTGTTTTCTGAGAGTTCCTAGTGCAGTGGAAGATGAAGCAGTGACAATAGAAGACTTCACGACTTTTGTTTTTCTTTCCCCATCTTCTTCATTGGGCTGTGTCATTTTTCATAACCTACCCTCTTAAGAGGGTTGGGGCTCACCCCCTATCCACAATTTTACAATTTTTTATTATAAAAGATGAACATGTATATTGCAAAAAATCTCAAATAATAAAACAGTGTATAAACTACAAATATTGCCCCAAACTTTTAATCCCATTCCCCAAAGGTAACTTCTGTTAATAGTTTGGCATCTATCCTTTTAGATGCTTTGCTTGTTTATTACATAACATTTAAAAAATATATTTACATATATATGCATGTGTACATGTAAAATGCTATATCATACATGTATTTATGTATAATCCTGAAGACATAAATTCAGCTTAATCATTCTTCGTAAAGATAAACGTCAAAGGCCGGAAAGTTTAAGCTGGAACCCAGTTTGTTTTAATATTTTCCTTTGCGAAAAGCTGCATTCCTCACAGGGATATTAACCTCTCATGAAGAGGGCTATCAAAGCTTCTAGTGAAAAGGGCTTTGAAAAGGCAAGGTCTTGTTCTGATCACTTTGTCACTGTTAACCCCACATCAACAAGGTCAGTAGATTCTAGAGTAAGAACTTAAGCTTATGAACTCGTGAAGAAAGGAGTGTGGTCTTATGTCCGTAGGAAACCTCTGAATCAACACCAAGGACCTACCTTAGCTCATCAATTTCAGTTGATTAGGGAAAGAGGAACAAGAGTTATCAAAGGGGCCTAACTTAACTTTTTTTTTGGAACCCCTCTGGAGTTTGCCTAATTGGTGACATTGCTGGTTTGATGACATTCCTCCTTACTCTGGTTTTCTTTTCCATCTGAACCCCCTACAGCTATCAATGGGCATGTTAGGTTTTGGCTTCATTATCACTTACATTCCGGAGGCTGCAATCAGTGCTTACCTGGCTGCCACGGCACTACACATTATGCTGTCCCAGTTGACCTGCATCTTCGGGATTATGATTAGTTTCCATTCTGGTCCCATCTCCTTCTTCTATGTGAGTAATTTCTACCCTCACCTAGACTTACAAATGCTCCTCCCCTTGCCTCCAAAAAAGTAGACCCAAGTGGAGAGACTCCTGCATAGGCAGCTGGGTCAAGAGAGTCCTAGAAATAATTTCACCTCTTCTAGATTTACAGTCTTGATTAATTGCAGATGCCAGTTGGACCATGTTCCCAGTTGCATTAACCATTTCACCCCAGCCTTTTAAACCAACGTGAGTTATATTAAAATTTGGTCTTTGAGATACTGTATTATCATACTTCTTCCCGTTACATGCCTCCTGAAAGACATATATCCTAAAACATAATATATACAGAATATAAAATGCGAAGTAGTCCCTGAATGCAAGCATGTCCTAGGAGCCAAGCTAAACATACATGGTCTGGGAAAATTGATAAAGAATAGGCTAATAAACAGAACTCCTGGGTCCTTTCCACTACACTGAAACATAAAAAGTGTATTATCTTCTTACTGGACATTATAGTCTCTTAATATATCATTTTCAATTAAAAAATATGTATCCACCTACTTGCTCTCACTGTTTTAGTAATGCTCATAAAGACCTCTGTGCCCAGCAACACTGCCTAGGGACTTCCTTTTCAACTAATTTAGAAACAGTGTCATTTTCTAGATTTAGGCAATTATCACATCCCTTTCTAAGCCTCTGTAATTTTGTTTTCTTTCAGAACATAATTAACTACTGTATAGGTCTCCCCAAAGCTAATTCCACCAGCATCTTACTATTTCTAACTGCTATTGTTGCTCTGAGAATCAACAAATGTATCAGAATTTCCTACAATCAGTACCCCATCAAGTTTCCCATGGAAATTTTTCTGGTAGGTGTTTTCATTTTGTTTTGTTTTGTTTTGCTTTTTATTGGAGTATAGTTGCTTTACAATGTTGTGTTAGTTTCTGCTGTACAGCAAAGTGAATCAGTTATACGTATACATATATCCCCTCTTTTTTAGATTTCCTTCCCATTTAGGTCACCACAGAGCACTGAGTAGAGTTTCCTGTGCTATACAGTAGGTTTTCATTAGTTGTCTATTTTATACATAGTAGTGTATATAAGTCAATCCCAATCTCCCAATTCATCCCATCCCCCTTCCCCCGTTGATATCCATAAGTTTTTTCTCTACATCAGTGTCTATTTCTGCTTTGAAAACTGGTTCATCTGTATCATTTTTCTACATTCCACATATATGTGTTAATATACCATATTTGTTTTTCTCTTTCTGACTTACTTCACTCTGTATGACAGTCTCTAGGTCTATCCACGTCTCTGCAAATGGCATTATTTCATTCCTTTTTATGGCTGAGTAATATTCCATTGTATATAGGTACCACATCTTCTTTATCCATTCCTCTGTGGATGGACATTTAGGTTGCTTCCATGTCCTGGCTATTGTAAATAGTACTGCAATGAACATTGGGGTACATGTATCTTTTTGAATTATGGTTTTCTCCCAGTATATGCCCAGGAGTGGGATTGCTGGGTCATATGGTAATTCTAGTTTCAGTTTTTTGAGGAACCTCCATACTGTTCTCCATAGTGGTTGTACCAGTTTACATTCCCGCCAACAGTGTAGGAGGGTTCCCTTTTCTCCACATCCTCTCCTGCATTTATCATTTATAGATTTTTTGATGATGGCCATTCTGACCAGTGTGAGGTGATACCTCACTGTAGTTTTGATTTGCATTTCTCTAATGATTAGTGATGTTGAGCATGTTTTCATGTGTTTGTTGGCCATTTGTATGTCTTCTTTGGAGAAATGTCTATTTAGGTCTTCTGCCCATTTTTTCATTGAGTTGTTTTTTTTGATATTGAGCTGCATGAGCTGTTTGTATATTTTGGAGATTAATCCCTTGATGGTTGCTTTGTCTGCAAATATTTTCTCCCATCCTCTTGGATGTCTTTTTGTTTTATTTATCATTTCCTTTGCTGTGCAAAAGCTTTTAAGTTTCATTAGGTCCCATTTGTTTATTTTTGTTTTTATTTTCATTACTCTAGGAGGTGGGTCAAAAAATCTTGCAGCAATTTATGTCAAATTGTGTTTTGACATAATTTGACATTTGACAAATATGTCAGAGAGTGTTCTGCTTATATTTTCCTCTAAGAGTTTTATAGTGCCCAGCCTTACATGTAGGTCTATAATCCATTTTGAGTTTATTTTTGTGTATGGTGTTAGGGAGTATTCTAATGTCATTCTTTTACATGTAGCTGTCCAATTTTCCCAGCACCACTTATTGAAGAGACTGTCTTTTCTCTATTGTATATTCTTGCCTGCTTTGTCATAGATTAGGTGACCGAAGGTGCGTGGGTTTATCTCTGGGCTTTCTATCCTGTTCCATTGATCTATATTTCTGTTTTTGTGCCAGTACTATATTGTCTTGATTACTGTAGCTTTGTAGTATAGTCTGAAGTCAGGGAGTCTGATTCCTCCAGCTCCGATTTTTTCCCTCAAGATTGCTTTGGCTATTTGGGGTCTTTAGTGTTTCCATACAAATTGTAAAAATTTTTGTTCTAATTCTGGAAAATTGCTATTGGTAATTTGATAGGGATTGCATTGAACGTGTAGATTGCTTTGGGTAGTATAGTCATTTTCACAGTATTGATCCTTCCAATCCAAGAACATAGTATGTTTCTCCATCTGTTAGTGTTGTCTTTGATTTCTTTAATCAGTATCCTATAGTTTTCTGAGTACAGGTCTTTTGTCTCCTTAGGTAGGTTTATTCCTAGGTATTATTCTTTTTGTTGTGGTGATAAATGAGATTGTTTCCTTAATTTCTCTTTCTGACCTTTCATTGTTAGTATATAGGAATGCAAGAGATTTCTGTGTATTGATTTTGTATCCTACAACTTTACCAGATTCACTGATAAGCTCTAGTAGTTTTCTGGTGGCCTCTTGAGGATTTTCTCTGTATAGTATCAAGTCATCTGCAAACAGTGACAGTTTTACTTCTTCTTTTCCCATTTGGATTCCTTTTATTTCTTTTTCTTCTCTGATTGCCGTGGCCAGGACTTCCAAAACTATGTTGAATAATAGTGGCGAGAGTGGACATCCTTGTCTTGTTCCTGATCTTAGAGGAAATGCTTTCAGTTTTTCACCATTGAGAGTGATGTTAGCTGTGTACTTGTCATACATGGCCTTTATTATGTTGAGGTAGGTTCCTTCTATGTCCACTTTCTGGAGAGTTTTTATCATAAATGGGTGTTGAATTTTGTCAAAAGCTTTTTCTGCATCTATTGAGATGATCACATGGTTTTTATTCTTCAGTTTGTTAATGTGGTGTATCACATTGATTGATTTGTGTATATTGAAGAATCCTTACATCCCTGGGATAAATCTGACTTGATCATGGTGTATGATCCTTTTAATGTGTTGTTGGATTCTGTTTGCTTGTATTTTGTTGAAGATTTTTGCATCTATGTTCATCAGTGATATTGGCCTGTAATTTTCTTTTTTTGTGATACCTTTTTTTGTGTCTGGTTTTGGTATTAGGGTGATGATGGCCTCATAGAATGAGCTTGGGAGTGTTCCTCCCTCTTCAATTTTTTGGAAAAGTTTGAGAAGGATAGGTGTTAGCTTTTCTCTAAATGCTTGATAGAATTCACCTGTGAAGCCATCTGGTCCTGGACTTTTATTTGTTGGAAGATTTTTAATCACAGTTTCAATTTCGTTACTTGTGATTGGTCTGTTCATATTTTCTATTTCTTCCTGGTTCAGTCTTGGAAGGTTGTACCTTTCTAAGAATTTGTCCATTTCTTCCAGGTTGTCCATTTTATTGGCATAGAGTTGCTTGTAGTAGTCTCTTATGATCCTTTGTATTTCTGCAGTGTCAGTTGTTACTTTTCCTTTTTCATTTCTAATTTTTATTGATTTGAGTCCTCTCCCTTTTTTTCTTGATGAGTTTGGCTAATGGTTTATCAGTTTTGTTGATCTTCTCAAAGAACCAGCTTTTTTTTTTTTTTTTTTGCGGTATGCGGGCCTCTCACTGTTGTGGCCTCTCCCACTGCGGAGCACAGTCTCCGGACACGCAGGCTTAGTGGCCATGGCTCACGGGCCAAGCCGCTCCATGGCATGTGGGATCCTCCCGGACTGGGGCACGAACCCATGTCCCCTGCATCGGCAGGCGGACTCTCAACCACTGCGCCACTAGGGAAGCCCAGAACCAGATTTTAGTTTCATTGATCTTTGCTATTGTTTTCTTCATTTCTATTTCATTTATTTCTGCTCTGATCTTTATGATTTCTTTCCTTCTACTAACTTTGGGTTTTGTTTGTTCCTCTTTCTCTAATTCCTTTAGGTGTAGGGTTAGATTGTTTATTTGAGCTTTTTGTTTATTGAGGTAGTATTGTATTACTATAAACTTCCCTCTTAGAATCTCTTTTGCTGCATCCCATATGTTTTGGGTCATCGTGTTTTCATTGTCATTTTTTTCTCGGTATTTTTTGATTTCCTCTTTGATTTCTTCCATGATCCATTGGTTATTTAGTAGCATATTGTTTAGCCTCCATGTGTTTGTATTCTTTACAGTTTTTTTCCATAATTGATTTCTAATCTCATAGCATTGTGGTTGGAAAAGATGGTTGATATGATTTCAATTTTCTTAAATTTACTGAGGCTTGATTTGTGAGCGAAGATGTGTCCTATACTAGAGAATATTCCATGTACACTTGAGAAGAAAGTGTATTCTGCTGCTTTTGGATGGAATGTTCTATAAATATCAATTAAGTCTGTCTGGTCTAATGTGTCATTTAAGGCTTTTGTTTCCTTATTAATTTTCTGTCTGGATGATCTGTCTTTTGGTGTAAGTGGGATGTTTCTGGTAAGTGTTTTGATACTCCAAACTCGTGGTTCAGATCATTTAAAATATGTATTTTTTAAATTAAATTAAAAGCAAGTAACGTCGGAAGGGAAATATTCATAGGAGAATTGTAAAAATAATATTTTAAAAATGTATGTTGAGGGCTTCCCTGGTGGCGCAGTGGTTGAGAGTCCGCCTGCCGATGTAGGGGACATGAGTTCGTGCCCTGGTCCGGGAAGATCTCACGTGCTGCGGAGCAGCTGGGCCCGTGAGCCATGGCCACAGAGCCTGCGCGTCCGGAGCCTATGCTCCACAACGGGAGAGGCCGCAACAGTGAGAGGCCTGCATACCGCAAAAAAAAATGTATGTTGAATTGTGACAAAGCTGAATACATACATTTAGTTAGCTTATATTTTTTTAAACATGCTTATTTTTCAAAGGACTTTTATCTACTGCCTCTTTTTCATACTATTTGAAAAATAGGGTTTTTTTTTCCATTATGACAGTAATACAGGCTCATTCTAGCAATTTTTTTTTGGCCATGCCAAGTGGCTTGTGGGATCTTAGTTCCCTGACTAGGAATCAAACCCAGGTCCCCAGCAGTGGAAGCATGGCGTCCTAACCACTGGACCGCCAGGAAATTCTAGCAATTTTGAAAAACAGAAAGAAAAAAAAAGAAGGAGGAAAAGAAATTCCTATAGCTGCACTATCCAAAGTCAACTATAATTGATATTCCTGTACTTTCAGTTATCCTCACCTTTCCTCTTTCAAACAAATACATGACAGGCCTATGCTCAGTGTTGATGAATTTCTGTATTCTTTTATGTAGAGGTTTCATTTCTGTTTTAGTATAGCAGCAACCACACTGTTATTCAGCCTCCTTTCATTCTCCCTATGCTACAGTAAAGAAATTGAGGGAGATGAGATGTTAAATGAAAACTAATCCATGTCACTAAGTGGCAGAGCTGGGTTTGCAGAGGAGGGGCTGCTGGGGAAGGTGTGTGTTCATGTATATGTCCTAGGTTTTTTTAACATCTTTTTCTTTAGATCAGGGGAAATGTTAAACTAAATAAATATGATTGTTCTCTTTCTTTTCAAGAATATTAAAAAAATGTTGTCTAAAGATGACATTTCTTGTTTGTTTTAAGAAATCTGGGGGAATTCCCTGGTGGTCCACTGATTAGGACTCCACGCTTTCACTGAGGAGGGCGTGGGTTCAATCCCCGGTCCAGGGAATTAAGATCCCACAAGCCACGCGGCGCGGCCAAAAAAGAAAAAGAAAAAGAAATCTGATAAAATTTATCTTTTGCAGTTAACATTTTTACAATACTAAAGAGATTTTCATAAATAAAGCTCAGGTTTTTGGAGTCAGGATTTCTCTTACAAGGATCAATAAATCTTTGGGTGTCCATGAGCATTACTTTCCCTTTAAGAAGTGTTCTGTGATGGAGATAATTAAAGTTCACTGTGTGCACCCCTATATTTCCCAGCTGCCCTTGTAGTTAGGCAGGACCATGCAACTTTGGGGCTAAAGCATAGGTGAATAGGCATGAGTTCCCAATGTTCCTTCTTCCCCTGCTGTAGTAATCATAGGGGCTATATGTTGAGGTGATAGAGTCTCCAGGAAGAATTAGCCTGGGTCCCCAAGGCACTATTTGCAAAAAAGCTGTCCTGAAGAGACACTGACCCACAGTGGACTTTGTGTGGGTAAAAAAATAACTTTCAAGTGCTAGGACACTAAGATCTCATGGTTTGTATATTGCCACAGTATAACATATTCTATGCTAACTAATCCAGGTCCATACTCTTCATGATTGAAAGAGTATAGGAATTGCTTTGGAAACTGAGACCAAGCTCTGTCTTATAACTGTTGTCTACTTCTTGTGGAGGTGCATATCCTTTCTTCCTTGGAGTGGTTAAAAAGCTATCAATTCATAAAGGCCAAAAGCTGAATGGCTGCTTTTACAAAAGACCTTCCAAAACACTGTATACAAATAGTGGGGCCCTAGAGCCCAGGGAACAACGTGCATATGGAGTTTGGGGAGTGGAGTCAGAGGCAACCTCTCCTTCTCTTGGAACCAAGTACAACTCTGGCTTTTAGGAGGCTGAGGCTTTGGAGTCACCAGCAGATGGCATCTGTGACACAGACATCAGCGCGCTCTCTCTGTTTCTATCTCTGTTTCTGTGTCTCTCTTTGATTCCAGCTTTACTCAGGTATAAAATTATAAGATATTTAAAGTGTGCATCATGATGATTTGATACAGATATATATTGTGAAAGGATTTCCCCCATCTAGTTAATTAACACATCCATACCCCATACATTTATCTTTTTTTTTTTTTTTTGGTGAGAACATTTAAGTTCTACTCTCTTAGCAATTTTTAAGTATATGATAAAATGTTATCAACTATAGTCACCATGTTTTACGTTAGATCCTCAGACCTTATTCATCTTGTAGCTGAAAGGTTGCACTGTTTTACCAACCTTTCTCAATTCCCCCATCCCTCAGTCCCTGGCAACCACTTTTCTACTCTCTGTTTCTATGAGCGTGACTGTTTTCTTTTTTGTTTTAGATTCCACGTATAAGTGATACCATGCAGTATTTGTCTTTCTCTGTCTAGCTTATTTCACTTAGCATAATGCCCTCAAGGTCCATCCATGTTGTCACAAATCAACCCTCTTTTAAGAGACATCAGCAGCAGGGATCATAGTGATGTTCCTTTAAGCAACCTCAAAGGCAATAACATTAACCTGGGTTATTAGGAAAGGAGAGGAGTAAGAGTATAGAGGATGCTGTGGGTTGACTATGGCTGACAGATTGGTTTGTGGGCCATAGTTAAGACATTCCTTTGGGGAATGCTATAAATAATTAGGATGCACCATGAAGTGAAGTGGAGAAATAAACTGAGGTCCAGCAACAAATGTAGGTGGAGACTTAGAATTATTGCAAATTAGACATTAAACTTTTTTGTGACCTGATTTATCCTCAAAGGTTATTGAAGCCTGCAATACATTACTTATACACATGTCAAGTCAAGTGATTGGGAACATTTTCTACTATATAGCAGGGATTAGAGATGTAGTTTAGAATTGGAAAAAGACCTCCATGTTTCCCTTGGAAATGAGGAAAGTAGGAGAGGGAGGATGAGAGCTGCTATGGTGTAGCGGGTGAAAAGCTTTTCACAACACCCCATAAGAAACTACTGTGAAACTAAGATGTGCTGGAGATGGGCTTCCCTGGTGGCACAGTGCTTAAGAATCGGCCTGCCAATGCAGGGGACATGGGTTCAAGCCCTGGTCAGGGAAGGTCCCACATGCTGTGGAGCAACTAAGCCCGTGCACCACAACTACTGAGCCTGTGCTCTAGAGCCCGCGAGCCACAACTACTGAGCCCGCATGCCACAACTACTGAAGCCTGCGTGCCTAAAGCCCGTGCTCCACACAAGAGAAGCCACCACAATAAGAAGACTGCGCACCACAACAAAGAGTAGCCCCCGCTCGCCGCAACTAGAGAAAGCCTGTGTGCAGCAACGAAGACCAAATGCAGCCAAAAAAAAAGGTTGTGCTGGAGGAAACTGCACATACCCAGCAGTCTATCCTTTAGATGGTAGTCTCAAATATTAAGGGAAAATTTCAAGGCAATATTTGGGATCCAGGTAAAATAAACTGACAAATAATTCAAGAGTTTCATAGATATAAGAAATTGTACATACTGTACGTTCATAATTAATGTATGTGTATGTGTGTATTTGTATATGTGTATATTTAAGCCATATAGCAAACACCAAAAAAAAAGCATCAATAGTAGTTATCTTTGGGTGACTTATTTCTGCTTTTAAATTTTTCATATTTTCTGTATTTTCCTTAATGAACAAGTGTAACCTTTATACTGGAAATGAAAGAGTTTCTTGGCCACTTGCCACACTTCCTGTCCCTTAACTATATAAAGATCACAACTTTTCTGTTGATCCAGATCTTCCTTCCATTCTGATCTGTAGGCTTCCTAGGGGTCGTCATCTGAACACAGCATCACAGGTAAACCAACTGCTATCCTGCTCAGTGTCTAGCTGAGCTCTTAGAGTAGATGCTGGGAAAAGATTTATGTGTTAGTAGGGATAATGGGGTAAAGCAACTATATATTATTATTTTTAAATGGGCATTGAGTTCTCTTGTCTCTGCTTTAATTTGCTTTGGTGTGAGGTCTTTATAAGGTGTAACAGCTGCTAGCTTGTCTATTTTCCCTCTAACAGACATTAGAAATGGAAGGGAGACTTGGTATTTCAGAAGGAAATGAAAGCAGAAAAAAGAAAGCAAGTAATTGCTTTGCTAAAGCAATTTTTCGTGTGTGCTATCAAATGCTGCTCCATCTTATTAATGATTATCAATATACCTCAACAATCCCCCAGAGGGCTTACTTGTATTGGGACAGTGTACCTAGATTTTAAAACTTTTAAAACTGAGGCCTTGGTTACAGCTATTATCTGAAAACATGTTTATACTTGATCCAGATATTTAAAGTTGGTGAGGAAAGAGAAGTCTAGGGCAACCATTTTTTCCTATTACTATGTCAGAGACCAAGCCTGAAGTTGTTTTTCATTCTGGTTACAGTGCTAAAAAGAGCTCAGGGAACCAAAAGTGTTGGGGAGGACTTCTGCCTTTGTTGTTCCACTGAACTGGCACTGCCTCTTTCTCCAACCTTCATGTATAGGGACTGCCACGTATTGCATTCCCTGTGCTGCCAGAGGCTATGGGCACCTCTGCTCTTGGAAGCAATGCATAATATTTAGATGATCACATGCCTTTTCTTTTTAAACCCCTACAGATTCTTGGGTTCGCTGCATTTGCAAACAAGGTAAACGTGGACACAGAAAACAGCAAGATGCTCATTGATATGATTCCTTATAGGTTGGTAATTCCACTTTTCAAGACTACTTTTCCCTTCCTGTTAACTCCTCTTAGCCTCTGACTACATAGCCTGTTTGGTATCATTGACCAAAACAGAGTACCAGTTAGTTCTCCAGTAAGGATGGGTTTATTCAGGATCAGCAAAGAATTGCAATTTGGGGTCTGCAACCATGGCGAGTCACATGCAAGTCCTCCCACAGCAAGGGAAGAAGTTTTTATAAAGGAAAAAATAAAATTGGAGTGGGGGGAAGCTATGGTAAACAAAAAGTCTATGACTTTTCATTGGCTGAGTCCTTTGCCAGGAAAGAAGAGGAGTCTTTCTTCTTCCTGTTGGGCTCTGCAATGGTCACAGGGTGTGAGAACTCCCCCTTTTGGTCTCCCAACTCTACTTAATTATTTTCTGTTTATTAATATTTTTTTAAACAATATTCTCTGCTAACAGTCTCTGGCCACAGCCAAATCTGGGTCATGGGCTCAAGTTCATTTTAGAACACAGAGGTTCTAAAGGACAAGGGCTAGGACAACCCCGTTCTTCTCTGGTCAGCCTTTGACTCTCTTCCCATGGTTGAGCCAATCCCCTTACCCAAGTAAACTGCTTGGATGCACTGAATACCAGAGAGACTCATGCATCTTTCTCACAGCACATTATGAACCTTCTCAACCTCCATACCTATCTGATTAACTCTCAAGGATGGGACAAGAGATACCTCTTTTCCTAGCCTCTCTCTGGGCTTCAGTGCTCAGGAGGTGAGCATTCCTTCTGTCTTCACCTACTTAGACTGAATGGGTGTCCTTGAGCAA
Source organism: Leucopleurus acutus (assembly GCF_964270905.1). Lineage (NCBI taxonomy): Eukaryota > Metazoa > Chordata > Mammalia > Artiodactyla > Delphinidae > Leucopleurus > Leucopleurus acutus. Next base: position 67,015,128 of record NC_139153.1, on the reverse strand, counting down.
CATTACTTCATCACTCTGAGTAGAAAGCCTTCTTCAAGTAGTCTGGCATATGGAGTTCTTAAGGACTTGCAATTAATTGACATTATGATTCCTACCAGTGACTATGGGGCATCACTCTTGCTTCTGTCAGGGAATTATAGTTTCTTTAACCTTGACCAGATGAATCACTTTAGCTAAGAAAGGCCGCATACCACAGTTTCTTGGCTCATGAGAAGGCTTTTGAAGAGCATTGTTTATTTCCTCACGTTCTTCAATAGGGAGTACAGCAAAGAGTCAATGATATTGGCTAGCCCCCAGCATACAAAACAGAGGCTACTTTGATGCAACCAGATTGAATGAATCTCATATCCTACCAGTTCTCAGTGAAATCTAATGATGATTAAATACATTTGAAATTCTGTTCACTTTTCTTAAACTGTGAGCAGGCAACCTAGGTACCAGGGAATACAATGGTAAATAAGACTTGGTCTCTGCCCTCAGGAAAAAAAAATGACAAGGGCAACAATGGGATTGATGCTTTACATAATTATTTTATGTCATTTGTTCCTCACGGTAATACTATAAGGAAGATATTATCTTCTTTTTATGGCTCAGGAAACTAAGGGTTACCAAGTTTAAATTACTTATCCAAGCTCACACAGCTGGTCAGTGTCAGAGCTACTATTTGAACCCATTTCTATTTAATTCCAAAATCTAGTATAATAACCCCTCTATTATACTTACTTAATATGCTTCTGTTATTAATGACTTAAAAAGCATACAATTAACCTTTGCTTATATTTCATCATAAGATTCAAGGGTATAGGTAGAGAAACAAACATTTCAAAAATCTAATTTTAGGTATTGCTTTGAACTCCCTTTTTAATTACCTGTTTATCCACGGTTGCTAGGGACTAGAAAAACTGAACAATTTAGGTTAGTTCCTTCCACGTCCGTGTCCCCTTTTAACTAAATTGCTGACAAAGAATTGAATGTTACAGAAAACATCAGGAAGGAAAGAAACAGTAGTTTATGCTATTATCATACTAAATATTTAAGGTTTACTAACATAGATTTGGGCAATAAATTCATGAAAATTAAAATCTTTTGTGCATCAAAAGACACTATCAACAGAGAAAAAAGACAACTCACAGAATAGGAGAAAATATTTGCAAATCATATATGCTAAGGGGTTAACATCCAAAATACATAGAGAACTCCTAAAACGCAACAACAAAAAACCAACAACCTGACTCAAAAAGTGGAGAAAGGACTTGAATAGACATTTTTCCAAGGATGATACACAAATGGCCAATAAACACATAACATGCTCAACATCACTAATCATTTGGGAAATGCAAATCAAAACTACAATAATTCAATAGATACCACCTCACACTCATTAGTGTGACTACTATTTTTTTTAAAAAAAGACGAAAATAACAAGTGTTGGTGAGGATGTGGAGAAAATGGAAATCTTGTGCACTGTTAGTGGGAATGTAAAATGTACAGCCACTGTGGAAAGTAGTATGCTGATTCCTCAAAAGATTAAAAATAGAATTGCCAAATGATCCAGCAATTCTACTTCTGGATATGTACCGCCCAAAGTTAAAAGAAGTGTCTTGAAGAGATATTTGTGCACCTGTGTTCATAGCAGCATTACTCACAATAACTGAAATGTGGAAGAAACAATAAGTGTCCATCGATGGATGAATGGATAAGCAAAATGTGTTATAAACGTACAATAGAACATTTTTTGACAGTAAGAATATAGTTTTATTTATAGAATTAATAAAAGGAATATACCACACAAGTATTTTACACACAAAACACCTTAGACACAAAGATATGGAAGTGAATTTTTACAGTTTATTCACATTGAGTCTAGAATACTAGGTGACCCATTGTCACCTTTAAAAAACAGAACCTTGTCACATCTCTTGAATACAAATTAAACAGCTCAGACTGAGTTGGTCGAGGTCACATAGAATCTGGAACTCACTCTAGTCTGTGCCTTTACCCTAACTCTTGAAGCTGCTACACTCATGACAGAATAATTCAGTGGGTGGTGAATCAGACAAAACAAACACCAAACAGACTCTCCTTCACAGCATGGCAGGTGTGAGGGAAAGATAAACTTTAAACAAAGTTGTATTTATCTCACAACAATGCCCCAACTGGAGCACTTTTTTTTTTTTCCTATAGACAGATACTCCTAACACACGATTCTTCTGCTGCTCAAGAACCTTCAATGGCTCCCTAGTGCCTATGAACTCACAATGGCAGCATGTTAAGGCTGGACTTTTCTTGTTTGTGACTAGCCCCAGTGGCTTAGCTGAAATTGTCTAAGATTTGATTGGAATTCAGTATTAATTGTGAAGTGGGAGAGAGAGACTGAAGGCTTCATAACGGTTCTGGAATGTGCTTAATTTGGGCACTGAAAATCCAAATATTTTAGCATTCAACTCCCCTCATACAATAGAATATTATTCAGCCTTAAAAAGGAAGGAAATTCTGACATATACTACAACACAGGTGAACCTTGAGGACGTTATGCTAAGTGAAATAAGCCAGTCAGAGAAAGACAATTACTATATGATTCCACTTATCTGAGGTACTTAGTAATCAAAATCACCAAGACAGAAAGTAAAATGGTGGTTGTCAGAGCTGGGGGGAGGGAGAAATGGAGAGTTATTGATTAACAGTTATAGAGTTTCAGTTTCACAAGATGAAGGAGTTATGGAGTAGATGGTGGTGATGGTTGCACATTATGAATGTATTTAATACCACTGAACAGTACATTTAAAAATGGCTAAGATGGTAAATCATGTTATGTGTCTTTTACCCAATTAAAATAATTGGGGAAAAAAGGTGTGGATAAGAATCAGAAGCAATTTTTACAAAGGACAATGACTAAAATTATACCCTAAAAGATTTGAGTTTGACTAGAAGGGAATACATGGAGCTTTTTAGCTCTAAACCCTCTTAGGTATGATATATGCCTATTGCTTACCCACTGGTATGGTCTCAAACAGTGTAAATAAACTATTTTTCATCGATTTTTGTAGTTTTGCCTGTCCTATCTGTTGCCATTGGTACGTGGCAGAAACCTTGAACTAGAAGATAGCAGAGCATGTTCTCTTAATGGCTTTTGTAACCTGGCTTGAGTTGCTGGCAGTTTTGGCAAGCTGCTGCCTGAGTTGCTCTTCTTATCTCTTATTTTTATTATTTTTTATAAAGGGTCAGACCTTTTGAAATGGATGATAAAGTACGATAAGGTTGGAATGGGGGAGATGCCAGTAAATGATTCCTGCTATCTAGGAATAATTCCACCCTTTTATTCCAGCTTCCTGTTTCCTGTAACGCCAGATATGAGCAATCTTACTGAAGTGCTTTTAGAAGCATTCTCCTTAGCTTTAGTGAGCTCCTCTCTGCTCATATTTCTGGGCAGGAAGATTGCCAGTTTCCATAACTATGATGTCAATTCCAACCAGGTGAGAGGACAGGCCTTTCTATTACTTTCTGTGACCCTTTAATCTTTGTTCTCTAACCTTAGCCTGCAGTTAAAATGAAGACTGGATTCTTCTGTAACCAGAGAGTCACTTGGACCATGATTTGAATTACAATTACCAAAGGATGTTGTAAAAAATTATTTTTAATTATTTACTTATTTTTGGCTACGTTGGGTCTTCGTTGCTGTGTGGGGGCTTTCTCTAGTTGAGGCGAGTGGGGGCTACTCTTCGTTGTGGTGCGCGGGCTTCTCACCGTGGTGGCTTCTTTTGTTGCGGAGCACAGGCTCTAGGCACGCAGGCTTCAGTAGTTGTGGCACGTGGGCTCTAGAGCAGAGGCTCAGTAGTTACGGCACTCAGGCTTAGTTGTTCCACGGCCTGTGGGATCTTCCCAGACCAGGGCTCGAACCTGTGTCCCCTGCATTGGCAGGCGGATTCTTAACCACTGCGCCACCAGGGAAGTCTTACCAAAGGATTTTTGAGAAGTGTGGCATACTTAACTCTGAAGCCACTTGAATTAATGTGTGTGGTTACTCTAGAACAGATATGGTGTAGGGAGGCAAGAAGGTAATGTATGACATCATGTTGTAAAGCTAGCAGAGTTCCTCTCCTCTCCTTTTATCTTCCTTTCCACCAAGTCCTTAAAAGTCAACCACATGCCAAAGCACAATAAGAAATGCAGTGGAGGGACTTCCCTTGTGGTCCAGTAACTGACTCCGCTCTCCCAATGCAGGGGGCTCCGGGTTCCATCTCTGACCAGGGAACTAGAACCCACGTGCCACAGCTAAGAGTTCGCATGCCACAACTAAAGAGATCCCGCATTCCACAACGAAGACCCAGTGCAGCCAAATAAATAAATAAATATTTTTAAAAAAGAAATGCAGTGGAATATCAAAACTAGGATAATAAAACAATTAAGTTGGCCTCCCAGAAATAGTCCTTCTCATTTTCTTTTTTTTAGTCTCCGACCATTTTGAGTTTGGCTTTTTCCCTAGAAATTAAAAAGGGAATATGGGGACTTCCCTGGAGGTCCAGTGATTAGAACTCGGTGCTTTCACTGCGTGGCCCCAAGGTTCAATCCCTGGTCGGGGAACTAAGATCCTGCAAGCCACTTGGCACGGCCTGGTGGCCTAATGGTTAGGATTCCGGGCTTTCACTGCCTGGCCCAGGTTCAATCGGTGTCCCGCGTTGACTTTAGGATAGTATAGAAGGAAGCAAGAAAAACTGTACTATATTTCTCCCTGTCATCCTAATTCCCAGCAATCATGCGGAAGAGAATAACAAGGCAAATGTCTCATTTACTCACTTTGAAAAAGGACTTTCCTTATGATCTCTAGCTAAAATGAAGAAATCAGATTTACCATCCTTCACTTCTTTCCAATAATATTTCAGTGTTATTTGAAGTGATGTACACAACCCTATCTTCATGCATAAGAAATAACAGTATACCTTTAGTTCAAACTCAAATCAGCCTTCTTTGACAAACAGTGGGCCTAAAGTATTTGCCATTTCTTTACAGGATTTAATAGCCATTGGCCTTTGCAATGTCGTCAGTTCATTTTTCAGATCTTATGTGTTTACTGGTGCTGTTGTCAGGACTATTATCCAGGATAAAACTGGAGGAAGACAACAGGTATGTGAAATAGAATTTGATCTCTAATATAGAAAGACACTTAGGTCTATTCATATGTATATTCACAGAAGGAGATTATATTAGTTTAACTATGTTACTGTTTTAATGTGATGCTTGTTTGGGAAAAATTTGGATTTCATGCTTGGCTTATTTTTTGATTAGATTTTGTCTTAAAAGCTATCTGTCAATGTGGAACTTGAAAGTCATTTTCTATAAAAATACTGTTCTGTTAAAGGCTTCTATATATTAGCCCACAAAAAGCTACTTTCCATGTAACATACCTAAAAGATAATATTTCAGATAAACCAAACATCACCTATTAACATTTTTTTCTATGGGGAGATATATTCTCAGCCCTAGTCTGGGAAAATAATAATATAACTCTCTCCTTCCTGACAGCAGAACTAGAAACTTTCCTGGCTTCCTCAAAGGGCATGACAAGAGGCTTTCATGATAGAGAATAAAGTCTTTGTCTAGGTGAGCTTAGGGAATTTATGACCATTCTACCTTTGTGTAAGAGAAAATTATCTAGGTCAGACCCTCTTCAGGTATCCTGAATTAGTAAACTAAATATATAGGGTATGGAAGGGAAGAAGGAAAGGGAAAATGTTGGCAGAGAAGGCTCTAAAGGCAAGCTCTCTAATTGTAGGTAAGATTTTTTTTTTTAATTTATTTATTTCATTTATTTATTTTTGACTGTGTTGGGTCTTCGTTGCTGCGCGCAGGCTTTCTCTAGTTGCGGCGAGCAGGGGCTACTCTTCATTGTAGTGCGCGGGCTTCTCATTGCAGTGGCTTCTGGTGTAGCAGAGCACGGGCTCCAGGTGTGTGGGCTCAGTAGTTGTGGCTCGCGGGCTCTAGAGCGCAGGCTAAGTAGTTGTGGCACACGGGCTTAGTTGCTCCGCGGCATGTGGCATCTTCCTGGACTAGGGCTCGAACCTGTGTCCCCTGCATTGGCAGGCAGATTCTTAAACACTGAGCCACCAGGGAAGCCCGGCAAGAGAGTTTTTTTTTTTTTTTTAATTAATTAATTAATTTTTTTATTTTTATTTTTTTTTTTGCCGTACGTGGGCCTCTCACTGTTGTGGCCTCTCCCGCTGCGGAGCACAGGCTCCGGACGCGCAGGCTCAGTGGCCATGGCTCACGGACCCAGCTGCTCCGCGGCATGTGGGATCTTCCCGGACCGGGGCACGAACCCGTGTCTCCTGCATCGGCAGGCGGACTCTCAACTACTGCGCCACCAGGGAAGCCCCGGCAAGAGAGTTTTTAAGTCCAATGTTCATGAGTTTTAAACTGACTAGATAAAAGTTACAACTTGACAACATGAGAGGTGTCCCATCTCAGTTATATAGCATGATTAAGTGTCAAAGAACTATCAAAATTGAACCTAGAGTAAGCCCATGGAATGAGTTCGGGGATCAGGAGGCACAGAAACAGTGACAGAAGTCAAAGACAAGCTTAGGCCACAGCAGCACAGTAGGGAGGTATAGCCATGGTCAAAAAGTAAAGTGTCAGAAGAATGGACACTGAATTTGAATGGGGAAAGGTAAAGTGTCACAGTCCATGGGTAAATATAAGTGAAATATAAGGTGAAAGCTAATAAAAGTCAGAAGATTGGGCAGGGGTGAGAACATGGGTCTAGAGTAAGCCCATACCACATGATTTTATATGGACTGAGTTTTTTTGTCATAGAGCTTCTGCCAGACACATTGGCCTTTAAGGTGTATGTAGCTGTTTTGCACTACTATTTGACCAAAAGAAGCAAGATGAGTTACATTAAAAAGAAGGATGTTCTATGCAAGTCTGAAAAAATTTTGAAGTCAAAATGAGAGGATTTTATGGTAAGAAAAAATGGAAATTCTGGACAATAGTTCCCACTGACTTGTGACCACACACTTTGTTTATTTAATATACAAGCATAACAAATTTGGGGAGAAAAGATGCATGTGGTTGGAAAAAACTAAATCACGGTGCAGGTAAAATTAAGTGCAGAATAAATTTTAAAATGCCGTAAATATTGCAAGAAGGTGAATGATGGATAAAGTGAGACTTTCATGGATCATTGCAAGAGGGTTAGGATATGTATAGATGGAGGGAGGGAAGAAGGGCTTCAGTTCAGCCTCAGAGTTGCCTTTAGCCTGTTGGACAAAGTGCCTGCTTCAAAGGTTGCCGATGGCTCTCATTCTGTTTTCTGCTATGGCATTGTTCTCCCCTACCAATGACATCTCTCTTTGTGGTACAGTGACCCTTCAAAGGGAAGTATGTCCCCAGGGATACTGGTAAGTCCTTCCCCAAGACCCTGACTTGCCCAGGGCAAATTGCTGGTTCAAGCAGAGAATGCCCCTGACCCTGGCCCTCCACATTGGAACTACCCCACCTCCAATAAGTTTCTGATCTGGACTCATTCAGCCTTCTTCATCCCATAGCAGGGGTTATTCTCTCCACCCTTTTTCTCTGGGGACTTTTGATTCACTCTGCCTGAGAACACCCCTACTTTTTCAAAGCTCCTCAGGACTGCAGGAAAGAGAGGCTAGGGGGCTGGCTCTGAACCTCTCTGACATGACTTGTCACCAGGAGCCACTTATATATATATGTATTATATATGTGTGTATGTATGTATGTGTGTATGTATGTATGTCTGACATAAATACAAACTGTATAAAATGTGTCTGGATTTCACTTTAATTTCTTCCTGTCTAGAACCCACTTGTCTTTACTGGTTGTAGCAAAACCTATCAGCCCTTCCAGCCATGGCCTGGGCCTGCTCATCCAGTTCTGACCACTATGCTTCCCTCTTCTCTATGATTGGGTTCTTTTCCTTGTTCTCTGCTTTCCAAGGACCAGCCTTCTTGCCTTGTCCCCAGGCTCCCAGAACTGCTTTTAAAAATGAGTTATTGGGCTTCCCTGGTGGCGCAGTGGTTGAGAGTCCGCCTGCCAATGCAGGGGATGCGGTTTTGTGCCCTGGTCTGGGAAGATCCCACATGCCGCGGAGCGGCTGGGCCCGTGAGCCATGGCCGCTGAGCCTGCGCGTCCGGAGCCTGTGCTCCACAACAGGAGAGACCACAAGAGTGAGAGGCCCGCGTACGGCAAAAAAAAAAAAGAGTTATTATTTTAAAAAAGAAAAGAAAAAAATTATCAAAGAGAGAAATGAGCTGTGTTCTTTTTAGAGGAAGAAGATAGGGCAGTGGAGAGAGCCTGGATTTTGGAGTCAACTGGTCAGGTGGATTGAAACCTGACTCAGTAGTTCTAGATGTGTGACCCTGGGCAAGTTACTTTCACTTTCTGGGGCTCTAGTCCTTACCTGTAAAATGGGGATAAGGATAACCTTTCAGTTGTGAGAATTAAACTGGATGACAATAGGGCCCACCATAGTGCGTGTCACTTAAGATGTTCAAATATCAGAGCTTCCACCCCAGGTCCCTAGTGCCCTGGCTGGTCCATGGTAATGTACTGTCTGCTGCTTATGGAGCATTTGGTGTCTGAGGTTCTGCATGTCAGTAGTGGCTGTGTTTTATGCGACCTCACATTGCCTTGAATGCCCAGAAAGAAGGTAGAGTCAGTCTTTGTTCAAGAAAGCCTGGAAAAGTGATGGAAAATCAGAGCAGAAAAGCAAAACATGCATGAGATGTAAAGTTGTACATGCTTGTTGTCTCTAGACCCTGTTCAGGCACTGAGTCTGGGATTCTGAGAGCCATCAAGCATCCTCTTAAGGCACAATGCCACCAAGGATGGCCCTCTGATCCCAAAGCCCACCCCTTTGTGTGTGCAGCCATGGGGGACACACAATTATTGGCAGGCCTCCCTGAGCAGCAAGTTTTATGGGATTCAGTGTCTGGTTTGTGCTCATTTTAAACTAGGTTTATACAGCTAATTTTGGTGTCTGTATGTCTTCGCTTCCTTAAAAATAATCAGAAGAATTTTGGAGAAAGGAGTAGAAGGAAGGAAAAGTCCTGATATATTTTCCTGTGCTAATCAAAGCAGTTTCTTCTTATAGTGCAAGACTGCCTGAAGCTAGACTCTAAAACTCGACGCAGCAACAGGCTGATATGTACATTGGCTGGAGGAACTTATGGCTTCAGTTACCTTTTTTTAGTTCCACAGTGTATAAAATGTTTGCCATGAGAACTTCCTGAGGTTCAGTTACAGTGATCCATTCTCCTGAATCCTTCTCCCTTCACTCTTCTCTCAAGGTTCAACTTTTCCATGTTGGCTTGGTCCCATTAGCTGTGCATCAGCTGGGATGGGGAAAGAAGGAAGTAGGATGTTGATTTCATTGCGATTATTTTCAGCGATACATTTATATGGCAAATAGCAGTGAGTAGTGAGAGGGAATCCAGTAGGAAGTTATTTTTTTCACACCTAATAAAAAAAGAGAAAAAAAGTTAGAGAATCATTGCTGAGTGGTCATTTAATGGTTTAGATTTAAGGTTGCTTGTTCTTGCTTGTACATGCCATTGTTTTGATTTGTGGTTACATACAGTTTTATTCCCCCTCCACCCCCATCACAGTGGGCAATTATGCTGCTTTATATTATTTTTTCTTAGTAGGGGCTTAAACAATGGAAATTTATCAATAGAGGATATAATGAGTTCAAGATTATGTCCAGAGAGCCTTGAGATTATAAAGGGAACTATGTTTCTTAGCTTTCTACCTGTATTTACCAATCTGAATCACTGCTTACCAAGTAGTACTGAGCCCAGAGTAGTCAACCCAGGTGGGATAGGACCCAGAGCTCCTATATACAGCCCTGACTCATGTGCATAACCTTTTTTGATGGCAGTGAGGCAGAGGGAAACTGAAGTAGGGAAATCAGAAGTGAATATCATGGTGTTTTTAAGATGAAGCACCACTGAAGCTGTTAGATGGCAAGTTATCCAGGCTCCAAAAGAGCGAGGTGGAACGGTTGGGATTTTAGGGCTGACAGTGATGAGTCTACCAGGGCTTTTCTAAACTGTTCAAAGAAGGGTTAAATTTAGGATGAAATGCAGGCTGGATTTTAGGAGACTTCAGAGTCATAGCACAAAGCTATGGCAAGAAAGATTCAGATATCCAAGACAATCTGGGACTTTTCAGAAAGCCTCCATACGTCCAATCAACAAGAATTTATTGAGTACCTAGTATGTGTTTAGCACTTTGGCAGGACCTGAAAATGTCAGTTCACCAAAAATGCACTTATCCTGGATGGTTATACTCAACCCCTTTTAAGAAAAAAATGACATGCTTCTCACCAAGCAGAAGGCCTCAGTTGCAGACAGGGACAAATACATTCCTGATGGTCTCTCTCCAACTGGCTCTGTCTCCTCAGTTTGCATCTCTGGTAGGCGCAGTTGTGATGCTGCTCCTGATGGTGAAGGTGGGACGCTTTTTCTACAAACTGCCAAATGTAAGTAGAACTAATCAAATAGCTAAGTCAAGAAAGAATGGATCTCCAGATCACATCTTGGTGGGGCATCTCTGAGGAGAACTGCATTCAACTGATCCCCAGTGGTGGTCCCAGCCTATTTCTAGTTCCTTTTCTTTAAAATAATAGCCACTGCCTCACAGGATTGGGAGTTAAATAAGATAATATGTATAATAGAGAGAGAATGGTTTTGAGCTAGTAATCAGCACTCAAACAATTGTTATTCTTCTCGTTCCCGTTAATCTTTTTTTTTTTTTTTTTTTTTTTTGCTTAAGCTATAAAGTAAGCTTTGGAAGTAAGGATTCAGTTAAACATGACCAAAATAGACTTCTGATGCCAGAACACCCAATACCACCACAGACTTGGAAGCTCATTGTGCATTCATGCCATCTGTTTTCCTAAATAGTTTCCAGAAGTCCTTGTTCTGCATTCATGTGAACTCAATCCCCCTACTGCTGCCACACTGCCTCTTGGTCAGTTCAGAACACTAAAGGCAGCATCTAAAAATTGAGTTTTAACTCTGTGTTCAGCTAGGATGCCTCTATATACTTATGTGCCATTTCTTCCCTTTGTGTGAGACGGATGACCCTACATTTAGAGATGCCAGGTGCATTAATTACTAGCTATAATTGATTTGTTCTAAGTGACAATACAGATCAATGCCCAGTCATCATAATTTCCTTTTAAATTTCCTTAATGTTCCCTTTAGCCATTTTTAGATAGTACTAAGGGAGTGGGGAGGAGATTTTATTCCTGGTGCAGCAGCCTGGTTACACACTGAGGTGGCAGTCCCTAAGCTGGTGTGGTTGTAAATATTATGCCCATCCTTTTGAATGCGTTTATTCCACCTGGTAAATATCAGGTTTCAGTAGAGCAGGACCATCTCAAGGCTGTTGCTGCCTTCTGCTCTTGTGATTCAGGGACCTTGGAAACCAGCCATGGAATATATGCATGGTGGGTGGGATTAAGCTTCTGTTTATCACACAAGCTGTCCTCTGATTCCCAGCAGAAGCCATCTACAGAATTTAGTTTATATAGCACCTTTGGTGCTGTAACTCTTGGGAGTCTATTTTCAGAGGGCCACTCACTAATTTACTTTGAACAATGATATTTTTCCATTCTAGAAGAGTCAGAATTTTTAAAAATCTCAAATAAAAATCTGTCAGAATTCACTAAAGGGTAGTGATAAAAGTAGGTAAGCCCTCCCTTACTATAAATATGTTGGGGATAGAACAGCCCTTGCTTTTGGCCAACCATGTTATGGCATGTTATTTTTATATCATCTAGTTAGGATGTTTCTGGGTGAGAAAATGTGAATACAATCTGATCAGTGGACTATCTGAATTTCTATAACACTGGGACTTTATGAGTATTAAACTACAAATGATTCCTTCCTTCTTTGAACGACTGTGGATAGCTTGTTGCAAAATCCTTAGGAGAGTAATTGGTGGAACATCCTGGCTAGGATCTCAACTAGTTAGCAACAGAACCAACATAAATTTTTTAAAAACGTAATACAGGGACTTCCCTGGCAGTCCAGTTGTTAGGACTTCGTCTTCCAGTGCCCGGGGTACGGGTTCGATCCCTGGTCAGAGAGCTAAGATCCCACGTGCCTCATGGCCAAAAAACCAAAACATAAAACAGAATAAAATATTATAACAAATTCAGTAAAAATTTTTAAAAAATAGTCCTCATCAAAAAAAACTTTAAAAAAACCATAATGCAAATAGTATATTCAATATTGTTCCAATTTTGTGTGAAAAAATACATAGGCAATACCAAAATGTTAACAATGGTTATCTCTTGTATGATGGAAATTATATATAAATTCAATTCTTTACACATGAGCACGTTTTATCTTAATATTAAGAAAGGTAAGGGCTTCCCTGGTAGCGCAGTGGTTGAGAGTCCGCCTGCCGATGCAGGGGACGCGGGTTCATACCCCGATCCGGGAAGATCCCACACGCCGCGGTGCGGCTGGGCCCGTGAGCCATGGCCACTGAGCCTGCGCATCCGGAGCCTGTGCTCTGCAAGGGGAGAGGCCACAACAGTGAGCGGCCCGCGTACCGGAAAAAAAAAAAAAGAAAGGTAAAAATTTTATTGTATATTATGTCATGAAAAGATTTGTTTCCTCTTCATACTCCATACCTCAAGCCAAAAACCTGGTAAAAGCCCTATGAAGTTGAATTTCTTATCTTTCCTACCACATCTCCCTGCAAATTGTGGAAATTTTGGGAGATTCTTGACTGGAAAGAAGATGAAGATGGGAAACAAGTAATTTCTGCTGACTTCATCTTTGTTCTTCCCTGCTCTACTGACCTGTTAAGACCAAGTGGTCACTGAGTAACCTCAGAAAATAAGAGTAAGCTTGGATCCAATCCATTCCTGATGATAGGATCAGTTCTAATTCCCAGGCAGAGTATATAGAAGAGAGGATGGCTAGGAAAAGGATGAGAAATGTTTCTTAAAGTAGGTTCGATTCTACTTTGAGGCCCTGATGATTTTACATCCCTATGAGTATCCATCTTCATTTTCTTACATTTAAGATACTTTCTTTCCCTTAGAAAGGGAGACGTGCTTACTTTTAAAACTTTGGAAAATTCACAATAGATAAAAATCTATTTTTTAGATAGACTGGTTACACACTGAGGTGGCAGTCTCTAAAGCCATAGTCACAAATAAACCACTATTAACATTTTGGCATATGTCTAACCAATATTATTCTCTATAAATAGATAGTACTTTGCATAATTGTGATCTAACTGTACAATCTGGTATTCTTGTTTTAATTTAATATGTAGCATGATACTCCATACTATAACTTAATCATCTTAAATTAGGTTATCTGAATTTTTGTTATTATAAATAACACAACAGTGAGCAATTTTGTACATCTACCCTTTTCTATATTTAAGATAGATTTCTAAGAGTAAAACAAAATTTCTGTGTGAAAGCATATTAGCATTTCTTGATATATTGCCAAATTATTTTCCAAAAGGGCAATACTCAACACCCATTTTTATGGGATGTCCTCAATGTTTTAAATTTGCTAATTTAATTTGATGGACAAAAATTGGTATCTCATCGTTGAAATAATTGTAGTACATCATGATTAGACTTGAAAAAAGCCCAACTGAAACTATTTCAGCATTCCTGTGAGTGGAAATTCTCTTAATTTGTCATCCCTTCTGAGAATGGTTTCTAAGCAACATCGGTAACATAGATTATGTCAAGCAAACTAGACAAAGCAAGGCCAAGTAGGCAAAGATAAGAAAAATGGCCAAAGGTGCCAGCCTCCCTGAGGGCTTGCCTCAGACACTAAAGTGACAACATGGAAGCAGAAGGGGCTAGATGATCATAACCTGCGGGTACTCTTCCTCTCACTGTCAGGGTAAGTAATCAGTGACCTGAATCTAAAAGGGGCTTGTGGATTTTGGCTGTCCGAGCACCATGGACGGCGAGGTCCTGGGAGAGGACGCGCTGCTGCGGAAGCTCAGGGACAGCCGCCGCCGCTTCCAGAGGCGCATGCAGCAGCTGATAGAGAAGTACAACCAGCTCTTCGAGGACGCCCCGGTGGTGCAGATGTCCACGCTGACCTACGAGACACCCCAGGGATTGCGAATTTGGGGAGGAAGATTAATAAAGGAAAGAAATACAGGACAAATCCAGGGCTCCCCGGTGAAGACGGACGACAGGACAGATGGACCCATGCGAATCCCAGCTGGAGGTCACGAGCTTCCCTTGCCCTGCACACAAGGTGAGGATTCAATAAGCAGTGATACTGATACAACTTTACACATCCAAGAAGATGTGGTTGCTGGTAACTTGATGCCTTCAGTGCCTTGGAGCCCATTGAAAAATGAGATAAGGAGGAAGTACTTGACACAAGTGGATATCCTGCTGCAGGATGAAGGGTGTTTGGAGTGTGCCAGTTACGGAGAGGGAAAGGACACCCGTGTGACCCTGGTCCCTTCATTGGCCTCACCCGCCAGCCCTGCCCGAGGATACTATGGTGGCATCTCTGAAGAGAGCCCCAGTGGCCCATTTCAGCCAACCTCATTGCCCAGAGAGGGTGATGCTTTGCACTCTTGCTCAGCAGGCCTGGCCCTGGTGCCGAGGGGTGATGGCATCTCCTTACAGGGAGGGACCGGTGGCAGCAGCTTCTCAAGCAGCGCATGCTCTGAGGCTGAGGACGTCTGCAATGCAACACTCAGCGATCTGTATGCGGGCATGCTACACTCCATGAGCTGCCTGCTGGGTGTGAGGCCCTCCTGCGTCATCTCCACCAAGACGTTCATCCGCCAGAACTGGAGCTCCAAGCGGAGGCCCAGGTGTAAGAGCAGAATGGACAGAACGAGCTGCAGAGGAGGCAGGCGCTCTTGGAGGAGCCCCCAGGAGAGACGTCCACCCGGCTCCAAACCTGCGAAGGACGTGGCAGTGTTAAGAGATCGCGAGAACGTACTCGATGTTTCTGGCCATAAGATGGGTTTAAAATTGGGAAGGGCTTTTTTTGAAGTAAACAAACCCCAGATCCACGCATTCGCTTCACATTGGAAGGAGCTTCCGAGAACGCCTCAGAAGGATCATTCTTCATTGACTTACTTAGACTCCAATGCAGTGTATCATCTTGATCAGGAAAATAGATTCATGACATTAAAGTGGTTGATTTCTCCTGTAAAAATAGGTTCTAGACCCAGAGTACCGCCGGGTGAGGGAGGGAATCGTTATAGGGAGATGGAAATCAGGTTTGACGAGCTTCATCAGGAATATTGCTCGAATCTTAGGAAGCAGCCCTGCCTGACTTACCTTCCCGGCTCCTCGGCTGTGGATGTGTACGGAGGTGGTCCAGCAAGCCCTGGTAGCCCCCAGGGCGTAGAAGCCCACAGGCCGAGTAGCCCTCTCCGCAGAGCAAAAGCTAAGAGGTTGAGTGAGACTTTTGAAAGCCTGGGCAAAGGATCTATCAGAGAGGGTAGCTGCCCACCAAAGAGTGATTCCTTCCCTTCGCTTTCAAAGACCACCTCCACATGTAGCCCGGGCTGCTCGGAGCAGACCTCTGACCTTGCTTGTCAAGGAAATGATCTGGGAGGATTTAGGAAGTCAGTATCACTCAACAAAGCCATTTCAGTACCCAGGGTACAACCTCCAGCCTGTGCCAGGGATCGTTACGATGACATTAAAGAAAAATTTGACAAGCTTCATCAAAAGTATTGCCAAAAATCGCTTCAGCAAACGCAGGTGCCTTTATGTACCAGAGCATCTCCAGATAAAGCAAGTGTGGGAGTTTGGTATCAAAAAGAAGACTTCTCAGGAAAATTCCATCCAGACTCTGGCTCCCAGGGCCCCCTGAACTTGTCATCGTCACCCCAGCAGAGCATTAAAAGTCCCCTCGGCTCAAACACAATTAGGGCCCCTCCATCTACAGGTTTTGCTCTCGATGCCAGCTGGGGCCATCAAGTGCCCACAAAACGACGCCGATTATCAGACCCTCAGGTGTGCAGACGGTGGGCTGGACCCTGGGATTTCTCACCTGTGGGCAGAGCCATCCCGAGGCCTGGGGAAGAGGCTGGCTCTTTACAGGTCACCTGGGAAGAGAAGAAGTGGAAAGAACAACACATCTTTCAGGATGGAAGAGAAAAGTGATTTCGTGTTAGAAAACCTCAAAGCTGAAAATCTATTGCCAAGTTATTCTGAAGCATTCCCTCTTGCCTCTCTGATTTTTGTGTATTTTTTTAAAATTCTCAAGAATATGTGACAACTTGCTTTGCTTATCTGCCCTTCAAAGCAAATTTCTATGAAATTGGTTCCGTTGAGATGACTCTCTGGGTTCTTGGAAATTATTTGAATAAAGTTGACCAATTTAAAAAATAAATAAAAAATAAAAGGGACTTGTGGTAGCTGTACCAGCCAAATGAGTGACCTGGCCTTGCCTTGTTTTGTGCGTTTGACAAATTATGGAGGTGAGCAGAGAAAAACGTGGAGAAAACTTATTTGATTAGACAATGAGTCAAAGCATGGACCCGGTATTTTTATGAAATATCAGTGCATAATATCTCTGAGTGGCAAGGCTGCCTAACTCTCTGTGGTACCTTTGTGGAAATTTGGGAGTTTTACCCCAGAAAGGAAAATGAAGTAGTGTTTATCTTTTCCCCACAGGCTGTGCTGGCTGGTATTATTCTGAGCAATGTCCTACCCTACCTTGAAACCATTTACAACTTACCCAATCTGTGGAGGCAGAACCAATATGACTGTGTGAGTGTAGATGTCCTGGGTGGGGTGGGAAGGACGGAGGGGAAGCCTGCAGAGAGGGGAAGAGAACAAACGAAAGAGATCAACCGGAAGGCACTGGCAGATGCCTAGTACTCTCTGATGCCTAGTACTCTACTTTTGCTTTAAACAGGGAGTCAAGGTTATTGGTGCATGGAAATACCCATTCCAACTATGCAAAGTTAAATAAAATGCAATTAATTAAGTAGCTGCAGTTACATACAGATCTAGTAAAAAGGGTTTATCATACATCACGTATTTGAATGACTTTTAATCCAGTTAATAGAAATACATTCCAGGATGGGAGACACAAATTCTAACAAGAGAAGGAGGTGTCTTTCCAGGAAGAGTAACTGATGGAGCACTCTCCTTCTCTCTAGAGCACAAAACTAGAGGACATAAAGGGGAGACAGCAAGAAATAAAAGATGAGGGATGTGATACAATGAGAGGAGAAGCACCCAGAAGAGGCAAAGAGATGGGAAGAGGGATCATTCTGGAATGCAGGTCCCTGAAAAGTTAAGAGGGGAATGTGGTCCAGTGCACAGGTAGAGCTTCTAGTCTTAGGAGGAGGGATAGCCCTTCCAAGAGACCTGGAGAGAACAGGGGAAGGTTGAGTGCAGATACTAACAAGTGGTAGGTGGAGGGGGAAGTAAATACTTAAGGGAGTTTCAGCCTATCTTCTTTTTTTAATTTTTATTAGAGTATTATTGATTTACAATGTTGTGTTAGTTTCAGGTATACAGCAAAGTGAATCAGTTATACATATATCCACTCTTTTTAAGATTCTTCTCCCGTATAGGCCATTACAGAGTATTGAGTAGAGTTCCCTGTGCTACAGCAGGTTCTTATTAGTTATCTATTTTGTATATAGTAGTGTGTATATGTCAATCCCAGTCTTCCAATTTATCCCTCCCCCCTCAGCCTATCTTCTTTGTGAAAATAAAGTCAACATCACCTGCTGAGAGTGATGGAGAAGGTGGTGGGATAGGAGCTTGAATAGATTCCCAATAACTATCATAGCTCTTAAAATAGCAACCACTAATTTGGTGAGTGTTCTGGGTTGCTTTACAAATAATATTTCTAATCTCAATAAATTCTATAAATTAGATACTATTATTCCTATTTTTCACACGAGGAAACTGAAGTTTTAAGAGAGAATTAAAGAGAGAAGTGACCAAGGATGCATAAAAGAATTGCTAGGTAGCCCTTGGACCCAATCATTTGTGATGGTATCAGTTCATATGGCTGTGGAATTTGTTCTCTAAATCCTAGGTGTTGGGAGAGAAAGGGTAAAGGTGAGTTGAGATAGAGGACGTGTGATTTTCTCAATTCTGCTTGTTATCACGGTCTTCCTTTTCCCTTCTTCCTCTTTTCCATAAGCTCATTTGGATGGTGACGTTCATATCTGCAATTTTACTGGGACTGGACATGGGATTACTTGTTTCAGTAGCTTTTACCTTCTTCATCATCACTGTTCAGTCACACAGGTACTTTGTCTCAGGTAATAGGAGGTGGGCCATGGCAAGGTAAGGCAACTGTGACCTAAAGGCAAATGCATTTACTTTCAGAACTAAGATTCTCCTCCTGGGTCAGATCCCTAACACCAATATTTATAGAAGCTTCCATGACTATCAGGAGGTAAGAATCCAGATCAGTCCCACTCCTTTGCCCAAAGGATGGGGTGGACCAGGCCTGCTGCCTAGTTTTTCTACAAAACCCCTTTGCTCCTGTCTGCTGCACTGCAGATATGCATTTACAAAGGTGGGGAAAGAGATGCAGCCAGTTAAGGATAATTTTAAAATGTACTTTGGGGGAGGAAGGCCAAGGAAAAGAGAGGTGTGAGGAAATGGAGGGGAAAAGAAGAAAGCAGGAAAAGCACATGATGAAAATGGGAGGAAGGAATTTGCTAGATCTTGCTTCTTATAAAGAATACAGATTCTCCAGGAGGTTTTAAGGATTATTTTTTCTTAGTCCATAAAAGAGCTGAAATATTTCCCTCAAGTTTACATTTATTTGTCTTGCAGGTTACAAACATTCCAGGGGTGAAGATCTTCCAGTGCTGCAACTCCATTACATTTGTCAATGTTCACTACCTAAAGCGCAAGCTGTTAGAGGGGGTGAAGGCTTTCCTCCCCAGCCTCTCTCTACCTGCTCCTCTCCCCTTCCCCGAGTATTCTCCCCTCCCCCACTCACCATCCGTATGAGACCCCCTCATATGTCTTTCAGGTTGAAATGGTAAAG
Source organism: Leucopleurus acutus (assembly GCF_964270905.1). Taxonomy (NCBI): domain Eukaryota; kingdom Metazoa; phylum Chordata; class Mammalia; order Artiodactyla; family Delphinidae; genus Leucopleurus; species Leucopleurus acutus. The sequence continues at coordinate 66,996,103 of NC_139153.1, read as the reverse complement.
GTGCCTCTTACAGAAGAAGAAATGTACAGCCTGTTTAATCAAAATGAAGATGGCCCCCAGCAAGGAAAGCTTTGTTGGTGTTTCTGCAACTGTGATGAACCGGAGCCACCGCCCAGGGTTAGAAACATGTCTTCTTTTCTGCATTTTTCTCCACATTTTATAAAAAAGAAGTGCACTAGTAGTTTTTTTTTAAAAAAAAAAAGAAAGAAAAGAAAAGAAAATCTAAACCCCCTCAGGGATTTTAACTCTTAGACGAACCATGAGTAATTGGAAATCAAAGATTTCTACTCAGAAATGGAGACACGGGTTCCCTTTCAGGTTCAGATCTTGCCCTGAAAGTAGGAGGCAGGGGGAGATGTCCTGACTCCTGATTCCCTTCTCAATGGCCAGCAACTTATCTGAGCACAGAGTACAGTCTGCCTGTTGACGTTGTCAGTAGTTCCCTGGTTGTCCCTGTTTCCTTGACTTTTATCTTAGCTCCCTGGCTATCTATTTCTGAAAACAAGTGACTTAAAGATTGTTTTCTAACTGCAGCAGGGTCAAGGGCAGGCAGGGTCAAGGTGGCTGGGGTTCCCAAGGATCTGTCAGAGTCTCCTGATGTCTGCCTGTGACCCGGGAAATGATGATGTGGGGTGGAGGGCAGATAAGCAGACATGGGGATTTTACAGAGTCTGAAGATTATTTTAGCAGATGAGTTGTAGCGCTCATTAATTTCCAACTCAGATTTGGTCTAAATATTTCCTTTCCCCAGGGCAGGGCTGTTCATTTCCAGCTTCAAGGCCTTTCATCCACACAAACACCCTGGAGGAGCAGCTCTATCTACACACACACACAAGAACACCTCCCATCCCCCTCATCACCTACAATACCAAGCACTCACTCTCATTGCCATACACTCGAATGGAGCATAGGCTCTACTGAGCTCCTGGAAAATACCAACTTCCCTGCCAAGAGGACTGCTCTACTACTAGAACTAACACTATCTCTAATTTTTATTTTGTATCCACACTGCACTGAATATTGTAGACAGTATTTACAGGACATCAGAAAATACATTTTAGAGTATAATATGATGTAGTATTTATTGATCTCATACTGTGTGCCCAGAACTATGACACTATGAAAAAGGAAAATAAATTTTTAGGGGCCTCTGTCTCCAGGTAGTTCTTTTTTCTTTTTCTCTTTAATTGTGGTATAAAATGCATAACATAAAATCTATCATCTTAACCATTTTTAAGTGTACAGTTCAATAGTGTTAAATATATTCACATTGTCATGCAATCATTACGACCATCTACCTCCAGAACTTTTTTATCTCGCAAAACTGGAACTCTGACCCATTAAACAACTCCCCATTTCCTCCTCCTCCCAGCCCCTGGCAACCACTATTATACTTTCTGTTTCTGTGACTTTGACTCTTCCAGATGCCTCATATAAGTGGAATCATACAGTATTTGTCTTTTTGCAATTGGCTTATTTCACATAGCATAATATCCTCAAGGTTCATCCAGGTTGTTCTTTTTTTTTTTAATTTTTTCATGGAAAAATTTGAACATATACAAGAGTAGAGACAAGTATAATGAGCCTCTATGTACTCACCATCTACTTTAAGATTTATCACCTCGTATTCAATCTTATTTCATCTATATCCCTACCCACTTACAGCCCCTCAAAATCACAGGATTATTTTGAAGCAATTTATGGAATTTTAATTCAAACTGGGGAGGATTTTCTGGCAGTCCAGTGGTTAAGACTTGGTGCTTTCACTGCTGTGGGCCTGGGTTCAATCCCTGGTCAGGGAACTAAGATCCCACAAGCTGTGCAGTGCAGCCAAAAAAAAAAAAAGAAAAGAAAAATCAAACTGGGGAAACAGCTCTCTATTAATGTGACATTTAAGGCTATTATTGTATTTATCCATCCAAAAATATACATTTTTTTCACATCTCTGAAATTTAGATGCATTGTACAATTGATGGCATTATTATAGTTTAATTTGCAGTGTTTTGTTTGTTTCCTGACAGTACAAAAAGTAATGGTGCATCTTAAAACTGATGAAATAAGATGGTAAACCATACCATGCAGTATTGTTATGTTCTAAATCGTGTGTTTATATTCTAACCACTCTAAGACTTCAGTTAAAGAGATTGGCATGAACTCAAAAAGGCAGGGAAACTTCACGGTAGTAATGGACTTAAGCTGGGCAGGAGAGAGAAATTTGGATTTACGTCAGGTAGGAAAAAGAAGGACTCCCAGTCCATGAATAGGCTTGAACAAAGACACTGAGATAGAAATAAGCATGGGATCCTCAGAGTAAGAGGCTTGGCCTGGGCAGTAAGTTCAGGCAGACCCGGCGGGAGTGGATTGTGAAAGCTCTTGAAAGAGTATAGAGTAGACAGAGAGAAAGGGGAGGCTCTCAGAGGTTTCTTCTGCCTGAAGGACCTTGTATCTCCCCAACACTGAGCCAGTGCTCAGCTGTCCCCCAAAGGCCTGGCCTCAGTGACTGTCAAGGCTTGGGGAGCACCTCTCTCCTTTGAACTGTAATATTATCATTTGTCCACACCACTTTTTTTTTAGCAATACAATATATACTACCTTGTTAGTTTTAATCTTTACTTTTTTTTTCTATTTTTAAATAGAAAAGCAACAAGCAACAATGTTGCTTGTTGTTCACAAGCAACATTATTAGAACAACAGATTTTTCTTAAAGAAACATCACCCCAAAGTATACCACTCTAGCAAATGAACTCTTCATTTTCCCACATGCCTTACAGTTCTTGTCCATTTAGGTTGTTATTCATCCTTTAAATGGACACGTGCCCCCTCCCCAGGTAGAATCTGGTCCCTGTGACTGCAGAGTCAGCATTCACATCTTTCATGCCATTGTATTCCCGGTGCTTGGTCCTGTCCTTAAGCGACATAGGCCTATTAGGAGCATGAAAGGAGTGAAAGGTAAAGACAGCCACACTCAAGTACCTTTTGTCTCCTTAAGGAAATGTGACAGAAGACAGTTTCATTGATAAAAGAAGGAGGTGTTGAGAAAAGGGACTGATGGAAGAAATACTTCAAAGTTCTAGTAGGTGCGGGAGACTAATTAGAATCCAGGGATGAGGGAAAGGAATAAATCAAAGACGATTTAAAGTCTGGCTCACTAAGACAATGATAATGTCACTGACGCGCGTGGGGATGTTGGGAGGGGTGGCTCTGAGTGGTGAGGATCAGGAAAGATGAACGTGGTTTTAGTCACAAGCTGGAAGCGACGGTGAGATATCTAAGGAAAAAAGGTATAATGCATAGTCTGCGGAGTTTTCCAAGAGAGAGGGAAGTGAGTTAGTAGATAGAAACAGCATAGTTTCAAATGCTTCCAGGCTTGTTTGAGTCTTATCATAGTCCTCCCCTAACTCTGTCATCCCAGGTTGTTTACACAGAACGATTTGAAAGTAAAAGGGACCTCGACTCATCGTCCTCCATTAACCTGGTCCGCTGCTCACGTTTCAAAATCATGGACACAAGCCAGACTATGTCCGATGACCAAGTACCGTACATAACATCTTCCACATCCCAGAGAAATCCAAACTACAAGGAGGTGGAGAAAGTTTGGCTTTCTGATGACCCCTCTAGGAGCATGTCGATCACACTCCCTGATGCTTCTGAAACTCAGGTTGGGGGTAGAACACTCCTGCCTTACTCGACTTCATCTCTTCTACCCAGCATCCACACCATCATCCTGGACTTCTCCATGGTACATCTTGTGGATGCACAGGCTTTGGTCGCACTAAGACAGGTAAGTACTAAGGAGGTTTTCACAAGAACCCTGATCCCCTCCTACCACCACCATCCCAGCCCTGATCCTGATTGAATCCTGTTAGTCACTGGTTAGCTGCTCTGTGACTCCTAGGCCACTAGGAACTTGAGCACCAAAGACAGTTTAAGGTCAACCAGAATAAAAAGAAAATGAAGCAACTCTGATTTACTAAACTAGGGTTGGTTCCCTAACCATGGCATATTATTTCTCAAGGACTGAAAGATAAGAAACTCTTAACACCATTGAAACAGCAATCTGTGCCACACCCAGCAACTCCCAGCGTATCCTGGGAGTTAGCTACAAAAAATGTCAAGGAATAGGTTCAAATGCTACAGAAGAAAGTTCACAAGGAATTCTCCACTATTCAGCTGCTCTAAAAGGCACCCAGGTTTGAAGAAGTTGTGATGAAATGACACCCCAAGCATGGGGCCGCCCGGTCCGGTACCTGTAAGGATCTTCCCTAGTTCCTTCTTCATTGCCTGCATCTTTGGGTGAAAAGGGCAGGAAAGATTTTTCCTTCAAAGCTATGTTCCCTGAGTCCTGGCTTCTCTCCCACTTTCTGGTTTCTCAGACAGATTTCATTTCTCTCCTTCTTGTATATGGAAGTTTAGGTGCACAACTAACCATATTGGCTTTATTGTTTAATGTCTCTTAAGTATGAGACATTAAAGACATATTTAATGTCTCAGTGTCTTTTTTTTCGAGCCAGCTTATCTCAGTTTTTAGTCCTCTATCTCACTCTTGCTCCTGTTGGCGATGGCTCAGGTTTACACATCCTGAACCCACTCGCTTCCTGGCTCTAACTGCACCCACATTTTTTTTTAAATTTATTTAATTAATTTATTTTTGATGGCATTGGGTCTTTGTTGCTGTGCGCGGGCTTTCTCTAGCTGCGGCGAGCAGGGGCTACTCTTCGTTGTGGTGCGTGGGCTTCTCATTGCAGTGGCTTCTCTTGTTGCGGACGGGCTCTAGGCACGCGGGCTTCAGTAGTTGTGGCACAGGCTCTAGAGCGCAGGCCCAGTAGTTACGGCGCACGGCCTTAGTTGCTCAGTGGCATTTGGGATCTTCCCGGACCAGGGCTTGAACCCATGTCCCCTGCATTGGCAGGTGATTCTTAACCACTGTCCGTCCCCCACCCCCCCACCTTTTTTTGAGATATGCTCCTTTGGCTGACTTTCCTTCTTGTATCCTCAGATTCCATTTTAACAAAATATTTATAAATATTTTATCCTATGTCTTATTCCTAAGTGAATATGATTCTGTCTTAAGTGAGTCCAGCTCCTCTTTGGTCTAAGGCAATAGGAAGCTTGTCATAGCAGAAAGAACTCTGATTGGTGGTCTGTGGATGTGTGCTTTGTCCTGGCTTTACTACCACTCACTGTCCATCAGACCCGAGGTAACTTAATAAATTGCACTTGGTTTCCTCATCTATAAAATGAGAGGCTTAGAAGAGATTTACATTAAGGTCTTTCCCATCCATGAGACCCTCTCCCCACCAACACCCCACCCCCTCTCCATTTGCAGGCTCAAATATACTTGATAATGTCTTATCTTTGGGACTTTTCCATCTTAGGTTGTACTACTGGGCTGTGTTCTCTTCTCCCAGTCTTACACTGTAGCTGTAGTTTTAGATTTCATTGACTACACTATCGAATGCCTCTTACATGCCAGACTGAGTTGAGCACATTTATATACACTATCTCGTTTAGTTCTCACAACAGCCCCGAGAGACAAGCCATATTTCCCCCTAAGAGTCCTGTGCTCGCAGCTAGGAAGGGGCCTGCCCGGCACTGGAACTTAAAGCCTCTGACATTATATCACTCTTCCCCCTGTTCTGTAGTATAATTGGGCCATCCTTTCCTCTCTCCTCTCATCTTCCATTTTTTGGAGGCATCATATGTTCTGGTCCGTGGCATAACCCTTCCATCAACCTGGCCTACGTTGATGACTTTCTGCTCCAGCCCCATCATTGAGGCAATGTCCGGCACCTTAACTTTGCAGGCTTCAGAGATCCACGGTACACCCTCACACTTTAAAAAGGCAGGTTTCCCCCCAGGTGTCTGGCTCTGTGTGTGTTCGGGTTTGGTTTGTAGCTTCTGTGGCCAGAGCATTTGAGAAGAATGATTTCTTTGACACCGGCATCACCAAGGCCCAGCTGTTCCTCACCCTCCACGACGCTGTGCTGTTTGCTTTGTTGTATCCCACCTTGTTGGAGGAAGTCATTATGTTTTGTGTACTTTATAATTGAAAACTTGAACCCACTAAGAAAAATCCCAGTAGTTGTTCTTATTAGAGACAACCACTCCATTTAAGCTTCTTCTTAATTCACGATATTTCTATCTCCCATTGCTTGTCATTTAGAGTGTGTCTATAGTGGCTCTTTACCAAATAACTTTATGATTTACTGTATGATCAAGAATGACTTTCTTGTTTCCCCTTGGTAGTGAAAGAAGTAGAGTCTGTGTTTTGTTTCTTTTGACACTCCAACTTAGTGCCCAGGTTTGGAACCTGTTGAGTCTTAGAGTATTAAGGTGAATGGTGACTTCTTTTGAATTGAACGTTAAGATTTATAGCTCCAGAGCATATATATATATATATATATATATATATATATGCCATATATATATATATGCCATATATATATATGCCATATATATATATATATATATAGGCTGAAGTATATACTTGGGGTCAGTGTCTGATGTTTTACTAAATTCAAATACAACTCTGCAGAGCAGCACTGAATATGATCCTCAGGGTTCCTGAATACCTTTCCCAACTATATCACTTGACCATCTCTGGGCCACATTTTGCCACCTCTGCTTAGTGGACTCCAGAGAGAAGGAGGTCACGTGCAAACACTAAGCAATAATACCAAGGTATAATTGTTCATGAGGCCCGTCCAGTGTGTCCCCATCACACCTGTGCCTGTGTCTATCCTAGCACTGTCCTCATGTGAACATTTGTCTCTTTATGTGAACTGTTTCCCCACTTAAGGCCATGGGCAACCCTCCCTCTCACTCCCCACCCAAGACCATCTGACTCTCTTTTGTATTCTGGCACTTTAGGCATTTCTTGGCATAAAGCAGTTCACTCATCAAATGTTTACAGAGCTGAATGGGGTGGGGATGCAAAGGTACATAGTGAATGACCAAAGAAGTTTTAAAACTCAGCTAATTAAAAGGCCCTTTCCTCTACTGAGCGTGAAGATCTCTAAAACTGGCTTACTCTCTCCCCACAGATGTTCAGTGCTTTCCAAAACGCAAACATCTTGGTGCTCATTGCAGGGTGTCACTGTGAGTATCTTTCATCTTATGAAGAGGGCTGTGTTTTGTATCCTGGATCCTCTCCTCCCCAGATGTCTGACCCTGTGTGTGTTCCCGGTTTGGTTTGTAGCTTCTGTGATCAGGGCACTTGAGAAGAATGATTTCTTTGACACTGGCATCACCAAGGCCCAGCTGTTCCTCACCCTCCATGATGCTGTGCTATTTGCTTTGTCAAGGAGGTTGCCAGAGTCCTCCGAGTTAAATGTGGACGAATTGGAGACAGTGATACAAGGAGCCTACTCAGAAACAGACAAGGTTGGATGATGTGAAGCATCGGGGTGGGGAGTGGTATGGTGGTGAGGTGGGAGGAGACACCTAATCAGATAGAGATGAGCAACGTCCAGGAAAGGTTTTTGAGTGTGGCTGTCCCAGAATTTGAAATGTTGAAAGGTTCCCTTACCAGTTGGTAAATAGCAATAAACCTGAGTCCCAGGTTCCCACACTGCCATGGCATCTGGGTGTCATTCAGGATCCTTTCCCAACTGAAGAGGGGTTACCCAACCCAGCAGAGGACTCAAGGATCTTTTTACAGCAGGCTTGGTTAGTGCCAGTGCCATACCAATTAATAAATATTTTAAATATCTCCCTTAGCTATCCCTTTAGAATCCCCCCCCACCACCATCCTTGGGATGGATAATAAAACTGATGAACTAGCAGACGTAAAGATCTGCCAGTCTAACTCTATGGCTAGAGCAAAAGGTGGGGACTATAGACAGAGATAAAGCTAAAGAAGATAGCAGGAGGCCAGGCCATGAAGGGCCTGCTGAGGATTACATTAGGGGGTTGGAAAGACAAGTAAAATCAAGAAGACAATATGTCCAGGAATGCTGACCAGACCATTGTTATTTAAATGGTTGACCATGAAATCCAGGCTGGCTACAAAAACTAGAGAAATTGGAAGTTATGGATTGATTGAGCCTGAAGCATGGTAAGTAACTGAGGAACCAGAGGGTGCAAAGAAGATGAAAAGCAAATTTAGGCCAGAAATATTTTCTACTTTGCCAGGAACCCATGCTTTCTGGTACCTTAAGTCCTACTGTATTCTGAAATTCCTTGACTGTTCAAAAATTAAATCTAATTGGGAAGTTTTAACCCATCTAATTGTGTGTATTTCAGAAAGAAGAATCAAAACATAAAATGAGTAGCCATCTTATAGAAGCCCCCAGAAGTAAAAGTCCAGCCTTCATACTCCAGGACCCAATAACAGAGGAGGAATCAGAGCTAGACTTTGATCTGTATCCCATGCAGGAGTCAGAACAAGAGACTGGGTTAGATCCAGACCTAGACCTGGATCACGAGATGGAGCCTGAGTCAGAGCTGGAGCCTGAATCTGAGCTGGATCCAGAGACAGAGACCAAGCCTGGGTCCACATCCAGGCCAAGCTCTCAGCAGCAGTACTAGCCTCTGTATCAGTTTATAACTCCCCAGTCCCCACCTCAGACTCAGCCTAGGACACAGTCAGTAGAGAGTAGGCATCAGCTTATGAATTCACTTACATCCCAGAGCAACGCCAGTGAGGATACCTTGTAGATGAGCTAGGAATAAGGGGTCAGATTTCCTCAGCAAATCCTCCCCACCCAAATGGGGCCACTTGGTCTGGAGATGCAGGCTAGTTACAAACTAGCAGTACTTGCTTTGGAACTCCTCCATCTGTTGGCCTTCCTCCTTCCTCAGCGCTGGGATCACACTCCCAGATCACAATACTAAACACCAAGAATTATCTCTGAATTCCTTATCCAGGTTCACTTCGTTTCACCTTCAGCAGATGTTCCACTGAAGGATTTCCTTCTTCACACCCCTCACCTCTGTGCTTTTTTTTTTTTTAAGACCATCTCTAACTTATTCCTCTCATCTGTGTTCCCCTTTCTCTAAAGAGATGAGGCGCAAATAAAATACATAACTCTAGTTACATTTGGACCCTTCCTGCATCTTCTACCTTTTCTGTATTCTGTATGCCGAAGGAACTGTCAGGTGGAAGAAATCCCAGAAGTAGGTAGATACAGTGGGGAAGAGATGAGCATGAAAAAGAAAAACTGCGTAGCATTTGTACTTCATATGTTATCTTCACTGCACTGCTGCAGTGGGAAATAGGGGGTAAATAGGTTAAGTTAGGCCAGGCTGGGACTTCCCTGGTGGTCCAGTGGTTAAGACTCTGCGCTTCCAGTGCAGGGGGTGTGGGTTTGATCCCTGGTCGGGGAACTGAGATCCCAAATGTCGTGCAGTGCGGCAAAAAAAAAAAAAAAAAAAAGTTAGGCCAGCCTGTGAAGGCTTGTAATACAAAGAACTGTTAGGCTAAAAGCACTTTTGCCGTCACTCCAAGGTCAGGATCTTATCCTGACAGTGTTTCAGAAGGCCAATAAGCTGTACCATCCAATGAGAATGTTAGCTCTATAGAACTCCCCCTGGTCTTCACATTCATATTCACTGTTGCTTCTTTCTTATAGGTTTTTAAGATCCAGGCAATCTAGGATCTGTACTCTTGGTGGACCAAACAGTTAAAATCTGTGACAGACACCAACCCCTTAGGAATTGGAAAAGTCAATCAAATCACTAGTTTGGTCCACATTTAAAAAAAGTTTTAAAAATTTAAAAAAATTTCCCCTCCTCCATTAAAAAAAATCTAGTATTAAGGTACAACCTGAAGAGAAATATAAACCCCTGGGCAAAGGCATTGGGAATACTGAATTTTATTTCCCACTCAGTAAACAAGATTCCCCTTGCTTAGAAAATCAACTTCTCTCACCTGTTAGATGAAAGAAATACTTCTTAAAATAAGTGTCTCTTATCACAGAGATAACAGGTGCATTTATTCATTCTACAAACATTTACTAAGCATCTGCTATATACACAGCACCCCAAACTGTGGGGTAAATAAAACAATATTATCCCTCCCTACTTTACACATGCATAAAGTGAGACATAAGTTTTGTAACTAGCCCAAGGTCATATACAATTGTACCCTAAAAGAGGTGGGGGGCCCAAGTTACAAGCTTCATTTGTTCATGTTTACTCAACACATTTATTGAACTCCTACTATGTGCCAGCCACTGTCCCAGGTGCTGAAGACACAAAAATAAGCAGAATAGATGACAAAGATAATTATAAATTGTGATAAGTACCTTGACGGTAAAATACAGGAAACAAAGAAGGCATACATCAGGAGGACCTGAACCTATCTTGGGTGTCAAGGAAACTCTTCCTATGGTAATGACAATGACCTTGCATCTGAAGGATGAGAAAGAGCTAGACTTAAAGTAGGTTCCAATGACTGCTAGGAGGGCAGAACAAAACGGGGGACCAAGAGTGGTAACCATGGGTAAGTACAGAAGCTGGGCACCCAGGGACACAGCCAGATGGAGCCTAAGGGTGATTACCATGGCACCAAGGTCTCAACCAGAAACTGGTTCAAACCAGGCTGTCAGGGTGGCAGGAACAAGCACAGAAGTGTTTCAAAACCAAGAAAACATTTCACATTTAAAACAGGAGACTAGGAAGTGCACAGAGAGCCGTTTCTGTGGGCTGCCGCCCTCTCACTCCAGCTCCCTTCCATTCCCACATTTCCATCAGAGGAAGGTATTTAAACACAGAACCAATGGCTTCTGAGAGTCTGGTAGAGTTTAGACTTCAGACCTTTCTGTTACAACTGCAACATAGCTAAATCTTGATTTTCATGCATGACCTCAGAAAGACCAACCTGATGCTTGGACTATAGCCTATCTTTAAAGCATATTCTTCATAAATCCATAGCATCCATCCCCTCCTGAAATAATAAGATGAAGAAAAATGGTAAATTGATTGTAAACAGTTCAGCATTAAAGAAAGGCTGAGTCTTCTTCCAAAATGCAGATTGCCTGAAATTCTAAGACGTTTCAAACTTTACAAAATGCCATGGTTTGGATTGGTTAGCTCACTTTTCATTGCGTGGTCATCATTGCAGATTTTATATCTCTAATAAGAAATTGGAGAAAAAGTTTAAAGACTAAAAAACTAGTATAGGCCAGATCTGAAAGAGTATTTTTCTCCATTACTGAAAAAATCTCAAAGTAGTTTATGTTCTACAGTAAATGGGTTATGGGGCATGATTTTCACATATAAGAAATTACGTGAAGTCAATACAACTGCAGAAAACTGGGTTTGGAAAAGAGATTGGTCAAAATAGGTGACCCTAGGTGCTGTCTCTAAATATTAATACATTAAATGTCACAAAGCCCAATGGATTGTAACTTGATCTTACCCATATCTGATTTAGATGACAGTTAGATGAGACTTTGGACTTAGACCTTTGAGTTGATGATATGTGAGAAGGACATGAAGTTTGGGGAACCAGAGATGGAATATTATGGTCTAAATATTTGTGTCACCCAAAATTCACATGTTGAAATCCTAATCCCCAAGATAATGGTATTAGGAGATGGGGCCTTTGGGAGGTGATTAGGTCACTCTTACAATTATTAGTGGGATCAGTGCCCTTATAAAAGAAGCCTCAGAGGGCTTCCCTGGTGGCACAGTGGTTGAGAGTCCGCCTGCCGAAGCAGGGGACACGGGTTCGTGCCCCGGTCCGGGAAGATCCCACATGCCGCGGAGCGGCTGGGCCCGTGAGCCATGGCCACTGAGCCTGCACGTCCGGAGCCTGTGCTCCGCAATGGGAGAGGCCACAACAGTGAGAGGCCCACGTACTGCAAAAAAAAAAAAAAAAGAGGCCTCAGAGAGAAACCTCCTCCCTTCCACTATATGAGGACACAGCAAGGAGACAGCCATCTATGAACCAGAAAGTGGGTTCTCACCAGACATCTAATCTGCCAGCGCTTTGATCTTGGACTTCCCAGCCTCCAGAACTGTAAGAAATAAATTTCTGTTGTTTATAAGCCACCCAGTCTATGGTATTTTGTTATAGCAGCCCAAATGGACTAAGATGCCCAAGGACTTAACTGTATTGTATCTAGATTCAACTCTCATTTAAAGGTAGAAATAAAGGAAGTAATGGCATAATCCAAGGTCATTAAGGGTCTTGAGATTATAGAATCTCAGTGCTAAAAAGGACCATGAGGGTCATCTGGACCAATTTTACCCATCCAGTCTCTTACAATTAAATTTAATTTGGGACTTCCCTGGTGGTCCAGTGGTTAAGACCCCACACTGCCAATTCAGGAGACACAGGTTCGATCCCTATTAGGGGAACTAAGATCCTGCATGCCGCATGGTGCAGCCAAAATAAATAAATAAATACAAAAATAAATTTAATTCAATAAACACTTATTGGAAGACTCACCATACCCCAGATACTCTGTGTTTCCATAATCTATTACTGCAGGACAATCCACCCAAAATTTAGTGGCTTAAAACAATAGTCATGCATTTGTTCATTATTCTGCAATCTGGGCTGGGTTTAGCTAGGCCCATTCATGAGGCCGCAGTCATCTAGAGATTCACCTGGGGCTAGAAATTGAAGATGGGTTTACTCACAAGTCTCGACATCTCAGCTGGGATGGCTGCAAGGGCTGGAGGCAGCCATCTCTCTCCACACAGTCTCTCTGGGAGGGTACCTGGACTGCACACAGCAGCTCAAGGCAGCACGTCACCTGCCACATTCCACAGATCAAAGTACGTGACAAGGCCAGCCATGATTCAATGTGAGGGCAAATACACTCCACTTCTTGAAGAGAAAATAAGTTATGGCCATTTTTAATCCACCACACTATGATAAAAGAATGAATAGAATATGATATCTGCCCTCAAGGAGCTCCCAAGCTACAAACATGCGGGGAGAGAGTGTCATGCCTACTAAACGAAAAGGTGATAATAATGAGAGGTAAAGTGCTATAGAAATACAGATGACAGGAAGGGTTAGAAAGAATGTGGGTCAGGGAAAACTACTGAGAAGAAATGACATTTGAGCTGGGCATTGAGATTAAGTGGGATAAACACGAGTCTCCCAACGGACCAAGGATGAGTAGAGGAGCCACAGCTACTGTGGATCAAGTGTCCATCTGAGTAAGCACCAAGAAAAATCTTGAGTTTTGTTCTGGGAAATGGTTAAATTACTTGGAAACAGTTTGATCACTTCAGGTATGACTTTTATGCTTTGTTAGGTGAGACTAGAGCACCATTTAGTATAGGGCTAATTATTCCCCCAAATTGAGACAAAGTCTTTCTAAAAACTCTATCCAATGCTCTGAATATTGGACTTAATATAATCAAAGGAGACTCATGCTTTAATTAATTTTGTGTTATCTTATAAATTTGTTAAAATACAGCTTCTCATTGTAAGAATAATACTTGCTCTTTAATGAAAATTGTAAAATACAGAAAAGTGGGGTGGAAAAAAAAGAAATCTCCTGTACTTCCATTCCCTAGAGAAATTCTGTTAACATTCTGGGGTGTTTCTTTTGTTTTACTAGAAAGCATGGGCTTTGTCTTAGTAATGAAGGATTCTTACCTCCCAAAGTTATAGTACTTTTTCTTTAGTAAATTAGAGGGTGCTTTGATTAAATCTAAAATACCACCATCCCAACATGCATTTCTTGTTCTTAAGGACTGAGATAAACAACCTGGGAACCCTGCTGGATGCCCACACCTGGCCTCAGCCCTCTAGGAAGCCAGGCCTACAACTTTATTTCCAGTATCCTTTCTTCAGATTTAATAAATTTAAGGGAAATGCCAGGGAGTTGACAGAAATCCAGTTTACTTAACAGTACTTTTCATGAAACAGACAAGGAGACTGAGTATAAACTATAGCAATGCTTAAGTGAAATGCACTATGCCCTCATGTCAGAAAATTGCAATTTTTTTTTCCTTAAAGGAAAGCAGTCTTTATTTTGGGGACTTCCAAAGCTTGATTTATAGTAACTACAAACATTGCTACTTTTGAAAGTTTATAGAAAACATTTTTAGAAAAATGGTAATTTCAAACATTAGTCACACTGTTGTAACACTCATCCAATAATTATTTATTCTTCAGTAAGAAATAGAATTCTTCACAGCAAATGCCCCAGAGTTGCCTCACTCAATTACTACAGCCATTAAAAACCCATTAACTAAATCAACTAAATGTTTTTGTAGCCTTACTGAACACCTGTAGCTCTATCCTCTGTTGTCTCAATAGGCACCACGTTTATCTAAGTAACAGTAGATCACGTCTGACAGATACTAACACTAAGCTTACGTACTGTACTGAAGAAGCCTAACACTGATATGTGTGCTTGCTATAGGTGTACTCTCTGACGCACATAAAAGCAGATCTAGGTAATGTCCTTTGGGGATGGGAGAGTTTACTTTGCCTTGACTGGTTCTCATTCTAACCAGCGAACTCTTTTTGTTTTTAATGACACTCTTTTAAAAAATCCTGTAACATTGATGGGAAGGGAGCCCACCACCATCATATGTGGTGCACCTACAGATGACTGCATGGCAGTTATATTGCGGCCTAAAAGACAATGTCCTATTTAGTGATATAGTAAGCAATGGTCCAAAAAACATGCAAGAGCTGGGATCTTTAAAGCGTTCCACAAAAGTCCTGTTACAGTGGAAGAATGAATTGTCTAAGGGTCGTGAGTATTAAAACTAAGGTTATGATTCCACTGTTCAATTTGGGCAGGCAGGGATCTGTTGTCACGTCGGAAGATCACGGAAAAGAGGACTCTTTGCAGAGTCCCTGATCAAAAATGGGCCTTCAGGTTTCTCTTCAAGAACAGCTCTGCTGGGCTTCCCTGGTGGCGCAGTGGTTGAGAGTCCGCCTGCCCATGCAGGGGACACGGGTTCGTGCCCCCGTCCGGGAAGATCCCACATGCCGCGGAGCGGCTGGGCCCGTGAGCCATGGCCGCTGAGCCTGCGCATCCGGAGCCTGTGCTCCGCAATGGGAGAAGCCACAACAGTGAGAGGCCCGCGTACCACAAAAAAAAAAAAAAAAGAACGGCTCTGCTTCGTAATGGTTCATCACTCACCAGTGACAGGGATTGCCTGTAATCTGAAGCAAATTGGGCATGAGGCAGTGTATGTAATCAATCTGTTTATGGACTTCCCAAGCTCTCCATCTACTAACATGGGCATGGCTGTCTCCGGGTACCTGACATTGCCCTTGCCTGCGTGATTGCAAACACTGGGGGGTTGTGTCCTCTTCTGAGTCACAATTAGCTTGTGAAATTGCAGAATTGTTCTGATTTATTTCAGTCATTCTAGGAGCTGACTTTGGCTCCAGTTTATATAAAAAATTAACCGGTACAGTGTCTTCAGACGTATATGTTTGTGCATCGGGAAGGGGATCAACCTCTTTTTCAACACCAAGCTGCCTTCTCTCTCTAAGCTTATCCTCTTCAGCTTCTGTAGAAGCCAAGGATAGATCAAACGTATCAAAAAATGTTGAATGTGGGCTCACAGGAATATGCTGTTTAATCAAAGGCCATTTAGGGGCTAAATTTGAGACAGCAGGGAAAGAACATTTCTCAAGCATTAATTCAGAAAGGCGTGTTTTTCTTTTATTAGAAAAGAGGAGCTTTGACCGCTTGTTTAAGTTCTCATGGGAAAACACAAGCCTACAGTATCCTGCAATCTCTGTCTCCTACAGTGCTGCTGGAAATGATGTTCATGTCATGTACAGAGCTTATGCCATTTCGCCTCTCTCTCCTTTGAAGTCCACTTCGAGTTCCACCAAACTTTTTTTTTTTTTTTTTTTTTTGGCTGTGCGGCTTGTGGGATCTTAGTTCCCCGACCAGGGATCAAACCCAGGCCCCTGGCAGTGGGAGCGCCAAGCCCTAACCACTGGACCACCAGGGAATTCCCTCCACCAAGCTTTTTACCAGTATCCAAAGAACTTTGTGTCTCTGCAGAACAGGAATGTTTTTTCTTCCTACCCCACGGAGCATGTCAATAGTAGAAACCTCTTCTTGCAAGTCTTGTCCCTGGGGTGACACATGAATTATTATCCATTTCAATGCTTATTTCAACAATGTGAGGAGTTTCAGTGGCACAGTTTTGGTTTCTCCTTGAAGAATTCTTTGAAGGGCTTAATCCCAGTCATAAGGCAACATTTCCTCTTCAGGGACTGCTCTGTTGCTGAGGAGCTGTCTCCTATATTGATTTTTTCTCTTTGACAGACAACACATCTGTTGGAGTTCATGCCTGCATTTTCACTACAGCTTCCTCCTTCATGGCTGAAGAGATTCTGACACCTGTATTGGAAGTTATTCCATATTTTCCCCACTTTATCTGTTGATTATAAGCTCATGACCAATAGCAGGCAGGGCTTTGGAGGGGCAGGAGCCTTGAAGGAAATATGTTGTTCTTCTGGCCACAGATACGCATGGTGCCCTTAACCTGCTACACTCACTGAAACTTGCCCAGTGGTGTTCGTTCCTCCATAGAGCCTGACTCTCTGCGACATCCTGATGCATCTTATAAATGGTGTGTGGGAGACACAGCAGCTCAAATGATCCCCACTCTCCCACTCCGCTATTACCCTGGCGTGCTCCTTCTCTCCCAGGTAGCCCTCACTTATTAACCCTTTACTGTGTATCAGGTTCTGTTCTAAGCACTTCACAAAAGCTAACACATTATTCTGCACAACAACCCTGTGAGGTAGGGCTGTTATTACTCCCATTTCCTAGATGAGGAAACTGAGGTACAGGAGGTCCCACTGCCCTGGATTCCCCCTGAGGCCCCTAACTCTACCATCTTGTCTACTGCTTAGTATCTGTGCCAGTGAACGTTCAGAATAAGTCCAATAGTGCAAATTCCTGGCCTAGTAGAGGGAAAGGTGTGCCACCAAAAGGAAAAGCAGGTTCAAATGAAGGACAATTCCTATTTACTGAGTGCATGCAATGGTGCAGGTACTTCACAGGCATGATCATATTTGCTACTTCCTCCAAAGCCTCTCGTTGAGAGAGGGACAGTTATTCTTTTTACCCAGGGTAGGACTCTTAAGACCAAGAGTTTGCCAAAAGTCACCACTATTCAGTGTCAATGTCAAAACTCAAACCCAGGTGAGATGCCAAAGATTAGGCCTTTTCTCTACTCAGTGCTGCTTCAATTTGGGGAAAGGTGGCTTCTTGGTGCCTTTGACATGAGAAACTCAAATCAGTGCACTGAGTGCCTCTGTGTCTCTGCCTCCTGCCCTGGTCCCTTCCCCCCCATACACCCAGCCACCCATGATTTCTACATTCTTTCATAACATCCCAGATAATTCACTGAGCACCTACTACGTATCTGACACTTTTCTTGTAGGCCCTGGAGATACAGCAGTAAACAAAAGTCACTGTCATTCCAAGGAGTAGTGGGGCAATCAAAGCAAATAAACAAACAAAAAAGGCCTTTCCCTCCCCAAAATGTCATTCTCAGGTTCACTGCCAGAGGGTGTATAAACCTCTCAAAGGTCCAAACAAAGGAACATATCGAAATATTGGTGTTTGGATTGAGAGAGTAAGTAACTTTAATGACTTTTTGCAAGTCAGATGGTTTCCAATTATAGGCCTTCAACAAAACTGAATAAGGACCTCTTGGAGTTGTCAGTTGACGGTCATTAATATAAATTTTGATGACGATTACTACATGATTTTTGGCACATTTAGAAGGAGTTTAAAAAAAACAATGATACTCCTGTGCCAAACCCTTTCCATTCCCATGTACTTATTTTACGTGACCAAGTTTTCGTAGCTATTACCAAACAAACATGAATAGAATGATGCAGGGCTTATTGAGAAAAATCACCTACCTTTGCACTGAGGTATATTTGCAATAAAATTTCATCTATCACAAAATGATCCTATATGTTATTTTGATTAATCATGCAATAATAATACTCATAATGATAGGTAAGAAAGCTTTTAGAGGATCATGATCTCAGGAAACATTTTTACAAATCAAATTACAACATAAACACACATTTGTATGGTGGAGAAGTATGATAGGATGATCAATACAAGACTTTTAAGCATAAAATTGTATTACCTGAGGATAAACTTTTGTGAGAGTAAAATGAAATAGAAATACAAGTTCAGCGAGAAAAGCGGGTAATGTAAAATTTCTTAAAGTGATTTTTATTTTTTACATATAAAAATGAATGATGGTGGGTATCAAATTGCTATTGTATTTAAATTCCATTGGATGGCATTCAAAACTGTGATGTTAACACTTTTAAAGTGTCAATTTCCTTTGCAACCTGTATGGCTTTTATGTAATTTTCTTGCCTAGTGACCCTATCTAGAAAATCCAATACAAGACTGAACAGAAGTGGTGAGAGAGTGGACATCCTTTTCTTGTTCCTGATCTTAGGGAGAAAGCTTTCAGTCTTTCACCATTAAATATAATGACAGCTGAGTGTTTTTCCTCAGCCTTTATCAGGTTGAGGAAATTCCCTTCTATTCCTAGTTTGTTGCATGTTTTGCATGGGGGTAGTTTCAAAAAGTTATTTTAGTGAATAAGGAAGCAAAATGTTTGAAAACTCAAGTTCAATTTCCTTAGAAACTCTGTCCCTGCCATACCCCCAACAACAAGCACAGTGCCTCCATATGAAAGGGGCCCAATCAGCATTTGTGGAGCAAACTATCTCCCTCCTTCCCCGTTGCATTTTTTTTTTTTAACATCTTTATTGGGGTATAATTGCTTTACAATGGTGTGTTAGTTTCTGCTTTATAACAAAGTGAATCAGTTATACATATACATATGTTCCCATATGTCTTCCCTCTTGCGTCTCCCTCCCTCCCACCCTCCCTATCCCACCCCTCCAGGCTGTCACAAAGCACCGAGCCAATATCCCTGTGCCATGCGGCTGCTTCCCACTAGCTATCTACCTTACGTTTGGTAGTGTATATATGTCCATGCCTCTCTCTCGCCCTGTCACAGCTCACCCTTCCCCCTCCCCATAACCTCAAGTCCGTTCTCTAGTAGGTCTGCGTCTTTATTCCTGCCTTACCCCTAGGTTCTTCATGACATTTTTTTTTTCTTAAATTCCATATATATGTGTTAGCATACGGTATTTGTCTTTCTCTTTCTGACTTACTTCACTCTGTATGACAGACTCTAGGTCCATCCACCTCACTACAAATAACTCAAATTCGTTTCTTTTTATGGCTGAGTAATATTCCATTGTATATATGTGCCACATCTTCTTTATCCATTCATCCGATGATGGGCACTTAGGTTGTTTCCATCTCCGGGCTACTGTAAATAGAGCTGCAATGAATATTTTGGTACATGGCTCTTTTTGAATTTTGGTTTTCTCAGGGTATATGCCCAGTAGTGGGATTGCTGGGTCATATGGTAGTTCTATTTGTAGTTTTTTAAGGAACCTCCATACTGTTCTCCATAGTGGCTGAACCAATTCACATTCCCACCAGCAGTGCAAGAGTGTTCCCTTTTCTCCACACCCTCTCCAGCATTTATTGTTGCTAGATTTTTTGATGATGGCCATTCTGACTGGTGTGAGATGATATCTCATTGTAGTTTTGATTTGCATTTCTCTAATGATTAATGATGTTGAGCATTCTTTCATGTGTTTGTTGGCAGTCTGTATATCTTCTTTGGAGAAATGTCTATTTAGGTCTTCTGCCCATTTTTAGATTGGGTTGTTTGTTTTTTTTTATTATTGAGCTGCATGAGCTGCTTGTAAATTTTGGAGATTAATCCTTTGTCGGTTGCTTCATTTGCAAATATTTCCTCCCATTCTGAGGGTTGTCTTTTGGTCTTGTTTATGGTTTCCTTTGCTGTGCAAAAGCATTTTATACTCCAGTGATGCTACACTGTTTATGGTTCCCCCACATACCATGCTGTCTTCTCTGACCGCAGGTTCCGTCCCTCCCTTCTGTTCCCAGCTGACACCTATTTGATGTGTTCCAATGCTGCCCCCGTGTCATCTCATTCAGGAGATGCCTCTCTCCTCAGCTCTTCTCAAATCCTGAGCTGAGCGGGCCTCTTTTTTTGTGCTCCTGTGGTACTTTGTGCATCTACCGTATTTATAATCCTCCACTAAACTAGACAGATGATAGGGTGTGTGGTTAAGGGTATGAATTTGAGAGCCCGGCTGCCCAGATTCAAAATTCTGCCTCTTACTACTAGTTTGTGTGACTTTGGTTGTACCTCAGCTTCCTCATCTGTCAAACACAGGTGATAATAATGGTACTGATCTCATAGAGTTGTTTGAGGGATGAGGGGTAACAGTGTCCAGCAAACAGTCATTACTATGTAAGAATTAGCGAATATGTGTGTATGTATAAATGATTCACTTTGCCGCACACCTGAATCACAACACTGTAAATCAACTATACCCCAATAAAAATTAAAAAAAAAAAAAGAATTAGCTATTAAGTCCTACAGGGCAAGGGCTATGTTTTCTTCTTCTCTGCTTCTCCAAGCCCTTAGTCTCCTGCCTGGGCTGCAGTGGGTACTTGATACATGTTTGTCATGAGGGTGGGCCTGGTGGAAAGTATCTGAAAGAAGGAAAAGAAATATGAATTTGACATTGCATAGCAGGTAGAAATCAGAACTCAAATGTCTAAACCATGTTGCACATTTTTATGTATTTCCTAAACAGTCTTCACTCTGGCCCCGAGATTCCCAAACTGGAGAAATTAAACCTGGGGCCAGAGGTTCCAAGAGGACAGAGTGACCTCAGAGAATATACACAAGTCACAAGAGCTGTGCTGTGCCTGCCTGCTAATGAATGTTAACAAATGTGTGTGGCAGATTTTAGTCAAAACTTGTTTTCTTTATATCCCGGGAGTGAGGATGTGGTGCGGACATATCCTTATTACTATACACTTCTCTGGTAGAAGTTCTTTACCCAGGTAGAAGAACTAAGAGTTGGACACGATCAGCGCAGGTCAGTTTGCAACACCCTGTTGCCTCCCCAGAGCACCTCCAGGGAGCAGAGCAAGGGCTCTACCTGCCTCCAGAACCATCAATCTCTGTAACCTCCTCATTGCTAGAGAATCTCCTCCCCTCCTCCAACCTTCACGCTGTGGCCAGAGCATCCAAAATGATGCATAGTTTCCCACCCTATCAAGCCAAGGCTTTTATTCTTTTATTTTTTAAAAGATTTATTTATTATTTATTTTTTAATTTTATTTATCTTTGTCTGGGTCGGGTCTTAGTTGCAGCACTTGGCATCTTCGTTGAGGCATGCGGAATCTTTTTGTTGCAGCACGCGGGCCCTTTCGTTGCGGTGCACGGGCTTCTCGCTAGTCGTGGCGTGCCGGTTTTCTCTCTCTAGTTGTGGCGTGCAGGCTCCAGGGTGCGTGGGCTCTGTACTTTTGCGGCACACAGGCTCTCTAGTTGAGGCGCGCGAGCTCAGCAGTTGTGGCGCGCGGGCTTAGTGGTCCCGTGGCATGTGGGATCTTAGTTCCCTGTCCAGGGATCGAACCCACATCCCCTGCATTGTAAGGTGGATTCTTCACCACTGGACCACCAGGGAAGTCCCAAGGCTTTTATTCTTATACCTCCTCCACCTACACCCCTCAACCCTTCACTCCAGCACAATTCCCTTGTGAAGTATAAGCTTTTATAGAACAAAGCCAGAAAGCGGTTTATCTCCAAGCAACTTCTGTTATCAAGCCTCTCCAGGGATCAGGGAGCCCAAGAGGCTGACTTCTTGCTTGGAAAGTGCTGGCTGCTTTGGGTGTATCCTACAGACTGCCCAGACAGGCTGTGCTGGATCTTTTGTTTGCCCTCCAGATTCACCCTCCACCTCTCCACCCTGCTCTGTGCCCTGGGAGGCTGGCCTGCACGGACTGCATCACCCAGGCACCTTTGCCTTCTAACTTCCAGTTGAGTTTTGTCAATGGGAGGCACTAGCTGGAGAGGATGACCGGAGAAAGAGGTTGGGTATTTATTTCCCTGCTGCGCCATGGTTATATCCCTCTATCAAAGGGCACAGCTGTATTCAGGCAGTCCTTTCTTACTGCTACAGCTCTGTTATGGGTTGAATTGTATCCCCGTCCTCAAAAGATATATTGGAGTCCTAACCCCCAGAACCTCAGAAGGTGACCTTTTGGAGATAGGGTCTTTACAGAGGTAATCAAGTTAAAATGAGCTCTTGAGGATGAGCCCTAATCCAATATGGCTGATGTCCTTATGAAAAGGGGAAATTTGAACATAGATTGAGGCACACATACAGGGAAGATGATCTGAAGAGTCATGGAGAAGGCGGTCACCTACAAGCCAAGCAAAGAGGACAAATCCTTCCCTCATAGTCCTCAGAAGGAACCAACCCTGCTGATGCCTTGGTTTCAGACTTCTAGCCTCCAGGGCTGAGACAATACATTTCTATTGTTTAAGCCACCCAGTTTGTGGTACTTTGTTAAAGCAACCCTAGCAGACTAACACAAACTCTCATTGGGTCTGGTAACACCTCCACCCCTTGTGTCTTCAGGCCTACAGGGTGGTAAAGACTCCCACTGTTGCTAGTCTTCACCATCCCTAGTTGGTTTCCCTTAATCCTGTCCACACCTCAATCTCGTTATTCAATTCTCTTCAATTATTCTGTTGACTGTGCCATGTTTACTGAGACTCAAGTCTAAAATATAATTATATTTTCCCAATATACTTCACAAAACAATCACAAAGGCAAGAGAAAGTTCTATTGGGGTTCTCCAATTATGCAGACATCTACTGGGAATCTTATTCAATATATCTTCACTTTCTTCTTCTGTTGCCTATTTCATCTTGCAGGACACAGAGGAAGCCATGAGGGGAAGTGATACTTTGGACTTAATTCAGATCAAAATTATGAGAGTTTGTGGTAATCAAGGCAGGGAATGGGTGTGATGAAACATGTATCCTACACTTCAGGTGCTCATATTTCAAAAATTCCAAAGAAGCATTAGGTAAGACCCTAGGACAGCCTGAAAAAATAAGTTAGCTCAAAAGGAATGGGATCTTGCAGAAATTAAATTCTGACACTGCCCATGAGCAGCAAAAACATGACGACTCATGTTCTCTGAATAATCCTACTTTTAAAAGAACTTGCAGAAAAACAGTTGTGGGAGAGGCGTATGTATGTAATTGAAAATGAATACCAAAGAATGGCCATCACTTTTAAGAATAACTTCTGGAAGGGGAAAATCCAAAATAGGATAAGTCCTGTGAAAATGGGGGGGGGGGGAAGTGATTTTTAAAGTTACATTTAAAGCGAGAAACACAGAAAAAGGTATAGGCTTTAGAATACGGGAAAAAAACAAAACAGCTTATATGAACAATTATAGAAATTACAGAAAAGGTGTGAGGAACTGAAACATGCTGGGAGACTGGGGAAAAACAGATGAAAGAAAAAGGAGAAATAGTCAATTCTGGGAACTCAGTCCAGTGAACTTGACACTGACTCTGGAAAAATTCTCAAATGAGTTGTTAAACAGATGGCTGGTGAGCTCTTAGAGAGAGAATCAACAGTCACTCAGAGATGTATTTCCTTTTTGATGGATCTGCACTAACCCATTTGGGTTTTAGCACAGCTCTCCTGTTGTCCCTCTCAGTGTCTTCTCTCCCTCATCTAGACATTTCTCATAAACTGCACATCATTTATTCTTTGATTAGACAAATATTTGAGCACCTGGTAAGTGCTAGGCACTAATTTCCCCATTCTGGGACTTTCCCTCAGCCACCAGCTCTCTCCTGTCTTTTCTAAACCCCATGTGGTTTTCCTGAGCTGGCAGAATCCACATACTCCAGGGCTTGACTGTCTGCCCCAACTCACCTTTTGTTTTCCAGGATAGAATTGGGAGGAAACTGGGTTGCAGTTTTCCTTGGCCAACAGGTGCTGTCCTCTTTTGCAATATGCCCAGAAATGCTATCATTCGGGTTCCATGCAACAGATATTAATTAACTCAATTTCAAATTTGGCAAACCTACATTTCCAGCCTCATGTTCCACTTCATCTCTTCAGTCATTACCAGCCCCAGTCCCTGCCTGTAAGTTTCCAAGTCTGTGCCTTTTTGCTCAATTGATTTTCTCATTCAGGAGCCTGACATCTCCTCCACCTCTGGAAATCCTACACATTTCCCAAGACCCAACTCAAAAGCTGCCTCCTCCCTGGCTGGACTTAATGACCTACTTTGCTCAATAAAATCCCACCCAAGCCCCATGCTTGACCTGTGCAGCACCATTGTACTTTCATCTTCCCTTCTCAATTAATTACTTGTCTGTCTTCCTCACTGGAGTCTAACTTCTTTAAGGGCAAAGGTCTGCAGGCTTCCACCCAGTCCAGCTGCAGTACTTTACAAAGGGGTCGGCAAACTAAGGCCTGAGCAAAGAATGGTTGAAATAGTGGAAAAAAGAACAACAGAAGAATAATATTTCATGATACATGAAAATTACATGAAATTCAAATTTCAGGGACCATAAATAAGACTTTTTTTGAACACTGAGAGCCCCTATTTTCTATGACTGCTTTTGAGCTCTAGTGGCAGAGCTTAATAGTTAAGAGATCTTATGGCCCCCAAGATCTCTTTGGGTTTACTATATGGCCCTTTACAGAAAAACTTTTCTAACCCTGCTTTACAAGAAGGATTTGATGACTGATCACTGTGTCAGGACACCAAGGTTCTCAGTACATATCCCCTCCGAGTTTTAGTTTATTTGTGTATTGGAAGTAATAACTGTCTTGCCTTTAAGCTGTCATGAACATCAAATGAGATAATGCACTTAGAAAAGTATAAAAATATTCTATAAAGACAACTGTGTTTATCTGTACTAAAAAGATAAAGTGGTAAAATAAGAAAACACTAAGTTTTTATTCTCCTGCTTCCTTCGTTTACAGTCTTCTGTTGAATTTGAAATTTTAAGAGAAAGTTTTTACTTTTTAAGTGACGATAAGGTCACAGGTTCCTTCCTTCCAGTCTTTCTTTTGTGTTGCTCCCACCTCCTTTTCTTTCTCACTTGTAATTCCCGCCCCCCCTCCATTTTCTTTATATAGTTTCTCAATTGGCCCTCACAATAACTCAGCGGAGGCACTGGGACACACCTGATTATTCCATTTTACAGACCAGGAAAACAAGGCAGATTACAGTTGGCTGCGCAGCTCTGACTCAGCACACAGGGAACCCTCAGTGCCACGCTCTTCGCCATTCCTCAGGGGCAACCGCCCGGCAAATAGAACAAAGCTGACCCTGCGAGGCTTCCGAGCTCGGTCCTCAAACACCCCTTGCGTGTATATCCTCGGCTTTATTTCCTTCACCCCTCTTCCCCCAATTCTTTACTGCCCCCCCCTTCTCGGGAACAGGTGGTAGGCTCCGCGCTCAACGCGCAGACGCGCGCCGTCGTGGGCGGGGCGGGAACTGGGGGGCGGGGTGTGCGCGGGCTTGGTTTTGGGCCGCGGCGGGAGCTGGAGTCACTGCCAGTGGAGTGCGCAAGCGCCAGGCAGTTACCGGTTTCGCCATGGAGCGGAAAGGTGAGCGGTGGAGCGGCCTCCGCCACGAGGGGCAACGGCCGCCGGGGCAAGGCCCGGGTCAACGCCAGGAGCTTAGCCTAAGCGCCGCCGTCCGGTCCCCGGGCGTGCGGCGCCCCTCCACTGAGGTGGCGCCGCCCCTCACCCCCCGCCTCTGGGCAGCCGGTCCGCGCCCCGGAGCTCCGGCGTCCTTCCGCGCCGGCAGTCATCGCCTCTCGCCCCGCCAGGCCGGCCCGCCCCTTGGGGCCACTCCAGGGCCCGGCCCTCGGCAGGCGAGGCCGACCCCGGCGCGCCAGCCCCCTGACCCGGCCTGAGCCCCTTCCGGCGTGCCCCGCCTGGGCGCTGCTCTGCGCTCCGTGGGCCGCCAGACCCCTGAGCGGCCGCCTGGCCGACGCCGTGGCGCTTGACCCGGAGCCGCCCCTCAGGCAGGCCCCGCACCCGGGCCTCGCGCCCCTGCTGGGTCTCCACCCTCACCTTGGTCTCTCCCTTTCCTCCCCATTCGCCCTTCATCCATCCCTCTCTCCTGCAGTGCTTGCGCTCCAGGCCCGAAAGAAAAGGACCAAGGCCAAGAAGGACAAAGCCCAGAAGAAGTGAGTCTCACCCCCCAACATCCCTTTCTTTGGATTTGCCCCCGCACCTCGTCTCTGGTTTCACGCCTTGAACGTGCACCGGGTTTGGACACCCGGCGGCCGCAGCCACATGGCCTCGGGGCGGCCAAGGAGGGTCGCGCCCCGTGAACCATGTGGGCGGGAGCTTCTGTTGCTGGAGGCCAGGTCTGCGTCTTAGCAGCCCCGCGCCTTCTGGAAAGGGCTGTTGGGAGAGGACCGTAGCCCGACCGGTACCTTACCTTCCCAACTCCAGAGAGGAGGCACAAGCTTCCCGAGTTTGAGCCTCCCCACGGAGCTGGTAGATCACTATCAGTTTGTGAACCCTGCTCTCTTTCCATACCTGCTTCCCAGCGTCTTAATTTGCCTCCTCCTTCTGCAGGGTAGGCGGCCTGGAATTCTTGAATGAATTTTCTGTATTTTGGTCTGCCAGCCACACGCTCCCTTTTATAGAGGAGGGCATGGAGCTTTCCCCTGGGTTAGGCAACTTCCTGAGCCTGCAGGCACCTGGCCTTCCTTGCAGTCTGCAGGCAGCCCTCTGGGGTATGCAGCCGGTTTCTGTTGCTGCTTCTCTTTTCGCGGAACCTCAAGTCCTCGCACTGAATGCAGATACCTTCTGGAGTGGGCATCACAGTGGTGACGGGGAAGTTCTTTAGCCAACACTGTTGCTGATTTTGGCTTGGTGTGTTAAGTACCACTTGCTGGTTTTTATCAGCAGGATGCATAATCGTGGTTTAGCGCTATTGTGGGAAACACAAAAGTTGGTCAGAACGTCATAGAAACGCCCAGTAGAGGGCTTCTGCAAGTGAGGCTTAGTCTGAAGAACTTTTGTACTCATATTTAATTGCAGAGGGCCTTGGAAATTGTCTTTTAGACACTTGTACTCAGAAAAAAAATGCATTATTTTCATGACACTTCCATTTCCTTGGATCTACGTGGAGTTGTACACCATCTAAGTGTTTCTGAGTTGATAAAACTCATTTCAGAGGCTTTCCTAGGTTTTCTTTCTGAATGATGATTCAAGATCCGGGCATGTGTGCATGTGTGTATGTTTGTGTATTGTTTTCGGCAGCTGCCTAATGTTTCAGGAGAGCAAATGATGACTTCTATCAATAGAGCTAAAGTGGTAGGTGACCTCACCTCTTGCTTCATTTCTATCAACTGTCCTATGAAATTTTTTATTTTCTGAAGTGCTTGGTAACCAGTGCATTTAAATGTGAGTTTATATATGTTTGTGTGTGTATTTAATTTGCCTCTTGATTATCCACGTGTGGATGATTCAAAAACCAGTTTTTACTCCCAGATTGGTTTAATGGAAACAGCCAGGAGCTAACCTGGTTCTCCCGTGCAGTGGGAATTTAAATGTTACTCTGTGTGTGTGCGTGCACGAGCGTGCATGCACAGCCTTAGTTTTGTTACTCTCTGTGGAACTGATGTGAATGTGTTATAAAACCATATGTTTTCTGCTGATGTAAGGAGGTGGTGATTTTATTATTCACTGTATTATTTAGATTTCATCTGTCCTGGTTTCTCCACTTGGAAATTAACCTTGATATTAGCCTGAATCAGCCTATAATTTGGGAGATAAATATGTATGGGTGATCATATACTTTATTTTTAACACCAGATATTCAGTACTTTGGATTATCTATTTATTTATAATAAGTTTGTTCATTTAGTTTTGGCTGCATTGGGTCTTTGTTGCTGTGCGTGGGGTTTCTCTAGTTGCAGCGCGTGGGGGCTACTCTTCGTTGTGGTGTACAGGCTTCTCATTG
The DNA here is from genome assembly GCF_964270905.1 of Leucopleurus acutus. NCBI lineage: Eukaryota > Metazoa > Chordata > Mammalia > Artiodactyla > Delphinidae > Leucopleurus > Leucopleurus acutus. The sequence goes on along the minus strand of NC_139153.1, from coordinate 66,968,231 downwards.
CGGTGGCTTCTCTTGTTGCAGCAGAGTACGGGCTCTAGGCACGTGGGCTTTAGTATTTGGCTCTCGGGCTCTAGAGCGCAGACTCAGTAGTTGTGGCGCACGGGCTTAGTTGCTCCAAGGCATGTGGGATCTTCCTGGACCAGGGCTCTAACCTGTGTCCCCTGCATTGGCAGGCGGATTCTTAACTACTATGCCACAGGGAAGCCCCGTGGATTATCTGTTTAGACCATATGCTTTATTTGTAAAGCTGAATATACGTACTTTGGATTATCTGTTACTCCTCCATTCACTACTGTGGGTAACCTAGAGTCACTTGCACAAAAGCAAGTGAGTAGTACAGATAATTAGTTATTTTACTGAATATTTCATCTTGTACAACTTGACTCCTTGAACCACCCCCATTTACTTATAGTTTCAGAGGTGCTTAATTTTTTATTTTGTCTTCAATTAATAGTTTTTCTTGATAATATTACTTTTTTTTTTTGGTTTCTCCAGCCGCCTTTTAAGTACTTGAAATGTCTAACTAATTAACTTGGTCAGAGTACTGTGTCAGAAGTTCAAGCCCCACTTGTCTCAGGTAACTTGACTTTATTCCTTGACTCTTGACTGCACTTCTGACTTCTAGTCATTTTGCAAAGGCAAGCTGCTAGTTACCAGGAGATTAGTCCGGGAGAAAGTCTGAGGGAGAAGGGTGCGATAGTTTGGTCTTTGGAGTGAGTCAGATCTGGTTTGAATTCTGATTTTGCCGCGTTTTAGCAATCTGACCTTGGATTACTTAGTTAAGGAAACAGTCTTATATGTTATGACTGGTAGCTCAGTCATAATGAAAACTCATCAGGACTTGAAGTTTAAAAAAACCAAACATTTAAATGAAAAATTTTAGAAATTATGGATGTACAACAGTAAATAACATCCTAGTAATTTAGTCATGGTGTGGAACAGGTGGAAGGGATTTTCAGTCCCCTGATTTTGTAGATCTTAAAACTAGAATCTACATACTTTAAATAATATTCCCATGGAGCTGAACCAGTTTGTAGCAGTGTCAAAACTGGAATCCAGGGCTCCTGCCTTCCAGCTCAGTGCTCTTTAGGATTTGTTTCCTTTGGGTTCTTTTACTGTGCTGAAAGATCTGACTTTGGGGATTTTTAGTTGTCTTTAGTAGTTTTATTTGAAGAATTCCTTCTCCATTTCAGTTTTTCCGACACTGTACTCTTGTTTACTAACATTAACTAGTTGGTGATAATCTCTATTTTACCTTACAGATAAGGCAATTGAGATTTGCCAGATTACTCCCCTAGAAAATTTAAAGCTAGGTTTCTAACCCAGATCTGACATACCCCAAAGCCCTGGATACTAACCATTGCTGTCTCCAAGTGACAATTCCTTTTGGTGTATCTGAGGACAAATAAGAATAGAGGCTGAGTGAACAGAGGCTTGTGAATAAGGGACCTCAGGATGCATGGGTGTTCAGGTACACTTTCATGGCCCATTGGGTATGTCTCTTAAAGGGTACAACGTTATATCTCCCTTTGAGCATTCAGTTTTCAATGTGTATATCAAGAGCTGTGTGCCTTCATCTGTTTGTCATAGGTTTTTATAATTTAAGACAATTTATGTATGCTTTTTTTTTTAAGATGATTTATTTATTTTATTTATTTTTGGCTGCATTGGGTCTTAGTTGCAGGATGTGGGATCTTCGTTGAGGTGTGCGGGCTTCTCTCTAATTGTGGCACACAGGCTCCAGGGTGGGTGGGCTCTGTAGTCTGGCATGCAGGCTCTCTAGTTGAGGCACGTGAGCTCAGTAGTTGTGGCATGTGGGCTTAGTTGCCCCCTGGCATGTGGGATCTTAGTTCCCTGACTGGGGATCGAACCCACATCCCCTGCATTGTTAGGTGAATTCTCTACCACTGGACCACCAGGGAGGTCCCTATGTCTGCTTTCAAAATTGTTTCTATGGAATATAATCCCAGAATGGATTTCATATCTAATAATTTTACTAAGATAAAGGGATTGAGAAGTGGGAAATGGGGGTGCAGTTTTAAATAGGGTGATGGAGGACACATTGATAAGGTGACATTTGAAGGAGGTAAATGAAGGGCTGCTCTAGCCAGAATATTAGGAGTGGGAATATTCTTCTAGCTCCTGCTTAGCCACCAGAACTGGACAGTATTACTTGAAAAAGCTTCCCAAAGACAGTAATCTATAAGGTATCTTGTTTTAATTTCTTTTATTACTAAAAGGTTGACCATTTGGAGGATATATTTATTGACCTGCTACTATCTTTTGTCCATTTTTATGTTGGATTGTTGATCATTTTCTTGATATTAAGAGCTATTTATTAAGAATATACCTTTTGGGGCTTCCCTGGTGGCGCAGTGGTTGAGAGTCCGCCTGCTGAGGCAGGGGACACGGGTTCGTGCCCTGGTCCGGGAAGATCCCACATGCTGCGGAGCAGCTGGGCCCGTGAGCCATGGCCGCTGAGCCTGCGTGTCCGGAGCCTGTGCTCCGCAATGGGAGAGGCCACAGCAGTGAGAGGCCCGCATACCGCCAAAAAAAAAAAAAAAAAGAATATACCTTTTGTTATGTGACAGATTTGTACTTCTCAGCTTGTTAGCCTTTCAAATTACATTTATAGTGTGTTTTTGACATAAATTAATTTTTTTATATGTAGCTAATCTGTTTCTTTGCTTTTTACCTTTGAAATTTTTGATGTCAACTTTCCTATCTTTAAAAAAAGTTGCATTTTTAACTTTGTGTGATTCCATTAAAGTATGTACTTTCAAAATTATGTACTGCTAGAATTGCATTTTAGAATTGCTCTTAGAAATATTTTCTTGTCTTCTTTTCTTTCTCAGTAAGTTTATGTACGTTAGTAAATTTTATTTGCATTAGTGTTTCTTCTACAGTGAGGCCCAGAGGCTTGCCAGTTTACCATGTTTCTTTAGATTACTACTTGAAACCAGCAACTTGTTGAAGTGCTAAAAGTGGTGGGTGTTTAGGAACTCCTATATTAAAAGTGAAAAGACAGTTCACAGAAGGATAGACAAGTTGAAAAGGCAGAGGGCTATGTACCAGATGAAGGAACAAGATAAAACCCCAGGAAAAACAACTAAATGAAGTGAAGATAGGCAACCTTCCAGAAAAAGAATTCAGAATAATGATAGTGAAGATGATCCAGGACCTCGGAAAAAGAACGGAGGCAAAGATCGAGAAGATGCAAGAAATGTTTAACAAAGACCTAGAAGAATTAAAGAACAAACAAACAGAGATGAACAGTACAATAACTGAAATGAAAAATACACTAGAAGGAATCAGTAGCAGAATAACTGAGGCAGAAGAACGGATAAGTGACCTGGAAGACAGAATGGTGGAATTCACTGCTGTGGAACAGAATAAAGAAAAAAGAATGAAAAGAAATGAAGATAGCCTAAGAGACCTCTGGGACAACGTTAAATGCAACAACATTCGCATTATAGAAGGAGAAGAGAGAGAGAAAGGACCCGATAAAATATTTGAAGAGATTATAGTTGAAAACTTCCCTAACATGGGAAAGGAGATAGCCACACAAGTCCAGGAAGTGCAGCAAGTCCCATACAGGATTAACCCAAGGAGAAACGTGCCGAGACACATAGTAATCAAATTGGCAAAAATTAAAGACAAAGAAAAATTATTGAAAGCAGCAAGGGAAAAATGACAAATAACATACAAGGGAACTCCCATGAGATTAACAGCTGATTTCTCAGCAGAAACTCTGCAAGCCAGAAGGGAGTGGCATGATATTCTTAAATTGATGAAAGGGAAGAACCTACAACCAACATTACTCTACCCGGCAAGGATCTCATTCAGATTCGATGGAGAAATCAAAAGCTTTACAGAGAAGCAAAAGCTAACAGAATTCAGCACCACCAAACCAGCTCTACAACAAATGCTAAAGGAACTTCTCTAAGTGGGAAACACAAGAGAAGAAAAGGACCTACAAAAACAAACCCAAAACAATTAAGAAGATGGTCATGGGAACATACACATCAATAATTACCTTAAATGTGAATGGATTAAATGCTACAACCGAAGACATAGGCTTGCTGAATGGATGCAAAAACAAGACCCATATATATGCTATCTACAAGAGACCCACTTCAGACCTAGGGACACATTCAGACTGAAAGTGAGGGGATGGAAAAAGATATTCCATGCAGATGGAAATGAAAAGAAAGCTGGAGTAGCAATACTCATATCAGATAAAATAGACTTTCAGGTAAAGAATGTTACAAGAGACAAGGAAGGACACTACATAATGATCAAGGGATGAATCCAAGAAGAAGATACAACAATTATAAATATATATGCACCCAGCACAGGAGCACCTGAATACGTAAGGCAACTGCTAACAGCTATAAAAAAGGAAATCAACAGTAACACAATAGTAGTGGGGAACTTTAACACCTCACTTACCAGTGGACAGATCATCCAAACAGAAAATTAATGAGGAAGCACAAGCTTTAAATGATACAATAGACCAGATAGATTTAATTGATATTTATAGGACATTCCATCCAAAAACAGCAGATTACACTTTCTTCGCAAGTGCACATGGAACATTCTCCAGGACAGATCACATCTTGGGTCACAAATCAAGCCTCAGTAAATTTAAGAAAATTTAAATCAAGCATCTTTTCTGACCACAACGCTATGAGATTAGAAATCGATTACAGGGGAAAAAACGTAAAAAACACAAACACATGGAGGCTAAACAATACGTTACTAAATAACTAAGAGATCACTGTGAAGAAATCAAAGAGGAAATCAGAAAATACCTAGAGACAAATGACAATGAAAACACAACGATCCAAAACCTATGGGATGCAGCAAAAGCAGTTCTAAGAGGGAAGTTTATAGTAATACAAGCCTACGTCAAGAAACAAGAAAAATCTCAAAGAATGTAACCTTACACCTAAAGGAACTAGGGAAAGAAGAAAAAACAAAAGCCAAAGTTAGCAGAAGGAAAGAAATCATAAAGATTAGAGTAGAAACAAAGAAAATAGTAGCAAAGATCTATAAAACTAAAAGCTGGTTCTTTGAGAAGATAAACAAAATTGATAAACCATTAGCCAGACTCATCAAGAAAAAAGAGGGAGAGGGCTCAAATCAATAAAATTAGAAATGAAAAAGGAGAAGTTACAACATACACTGCAGAAATACAAAGCATCCTGAGAGACTACTAGAAGCAACTCTGTGCCAATAAAATGGACAACATGGAAGAAATGGATAAATTCTCAGAAAGGTAAAATCTTCCAAGACTGAACCAGGAAGAAATAGAAGATATAAACAGACCAATCACAAGTAACGAAATTGAAACTGTGATTAAAAATCTTCCAGCAAACAAAAGTCCAGGACCAGATGGCTTCACAGGTGAATTCTATCAAACATATAGGGAAGAGCTAACACCCATCCTTCTCAAACTCTTCCAAAAAATTGCAGAGGAAAGAACCCTACCAAACTCATTCTATGAGGCCCTGATACCAAAACCAGACAAAGATACAACAAAAAAAGAAAATTACAGACCAGTATAGATGCAAAAATCCTCAACAAAATACTAGCAAACAGAATCCAACAACACGTTAAAAGGATCATACACCATGATCAAATGGGATTTATCCCGGGGATGCAAGGATTCTTCAATATACGCAAATCAATCAGTGTGGTACATCATATTAACAAATTGAAGAAAACCCATATGATCATCTCAATAGATGCAGAAAAAGCTTTTGACAAAATTCAACACCCATTTATGATAAAAACTCTCCAGAAAGTGGGCATAGAGGGAATCTACCTCAAGATAATAAAGGCCATATATGACAAAACCACAGCAAACATCATTCTCAATGGTGAAAAACTGAGAGCATTTCCTCTAAGATCAGGAACAAGACAAGGATGTCCACCCTTGCCACTACTATTCAACATAGTTTTGGAAGTCCTAGTCACGGCAATCAGAGAAGAAAAAGAAATAAAGGGAATCCAAATCGGAAAAGAGAAGATAAAACTGTCACTGTTGGAAGATGACATGATACTATACATAGAGAATCCTAAAGATGCCACCAGAAAACTACTAGAGCTAATCAATGAATTTGGTAAAGTTGCAGGATACAAAATTAATGCACAGAAGTCTCTTGCATTCCTGTACACTAATGATGAAAAATCTGAAAGAGAAATTAAGGAAACTCTCCCATTTACTATTGCAACAAAAAGAATAAAATGCCTAGGAATAAACCTACCTAGGGAGACAAAAGACCTGTACGCAGAAAACTATAAGACACTGATGAAAGAAATTAAGGATGATACCATGAGTGAAAATGACTCTACTACCCAAAGCAATCTATAGATTCAATGCAATCCCTATCAAATTACCAATGGCATTTTTTATGGAACTAGAAAAAAAAATCTTAAAATTCGTATGGAGACACAAAAGACCCCGAATAGCAAAAGCAATCTTGAGGGAAAAAAACGGAGCTGGATGAATCAGACTCCCTGACTTCAGACTATACTACAGAGCTACAGTAATCAAGACAATATGGTACTGGCACAAAAACAGAAATATAGATCAATGGAACAACATAGAAAGCCCAGATATAAACTGACGCACCTATGGTCAACTAATCTATGACAAAGGAGGCAAGCATATACAATGGAGAAAAGACAGTGTCTTCAATAAGTGGTGCTGGAAAAACTGGACAGCTACATGTAAAAGAATGAAATTAGAACACTCCCTAACACCATACACAAAAATAAACTGAAAATGGATTAGAGACCTAAATGTAAGGCTGGACACTATAAAACTCTTAGAGGAAAACATAGGAAGAACACTCTCTGACATAAATCACAGCAAGATCTTTTTTGATCCACCTCCTAGAGTAATGAAAATAAAAACAAAAATAAACAAATGGGATCTAATGAAACTTAAAAGCTTTTGTAAAGCAAAGGAAACTACAAACGACGAAAAGACAACCCTCAGAATGGGCGAAAATATTTGCAAACAAATCAACGGACAAAGTATTAATCTCCAAAATATATAAACAGCTCATGCAGCTCAATATTAAAAAAACAAACAACCCAATCCAAAAATGGGCAGAAGACCTAAATAGACATTTCTCCAAAGGAGACATACAGATGGCCAAGAAGCACATGAAAAGCTGCTCAACATCACTAATTATTAGAGGAATACAAATCAAAACTACAGTGAGGTATCACCTCAAAGCAGTTAGAATGGGCATCATCAAAAAATCTGCAAACAACAGATACAGGAGAGGGTGTGGAGAAAAGGGAACCCTCTTGCAGTGTTGGTAGAAATGTAAATTGATACAGTTACTATGGAGAACAGTATGGAGGTTCCTTAAAAAACTAAAAATAGAATTACCATATGACCCAGCAGTCCCACTACTGGGCATATACCCAGAGAAAACCATAATTCAGAAAGGCACATGCACCCCAATATTCATTGCAGCTAATAGGCAGGTCATTACAATAGGCAGGTCATGAAAGCAACCTCTATGCCCATTGACAGAGGAATGGATAAAGAAGATGTGGTACATATATACAATGGAATATTAGCCATAAAAAGGAATGAAATTGGGTCATGTATAGAGACGTGGATGAACCTAGAGACTGTCATACAGAGTGAAGTAAGTCAGAAAGAGAAAAAGAAATATCATATGTTAACGTATATATGTGGAATGTAGAACAATGGTACAGATGAACTGGTTTGCAGGGCAGAAATTGAGACACAGATGCAGAGAACAAACGTATGGACACCATGGGGGGAAAGCAGCAGGGGGTGGGGGTGGGAGTGTGACGAATTGGGAGATTGGGATTGACATATAGACACTAATATGTATAAAATGGATAACTAGTAAGAACCTGCTGTATTAAAAAAAGGTTTTTTTTCTTAAAAATGAAAAGACAGGCTGGTCAACTAAAATCTATTTTTACTCAAGTTTTTAGACCTGGTAGGATAACTGCAGCAAGCTTTTTTGTTTTTTACCCACCTTAGATAGACTTTTGCCTAGTGTTCCCCAGGTCCTGTCTACCACTAATGCTGGTTTGGGGACTAAGTTCATTTTTATATTGGCTGAAGCATTTTAATGGTTCTCTCACTGTAACTGAATTAATCCCAAGCAAATAAGAAAATTCAGAAAGCTAGGAGTTTTTTTTTTTTAAGTCTTCCTTTCCAGGTGCAATGCAAGTAATAATTTAGTTAAAGAGAAATAGATATCTAAATATATTTGTAATCTTACAGTTTTTTCATCGAATTTAAGATGCTGTTGGTTTTTTAATTCACCATCTCTGAATTCACCATTCAGAGATGTAAAATGGTGGGAGACATTTTCATGTTTGAGTTTGTGAAATGCAGTAATTCCAAGGTTGTGCAGAATTGACAGCATGATTGTCTTTTTTTTTTTTTTTGCGGTACGGGGACCTCTCACTGTTGTGGCCTCTCCCGTTGCGGAGCACAGGCTCCGGACGTGCAGGCTTAGTGGCCATGGCTCACAGGCCCAGCTGCTCCGCGGCATGTGGGATCTTCCCGGACCAGGGCACGAACCTGTGTCCCCTGCATCAGCAGGCAGACTCTCAACCACTGCGCCACCAGGGAAGCCCGTGATTGTCTTTTTAAAAGCTTTGTTGTGGAAATTTTCAAATATGTATGAAATGAGAGAAAATGGCAAAATAAACTTGCATATATCCACCTTAACTTCCAACAGTTATCAGCTATGGCTGATGTTGTTTCATCTATTGATAACATCTTCTCCTACTCCCCTCCATCTTATTTTAAAGCAAACCCTAGACATTATCATTTTGTAAGATATGGACTCTTAATTTTTAAAAACATAACTACAGTACTATTATGACACCTAAAATTTTTTAACACAAGTTGATATCAAATATCCAACTTTGCCATTGTTTTAAAAGTCTCTCTAGTCTTTTTATCTATAGGTTCTGCATAGTTTTTGTTTCTTCTTTCTTTGCAAACTTTTTAAAATTAATTTATTTCTTTTTGGCTGCGTTGGGTCTTCATTGCTGCGTGGGGGCTTTCTGTCGTTGCGGCGAAGGGGGGCTAATCTTCCTTGTGGTGCGCAGACTTCTCATTGCGGCGGCTTCTCTTGCTGTGGAGAACGGGCTTCAGTAGTTGTGGCACGTGGACTCAGTAGCTGTGACTCACGGGCTGTAGAGCTCAGGCTCAGAAGTTGTGGCGCATGGGCTTAGTTGCTCTGTGGCATATGGCATCTTCCCAGACCAGGGATCAAACCCATGTCCCCTGCATTGGCAGGCGGATTCTTAACAACTGTGCCACCGGGGAAGTCCCTGCAGATTTTTTGCTAGACAGCTTCATTGGTGGTGTTGTATACTTCTATCAGATGGCACCTACTGTTTGGTTGACTCTTTATTTGTGATGTTAGTGGCCTTTGATTATTGCCTAGATCCCTGATTTGATTTGGGGTTGCAAAATGATAGTATTCTATTATTCTTTAATTTATTAATTGTAATACTTGTGTAAACAGAAACTTTATCTCTTCTGTTTGCTTATCTAGGGAGAGACTTCATGTGTATGACAGACTGGATAAATACTTTATACTTTCCAGTTTTAAAAATAATGAGCTGGGTTCCTAGCATCCTCCAAAATGACCAATAAGATTTATTTGATTATGAACACACAGATTTAAACATATTTGTGGTTCAGTCCATTGTAGTTTTGTTTTTGTTTTGTACAGCTTTATGGAGGTATAGTTTATATACCATAAAACTCACCTGTTTAAAGTGTATAATTGAGTGATTTTCAGTATGTTCACAGAGTCGTGCAACCTTCACCATGATCTAGTAGGTTTGAAATATATCCATCACCTCAGCAAGAAACGCTGTACCCGTTTGCAGTCAGTCCTCATTACCCCCCATGCTACCTGACCTCCAACCATAGGCAACCACCAATCTACTTTCTGTCTCTATGGATTTGCTTAGGCTGGATATTTCATATAAATGGAATCGTACAATACGTGATCTGTTATGACTGGCTTCTTTTACTTAACATGTTTTTAATGCTCATGCATTTTGTAGCATGTATAGTTGTTATTTTTATTGATTGTCCTACCCTTGAGTCATTTGTCTCAGCCTGAGACATCTTTGATAGCTTTTTGCTATCTGGTGTGACAGTTTGTCCAGACTTGTACATTTTCTGCCCCAGTCAAAGAAATAGACCTTTCTCTAAGAAGCCTTTTAGTGGGAAATGACATTTGGAGATCACAATCTGGGCACTTAAGGTGCTTATTTCTACTGAGTTAGTCATTGTTTCTAGGTCTTTTTTGTGGTTAATTAGGAAATAAGTTGAAGTTGTGTTTTTTCTCTTTTTTTTTTTTTTTTTTGCGGTACGTGGGCCTCTCACCACTGTGGCCTCTCCCGCTGCGGAGCACAGGCTCCGGATGCGCAGGCTCAGCGGCCATGGCTCACAGGCCCAGCCGCTCCGCGGCACATGGGATCCTCCCAGACCCAGGCACGAACCCGTGTCCCCTGCATCGGCAGGCGTATTCTCAACCACTGCGCCACCAGGGAAGCCCTGTGTTTTCTCTTAAAAAAAAAAAAAATCATGAGTTCAAGTTATACTTAAAAATCAAATTAAATGACCCAGGGACTTTCCTTATCTTCTTTGATTTTACATCTCTATCTCCTTTCTCCCACGTTGAAAACCCCAGTTCTTAACAGCACCAACATGATTATTCATTTTCTTTTCCCACAGTATAAATACAGAATAGTCTGAGAATGACAATGTCAACACTACAAGCAATAGTATGATTACTGAAGAAAGCTAATGATTTCTTCTTATTGTTCTTCTTAGGGCATAGTATTTCAATAGGGATGTAGAGTCAAATTACTGAATTTTAAAGTTATGTGAGCTAGTTCCTTGCTGTGTGATTATGTTACCACCTGGTACACAGATTCATTTGTTTAACTTTTGCTTTCATTTTACATCTTTGGCTTTTTTAAATCTTGTAGAATTTGGGTCATCTGTGTTCTTAGTTTAAAATGAATATTGAAAATATAGCAATTTGTGATTGTGTTGATTTATTTTTAGTATATGGCTTCTGAAGCATGCTATCAGTAAGCCAAAAGGGAATGGTGGTTATTAGAATGTATGGAGTGGGCTTTCTCATCTGTCCTGTGAGAAGATGAGTTGTGTTACCAGATCTTTCGATTTTTTGAGAGACCCTGGAAATCTTGTTTTTTATGTGCTTCTCAACAACTATTTTGATTTTTTTTTTTTTAACCATTATAAACAGAAGTTTAGGGGCAGGATTTTACAGCCTACAGTTTGTAATCTCTGCTGTAGAATCTTCAGGGTGAGAGTTAGTTACTAATTGGCCTAATTATTAGGTCTAATACTATCTCTAGCCCTTCCCCTTAAAGTTATAGTAAACACAGTTGTGGAAGAGATCTGTGGTTCTGTGTACCTCTTCCTGGAAGATTAACTTTGGGAATTTCAAAAAGATCCATGCGATTAGCTGTGAAGACCAGAGTATCTAGTTTTTCAACTACTTTAACAAGGAATGCTTTCATAAAGTTGTCAGAAACCACAAAATAAGTTAACTATACTTTGTTCATTTTCAGAGAAGTATAGTAGCACTGGACACAAAAGTTAGTTGGCAGGAGCTAGATAAATAAAAATCATATTCATTTGTACCATGATGAAGCCTTTGGTTATATAGATGAAGGTTAAAGCCAGGTATAATTCATTGCTATTGAGTAATAAGTTCCTTGGTGGCTTACATGCTTTGCATAATAGGTATTTAAAGATTGCTTATCAAAAAGTTTGAGAACATTTGATACATATTTTAGCCACTATATAAGAATTGTCACCAGTATAAGAGTTGTCATCAATGGCCTGAAGTTTGGTGTTGGTACCATGAGTCATGTTGATGACCTTTATATATTATTTAATTTACTCAAATTCTAACTTCTTTGTTCTGAGTGATTAGGCATTTTAAACAATGCTACCCATTCTTTTGGGGGTGGTCTTTGTGAACTTTTGTTTCCTGAAATACTAAGGTGGCCTTATGTTGTAATTAATATAAAGGTAATTTATGGGCAACTGTATCTTCTCATTCACTTTGTTCTTGATTGTGGTGCTGCCCTTCAGCCTGTGAAGGACCTTGAATGTCCTTTAAGCCAAGCAGTTTGACCACAGATGTCAGGTTCTGTCTATACGTGAGCTTGGTGGCAAGCTCCCTTGATACTCCTATGACTACCTATGCCTTTGAGAATAGATTTTGCAGGAATTGTATGTTGCATATTTCTTGCTAGTATTAGGAATATAAGGAGAGGGCTTCCCAGGTGGCACAGTGGTTAAGTATCCGCCTGCCAGTGCCGGGGACACGGGTTCGATCCCTGGTCTGGGAAGATCCCACATGCTGCAGAGCAACTAAGCCCATACACCACAACTACTGAGCCTGTGCTCTAGAAGCCTGCGAGCCACAACCACTGAGCCCATGTGCTACAACTACTGAAGCCCGTGTGCCTAGAGCCCATGCTCCGCAACAAGAGAAGCCACTGCAATGAGAAGCCTGCGCACCGCAACGAAGAAGAGTCCCCGCTCGCCATAACTAGAGAAAGTCCGTGCACAGAATGAAGACCCAATGCAGCCAAAAATAAATAAATAAAATAAATTAAAAAAAAATAGAATATAATGAGATAAATTAGCTAACTTAGCTCATGTTGTAGGTGGAAGGATAGAATAGGTATATGCTCAAATACTGTTTATTAAAAAAGAGCTTGTTTTCTTGAATCACACAGTCCCAGGTTCCAGCTTGCCTCCAACATGGTTGTTGGATGAACTTGGACAATATCATTTGACTTCCTTGAGTCTGAGTTGCCTTATCTGCAGATGGCGAGATTCTGATGCTGAAATTGTACGTGCATGCCTAGCTCAGTACTCAGCTAGGAGTATAGTGCTTTGGTGACTACTCCCATGCTCATGCTTCCTTCCTTAGCTAAAATGGGTTTACCCTTGACTTTTATGTAACACTTCTTATTACTATTCATGTGTTGAACTAATGGTTTTAACTCACCTGTTGGTATTTCCTATACATATGTATCAGGTCTAGTTTGGGTTAGAGTCCCTAAAGATCAGGGATAGTTTATATTTAATTATGTGTATATATCATCTGATAAATTTAGGCACTCAAATTTTTGTTTCAATGCTGCCAAACCCTAGCTCCTAGGATTACTGAGTTGAGATTGCTACTTGAGTATGCCTCAGAAATTAAATTCAGTTTGTCAGTTTGCAAAAGAAAGAAATTATCTGTCAGGAAAGATATAGATGGAAAAGGTTGTGGGAGAAATTTAGCATTTATTGAGCTCCACTGTGTGTAGGTCCTGCAACTTAAAATAGTATCTAATTAAATGTTTGCATCAGGTTAGGTACTCCAGAAGGAATACAAAAATGACTTAGAGTGAAGGGGACTTCCCTGGTGGTGTAGTCATTAAGAATTTGCCTGCCAGTGCAGGGGACACAGGTTCGATCCCTGGTCCAGGAAGGTCCCACATGCTGCAGAGCAACTAAGCCCGTGCATCACAACTACTGAGCTTGCACTCTAGAGCCTGAGAGCCACAACTACTGAAGCTCGCGTGCCTGGAGCCTGTGCTCCGCAACGAGAGATGCCACTGCAATGAGAAACCCGCACAGCGCAACGAAGAGTAGCCTCCGTTTGCGCAACTAGAGAAAACCCGTGTGCAGCAATGAAGACCCAATGCAGCCAAAAATAAATAAATAAATTAATTAATTAAAAAAACAGAGTTAAGCCTTCTCCTCAAGGGGATTTCTTAAGGGAGATAAGTACACAAATATGATTTTCTTCTAGTCTCTATTAGTTTGCTCTGGTTACTGAACAAAGTACCACAATCTGGGTGGCTTAGACAACAGAAATTTATTGTCTCACACTTCTGGAGCATAGAAGTCTGAAATGAAGTTGTCAGCAGGGTTGAAGATGGCCATCTTCTCCTTGTATCTGTGCATCATCTTCCCTCTATGTGTTTTAGTCTGTGTCCAAATTTCCTCTTTTTATAAGGACACTAGTCATATTGGATCAGGACTCATCCTAGACCTCATTTTACCTTGATCACTTCTATGAAGATCCTATCTCCAAATAGTCACATTCTGAGAAACTGGAAGTTAGGACTCCAATGTGTCTTTTTGGGGGGACACAGTTGAACCCATAACACAGTCCGTAGAAGATAGTTCTCTGCATTAGGAGATCCTACAATTATTCATTCCCCAAGGCAGGAAGAAATAGAAGACTGAAATTTACATGTAAGTAAACTAGAGTTTCTAAGGTGCTTTTTCCAGTCAGCTTTTTTTTTGTTGTTAACTTATTTATTTATTTGGCTGTGCCGGGCCTTAGTCGCAGCACACGGGATCTTTGTTACAGTGTGTGGGATCTTCAGTTGCGGCATGTGAACTCTTAGTTGTGGCATGCGGGATCTAGTTGCCTGACCAGGGATGGAACCCAGGCCCCCTGCATTGGGAGTGCAGAGTCTTAGCCACTGGACCATTAGGAAAGTTCCTCCAGTCAGCTTTTAGTTTGTCTTTTGAAGCCAAATCATTTCTAAGACCCAAACACATCATCTTCAAATCAGTTATTCCTCCTGAGTTTCCGTTTTATTTTATTTATTTATTTATTTATTTGGCTGTGTTTGGTCTTCGTTACTGTGTGAGGGCTTTCTCTAGTTGCGGCAAGCAGGGGCCACTCTTCATCGTGGTGCGCGGACCTCTTACTGTCGCAGCCTCTCTTGCTGTGGGGCACAGGCTCCAGATGCGCAGGCTCAGTAGTTGTGGCTCACGGGCCCAGTTGCTCCGTGGCACGTGGAATCTTCCCAGACCAGGGCTCGAACCTGTGTCCCCTACATTGGCAGGCAGATTCTCAACCACTGCGCCACCAGGGAAGCCCCTCAGTTTTATTTTTGAATCATTCCAGATAAAACGCTAGCATTTCTTCCTCTTTACTAAAACGTCACAACCCTATTTAAAATGTCAGCATACTCTGTCCCCTTACCTTTTTAAATTTTTCTTTATAGCCCCTCTCATAGCCTGACATTATAGAACATCTGTCTCCTTGAGAGACGTTGAGAGAGGACTTTGATGGGACTTGCTGTCCCAACTTTAGCTATTCACCAGCAGAAACTCAAAACCCGGATAGATTCAGATAAATTAGGGCTATTTTTTTTGTCACCTTGTGCTAGTATGATGAAGACCAGGGACTCTTTTTTTTTTTTTCCCCCCCTCACAGCTGCATTTCCAGTGCCTGGAAAGGTATCTGACATACCTATAGGCACTCGGTAAAAATAAGTTAAATAAGTAAATAGATGTTTGCTTGTTTCTTTTCCGTTATTTCCTACATGCAATGCTAAAATTTATGTATCAGGTACTGATATAGAATAAACATAACCTCTGTGTTCCCCACGAGGTAGATGTTTTTCTGCCCTCGTTTTACATACTGGGCAACTGAAGCACAGAGAGCTTTCTTGAATTAGCAGTTCATCCAAAGTCATGGCGCTCTGGTAGACTATGGAACCAGGATCAAACCTAACTCCTGACACCAGAGACCGTGGCTATGTCTCCTGCATCTTTGCTTTCCAGTCCTCCTACATTTTTACCACCTTCTTGTCAGAAGAATTTTTCTAAAGCACTACTGCTTAAATTTCTTGATGATTTCCTTCTACATAATACACTTCAACACTTGACATTTCATATTCTTCACAGTCTTGTTCCATTAGGGGATTGGTTGGAGGTGGGGTGGAGTGTAATGGTCTTCAACTGAAGAATGATGAGTAACAGCTAAAAATAAAAAGAAGATACTTGTCTGATACATATACCTTTTCTGGGTATTTCTGTTTTACAGGCAGTTAGCAAAATAAAGTCTGTTTTCATGAAACTTATGTTCTGGGAGTGTGAGTAGGAAGAAATGGCAAGTGCTGAAGAAAAATGAAGCAAGGTCAGAGGGCAGGGGAGGGCATGCCTCTAACTGCTGTTCTATACAGGCGGGTCAAGGAAGTTTTCTGAAAAGGCAACACTTTAACATGGACCTAAAGAGAGAAGGTCAGAGAGATGGGTTGGGGGGGCAAGGGCGAGCAATGAAAAGATCATGTAAGCCCTGTATAGGCCATTGTGATAACATCTATTTTGAGTGTAGTGGTTGCCTAATACATAATAATATGTTATTATATAATAGGGCTTTATTAAAGGTCACCAGTTGTTTTCTGTTTTTGTTTTTTTAAGTATAATTGAGTCTGAAATGCTCCCTGCAGAATCCTAGGCTGCTGGGGTTAGGAGATCACATCTAGTGATCTAGTGCCATCTAGTGGCTGTTTATCATAGTGGCTGTTCATCTAGTGGCTGTTTATCATAAATGTGGGTAAGCCTTCCAGAAAATAAGCAGGCTCTACAGAAGTTTGTGTTGCTAGCTTAATCATATCAGTGCAAAGTGTGCATGTCTGAAAAAAAAACCTTCATATATGAACTGTGAGAGTAAGTTGCATATATTGTGCCCTTTTATCCCTAAATACTTGACATATTCCCTTAGAACAAGGACATTCGCTTACATAATCACAATATAATTATCAAAATAGGAAATAAAATGTTAATACAGTATTTAATGTAGATCTTATTCAACTTTTGTCAGTTGTCCCAATGTCCTTTATAGAAAAAAGGTTTTTTTCTGGTCTAGTATCTAACCCATGATCATGCATTGCATTTAGTTTTTGTGTCTCCTAAATCTAGAACAGTTCTTTGCCTGCCTTTGTGTTTCCTGACATTGATATTTTTAAAGAATATAGGCCATTTATTTTCTAGAATGTCTCTCAGTTTGCGTTTTTATGTTTCCTTGTGATTCAGCTTATGCATGCTGGCACTACCTAAGTGAAATGTATCTTTCTTAGTGTATCACATCAGGAGACACATGATATCCTTGCCAGTACTGGTGATGTTACCTTTTACTGATGAGATAAGGTAGTGACTTCCAAGTTTCTCTGCCATAAAATTACGATTTTCCCCTTTACAATTCATAAGTTATTTGTGGGAAGATACTTTGACCTATGTAAATAACTTTTTCCTCATCAAAATCTCACTGTTTTAGCATTCACTGTTGATTCTCACCTAAATCAGTTATTAATGTGATGGTTACAAAATGGTAATTATCTAATTCTACTATTTCCTTCTATAGTTATTGGTCAGCATTCTGTTAGTAGAAAACTTTCCCTTTTCCCCATTCATTTATTTATCATCATAGTCATCAACATTAGCATGAATTTATGGAGTATTCTTTTATTCAGTGAGTTTTAATCCATTACACTCATTATTATGATGCTCAAATTCTTTCATATTTGGCCATTGGGAGCCCCTTCAAGCTGGCTTCTTGTTCTTTGACATGTCTCCTTTATTCTTTGAGCATTTCTCTATTCTCTGGCCCAAGATATTCCATGTTCATCTTGTACTTTTCCTGCCCCAACCCTGGAATCAATCATTTCTCTGAGGAGCCCTGATTCCTTTTAGTAAGGATTGGTATTTAGAAACCAAGATTTGGGTGTGACTTTAAGTAAGTTCTTAAAAATTTTGTGTCAGAAAATATGTTAGCATGGTAGGTTTCTGTGATATCACAGTTCTTTATTTCTGGTGGAAAACTTAGGTGACAAATCTGTGATAATTATTTTTGGGCCCGTTCTTTGACATTGCCTTACGCTGAGTAGGCTACTGGAGCAATGATAATTAATGTTGTATTTGAAGCTCCATATTTCCATGTGTGGTTATTAAGTAATCTAAAATACTGAATACATGAAGAGATATATTGGTTTGGAAGACCCAGATTTAAATAATAATTAGTTCTTCCTAAATTAATATAAATTTCCTATTCCTGTAACAGCATTCTGTGACACCAGTTCCAAACTTTATGGAAAATACAAACATAAGAATAACCCAAAAAATTTCCAGAGAAGTGTAATCCATTTTGAGGGTTTTTTTTAATATGGTGTGAGAAAATGTTCTAATTTAATTCTTTTTACATGTAGCTGTCCAGTTTTTTCAGCACCACTTATTGAAGAGGCTGTCTTTTTCCCCATTGTGTATTCTTGCCTCCTTTGTCATAGGTTAATGTAAGTGCATGGGTTTATTTCTGGGCCCGCAGTTCTGTTCCATTTATCTATGTGTCTGTTACCATACTGTTTTGATTACTGTAGCTTTGTAGTATAGTTTAAAATCAGGGAGCGTGATACCTCCAGCTCTGTTATTCTTCCTCAAGATTGTTTTGGTTATTCAGGATCTTTTGTGTTTCCATACAAATTTTAGAATTGCTAATTCTGTGAAAAATGCCATTGGTCTTTTAATAGGAATTGCATTGACTCTGTAGATTGACTAGAGTAGTATGGTCATTTTAACAATATTAATTATTTGAATCCATAAACACAGTGTATCTTTCCATCTGTGTTGTCTTCAGTTTCTTTCATCAGTGTATTACAGTTTTCTGAGTATAGTTCTTCTTCCTTAGTTAGATTTATTCCTAGGTATTTTATTCTTTTAGATGCGATGGTAAATTGAATTGTTTTTAAATTTCTCTTTCTTTTTTTTATTTTTTTTATTTTTTAACATCTTTATTGGGGTATAATTGCTTTACAATGGTGTGTGTTAGTTTCTGCTTTATAACAAAGTGAATCAATTATACATATACATATGTTCCCATATCTCTTCCCTCTTGCGTCTCCCTCCCTCTAAAATTTCTCTTTCTGATAGTTTGTTATTAGTGTATAGAAATGCAACAGGTTTTTGTATATTAATTTTATCCTGAAACTTTACTGAGTTCATTGATGAGCTCCAAGTAGTTTTTTTGGTGTTGTCTTTAGGATTTTCTATGTATAGTATCATGTTATTTGCAGACAAAAACAGTTTAATTCTTCCTTTCCAATTTGGACTCCTCTTATTTTTAAAGTAATGTCTGATTGCTGTAGCTAGGACTTCAAATACTGTGTTGAATAAAAATGGTGAGAGTGGGCATCCTTGTCTTGTTCCTGATCTTAGAGGAAATGCTTTCAGCTTTTCACAGTTGAGTATGACATTATTGGTGGGCTTATATATGGCCTTTATTATGTTGAGGTTTGCTCCCTCTATAACCACTTTGTGGAGAATTTTTATCATAAATGGATGTTGAATTTTGTTAAAAGCTTTGTCTGCATCTGTTGGTGATCATAAGATTTTTATTCTTCAGCTTGTTAACGTGGTATATCATTGACTGACTTGTGGATATTGAACTATTCTTGCATCCATGGGATAAATCCCACTTGATCATGGTGTATGATCCTTTCAATGTATCATTGAATTCAGTTTGCTAATATTTTATTGAGAATTTTTCCACGTATGTTCATCAGTGAGATTGGCCTGTAATTTACTTTTTTTGTGATATCTTCTTGTTCTGGTATCAGCTTGATGCTGGCCTCCTAGAATGAGTTCAGAAGCATTCCTTCCTCTGTAGTTTTTTGGAATGGTTTGAGAAGGATAAGTATTAGCCCTTCTGTAAATGTTCGATAGAATTCACCCGTGAAGCCATCTGGTCCTGGACTTTTGTTTGTTGGGAGGTCTTTTTTAATTTATTTATTATTACTGATTTGGTTTCATTACCAGTGATTGGTCTATTTATATTTTCTATTTCTTCCTGACTCAGCCTTGGAAGATTGTACATTTCTAGGAGCTTGTCCATTTCTGCTAGGTTGTCCATTTTATTGGCATGTAGTTGTTTGCAGTAATCTTTTATGATTCTTTGTATTTCTGTGGTGTTGGTTGTAACTCCTCCTTTTTCATTTCTGATTTGACCCTCTTTTCCATTTCTGATTTGACCCTCTTTTTTTCTTGATAAGTCTGGCTACAAAACGCAGTTATTTGTATGTTGTCTTCACTGAAGTTATCAGATTTCTTGTGCATATTTTATTGAGTTGTTTGTCTTGTTATTGTGTTGTAAAATTTTTTTTTATATTATGGAAACAAGTCCTTTATCAGTTTGTATTGTATTTACAGAGGTTTCTCATTTTGTTTAGTATTTATTTGTACTGTACTTAGATTTGTATTGTATTACAGAGGTTTTTGATTTAGACAAAGTCCAGTTTATTCAATTTTTTTTTTCTTCTATCAGTGTGTTTTTTTTGTGTTTTAGGAAATCTTTGCCTACACTAGGGGTGTGAAAATACTCACATTTAGTTCTGAGGCAAGAGGGGAGTACTGTTTTGTTTTTTTCCCCATAAAATACAGAGAATTATATAAGATTTTTTAAAGTCTTCAACCCCATCCACACTCCCTTGAAACCACAGATTGGCTAACAGGCATTGTGTGCTTTCTAAGTACAGTTGACCCTTGAACACTGGGGGTTAGGGGCACCTATCTCCCCACCAGTTGAAAATTTGCATGTAACTTTTTTTTCACATCTTTATTGGAGTATAATTGCTTTACAGTGTTGTGTTAGTTTCTCTTGTATAACAAAGTGAATCAGCTATATGTATACATATATCTGCATATCTCCTCCCTCCCACCCTCCCTATCCCACCTCTCTAGGTTGTCACAAAGCATCGAGTTGATCTCCCTGTGCTGTGCAGCAGCTTCCCACTAGCCATCCATTTTACATTTGGTAGTGTATATGTCAGTGCTACTCTCTCACTTCGTCCCAGCTTCCCTTTCCCCTGCTGTGTCCTCAAGTCCTCAAGTTCTCTACGTCTGCATCTTTATTCCTGCCCTGCCACTAGGTTCATCAGTACCGGTTTTTTACTTTCTTTCTTCTTTTTTCATTCTGAATTTTAGTTTATTTTCTTTTGTAATTTAAGATGAAGCAACACTACCTCTAAAACTGTACCTAAAAGTTGACTCACTTTTACAATGATCCTTAGTGATAAATATTTTTATTTTTTATTTTTTTAAGACTCTTTATCTTATTTTATTATACAGCACGTTCTTATTAGTTATCTATTTTATACATATTAGTGTATATATGTCAATCCCAATCTCCCAGTTCATCCTACCACCACCAACCTCCACCCACTTTCCCCCCTTGGTGCCCATATGTTTGTTCTCTAAATCTGTGTCTCTATTTCCACCTTGCAAACCAGTTCATCTGTACCGTTTTTCTAGATTCCACATGTATGCATTAATATACAATATTTGTTTTTCTCTTTCGGACTTACTGCACTCCATATGATAGTCTCTAGGTTCATCCACGTCTCTACAAATGACCCAATTTCTTTCCTTTTTATGGTTGAGTAATATTCCATTGTATATATGTGCCACATCTTCTTTATCCATTCATCTGTTGATGGACATTTAGGTTGCTTCCATGTCCTGGCTATTGTAAATTGTGCTGCAGTGAACATTGTGGTACATGTATCTGGTTTTTTTTTTTTTTTTTTTGGTACGTGGGCCTCTCACCGTTGTGGCCTCTCCTGTTGCGGAGCACAGGCTCCGGACGCGCAGTCTCCGTGGCCATGGCCCACTGGCCCAGCCACTCTGCGGCATGTGGGGTCTTCCCGGACCGGGGCACGAACCCGTGTCCCCTGCATCGGCAGGCGGACTCTCAACCACTGCGCCACCAGGGAAGCCCACATGTACCTTTTTGAATTATGGTTTTCTCAGGGTATATGCCCAGTAGTGGGATTGCTGGGTCATATGGTAGTTCTATTTGTAGTTTTTTAAGGAACCTCCATACTGTTCTCCATAGTGGCTGTATCAATTTACATTCCCACCAACAGTGCAAGAGGGTTCCCTTTTCTCCACACCCTCTCCAGCATTTACTGTTTCTAGATTTTTTGATGATGGCCATTATGACCCGTGTGAGCTGATACCTCATTGTGATTTTGATTTACATTTCTCTAATGATTAGTGATGTTGAGCATCTTTTCATGTGTGTGTTGGCAGTCCGTATGTTTTCTTTGGAGAAATGTCTGTTTAGGTCTTCTGCCCATTTTTGGATTGGGTGTTTGTTTTTTTGATATTGAGCTGCTTGTATATTTTGGAGATTAATCCTTTGTCAGTTGCTTCGTTTGCATATATTTTCTCCCATTCTGAGGGTTGTCTTTTCGTCTTGTTTATGGTTTCCTTTGCTGTAGCTTTGTAGTATATCCTGAAGTCAGGGGGCCTGATTCCTCCAGCTCTGTTTTTCTTTCTTAAGATTGCTTTGGCTATTCGGGGTCTTTTGTGTTTCCATACAAATTGTAAAATTTCTTGTTCTAGTTCTGTGAAAAATGCCATTGTTAATTTGATTGGGATTGCACTGAATCTGTAGATTGCTTTGGGTAGTAGAGTCATTTTCACAATGTTGATTCTTCCAATCCAGGAACATGGTGTATCTCTCCATCTGTTTGTATAATCTTTGATTTCTTCCATCAGTGTCTTATAGTTTTCTGCGTACAGGTCTTTTGCTCCTTAGGTAGGTTTATGCCTAGGTATTTTATTCTTTTTGTTGCAGTGGTAAATGGGAGTGTTTCCTTAATTTATTTTTCGGATTTTTCATTGTTAGTGTATAAGATGCATGTAACCTTTGACTCTCCCAAAACTTTTCTACTAATAGCCTGCTGTTGATTGGAAGCCTTATTGATAACATAAACAGTCGATTAACACATATTTTGTATGTTATATGTATTACCTGATGTGTTCTTACAATAAAATAAGCAAAGAGAAACGAAAAATGTTACTGAGAGAGAAAATGATACTAAGAAAATCATAAGGAAGAGAAAATACATTTATAGTACTGTATTATATTTATCGATACTGTAAATTTACATCACCTATTCATAAGATAAATTGTCATACCTACATCAGTATTGTCTTACATAGTATAAAACACTGTAGATGTTACATATATCACTAACACTAGATATCAAAATGAAAAAATAATGTGAAAATAAAATTCATGTTTATTTACAGGTACAGTGATTCATGCATTGACAGTAAAACAGCAATATGATTGCTTTATGGTATCCTAGTGGATTGATACAGTTGCTTTTCCTAGTGGATTGATACAGTTGCTTTCCGGTAGCCTGGCCTATACGTTAGTGAATGAATTGTTGTAAAATTTTAATGGCATATAGTATTACATATTATAGTGATATTCATAACGCAGTATTGGAAACATTATTACTTTTTTAAAAAAACATTTACTTGTAATGATAGGCTGATATGCAGTTTCTCCAATTAAGAGGTGGGGACATACTGAATACAGTAATGTAATTCTTATGCCTATGTAAGGATAGGCTAGCCACTTCAATACAAGTCTTGCACACAGTGTTCTACACGATGCATTCTTAGGCGATGATGATGACGCAAAAAACATTTCATACAGTTCTTGCTCTACAATTATTAGATTTTCACAAAGACATACACATACACAACAGATAAGTTTGTTAACTGTACTGTGTGGTGATTATTTACTAAGCGGAAGTGGATTATAAAGATCTTCATCTTTGTCTTCACGTTGAGTAGGGTGAGGAGGAGGAGGAGGGGTTGGTCTTGTTTTCGCAGAGGTGGCAGAGGTGGAGGATGTGGCAAGAGGAGGCAGGAGAGGTATGCACACTTGGTGTAGCTTTATGGAAGTACATGGAAATTTCTGTCTGAAATTTTTTGCTTTTTCATTTCTCTAAATGTGTTTCTATATTGTACCAATCCTCTTTCCACCATTTGCTTTAGTTTCAGTTTCAGTGATACATAGAAGGGTCCATGTCATAAAAGAAGCCAAAAGCAGTCTTGAATAATCAGAATCCTTCTTCCAAACTGTATAATGTCAGTTTGTTTTCTGACACTGCTTCTTCTATGTCTTCTTCCTTACCTGTCACTGATTTGGAAGCACTCATCTCCATCAAATCTTCTTTTGTTAATTCCTCTGTTGTGTCTCTTAGTTCTTGAATTTCTCCAAGGTCCATATCTTGAAACACTTTAACCCCCCCCCCCCCTTTTCTGTCATGTCCACAATCTCCTTCACGATTTCCTTGATTGGCTCTTTCATAAATCCTGTGAAGTCATGCACAACACCTTGACACAGTTTTCTCCAGCAGGAATTTATTGTTTCAGGCTTGATTTCTTTCACGGCTTTTTAAATAACAGTGATGGTATCTTCAGTTGTCTAATCCTTCCAGACTTTCATAATGTTTTCTTTATTGGGGTTCTCTTCCATAGCATTGACAGTTCTTTCCATAGAGTACCATGACCTAGAGGCTGAATTAGAGATGACGCGTTTTGGGGCAAGTACACCACTTGGATGCCATTCATTAGTTGATGGATATTTGGGTTGTTTTCACTTTGGGCTATTATGAATAATGCTGTTGTGAACATCTATGTGCAGTTTCTTGTGTGGGCACATGTTTTCATTTCTCTTGGAAATATACCTAGAAGTAGAATTGCTGGGCCATATAGTAATTTTTGGTTTTTTTTTTGGTCATGGCATGTGGGATCTCAGTTCCCCAACCAGGGATTGAACCCATGCCCCTTGGCATTGGGAGCATGGAGTCTTAACCACTGGACCACCAGGGAAGTCCCCATATAGTAATTCTGATGTTTAAAATTTTGAAGAACTGACAACGGTTTTCCAAAGTAGTTGTACCATTTTGCATTTCCACCAGCAATACATGAGGGTTCCAATTTCTCCACATCCTCACTTGTTACTGTCTGCCTAGATCCACTTTTGATTACTTCATAACTTTAATGTGCCTCAACCTTTATTTTTGGTTTCATCCACTCTAGGCAAACTTTATTTTTTTTAAAAATTTAATATCTTTATTAGAGTATAATTGCTTTACCATGTTGTGTTACTTTCTGCTGCACAACAAAGTGAATCAGCTATGTGTATACATATATCCCCATATCCCTTTAGGCAGACTTTAATTTCCCACTTTGTAAAATGGAATTTTGGTGGATCTACACCTCTCCTATCCTTCCCACCTCTGCCCCTAAATTCTGTCTTTACCATCTTAGGGTGATTACCTTACATTCTTCTCTGTAACAATAATTATTTTATGTTTTGTTTTTTCACCATAAGTATTTATTTGTTTTCTTGGTAGCACAATGAAAAAAGCATTTGGCTGGAATGCAACACACTTAGGTTCTAGTCCGTCACTACCTATGCCTGGTACAGTTCCCTAACTTCTGGGTTTGAGTATTCATCTGTAAAATAGGGCTCTGTTTAGAGTTCAGGACTTTGCTAGTTCTAAGATTCACTGATTCTATGAAGAAATAAGCATCCTCAATGTATGCATGTAATAATTCATTTTATAAACTTATTTCACACAATTTTTAGGACTCCATTCATTGCATAAAGTACATGCATATTTCACACAAAATACGTAGACTTTAAAACTAAAATAGGAACTTGATCAGCAGATTATAGTTGGTATTTCCCAGATCCCCAAACTTCTGCAAGATTATCTAAAAGAATTTTTATCAAATTCAGCTTATTGTTAGGCTTGTCTCTATTAGTGTCACTCCCCTAACTGCTCAATGAGCTGTGTAGATAATTAAAAAGCATGTTGCTTTTTAAAAAGAGCTGATCCTTCCTAAAATGGGTGGTTGTAGAGCATGAATCATTCTTTGCCATTCTGTAGTTTGCTGATTAAGACCGAATTTGCAAATTTACTTCTGAAAAGAAGTTTCCAAGATTGAAGGAGATTATTGGATTTAGAGTGCGAAGTCTACCATTCTTTAGCTCTATGACCTTTGGAAAGTTTTCTACCTCTCTGATTCTGTTTGCCCAATTTAAAGGGCATGAGTCTCAACATTGTTAAAAGTGAGAGAATCTACAGATTTCTATGCTGCAAGTAATCATACATGTATAGGTTATTACTTTTATGATTTTATGCAGATAATTCAGATTTTTTTTCAGATTCAAAAGGATTTTGTTGAGCTTGTTCCATGTTAAGCTTTTTTTTTTTACGCTTTTAAAATTTATACCCCCTTCACCCATTTCTCCCACCCTCCACCACCCACATCTGGCAACCACCAGTATCTGTGAGTTGTTCTGTTTTGTTTTTATTTTTGGGGTTTTTTCCTTTTTTTTTTCTTTTTTTAAGTGTCCACATGTAAGAGAGATCTTACAGTATTTGTCTTTCTTTGACTTATTTCACTTAACGTAATACCCGTGAGGTCTGTCCGTGAGAAGATTTTGTTTTTTCTTATGGCTGAATAATATTCCATTGTGTGTGTATACCACAGTTTCTTTATCCATTCATCCATCCATGGAAACTTAGGTTGTTTCCATGTCTTAGCTATTGTAAATAATGCAGTGAACATGGGGATCTGTATATTTTTTCAACTTAGTGTTTTTGTTTTCTTCAGATAAATAGCCAAAAGTGGAATTGCTGTGTCATATGGTAGTTCTCTTTTTAATTTTTTGAGGAACCTTCATACTGTATTCAGTAGTGGCTGCACCAATACATTCTCACCAGTAATGCACAGAGTTCTCTTCTCTCTACAACCTTGTCAACAATCTGTTGTCTTTTTTGTAATAACCCATCCTAACAGATGTGAGGTGACATCTCATTGTGGTTTTGATTTGCATTTCCCTGATGATTAGTGAGGTGATATCTCATTGTGGTTTTGATTTGCATTTCCCCGATGATTAGTGATGTGGAGCACTTTCTCATGTACCTGTTGGCCATCTGTATGTCTTCTTTAAAAAAGAAAAATCTATTTATGTCTTCAGCCCATTTTTTTGTTATTGTTTTGTTTTTGTTTTTGCAGTACGCGGGCCTCTCACTGCTGTGGCCTCTCCCGTCGCGGAGCAACAGGCTCCGGACGCGCAGGCTCAGCGGCCATGGCCCACGGGCACAGCTGCTCCGCGGCACGCGGGATCCTCCCGGACCGGGGCACGAACCCGTGTCCCCCGCATCGGCAGGCGGACTCCCAACCACTGCGCCACCAGGGAAGCCCTGCCCATTTTTTAATTGGATTGCTTGGTTTTTTGCCATTGAGTTGTATGAGTTCATTATATATATTTTTTAATTAATTAATTTATTTATTTTTGGCTGCGTTGGGTCTTCGTTGATGCACGCAGGCCTTCTCTAGTTGCAGCGAGCAGGGTCACTCTTCGTTGCAGTGTGCGGGCTTCTTTTGTTGTGGAGCATGGGCTTCACTAGTTGCGGCCTGTGGGCTCAGTAGTTGTGGCTCATGGGCTTAGTTGCTCCGTGGCATGTAGGATCTTCCTGGACCAGGGATTGAACCCATGTCCCTTGTATTGGCAGGCAGATTCCTAACCACTGCACCACCAGGGAAGTCCCTGTGTAACACCTTATCAGATCTTTGGTTTGTAAATATTTTTTCCCATTCCATAGGTAGCCTTATCATTTTTTTGATGGTTTCCTTTGTTGTGCAGAAGCATTTTATTTTTAAACAGTGTTTTTTTTTAAATATTTATTTGGTTGCTCCGGCTCTTAGTTGCGGCAAGCAGGCTCCTCCGTTGTGGCTCACTGGCTCCTTAGTTGCAGCTCGCCAGCTCCTTAGTTGTGGCACATGGGCTCCTTAGTTGCAGCAGGCAGGCTCCTTAGTCATGGCTCCAGGGCTCCTTAGTCGCAACACGAGGGCTTCTTAGTTGTGGTATGCAAACTCTTAGTTGTGGCATGCATGTGGGATCTAGTTCCCTGACCAGGGATTGAACCTGGGCTTCCTGCATTGGGAGTGCGCGGTCTTATCCACTGTGCCACCAGGGAAGTCCAGAAGCATTTAAATTTGATGTAATCCCACTTGTTTACTTTTGCTTTTGCTGCCTTTGCTTTTGATGTCAGATTCAAAAAATCACTGCCAAGATCTATGTCAAGGAGCTTACTGTCCATGTTTTCTTTTAGGAGTTTTATGGTTTCACGTCTTACGTTCAAGTCTTTAATCCATTTTGAGTTTATTTCTGTGTATGGTGTAAGGTGGGGTTCAGTTTCATTTTTTTGCATGTGGCTCTACAGTTTTCCTAGCACCATTTATTGAAGAGACTGTCTTTTCCCCATTGTATATCCTGGCATATTTCCTGTCTTAAATTAATTGACCATATATGTGTGGGTTTATATAAGGGCTCTCTCTTCTGTTCCATTGTGTTATGTGTCTTTTTATGCCAGTACCATACTGTTTTGGTTACTGTAGCTTTGTAATGTAGTTTGAAATCATGAAGCATGATGCCTCCAGCTTTGTTCTTCTTTCTCAGGATAGCTCTGGCTCTTCAGGGTTTTCTATGGTTTCATACAAATTTTAAGAGTATTCTATTTTTAGAAAAATGCTGTTGGAATTTGATAGGGGTTACATTGAATCTGTAGCTTGCTTTGGATAATATGTACATGTTAACAATATTGAGTCTTCTAATCTGTGAACATGGAATATCCGTTTATTGGTGTGTTCTTCAATTTCTTTCATTACTGTTTTGTAGCTTTCACTCTACAGGTCTTTCACCTCCTTGGTTAAGTTTATTCCTAGGTATTTTACTCTTTTTGATGAATAAATAGTATAGTTTTCTTAATTTCTCTGATAGTTCATTATTAGGGTATATATATACCCTATATTTATCCAACAGATTTTTGTGTATTGATTTTGTATCCTACAACTTTACTAGATTTATTAGCCCAAACAGTTTTTTGATGGCGTTTTTAGGCTTTTCTATATAGAATGTCATGTCATCTGCAAATAGTAAAAGTTCTACTTCTTCCTTTCCAATTTGGATGCCTTTTATTTATTTTTCTTGCCTAATTGTGATGACTAGGACTTCAGTACTATGTTAAGTACAAGTGGTGAGAGCGGGCATCTTTGTCTTGTTCCTGATCTTAGAGGAAAAGCTTTTAGTTTTTTGCCCCTGAGTATGATGGTCATTGTGGGCTTGTCATAGATGGCCTTAATGATGTTGAGATATATTTCCTTTGTATCCACTTTGTTCAGAGTTTTTAATCATAAATGGATGCTGAGTTTTGTCAAATGCTTTTTCTGCATCTATTGAGATCATAGGATTTCTATCCTTCATTTTGTTAATGTGGTATATCACATTGACTGATTTGCAGCTGTTGAACCATTCTTGCACCCTTGGAGTAAATCTCACTTGATCATGGTTTATGATCCTTTTACTGTATTATTGAATTTGGTTTGCTAATGTTTTGTTGAGGATTTTTGCATCTATGTTCATCAGTGATACTGGCCTGTAATTTTCTTGTGGCATGCTTGTCTAATTTTGGGATCAGGGTGATGCTAGCCTCATAAAATGAATTTGGAAGAGTTCTCTTCTCTACTGTTCTTGGAAGAATTTATGAAGGATTGGTATTAATTCTTATTTGAATATTTATTAGAATTCACCAGTGAAGCTGACTGATCCTGGCCTTTGTTTGTTAAGAGATTTTTGGTTATTGATTTAGTCTTCTTACTAGTAGTAATCAGTCTATGTTCAGATTGTCTCTTTCACCATGATTCAGTATTGGTAAGTTGTATGTTTCTAGAAATTTATCCATTTCTTATAGGTTGTCAATCTGTTGGCATGCAGTTGTTCATAATATGATCAGTTATGATCCTTTGTATTTCTGTTGCATCAGCTGTAACATCTCTTTCATTTCTGATTTTATTTATTTGAGTCTTTCTCTCTTTTTTTCTTGGTGAGTCTAGCTAAAGGCTTGGCAGTTTTGTTTACCTTTTCAAAGAACTAGCACTTAGTTCCATTGATCTTCTCTATTGTCTTTTTGATCTCTATTTCATTTATTTCTGCTCTCATCATTATTTCCTTTCTTCTAGTAATTTTGGGCTTTGTTTTTTCTTCTTTTTCTAATTTCTTGAGGTGTAAAGGTAGGTTGTTTGAGACTTTTTTTATTTCTTCAGGTAGGCATTTATCACTATGAATTTCTCTCTAAAACTGCCTTTGCCGCATCCCACAAATTTTGGTATGTTACTTTTCCACTTTCATTTGTCTCAAGGTATTTTTTTATTTCTCTTTTGATTTCTTCTTTAACCCTTTGGTTGTTCAGTAGCATGTTGTTTTACCTCCACATATTTGTGAATTTTCCAGTTTTCTCCATGTAATTAATTTCTAATTTCATACCATTGTGGTCAGAAAAGATGCTTGATAAGATTTCAGTCCTTTTAAATTAAGACTTGTTTTGGGGCCTAACGTGTGATCTATCCTGGAAAATGTTCCATGTATACTGGAGAAGAATGTGTTTTCTTTTGGTTTTGGATGGAATGTTCTGTATGTATCTGTTAAGTCCATGTGATCTAGTGGACCATTTAATGTGTATTTTTCCTAATTGATTTTCTGTCTGGATGATATATCCCCTACTACTATTGTATTGCTGTCTGTTTCTCCCTTTAGGTCTGTTAATAATATATTTGCTGTATATATTTATCAATAGGTGTTCCTTTGTTGGGTGCATAAATATTTACAAATGTTATATTCCCATGTTGGATTGACCTCTTTCTCATTATGTAATACCCATATTTGTCTGTTTATTACAGTCTTTGTTTTAAAGTCTGTTTTATCTGATATAGGTATATGTACTCTAGCTTTCTTTTGCTTTCCATTTGGATGGAAACCCTTCACTTTCAGTCTGTATGTATCCTTTCATCTGAAGTGAGTCACTTGTAGGTAGCGTATAGGTGGATCTTGTTCTTTTTATCCACTCAGCCATTCTGTGTCTTTTGATTGGAGAATTTAATCTGTTTACATTTAAAGTAATTATTGGCAGGTATATGCTTATTGCCATTTTGTTAATTGTTTACTGGCTGGTTTTGTAGTGCCTCTCTCTTCCTTTCTTCTCTTGCTCTCTTCCTTTGTGGTTTGATGATTTCCCTTAACGGTTTATTTATATTTCTTTATCTTTTTTTAATTTTCTATAGGTTTTTGCTTTGTGGTTACAGTGAGGCTTACATATGGCAACTTAGATCTGTAACAGTCTATTTTAAGTTGATAACAACTAAGTTTGATCCTGTTCTAAAGCTCAGCATTTTTACTCTTTCCTTCCCCTCCCCTCATTTTATGTTTTTGATGTCACGTTTTACTTGTGTATCCCTTAATTAATTATTGTGGACTTCCCTGGTGGTGCAGTGATTAAGAATCCGCCTGCCACTGCAGATGCCTGTTTTTACATCTTACGTAGAATCTATCACAGCATTTACCCAATAACAAGGGTTAGCAAACTTTCAAATAATAGAGCTCTGGATCAAGAAAAATGTGACTAGAAATAGACTTGGAGCCAAAAAGACCTAAGATGTGTACAATTTTATATGTGATATTATACAATTCAGTTCATCTCTCTCAACTTCTGAAAAATTCTAACTACTAAAGACTCAACAAGGGGACTTTCCTGGTGGCGCAGTGGTTAAGAATTCTCCTGCCAATGCAGGGGACATGGGTTTGAGCCTTAGTCTGGGAAGATCCCATGTGCTGCAGAGCAACTAAGCCCATGTGCCACAACTACTGAGCCTGCAAGCCACAACTACGGAAGCCCACGTGCCACACTACTGAATCCCATGCACCTAGAGCCCAGGCTCTGCAACAAGAGAAGCCACCACAATGAGAAGCCTGCATACCACAACGAAGAGCAGCCCTTGCTCACCGCAACTAGAGATAGCCCATGCGTAGCAGTGAAGACCTAACACAACCAAAAATTAATTAATTAATTAACTAATTAAAAAATATTGTAACCATAATTATTTTTACTACTTTTGTCTTTTAATCCTCATACTAGCTATAATAGTGTTTAGTTCACTTTAGTATATTTTTACCTTCCCAGTGAAATTTGTTCTTTGATATATTTTCTTATCAATTAGCACTCTTTCTTTCCAGCTTAAAGAAATCCCTTTAACATTTCTTGTTAAGGCCAGTTTGGTAGTGATGAACAGCTTTAGATTCTGTTTGTATGGAAAACTATCTCTCCTTGAATTCTGAATGATAACTTTGCTGGGTGGAGTATTCTTGGTTAGTTCTTTTCTTTCAGCACTTTGAGTGTATCAGCTGCTTCCTTCTAGCCTGCAAAGTTTTTGCTGAAGAATCTGCTGATAATCTTATGGGAGTTCCCTTGCGTGTAACAAGTTGTTTTTCTCTTCCTGCTTTTAATATTCTCTCCTTGTCTTTAACTTTTTTTTTTTTACATCTTTATTGGAGTATAATTGCTTTACAATGGTGTGTTAGTTTCTGCTTTATAACAAAATGAATCAGTTATACAAATACATATGTTCCCATATCTCTTCCCTCTTGTGTCTCCCTCTCTTTAACTTTTGAGATTTCAGTTATAATGTGTCTTGGTGTGCATCTCTTTGGGTTTCTTCTTTGGAACCTTCTGGGATTCTTGGATCTGGGTGTCTGTTTCCTCCCCCAAATTAGGGAAGTTTTCAGCCATTATTTCTTCAAACAAGATTTCTGCCTCTCTCTCTCTTCTTCTGGTATTCCTTTAATGCGAATGTTAGTCTGTTTGATGTTGTCCCTTAAATCATCTACAGTTTTTTTCATTCTTTTTTCTTTTTGCTGCTCTGATTGGGTGAGTTACAGTATCTGTCTTTGAATTGACTGATTATTCTGCTTCACCTAGTCTGCTGTTGAACCCCTCTAGTGTATTTTTCAGTGAACTATTTTATTCTTTAGCTCTGTGACTTTTATTTGATATACTTTCTTATTTTTTCCATCTCTTTGTTGAAGGTTCCACTGTGTTCATCTTTTCCTTTTCCCAGGTCATTGAGTATCTTTATGACCATTACTTTGAACTTTTTATCAGGTAAATTACTTATGTTCATTTCATTAAGGCTTTTTTCTGAGGTTTTATTTTGTTCTTTCATTTGGAATACGTTACTCTGTTTCTTCATTCTGCTTCATTCTCCACGTTGACTGGTTGGAAACAGCTACGTCTCCAAGTCTTGAAGGAGTGGACTCGTGTAGGAGCTGAACCTTGTCTTTCAACCCTTCCCCAACTCTTTGTCTTCTCTCAGACCTTTGTGCTTGTTCAAGCAGGCTGTTACTATTTTTTATTTTGGCTGCACTGTGCAGCATGCAGGATCTTAGTTCTCTGACCAGGGATCGAACCCACGCCCCCAGCAGTGGAAATGTGGAGTCTTAACCATTGGACCGCCAGGAAAGTCCAGCAGGCTATTATATTTTTAATAGCTCCTAGTTGTTGAGGAGGTGCCGAGATCTGTCACTGTCCCTAAGGGGAGGATCTCAGCACCTAGATTCAGGCTGTTTGGAAGCTTGACTCTCAGGCAGCTTTTAAAAGTATGTAAATTGATACAGTTCTATGGAACTGCAGGTGTAAACCCTGCTGACCAGGCAGTCTGGTGGTGTCCCCTGAGTAACAGTTGCAGAAATCAGGGCACTAGATGAGTATATAAGTTCTCTTCTGTAAGACACTGGTGAGCTGGAACAAGACAGAGAGCATCAAACTGCCAAATTACCTTTCATAAAGACTTCACCAATTTTATTCCCATCAACAGCATAAAAGAGTGCCTACCCACTCCCTCCAAGTCCTTGTCAATATATGAAATTATTGCTTTTTGATTTCTCCCAAGTCACTGGGCAAAAAAATGATCTTTGTTTTAATTTTTTTCTCTGTTACTATTGATTTGAGATCTTTTCATGCATTTATAGAACATTTGAATGTTTTCTTGAACTGGCATGTTATTAGATTGAGTAATGCTAGGCTGCTGTATTAGGTTCCTATGGCTGCTATAAATTTAGTAGCTTAAAGCAACACAAAGTTATTATCTTACAGTTCTGGGAATAAGAAGTCTAAAATGGGTCAGCAGCGCATTGTTTCTTCTGTAGGCTCTAGGGAAGAATCCATTTCCTTGTCTTTTCCAACTTCTAGAGGTTGAGTTGCCTGCATTCCTTGGCTCATGGCCCCTTCCTTGTATTGTCATCATATCTCACTCTGACCTTCCTGCTTCCCTCTTAGAAGGACTCCTTTCCCAAACAACTTCAGTTTTTCTCGTTGTTTTGAAATGCAATTTTATTTAATACTAAATTCTCATATTTACTTGAGTCTGTGGCTAGATTTCATTCTGATCCAGTACCAGGACTACAGTTTTAATTACTATAGTGTTATATTTTGGTATCTGGGGGCCAAATTCCCAATTATTTCTCTTGTTTGAAAAATTTTTGGCTGTTTTTGCTAATTTCCTTTTCCAAGATTTTACTGGTCAGGTTCTACAAAATACCATGTTGCTTTCAGTTGAGATTGTTTTGAATTTATGGGTTACTTCCTAGAAAATTGACACTTAAAGGTTTGATTCTTCCCATCTAGGAGTATTCTATAGCTTGCTTTTGTTAGTTTGTTAAAGCATCATATACCCTTCAGATGTGTGTGTTTCTAGATTTTAGAGCTGTTGCTGTTGCAAATTTATTGCTTTTTATCTATTACATTTTTTTATTGGTTATTGCCATTATGTAGAAATACTTTTGTTTTTG
The DNA here is from genome assembly GCF_964270905.1 of Leucopleurus acutus. Classification (NCBI taxonomy): domain Eukaryota; kingdom Metazoa; phylum Chordata; class Mammalia; order Artiodactyla; family Delphinidae; genus Leucopleurus; species Leucopleurus acutus. Next base: position 66,933,792 of record NC_139153.1, on the reverse strand, counting down.
TAATTTGTATGGTAGTTGTTTCTTCCTTGCCTAAAACCCTTTATTGGTTGTACTAATTTTTCGGTTATTTTTCTCCAATTTTCTAGGTAAATAGCCACTTTGTAATGGTGACAGTTCTGGTTCTTTTTCTTGCCTTAAATTATTATCTGTGACTGCAAGTACAACTTTGAAAAGTAGCCGTTAAACTGTGTAATTGTGATGAACATTTGTCTTTTGTAGGAATGCTCGTATAATGTTTCTGTGATTTTCTAATAGATAACTTTGAGTTGAGTAAGTTTCTCTTCACTTCATTCCTAGATTACGAAGTGTTTCAGTCTCAAATGCATCTTGAATTTTGTCAGATGTCTTCATAATTTTTCTAAGAGTTTTCTTCTGTACATACATTAAATAGTGAATAACAGTAAGTTTCCTGTTTGAATTATCCTTTTATGTCTGCTTGTGAATATTACAATATTTAGTAGTTGTATATGAAGTTCACTGGTGAAACTGACCAGTAGGTTTGTTTGTGTGTGTGTGCACACGCACGCACGCACGCACACATGAATGCATGTGTGTTATTCTCTTCTGCTTTGGATGTCAGAGTTATGCTAGTGCTCTCAAATTAACTGGAAAGCTTTTCCAACTCTTAGAGATGCACTGGTATACTTTATTAACTGGTATTCTTCGTTGAAAATGTAGTAGCACTTGACCTTACTGTCTGACCAACTGACCTTGTTGCCTTTTAGGGCTGACTCTTCAATTTTTCAGTCCCCATGATTGTTATATCCCTGTGGGGTTTTTTTTTTTAATTAGTTTTGCCTGAGGCTTATCTATCTTATTAATCTTTTTCAAATAATTAACTTTCAATTTAGAGTTAAAATTTTACTCCTTTTATTTCTAGCTCTTTATTCAGTTAACAACAGCTTTTCTTGTTTTCTAATTGGTATACTCATGGTTATAAATTGTTCTCTTTGAGTAAAGCTGAGTATGTCATAGATTTTAACATGTAATGCTCTTATACCTAAATACTTCGAAATTTTAAATTTCATTTCCTCTTTAAATCAAGATCTGCCAGGATATTTTCATTTTATTCTGTAGTATGCCAATTCTTTTCAGTGTTTGGAAAGAATGGATATAAAGTTACATATACGAATATATCAATTTAGATCAAACTTGTTTGTTATTTAAATTCTCTCTGTATACTTTTCATTTATTTGAATTGTTTATTCATAAAACAAACAGGAGAATCTAAGTTTTTTCATGAATTAGGCATGCAGTTGAATCTCTCCCCTTTCCCCTTTGCCATCATTTGTATTTTGTGATAAAGCCGTGATTAACCTGAGAGAGACAAAATAAAGTCACTTTTTGGGGTAACTTGATGGATAAGGTCAATAAGATTCCCAAGTGTATGATAATGTTTTAGCAAAATCTCAATAAGCCAACCATATGTTAGATTCATACTTGAACTTGAAAGCAATCAGAGCCAATATTTTTTAAACAAAGTATTTGAGATATACAAAAAAAGAAGAAAAGAAGAAATAATAAAATGGTAGCTCCTACCCAGCTTAAGAAAATCTCATTACTGTACAGGTGATGCCCACGTGTACTCCTCCTTGATCATATCTCTATATTATAGTTCACTTGTGGAATTAATAGCTATCCTGAATTTGTCCTGTATTTCTTTTTTTTTTTTTTTGTCCTGTATTTCTTTTGTGTTGTTTCTTTTTTCATTCTTTTTTCTCAGCTTTTTAAAAACTGAGATATAATTGACATATTGTGTAAGTTTAAAGTGTACAACCTATTGATTTGATGGATTTATATCACATTGATGGATTTATATCACATTATGATTGCCATTGTAGTATTAGCTAATACTTCTGTTACATTTCATAATTATTATTTCTTCCAGTGGTGGGAACAGTTAAGATCTAGTCTCTTAGAAAGTTTTATGTTTGTAATACAGTTTTATTGTCTATAATCACTGTACTGTGTATTAGATCTCTAGGAATTATTTACCTACTAGTTGCAGTTGTGTAATTCTTTGTATTTTAACTATATATTGGCTGTTTTGTATGTTTTAAAAATTTGATTGAAGGTGATGCATTGTATTTATTCTGCAGCTTGCTGTTTGCGTTCCATCTTATGTTTGTGCAGTTTATTCAAGCTGACGCATGTAGCTTATTCATTTTCACTGTTGGGTATAATATTTTATTATATCAAAATACTATAACTTACCCATTCTCCTCTTGATGGACATTTAGTTGTTTCCTGCTTTTTGTTATTACAAACAGTGCTGCTGTGAACACGATTGTATGTGTTTCTTCTAGGATGTTCATAGCAGCAAGATTCATAATAGCTAAAGAGTAGAAACCCAAATGTTCATCAACTGATTAATGGATAAATTAAAATGTGGTCTATCCATATAATGGAATATTATTCAGCCATAAAAAGTAGTGAAGTACTGATACATCCTACAACATGGATAAACCTTGAAAACATGTTGTGAAAGAAGTCAGTCACAAAAGACTGCATAATATGTGATTCCGTTTATATAAAATATGCAGAATAAGCAAATTCATAGAGACAGAAAGTAGACTTGTGTTTCCCAGAGTCTGGGGAAAGAGTGTAATGGTGAGTGATTGTTAATGGGTTTGGGGCTTTTGGGGTGGGGGTGGGGAATGAAAATGTTCTAAATTTAGTTTGTGGTGATATTGCACAACTCTGAATATACTAAAACCACTGAACTGTACACTTTAGATTGGTGAGCTTATGGCATGTGAATTATATCTTACTAAAGAAGTGAAAGATGGGCTTCCCTGGTGGCACAGTGGTTGAGAGTCCACCTGCCGATGCAGGGGACGCAGGTTCGTGCCCCGGTCCGGGAAGATCCCACATGCCGTGGAGCAGCTGGGCCCGTGAGCCATGGCCGCTGAGCCTGCGCGTCCGGAGCCTATGCTCTGCAATGGGAGAGGCCACAACAGTGAGAGGCCTGCGTACTGCAAAAAAAACAAAAAAACAAAACAAAACAAAAAAAAAGAAGTGAAAGATAATTTCTAGGACAGTATTTTTCAAACCCAACCCACTAGTAGGTTATAAACCAATTTTAGTGAGTTAGAATAGAGTTTGCAGGGTGTTTTTGTTTTGAGCTATAAGAATTTCTTCATTTATTCTTTAGAAAACAGGGGAGTGTGGCGCTCACGTGGCTAGTTTGAGTATATAAATTCATGAAATGTTTAAGTGAAAACTCATAAATAGCATATTTATGATAGTTATGAATATATAATATTTGGCTGCAAATAATTCAGTAAATTTTTGTTTGGTACTTTGGTTTTACTATTTGCTTGGGTGATTAGTGATGATTATACCAGAAATGGAATCTTGAAAGGATATTTGGAAATAAGAGAAAACACTCTAATTTGGTTTTTATCATCTCTTTGTTCACACTCCAGAGTTTCTGTGTCAAATCTGTCAAGCTTTTCCGCTACTTTCTGCCTTTCTCCCAGATTTTTGCCTTGGCTCTATTCTGTACCACAGCCAGATATATTCCTATTTCTAACATTTTGGTGTTTTGATCAGGTTATAAATTGACTCCTTTGGAAGCATACTGCTATTAAAATTTGATCTGTTGTCCATTTCAGTTTATATTAGAGATTTTATAGATGTACTGGGTTAACTTTTATATGCTTTGAGAGCTTTAAAGTACTGATACAGTTTTTGTCTTCTGAATATGAATAGCAAATACTTGAGGCATGAAAATAGATATGAAGAGTTTAAAATCACAGATTGAAACTATTTTAGAACTCTCCTTTTTTGTTCTAGGAAGAATTGTTTTCAGTTTCGAATGTTAATAAGCTGAAATTTCTTTCTGTAGTATTTCTTCAGATTTTTTATACTATTTTCTTATAACAACCATCAATCAAATTTATAGTGATTTTGAGCTCTTTACTCGTCATCGTCTTATACTCATTATCTAATGGTAACTATCTCTGTTTTCTCAAATTTTCTCTTTTTGTTTTTGGTTTTTGTCTTTTTCTGGCAGAGGCTTTTTTTTTAATTTATTTTTTTTAATTTATTTTATTGAAGTAATTTATTTTATTGAAGTAAACATTTGGAAATGTTCATTCAGACTCATTATTTCCACTTAGGAAAGTAAGCCAGGTAGTTCCATACTGAATAAATTTCCCAAAGACATGTTTTCACTGAGAATGAACACATTGAATCATGCAGTTTTATAACTACTTTTGTATCCTCTGGGGGACAAAAAAGTACCAAGAATTGAGGCAGGTTGGAATGGCCACCAGAAATCTAAATCTAGTCATGCTTGCCAAGGTATTTCTTATGTCTCAACAGCCCATGTAACTGATTCTGCTGTTATAATTTTCTGTTAAATTGAATCTTTGGAAAAAACAATCTGATGAAACAGGTTTGAAACACAAATAAAATACTGGAAAATGGGAATTAAAATTCCTTTTCCTACAACTACTGAAAAGAGTGCTTTGGACACTGTTTCTTTTGCTTAAAGCTTTACGAAGCAGGCAGCTTATAAGTGTCAGAGCCTGAATGCAGTTCCAAGTCTTTCTGCCTCCCGAACTACTACTCAGTGCTCAAAAATTTTGATACAGCTAATAAACAGTATGTAGAGAAAGGTATCAATTTGAAAGTGTTTAATACATTATAAAACGAGATCATGTTTTTACCTGTTAAATAAGCTAAGTTTTCTGAACTTAGTAATACTTAAATACTGGAAGCCCATGTGTAGCTGGAGATGTATTTCACTACAACCCTATCAGAAAAGTCATACTATGTAATAATCCTAAAAACTGTTCATGGCCACAGACTGGAAGGAAATAGTCCATATGTTCAGAGTAGAGATCTAACAAAATAATTATTTTCCAAATTTCCTACATTTAACATTTTTTTTAAAATTTATTTTTGGCTGCAGTGGGTCTTCACTGTTGTGCGCAGGCTTCTCCTTGCGGTGGCTTCTTTTGTTGCAGAGCATGGGCTCTAGGCACGTGGGCTTCAGTAGTTGTGGCACATGGCCTCAGTAGTTGTGGTACACGGGCACTAGAGCACATGGGCTTCAGTAGTTGCGGTGCATGGGCTCAGTAGTTGTGGCACGTGGGCTCTAGGGTGCAGGCTTCAGTAGTTGTGGCGAACAGGCTTAGTTGCTTTGCGGCATGTGGGATCTTCCCAGACCAGAGATCGAACCCGTGTCCCCTGCATTGGCAGGCGGATTCTTAACCACTGCACAACCAGGGAAGTCCTAACATGTTATTTTTATAAATAGGGTAAATGTTTCTATCTTTATTTGGTAGTTTAACTTTAGGGAAATAATTCTAAATACAGAATAAAGATTATCTAAAAATACTCAACAGCTTTATTTTTTAGTAGTGAAAAATTAGAAACAAATGTCCAGCTGAGCAGAATGTACCAGAGTAAATAGTGATACTTCTAAGGGAAATATGTAAGACTTAATAGATTGCATAGGTATGAGGGGGAAAGTTTACAGTATAATAGGCAAAGCCGGATACAAATTTGTTTATAAAGCATGTGATTACCGATATATATTTTTATAAAAATACAGCAAATAACTGGAAGAAGGTCTAGTAGTTTTATCAGCAACTTTGTTTGGATATTGAGATTCAAGTAATTTTTTTCCCTTTGTACTTTTATATATTTTCCAGATTTTATTTAATCATGTACTGACTTTTTAAAAACGAATATTTTCCTAACATGAGGTAAAGTGATAGGTAATGTTTTCTTAGGTTGCCACTACATAACATTCTGTTTGTAGTATCTATTAATTGGTCCTGTTTTCTTCTGTCCATATGGAATGAACATGTTTGTATTATTTCTTAGATCTGAAACTCAGCACCGAGGCTCTGCTCCCCACTCTGAGAGTGATCTCCCAGAGCAGGAAGAGGAGATTCTGGGATCTGATGATGATGAGCAGGAAGATCCCAATGATTATTGTAAAGGTAAGATTTTCTGTGAGGAGATACTAAGTAAGATGTGATCCATGTATATGCAGTTTTTCATGTGAATATTTGGTCTATCAGCATAAACAGTATTGATGCTTTCTGCTTATTGCATCCTTTTCTCTAAGTATAGGAATTAGTATTTCCTCTTACTTTGACTTAATTAAAGCTTAGTTTAAATTAAACTTGTTTCTATTCCTTAAAAAAGATAGTGCATATTTACCTTAGAAAATTTCAGAAATATGTTAAACAAAAAGAAAACAAAAGCCATCTGTAATGCTGTCACCCAGAAGTAGCCAGTGGTAAGATTTGGTATGTAGACTTTTGAAAAACACCTTTCACTACTATTTTCTCAAAGTGATGATTGCTAAGATACATTAAACTGGAATTATATATACTTAAACTGTGTCATAAGGTTGCCTGTTATCTTTTCTGTTTCTTTTATGAAACTTTGCAGGATTCTTGGGTAGGATTTTATAACAGAATATCTCTTAACCATTGAGGAGAACCTGGTTCTTCTCAGTAGGCAGAGATGCATGTTTAAATCCCTTGATTCCTGCCACTGTTGGCAGCCTTTTCAGGCCTTCCTGTTTTTATGTTTTAGAAAAGCAATTTCTTTTTTTAAAGTTAAATAAATGGAATTCATTCATCTCTCTCCTAAAAAGCATCCTGAGACTACAACTAGTCTCAAAATAGATTTATATGTTTAGATAAATCTTGGATTACTGAGGGGCAAGAATGTTGTGAAACATAACCTTATTTTTGTTTGAGGATGACTTATTTTTTTAAGTAATTATTGGTTGTTCCACAAAGCATCACTTGCTCACTCTAAATCATTACTCTTATTCTTTAAGATATTTTTTGTAACATGAGCTCAATAATACTGTGTTGCTGACTTGACATTTTCTTTTGTTGAGTTGGTTGTGTTAGAAAAAACCATTTTTATTTGCTAAAAGGTGTATAGATGTTGAAAAACGTGGTGTGAGATACCTTTTCCTACTACTTAAGTGACTATTTGCTTCCTGTTGTTTCTTCCAGGAGGTTATCATCTTGTGAAAATCGGAGATCTATTCAATGGGAGATATCATGTGATCCGAAAGTTGGGCTGGGGACACTTTTCAACAGTGTGGTTATCATGGGATATTCAGTAAGTTTTTGCGATCCTGCAAGAGAATTAGGTGATTCCTAAATGTTTGTGTCTGATTTTCCACTTTTAGTCTAAGCTCTAGACTGATTTTTTGATAAGAATCTTATTACTGAGGATCTTTATGTTCTTGGGCAAATGACTTTTCTCGGATGAAGAGTCAGTTTAGAGGAGACACAAGATTGATTAAATTAGTATCAGTAAGGCGCTTGAAACTCCCAAATTCAAAACATTACAAATACCCAAAGAAAGTGTAGTATGTAAGTTCATAGGTTTTCTCATTAGTAGAGCTAAATTTTTAGATGATGCCCTAGACCAATCTTTGTGAAATTACTTATTTTTTTGTATTTTGTTTTGATAACAGATTTGTTCAGCCATACAGTGTAAAACTTCTCTACATAAAAATCATAGGCAATTAACATTGGATGTTTACCTAAAAGTGTACCATCTATCTTTGGTGAGATAGCAGTTGCTATCTTTGTGCTTAATTTTTTATCAGTTTTTCACCCAAGTATTTCTTCTGGCTTCTTAGAGGAAAGTATTATAGCTTTTAAGCTTTTCGGTTTTGCTATACAGATATACAGAATACTTCTGATTTGGTGGAGCTTTCCCCCTTATTTATCCCCACTTCATAGTTTTACTTGGATTCACGGAGCATTCAGAAAGTAGATTTTAACTTAGAGGAAATGTTTGGTGACTGACATTACCCAGGAACAGATTTTCTTCTTCTCATAAGTTAAATTTGGCCAGTTAGAGCTATTAAGAGGTACAGGTGATCCCATAGTAGTAGTTCGTGTTTGAGTACAGGGAAATATGAAATCAATATTTGTACTTCTGTTGCTGTCTCCCAGTTATAGTTAAATCTTAGCTTCCTAACATAGAGGTAGAGCATTTAGTCTTAATTGCCTGTTTGTTTCTTAGGGGGAAGAAGTTTGTGGCAATGAAAGTAGTTAAAAGTGCTGAACATTATACCGAAACAGCACTTGATGAAATCCGGTTGCTGAAATCAGTAAGTATTAGATTGTATGTGTGAGCTGCAAAGCATTATAAATAAATAAAGTTTTATTCAGTTAAGATATACCAAGTGTATACTCTTTGGCATGGCTCATTTTTACTGTAAAGTTCTAGTATCCTTAAAGAGGTAGAGGAAGACAGTATTTACACATCCTGTGTATGTGGTAGGGAACTGGTGGAATATGCTGTGATGGGAATTCTCCCTACATATACAATGGGAAAAAACCTTGCAAATAAACAAAAATGTTTATTGAGTATGTTTTCTGTGCCAGATAGCACAAAGAATGTTTTTCTTTCCTGCTATGGTTAAAAGAAAAGTTGTGTGAATAAATATATTTTTGTTTTAAAATCGTATACAAATATATAAAAATAAGCACTATATTTACTAATTCCCTTTATTACCTGGAAACTTAGGTAAATATTAAAATTTATTTTCAGTTTTGTTACAAATTAGTAAATGTCAGTGTAGTAGAAGGAGCTTAAACTCAGAGTTAGAAAACATGAGTTTTAGGGCCAGCTCTATCCAAATATATCCTTCAACTCATCTTTTTATTTCTTCTGAGCCTTAGGTTTTTCATTCGTAAAGTGAGGAAGCTAGACCAGGAGAGCTCCAAGGAAGTACTTTTCAAAGTGCCAGTCTGTGATGAGATAAGGAGCTCATGCCCCAAAGTAAATCAGTGTACTGCTTCCTTCCCTCAGAAAGTTTTTCTATGAAAAAAAATGAAGGCTGAATAAACAGTATGGTTAGTGCTATGGTTGATTGCATCCTGCAAAAGCTCCTGAATTCCTCCTGGCCTGGTAACTAGCAGTTAATTTGGGAGTAGCAAAGTGGTATAATTAAACAATAGTCTTTGTTGATTGTGTTTTCTTTTGTGAACTGCTTATATTACGTTCTTTGTTTGAGCTATTAAAATTTTATGTGTGTCTCATAGATTTGTATGAGCTCTTTCTTGGAGTAATCCTTTGTTATATTTGCTGCAGGTATCCCCTCCCCCACCACCATTTGGTTTATTTCTATGGTTTCCCTTTTGCTAAGCATTGTTTCTTCCCTATTATAGGTTCGCAATTCAGATCCTAATGATCCAAATAGAGAAATGGTTGTTCAACTACTAGATGACTTTAAAATATCAGGAGTTAATGGAACACGTATCCTTTTTAAAACCTATTTGAAAACAAATCATGAAATAACTATCCCAAAGAAAGGAACAAGATTTGTACAGGTAGCATTGGTCTCTTCTCTCAAAACAAACTATAATCAAATTACTTTATTGTCAACTTTTGAACACAGATATGAATCAGGTCTCTCTTCGTATGTTGTGATTTTTTAGGCTATTGGCTTTACACTTTTTTCCTTTTTTCAGGCAAATTAAAACCAAACCCCAAAGAAACTTTTTAAGAAAAGAACCTTGTACTAGTAAGTAGTTTCTATGATTTTTATCAATTAGCGCAGAAATTTTAATGAAGTTAATGAGAAATACTGGGTAAAGGACTTCCCTGGTGGTCCAGTGGTTAAGAATCTGCCTGCCAATGTAGGGGACATGGGTTCGATCCCTGGTCCAGGAAGATCCGCAGAGCAACTAAGCCTGTGCTCCGCAACTACTGAGCCCATGCTCTAGAGCCCGCGAGCTGCAACTGCTGAAGCCCGTGCGCTCTAGGGCCCGTGCTCCACAACAAGAGAAGCCACCGCAGTGAGAAGCCCCTGCACCTCACTGCAACTAGAGAAAGCCCACGCACAGCAATGAAGATCCAGTGCAGCCAAAAATAAATAAATTAATTAATTAAAATTTAAAAGAAAGAAAGAAATACTGGGTAAACAAGAATTTAATGCATTTTTATCTCAGTATTTAAGAGGCTATACATGTATGCTTAAAATCTAAACAGGTATACTTGTTCACATTCTGTCATAATGGAAAAACTGACTAGTTTTATGTTTTGATCCGGAATTTTAGAATTTTAAAGTTGGAAGGAATGTTAGCTATTCTTTTCCCTACAGGTTAATATCAGAGTGACATGCACGGAAATAATTGAAAGGTTGTTGCAACAGCTATGCTTGTAAAGGCCTATCACATTTTTCAGAATGAAAGATGAAGAAGAATCTCACTTGGATTGGAGAGTCTGAAACCTGTTTATAAACTATTTTAAAATGTATAAGGAAAGACATTGCATATATCATTCTACTTTCCCTGCATGTTTAGCTTCTCTTAGCACACATTTTTAATTGCCAGTGATGATCCTTTTTTAAGGAGATGGGCTACATAGGGCCCATCTCTAATCATGTGGACTATATGGTTAGAGATTTGAACAGAGAAGCAAGGAGAGAGGATGAGAAAGGAGAGAGAACAGGTGATAACATAAAGATTTTATCTATCATTCTGAAGTTAGTTTTCAGTTACTTACTTCCTTGGAGAAATATAAATCAAATCCCCCCCTTCCCCAAATCTCTAAGGAAACTGGTACAAGAAGCATTCCATGTGAATCATCATTTTACGTCTGTTGTGGTCATTTCATAGATGGCTTACTCTGTGTGTGTGTGTGGTATGCATGTTTTCAAAGAATTAAGAGGAAGGCTAACCATGAAATAAAACCATACAGGATGTCATGATGGCCATTAGGTTCTGTTTCCCTATTTCTTGATCTTGTAATGTTTCTCACTGTGCCACATTTTCCTATTAATTTGGTAATATTATAGTAAAACTGTAGAAATATTCTAAATAGTCTCCTCAGTAATGCTGAGTACCTTTATTTGACCGTAAGCAAGAAGGCTTTTTTTTTTCTTTCTTTTTTGGTTTTTTTGCGGTACGCGGGCCTCTCACTGTTGTGGCCTCTCCCATTGCGGAGCACAGGCTCCGACGTACAGGCTCAACGGCCATGGCTCACGGGCCCAGCCGCTCCGCGGCATGTGGGATCCTCCCGGACCGGGGCACGAACCCGTGTCCCCTGCATCGGCAGGCGGACTCTCAACCACTGCGCCACCAGGGAAGCCCTCTTCTTGTTTTTTAAGCTACTGAATGTCTGGTCATTTTTATATCACTGCTTACAAATTAAAATAACATTGTTGTCAAATTGTAATCTCAACAAATGAAAGTTAATATTAAAGCTAGGAACGTGAAAATAACTTAAACAATTCTGTGTTCTGATTTGTTTGTTTAATCAATCTGCATTCTAAAATACCTTATTTTGATATATTTCGTATATACAGAAGTAGAATAGTTTGATGAATCCTCATAGATCCATTACCCATTTCATAAGTTATCAACTCATAATCAGTCTTGTTTTGTCTGTATCTCCTGATAATTTTGTGACCAATCTTAAAGATATTTTTTCATCCGTAATTATTTTAGAATGTATCTCCAAAAGACAAAGACTTAAAATATAACCCCAACACAGTTATTATTCCTAAAAAGTTGAAAATATAACCCCAACACAGTTATTATTCCTAAAAAATTGGGGATCAGTTTCTTAAGTCCTTTTTTCTAGTCAGTGTTTCAGTCTCTCCAAATGTCTCATACTTTTTTTTTCTTTTAGTTTTTTTATTCTTAATTTCAGTCAGGAGCCACAAGGTTTTTGACAGTTCCTTTATGATTTGGCACATCAGAATGTTCCAGGCTCATTTTGTGCATTTCCTGTCCCAAACCTGGGGTCAACCATTTCTTTAAAAAGCCCTAATTCCTATGAGTGGGAAATGGGGAACACAATCGAGGCACTAGGTATACACTTTGCTACTGGGTTAATTATTGCCATCACTTTTATGATTTCTTGATCCATTGCAAAGAGCAAATACCTTCATTCCTTTCCCCCGCTTCCTTTTTTTGGGTCACTTGAAGTTGCCCCTTACTTTTGTGGGTGGGTGGGTTTATTTGTTCATTTGTATTATTTTTTCTTTGTGTATTTGATTTTGGATAGTTTCTATTGCTATACCTTTGAGTTCACTAATCTCATTCTGCAGTGCTTAATCTGCCATTTATCCCATCCAGGGTATTTTTCTGCTTTTCATCTCAGAAGTTCAATTTGGGTTCTCTTTTTTTTTCTTCCAGTCTTATTGAGGTACAATTGACATACAGCAGTGTATAAGGAATACAGCATAATGAATTAACTTACATACATCATTAAATGATTATCACACAATAATTCATCTCATAAAATAACAAAATTAAATAGAAAAAAATATATTTTTCTTTGTGGTGAGAACTCTTAGACTTTACTCCCAATAACTTACATATATAACGTATAGCATTGTTAATTATATTTATTGTATTGTACATTATATCCCTAGTACTTATAACTGGAAATTTATACCTTTTGACTGCCTTCATCCAGTTTCCCCTCCCCTAACCACCACCTCTGGTAACCACAGATTTGATCTTTTTCTTTTGAGTTTGTTTATTTATTTTTGAAGTATAATTGACCTATAACACTACGTAAGTTCTGGTGCACGATGTGGTGATTTGATATTTCTGTACATTTCAAAATGATCACTGTGATAAGTCTACTTAGTTTATATTACTATACAAAGATATTACATAGTTAATGACTATATTCCCCACACTGTACATTTCACACCCATGACTCACCTATTTTGCAACTGGAGTTTTGTACTACTTAATCTCTTTCACCTATTTCTTTCCTCCTCCCACCTTTCTCCCCTCTGGCAACCACCTGTTTGTTCTCTGTATCTTTCTGTTATGTTTGTTCATTTGTTTTGTCTTTTATATTCCACATTATTAAGTGAAATCATACAGTTTTGTCTTTCTCTTGTCTCACTCATCTCAACCATCCATGTCACAAATGGCGAGGTTTCATTCTTTTTTATGGCTGAGTCACATTCCATTAATATATATACACCACATCATCTTTGCATCTCTTTTTTTCTATATATATCTTCTGTATCTCTTTTCAACATATGGAATACTGCTATAACTGTTTAATTTCCTTGTCTGCTAATTCTGATGTCTGGGTCAGTTCTGGGTCAATTTCAAATGATTGATTTATTACTGTATCTAATTTTCAGATACATTTTCCTTCACCTTTGTTGCCTGGTAGTCTTTGAGACACTGAGTTTTACCTTGTTGGCTGCTGGATATGTTGTATAGCTATAAATCTTGAGCTTTGTTCTGGGATGCAGTTGTTACTTGGAAGCAGTTTGACCCTTTTCAGATTTTACTTTTATCATTTGTTAGATGGCTCCAGAGCAGTGTTCAGTCTAGGGCTAATCATTCCTTCTACTGAGGCAAGGTCTTCTGAATAATCTACCCAATGCCCCAGGACTATGAATTTTTCTAGTTTTTTTTCTTAATTGAGATATAATTGACATATAACATTGTATTAGTTTTGGGTGTACAACATAATGATTTGATAGCTGTGTACATTGCAAAATGATTACCATAGTAAGTTTAGTTAACATCCATCACCACATACTTACAGTTTTTTTCTTGTGATGAGAACTTTAAGATTTACTGTCTTAGCAACTCTCAAATACACAATATAGTAGTATTAACAATAGTCACCATGCTGTACATTACACACCCAGGACTTACTCATCTTTTTTTTTTTTTTAAATAAGTTCATTTATTTATTTTTTCTTGGCTGTGTTGGGTCTTTGTTGCTACGCGCGGGCTTTCTCTAGTTGTGGCGAGGTGGGGCTACTCTTCGTTGTGGTGCACGGGCTTCTCCTTGCGGTGGCTTCTCTTACTGGGGAGCACGGGCTTTAGGCGCACGGGCTTCAGTAGTTGTGGCGTGTGGGCTCAGTAGTTGTGGCTCACGGGCTCCAGAGCACAGGCTCAGTAGTTGTGGCGCACGGGCTTAGTTGCTCCGCAGCATGTGGGATCTTCCTGGATCAGGGCTCGAACCCGTGTCCCCTGCATTGGCAGGCGGATTCTTAACCACTGTGCCCCCAGAGAAGTCCCAGACTTATTCATCTTATGACTGGAAGTTTGTACCTTTTGACCACCGTCACCCATTTCCCCCACCCCCCACCTTTGGCAACCACTAGTCTGTTTTCTGTATCTATGAGTTTGTTGTTTTGTTTTGTTTTTAGATTCCACATATAAGTGAGATCATATAGTATTTGTCTTTCTGTTTTATTTCACTTAGCATAACATCCTCAAGGTCCATCCATGTTATCACAAATGGCAAGATTTCCTTCCTCATATGGCTAAATGATATTCCATTGTGTATGTAGACCATATTTTCTTTATCCATTCATCCATCAGTGGACACTAGGGTTGCTTCCATGTCTTGGCTATTGTAAATAATGCTGCAGTGAACATGGGGGTGCACATCTTTTTAAGTTAGTGATTTTGTTTTCTTCGGATAAATACCCAAAAGTGGAATTGCTGGAATGTATGGTAATTCTCTTTTTAGTTTTTTTGAGGAACCTCCGTACTGTTTTCCATAGTGGCTGTACCAGTTTACATTCTCTCCAACAGTGCACAAGGGCTCCTTTTTCTCCACATCCTCACCAACACTTGTTATCGCTTGTCTTTTTTATAATAGCCATTCTAACAGCTGTGAGGTGGTATCTCATTGTGGTTTTGATTTGCATTTCCCTGGTGATTAGTGATGTTGAACACTTTTTCATGTACCTGTTGGCCATCTGTATGTCTTGTCTGGAAAAATATGTGTTCAGATTCTTGGTTCATTTTTTAATCAGATTTGTTTTTTTTCCCCTATTGAGTTATATGTGTTCTTTATATATTTTTGATATTAACCCCTTATCAGATCTTTGATTTGCAAATATTTTTTCCCATTCCATAGGTTGCCGTTTCATTTTCATTTTGTTTCCTTTGCTCTGCAGAAGATTTTTAGTTTGATGTAGTCCACTTCTTCATTTTTGCTTTTGTTGACTTTGTTTTTGGTGTCAGATCCAAAATATTGCCAAGACCAATGTCAAGGAGCTTACAACCTGTATTTTCTTCTAGGAGTTTTATGGTGTCAGGTCTTATGTTCAAGTCTTTAATCCATTTTGAGTTGATTCTGGGGTCTAGTGTAAGATAATGGTCCAGTTTCATTCTTTTGCATGTAGCTGTTCAGGTTTCCCCCCATGATTTATTATTATTTTTATTTACATCTTTATTGGAGTATAATTGCTTTACAATGGTGTGTTAGTTTCTGCTTTATAACAAAGTGAATCAGTTATACATATACATATGTTCCCATATCTCTTCCCTCTTGCGTCTCCATCCCTCCCACCCTCCCTATCCCACCCCTCTAGGTGGTCACAAAGCACCGAGCTGATCTCCCTGTGCTATGCGGCTGCTTCCCACTAGCTATCTATTTTACGTTTGGTAGTGTATATATGTCCATGCCACTCTCTCGCTTTGTCACAGCTTACCCTTCCCCCTCCCCATAGCCTCAAGTCCATTCTCTAGCAGGTCTGTGTCTTTCTTTATTCCTGTTTTACCCCCCTAGGTTCTTCATGACATTTTTTTTTTCTTAAATTCCATATATATGTGTTAGCATACGGTATTTGTCTTTCTCTTTCTGACTTACTTCACTCTGTATGACAGACTCTAGGTCCATCCACCTCACTACAAATAACTCAAATTCGTTTCTTTTTATGGCTGAGTAATATTCCATTGTATATATGTGCCACATCTTCTTTATCCATTCATCCGATGATGGACACTTAGGTTGTTTCCATCTCCGGGCTATTGTAAATAGAGCTGCAATGAACATTTTGGTACATGACTCTTTTTGAATTATGGTTTTCACAGCCCAATCCAAAAATGGACAGAAGCCCTAAATAGATATTTCTCCAAAGAAGATATACAGACTGCCAACAAACACATGAAAGAATGCTCAACATCATTAATCATTAGAGAAATGCAAATCAAAACTACAGTGAGATATCATCTCACACCAGTTAGAATGGCCGTCATCAAAAAATCTAGAAACAATAAATGCTGGAGAGGGTGTGGAGAAAAGGGAACACTCTTGCACTGCTGGTGGGAATGTGAATTGGTACAGCCACTATGGAGAACAGTATGGAGGTTCCTTAAAAAACTACAAATAGAACTACCATATGACCCAGCAATCTCACTACTGGGCATATACCCTGAGAAAACCATAATTCAAAAAGAGTCATGTACCCCCATGATTTATTGAAATTACTGTCCCCATTGTAAGTTCTTGGCTCCTTTGTTATAAATTAATTGACCATATATGTGTGGATTTATTTCTGGCCTATGACTATAACTGAATTTTTCTAGTCCTTTTGATGAGAGCAGATACTGTTGGAGCTCTGTGAGAATGCTGGGCACTATTCCCTCTAATCCTTTCAGATGATTTTTTTCCCCTCTAGTAGTTTCCTCATATACCTATGCTGATTACTACTCTACTGAATACTTGAGGGGGATCCCTTTTTAGATCTCCAGGGTACTCTTTCTCTGCAGCTCTCTCCTCGCTAGTATTGTTCTGTGAACCATAGCTGCTGCCTTGATCTCCCAGGACTCTCAGCTCCGTCTGTTTAACTCAAGGGGTTTGCTTGGAGAGTCTCAAGACAGTAAGAAGACAGTGATCTCTCAGGGAGATCTTCTTTGTCCAGGGTCTTTAAATCTGTTTTATGTATTTTGTCTGATTTTGTTGTTGTCGCTTAAAGCAAGAGGGTTAAGCCAGTCCCTGTTACTCCATCTTGACTGCAGCAGAAGTTCCTAGATGTATGTTTAACTCTAAGAAATTACCAACCAGTTTTCCAAAGTAGTTGTACCATTTTATACTTCTGTTAGCATAATATGGGAGTTCTAATTGCTCCATATGCTCATCTACATTTGGTCATGTTAGTCTTTTTATTTTAGTTATTCTGTTGAGTTTGAAATAGTATCATCCTGTAATTTTGATTTGTATTTTCTGAGGTAGTCATGTCCCGTTTTTAATCTTCTTTAATTAAGAACGGTTCCTTTCATGGCATTCACTCACCCCCCACCCACCCCCACCCCCACCCCCCACCGGCCAGAGAATCCAGGCCAGTTGTATTGTTCCTTAATTTGGATTTGTCTGATTATTTCCTCATGATTGAGTTCATTAATCATTTTTGTCAAGTATACTACATGGATGATGTTTTATTTTTCTCAGTGTATCACATCAGAGGGCACATAATGTGAATTTGTGCTTATCATTGGTGATGATATGTTTGATTACATGGTTAAGGCAGTGTCTGCTCGATTTCCCTGTTTAAAAGTATCTTTTTCCTTTTATAATTAATAAGCAACCTATGGGGTGATAGTGTGACACTGTGAGAATTCTTTTTCCGCTAGCAATCTTCACTTAGTAGTTTTAGTATTCATTGGTTCTTATCTGAATCAGTTCAGTTATTACTATAATGATGATAAAATGGTAATTTTTTATTTCTGTCATACTTTATATATTTATTAGTTGACTTTTTCTCTGAAGAAGACATTTTCCTCCCCCGAACACACACTTACTTTAGTATCCCATTTGGATTCATTCCGTTTTTAATTTATAAGCTAATTCATAACTTCACTCTTTAAAATGTCAACTTTGGCCAGTGGCTTCTTTTTTTAAAAAATAGATTTATTTTATTTATTTATTGGTTGCGTTGGGTCTTCGTTGCTGTGCACAGGCTTTCTCTAGTTGCGGCAAGCGGGGGCTACTCTTCGTTGAGGTGCGGTGGCTTCTTTTGTTGTGGAGCACGGGCTCTAGGAACACAGGCTTAGTAGTTGTGGTGCACGGGTCCAGATGCTCTGTGGCATGTGGGATCTTTCCGGACCAGGGCTCGAACCCATGTCCCCTGCATTGGCAGGCGGATTCTTAACCAGCCAGTGGCTTCTTCAAGCTGGTTGCTGTTTCCTCCTGATGTGTTCCCTTACTGTTGGCACAGCAAGGTATTCCAGGTTTTCCCTGGATTTGGCCATTTCTTTAAGGAGTACAGGTTTTCCTTTAGCGGAGAATCTTATTTAAAACAAAAGTCTGGGGCTTCCCTGGTGGCGCAGTGGTTGAGAGTCCGCCTGCCGATGCAGGGGACAGGGGTTCATGCCCCGGTCCGGGAAGATCCCACATGCCGCGGAGCGGCTGGGCCCGTGAGCCATGGCCGCTGAGCCTGCGCGTCTGGAACCTGTGCTCCGCAACAGGAGAGGCCACAGCAGTGAGAGGCCTGCGTACCGCAAAACAAAAACAAAAACAAAAGTCTGAGCACTAGATCATTATTACATATGTATGTCTTGACTTTCCAATTTATGTAGAAGCTTCTAGAGGTTGAAAATACCAACATTTTCAGACTAAAATCCCTGCAGTGCCCTAGCCCTGGCACTACCATGCCCAAAGAGTATTCCTGTTATGAGGCGTGATTAGGGTGTTCATACATAAGAGAACACATGGTGGCAGTAGAATCAAGATTAGTGTTGTAAAGTAAAGAGCATAAAGCAAGTCAGTTTCTTATTTTTTTTAAATGTTGACATTTACATTTTTTTATCTCGTTTTGGTACATTGTCTTCTTTCGCTAAAGCCAAATTTATTTTTCCTTGCTTTGATACTATGAGGGTAGGCGTTGTTACCCTGGACGTTAGTTTCGACATCAGGGAAGAAACTAATCAACACCGTAAGCCTAGTGCTTTCACTAACTTTATGTATATGTTTCACTTTTATTTTTATCACTGAGTGTTTTAATGTGCATAGTTTTATTAATAAACCAGCACCCCAGAGTTTTCCATATTTTGGGTATTTTCTGTGACTAAAGCATTAATTAACCTTTAGAATGTCAGAATATTGACAGCTACATTTTCTTTTTTAGTCAAGCTCTATAATTCTTTATACTGAAAGAATACAATAATAATTTCATTGAGGTGGAACACAGCTTGTCTTGCCCCCTTTCTTCTCTTCTGTCACCCTTTTCCTCCTTAACAAACTCCTAGATATCTGCATGGTGTTTGAAGTTTTGGGGCATCATCTGCTCAAGTGGATCATCAAGTCCAATTATCAAGGGCTTCCTTTGCCTTGTGTCAAAAAAATTATTCAGCAAGTATGTATCTTAATATTTTCTATGTGGTGGGTTTTTTTTAAGGTTATACTCCATTTATAGTTATTATAAAATATTGGCTTATATTCCTTGTGTTGTGCAGTATATCCTTGTAGCTTATTTATTTTATACATAATAGTTTGTATGTGGTAATTTTTTTAGATTCTTAAAGTGTCAGGAGTTTCCTATTTCCAATAGAATTTTTATTTTTAAAGCTAGGTTTTTTTAATTGCTGAAATTATTTATTCAGCCCCTATTTATTGTGTTTATTCTGTTTTTAAATGTTTTAGTGTAATCATTTTCCCCCAGGTTCATCTTCTGTAATAATTACTAGATGGGGAGCTGAGTGTAATGCCTGATTTTAGAAATTTGGAGCCCTTATCTAGAAGTTCTGGTTGCAAAAATTGATTATATATTAATAGAAAATTGTCAGATTATTACCGTCTCTTTATATAACATTATTCATGAGCATTTTCTCATATTCTAAACAGCTTTCAATATATAGTGAAGAAGTTTGTTATCAGGAAAGTGGTAATACTTCAGAGGGCAAACAGTTTGTTTAGATAATGTGTTTTGTTGGACAGAGCTCCACACTGGAAAGCAAGAGACCTCAGTTCTTCATCAACAAGGAAATTTGAATTTAAAGATACCTAAATCTCTTTCATGACCTACATTTCAGTAGTTAAAGGACAATGTCAACTGTTTATTCTTCGTCTCTGTAATGTATCAATAAATATCTCCAAATAGAATTAGCTTTGTAAAACTTGGAAGAACTTTTTATTGTAAATAAACTCTTGCCTTTGTTCATAGTTTACAATTAATCTTTCTGGGGAAGTTTGTTGTGCTTTAAAAAAAATGCTTTCTTTGTAGAAAACTACCATATCATTTTTATTTTTTCAAAATGTTGCATTGTGATTTTTTCCTTCTCCAGAAAGATTTGTATTTTGTGTTTGCAAGTCTACTGCTCTATTCCCATTCAGGTGTTACAGGGTCTGGATTATTTACACACCAAGTGCCGTATCATCCACACTGACATTAAACCAGAAAACATCTTGTTGTCAGTGAATGAACAGTACATCCGGAGGCTGGCTGCAGAAGCAACAGAATGGCAGCGATCTGGAGCTCCTCCACCTTCTGGATCTGCAGGTATATTTTCTTTGGGGACTTCACTTTCATTAGAAGTTAAGAGAAGTTCTTGTTTTTATTCTATTACCTGACAGTTAAGTAAAAGTAAAGCACCACTACTTCATTTAACAGTAAGATACAATAAGTACTTACATAAGAAGTAGTTCCAGCCTTCAAAGGACTTTTTATACTCAGTATTATTCCCATAGGAGAAGAAGACTGTGCCTTTTAGGTCCAGATATGTTGTGTATTGTAAAAGCTGATTCATGTTGTTGTTAAAATGTTTTCTCTTGTGATTTGATGGTCTTTTTTGATGTTCATACATGCTCACCTATGTGAATCAGTGATCCCTGTGCAGGGGCAAGATAACATTGCTAGTAAGAGCTTGGGTTTAAGCACTGGAGTGGACATACCTATTTTGACTCCTTGCTTCATTCATTTAATGACCTTGGGCACATGACTTGACTTCTTTTTTCTCATGCAGGAGTTACTCGGATTAAATTTCATGTTAAAGCAGTTAGTAGTATGCCACACAGTATTATGCGTTAAATAAATGGTGGCTACTATGATTATGATGATTTTTTTCCATTTGTGGTACAGATTTTAATTTTAGTAGTTTAATTATATTTGAGGAACTCTCTTGATCCTCAAGTTGAAATATCAATTATCCAGAGACTTCCTTTGAAAAAGAAGACCTACAAAGGGGGCAAGGGGCAGTTGTTCAATGGGCATAGTTTCATTTTTCCACAATGAAAAAGTTCTAGAAATGTTACACTGTGTGAAATTAACACTACTGAACTGTATGCTTAAGGATGGTTAAGAGGGAAATTGTATATTACAAGTTTCTTACCACAATTTAAAAAAAAAATTTTTTTTTTTTTTAAGGAAGACTGAAGATTCTACCTCCCACCTAAGCTAAACTAATATCCATAACATGCTATGTAATAAATTACTGTAGCTTTTGATGCCACTCTCCTTTTAAAACTGACAAGTGTCACAGGGAAGAATTAGTCCTGGGTGGGGATGAGAGGGTTGTTGCCTATCCTTTTCTGTTTTAAGCAGTACATGGGAATGAGTTTTTAGCAGCATTAATGATGTAAATCAGAAAGAGGACTTGGTTCTTTGCATATATTGATGCTATCTGGAGAAGAATTTATTAAAATTTATTTTAAGTTTGTTGACTTTTGTATGCATTGTTTGTTCTTTTAAAAAAAATAATGTTGCTTCTACCAAAATCGCTTAAAAACAGTAGTTCTCTCTACAATATAAACTGTACAAGAAAGACTTTTCATTCTGGTAGGGTGTCTTAGTTTATATTGCCTGCTGAATGCGAGGATTCTTACTTGGTTTTCTTTTCTTTTCAGTCAGTACTGCACCCCAGCCTAAACCAGTAAGTATAAGGTGTTTCTATATTTAATTCTGATCTATGGGCAATGGGCAGGGATTCTTCTATTATGGATCACAGTTTATTTAGAGTTTGGAAACCAGAAAAAAAATATATTCCTGCACTTCTATAATTTTCTCCAATAAATTCCTGTGTATCTTCAGCAAGTTTGTACTGGTGAGGTTTCCATAAATTTGAGCATGAGAGTGGACCAGCCCCACAGACTGTTCAGAGGACCAAGATTTGTTGTTAATTTTGTTTTAATTTGGTTTCTTGAGAGTATCTGCATTTTTTAAATTAATGAAAAGCTTAAGTGCTATGTTAGGACAAGAGTGGAATTTAACTAGGAAGTAATTAAAATTAACAGTTATCTCCAACTGGGGATAATGGATTAGCCACCTGAAGGCTTTATCTGTTTGTAATCTCCACCCAGGCTGACAAAATGTCAAAGAATAAGAAGAAGAAATTGAAGAAGAAGCAGAAGCGCCAGGCAGAATTACTAGAGAAGCGAATGCAGGAAATTGAGGAAATGGAGAAAGAGTCGGGCCCTGGACAAAAAAGACCAAACAAGCAAGAAGAATCAGAGAGTCCTGTTGAAAGACCCTTGAAAGAGAACCCACCTAATAAAATGACCCAAGAAAAACTTGGTATAAATAGAGCATCACAAAAATTACTTTATAGCAAACTTTAACATTAATTTATCATTGTTTTATAATATAGTGGTTTCATGCATATACAACATCTCTGGGGATGTCGTTATACAGTAAGAATACAGAATTTGTCATAAATGTTAGGTAGGTAATATTCAAATGTAATTTCTAACTTTTCTCAGGATATGCAACGTAGACCTCATTTAGCAATTGGGTAAGAATAAGAAGATCTTTGTCCTTTCATAAATAGATTTTAGATGTGCAGTCATGTTTTTATGTCACCCTGTATAAGTTCTAGAAAACGTTTTAATCTTGTGGAGAGATTTTTTTTTTGTTCTTTCACGCATATGCATACACGTACATCCTTTTTGTCTTTGTTCCTTAGAAGAGTCAAGTACCATTCACCAGGATCAAACACTTACGGAACATGGTGTAGAGGGTGGTGCAGCAGAAATAAATTGCAATGGAGTAATTGAAGTCGTTAATTATACTGAGAACAATAATAAAGAAGCATTGAGGCTTAAAGAGGATCTACATAATGCTAATGGCTGTGATGTCCAAAATTTGAAGCAGGAACCTAGTTTTCTAAGTTCCCAAAATGGAGACAGCAGCACATCTCAAGAAACAGACTCCTGTACACCTGTAACCTCTGAGGTGTCAGATACCATGATGTGCCAGTCTTCATCAAATGTAGACCGGTCATTCAGTGCACAGGACATTAGCCAACTTCAAGAAAGCATTCGAGCAGAGATACCCTGTGAAGATGAGCAAGAGCAAGAACATAATGGACCACTAGACAACAAAGGTACTTCCCTAGTACTCCTTCCCTGCATAACATGTTCATGAATTTCTAATAAGTCAGACAGACAAAGACAAATAATGTATGTTACCACTTATCTGTGGAACCTAAAAAATAAAACAGATGAATTCAGCAAAACAGAAACAGACTCACAGGTATAGAGAATGATAGGTGGTTACCAGTGTGGAGAGGGAGGAAGGGAAAGGAGGGGTGGGAGTAGGGGATTGAGAGGAACAAGCTACCATATATAATAAAATAGATAGGCTACAGGGATATATTGTACAGCACAGGGAAATATAGCATTACTTTTTGGTGACTTTAAATGGATTATAATCTATAAAAATTCTGAGTTGCTGTGTTTTATACCTGAAACTAATATGTTGTAAATCAGCTATACAATTTTTTTTAAATTCACCACATAGAAAAAAATTTTTCATGAATTTCTAAACTAAAAGTACCATTGTTGTTATAAATATAGCTTTACAGCAGGTGTCCAAGTTACCTTCAATGTGTAAATGTGTAGCTCAGTTTGATTTTTATTGGTTAAACAGTGAGTATACAGCATTTTACTTGTTGCTGTGAAGGCAGAGGTTTTAATTCTGGGAAGTCAGGGTGTTGCTTTACTTGGTTTATTTTAGAAAATTTATTGTAGGTTGCCAGTTGGGGACCTGGGTGAATTACTTCGTAGAGTTTCATTAACCTTTGGTTATTTCTGTGTTCATTGAACAGTCTTATTGATGATACCTGTTGTCTATAGGAAAATCCACTGCTGGAAATTTTCTTGTTAATCCCCTTGAGCCAAAAAATGCAGAAAAGCTCCAAGTGAAGATTGCTGATCTTGGAAATGCCTGTTGGGTGGTAAGTGAAACTTGTCTCAGTCTTTTGAAGTGACTGGGGATAGATGAGAACTTGGACTTAGTTGTGCTAAAAGAAGAAAACATCTGCAGTTCTATACCCAAATTGCCAGTTAACATTTTAGTGAACTTTTTTTTACTTTTTCTTTTAACCATTTACACGAGTAGAGAGAATGGTATGATCCTGCCCCTATTCCAGGTACCTGTCACCCAGATTCAGTAATGTCAACTCCTGGCCGGTTTTGTTTTATCTATATCCTCATTGACTTTCATACTCTCAATACCCACGTTCATACTTTCCCCTATTTTTAAAATCAGCATCTAACTTATTAATTGTAACCTTTTAATTCATTTAATATATTTCGAACACTTTTGTCAACCAGAAATTTACATCAAATTCAGTTGGTTATGTGATATTTGCCAGTATACTATAACCTTTACATACTCTTGACAGTTCTTTGTGATGAACATCTTTGCTCATGAGTCTTTTGAAGTTGACCTTAGGATGTCCTAGACATGAAATTACTAAGTCAGAAGTTGGGTACTTTTTTTAAAGGAGGTTTTTGACATATAGTGTCATATTAATACTGTTGTTTACCTAGTTAAGAATGCTTTTTGTGGTTTTTTTGTTTGTTTGTTTGTTTTGCGGTACGCGGGCCTCTCACTGTTGTGGCCTCTCCCGTTGTGAAGCACAGGCTCCGGACGTGCAGGCTCAGCGGCCATGGCTCACGGGCCCAGCCGCTCCGCAGCATGTGGGATCCTCCCGGACCGGGGCACGAACCCGTGTCCCCTGCATCGGCAGGCAGACTCTCAACCACTGCACCACCAGGGAAGCCCTTTTGTGTTATTTTTAATGAATATCTTTAAAAAATCTACAATAGAATGATTTGCACATAAATGATACTATTCAAAGAGCTGTATGCTTTGTAAACAGGGATATTGGAGACAGTTTGAGGCAAAATCCACTTTAATAGGTCTTAGGTTTACTTTTGTACTTCAAATTCCCTATTCCACATGACATCCTATATCTAGTGGTTCATAACCTAGAAGGATCTCACTTTCAATATCGATTCTAGAATATTGTGATAACTTTGTGGAAAAACTGAAGTCAGTGCTTAGCACTGACTGATAGAAATGTAGAAAAGCTTTTCAAGGAATTAGAATTATTTCACCACGCCACCAGACAGTCCAGGCCACCATATATTTTCACCTGGGTGAGTTACATTAGCCTCCTCACTTCTCTCTTCTGTTGTCCTTCCCTCTTACTGACTGTTCTCAACATAGCTCTCAGAGTGATCCTTTTAAATGCAAGTCACGTCAGATATTCTTAAAACCTTGTGGTGGCTTCCTTCAGAATGAGTGCCAAAGTCCCTACCATGGCCCACACACCACCAAGCAAAAAACACTTATTATTTCTTCTGCCTGGAATTCTCTTCCCAAGATAATGTGTATAATTCACTCCTTCATTTTCTTCAAGTTCCTATTGAGATGTCATCTTACCCAGGGAGATCTTCCCCTGAACACCTAACATACAGTAATTAGCAAACCACCACTCTTTACACCCATTTTCTTTTTCTTCCTCTCCTCCCTCAATTCTTTTTTCTCCACAACACTTAACCCAATCTGATACTAGATATTTGTTTGTTTAATATCCCTCTCGCTATAATGTATGTCCCATCACAGCAGAGATTTTTTTCATTCACTGCTATATCTATGGTACTTAGATCAGTGCCTGATATATAGGAGGTGCTCATTAAATATTCAAGTAAAACAATTACAGAGGAAAATATTGCCTCTGTAACAAATATCACATGGTATAAACTTCAAACGTTTGTCAGTTTTCTGCTCACATCATGTTTCAACCTCCTTTGCCTTTGTGTTTGGAACACCTTCCTTCATGCCTGCGTATGCATTTGGCATACTCTGCTTTATTTGGGTGCAATCTTTCCTGTCATTTTTACTACAACAGAATTAATCTCTCTCTCTTCAACTATTATATACATTTTTTAATGGGTCTCTGTGCTAAAATGACTTTACATTCTTCTCATCCATTTATTCATTCAGCAAATATATTGGTACATATTCTGACCTGGGCACTAGGACAGTGGTGAACTGGACATGGGTGCCTTGTCCTGCTGGATCTTGGTCTAATCTCACATCTTGTTGGTCTCTTAAGCACAGCAGCATGTGGTATTTGGTAATGGAATTTTACATGATTTTCAAAGAGTTTGATTTTTTCAAATATTATACTTTTGCTCATCAGTTATGCACATGCATATATAGTTTAGGGACACTTACATAGATTTTGATTCAAAAGTCTGTCCCCCCTCCCTTTGCCAATTTGTCACTCCCCACATGAGGGTATTTACCTTCGCATTGCTAATAAATAAATTGGGTATATTGCTTCCAATTCTTTTTTTCAGTTTTAGGTATTTCTGCCTTTTCGAAAGTAGGACTTATCTACCACTACAACCATCCCCTATCTTGTCAATTTAATATGACTTGGCTAAATGACTCCATGTTTACATTATTAGGACTCTAACGCTGTCTTCGGCTGAACTAAGCATATATTGTGGTATGATTCCTTTTCCCTTTCTGCCTAACACTGTGTTTCATTTGCTTAGTTGTCTTTGTATTACTTATCACTTAATTCCACCCCACACTTTGATCCAGTGCTCTGATTACACTTTAATACACATGGATACCTTGGGTATTGTTTCAACTTTTTCTTCCTAAAGAGCTCTATCCTGGAACCTGTGCTCTGCTAATTTGTGTTCATCTCTTGGGTTGCCCTGTAGCTTGCTGCATCACTGACACTTGGGATTTCCTTTCATAAATGTCCTGGAGATTATTTTTATATCCCGTTTCCTGTCTCTCTGATCTTCTTTCTTGGTTTACTCCATCATAGTTTTTGTTTGTTTGTTGTTTGTTTGTTTGTTTTAATATCTTTATTGGAATATAATTGCTTTACAATGGTGTATTAGTTTCTGCTTTATATCAAAGTGAATCAGCTATACCTATACATATATCCCCATATCTCTTCCCTCTTGCATCTCCTACCCTCCCTATTTTGTTTGTTTGTTTGAAGTATATACAACTTCTAGTAGCTTCCTCAGAAAGGGTGTGTGTGATTGAGGGAGTGGGCATGCTTGTATGTCTAATAATGTCT
Organism: Leucopleurus acutus; assembly: GCF_964270905.1. Taxonomy (NCBI): domain Eukaryota; kingdom Metazoa; phylum Chordata; class Mammalia; order Artiodactyla; family Delphinidae; genus Leucopleurus; species Leucopleurus acutus. The sequence goes on along the minus strand of NC_139153.1, from coordinate 66,906,724 downwards.
TTATTCTGTTTTTACACTCAGTTGGCTGCATGTAAAATTCTAGGTTGAAAATCATTTTCCCTCAGAATGTTTGTCATTGCTCCATTGTTTTCTAGTTTCCTGTCTTATTGCTGCTAAAAGACCAAAGTCATTCTGATTCTTGGACCTTTGTATGAAGCCTTTTCCCCTGTGAAAGTCTGCAGGATCATTTCACAGCGATGTGCCTCATGAGGTCTGTTTTCATCGATTAGCTAAGGGACCCAGTGTGCACTTTCAGTATTGAAACTCTGGTTCTTTGGTTTTGATTCTTTCTTGATTTTTTTTCTCTTTTTTAATTCTCTAGCTCTGAAATCTCATTATTCAAATGTTAGATTTATGCAGGTTCTCTCATTTTCTTTCTCTCCTATTTTCTAGATTTTTCTTTTTGCTTATTTTCTGGGAGATTTCTCAGCTTGTTCTTTTAAGCCTTATTTTTTCTTATTTCTCCTATTATATCCTTACTTTCCAAGAGTTCTTTGGTTCCCTGATTATCTCTGAGAGGATATTGATTATTTTTTCATTTTTGACATTTTCTTCTTCTTTTTTTTTTTAAATATTCATTTTATCAACCTGTAATTCACAAGTGTCTGATTTTTTTTTTTGTCTGAATTGGGTCTTCGTTGCTGCATGCAGGCTTTGTCTAGTTGCGGTGAACAGGGGCTACTCTTTGTTGTGGTGCGGTGGCTTCTCTTGTTGCAGAGCACAGGCTCTAGGCGTGTGGGCTTCAGTAGTTGAGGCACGTAGGCTCAGTAGTTGTGGCTCACGGGCTCTAGAGCACAGGCTCAGTAGTTGTGGCGCACAGGCTTAGTTGCTCCACGGCATGTGGGATATTCCCAGACCAGGGATTGAACCCATGTCGCCTGCATCGGCAAGTGGATACTTAACCACTGCGCCACCAGGGAAGTCCTCTACTTCTTTACATAGTGTCTCTTGCCTTCTTTGTTCAGGATCATTAAACAAAAAACTGACCATATGAATGGAGTGCCAGAAAGCTGTTTGGAAGCTTTGTGCCTGGGTGGTTCTTGTTGACTGTCATTCACTATAAAATGATTTATCTGAGCTATTTCATTTCATCCTCAGATGTCAGGGTCTTGGATTGGTCATACTTCCTGCAGAAAACTTATAGTCTTCCTCAGATCTCTTACCTGGGGAGTGAATGCCTGGCTGCTAGTGTTTTGGAAACTGAGTTATGCAAGAAAACTGGGGTTCAACATGCAATTTACATGTAGTCACTTAATTTCCCTGTTTTCAGGATAGTACTCTCCCCTCAACCATGCCGAGCATCCTCCAGAAACTGCCTTACCCACTCCAGAGAAACCCTCTAAGTGTCTGTCAGGCTAGGGAAAGGCTGTTATACTGCATCATGCCCTGTGTTCTGGAGCTCTCTTTCTTTAAAAGATATTCTAAAGCAGATTTCTGGAGTACCCTCCCCGCTACTTCCAGAGATACCTGATACCACCGAATCCTGAGCCTTGGGAGGACTACTGTGGAATACCTCACACTGCTTCTCCGCTTTCACCAGTGGCTTATTATTCAGCTTTCCTGGATCCATTAAGACACTTGCCAGTGATCTCTCTGCTTTCCAGCTTCTAAATAGTATTGCTCTGACTCCTTTGTCTTCTCTTTGTCAGTTTATGCTTTAAAAATTAACGCTGGGGGGCTTCCCTGGTGGCGCAGTGGTTGGGAGTCCGTCTGCCGATGCAGGGGACACGGGTTCGTGCCCCGGTCTGGGAGGATCCCGCGTGCCGCGGAGCGGCTGGGACCGTGGGCCGTGGCCGCTGGGCCTGTGTGTCCGGAGCCTGTGCTCCGCGGTGGGAGAGGCCACAGCGGTGAGAGGCCCGCGTACTGCAAAAAAAATAAATAATAATAACGCTGGGGCTTCCCTGGTGGCGCAGTGGTTGAGAGTTCGCCTGCCGATGCAGGGGACACGGGTTCGTGCCCTGGTCCGGGAAGATCCCACATGCCGTGGAGCGGCTGGGCCCGTGAGCCATGGCCGCTGAGCCTGCGCGTCCGGAGCCTGTGCTCTGCAACGGGAGAGGCCACAACAGTGAGAGGTCCGCGTACCGCAAAAAAAAAAAAAAAAAATTAACGCTGGATTCGCTACAAAAGTGGAGTTTCAGGAGTGAGTGGATGTGTATGTTTCCAATCCACCTTCTTTACTTTTGCTGATTCTTGACCTCATTTACAGTGTATTTGTAAGGCAGTAGTGAGGCATGATGAGTAAAGACAACTCCCTTGAACAGCATGTTCATTTTTCTAACTGTATCACCTGCAGTACATTTCCATTTCAAACTCAGTATCTGAACCCATTGTTTTCCTGTAAAACCACTTCCCTCTCTAAGTCTCTCCATCCGTGTTTTTCTCGACAGCCTCTACCACAGAGTTCTTTTTGACTCTTCCTCCTTGTCTCCCACTTGAATTGAATTTTTAAATTGTGCTCATTCTTTCTGTGAATGTCCTTGGTTTTAACTCTTCCTTCCCTATTTCCACAGCCATTGTTCAGATGTTCATTACTAAGCCTAGATCTGGCCACAAACCAGAAGATTACTGGAATGGTGTTCTCAGAGGTCCTATCAGTCTTCTTACAGTACACTGTCCTGTTTACTAACGTGCAGTGGTGTTCTCTTGTCTGCCAAATGAAATTGAAACTCTTCAACCTAGCAGTTAGCTATGTTTGGCTTTAGCAAATGTCTTTCTGTGCCTTTATTTATGATGTTCCCTCCACCTGAAGTACTTTTTGCTCTTTTGCAAACTTAGTCCAGTACCCTGTGGAGCTCTGGTCAATGCTGGTTTTTCTACCTGAAGGTTTCTCTGCCTAATTTCTCCTGTTCACAAATGCTGTTCCTTGTTTTTTTGTTTGTTTGTTTTTTAAAATTTTAATAGGATTAGAAAATCATCTTTCACACTACATGTTTTAATATTTTCTGAATTTTGTTTCCTGTGTATGACTCATTTGAAGCTTCTTTTTTCTGTATTATTTTTTATTACGGAAAATTTCAAACCTATACAAAAGTAAAGAGTGGAATGATCTCCCCTGCTGTTATACTAGTGTCACCCAGCAATTATCAACTCATTGCCTGTTTTTCACCTATATCCCCACCCTGACACCCACTCGAGATCATTTTGAAGTATATCGCAGGCATCTTATTTTCATTTGTAAATATGGCTTTCTAAAAAATGATTCTTTTAGGTAACCATGACACCATTGTTAACACCTAAAAAGGTTGACAGTTAACTAATATCAAATATTCAGTCAGTTTTGCCAGTTATCTCATAAACATTCCTCTAATTTTGTTGGTTTAGAACAAGATCCAAATAAAATCCATGAATGCCAGACTGGGTACTGTGTCTCTTAAGTTGCTTTTATATAGAGGTTTTCCCTTTCTTTCCCATACATGTGTTAAAGAAACGTTTTGCTGATTGCAGCCCCATGGTGCTTAACATGGTCTCTGTTTCCCCAAGATTCGTATTTGATATTTTTGGAGGAGTAAGGGAGGCAAAAGAGAATGAGAGCAAGAAGTCTTTATAGGTGGTGTTTATAAGGTTCTTAAAACCTGAAACTTACATCTTTTATTTTCCTATAATGAGCACACAGCAAGAAGAGTTTGAACTGAACCTAAATTTGTATCATTTATTTGTTGAAATACAAGTTATTAATTTTAGACAAATGAACAACTTAATTTTTGTTTGGGGTAATAGTTTTCCATTTCTTAAAAAGCGATTGTTATTCCCTAACCTGTGTATCTATATTAAGTTCAGACTCATGTTTAGAGAAATAATTTGGAGTAGACAGCATATAAAGAAAAGTGCTGTTTGGAGCTAATAACGTCTAAATGATACTTAAGAAATTAGCCACATGGGAACTTTGGTTTGGGGAAAGCTTCGGTGAACTTATTTTAATCTCCATCATTAAGCAGTCATGACTTGTTACTTTTTAGAATAAAGGAATTTTTAAATACTGTTTCTTTCTTCATTTACTCAGCACAAACATTTCACTGAAGATATTCAGACAAGGCAGTATCGCTCCTTGGAAGTTCTGATAGGATCTGGCTATAATACCCCTGCTGATATTTGGAGCACAGCGTGCATGGTAATGTTTTTCCCATTGACTTTAACTTGTTACGTGGTAATTTGCTAATTTCAGTAGACCAGTGGATTAACAAACAGAAAAGGATTTTTTTTCTGACTCATCACTGGCACTCTGAATCCTGTGTCTGGAGAGGTCTGAATTTAAAAGCTTAGTTACAAACATCTGACATTCCGTTCGGTTCCTGCCAAATTCCTGTTAGGTGAAGGAACCAAATGTTTCCTACTACAGATTGGGGTTGCGGGGCGGCTAAAAACAACTGCTCAGACACGGTGCTGCTTTTGATGAGGAGAAGTTACTCTTACCCTTGCCCTCAGCTCTGATCTATTTTCAGATTAGGGAAAACCCTGGAAACTGCTTCATTCTGTACAGTTTAGCAGTCACTCAGCCGTCTTTGCATCTCACAGGATATGAAGCTCAGTCATCCATGGATTCATAAGTTGCTGCTTTGACCTTGTCAGGCAACTACTCAAGTAGTCAGACTTAGTTGATATTAAATGACTTCCCACAGATAGCCTCATGTTGGAACATATTATATTGTTTCCTGAAGTGGAGTGTACTCTTCAATTTGTAATTGTGGATTTACTTTTTTCTCTTCCACTCATTTTAAGTACTGGCAGGAACCATGTCTATAATGTATAGCTAAGTGTCTGGTGCAGGGCCTGGGACATTTTGAGGGGGTGCAATGCACTGCTCATGCTAACTTCCTGGAGTTATCACAGACTTCACAGATTAAAGGCATAGTTTTCCACAAGACTACCCTCACTTCAGACACCAGCTGCAAGCTCTGGGGTCCACAGGCCACCTGCACCTCCTGACCATCTGGCTACAAATTGGGAGTTTCCATTGTCCTTTCAGATTCAGTAGTTTGCTAGAATGACTCACACAACTCAGGGAAGTTCTAAAACATTTCAGTTTTGATATAAAGGTTACAAATCAGGACCAGCCAAATGAAGACATGCATACAGTGAGGTCTGAGAGTGGACCAAAGGTTAAGCTTCTGTGTTCTTAGGACACATCAGTTTCCTGGTACGTCAGTGTGTATCACCAACCAGGGAAGTTCACCCAAGCTTTAGGTGCCCAAAGTTTTTACTGAGATTTCGTTACTTGGGCATGATTTATTGAATCATTGGTCATGTGGTTGAACTCAGTCTCCAGCCCCCTTCCTCCCTGAGAGGTTGGGAGGTCAGTTTTGACAACACTCAGCCCAAAACCTCAACCCTCTAATTGCACAGTTGGTCTTGTCCAACTTGGTGGCATATCCAATCCCCCTCTTGAAACTGTGTCTAGGGGCCCACTATGAGTCACCTCATCAGTATAAACTTAAGTGTGTTCCGAAGGGGCCCACCATGATTAACAAAAGGCGCGTTTATCACTTGGAAAGCCCAAGAGTTGAGAGGCTTCCTCCCGGGAAACAGGAACAAGATCAAACAAATTCTTTAGTATACAATAATACTTAATAAATGTTTGTGGACCATCAAATGAGTGAACTAAATCAGAAACATTAAACTGTCATTTCAATTAACATTTAGTATTTATAATCAACTTTGGGGAAAACTTAAAAGAGAAAGGACAGACTAGAAGCCCCAACCTGTTTTGTGTCATAGATTTCTTTGATGCCCACATTCTTGAAAACCTTTGTCTTCCAAAGATAATAAAGTTTAAACCATGTTGTTAATATGGCATGACCTTCTAAATTATTTTGTTATGGCATGTCTGTGGTCTTTTAAGGGGGAGGGCTGTCTAAATTGAAGATGATTTGGTATTGTGTGCACAAGATGAAAGAACATTGGAAGAAAATCTTCTTTCTTGCCATACTTTAAAGCTTTGTGTTGAGGAATCTGATTTGGATTGAGTTGGTAGAGGAAATAATTGATAGAGATGCCGCCATACAAAATACAGCTAGTTTGTAGGTGGCATCTGATTTATTATGATGTGGTTCTTAGTAGTGGGTTAATTGAGGGCAGTAGGTCCTGCTTGCTATGTAACATAGTATGTACAGTGTCAGGCTTAAGAAGGCAAAAAGGCAAAAAAGATGAAAGGGGGGGTGGATTAACCTTGGCCCCTCTTTGGACCAGCTCATGTGCAGGAATTTTTTTGACCAAAGGAGGGAAAGCACTTACCTGACTTGAGACAATATCATGAAAACTTGAGGCCCATTTGTTCCCCCAAATTTCTCTCATTTTGCTAATAGATGTAGAAAATGTGCTTTAAATTTCACCATAATCAGAGAATAAAAATAAATCTTGGAATATCAGAAGTGCCTGGAGAGATGGATCATCCTTCATCTAGTACAATTAATTGATGGAAAGATTGGGACCCTTTCTGAGGTAAAAAGGCAAGTTGAGAGATTGCCTGCCACTTCAGTTATTGAGACTACAAAGTTAGAAGGAAAGTTATAAGAAGGGAATGCTCTGTGAAGAGCATTAAGAATTAATAAAGAATAGACGTTTTAAAATTCTCCAAACGTTCTATGGATTTTGACAAGTTTGTAATGACATGTATCTACTACCATAGTATCATACAGCATAGTTTCACTGCCCTAAGAATCCTCTGTGCTCTGTCTCTTCATCCATCTGCACCCCCTGCCAACCCCTGGCCACCACTGATGTTTTTATTGTCTCTATAGTTTTGCCTTTTCCAGAATGTCATAGTTAGAATCATACAGTATAATTCAGTTTAGCTTTTTTTCACTTTGTAATATCATTTATGGTTCCTCCATGTCTTTTTATGACTTGATAGCTCATTCCTTTTTGTCACTGAATAATATTCCATTATCTGGATGTACCAGCACACTGGATTTATCATACCTTCCCTGATTTTGCCTCTGTCTGTTAGCATGACCCTGACTGACGTAAAATAGGCCCTGTGGTCAGTGTGAGACAAGCACAGGAGTGGGCACCAGGAGCCGTGGATTCTAGGATGGACTTGGCCTTTCTGTTCTGGTCAGTTTTCTCATCTGTAAAGGAAAGATGTTTAACTAGGTGTTTTGTAATCTAGAGTTTCTACTAGTTTTCATTTCTGATGTTGTGATCTTTCGGTTTGGTTTGGTTTTTTTACTGTTATCTTATTTATAAAATTGTAACTACTAGCAACTACCTTATGTTCCAAAAATAAAGTTCTTTTAGAGAACTTTAGGTAACGAGTTGTAAGTATCTAGGTGGAAAATTTTAGAATATTTTAAACTTTTAGAAAACTATCTACTTTTTTTTTTTAGCTTTAATATCTTCACTGAATCCCCTACTATGAGATGGAAAAATTAAAGTACTGGTTTCAGAAGAGACTGACAGACTTTGATGAATAAGAATCACAAATTGTTTCTGTTCTGCTTTGAGACCGTAAACCTCAGGATAATTAGAGGGTGAAACAGGTATCTGTTCTATCAGTGTAGTTCAGTTTCATAACAAACTGCTAGCATGTAAAACAAGCTATGCCTAGCAAGAAGCCACAGCATCTCTGACATTTTAGAGACAATCCTGAAACTTCTGCTTTTGTGGCCTTGCTCTGGGTAGTGGTACAGCCGAAGTTATACATTTTTTGAGAAAGACTATTCTATCGTAACACTGGCAAACCACCAAGACCTAGATAGACATGGGTCTGAATTGAGAATGTGCCCCAACTAAATCCACTCCACAGTTCTTGAGATTGTCTGGGCTGGTTAGTACCATTGAGTCAACCAAAACTGACCCATGGCTAGCAGTTGACTTATAACTATACTTTTTATATCAATAAGGTCCTTTTTAAAACTGCTGTTAAATTACTTGGTTTAATTTTAGTCAGTGAAAAATTAATACAACCCCATCACTCACACGCTGTCCTTCTGTACTGGTTGACACTTATTCCTGAGGAAATCACTTTTTCAGTCCCTCTCAAACACTGTTTACAAGACATTTTCTTGTTATAGGGGACTTGTGCCTTTTCCTGGTTGGTGGTTGCTAACCTGCTGGTCAATATGAGTAACTCCTGACTCCATTTATACTTAATCTTTTTCTGTAGACCTAGGAATTGGGGACTCTCTATCTGGGACAGTGCTTTTCCAAAGCAAAACTTTAAAAATGTACTTTTTAGCAAACACTGAAGAGTCATAGGTAGAAAAATGTCTGAATTTTTTTGGTTTTGATTTTAGATACAGAATGTTAATTTCTAGCCATGTGAAGTTATAAGTTATTCATGTTTATCTCATTAATAATTTAATAACTTAGAATCACCTTAGATATGCCCCTCTCTGAGCAAAAAGAGAAACTTAAGAGAGCTGAATTACTGATTGAAGGATTGGGGTGTACAGGGCTTGGAATAATCCACATATTGATATTAACTGAGTTTTTGCAGTTTTCCTGCTCCATTTTATTAAGGTACAGGTGTGAAAGGAAAGCTTTTTAGGAATAATCTTAGAGAATTTTTTAAATAATCATTTGCAGGTTTTCCAAGAAGAAAAAATTACTTAAAATTGAGCCAAATAGCAGTAAATTTCCCAAACGTCTTTCTTTTTTATGCTTTCATAAGCTTTCCTCTTTTTCTTAGGCCTTTGAACTGGCCACAGGCGACTATTTATTTGAACCTCATTCAGGGGAAGAGTACACTCGAGATGAAGGTAAGTCCCCTCAACCAAGGATGTCTGTGCACGGTGGCTAATGTAATTTGCTAGTACTGAAGAGCCTTAGTCTTCTTAGTGTGCTAAGTATATATAAGTCCCAGGAAAGATAGAAATATAAGATATTTTATGTTAAGTATTAGGTATCCTAGATATTTTATAATAGATATTAAAGAATTCTATATAAGAATTAGAGAAAAGGCCACAGTTGGTTAAACTAAAACTTGTATTGGGTTGGCCAAAAAGTGCCTTGAGTTTTTAAGTAAAAATAAAAGACTCATTTTCACCAAGAACTTTATTGAACAACATACTCACCCTTTTGTTCCACTACCTTCTGCCATTTTTCAGGCAACTTCATAATTCCATTTTCCCAAAACTTTTATCTTTTTGAGTAAAGAACTGTTCCAGGTGTCTTCCAGGGGATTGAAATTTTTTCCATTAGGAGAATTTTGTAAAGATTGAAATAAATGGAAATCTGAAGGTGCAATGTCTGGTGAATAAGGCAGTTGAATCAGAACTTCCCAGCCAAGCTGTAACATTTTTTGCCTGGTCATCAGAGAAACATGTGGTCTTGCGTTATCTTGATGGAAGATTATACATTTTCTGTTGACTAATTCTGGACATTTTTCATCAAGTGCTGCTTTCAGTTGGTCTAATTGGGAGCAGTACTTGGTGAAATTAATCGTTTCGTTTTCTGGAAGGAGCTCATAATAGAGGACACCCTTCCAATCCCACCATGTACACAACATTACCGTCTTTGGATGAAGACCAGCCTTTGGTGTGATTGGTGGTGGTTCATTTCACTTGCCCCACGATCTCTTCTGTTCCACATTATTGTACAGTATCCACTTTTCATCGCCCGTCACAATTTGTTTTAAAAATGGAACATTTTCATTACATTTAAGTAGAAAAATCGCATGCAGAAATACGGTCAAGAAGGTTTTTTTCGCTTAACTTACGTGGAACCCAAACATCAAAGCGATTAACATAACCTAGCTGGTGCAAATGATTTTCAGCGCTTGGTTTGGATATTTTGAGTATGTCACCTGTCTCCTGCGTGGTATAACATTGATTGTTCTCAGTGTTTCGATTGATTGTTATCAACTTCAACTGGTCTACCCGACCGTGGAGCATTATCCAGCAAGAAATCTCCAACATGAAACTTCACAAACCACTTTTGACACATTTGTCAGTCACAGTACCTTCTGCATACACTGCACAAATCTTTTTTTGCGTTTCAGTTGTGTTTTTAACCTTTCTTGAAATAATAAAGCATAATATGCCGAAAATGTTGCTTTTTTCACAAAAATTCACCAATTTTGATAAGTCTTTTTTTAAAACACACACTGATAAGACAAGCTGCCACATACAATCTAACAAAATTGTTTTGAATGAAGTTAAAGACACGTAAGTGCTACTAGAGCCATCTTACGTCATAACCCGAAGGAACCTTTTGGCCAAACCAATATTTGCCAGGTTTCTTATAAAACATCTAGTCATTTTCCTTCCTGTGTAAATCAGTGATTCATTCTTTACCCAGTTTGGATCTGCCTGTTCATCAACTTGTTGCCCAGTTATGCTTGCAACTTTATTTGGAAGTCGATTTTATCAGATACACACTACTTGAATGCAGAGAATATATCCTATTTGTCTATATAAATTGTACAACATTCAGCATTCTTTTTTCTCCTTTCTGAAAATTAAAGCTGTATTTTTCTTTTTAAATGATACTAACATTTGGATTCCATTTTAAAACAAAATATTATTGGTTTATATTTTGCAATACCAGTGGGAAAAGCCCAAGGTGTCAGATGTTCTGAGAGACTGTGAAAGCAGAGAACTAAATGTGTGATGATTTTTTAAAAATCATAGTGGCATTCAAGTAACTAGATGAAATAATAATGTGAATAAGAAAACTTTATTAAAGGAATGTTTTACCTTCTTTATTATACAGTTTTGGCGCTTTTGTTTTCAGGATTAATGGGGATTACTTTGAGAGAGCACTACCAGTGTACCCTCCCGATGCAGAAAATATATCTTTTACTTTCTGTGCTTTCCTTGATTCTTGGGGAAATCAGGTTCTGCTTTATGGAACCAACAGTGCTATTTCTCAAACTGGTTCCCTGGGATGTCAAAAGGCAATGTTAGTAAGGCCTGCTGATATTCCTAATAAGTACCGTTTGAAAAATGCTCTGCTAACTAATCACCATAGCCATATGCCTGTTTTAGTGGGTACAGTTTGGACATGTTTTCTGTATATAAGCCCCTTTTATTGTAATTACTACCTGTATACACACTTGATTTTTCCCTGTTATCTGCTTGCTTTTTTCTGGGTTATAAGTTAGGGGCTGTAGACTTAACATCGTTTTAGAAATGCCCTATCAAATCTGTTTGCAAGGGTAATTAACTTTTTTCTCTTTATTTCCCTGGATTCCCTATAAATAGTGTGTGGTACAGACTCATATAGTGGCTAGAATTACATTGTACAGGATCTTATGCTACCAAACCTGAAAACTGAAATGTATATGAAAAGACTCAAGTAAGGGAAAAGGGAGAACCAGTTACCCTAGATATTTATATCCTAATTTATTCCCTCCTATTCCAGCCCTTAGATAAAACCTCAGATTACTACTGTTTGGCCCATAGGAGCAGGAAAAAGCAAACCCTATCCCCTGGCTAGTATATGCATAGTGTTACAAGTCCTGGTAAGACTGGGGCCTAAGTAGCATGTCCTCTGTTATTAGGGACATTCCACAACCCTAAATCTTGGAATAATAGTTGATAATTTTGCCTGTCAGATATATTAATCCTATGATTAATTGATAAGCCAGAGATAGGTTGCTGGAATTTAAAGTAATATAACAATTTTAAGGGAAAAATAATTCCTTGGTAGGAAAAATATTAAAAGAACCAATACTTTACTTGGAAGTTTACAGGAAGACAAATTATAGTCTCATTTATAATTAATTTATACAAAGATATTTACTTGCAGATCCTGCCTAAAATTGGCAGAAATTTTTTGGCAGCCAAATACTTGTTACCAAACCATAAATTCAGTAAAAACTGCCCAAAAGTTATAGTGAATTCATAAAGTTCTTCTAAAATGACACCACTGAGTCCTTTACATGAGAAATAGATGTGACCTGAAACCTTCACAAATTCCCAGATAAGTGTATGTCTCTAGCATATGATTTTACCCTAAGATACATTATTGGAAGTTTTAAGTGATTGCTTTTGACCTGGATTCTGTAACTACAGGATTAAAGTCATTTTTAAAGCTGTTTTGTGGCTAGGAGCCATCACTTTTTAAAGCCTCTTCATATTTTTACTTTCTGTCACCTGCAGAAAAAGGTAATAGACCTGTCTGTAGGTGTGGATGCTGGCTGGTCCCAAGCTCGTCTGCTGGTGGCAGACTGCCCACCTCCCTGGCAGTGCTCACAGTCCATATGCCTGCTGTGACAGTTACAAGACACTACATGATGTAAACATTTTAGTGGCCAAAGATAGTCAAGTAGCTATACTTTAAATGTTTGTGCTCATTTTTTCTTTAATAATGTGATTTTTTTAAATTAAAAAACAGACAAAACGAAAAAACATCTGGACTAGACATGATACGATAGGGGTTTTCATTTGAGTTCTAGCTCTTATTGGCCTTGTGGCTTCAAGTATGCCGTTCTCCCAGAGGTTCCACTTTTCACCTTTAAAATGGGGTATTAAATTTTGGCCTGTTTTACAGGGTAATTGTGAAAACTCGATCATATGTGAGTGCTTTGTCATGAACATTCTTAAAGTGATATTATTACTCTGTGAAGCCCAGAGCACTATTATAAATAAATGTCTGTCCTAGAATGTCTAAAGCATATTGCTACACTCTTGTAGCTTAGCTGAAAAACCCACCTGGACCTAGATATAGACAAAATAGAAATAAAATATTATAGATAAGCCTCCAAACTCCAGAATGGGACTTGCCAACTACTATCAAGTGACAAACCACCGGAAATAATTCTTGGCCTTCCCAGGCTTCCCTTGAGTATCCTCGGTTTTATTTGTACTTACTTTTAAACAGCTAGTTCTTGAAAAAGCTATTCATAGAAAAACCTCTTTTACAGCTTGTCCTTGATCCTGTTCTTCTTACCCTTCTATTTTAGACCACATTGCGCACATTATAGAGCTGATAGGCAGAATTCCAAGACGGTTTGCCCTCAGTGGGAAATATTCACAGGACTTCTTCAATCGCAGAGGTAGTATTGTTAACATGAGTTTTCATCTAGGCCCCAGGGATGCAACTTCAGGAAGCAGAGCATTCACACCAAGATTGTTTTTACTTATCACTCAAGTCCCACTGGAGTGGGTACCTGATTTTTAATGGTTTTCTGGATTCTCCATTAGATGGATAGAGTCCTCTTCTTCCCATTTAGGACAGAAAGCAAGCTGAAATGCTTTATAAAGAGGTGTGCATGCTACTCTTTCTGCCAATATCTAGAACTGCATTTGTTACCCCTGTTATGTATATCTTTTTTCCCCCTCTTGAAATGTTTGAAACATACAGATCACATTGCATTGATCATAGAACTTCTGGGGAAGGTGCCTCGCAAGCTCATTGTGGCAGGAAAATATTCCAAGGAATTTTTCACCAAAAAAGGTAAAATAAATGTGTTTGTTCCCAGACATTAAGGGGACAAAAGTGTTTAACAATGAAGAGGTAAGTACAGCTTGGGTACGTGTTCCCAACACATACAGAAGGATGGTCCTACCTTGAATGCTGAGCTGTGACTTAGCAGACCCTGGAGCTAGACTGCCCAGCTGCTCCACTGCTTATGTGGCCTTTGACACAACCTCAGTTTGCTGCTTTATAAATGGAGATTACTTCATATTAAATTCGTTACTATGTGTATAGTAGCTGGCACATGGTTGATTACTCCTACTACAGGACTTCTGAAAAATGGGCAGATTTTGCTGAGGCAGTTCTATCAAAGGGCAAGTAGTTTCAGCTTTTTAAGGGCAGGACTACATCTCACCTTGTAGTCCGTGATACCTAACACAGTCACTTCAACACATCAGTCATATGAATTAACTTTATACTTTGAATTGCGTAAGTTATGTTATCACTTATTAGTGAAGAAAACACAAGATAAAACTCTCACCTCAGATTTTTGCCTAGATAATATATGTTGGCGTATTTAAATACGAATTTCTTATGCATTCTAAATATATTTAAAAGCTTAAGTATGAAACCCTGACCTAGAAGGGACTAGAAAACTGTCTGGACTTTTTTCCATGGTTCCCTTTTTCCTCACAACCTCTACACTAGTGCTGAGAAAAACCATCTTTCTCAACACTTGACAGCAGGCATCCTCAGAAACATTTCTTAATGTTTTTCTTTGAGGCAGGAAAATGAAGTGCTTCATAGTTTCTTCCTTGTGTGCAAAGTCAAATTAATGGCATATACCAAGTAGGTAATTAGGCACTCACTGCCCACAGAAGAGACTTCAAATACGTGTCATGTAAGAAAAGAAATTTAAAGCAGCATTTACCTTAACAAGTCACTAATCATTGACTGTCTTTTTAAAAAAACATTGTTTCAAGGAGGCAAAAAGTAATGTTCCAGAATAGTACAGAGTGTGATGCAGCTGTATCTGAAAGTTTATTTGTTCTTTTAGTTTTGTTACTTTTATACATTTGACATAGTTTTAGCTCTTTGTTTTTTAATTACTGCCTTATTTCGAAGCAACATTTGCTAAACTATTGAGCCAAAAAAAGAGTACAAGTAAATTATTCTTGGTATGTGGTGATAAATTGCCTCTGAACACTGTATGAGACCATGCTGAGTATATAGGCATTTAATATTCATTTTAGTGAATACCTAGTTCCTGATAGGCCTGCCCAGTTTGATTGGGACAAAAAATCCTGGAATGGTGGAGAAAAAAATTATTTAAAATTTTTAGGCCCTCGTGAAAAATGGAGAATCTTCTTTCCAAGGAATGCATTGGAGAAGAGATGTGCTTTGTGAATGGAGAAGGATTAGATTCTGATGGCAAAATTTGATTCTTCATAGACTATCTGGATTAGTTCCTGCATTTCCACAAAAGGATCTTGTCACTTGTCAGTGTTGGTCAGTTTCTTTTGTACTCTCTTTACCTTAGGTGACCTGAAACACATCACGAAGCTGAAACCCTGGGGGCTTTTTGAGGTTCTGGTGGAGAAGTATGAATGGTCTCAGGAAGAGGCAGCTGGTTTCACAGATTTCTTACTGCCCATGTTGGAGTTGATCCCCGAGAAGAGGGCCACTGCCGCTGATTGTCTCCGGCACCCTTGGCTCAACTCCTAAGCCCCAGCCCAGCACTGCAGCAGAGATCACACGCTGGCCCTCTGCCCCTCCCCTCCAACCATTTCCCTCTTCCCTTTTCAGGGTGAAGCTCTTCCTTCAAGGGTTTCTAGGGTGTTTTTTGGTTTTTGTTGAATCCAACATGTTCATTTGGGTTTGCTTATTTGACCCTGTGGAGATCCCCCCACAGCCATTGGGCATCCTAGGTGAATTTGGCCTTGATTGGGCTCAGCCAAAGACTAATGGACTAAAATGTGAAACAGCCTCTCACCCCTGTACCCTTGTCTTTCCATTAGGACATCCTTTAAATTATAAGCATCCTTTTAAAAAGAGCTATGAAGATGTATGAGCTCATCCTTTTATTCACTGACTCTAAGAGTCAAATTTTCTAGTGCATATCCTATTGCCAGCATAAGGATGAGAAGGGGAAAGGTATTACTTCTGTGTACAGCAGAGATATTAAACTTGCTGTATCCAGGCTGCATCATCTTCCTGGATTGTTTCTGTTGTTTTCTATGTTCACATTTTTTTCTGCGACTTTTAAACTGCTATCTTTTTAAATGAGCTGTATAAACACCGTATTTGGGTACCATTTTATCACTGTTCAAAGCACTGTCAAATTCCTTTCATCCTTTAATAACTCTAAGATCCTCGAATCTTCAGTCTGATTTTTGATGGAAACAAAAATGGAACCACTGACTAGTAGTTTCTTCAGAACCACATATATTCTGCAAACTGTCCTTTCCTATGTCTCTTCTGTACCCTACCAGCAGAGTTACTTTGATTGGCTGTTTGTTTTGTTTTTTAATCCCTGGCTGGCACTTTACTCATTGCACTTGAGTTTATTGCCCCATAACTAAAGAATTCAGGATGACTCTAGAAAGGAAAACTGGATTTCAGAGATTTCCCATCTGAGAAGCAACTGTCCTAGAGTTCTCGGTTGTTTTACAAACAGTCCCCAAATTTTATTTACAGCTTTTTCTTTACCTTGTCCAGAATTCAGCCTTAAAGCAGTTTCCCCCTACAGCTTTGCCTTTCTCATTTTCTCAGAGGCTTCATTCAGGTCTTAAATGAAATTCCAGGATACAAGAACCAAGGGGAGGGGGGTGGGATGGCACTTTTTTTTTATTGTTTATTTTGAGGGTTGTAGGGGTTTTTTTCTCTTTTTGTTTGGTTTAAGGTTAGCCATTCTCTGCTGCTATTCTTTTGTATAATGTAAGTTTTAAATTTTGAGATGATTGAAATGTACTTGAGGCTTTTTTTTTTTTTTTAATGAGAAAAGGCGTTGTGAATATTATTTTAGGATGGGCCTCTCCTAGACTTGCCCTAGACATTACATATATTCCTCGGGTCATATTGAAAAGCAAAAGAGGGACAGGATTGGGGTCACAGCTGCTTGTTCTGCACGGACCAAGTGGGCCTTGGGGATTACAGCATTCTCCAGAAGCGGCTACAGGACTCTGATTTACAGAAAGCCGAGGAGGTGCAACTTGAGGCTCTACTAGCAAAGCACCGATGAGACTGTTAGGTAGCCGACTTCCTTTACAGGAGATTGGAATCTAGATTCTGTCATTTACCTACCAACAAAGGCAAAGGAAAAAGTGGTGCAATTATGCAATCCATTTAACTCGTAAACATATTACCCTGAATAACTGGCCAGCCGTTCATCGATCCTTGATGGATAGTTCTGAAATCAGACATGTTCCTGTAGAAAGAATTTGAAGTGAGGCTGTTCTATGCACCTATCAAGAATAAAGAAAATAGATTGTATCAAACAACAGCAGGGAAAATCCTTCAGCAATTCTAATCCACTTTGGGTTTTCAGCGATATATACATCTAAAGCAATACCAGACTAGAACTGAATTCTTTTCTATGCTGTAAAATCACAATTGTGGAATTACAGGGATTCTGGTGATGACATTAAGGTGAACTAACCAAACACACACAAATAGAAGGCCCTGTTTTAACAACTGACATGAAGAGAAATTTTAATAAGAGAGAACCTGTAACTTTTTGGAAATGTTTTCCCACCAAACAAGGGCTTTTCCTCTATCACTTAAGGAGCCAGATGAATTAAAAGCCGTAGAAAGAGGCAGCTGTAGAATTTGATCTTCCAAGCACCCCATCTACCTTTCCTGAACTCAATCATAATGTCAAATTGCCAGGATCTCACTAAAGGATTTCTATTTGCTGTCAGTAAAAAATAAAACCCCAAACACATTTTTATTCTTTCTACTGGTTTCATTGTCTGTTTTCTTTGTAAATGCAGTACAATAAACAAATTATTTAATAACCTACATGTTTCCAGGAGATTTCTGTTTATTTGTTGCCCAAGTTGATCTGACCTAGCTTCAGAATGGAGGAAAGGATTGGTTGAGTTGCTTTTTGAATTTAAATATGCCATGAAACTGTGTAACTTAAACACATGCCATTTTGGGGGGTTTGTAGCTTTGCTTCTATCTTTAAATTGGGCGTGGGGTGGGATTTAACAAAGTACATTTTGGTAAATTCTAAGAAAATTGTTATTCCCTACATTTGATACCATTTTTGCAGTATTTGTGGGGGGTTTTCCCCCACAGATCACAAAGTGCAAAATGTCAAAAGTTTTGTGAACTCAAAGGCACTGGACTGATGACCACTATTATACACAAGTTTTCATATACTTGTCTCATTCACCCCTCAGTATAAATTCTTAGAAATGGAATGGCTGGGGCAGAGAGTAAGCACGTTTTTAAGGCTTTTAATAAATGTTCCCTAACTTACGTGGAGAACAGTTGGACTGTTTTGCTATGACCAACAGTGTTTGAATGGGCCTATTGTAATCTCACTCATTTTATTCCTAATAGCCAGTTTGATTGCCCCAAAAGGGGAATCTCTTGTTTTAATTTGCATATTAGATGACTAGTGAAGTCAAAAGCTTGTTTCATGGGTTTTATTGGCCATTTGTAGTTTTGGGTTATTAGCCTACAATTACCCAGCTTTCTTTTGGCATGCTTCCCTATTTGATGATTTGGTAACATCTTTGTCATTTTTCCATCATATTTTCCAGTTTTTAATTTGCCTTTCATTTTTATTTGTGGTATTTCTGGGCTGTGCTGGGTCTTTCTTGCTGCACACAGGCATTTCTCTAGTTGCTGTGTGCAGGCTTCTCGTTGCGGAGCACGAGCTCTAGGTGCGCGGGCTCAGTAGTTGTGGCACGTGGGCCCTAGAGCGTGTGGGCTTAAGTAGTTGTGTGTGGGCTCTAGGGCGCATGGGCTTCAGTAGTTGTGGTGCACGGGCTCAGTAGTTGTGGCTTGCAGGCTCTAGAGCACAGGCTCAGTTGCTCCGTGGCATGTGGGATCTTTCTGGACCAGGGATCGAACCCATGTCCCCTGCATTGGCAGGCAAACTCTCAACCACTGTGCCACCAGGGAAGTTCCTATTTATGGTATTTTTAATGTTATTCATAAAAAGTCCTCCAGCCCTGAACTACATAAACTGGTTTTTTTCTGTTTGTTTTAATTGAGCCATGCTTAAGACATATGTAGTGTGTTCATACTGTAGTGTTGACTAGAATGTAACCTGTTTAAAAAAACAACCAAAAAAATTAAATTGGAATTCATCAAACCAGTATGTTCATCAGACTGATGAACTTAGGCAGTTTCTCTAAGCTTTGTGTTAAATGTATGGACCTTGAACTCTGAGGGTTTTGGAAAACTTAAGTTCTAAGGGAGCTTGTAGCTATCTCAAAATAACTGTCAAACTGAGGTGGAGTTACAGCCCTGAGTGTCCACAGGGAGACCATTTAGCTGCTCCAGAGCCTGCCCAGGTTACAAATCGACTTCATCACTGCTCATTGTTTTATTTTTGACGCCTGTAGAGTCTTCCAGTTTGGCCTTATAAGGAAAGTGATTTGCTCTTAGAGTATCACAAAAAATTGATGATTTATTGATAATAGAATCTGAACTTATATTTACTCTGTAAATAAGGTCTTAGGACACCAGAGAAGTTTCAACAGTCCTTTGTGTTTTGCCCACCAATTTGGTGCCGTTGGAGTTAGCAAAGCATTGATAATTTACAGCTCTTTCTCAGTCTTCAAAGCAATATGAAAAGATAATATCTAAACTTATATAAAGATAATATATATGAATCTTGAGACCTACTGAGGAGGAAGTTTGTTTTTATGTCACTTTAGTCTTGTTTTTAAAAGGTGGAATTTTAAAACAAGTGATAAGCATTTGTCTTTTAAGTCCTTGTGCAAATATTTATCCACACCAAGTCCTTATGATATCAGAAATATCTCAGTTAAAAAAAAAACAATATTTGAGATCATTTTGTGTTTAGAAGTTTTAACTAAGTAAGTTTACATTAGTACCTACTCTGTTACTGACTGTACCACTCCTTGTAAAGGGATGAGGGTTTTCACTGCATAGATGATCAATCTGATTTTATATCCTCCCAGGTTCAATTTTTTATCATAATCTTCTCTTTTGTCCTTAATTCATATCTAGTTGTTGCCCATTATAATACAGTAACAAGCCTTGCCCTCCCATTTGGCAGAACTGGGTTGGTATCAGTGTATCAGCTGCCTGCAATTTGAGCTATGTTCATAGAAGTTGTGCCCTTACGACATTTCAATGGTTTCTTTGGATTTACTAAGTATAGAGGAAAGTATGGTCAGTGTTGGAAATTAGTGGACCCTACTATAAATACTTGAAGTTAGATAGCAAAAGTGGGGTGAGTTTGAGGGTTAGGGCCCTTCATCTTCAGCAATTTGTTACAAAACAAACATGTATCCATCAGCATGTACGGTTACTAGAATCTAATCTTTGTTCCAGTAAAGCATTCTAGTAAATGCCCATTTCAGCAGAAAATTAATTACAAATAACTATGAGAAACAACTTTTTAAAATACTCCAATGATTCTCACCTCCTGGTATTCACACACTTGTGCAATTCCCTCACCTTTAACGTGGGCTGGACTTTGTGATGGTTCTAACAATCAGATTAAGGCAAAAGTAGCAGGATGTCACTTAGATTTGGTTACAAAGGGTGCTTCCGTCTGTGCACCTGCTCTTGCTCTGTCTTGGAAGACTTGCTCTGGGGAAGCAAGTTGCCAGGTGAATAGCCCTTTGGAGAGGCCCTCAGCCAGCAAGGAACTCAGGCCTTCGGCCCAACAACCTGTGAGAAGTTGAGTCCTGCAGACAACCACTGAGCTTGGAAGCAGATCCAACACCTTAATTGCAGCCCTGTGAGAAGCCTTGAGGCAGAGACACCTAGCTGAGGCAGAGACACCTAGCTAAGCCTTGCTGCTTCCTAACCCACAGAAACTGAAATGTTTTAAGCCACTGAGTCGAGGGGTAATTTGTTATGCAGCAACAGGTAACTAATACAGAGATGCAAGATAATGAAAGCATTTAGGAAAGACACCCTTCTGGTTCACATTTCAGATGTAAATGATAAGGCCTTCTTACCTCTCTTGACCTGCTCAGTGCTAGTCACTGGTAAAGCTTGGGCATCACAACCATTCCTGTGCTCCAGCGCAAGGCAGAGGAAGGAGTAGAGTAACTCAACTTGGTTTAGAGGAGTGCTGGTTGTATTAATTTTTCTGTATACTTTCCAAGATGATATTTGAAGCATCTTTAAGAATTTAAAGGTAAAGCCACTTGAAAAGGGCTGATAAGCAGTTGTTAAGTGTCAGCCAAAATCATTACTTTATTGGAGAGGTTGAATTCTGAGTTTCCTTGAAGATAAAGCAAAAGGTGAAACGCTGAGTCCTGTGACTCAAACAGATTTAAGATTGTCCCCAGCACAGGTCATTAGTAAACATACACTCCTGCTTTGGTGAAACTCACTGTTCTTGAGAGCAAAGTGTAGGCTATTGGCAGATGCACCTTAAGCCCCCCAGAAACTTCTGTGGACCACCATGGTTGCCATTTCAGTGAGAAATATTTTGAAGTTAGGGAGGCTTTTAGAAATTTTTCTTTTGCCTTTTATAAAAAGTAAAATTACAAGAAATAACTGAACAAATCTATCTAGAAAAGTCACAAAGCTACAGAATTGGCCAAATTCTGTCACTCATCCGTTCATCAAGCTTGCATAGGGAATTCCCTGGCGGTCCAGTGGTTAAGACCTCTTTTACTGCCGTCGGCCCAGGTTTGATCCCTGGTCATGGAACTAAGATCCCACAAGCCGCGCAACCAAAAATAAAAGTAAAAAATAAATAAAAGCTTGCATAAAGTAGATGCCTGACAATGAAATAATTTTATCAGCACAAGAAAACATGAAAGTGATCATTCTTAAATCCCATTCTAATAGTCCCCCTCATCAACAACTGGGACAATGCTGGGATACTCATACCTAGCCTATCTGAACTGGAGAAGAAACACTGCACTGACTGGGCAGGTTGTCAAGAGTGCACTGGTTAAAAGGCATCTTTTAAACCAGTGCACTCTGAATAATCCCTGCAGCCCAGAATAAGAAGCCTGTTTTCCGTGTCACTGCTGGTTGATCAAGCAACAAGATCCATTATGGTTTTGTTCGACATTTACCCACTTTCTACCTGTGAGAAAACAGCACCCACGTTTTCTCTTTACTGAGCAAACAGGCAAAAGACCAGAAAAAAGCACTGTTCTTCCTGGATCATTCACTGCAGATAATCAACAAAACCCTGTTTCTATTGCAATACATACCATCCTTAGGGCAGGGAACCGCCTAAAGAATCTAATCTTTGTCTTGGCATTTGCTACAGTGAGGTATTACCTAAACTGAGTTCCCCTCTAGAGACTGCTAAAAGATTCCCCATTTAATGTACCAAGTCCAAAGTTGTTTTTTTTACAGGAGAGTTCATCTATTACTCTAACAAATTACCTGGCCACAAGTAACAACTTTCCAAAACTGGTAACCCATTCTGATTGGGTCAGTGTGGACACTGAAAAAATGTGATTTTTGGTTCCAAAGGGAAAAAAGAATTTAGTCTCGAAAGTTTTTAGATCCTAAAGTCACCCAATCCTGATGGACTCAGGTTCCGGTGACCTCTCCGTTCCTTACCCATCTCTGAGCATCAATAAGAAAACAACCTGAAAAGAAAAAAGCAAAGGACTCCCTAAACCTCAACCTGAAATGATCCAGCATGCTTACAGCCACCTCTTCTTCATCGCCCTCTCAGAGCTGGGTGTTAATTTCTGGGTGCTTTCAAACAAGTATCCTCAGTGAATTAGACTGTTAGGGACTCACCTGGGAGGCCCCTAGACATAGACTCATCCTGCTCTCATTTTACGGAGAGGCCTCAAGAGGGTAAAGCAATTTGCTGGTGTGAAAGGATAGGAAGAGAAAGTGGGTCCCCAGTCAGGAGAGTTAAATACGTGTCTCTGAACATCGTGTATGTGGTCACTGCAGTTCTTCCTCGCTGGAGTTTTCCCGATACAGTAAGAGGTCTTGTCTCAGGAGATTGGCATCCTATAATGAAAGGCTTCAGGATTTCAGGCCTAGAGCAGCAGATACAGGGAAGCATGGAAGGAACAAGTTTCTGTTTCTGAAGAATTTGATTCCCTCATTTTCCATTGTCAGGGAAATAGATGACCTGTGGTATTAAAAAAAAAAAAAGATTGCAAGATTATAGAATTTGACATTTTTTAAGCCAATAAAAACACAAAACTTCCCCACGTATGCTCACATTTTGATTCAGTTCTACTCCAGACATGCAAACTTCCTCACTAGTATATAAGATAGTATTAGTGTCCCTCAAGTAAAAACTCATAAATGTCTTTTAAGATGTAAATAAATGTAGTGCAAGAAAAAAAAGCAGACAGCTGTAGTTAGCTTTGATTCAGTAATTCCACTCCAGAATTTATCAACAGGAGCAAAAAGTTATCTATGATAGCAGTGCTAGATGCCTAACTAAGGTCTCGTTTAGCAATGAAATGGTACACCAGTGCTGTGGAGTTTGTGGCTTTTAAAAACTTCAGTAAGGAACATGGCAAAAACATGAGAAAACGTTTATACTCTGTTTACTACTGGAAGTGTGACCCCCTACCCAGCAGTGTATCACTGGGGAGCTGGTTAGAAATGCAGTGCTTGGCACCACTCCAACTGAATCAGTCTGAATTTTAACAAGATCCCCAGGTGAGCTATGCACATTAATGTTTAAGAATCATAAGTGGGGGGGGGGGGGGAACAATGCTAATTTATCATTATTCAAAAAAGTATGTCTTTGTGGTCAAGGATGGGAAGGTGCTTAGCAAAAATGATCAATAAAATAGTTCAAATGGAGATAATCCTTGCGACCCACACACAGTGCCTGGCCTGCTGTAAGTCCTCAATAAATGACAGCTATCAGGGAGGTGATACTGTTGTGGGCTATTCCTTCTCTTCCTTCCTCCATCCCTCCCTCCTCCTCCACCCTTTCTTTCTTTTTAAAGGTGTTCCTTCATGTCCTTGTTAAATCACATTTTAGAAACTGAAATGACAATAAGGAAATTAACATGTGTTTCGTTTTCAACCAGACATAAAAATTGGTTAAATTCGTGTTTTGCTTTTTGCTTCAGCTATCAGGGAGCAGGGAGCTAAATTTAATACTCAATACACTAATTCTGTTAGCCTAGCTTTCTGTAATATTTGTTTTCTTCTCTATGACTTTTATTTTCTATTTTATTAGGTTTTCCACTATGTCTCTTAAAATCACGTAAACTTCTTTCTGAAAATAAGGGTCCAAATGACAATAATGACTTCTAAAAACAGTCTGTTCTTGTTTGCCAGGCTCCACAAAAAGATGAGTTTATGAAACCACCTGCCTGTTTTAAATTGTTTCTTCTCTCCCTGTGCTTTTACCACTTCTCAAGACACAAGTAAAGTTAAAGGGTTCCTGTTTGCCCCTCAGTGAAGGTCTCAGATGCCAGCCAGCTCCTGCCCCCTCCCACCCCACAGCCACCCCCCTACCCCCTCTCCCCCTAGGCCCTACAGCCCAGCTTCCTGAGTCATTCTGCGAGGCCACAGCACTTCCAAAGGAACACAGACCACTCTCCAATCAAATTACGCACCAACACTCCTGTTGCTTCAGGCTTCCTCTGCGATAAAAAAAAAAGAGAACAGTATGTGTTTACAACCAAGCCTTGTTTTCAGGATAATTCCCTGCACACTATTCCCTCTCCAAACTAGTTCAAATTCCTCTTATTCACTCTCAAGAAAGCGTGCACTTTTTGTTCATAATGTTTATCAGCTTGTGATTCCATCTTGCATGATTGTCTCCCTTACTAGACTTAAGGTCCAAATGTAGACTTCCTCCCTCACTGTACCCCCTGGACCTAAAGGTGTCAGTGGGCACCTGGAGCACAGGTCCTATTATTGGCTGGGCAGATGGATGATATAAAGAGTGGAGGTACTGGAAAGACAGAAGGTGGAGAGAACTAACATTTATTCATCACCTAAAATATGCAGGTATTGTTGGTGCTTTATATACACTATCTAATCCTCAGCACAATCTTTTATTTTTTTATTGAGGTATAATTTACTAACATAAAATTTACTCATTTAAAGTATACAACTCAGTGGTTTTTAGTGTATTCACTACATTGTGCAACCATCACTACTATCTGCTTCTAGAACATTTTCATCACCCCCAAAAAACCCTGTGAACTTTAGCAATCACTCCCAATTCCCCCCTCTTCCCAGCCCCGGGGAAATACTAAAATTTACTTCCTGTCTCTGTGGATTTGCCAGTTCTGAACATTTCATATAAATGGGGTCATACAGTATCTGGTCTTTTGTATCTGGCTTCAATGTTTTCTTCCACACTATAGCAATTACCAGTACTTCATTCCTTTTTATGGCTGAATAATAACTCATTGTATGGATATACACATTATGTTCATTCAGTCATCAGATGCATGACTGTTATGCTACTATGAACATGTGTACAAGTTTTTGTGTGAACATATGTTTTCAATTTTCTTGTGTATATACCTAGGAGTGGAATTGCTGGGTCACGTGGTAACTCTGTTTAATCATTTGAAGAACTGCCATTCTGTTTTCTACAGCAACTGCACAATTTTACATTTTCTATAGCAACGTACGAGGATTCCAATTTCTCCACATGTTCATCAGTACTCATTATTGTTCATCTTTTTTGTTACAGCCATCCTAGTGGGTATGAAGTGATATCTCATTGTGGTTTTGATTTGCATTTTCATAATGACTAATGATGTTGAGTATCTTCTCATGTGCTTTTTGGCCATTTGTATATCTTCTTTGAAGAAAAGTCTATTCAAGTCTTTTGCCCATTTGGGACTTCCCCAGTGGTCCAGTGGTTAATACTCCATGCTCCCAATGCAGGGGGCCCGGGTTGGATCCCTGATCAGGGAACTAGATCCCGCATGCTGCAACTAAGAGCCTGCATGCCACAACTAAAATCCTGCACACGGCAACGAAGATCCCGCGTGCTGCAACGAAGACCCGGCGCAGCCAAATAAATAAATTAATTAAAACTGTACACTTAAAAAAAAATCCTTTGCCCATTTAAAAAATCGGGTTATTTTTTATTATTGTTGAGTTGTAGGAGTTCTTAATATACTCTGGATACTAGCATTATGATTATGATTTGCAAATATTTTCTCCCAATCTATGGGTTGTCATCACTTCCATGATGGTGTACTTCGAAGCACAAAGTTTTCAGTTTTGGGCTTCCCTGGTGGCGCAGTGGTTGAGAGTCCGCCTGCCGATGCAAGGGACACGGGTTCGTGCCCCAGTCTGGGAAGATCCCATGTACCACGGAGCAGCTAGGCCCGTGAGCCATGGCCGCTGAGCCTGCGCGTCCAGAGCCTGTGCTCCGCAATTGGAGAGGCCACAACAGTGAGAGGCCCGCGTACGGGGCAAAAAAAAAAGTTTTCAATTTTGATGAAATCTAGTTTATTTTTTTCTTTGGTACTTGTGTATTAGGTGTCAAATCTAGGAAACCATTGCCTAATCCAAGATCTAAGAGTTTTATAACTTTATATCTTACATTTAGGTCTTTGATCCATTTTGAGTTAATTTTTGTATATGATGTGTGGTAGGTGGCCCAACTTCATTCTTTTGCATATAGATATCTGGTTGTCCCAGCACCATTTATTGAAAAGACTATTCTTTTCCCCATTGAATGGTCTTGGGCACCCTTGCTGAAATCAGTTGGTCGTAGATGTTTGGTTTTATTTCTGGACTCTCTATTTTATTCCATTGATGTGTATGTCTATCCGTATGTCAGTACCACACCGTCTTGATTATTGTATCTTTCTAGTAAGTTTTTTGTGTTGTTTTTTTTGGTTTGTTTTTGTTTTTTGCTGTATCCCCTGCATCGACAGGCGGACTCTCAACCACTGTGCCACCAGGGAAGCCCCTCTAGTAAGTTTTGAAATCAGGACATGTGTGTCCCCCAACTTTGTTCTTCTTCAAGATTGTTTTGGCTATTCTGGGTCT
Source organism: Leucopleurus acutus (assembly GCF_964270905.1). Taxonomy (NCBI): domain Eukaryota; kingdom Metazoa; phylum Chordata; class Mammalia; order Artiodactyla; family Delphinidae; genus Leucopleurus; species Leucopleurus acutus. The sequence continues at coordinate 66,880,276 of NC_139153.1, read as the reverse complement.
CTTGCATTTCCAATTGACAAGCCGATCCTAAAATCAAAAAGCCAGCTGGGATTTTGATAGAAATTGCATTAAATCTGTAGATCAGTTTGGGGAGTATTGACATATCAGCAATATTAAGTCTCCTGATCCATGAACAGGGATGTTTCCATTTACTTAGGCCTTTTCTTTAAACAATGTTTTTTAATTTTCATGTACCTTTCATTTACTTTTTTGTTAAATTTATTCCTAAGTATTTTATTCTTTTTGTTGCTATTGCAAAAGAAATTTTTTAATGTCATTTTCAGATTGTTCATTGTTAGTGTATACAAATACATTTTTGTATATTCTTATATTCTGCAGCCTTGCTGAAGTTGTATGTTAGCTTTAATAGTTTTTTAGTGGCTTATTTAGGATTTTCCATATACAAAATCATGTCATCTGCTAATAGAGATAGTTTTTCTTCTTCTTCTCCAAAGTAGATGTCTTTTATTTCTTTTTCTTAACTAATTTTCCTGGCTGTAACCTCCAATACAATCTTCAATAGAAGCGACAAGAGCAGACATCCTTATCTTGTTCCTGAGTACAGTCTTGTGAAGTAGGTATTTTTTAAAAATGAGGAAAAACCTGCCTCCTACCCTCTAATGAGGGGAAATGAGGCTCAGATCAGAAAATGGATATACGGAGAACCCCCAGGCTACTCTAACCCAAGGGGGCTAGGCTCCCACCATCTGCAGTCCAGGAGCTGTCACATCTCTGCCCTAACCTGCCTTTCCTCCTTCCCCAAAAACTCATCATCCCCTTTGCTCCCCTGTTGTTCCTCTCTCCATCTAGCAAACTCCCCTGTTACTTCAAGACCCAGCCTCAGTGCCACCTATGGGAGGCCACACCTAGCTCCCCAAGCTGGACCAGGGCTCTCTCCTCTGTAGGCCCTGCGAGTGCAGGGGGACAGGGGGACACGCTTCTATCACAGACAGCCTCTGCCACATAGGTCCGTCAATGCCTTATCGCATGCCAGCCTGCAACCCTCCACTGGCCCTTGGCGTCTGCGACAAGGGCTGTGTTTGATCGGTCTTGGTGTCCTCACCCTTGGCCAGTGGCCAAACCTCAGGCACCTGGCAGAGAGGAAGACTCACCTCCCTGGGGTAGAGAGAATTACCTTGTCCATCGGCCTTATAGTCGTCAGGGAGCAGCTTGTCCTGGCGGTAGCCCAGCACAAAGGCCAGGAAGGAGAGGATGAGGGCGTCTCCAATGCTGAGGATGGCCAGCATGAAGGCCCAGCGGATGGTGCAGTGGCCCAGTGTGTATTTGCCGGTCTGCTCCCCACACATGCGCCGTACCTCACTTGAGTCCCAACCATCTGGGTAGACCAGGCAGCCAATCATCAGGCCTGTGGCTGAGGGGGCAGGAGGGGTACAGATGGTGTCAAGCTGGGTGTGCTCGCCTGCTGCCTCCCACCTTGCACTGCTGTCATCGTGTCACCTCCCTTCTTCTCTTATTAACAGCCTTGAGAGGCACAAGGGGCAGCTCTTGCCATCCTTCTTGTAGAACACGGGGGAGAAAACTGAGGCTCCAAGAGCTAAAGCTACTTGCCCCTGGGGGCCAGTGGTCAGGGGTAGAGGCTGAGAGCAGAGCTCCTCAGCCCTGGGAGGTTCTGCCACAGCAGCAGGTGGTTCTACCAGGCCCTCAGCTGTACCCCTCACTTTGGACTTGACGAGGCACCTGGCTTCAAAGTCCTCCCAAAATCTGGTCCCAGCCCAGAGAACTCATCACTCCTCAGATGTACATTTGTTCATACTCCAACATCTCTGAAATAAGTGTAATAAAGCTTTAGGCTACAATTTGATTAGAAGTATTTTTCCTTTTTACAGCACATAGAATAATGGTGTGTCCTACAACTCAGGTATCTTAGATTGAATGAATACAGGAAGTTTTCCAGCCCCATCTCTGGCTGCTTCCTTCATGAACCTTCCTTTCAATCAAACAGGTCTCCACACTATTACCCACTACGGAACAGTGCAGTTGTCCACACTTCCCTGAATGTGTTTAAAATGCTGATTCCCAGGTCAGGGTTGGGTTCAGGAATCCCTGTCTTTAACAGCACTCTTCTGGGTGATTCTCTCAACAGGAAAAGCTGGGAAACACTAGGGAAGGCTGCCTGGATCTCAAGCCCAGCTCTTTACTAACTAGCTGTGTGACTCAGAGCAAGCTACTTAAGTTTTCTTGCCTCAGTTTCCTCATCTGTAAAATGGGAATAATAATAGTATCTAGCTGTTTGGATTGCAGTGAGGTTACAATGAGTTAATATTGGAAAAGTGCTCAGAAGCTTGCCTGACACATAGTTGGCATTTCCTGAGTGTTAGCTAGTATGCCACACTGTGCTTTCATTGATTTAGCATTGACAGCCAAAAATTTCATCTTCCCTGCCTTCCCTCCACTACTCCCACACCCGCCCACCAAATTTCCACCTCAACTTAGCTGCCCAGACAGGTACATATTCCTGGGATGTGACTGGGGCAACCCAAGGACAACCACCAGGCAGGCAGGGGGTGCCTTCCTTCCCTTGTCTGTGCCACTTTCCCACCCCTGGCCCTCCTTTCACAGGCCTGGAGGCTCTTTAGTGCCAAAGCTGTGCCCTACCTGGGAGCCCCATGGAGAAGCACCTTGCTGGACCCAAAGTCACCAACCTGGGGCTCCGCTTGCTCTTGCAAGGAAGGTTAGCAGATCAAACAAAAGTACAACAAAGTGTAAAGATCAAGGATCCCACCTCCCCACCTAAATGTATCAACCGTCCTTGTTTTTTTCTAGGAGGAGCTCATTTACATACTTCTCTTATAGATTACAAAATACTTCATGTACCATTTTTCTCTCGACCCTTACCACAGTTCTGTGAAGTAGGCCATGTATTAATATCCCATCTTCAGATTAGAAGACTGAGGTCTCAGAAACTAAGTGAGTTGCCCAGTCATTTAGCAAGGGCAGAGCCAAGACCTGCTATCATGGCTCCTGACTTTCTTTACTTCAAAGTTAATTCCCCCAGCCTCCCAGACTGACATCTCTCCAAAGAGCCGAATGTATTTAGTGGTGACATTTTAGACTTAGTGACAAACAGGAAGATCCTTAGGATGGAGGAGGGGGACCCTCCTAGAGCTCTTTGGTAAAACCTGTGCTCTTCCCCACGTGGTGTGTGACAAGTCCTCTGGTACCTGGCATGGCCCCCTTCTCCTTCTATAGCACCTCCCTACAGGGGTTCAGAAAAGATCCCAGGGCCTCCGACTTGGAAAAACGTTGTTACTATGGGTGCCACAGCCCTCTAGGGGCACCCCACCCATCTACCTGGGCACAGCGGGGGTCCATCCCATTGTGGTGTCTCAGGGCTCTAAATAGAGGCCAGCAGGGTATTCTCAGGCAAGTTTACTTACCCTCTCTGACTTCCAGTCTCTCATCTGTAAAATAAGGATAATAATACCTGACTCGGAACAGGGTTATGAGGGTTACGCGTGACCATGTATAGAAAGTGCTTACTGCAGTGTCTGGTACATGGTAAGTGGCCAGTTAATATTAGTTGTTGCTATTATTATTGGCATTGAAGTCAGATGGAAGCAACCTCGATGGATGTGGCTGTCATTAGAGCTGTTTACAAGTATTTCAGGTACATAGTAGGATTATACTTCCTCGCCTCTCTCCCTTGAAGTTAGGCAAGTTCATAAAAATTCCTTCAGCCAATAAAACGTGAGCAGAAATGCTGTGTGCTTTTCCAGGCCAGAGCATTTAACTGCTGATGGAGACTTTCCAGAGCTCCCTTTCCCTTCGCAATGATGACAGCCAGATGACAGCTGACGCGCCATCAGCCTGGGCTCTGGAAGAGCCCAGTGAGAGCAGAGCCCTCCACTGATCCTCAGTGAGCGTGTACCATTATCAAGAAATAAACCTTTGTCATAAGCCACTAAGATTTGGGAGTTGTCTGTTACTGTGGCATCACCCCATCCATCCTGACTGATAAAGTTGTTTTGTGTTTTTCGTGTTTACTGAGCACCTACCATGTGTCAGGCACCGTGCAAGGTGTTTTCCATGTATTACAACATCCCATCCTTGCAAGAACCCTGTGATGGGGGTACTGTTGCTACCTTCTACAGATGAGTTTAATAGAACTCAGACAAGCAAATTGCCCTACCTGTGATTTCAGGATCTGGGACCACATTCTGCCTACACCTGGCATCCAGAAGCTCAATTAGCTTTGTTAAGCTACAGCCCCACGCTGCCCCGTTCATCAGTCCTCCTTCCCTTTGTTAAGCTACAGCCCCACGCTGCCCCGTTCATCAGTCCTTCCCTTTGTCAAGTTACAGCCCCACCCTGCCCCGTTCATCAGTCCTCCTTCCCTTCTGCTGCTCCCTTCCCTGGCCCCAGGCTTCTTGGCAAGGTTAAGCCAACTGGTTTAGGTCTCTTCAAATGGAGGAATCTCCCAGCTGCTGGCTGTGGGGCACACCTCCTCCTCACCCCTCCCTTTGGCTCATCTTCCCTTCCCCAGCACGGAAGAATGGAACACGACACCACCTTTGCTCTCCCCCAGCGTAAATGTTTCATGGGATGGCACCTGGCCACCTCTGCTATCGGTGTCTTCAGCTGCATGACCCAGTCAGGGTCTGACTCAAATGGCCTGGTGACCCCTCCCCTACCCAGGCCCTCCCAGCACTGCCTGTTCAGCAAATGGCACCTGTTGCAGGAGGCTGGGGGAGTGGGACAGTGGAGAGAATGGGAGAGGGAGGGTTGTGTTTCCAGCATCCCATAGCTCTGATATGGAGGACCAGCTGGCAAGCGTGCCAGGGTCCATTCTACTCCTCTTTGTCACAGAACTGCTAAATCTTCATTCTCCCTTCTTCCTCCCCACTGTCCACTGAGACTTGCCTCATCCCTGCCCCAGCCTCTCCCTCATCATATAGACGGAGTACAGAGAGAGAGAGATGGCAGGGGGATTGGGGAGGCAGCTCTGGAACCAGGTAAGTAGCCTGAGTACAAGATTCAGAGTCGAAGGTTCTGTCCCTCACTACCTGTGTGCTAAAAAACAAGTTACCGGCTAAGAGCCTCTTCTGTAAAACAGGAGGAAAACCCACCTCACTGTGTCATGATGAGGCTCCTCCAGATGATACATGTGAAAGTACTTTACAAATCATTACACTTATGTAAATGTGTGCCTCAATAAAAGATGTCTTTGGAATACAGCTAGTTCTTGGGACTCACTGCCTTTATTCTATTGCCTTTGTTGCCAGATGATCTGCTGTAGCCTTGGCTAAGTCTTATCTTCTCTCTCAGTCCCAGATTCCTCATCTATAGTTGGGGGGAGGATGCTATAGCTCTCTAGGGTCCCCTCCAACTCTGACAGTCTTGAGTCTACATGTTTGGTTGTATGGGATTCTGATCCCTATTCCATTCTCCCTGTTAACACTGCTTCTCATTCTAACCAATGATGTCAAGATGATTTCACTCTAGCCTTCAGTCCCTAACAAAGCTCCTGGACGTTTCCCTAGTATGGACAGTCTGTGTGTGGTCCTTGGAGGGACCAAGGGCTGCAGGACAAGGTCTTAGGCATCCTTTCTGGGCTCTAGAGGAGAGCAGGACCAGCTAGCCCAAGGACCCAGTGGCCTGCCTGGGGCCAGGAGCAGGAAAAGGGGGACAGGGAAGGCCTTGCCTCTGAACACCACCAGTAGCCACCTACCCCACATAGTTCTAAAAGACCCTATTCCCCTCCCCCATCACAAAATATCACTTCCACTTGCTGCCTCAAATGCTCACAATTGCTGCATCAAGTATGGAATCCTATAATTAGGGAACAAAGAGCTTCACTCTACCATAAGTGACTTGCTCCTGGGAAAATCATTTCCCCTCTCTTGACCTCAGTTCCTCATCTACAGGAAGAGGAGGTTGAACAATTTGATCTCTAAGGCCTTTCTGGTCTCAGCCATCCTAAGACTTTCTAATTACTCTTCCAAGGCATCTGCAGGGCATTGAGTATGGCTGCGCTATAAAGGAGGACAGCTGAGTAGGAGGCTCAGAGACTCCACAGAAGGTGGGCCCCTGCCTGCCCTCCCGCTATCCCTCCTGCTATTCCTGCTCACCCGCAGCCAGCTGCATCCATGCGCAGATCTTGTAGACAGTGGCCGTGTTGCAGACAAAGAACAGGCTGAAGCAGATGATGGAGCCGATGATGAGGAACATGGCCAAGGCCACAAAGAACATGGCAGTCTTGAAGGCTCTAGAGGGGATGGAGGAGAAGTCCAGCGGGCCACCCTTGCAGATAAGCTCAGACGACAGCACGTTGCCCACGCAGTAGGAGAAAAGGCCAAAGTAGCCTGCCTGGGGTGTGCTGACGCTGTCACCTATCCAGTAGGGCTGGATGAAGAGCGCCATGACCAGCACGGAGAAGCAGATGGTGAGTGTGCCCCACATCACACCTACGGCCCTCGAGTTCCGCACATAGTTGGTATGGTAGATCCTGGCTGCCTCCTGGGCAGGCAGCAACTTCACCATGGTGAGGGCACTGGGTCCTGGGCTGGGGACTTGTGGCCTGGAAGTGGCTTTGCGGATGGATGGAGGCCCGGAAGTGGGTCACCCCTCAGCCAGGTTTGGAGAGAAGGCGGAGGTCAGGGCACAAGGTAAGGCTCCCTCCAAGGTAGAAAAAAGAGGACTAATAGGACAGGGAAGATGACCTTGGCCTCTTCAGGGAAAGCTTGTCCAGGTGCCTGTGTCCCCTCTTGCTCTAGCCGGGCTGTCTCCTGTCTCCTACCTCCTCTCAAACCCGCCGTGGTCTCGGGCCTGCTGGCGCCGCCCTGCCCCGCCCCCAATGCCAGCTGAGAGCACCAGAGAGCTCCGCCCCCTTCGCGCGGCCCGGCTCCTCCTCCCTCCCTCCTCCGAGAGCATTGCTTTCAGCACCGTGGCCAGCGCCTCGGGACTCTGGGCAGAGATAGGTGCAGAGCGGCCGACCTACTCACTGCACACCCCCGCCACTGGGAATCAAGGCCCCCCTTCACCCTCCTGAGCAGGCAAGGCAAGAATTGAAGGCGTGAGGCTGCGGTTGTCACATTCCTCTCGCTTGGTTTCCAGCCGCAAAAGCGATTCTTGAGCGCAGTCCGTATCCCATCCCACCGCTCCCTGGCTCCCTAGTCATCCTCCCGGAACCTCCAATACCCCGGAGGCCAGCAACGCCTTCCGGGTCACTGGTTTCTCGTCCCTATCACTCAATCGACAATTACTAAGAGCCTATTGTGTACTACGCCCTATGTTGGAGGATATCTTCCCTCAGCAAGAACCATAGAATAAAAAGGACAGAGCCCCTGCTCTCAAGGACCGTGAGGTATTTACATATATGTAAATATATGTGTATTTGCAATGCAGACTGATAGGGTGATAATAGAAGCTACAAAGTAAAGAACAGTTCTTATGAGCCTTCTCAGACTTTAACATATGCTTTTTGTTCAATACAATGTCTTTCTCCTCTTGTTTATATTTTTGTTACCTATTTCTTTTTTTAAATTTATTTTTTATTGAAGTATAGTTGATTTACAATGTTGTGTTAATTTCTGCTGTACAGCAAAAGTGACCCGGTTATACACATATACACATTCTTTTTTAATTCTTTTCCATGATGGTTTATCCCAGGACATTGAATATAGTTCCCTGTGCTATACAGTAGGACCTTGTTGCTGATCCATTCTATATGTAATAGTTTGCATCTACTAACCCCAAACTCCCAGTCCATCCCTCCCTCACCCCCCTGCATATTTCCTTTTTTCCCCTCTTTTTCAAAATATCTATATTTTTCCTGAATTTTTAGGTAAATACATGATTAGTATATAGAAAAATTCAAGAAAGTTACATAAAAGAATAAAAATCACTCATAACCCCAAACTGGGAGCTTTAGGCAGGTCTGGATTTGAGTCAGCCACTTGTTAGCTAAGGATGTAACTTTCCCAAGCCTCAGTTTATTCATCTATAAGATGGGGATGATAATAGTATCTGTCACATAACGGTTAGGTAAAATAACATATGTAAAATGTTTAGCCCAGGGCCTCACATATAAAAGTGCTCAGAAATGTTTATTAGTATTATTACTATTACTATTGTTATTATTATTACCTCTGTTAACATATTGGTGTACTTCCCTCCTCCTGGACATACTGCTTTACACAGTTGGATAATAATGTACACGTATTTAGCATCCAATTTTTTTCTCACATTACTAGTTTTTCAAAAACATGATTTTAGTCTTTATGTAATAATTGTTTAATTATTCTCCCCTTTGGGCGTATTTTGACAGTTTCCAATTTTTCACTATTAAAAAGAACCTTGCATTAAACATATTTGTGCTGTTACCTATGTTTCCTCTTCCTCTTAAATCTCTGGTTTTGTGACCAGTCTTTGCCATCAGACTGGAAGTTCATCAAGGCACGGCCTGTGTCTCCACCATCAGACTGGGAGCTTCCCCAGAGTAGGGGCTGTATGTTCCCCCATTCAGAAAAGGCCCTAACCTGGTGCCAAGCTCTTAGGAGCTGATGGACATTCTTTGTTTGGCCTGACCAGCAGAACTTCCCCTGCCTCTGAGAGAAGGCTCTCTTGCTTTCTGAGGTTCTGGTGGGATAGCCAATCACAGGGCGCACAGACCCTAGAGACAGGTCTGGGTGTGTGACCCAAGCTAAGCCATCAGTCTCTCTCTAGGGAATCTGAATTGGTGGTGGATTGACATGAGGAAAAAAAGGTATTGTTTAGTCAGGGCTTGGCAACGTCCTCAAGAGATAATCCATAAACTCCTGCTACTGGGAGCTTTAGAGCCACCTTGATTCCTGCCCCGCCCAAGACAGGTGGCTCTGTTCCATCTTCAGCTCTGTGACTCACCCACTATCTTTCCATTTCCTTCTTTTTTGCTTTCATTAGCTAGAGTAGGTTTTCGCTATTGGCATCAAAGAGTCCTAATCTGGGAAATTCCCTGGCAGTCCAGTGGTTAGGACTCAGCACTTTCACTGCAAGGGCACGGGTTCAATCTCTGGTCAGGGAACTAAGATCCTGCAAGCTGTGAGGCCGAATAAAAAAAGAACCCTAACCTGATCCAAATATTAGCACCAGAAAGGGAGTTTCAGGCCCAGACTTCAGACAAAAGACTCTGATATTCCTGTTTATGTCTGGAGTTGGGAAAACCGCAGCTCATGATACGGAGAGGAGAAGCAGCTAATCAAATTATCAGCTGCAAAAAATAGGGATCATGTGCCCTCTGGGGGTCAAGTTCTGCGGAACTGAGTAGCTTTGGCCACAGACAGATTTAAAGGTAATGAAGAAATCAGGAACACAGAGTAGGGTGACTGCTTATAAAGGCAATGAATAATGTCAAGCGAGACAAGCCCAGTTGTCTAGATTATTGATTCAAGGAATAAAATGAATTGCAAGACCTTTATGTGCAATGGCTCAAAGAATTCATTAAGTCTTGTTGCTAGAGGGCATAGGAGCCTTAAAATAAGATTCAGGTGTATGAAAGGACTGAACTGCAAGGCCTTTAACCCACCCCATGCTCCTGAATGGTTAGACCAGATCACCTCAGGAACTGGTAGAATCCTCACCTCGGCCCCCTGACCCTTGAGCTAAAGGGTAATATACTAGGAAGAGCTAAGCCAATGCCCCTGGTGCTCCCTCTCACTCTCCAAATAATAAATCAAAAACAGTATTATGTGCCCATGGGAGCTGTAGAAATCAGTCACTATCAATGCCTGGAAACGTGCAGGGGTGGTGGCTCCTGTCTCTAGTGGACCTTTGTCACATTGGTTTTGGTTTTGGCTGACCAGCCTCCTAACCTCCTTCCTATGTGCGGGTGATACCCTGCTGTGTGGGTCCTGCGGGGGGATGTTGAGCCTCTTCTCTCACTGTGGAATTGAAGCCCCTTCCCCGGCCTGCTCTAGAGAGAGCATGCTGGCACCAGGTAACGATGGATTGCTGTGGCATGACATCCCACCCTCCATGGGAAGGTCCTGAGGACAGCAGGGAAGGGAAATATTCATGGGAGGTAGAACTTCAAGTGCTGTAACTATCTATCCCCAAAAGATCTATCAATACATCCTAATCCCCAGAACCTATGAAGGTTACATTATTTGGAAGAGGGTTCTTTGCAGATATAATTAAATGGAGGATTTTGAGATAAGGAGATCCTATCAGATTATCTCGAGAGGGGGTCCTAAATCCAATGACAAGTGTCCTTCTAAGAGACACAGACAAGAAGACAAAGAAGAAAAGGCAGCATGCCTATGGAGGCAGGGACTAGAATGATACAGCCAAGGAAGCTGGCAACCACCAGAAGCTAGAAGGGGTGGGGAGTGGATCCTTCCCTAGAGCCTCTGCAGGGAGTGCAGCCCTGCTGACACCTTGATTTCCACTTCCGGCCTCCAGAATTATAAGTGAACACATTTGTTGTTTTAAGCCACCTAGTTTGTAGTAATTTGTTACGGCACCTCAGGAAATGTACCAACCCTCCTGTAAGGGGAGAGGGCCTAAGGTACAGATGAACACCACTTTGTGGGCAGCAGATAATGGACCGGTCATATGGTCATTACCTTAGAATAAGTTTGGAGAGTTAAGTAAAAGTCTGGGGAAAGGGAGTCTTCAGAATAGGGGCACAAACTAGAGAGTATTTGGGTTCAATGGGAATGTACTCCAGAGACCTGCTACTACAGAGTCTTTTAACATCAGTTGGACAGGATGATTCACTCTGTGAATGCTAGCCAGCCTCCTTCCTCAGCACCCCCATTCCAATCCCACCGTGCACTGGCTCAAAGACCCCTAGCAATGTGTCCACGGTGGGACAGATGGAGACTGTGGATGAATCTTCCATCAAAGCCAATACAGCCAGTCACTACTGGCCCCCAACAATATCAACAAACGTTGAGCTCCTGGTATGACATCTGTAACTCTCAAAACTCAGTAATAAGAAAACAAGCAACCCATTTAAAGATTGGATGGCAAAAGATTCACACAAATACTTCTTTCAAAGAAGATACATGGATGGCAATTAAGCACATGAAAAAGCACTCAACATCATTAGTCAGTAGGCAAATGCGAATTAAACCACACATACCATTATACACCAGTGAGAAAGGCTCAATTAAAAACAAAACCCCCCAAAACTGACAATGTCAAGTACTGGCAAGGATGTGGAGCAACTGGAACTTTTGTATGTTGCTGGTGGGAATGCATATTTGTTCAGCCACTTTGGAAGACAGTTTGACGTCTCTTAGAAATGGAAACCAACATTTGCCGTGAGACTCAGCCGTCTCAGTCCTGCGTGTTTTTCTCAGAGAAACGAAAACTTGTGTTCACACACACACAAAAACATGAATATGTGTAGCAGCTTTATCCATAATTGCCCAAAACTTTTCAGAAATAAACCAAATGTCTTTCAGGTGGGAAACGACAATGGACTACTTCCAGACAATGGACTTCCACCCAGACAATGGACTACTACTCAGCGATAAAAAATAAGTAGCGACTGCAACCTGCAACAGCATGCCTGAATCTCAAAGGTGTTAAAAGAAGCGAGACACCACCCCCCAAGAGAAATATATACGAACTGTGTGATTTCATCTATATTACATACAGAAAAGGCAAAACTATAGGGAAATAAAACAGATTTGTGGTTGCCAGGATCTGGTGGTGGGGTTGATTATAAAGGAATCGTACAAGGGAGTTTTTTTTTAGGTGATGGAAGTGTTCTGTATCTTGGTTGGGGTGTTGGTTCCATGATGTATGCGTTTGTCAAAACTCATGGAACTGTATATTATAAAGGGTGGATTTTCTGTGTCAATTATACTTTAATTTTTTAAAAGGGGGGTTACTCATGTTGGTAGGGTACCAAATCCTGACTGTCCAGGGGAGAGAGTGTGCTGTTACACAAAGGGAACAGAGAGGTATGTGTAGAACATATGCATGGGCTGCCTCCTCTTATTACCGTGTCCAGTATAAAAAAATTAATGGAAGGAAGAAACAAATTAATGAAGGCTTCAGTAAGCCAACACAGGGTCAGGCCCATCAAGGGCCCAGATATCTCAGGGCTAGAAGGTCTGGGTCACTGTACAGCATAAAGAACCCTGATCAGCAGAGATGCTGGCTGAGAGCAAAAGGAACAGGATGGGAGATGGAGGATGAAAGTCACAAGCACTGTCTACAGCCACATGGTGCCTGAAGAAAGGAGGACTCTAGAGACTTCCCTGGTGGTCCAGTGATTAAGACTCCGTGCTTCCACTGCAGGGGGCATGGGTTCCATCCCTGGTTGGGGAACTAAGATACCGCATGCCGTGCGGCGCAGCCAACAATTAAAAAAAAAAGAGGACTCTACTGTCTACCCAGATTTTCGTTCTTGATGTGTCATGTGCATATTTATATACCCTACTAACTCTCTTTTCTTTGATGATGGCTAACTTTAATATTTAGTCCCTGAGCTGTAGAATACTGAGATGTGATTGTGACCAAACTAAAAGAGGGGTGACATAACACAGACGTCCTGGACCTAGCACTGGAGTAATGACTGATGACACTTTGGGCCGTCTCCCTAGCTTTCTTCAGAGGATGGTTGTGATGTGTTTGAAGGGAACACTAGCAAGGAGTGAGCATTATAAATTATGGGAAAAAAAGAGTTCATGTGTTTGTTGACCAGCGAAGGGAGGGGCCGTGCTAAGAGAACAGAGCACAGATTTCAGCAGGACCAGAAGGCTGAGGTGGGACAAGGGACATCTTCACAGCAGCCATTGAGGGCCCAGAGGATCAAAAGGACCCCTTCCCCTAATTCCTGAAGCCACATAAGCTTCACTCCACACTCAATCCGATCTTGGTCAGGAGAATGGGGTGGTGAGGGGAACCCTAAAGGCTGAGTATTGAATTAAAGACTGGTAAACTGAAAGTCACTGAATGTCTCATTTCCTACCCTCACCTAAACAAAATAGAGACTGGATGGTCAATGTAAATTTAAAAGCTAAAATTATTGCACATCCCAGAAATCCTTCCCCTTTCTTTTTTTTTTTTTTTTTTTTTTTTTTTTTTGCAGTACACGGGCCTCTCACTGTAGTGGCCTCTCCCGTTGCGGAGCACAGGATCCGGACGCGCAGGCTCAGTGGCCATGGCTCACAGGCCCAGCCGCTCCGCGGCATGTGGGATCTTCCTGGACCGGGGCACGAACCTGTGTCCCCTGCATCGGCAGGCGGACTCTCAATCACTGCACCACCAGGGAAGCCCCCTTCCCCTTTCTTTGGTAACAAAAACTCACTCTCTATTTGGAGAACTGCCCCTCCCCTTTCCATCCCACTCAGGGCTCTGCCCAGTACAGATCATGAGTAGGGGTCTGGAGGACCCAAACTAAGTCAACCTGAGTCTCTTGATTGGGAATTTGAATCTTGAGTGGATTCCCTGTCTGCTCCACAAGCTGACTCCAGGGCTGTCGCACATCTGACCTTGATCCAGAGCTGTGAGCCCCTTCCCAGAACTGCGATGCCTGTGTTTGTGGCTTATGTAAAGGGAATGTGTTATAGGGGAGTTTCAGGTCCCATAGGGGCAGGAATGCAGCAGCCATGGGAAGGGTGTGTGTGTGTGTGTGTGTGTGTGTGTGTGTGTGTGTGCAAGTATGTGTAACCAGGACCTGGAAATCCATCAGCAAGTCAGGGCACGGCTGACGCTGCTTCTTCCCAAATGGTGAATCCATTCTTCCTCCCCTCTGCAGTCCAGCTTTCTCCATGTCTTCATCAGCACGTCAGAAAACTGCCTTCCTGGGCTTCCCTAGTTCCATGTTTCAGATCAGCTTGAAGGCGAGCTGGTGGGCACAGGCCTACATCCCAGGAGAGGGCCTTGGGTCAGATGTCCATTCCTTGTCTAGTCTGTCCAGTGGTGGGATGCAAAGACAGTCTCATTTACTAACATGGCTGCCAGAGGCCCGTCCTTGTGTGTCTGGGGTGGATCTTGGCGAACGAAGACTGGGTGACACCCAAGAGGAGTTTGCCACATCTCTGGGTCTACAGCCACTGTGGCCCAACCCCACTGACCAGGAGGCATGACAACACCCATCCCTCACCATCCCAGGTGGTAGGACTTGACCAGGGAGAATTTTGTCCCCTTTTGTTTGTTTGTTTTGGCCGTGCCATGTGGCTTGCCGGATCTTAGTACCCAGACCAGGGATGGAACCCATCCCCCCTGCTGTGGAAGCGCGGAGCCTTAACCACTGGACCGCCAGGGAAGTCCCTGTTTGTTTTTTAATTGAGATGCAGTATCTACATTACATACAGTAAAATTGGCTCTTTTTTGAGGGTGAAAAACCCAAAGCAAAACACTCTTTACATTGGAGAAAGGGTGGTTAGACCGTATGAGGTTTTGGTCCAAAAAGTCCTTAATTACATCTTGCTTACATTTTGGAAGCACAAACGTTGCCAACGTTCTCTTTGCTATATTCTTCATTTGTAATGGAAAAATCTCCATTCTTTGTCCTCTGGGAAGGTGGCCATGAGCTGCTGGCAATACTAGGACTGATGCAGTTTCATAGCTTCAATCACAGATAGAAACAGCTCCTCGGTTCCAGTTTCTTCCCAGGCCCCCTAGTCTTGACTTGTGAGAAGGGAACAGAAGGGTGGGGAGAGAAGGAGGGGTCAGGATGAGCTCATGGGGAAAAGTGGTTTTAAACACTGAGTTCCCTAAAAATAAGAGAAGATAGCGCTCCTTTAATCAATGGCATTTCCATGTCTCTGGAATTGGGTGGGTTTCTCTTATTTTGAGGGTCTCCTGGCTGGTTCCTCCAGCTGCTTCTCTCTACGCCACCCTCAGTGCTATAAGGGGGAGTGACAGGGGGTGGCTACACAGGCTGAGCACCTACTGTGTGCCAGGCACTTCTATGGGGTTTCACATACACTGTCTTATTCAATCCTCATTTTACTAAGAGCTATCAACCTCTTTGCCTCGATAAAAAAACTGAGGCTCACAGAGATTACAAATGTAAATAACTTGTCCAAGGTCACGTAGCTAGTTATGGTGAGTTTTGAAGCCAGGATAAAGGCAACCCAGTCTGGGGCCTCCCCAGCGGGGCCGTCTTCCACCTCTGGGTTGGGGAAGGGGTGCTTTGCTACAATGAACAGTCCTTCAGGGAAAGCTGCTCTGGTCCCACAGCTGAGCACACTCAGGCAGCTGTGCCCTTCCCAGCCTTCAGCCCAGGCCATCAGAGGCTCACGAGACCCTCAACCTCAGCCAGGACTAACGACGGCTCGTGCCCGCACGTGGCCTGGGGTGGGGGACGGGGTGAGTGGAGCATTAACTGAAGTGGTGAGTCTTTAATGCTGGAATTGCACATGTTAAATGAAGTGGAAAGGAACGGGAGAGAGTCGCTGGAGAAGGACTTCCTAAGCGCCCCTAAATCACTCCTGCAGGCACCCCCGGTGGGAGGGTGGGAGGGCGGTACAGGTCGCAGGGCTGGTCGCAGGCCCAGGGCACCGGCCCCACCTGAAAATCCCCGAGGGGCCTGGGAAGGTTGAGGGTGGGGAAACTGGGCCCCCTCCTCACGCGAGCCTGATACTGCCACATACCTGGGTTTGGGTGAGGTCAAAAGCATGGCCCAGACTGGGGTGAGGCAAGAGAGGTGTCTAGGATGCAAAATTTAAGGACGTGCTCACACTCTAGGTGTCTCAGTTGCCTCACCCTAGTCCCAGCCCTGCCACAGAGCTCAGGGCGCCAGAGGTGAATACAGCAGCGATGGCAGCTAACGTCTACTGCTCATGTGCCAAGCCCTGTCCCAGGCTATGTGTCTTATGTATACAACATATGTTAATTCACTCAACTCTCACACCTCTTATCAGTTGACAGATAAGGGGACAGATTCAGAACAGATAACTTGCCCAGCTAATAACTCGTACAGGTAAAAGTGTCCCAGAGTTCCCACTCTTAACAATGCTGCCGTATCAGCACCCCCCGCCCAACACACACACACACACACACACACACACACACACACACACACAAGGCACCAGGTGCCAGGTGGTGCCCAGCTACCTTATCAGGACCCACCCCAGCAGATTGGCCACAGCTGGGTCTCTGCCCACGGCAGGCCCTGCGGGACTGGGAAGGTGGGTCACGTGTGGGTGAGGCCCCTTTTATAGCCCCACCACCCCCTCTGGCTCTGTCTTTTGCCACCTGACCTGCCGGCCACTACCTACGCCAGCTGTGCCCACTCATCATGGAGAAGGTCCTCGTCCTCCTACTCCTTGCCCTCGCGGTAGCCTATGCGGTCCCCGACCCCCGGGGAATCATTATCAACCTGGTAAGAGGGTCTTCAGGGCAGGAGTCATCTGAACCCCGAGGTGGGAATTCTTTTTAAGCTTGGATCTTGACCTCTGGGTGGGTCAAGTTGTCCCCACGTGGGGCTACCCAAGGGCTGGGAGGTAAGGCGTCTCTTCCTTTACTGCCCATTCCTGTCCCACGCCCCTTCCCCAGGGGCCCCAGAGAAGGTTGATCGGCACGGAGCATGCTCAGAGCAGCGGTTCAACCTGGCTGAGAGCACTTTATAAAATTCCAGAGCGGAATTCCCTTGCAGTCCAGTGGTTAGGACTCAGCGCTTTCACTGCCACGTTTCCATCCCGGGTTAGGGAACTAAGATCCTGCAAGCCGTGGCGCAGCCAAAAAAAAAAAAAAAAAAAATCCAGAGCCCTGGGCTCCTGCCCCAGAAACTCTGGCTCAGAAGGTTCAGTAGTTTAAAAAGCTTCCCCAGTGATTCTGACTTCTGACCTAGCCTGACCAGACCAGCTCCAAATGCCTCAGGAATACTTCCGTATTTAATCCTCATAAGAGCCACGTGAGATAGGTACTACTCTGATCAACCCCATTTCCAGATGGAAAGCTGACACAGGGGAAGATTCAGTCACCTGCCTGAGGTCACACAGCTGGAAAGTCTTGAGCAGGGGTTGGCGCCCAGGCTGGCAGGCTCCAGAGCCAGGCTCTCACCACTGCCCACGCTGCCTCTCCACCAAGGGCACAATTGCAAAATCACTTTGGGTTAAGAACTCAGTTCACAGGTTCTTAACTCAGGGCCATGCATGGACTCTGAGGGTCCGGGATGCCCCTGAGATTTATTTGTAAGAGTCTGTGGGGGGAGGGAGGGAGGAGTTTTCCAGGGAGAGAGGGTCCTCAACCTTCACAGGCTCCTTGAGGGATTGGGGGACACAGAGGTTTGGAGACCCTGTTTGCGGGCCACAAGTGGCCATTCCAGATGGGAACTCTGAGGCATAGGGTGGGCCAGTGACTTGCCCAGGGTCACCCAGGGAGTTGGTAGCACAGCCAGTCCTAGAAGCCAGGTGTCCTGTCCCCGGCCCGGGGCTGCTTCTCTGGCACCACACTGCCCGCTTCTCACGTGGGTGGATGGGTGGTCGGAGTGGGAGGAGAGGCCGCCAGCCCCAGGGGTTGGATTCCTTCACACATGCCTCCCCCAACCGGGTAGTGTGTGGCGAGGTGGGGCTCTGGGTGGAGAAGGGATCAAATGGAGGGGGGTCTGGGCTGACGGGCTTCCCCTGGCAGGAAGAGGGCGAACTCTGCCTGAACAGTGCCCAGTGCCGGAGCAAGTGCTGCCACCGCGATACCGGCCTGAGCCTGGCCCGCTGCGCACCCAAGGCCAGAGAGAGCAGCGAGTGCTCCGCCTTTGTGAGTGCCGAGTGCCGGGGCGGGGTGGCGGCGGGGAGGATAGCTCCGAGGCGGAGGGCCCTCGAGGCTTGGGGGGCGGGGGGGGGGGAATCAGGGAGGGGGCTCCGTCTGGACACGGAACGTTGAGATGAGAGGGAGGTCAGCAGGCTTCAAAGCCCTTTCCCATCCCATCCCCTCTCTTGACCCTCACCACGGACCAGTGAGATGGGTGGGGCAGCCATCTGTTATCCCTGTTTCATGGATGGGTAGCTAGAGGCTTCCCAGAGACAGCAAGTTAGTAAGAGCAAGCGAGCCACACAGCAGAGACCAGAACCCAAGTCCCCCAGGCCCACAGCGGCCCCTGGGGAGGCAGTCAGGAGAAGCACCATCTGAAAGAGGCAGGGCAGGCGATGCCCAAAGTGGCTCCCACAGCCTGTGACTCCACTGGCTCCGTATCTCTGCAGACCCTCTATGGGGTTTACTACAAGTGTCCCTGTGAGCGCGGTCTGACCTGTGAGGTGGACAAGACCATCGTGGGCTCCATCACCAACACCAACTTTGGCATCTGCCTCGATGCTAGCCGCTCCAGAAAGTGAGGACACTCACCCAGGCTGGCACGCCACAGGGCGCTCGTCCTCCACCACCTTTCCCGGCACCTCCATCTTCTAATTGGATTCTTGGCAATTAAAGCCCCTCTTGCAAACCTTCCCCAGGCTCCTGGATGTTCTTGCTGAATCAGCGTCTTCTTTGATGTTACGTCAAGCCTTTCGCCCCATCAGGGCAGGTGTCCTCCTAGAAGGAGGAATGGGTCTGGGGCCAGGCAGGATGGGACTGACAGACTGGAGACAAGGTTGTGCAACAGGCCCAGCCAGGCTGGGAATGTTTCCATTTCTTCGTCTTCTTCTTTTTTTTTTTTTAATTTATTTAATTTATTTTAGTTTCGGCTGCATTGGGTCTGTTGCTGCATGAGGGCTTTCTCTAGTTGCGGTGAGTGGGGGGCTACTCTCCGTTGCGGTGCACGGGCTTCTCACTGCGGTGGCTTCTCTTGTTGCGGAGCACGGGCTCTAGGTGCGTGGGCTTCAGTAGTTGTGGCATGCAGGCTCAGTAGTTGTGGCTCGTGGGCTCCAGAGCAGAGGCTCAGTAGTTGTGGTGCACGGGCTCAGTTGCTCCGTGGCATGTGGGATCTTCCCGGACCAGGGCTCGAACCCGTGTCCCCTGCATTGGCAGGCGGATTCTTAACCACTGCACCACCAGGGAAGACCTATGTTTCCATTTCTGAGGAACAATCACACCTCCCTGGGAGGCCCTCATTGCCCCTCAAGTTCTCAAGCAGACAGGCACACACACACACACATCTCTGGTGGGGAGTTATAATGGCCCATCTTCTTTGCCCTGCATCAAAACTTACCAGTCCCCTCTCCTGGGCTCTCACCTCTTTTCTGGGCCAGACTTTCAGATGTGACAGCTAGCTGACACAATCTGTGTGTTAAGGGGTCAGACCACAAACAATTGCTATAGGCTTACTCTGTGCTAGCAAATTCTCACAATGACCTTGGGAAGGAGAATTCATTGTCTCCACTTTATAGATAAAAGAAACTAAGGATCAGAGAGGTTAAGTAACTTGCCCAATGTCATGTAATTAGAAAAAGTTGCCACTAAACCCATCCAACTCCACCTCCTACGCTTTCTACAATTCCCTGTTCTTTCCTAATTATACATTCTAAGACAGATGGGTGGCATTGTAAGGAATTTAGTTTTGACTTAATACAAAAATTTTATACCCCCTGGAGCCATCAAACCTGGGTTTCCTTAGGCAGTTCTAAGGTGCCGGTCACTGAGATGTGCAAGTGGAGGGTCACTGACCCCTCGGTGGGGATGCTGGAGTGGAGATTCACATAAATGAGGGAGAGTGATAATGAAATTGAGATGCTCTCCCAGCCCCAGGATTCTGTAGTTCTGGGATAATGAATCCTTAGAGTAACCATTAGGTTTATGAGTTAAGACTGGATTCAGCTGTAAGTAACAACAACAACAACAAAAACCCAAGTAATTATGACTTAAACAAAGGGGGCATATGTTGGGTTGGCCAAAAATTCATTCGGGGTTTTCCATAACATCTTACAGAAAAAATACGAACGAACTTTTTGGCCAGCCCAATATTTCTCAGGCATGAAGAAGCCTAGAGATGGAAGTGCCGGCATTTGTTTGGGTGCTGGCAGACCTGCAGGTCTCTTCACCTCCTCTCAGCAAATGCCTTCACAGCAGCTCCCAACGTCAGATCCTCTCACCATGTGCTAGGAAGCCTTGGGTAGAGGCTGGGTTGGGGAGGGGTGAGGGCAGAGTGCTTCTCCTGGGGTACCTTCTTATCTTGCCCTAACGCCTCCGGGCTGACGTCTCCACATCTCCATGGCTACAACTGGGTCACCTGACCACCTCTAGCTGCAAGGGAGGCTGGGAAAGCAAAGGGAATGGGATTGCCATGACTGGCTTAAACTAATTATGATCCCTCTCCAGGGCTGGGCACATTACTGCCCAAATAATATTGGGGTTCAGAAAGGAAGCGGGGCAATGGCTGCCAGCAAACATTGAAAGTTCTTTATTGCAATGACTGTGCATCAACCCTCCCTCCTTGTTCCTCCCCTGTTGGGGGAGGCTCTGGGGACCAGGGACAGGAACACACAGTTCTGGGTAGGCACAGGAGTAGGTGGAGGAGAAGTGGGGGGAGGCAAGGAAGAAAGATCATCAAAAGAAAGTTTCCTTAACTGGCTTCTTTTTTTTTCAATTTTCTTACAATGGCCGTAGATGATTTTAAACGATTTCTCATTCTTCGGAAATATACGAGTCAGGCCCTGCTGGCAGGGACATTCGTTATACAGGCCGAGGAATGTCTGGGAAAGGCGAGACTTTGACCTCGATCTTGGGGGTTGCTCTGCCCTCAGCCCCGAGGGCCAGCCCCCACTTTCACCACAGCCCAGCTCTGGGGCCCATCTGCTTGTGCACAACAGAGGAGCCTGGGCATAAAGACCTCCACACCCAGCTGCTCAGAGTCTCTGGTCACCTCCTCCAGGCTGACCCCTAGGGTTGCTAAGTGTTCTCTTCACTCCATCCCTGGCATCACCTTTCCCTTGTTAACCCATCTGCCAGTCCTAAGTGGATGAACACTGAGAGGGAGCCCCATCTCAGCTCCTTAAATCCTTTCATAGGTAAGTCAACTCCCCTCTCCTGCACCCTCAGTTCAGAGGCTGCCTCAGCCCACCTCCCCCCAGGAGGCCACGGCAGAACTCCTGGGGCTTGGGAGGACGGTGGTTAAGGCAGAGGTAGAAAGGGTGAGGGCCAGACCTAACTGTGCCCATTTACAGTGCTACTTTCAGGGTTTGCTAAGATGACCCCTCAAGAAAGGGAACTCATATTAGAGAAAGAAGCATCGCTATGCCCCATGGCCCCCCCATCCAGGATTCCAAGCCCCTGGAGTGGGGACCCACCTTGGGTCTGTCCAAAGGCTTCCCCAGCAGAGAATTCCCGGGTCATTTCTGCCGCCCCCCCCCCAGCCCCCCGGCCTTCCCTGGCCTCTGGGTGTGCCCAGGCTCCACCTTCCGTGGGTTCCTCCCCCTCAACTCCACCGGGCACCGACACCCACCTCCGTGTGACACGTGCCGCCCTCGGACCCCTTTAAGGAGCTGTGCGACTGCGGCAGCATCCACTCGTGCACTTGCCCGGGAAAGCAAATCTCCCCAGTGTCCTGCGGGGAGACGGCTCCACCGCGGGCCCCCGCCTGCCTCCTCCCACACGGTGCCCTCACTTCTCCTCCACCCGCTGGGCTGGGCAGTCTCTGGACGGGGCCCCGGGGCATCTCTGCGGCTCGGGGCGGGGGGTGGGGGTGGGGGGTGGGGGGGGAGGACAGAAGGCACCCGCAGGACCTGACTTGTGCCTGGAGGGAACTAAACAGTTTTGGAAGGTTTGCCCTTAGTGTCCCCAGAATAGGTTACGTCTCCTCTGGGTGAGCCAGACCTTCCTGTCTGCCACTGCACAAGCTGCTCTCCTGCAAACTCTGACTTACCCTTTCAGCTGAGTTTGATTGTCACCTACACCCCCCTAAACACACACACACTCACACACATCAACGGCCCCTAATGCTGGGGCTTATGACGCCACCCATCATCCCTCCATCAGACATTTTCAATAGTCTTTCAACAAGCAAATACTGAGCACCTACTGTGTCCAGGCCCTGGAGATACAGCTGGGAACAAAACCAACAAATGCCTGCCCTGCTCAGCACGCCAGGCCCCGTTAGCTCCACCTGCCTGCTTCCCTCTCCCATCCCGGCTGCGGCCTTCCTGGACACCTAGCCAGAGCAGTCCCATCACCTGGGTTTACCATGTTCACAACACATCTGACTCTCTGAAATTATCTTCTTTATCTTGTTTTTAAATTTTTCTCTCTCTCCCTCAACTCCAGGAGGGCAGGGATTTTTGCTCTCTTGTTCACTGCTGTATTTCTTAGATGCTAGGACTAAAGTCCTCACACACAGTGGGTGCTGAATGCAAAACTGCTGAACAAAGGAGAATATTGTAATGTTCCTTTGATCTCTCTGACCTCATCTCCTATTATTTCCATTCTCTCTCACTCCTATTTTCTATTCCTTGAATATGCCAGGCAAGGTCCCTCCTCTAGACCTTTGCCCTGACTGTTACTCCACCTGGACTGCTCTTTCCACTGCCTGCCTGGCTCCCTTTAGGAAAGGCCTCACACCCTTTAGGTCTTTGCTTAAATTCCCATCGTCAGTAAGGTCTTCCCTGAGCACCCTCTCCTCACACCACAACTCCTGAAGCCCCTTCCTTATTTTCTTTGTCCTCAGGTGTTGATCACCTGGAATTACATTAATATTTTACTTATTTGCCTCCTACAATAGAATGTCAGCTCTCCCAGGATTTTTGTGGCTTGTTCACAGCCCCATCACTAGCACCTAGAAAAATCACTTACATGTAGTAGGTGCTCAATAAAACGTGTGGAGGAATGAATGTCTGTCTCTCTTACCAGATGTGAGCGAGCCTGGGATGGGAGTGCTGTGTTGTGTTCATCTCTGCAGTGACAGCACCCGGCAGCACCCCGGCACAGCTCCCATGACTTCGGTGCGCTTTCTTTGTCCCCCAGACATCCTTCACCCAGCACTCCCTGCTGTCCCCCACTTCCAGTTTTCACCCACATGAGGCTCTGTGCCCACCCACCCTCCCCAAACAACCCTCCCCAAACAAAGTCTTAGGATGGTGGCAGATGGTGTGCCCTCTACGTTCCTTACCAAACTTTTGACTTCTCCCTGGAAAAAGGAGCCCCCAGTGAGGAGCAAGAAAAAAGAGAGGAGGAAGAAGATGACCAGGAGCGCTGCCGCCACGTCAGGGACCAGAGGTGGTGGCCGTGCCTCTAAGGTCCAGCTACATACCCTGCATCTGCAATGTGAGTGCCATGTGACTGAGGCCTGGAGGGTGCGTAATGACGTGTGATTGCCCAGTCCTGGGGTTGACAGGGAGATGCCCGCAGTGCCAGTTCCCAGACCAAAGGGACAGAGGAGCAAGCAATGGGGATAAAGCTGATGTTTCCCAAGAACCACTGCTGCTTCCTGGACCGTTTGCTGTGCTCATCTTGCTGCCGGCAGAGTATCTAGTCTGTGTGATTGGACTCTGGCACCGGCGAGATCTGGGTTCGATCCCAGCTCTGCTGCCTACGGGCTGTGTGATCTTGGGCAGCCTTCTTAACCTCTTTGAGCCTTGGTTTCCCCTTCTGCAAGATGGGGCCTAATAAGAGTACATCACAGGGATGATGCAATGCTTAAATGAAATAGTAGATATTTTGCTCTGCATGGAGTAGGCACCCAATAAATAGAAGCTGTTATTAGCTTTGCAGTTAGAAGGATCTCAAAAGACTCTCTCATCCAATCCAATTGTGTATTATTAGTAACAAACAGCATTGTGAATATTTGTTTTGCAGATGAGGTGACTAAGGCCCAGAGAAGCTGCCAAACCTCCCCAAAGTCACAAAGCTATCAAGTAACAGAAGATTAGACTCTGGTTTTCGTCTTTCCACTCCCTTTCTCCAGAGGCTTTCAATTAGAATTTCAGTAACTCCCTCTCTTGAGAAAATGCAGTGCGCCAAAACGCATTGCTGTAGGCCTTCTTGGCGTGCACAAGAGTTACAAGCCCAGGACGTTCAAAACACAAATGGTGAGTGGGTTTTGGCAGCGGATGATCAGAACAAAGTGCCTAGGTCTTGGGAGTGGGAGCGGGTGATAATGCTGCGGGCAGAGCAGCAAGAGACATTTTTACACATATTAGTCACAGTAGGTACGGAAATGCTGTGGGAACAAACTGTCCAGGAATCACAGAGGCTTAACACAACACAAGTGGATTTCTTGCTGTGAGTCAGGACGCTCTCCGGGGCCACTGTCCTCCCTGTGGTGACTTAGCAATCCAGGCATCTCCCAGCAATAGATCCTCACCTTGTCACCCAGCTATTGCAGGGAAAGAGAATGGGAGAACTCACAGGTTTCCTGGGTGCCTCACAGAGGGTGAAATCACCCCCTTACCCAAAATTGGTTTGGATGTTGGAATGGATGATGCCACACATACCCAGACAATATGGAAATGTTTATTACTAGAATAATGGAACTTTCTGGGGACGGCAGCACAGGTGCAAGGAGGTGTGAGTGGCAAGGATGAAGGGGCGGGTGGCTTTGACTTTTACTGCGGCTGGGAGATGGGGCCAGGGTGAGGGTTCCCTGAGCAGGCTGGGATTTGTGTGGTTTGCACCTCCCACCAGCACCAAGGGAGGAAGCAAGTGCTTTTAGCAGCTGGCCTAGATGTGGGGCAAAAAGGGAGTGAGAGCTTGAAAGCTGTCATTGGTCAATCATCAAAAATGGAGTCTTCCTTGGGAATTCCCTGGCGGTTCAGCCGTTAGGGCTCTGAGCTTCCACTGCAGGGGGCACGGGTTCCATCCCTGGTTGGGGAACTAAGATCCTGCAAGCTGCCTGGCATCGCCAAAAAAAAAGGGGAGTCTTCCTACCTAAGCGTAGACAAGTCTTTGCATCGGTCTTAGCTGTATATTTCTAAATGTGATTCCTCAGGCAAAGGGAAACAAAAGCAAAAATAAACAAATGGGAGAAGATATTGCAAATGATATATCCAATAAGGTGTTAATGCCCAAGATATATAAAGAACTCATATAAACTAATAAGGACCTACCGTACAGCACAGGGAACTCTACTCAATACTCTGTAATAGCCTGCATGGGAAAAGAATCTAAAATAGGGTGGATATATGTATATGTATACCTGATTCACTTTGCTGTACACCTGAAACTAACACAACATTTTAAATCAACTATACTCCAGTAAAAATTAAAAAAAAAAAAAACTCATACAAATCAACAACAACAAAACAAACTACCCGATTCGAGCTGTCTACCAGTACATCGATAGCTCTAGGTCCTGGGAGCCAAGTTCCCCTGGCTTGTTAAAATAATAATAAAATGTTTTGTGGCAGTGAATTGCTCCCACGGTACATTCTCCTTTCTTTTTTTTTTGTTATGTTTTTTATTTTTTTTGCGGTACATGGGCCTCTCACTGTTGTGGCCTCTCCCGCTGTGGAGCACAGGCTCTGGACGTGCAGGCTCAATGGCCACGGCTCATGGGCCCAGCCACTCTGTGGCATGTGGGATCCTCCCGGACCGGGGCACGAACCCGTGTCCCCTGCATTGTCAGGCGGACTTTCAACCACTGCGCCACCAGGGAAGCCCGGTACATTCTCCTTTTGTCCTTTAATAATAGAACCCCCCAAGCTTTAGCTGGGCACACAGATGCCCACATGAAAACTACACTTCCCAGTCTCCCTTGCAGCTATCTGCAGCCATGTGACTAAGTTTTGCCCAATCAGATGTAAGTGAAAACAATTCCTGTGGCCTCTTGGTCATGCCCTTTTAGGAAGACTGAGCTACTTGCTGTCCCTCTACCCGCTTTCTTCTAACTGGAATGTGGACACAGCAGTTATGGTGATGCATCATCTTTGACATCCTGGGGCAGAGCTTCTTGACTAGTGTGTCTGGAAATGTGGATGCCTTCTGCCCTCAGGAGAGCCTCTTTAAGGCCCCAAGGCCCTTCTACTCTCACCCCAAGGTACTATACACATATGATGTTTCTGTGTGTGCTGCGTTGTAAAAAATTAAGGGAAAAAAAAAAGAAAAGGAAACAGTGCAGCAGATGGCTGAGCAAGAGGGCGGAAGGAGGTGGAGGCGTGGACAATCTCACCCAGCATGAGCCTCCAGCCAGCCTCCCCCAACTACCAGATGAGAGAGAAAGCATCTACCTTGCTTAAGCCATCATTAGGATAGGTTTTTGCTTCTGCAACTGTAAAGTTGTATCCTAAATAACATAGATGGTTTGGACTTGGAAATGATCTTACTGTCTAATCATAGGGAAATAGTTATGTAAATATGGGTCCACATATATAATAAAATTAGGCAGTCATTACTGTTTGAAAAAGTACTTTGGTGACATGAGGGAAATGATTGATATATAATGAGACAGGAGAAAAAGCAATTTCTGATTTCTGCGTGAGGCAAAGGATCTCTGAGTTACACTGTGGTTATGTCAAATGAGGAGTGGTGGGTGGGTCCAGGGCAAGGTAACCCCCAGGACAGACTGGACTGGGGGTAGAGTCTCGGTGTTCCAGTCTCAGTGTAGAGTCTCAGTGTTCCAGTCTGACCCAGGAGAGTGGGTCCAGACGTCAGAGCTGAGGCCACGCATCTTCCTCAGGATCTGGCCAGGAAAGGCGATGGTGTTCTGAGTCCTGACTGTGTTGGTGACCTCTTGGCTGGGGAGACACCAGGTAAAACCTGCACCCACCCCCATCGGAATAGTCCCAGAGAGGCTGACTCCACCTTTGCACCCTCCCACATAAGCCAGGCTAAGTCAATCGGCTAATTCCACCGCAATGATTGGTTCAGGGTTGAGCATGCCGACTAAGCAAATCCAATCAGAATCGATCTCAGCACGTTTGCTGAGAATTTTGAGACAGATGTTTCCTTTCTCTGGGAGGCATGATTGGCATATGTGACGTGGATTTGTGGTTAAGAGCCTGCCCTGTGGAGCAAGACAGCCTGGATTCAAATCCCAGCCTCACCCCTACTCGGAACCTTTGAGAAGGGTACTTTGAGCCTCAATACCATGTTTGTAAAATAGGGATATTTATAGTACCTACTATAACTGTTGTGAGAATAAGAGGAGTTGATACAGATAAAAAAGCACTTTGCTCAGTGTCTGGAACATAATAAGTGCTCAATAAATCTTAGCTGTTATTATTATGTGACACCTGGAACTTTTGCAGCTACTGGCAAGGAATCCAGCCTGAGGGCCATGGAGCTACTGGATTCAGCCAGACCTGAGGACAGGCTGCTGCTGTACTTCTAGTTCCGACCCCCAGTGAATTCCCTCAGCATCTAGACCAGTTTGGGTTGGTTTTGTGGATAACTGCAGCAGAAAATACCCCATGGTGATAACCCATGGTGAGACCTTGGGCAAGTCATGTAGCTCTCTGAGCCTCAGTTTCTTTATCTTTATTTTATTTTTGTAAAATGTATTTCAGGGCTTCCCTGGTGGCGCAGTGGTTGAGAGTCCGCCTGCCGATGCAGGGGGACACGGGTTCGTGCCCCAGTCCGGGAGGATCCCACAGGCCGCGGAGCGGCTGGGCCCGTGAGCCATGGCCGCTGAGCCTGCACGTCTGGAGCCTGTGCTCCACAACGGGAGAGGCCACAACAGTGAGAGGCCTGTGCAAAAAAAAAAAAAAAAAAAAAAAATTGTATTTCGTTTTAGTATAGTTGATTTACAATGTTAATTTCTACCATACAGCAAAGTGATGCAGCTATACATATATATACATTCTTTTTTCATATTCTTTTCCATTATGTTTTATCACAGGATATTGATTATAGTTCCTTGTGCTATACAGTAGGACCTTGTTGTTTATCCATTCTATATATAACAGTTTGCATCTGTTTATCCCCAAATCCCAATCCATCCCCTACCCACTGTCCCCTGTCCCCCCTTGGCAACCACAAGTCTGTTCTCTATGTCTATGAATCTGTTTCTGTTTCATAGATAAGTTCATTTGTGTCGTATTTTATATTTCACATATAAGTGATATCATATGGTATTTGTCTTTCTCTTTCTGACTTACTTCGCTTAGTATGATAATCTCTAGGTCCATCCATGTTGCTGCAAATGGCATTACTTCATTCTTTTTATGGCTGAGTAGTATTCCATTGTATATATGTACTACATCTTCTTTATCCATTCATTTGTCCATGGACATTTAGGTTTTTTCCATGTCTTGGCTATTGTAAATAGTGCTGCAGTGAACAGCATGTATCTTTTCAAATTATAGTTTTCTCTAGATAAATGCCCAGGAGTGGGATTGCAGGATCATATGGCAACTCTACTTTTAGTTTTTTGAGGAACCTCCATACTGTTTTCCATAGTGGCTGCACCAATTTACATCCCCACCAACAGTGTAGGAGGGTTCCATTTTCTCCACACCCTCTGCAGCATTTGTTATTTGTGGACTTTTTAATGATGGCCATTCTGACCCGTGTGAGGTGGTACCTCACTGTAGTTTTGATTTGCATTTCTCTAATAATTAGTGATGCTGAGCATCTTTTCATGTGCCTGTTGGCCATCTGTATGTCTTCTTTGGAGAAATGCCTATTTAGGTCTTCTGCCCATTTTTCGATTGGGTTGTTTGCTTTTTTGTTATTGAGTTGTGTGAGCTAGTTTCTTTATCCATAAAATGGAACTGATGATATTAGAGAACGTGGAGAGATCAATGCACCAGGTCACTTTCCCACCACAGGCATGGACATTTTTGCATTTATGCTTCACACGCATTCTCATAAACACTCTCTCAATGATCTCCACCCTCATGTTCCCCTTGAAAAGCATTCAGATCCCCCTCTCAGTCCCCCCTACCACATACCCATCCGTGAGCACCTCAACATACTCCCTCGAGGCACATTCCTCAACCGTGCCCCTCCCACATAGCCCTCCTTCCCAAGGCTTGGCCCTTCCTGGATGCAGCCTCTTCTCACCCCTACACCCCAGTTCCCTCCTGCAGATCCGCCCTGAGGCCACCAGGCCTCCAGACAGGGCCAAACCCCATGGGAAGCTCTATCATGCCTCCTGTCTCCCCTTTCAGCTACCCCCAGACTGGAGCAATCCCTATCCAGTCCCCTCTCCCAGGAAGTGCAGACAGAAGCCAGAGCCAGGAAGTGACTTTAATGTCTTTTGAGCAAGATGGGCCCCCCCGCAAGGAGGAGAGGGAGGGAGGGGTGGCAGTGACCAGCCTGCATCCTCTAAATCAAATGGCACCGGCGGGTACAGACTGGGTCCTTGTGTATGCAACTTAAGCCTACTTGGTCGGGGCATATGATGTTCATGGCGCCCTTGGTCTGCGGAAAACAGGTAAGAGAGTTGAGAGTTACCAAGGTGCAGGAAAGAAGGGGGTTTAAACTCCTTGGGGAGCAGAAGCAAGATCATAAGTGATGGAGTGAGACAGATGTGAGCTGTCAGCTCTACAGCTGATAACTTTGTGACCTTAGGCTTCTTTGTCTTAGTTTCTGCATCCGTCAAATGGGGATAATAGTAGTAACCTCATTTGTTATTTTGAGAAAATAGACAAAATAAAGTAGATCAAGTGCCCATGATGAAAAGATCCTCTGGCCACTTCAGCTGTAGACTTAGGCAACAGGAGCGGCCTGACTGGCTCCCTGGGCAATGGCAGCTCCCCAGACAGGGAGATGGAGGCTGAGCCCATCCTCCGTAGAAAGATTTGGGCCCAGGGCCAGAGAAAAGGCAAGCAAGAACAAGATGTACAATGCATTCTGCTCCCTGCATTTCCAACAACCATGCTCCATTGAGCACTGTCACTGCCATGACCATATACTCTTCCCAACAACGTGGTGGGGTGGGTACTTTAACCCCATTTTTCAGATGAGGAAACTAAGGCTCAGAGAGCAGAAGTGATCTGTCCGAGGTCACAAAGACAGGGGCTGGAAAAGCCAGCGTTTAAACTCAGGTCCAATCCCAAAACTGTGAGCCTGCCACGGCAGCTCTGCTCAAGAAACTAGGTCATAGCAGCAGGGAGGTAGGGATGGGTTGAGAGGTCTTTTCCCACCTGCTTTGCTGCAGTGATGTTAGGGTAGAGATATTCATTCATGCAACAAACATTTGTTGAGCACTACTGTGTGCAGGCACTAAACTGGGTGGGTAGGGGTTCAAAAGTGAATATGTCTTAATCCTTCCCTTGCAGAGCTCTGCCCAGTGGCGGAGGCAGACAAAGGCAGGGAAGTCAGGGAGATACATGCTCTGCTGAGGGTCTGGGTCCCAGGAGTGTCAGAGCTCCAAGGAGGGAAGTCTTCTCAGAGGAGGTGGCTGGAGTTGTTATTGCAGGACGATTAGGAGTTTGCCAGGTGGAGAAGGGGGAAAGGCTGCTCCAAGGAAAGGGTAAAAAAAGCAGGTGCAACCACATGGGTTTTTTAACCCACCCCCACCCTACATACCAGAAGGGGCTGCCCCACCCGAGTCTCACTCGGGGCAAGCACATCATGGTTATTCTGGCCCTAGGGACACAGAAGGCACACCGTGGTCCAAGTTGATGAGACAGCAGTCGCTGTAGCACTTCGAGTGGTGGGAACACCTAGCCCCGTTCGTCTGTGGGGACCGGCCCTAAGTCACCAGTCTCTGGCAGCGTTTGTGTGTAGGGGTCAGGGGGGGTCCCTGACATTGCCAAAGCCCCAGGAGTCCAGAAAGAGAAGCCCTGAGATGGTCACCCCACCTCCCACCCACCCCCGGCACCCCTCCAGCAGTACTCAGAGGAGCAGGGGGAGAGGAAGGGTGGCAGTTTAGTACTTTTCCCTCTGCTTCTCCTCTCCTGGGGGCCTCCCTCAGCTCTGTGGGTCCCAAAGGGTGACCTTTGTTGGGGGGAGAAAATACTCCCAGATCACACTTTAGTGGGGCGTGGGCGGGGGGGAGCGGGCAGGACCCAGTGTCCGGGAGCGGGTGTTGGGAGGGAGGGGATGGTGCTGGTTATATAAGGCCACTTTCTTTCCCCTCCAGAGCCACCAGGGAGGTGAAGCAGGGCTTTGAAGTCCTTTGGGAACCTATCAAGCTTCCAGCCTGAGAAGAAATCGCCAATATGGGGTGGTTCCCCCATCCCCCTCTTCTCTCTCAAAACCCAACTGGCACCTTCTGGCTAGACGATGATACCTCGACCACCGCCCTCTGCTAGAGTGGAAGGTTCCAAAAGCTCTCTTGGCTCACCTTTGTAGACCCCTTTTTAAATTGCGGGAACGCGTCCCAGCAGGGGAGCAGCATCGCCGGGAGTACCGCGAGGGCCGCGGCCATGCGCTTGGGAAGCGGAAGTCCCGTCGGGCTCCGAGAGGCTGCGGGGATAAACCTTCCCGCTGCCACGTGACCCGGCGCCCCCAGCGCCCGCCCAGGGCTGGGGGCAGAGGGTGAGGGAGTTAATGGTCACAGGCCACTCCAGAGCGGAGGCCCAAACCAGCAGAAGCCCTTTCTAGCGCCCAGGAGGCTCCCAGGCCCCGGCGAAAGGATGGAATTAGGAAAGGCGCTCCTATGAGACCCTGACTCAGGCGTGGACCGGCCAGATGATCGATTTTAGGGGCCTAGGGCCATCCGTATGTATTACTTGCAAATTAAAACTTAAAACTGTAAACTAAAACTTTATTTTCAAAAATTATGCAAAATTTATATGCTGAAATGAAACAGCTTGCTTCTTGATGTTCTGACTCTCTCTGCCCTTCGCTGCACCAAATTGCCCACCACCCCACCCACCCTGACCTTTTGGACAAGCCAGCCCCGCCCTCTGGTGTTTTTCATACCCTCACAGGCCCAGACACGTCCTCTGTAAGAATCAGGAGGCAATGGGAATTCCCTGGCGGTCCAGTGATTAAAACTTGGGGCCGCTGGGTTCAATCTCCGGTGGGAGAACTGAGATCCCACAAGCCTTGGGCTGCGGCCAAAAAAAAAAGAAAAAAAAACAGGGCTTCCCTGGTGGCGCAGTGGTTGAGAGTCCGCCTGCCGATGCAGGGGACATGGGTTCGTGCCCCGGTCCGGGAGGATCCCACGTGCCACGGAGCGGCTGGGCCCGTGAGCCATGGCCGCTGAGCCTGCGCGTCCGGAGCCTGTGCTCCGCAATGGGAGAGGCCACAACAGTGAGAGGCCCGCGTACCACAAAAAAACAACAGCCAGGAGGTAAGACAAGATGACCTCTAAGACCTAGACGTCTTCCAGGTTTAAGGAGTTAATTAACTGTCAAAGAATTTGTAAATTGTATATAATTCACCCACCTTAGTATGGGGGTGAGATGGAGGGGGTGAGGAGAGGAAGACTGGGAAGGAAGAGGGTTCAGGGAGAGCTGCAGGTAGCCCTCAGTGGAACTGGGGGAGGCAGGCCTTCCGCACCATTTCCCTCTGGATGAAACTCGCACCTCACCCCACCCTTGGATGCTTCTGCTTTTAAATTTTTGCTAGTGAGATCACTCTGTATGGCAGTCTCTAGGTCCATCCACGTCTCTGCAAATGACACAATTTCGTTCCTTCTTATGGCTAATATTCCATTGTATATGTGTACCACATCTTCTTTATCCATTCCTCTGTTGATGGACATTTAGGTTGCTTCCATGTCCTGGCCATTGTAAATAGTGCTGCTATGAACATTGGGGTGCATGTGTCTTTTTGAATTATGGTTTTCTCCAGGTATATGACCCAGGAGTGCTGGGTCATATGGTTGTTCTGTTTTGAGTTTTTTAAGGAACCTCCATACTGTTTTCCACAGTGGCTGTTATCAATTTACATTTCCACCAACAGTGTAAGAGGGTTCCTTTTTCTCCACACGCTCTCCAGCATTTATTGTTGAGAGACTGTCATGCAGAGTGAAGTAAGTCAGAAAGAGAAAAACCAATATCGTATATTAATGCATATATTTGGAATCTAGAAAAATAGTACAGATGAACCTATTTGCCAAGCAGAGACACAGATGTAGAGAACAAACATATGGACACCAAGGGGGGAAACGGGGGGGGGGGGTGAATTGGGAGATTGGGATTGACGTATATACACTACTATATATAAAATAGATAACTAATGAGAACCTACTGTATAGCACAGGGAACTCTACTCAATGCTCTGTGATGACCTAAATGGGAAGGAAATCCAAAAAGGAGGGGATATATGTATACGTATAACTGATTCACTTTGCTGTAGAGCAGAAACTAACACAACATTGTAAAGCAACTATACTCCAATAATAAAAAAAAAAATTTGCTCGTAAGAAAATATCTGAGGGGCCCTGACTTGAAGGGGGTGCTATAGACTGAATTGTTTCCCCCCTTCCCCAAATTCATATGTTGATGCCAGATCCCCCAGTGAGATGAGATTTGGAGATGGGGCCTTTGGGAGGTAATTAGGTTTAGATGAAGTCCTGAGGGTCCCCTCATGATGGGATTAGCACCATCATAAGAAGGGACACCAGAGAGCTTGCTGTCTCTTCCTCTCTGCTGTGTAAGGACACAGAGAGACGGCAGCTGTCTGCAAGCCAGAAAAAGGGTTCTCACCAGAACCAGACCATGCTGGCACCCTTATCTTGGATTTCCAGCCTCCAGAGGTGTGAGAGGTAAATTTGTGTCGTTTAGGCCACCCAGCCTATGGTGTTTTCTTATGGCAGCATGAGCTGACTGATATAGGGGGCTTAGGTCTTTTCTCTAAGATAACAGCTCCCACTGAGCTCAGGGGGTTTTGTGTCCATGAGCTCTGTTAGCCCTCCCTGTATTAGGGTACTTAACAAAGGCTGTCACAACAGAGAACTCTTGAAATTTCAGTGGCTTGGTACCATAGTGCTTTATTTACCAGTCATGTAAATTTTGATGCGGGGCAGGAGACCTTTCTCCCATCTCATAGCCTCACCGTCTGGAAGAGTGGCCTCCAAGGTCCTTATGGAAGATGGAAGAGAAAGATGAAGGAAGCACATGGATCCCTAAATGCCTCAGCCAGGCCTGACACATGCCTCTTCCACTCAGAGACCATTGGCTGCAACTAATCATGTGACCTCAACCTTCTGCAAGGGAAGCTGGGAGATTCAAGTCCGGGAATATTTAGTGCATACTGTCGTTTCTGCTGCCCATGTTACAGCTGAGGAACCTGAAGGCTCAAGGTAAAATAACTTGCCCAAATAACGCAAGTAAGTCGCAGAGCCAGATATAAACCCAGGGCATTCTAGCTCCTGAGCCCAAGCTCTTCCACTGCCCCTGCCCCGCACTGCTGTGGGTGGCCAGAAGGCTTTGTCCCCTAAAGGGATTTCTATCGTCATTAGTTTCCCATCCGCAAAGCTCATTGTGAACTGGACAGGAACCCCAGGGGATAATAATTCTTTGTGCAGAGTAACGTACTTCCCTGAGGTATTTGTGAGGGGTAGATAATTGGTAAATAGTGTCTAAGACTGCTCAGGAAAGGGGCAGGTGTGGGGCAAGAGGCCGATGGCTGTGTGTCAGGATTGGCAGGTTGAGATTCTTGATTTGAGGACCAGGGGCCCCAGGGAGGTTTGTTGAAGGCCCTGAGTGGGTGGTGAGCCCCTGAAATTCTAAATTCTATGCAAAATACCCTTTTTCTTTTTTTTGTTTAGGACAGAGGGCTACATTAGCCTCAGAGACTAGTACAAATCCTTCATATTTTTTCCTTTTTAAAAAAAATTTTGTTGAAGTCTAGTTGATAGAGCCTTCATTTTAAGGTCAGGAAACTGAAGCCCAGAGAAGGAAGGGACTTCCCCACGTGGCTGAACAGAGCCAGGTCTGGACCCCAGGCTCCTGACTCCAAGTCCTCTTCTTCCTGTACCAGTGGCCTGTTTCCCAAATCCAGCTGGCGCTGGTCACAAGCACAAATCCAGGACACCTGTGCTGTGTGAGGGGGTGGGAGCCAGATCACCAGATCACAGTTGCTTCACAGACAGAAGATGATAACTGCCATTTGTGGAAGCCAAGGCAAAAGATGGTCCTGGGAAAGACGGGCAGATAGATGAGCTCACCTCCCCTTTCTGAGTCCTCTGATGGACTCAACTCACTCCCTTCTCTGGTACCCAGCTCTGTGCTCACCTGCCAGCTC
The DNA here is from genome assembly GCF_964270905.1 of Leucopleurus acutus. NCBI lineage: Eukaryota > Metazoa > Chordata > Mammalia > Artiodactyla > Delphinidae > Leucopleurus > Leucopleurus acutus. The sequence goes on along the minus strand of NC_139153.1, from coordinate 66,845,425 downwards.
CTATTTAAGAGGATAAAGAAAGAGCACTCAAAGCATGATAAGTATTTGTCTAACAAGTAAATTATGAAACAAGTAAATCACTAATAGTAGAATTTCATTGACCAAGACAGGGCTGTAGATTATACAAACAGGTTTGGCTGCAGTAAAAAAAATCACAGAACAAATGGATTAATGTAAGATAGAAGTTTGTTTCTCTTTCACATAGCATTCCAAGGATATGCAGTCCAGGGCTGATATGGGATCTCCACAGTCTCAGCGGTCCAGGCTGCTGGAGTTTCATTGCTCTGGCATCTATAGGTATTGCCTTCATCAGCCTGGTCAAAGATTGTCTTATAACCTGTTCATATTTCAGGTTGTGGAATGAAGGATGGGGATGAGGGTGGGGAGGGCCTGACTGCTTGCTTTAATATTCTCCACTCCGTCGGTCAGTCATAGTCACATGACTAACCCTAGCTGCAAGAAAAACTGGGAAATACAGGGTTTATTTTAGGCAGCCATGTGCCCAGATGATCTAGCAGTCTAAGGTGTGTGTGTGTGTGTGTGTGTGTGTGTGTGTGTGTGTGTGTATTTGCCAGGTTGTATGCTTTCTAATTCCACAAGTTATACACACACACATGCCCAAGAGTCCTGTCTCTAATCTCCTTAATCATGCAATTGCCAGTCCATGTTCTGTCTCTGATATTTGATATTTGACTCCAGCATCCCCCCCCACCCCCGAATACAAGTATCCAGGGTGATATGAGAATGGAGAGGCCTTACAGTAAGGATTCATTTCCCTTTGTCATTCTCTCTCAGTCCAGACTGGGCCACAGTAGCCCACAATTTACATACATTCCTTGGAAATAAAAGAAAAATTGCCAACCGTGTGCCCAGAGTATGACACTGAGCTGGGCAGTTAACCTTGATGGTTTCCAGTGTAGGAGACAGGATCTGTTACATAGCACCTCCTGCCCCTTTTCCATTGATGGTACCTCCAGCCTCGGGGTATTTTCCCTGAGGTTCCATCTAGAGGTCAAATCTTGGGAACCAGCTCACTGCCTAGGAAGTAGCTGAGGTTCTCACACTTGCTCTGGCAGCCCGGACCCTGCGGTGCTCTCTGTAGAACACCAGGAAGTGGCCAGAGATGGAATCCAAGCTCATGAACGCAGCTCTCTTTCTCTGCTTTCCTTCCCTCTTTTTACTCTATTGTACGTATCTAGGTCACAGCATCTCGAACAATAACCCATAACCTATTTTAAGAAATCACATTTCTATGTTTTTCTATTATTATTTGTTTGCTCCTTGCTCATTCATTTTGAAATCTGTTACTCATCAGCAGATAAGCTGTAGCAGGTGCCAAACGTTTAGGCGAAAAATACTTATTCATTTCTCCCTACCACTTAAAGAAAGACAAGCCTTACTTAGTTTTGACTATGGTAGTCCTCTGTCCAGCTCAAGGAAAAGAGATGTTCTAAGGTGGCAGTGACTGAGAATCTCTGGGGTAAGGAGCTGGTTTGGAGGAAGGGAAGACAGTTGAGAGGAACGAGAGGACCTTCCAGGGTGGGGTTTTGGTTCATCGTTTGGCTCTGTGGAAGCAGGTGTCATGGAGGGAAAAGGCTCTCTCCACCCACTTCTTGTTTGTCTCAAAGAAATCCACGTTGTGTTCCCGGACATTCGAATGGCCATAGTTACTTATGGGCAGGGGTCATGGGCATTAAAGGTCCCACACTTGAGTGTGGCACTGGTGATTTTTTTTTAAATTTTATTTAGTTATTTATTTTTTGGCTCCGTTGGGTCTTCTGGCTGCGTGCGGGCTTTCTCTAGTTGTGGCAAGCGGGGGCTACTCTTTGTTGCAGTGCGTGGGCTTCTCATTGTGGTCGCTTTTCTTGTTGTGGAGCACGGGCTCTAGGAGCACGGGCTTCAGTAGCTGTGGCACGTGGGCTCAGTAGTTGTGGCTTGTGGGCTCTAGAGCACAGGCTCAGTAGTTGTGGCACACAGGCTTAGTTGCTTCGCGGCTTGTGGGATCTTCCCGGACCAGGGATCAAACCCGTGTCCCCTGCATTGGCAGGCGGATTCTTAACCACTGCGCCACCAGGGAAGTCCCAGTATTGGTGATTTCTGTTCTCATCCTTGAGTGGAAGAACTGACCCAGTGGCTAGACCCTTGAAAGAGCCACGTGTTACATTCGTTACATAATGAATTACCCCAAAGCTCAGTGTCTTAACTCATCATTTATTACTTCATAGTTTCTGTGTGTCAGGAGTGCAGTCACAACTTGGTTGGGTCCTCTGGCTCTGGGTCTCTCACGGGCTGCAGTCAAGGTGTCGGCTGGGGCTGCAGCCTTCAGGCTTGACTGGGGGTGGATCTGCTTCCAAGTTTACTCAGGTGGTGGTAGGCAGACTTCAGCTCGTTACAGGCTGTTGGACCAACAGCTTCAGCTCTTCACAGGCTGTTGGCTGAGCCCTCTCCATAGGACAGCTCCCAACGTGGCCGTTGGCTTCATCAGCACAAGACAGTGAAGGACAAGGGAGAATGGAAGCAAGATGGAAGTCACAGTGTTTTGTAATCTAATCTTTAAGGTAACATTCCCTCGCTTGGCCATTGCATGGTCAGGCCACTCAAGATGGCTGTTCTCTTGCTCTTTGTATATCTGCTGCTCAACAAGTCCCTGTTTCACCTGCACCGATTCAAGTGAACGTGTTTGTCCCCTGCTCCAGCTAGTGACTGATCTAATCCCTGCTCTACCTGCCAGTTGTTAAAAGGAAACATCTGCCCTCGTGATGGTCATTAATCTGAGGGGCTGTGAGGGTCGTACTCCAGCTGGTTTCCCGGGTAACTGATGAGCCAACCTGACGTCAATTCCCCCTATAAATGGTAGCCTCTTTCTCCCCCAAGTAGCGAAGATTGCTGTCATGTCCTTCCTGCCGTCTGCGGAATATGGTAGGATGTCACTCCAGGACCTTTTGTTTCAGACATGTAAGATCCCCTATCTCTCTATTGCTGACTCCGAGCTCTTTCTTCAGTCTTGAGGCTGGGCAGTTACAAGGCTTTCAGGCCTGAGAGGTGTAGCCCAACAGCCATATTCTATTGGTAAGAAGCAAGTCACTAGGCCCAGTTCACATTCAAGGGGGGCATATTACACAGGAGAAGTGGTAACATGTGCGTTTAGAGAGGAGAGACCCTGCTTTAAGTCTTAAGACAAAGCTGGGGACTCCAGCCCCATCTGCTTGAGACCCTGTGTTGAGGTCCTGCTGGAACCGTCCAGTGGTGTTCCCTCATCTCTGTCCCTCACACGTCTCCTTCAGGAAATCAGTTACAGGAGTAACTGGCAGTCTCCCTGGCCAAATACCATCTACCAGCACCCCAGCCCCTCTCGTAATCCCATCAGAGGGAAACTCTTATTTCCCTTTTGGTAAAGTCCAAGTAGTTTCCCACCCTGGAAAGCTCTTCCCTCTCCCAAGATCCAATTCAAGCCCATCTCTTCTATGAAGCCTTCTTAGAATCAACTGAAAAGATGGAAAGAGATGTTTCTTTGGAAATATAATTGCCTGAAGGTAAAAGAAGTCTGCAGGAAAGAAAACAAGCTAACCAGCTGGAGGGCAGACCGAGGGGTGGGATAGATAGGGTGGCAACTATTGGTTATGAACTTTCTCTTCTCCTTAGCAGAGAACCTCCCAGGCGGGAGACAGATGCATCTAGCTGCTGAGTACACATTAGTCCTTGTTGATTTTTTGTTTGTTTTGCTTTCTTCGGCCACGCTGTGCAGCTTGCGGGATCTTAGTTCCCCGACTGGGGACTGAACCCGGGCCATGGCAGTGAAAGCGCCACATCCTAACCACTGGACCGCCAGGGAATTCCGTAGTGCTTGTTGCTTGATGCCACCTGTGGTGGTTTTTAAATGGTCACAAATTGACACTCTCCTCTTGGAAAGGTAGAGCCTAATTCCCCTTGTCTTGAAGGTGGACTGGACCTAGTGACTCACGTCTAACAGATAGAATGCAGGGGAAGTGATAATGTATGACTTCTGAAGTTAAGTCAGAAAATGTACAGCAGCTTTTGCCCTGCTCTCTCTTGGATGATCCACTCTAGGAGAAGCCAGCTACTGTGTCACAAGTACGCTCAACTATCCCTGTGAAGATGCCTATATGTAGAAAGCCTGAGGCTTCCTGCCAGCTGCCAGCACCAACTTGCCGGCCACACGAGTGTGCCATCTTGGAAGTGATCCTCCAGCCCCAGTCGAGACTCCAGATGACTGCAATCCTGGCCAGTATAGCTTGACTGCAAGCACACCTTGACTGAATCAGAACCACCATGCCAAGACGCTCCCGAATTCCTATGAGAGAGAACAAGGGCTCATTGATGTTTTAAACTGTTAAGAGGAAAGGAGCTGGAGAGACATGGCAGGAGGAAACGTTTTCTGCTTCCCTGTTCTAGTGTGCTTGATTGGCAGGCTCCTGCAGTGCAAACAGCTTCACCAGTGCCCAGCCCCTGGAGTGGCCAGCAACATCTAGCAGCCAGCAGATCCTCCTGGCGCTACCCCGTGGGCAGCAGTGTCAGCAGAGTGCCCCCACCTCCAGCAGCTTCTCCAGCAGCCAGCACCTGCTGTGCATGTGGCTTCTCCGGCAAGGATGCCCCTGCGGCACTCACGGTTTCTCCAGCCCCAGGATCCTGCAGTACGTGGAAGCTCCTGTACCCTGCTCAGGTGGTTTTGTCGTGGAGTGCCTTTGGCTCGACACCTCCCCATGAAGAACTTTCCCTGGCATCTAAGAAGGCAGATTTCTGTACGTTCCACTGGTATGACGCTGCAGTGACTTTCCTGCCATACAGCGAGCCACAGGCTGTGTTCTTCTCAACAAAGTCTGGATTTCAGCCTTGAGGTAGGGGGTGGATATCTCTTCCCTGGGAGCTCTGTTTCAGCCTCAGTCCTGGGGGTAAGAAAGGACTGCTTCTGTGTCTGCTATTCAACTGCTGGAGTTCTCTTTACTCCTTACTAACCAATTCTTTATTATTTACAACAGGGGATTGGAGTAAAAATTATTTTTAAATCTCCCTCTTCAAATGACTGTGTGGTTTCTCTCTCTTGATTGGACCCAGACTGATACACTAAGTTTTGTCAGAATTTGTTACACAGCCACCAATAACCAATATACCCCTCCCCGTCTCATTGTCCACTGCCGGCTCTCCTTTCATTATCATCAGCCAATTGTTATCACGTGCCTGTCCAGAGCAGGCTCTTCCTTCAAGGCTTTTATTAGCAGTCAGATAGGACCTGCTGCAAAAAGAACAAAGTTTATAAAACCCAAGCTTTGATTTGCTAAATGCCAAATGAGAGGCTCAGATGAGAAGTGCTGCCAGAAGTGCCAAAGCTGGTATAGGTGAAGAAAACTCTAGACCACAGCAGGGCACGGGGGCACAGCCCAGGGGAAAAGAGAAAGAAGGGCGCTGTAGGCAGGGAGAAGTTTGTATCAAAACCTCGGGGGCAAGACCAAACATGGTAGGATTAGGAGAGCCGTGACTTGTTTGCTCTAGTTTGGTTGGAGAAGAGTGTTGAACTGCTAGGTTAGTGGCCGGCAAGATGAACAGATGGTGAAGGGTCTTAAATGCAAAGTGAATTCATTTGGTGCTATTATGTGAAAAAAGGGCTCCAGTGACCATACCTTCCAGGACAAAATCCTATTTGCTTTTGATGTAGTTACTCTTTTTTTTTTTTTTTTTGCGGTACTTGGGCCTCTCACTGTTGTGGCCTCTCCCATTGCAGAGCACAGGCTCCGGATGCGCAGGCCCAGCGGCCATGGCTCATGGGCCCAGCCGCTCCGCGGCATGTGGGATCTTCCCGGACCGGGGCACGAACCCATGTAGCCTGCATCGGCAGGCGGATTCTCAACCACTGCGCCACCAGGGAAGCCCTGATGTAGTTACTCTTATACTTGTCAGATCATGTGACCTAGATTTGGGGCTGAGAAAAGTTCACTTTGGCAGTGGGGAAACTATGAAGATTTTTGAGGATGGTGCAATGTGGGGTTCTTTTTTTTTTTTTAAATTTTTTGGCCACGCCGTGAGGCATGCAGGATCTTAGTTTCCTGACCAGGGATCGAACCCGTGACCCCTGCAGTGGAAGTGCTGAGTCTTTTTTTTTTTAATAAATTTTTATTTATTTATTTATTTATTTATGGCTGCGTTGGGTCTTTGCTGTGCGCAGGCTTTCTCTAGCTGTGGCGAGCAGGGGGCTACTCTTCTTTGCAGTGCACGGGCTTCTCATTGAGGTGGCTTCTCTTATCGTGGAGCACGGGCTCTAGGTGCGTGGGCTTCAGTAGTTGTGGTATGTGGGCTCAGTAGTTGTGGCTCGTGGGCTCCACGAGTGCAGGCTCAGTAGTTGTGGCGCATGGGCTTAGTTGCTCCGTGGCATGTGGGATCTTACCAGACCAGGGCTCACACCTGATCTTACCAGACCAGGGCTCACACCTGTGCCCCCTGCATTGGCAGGTGGATTATTAACCACTGCGCCACCAGGGAAGTCCCAAAGTGCGGAGTCTTAACCAGTGGACGGCCAGGGAAGTCCCAGTGTGGGGTTCTAAGATTAGTTTGCAGCGTGTAGGGCTGGAGAGGATGGAGATCATAAGAAGGAGAATGACTTCCCAAAAGTCCTGCCATGGGGGATAGTGTAGCCGTGGGAATCGGAGGATTGGGTGGATGTGGTAGGGATGAGAAGTTAAGGTGACTCCCCATACCTTGCTGGTGACATGGGAACATGGATAGCTTGTGGAAGGGTGGGTAGGATGATGTTGGCTTTTGACAAGTTCCATTGGGGTGACTGCATTGTATCCAAGTAGCAGGAAGGAGTAGCCCCAGTCCTGAGCTCAGGAGAAAGCTGAGAGCTGATGATTCAGATCTAGTAGTGACTGTCCACTCAGAGGTGACAAATCAAACTCTGGGAAATAGTGATAAGGATCCCTTAGTAAGAACTGGCTCTCTGATCAGCACATCCTAACAACACCCCTCCACCCACCACCCACCCACTCAAGTGATGGGGTCCTGGGTCAGGGATACAGTAGGGACAGATTTCCTCGTAGTTCAGTCCTAAACTGGCCCCTAAAATCTGGAAGCACTGAGGTCTTTCTCAACTGCCACAGATTCTGGCTTAGAATCTATGGTCCACTCCCAAAGGGCTTGAGCCAAGGACTATGAAAGTAAAAAGCCCAGTAAAAATTAGGAGGTTCTCATCCTACTTCTGCCCCAGACCAGTCATGTGACCTTGGGCAAGTCACTTTTCCTGCCCCTCTACCCCCAACTGACCTGGCAGGAGCATGTAGTGTGAAAAAGAAATAACCCTGGTCATCTACTAAGATTTGGAGGTTATTGTTACTGTGGCATAGCCCAGCCCATCTTGAGTAATCCAGTGCTATATACTGTCCCCTGTTGATTATCTTTGGCCTTAGTCCCCAAACCTGCCTTCTCCCTGAAACTCCCTGAAAGCACTGGCTCCCCATTCAAATTTAAAAGCAGCAAGAGAGGGGGAGGGATAAATTGGATTGGGATTGGGATTGACATATATATACACACTAGTATATATAAAATAGATAATTAAAAGAACCTACTGTATAGCACTGTATACCATAGTATTCTGTAATGACCTATATGGAAATAGAATCTAAAAAAGAGTAGGTATATGTATAACTGATTCACTTTGCTGTACAGCAGAAACTAACACAAAATTATAAATCAGCTATGCTCCAATAAAAATTATCACTCAACAAAATAAATAAAAGCAGCAAGAGAAGGGAGTCTGTCCTCTAAACAGGGAATGCGTTTGGGGAGACAGGCCCACACTTTGACAGGAAGTTATGCTGGCTGAAATCTACACCCACCCTGGAAGGCCCTGGACAGACACTGCCCCTCAAGCTTCTCTCCCATACTCATTTATTGGCTCTCCATAATTTTATTCCGCATTATTAAAGCAGGAATGACTGGACAGGCAGGAGGGCCAGACTTCCACATCCTGGGGGCACTGCAGGCTGACTATGACTTTGCAGGCCTGGATCTGAACATCCTCCTCGGGGTGGATGACCAGGGCAAGCAGCCGGTCTGCCAGTCGTGAGTCATCCCCAAAGACAGCTTCGTGCACAGACTGTTCATTGTAATGCCACTTCACAGCACGGTAGTGGGGTGAACTCCGGCCCTCACTCAGCCGCTCTGCAAACACCAGTACTTCAAGCAGCAGACTCCCGGGCTGTGTGGACTGGAACAGGTTCAGGAAGTTGGAGTGTACCTGTAAGTGGGATGGAGAGAGGAATGAAGTCCAAGGTAAATTCTAAAGTTCCTCCATCCTCCTATTGCCTCAACTCCCCAATATACCTAAGTTTCAGATCCAACTGTATAGGAATTTTTTAGTTTTCATTATCATTCTTTAACATAATTTCATTGTGGTCATAAAACATGAGTGATATGATAATATCGATTCAGGGAAATTTGTTGAGGTAAACTTTTAAAGCTTAGCATGTGGTTAATTTTTGTAAATATTTTGTGTACTTGAGCGGAATGTGCATTTACTAATTGTAGAGTGTTCTGGATATGTCTAATGGCTCAAGCTTATTTGTGTTATTTGCAGCAAGTAGAACCTTACTAGGTTTAGGTATTTATGTATTAATTTCTGAAAGAATAGTTAAAATCTTCCAAATCTTCCACTGTGGTGATAGGTATGTCCATTTTTCTTTCCAATTATTCAGCTGTAGGAATGAAATCCTGCCATTTGTGACAATATGGATGGACCCAGAGGATATTATGCTAAGTGAGATAAGCCAGAAAGAGAAATACAAATACTGCATGGTATCACTTAAATGTGGAAGTTTTTTTAAGTCAAACTCACAGAAACAGTAGAAAAGTGGTTGCCAGGGGTTGGGGTGGGGTGTGGGGGAAATAGGGAGAGGTTAGTAAAAGGGTACATGCTTTCAGCTAAAAGATGAGTAAGATCCAAGGGTCTAATGCAAACATGGTGAGTACTGTTGATAACACTATTATATAATTGAAATTTGCTACGAGAGTAGAATTTAAATGTTCTCACCAAAAACAAACAAAATGTGAGGTGACGGATGTGTTAATTAACTAGATGGTGGGAATCTTTTCACAACGTATACCAAGTCACCACAACATACACTTTCTTTTTAGTATAATTTATATATATATATATATATATATATTTAGTTTTTATTGGGGTATAGTTGATTTACTACATATGCTTTAGATATCTTACAAATTTATCTGTCAATTATACCTCAATAAAACTGAAAAAAGAAAAAACGATTTCCTTATAATTCTATCAAGTTTTGCCATATACATATTTTGAGATTGTTACTAAGTTCATATAAGTTTAGAGTTGCTTTATCCTTCTGAACAATTATTATGTAGTGACCCTGTCTATTCCTAATAATTATTTTTGTTATAAGTAATTTTCCCCTGATGTTAAAATACCTACATTAACTTCTGTCACCTGTGTTCCTGACTCTCAGAGTGTAGAAAGTCCCGCAAAGGAAAATCTGATTGTGTTGGGAGGACAAAAGAGGGGGTGCTTTGCAATGTGTCTAGTGCAGAGGCAGAAAGAGGAACAAGATGATTTTGTGAGGGCTAAGTCTGTCTGAAGAATCCACGATTCTTCCTTTCACAATATCTGAGTTCACATCCATTAGCCCGTCTTTCAGTTCTTTTCTCACCTGGCAGTTGAGAATATCATAGAGAAGGTCGTTCTTCTGCGCCAGGTTGCTCAGCAATCGCGCGGCTTGCACCTGAATAAAGGAAAGGGTAAAGAATGAGAAGACAGGTGGGCCTGAGCAGGGAAGACACAAATCTTGGCTCCTCCCTCTAGGTGCTGTGCCAGGGCTGGTCAGGAGGGCAGGGCCTGGGCTCTGGTCCTCAGGCACCTGTGCCAGGATGTAGTCTGACTGCAGGATCTCCATCAAGGCAGGCATCACCCTTCGCAGCTGTGGATGTGCAAAGTCAGGCAGTGGGAGGTTGTTGAGGAGTCTGAGGCCCGCAATGTGCAGCTGCGAGTCCCAGATGGTGGAGATCAGTTCCAGCACCTTGATGGAGTGTTCCTAGGGAGGGGGGAGAGGAGAAGGTTTTCTACTTTTATATGATAATCCTCAACATTAGCCCTGCCTCTGCCTTCACTCTTCACTGCCCCCGCCCACAAAAACTGAGCCAACCCCACACACAGTTCCCCACTTTAACTCTCAACGTTATTTGACCTAGTTGACCCCTCTCACCCCCTTGAAACTCTTTCTTCACTTGGCTTCTCCATCACATGTTTCTTTCCCAGTTCTTCTGCCCAACCGCCGCCTCTGTCTTCATCGCTCCCTTAGTGATACAGTGTTAAAGACTCACAGACTCAGTGCTGATGACTTTCAAGTTGCTATCTCCAGCCCAGACCCCTCCCTAAACTCCAGACTCATATATGCAAGTGCCAGTTCCACTTCTGAGAATCTTACTAAACCTCTGAGTCAACACATTCCCACTCCCAAACCTGCTCCTTCCACTACCCTTCCTATCTCAGCTGTTCGTTACACCTGCCTTCCAATTACTCAGACCAAAAATCTATGTTCTTCCTTGACTCTTCTTTCCCTCACACCCTTTTCCAATCTTTCAGAAAATCCTGTTGGCTCTACCTTCAAAATCTACCAACAATCAAGACACTTCTCACCATCCCCCTCTACCACCCTGTTCCAAGCCACCATCACCTCTCCCCCGGGTTTCTGCGATAGCCTCCTTCTCCCTGCTTCCATCCTTGTCCCCTGCATCTATCCTCAGAACAGCAGACAGGCTGGATTGCTCGAGTCCCTAGTTCATTCAGGGTAGGAGCTAAAGTCCTTACAGTGGCTTACAAGGTCTGACATGATCTGTCCCTCTCCCCCCATTATTTCTTTGGCCTCACCTCCTATTCTCTCCTTTGCTCCCATGGTTTCCATCACAATGGCCTTAGCTATTCCCTGAACATGCCAGGTACACACCTATCTTAGGTCTTTGCCCATGGTGTTCCCTCTGCTTAGAATGCTTTCCCTCCTCAGCTATTCACAGCTCACTCTTACTTCCTTCAAGACTTTGCTTTAATGTCACATTCTCAGGGAGGTCTTCCCTAACCACCCGCTCCTTTAAGACGGCAGCACCACTCCCATCCCTGCCTCCCTTATCCCCACCTTTATTTTCCCCCATAGCACTGTCAATATGCACACACTTTTTGTTTTTAAACTTTTTATTTTCAAATAATTATAAATTCATGGGAAGTTGCAAGAACAGTACAGAGAGGTCCCATGTGCCCTCCACCCAGTTTTCCCTCAATAGCTACATCTTAATTACAGTATATTTTCAAAACCAGGAAAATGGAATTAGCACAATGTGTATGTATAGTTCCATGTCATTTTATCACATATGTAGCTTCATGTAACCACCACTGCAATTAATAGATTATTCCATCAGAATCACCATAGATTTCCCTTGTGGGTCCCTTATTAGTCACACTTAGCACCGCCCATCAAAACCAGCCCTAACCAGCGGCAACCACTAATCTGTTTTCCATCTCTCTAATTTTGTCCTTTTTTTTTTTTTTTTTTTTTGCGGTACACAGGCCTCTCACTGTTGCGGCCTCTCCCATTGCGGAGCACAGGCTCCAGACGTGCAGGCTCAGCGGCCATGGCTCACGGGCCCAGCCGCTCCATGGCATGTGGGATCTTCCCAGACCAGGGCACGAACCCGTGTCCCCTGCATCGGCAGGCGGACTCTCAACCACTGCGCCACCAGGGAAGCCCTAATTTTGTCATTTTTGAGAATGTTATATAAAATGGAATCACATTTTGTAACCTTCTGAAATTGATTTTTTCACTCAGTATAATGCCCTTGAGATCCATCCAAGTGGTCGTGTGTATCAGTAGTTCATTCCTTTTTATTACTGAGTAATGTTCCATGATATGGACTACTACAGTTTGTTTAATCATTTATCTCCTGAGAGACATTTTGGTTTCCAGTTTTTGACCATTACAAAGCTGCTACAAACAACTGTGAACAGGTTTTTTGGCAGATGTAGGTTTTTATTTCTCCAGGGTAAATGCCCAAGAGTGCAATTGCTGGTTTGTATGGGAAAAGAGTTCGTTAAAGAAACCGCCGAACTATTTTGCAGAGTGGCTGCTCTATCATTTTACATTCCCACCAGCAACATACGCGAGATCCAGTTTCTCTACATCTTCACCAGCATTTGGTATCGTCACTAATTTGGAGTTTAAATCATCTAATAGGTGTATAGTAATATCTCATTGTGGTATTAATTCGCATTTCCCTAATGGCTAGTTAAATGTTAAACATTTTGTATGTGCTTATTTGCAATTCGTATATCCTCTTCAGGGAAATATCTCCATGTCTTGTGCCCATTTTCTAAATGGATTATTATTGTTTTGTTTTGTTTTGTTTTTTTGCGGTACGCGGGCCTCTTACTGCTGTGGCCTCTCCCGTTGCGGAGCAACAGGCTCCGGATGTTCAGGCTTAGCGGCCATGGCTCACGGGCCAGCCGCTCCGCAGCACGTGGGATCTTCCCAGACTGGGGCACGAACCCGCGTCCCCTGCATCGGCAGGCGGACTCTCAACCACTGCGCCACCAGGGAAGCCCGGATTATTATTGTTTTTGACGTTGAGTTTGGGGAGTTCTTTATATAATCTAGATATGAGTCCTTTGTCAGATAATGTGGTTTGCAAATATTTTCTTCCAATCTGCAGTTTGTCTTTTCATCTTCTTAACAGGGTCTTTCACAAGGCAAATGTTTTTTTTTAATTTTGATAAAGTCCAATTTATCAATTTTTTTCTTTTATAGATTGTGCTTTTGGTGTCATTTCTATGACCTCTTTATCAAGCCCTAGGTCCCAAAGATTCTCTCCTTTGAAATTGCAACAGCACCCCCTTGCAACACCACCCCCATGCCAGCCTTCCTTACCACCCTTCTTGATTTTTCTCCATAGCACCTGCCCCGTGAAACACCATATATTACACTTACTTGTGTATTGCCTGCCTTGCAGGCAATATAAGTTCCACTGGGCAGAGATCTTTCCCACTCTGTTCACTGCTGTGTCTCCAGTGCCTAGCATAGTGCTTGGACACAAAGTACGTGCTCAATATACATTTGTTGAAAGAAAAAAGGAATTTTGGCTTCTGAGCTGCAAGATGCTTGGGCCTTATTACCAAAGGCAGATACTCTTACAAGCTGTACCTTTGTGAGCCACGTAAGAAGGATGCCAGAAGCCTGGAGTGGGGAGCACAGCATTCCCATTAGTACCCTGCTCCTCCCTGCCCCCACCCCTCAGTAGGGAGTGGCTGCATTCACCCAGAGAGAGGAGAACAGGGGTCAGGTCCTCAGGATACAGACCCTGGGAAAGAAGGAACAGTGGTGCCCAGGCCACGTGCATCAGAATCTTCTGGGGGCTTGTGAAAAACACAGCTTCCCTGTTGAACTGGACCCTCTGGATGTAATGCCCTGAAATCTTCATTTGTTAACCAGCTTTCCAGGCAATTCTGATATGCTTGAGAATCACAGCCTTAGGGCAACTGAGAGGGTCGAGGGATAAAGTAGAGGCAGCCAGCAAGTGGAGACCTAGAGACCTTTTTTCCCCCAAAAAAGTTTGATGCAAAAAATTTAAAGTGCGAAAATACCAAGTGTCAGGGAAGAAATGATGCACCAGAAACACTCATGCGGGGCTGGTGGAGGGTGTAAAGTGATACGGCCCTTCTTGAAAAGCTGGGCATACCTTTCACCCGACCATCCCACTCCTGCATACATGTCCACGAGGGAGATGTGTAAAGAATGCTCATGGCACAATGTGCAAACAACTCAAATGCCTACTCATGGGCAGCTGGATGAATAAGACTGCAGGGTATTCATGAACTAGAACACTACAGAGCAGTGCAAAAGAAGGAAACAGACCAGTTCACATCAATAAGGACGAATCTTTCCATGTTGGAGGGAAAAGGCAAACCGCAGAATACAAAACTGCATACTTCCAGATCCATGAAGCTTAAAAACATTCTAACTATGTTACCTATTTTTGTCTGCCGTGCCCTGCTAGAAAATGATGACACATGTGTATATGGTAAAACTACAAAGAAAATCAAGAAATTGATGAACAAAATACATAGGAATGATTGCCTCTGGTGGGGGAGGAGGCGGGGATTAAGGAGGGGCATCTGGGGCATCTAACCAACTGGTCATGTTCTATTTCTTAGCCTGGGTTCTGGTTACGTGTGTTTTGTTTTATTCTTTTTCTTTCTACCATACATGCATAAAATGTTTGCAAGTTCTGAATATATATATATATTTTTTTTTTTGCGGTACGTGGGCCTGTCACTGTTGTGGCCTCTCCCGTTGCGGAGCACAGGCTCCGGACGCACAGGCTCAGCGGCCGTGGCTCACGGGCCTAACCGCTCCGCGGCATGTGGGATCTTCCCGGACCAGGGCACGAACCCGTGTCCCCTGCATCAGCAGGTGGACTCTCAACCACTGCGCCACCAGTGCGCACCACTTATTTTTAAGTAAAATATTTTGGGAGAGAGATCATTTGCTAGAGAGAGACTTGGAGGTCAAGGAAGATTTTTTTTGGTTTTGCCTTTTAAGATGGGAAAGAATAGAGCTTGTTGAACACTACTGGGAAGGAGCGGGGGGGAGGCCATATCAGACAGAGTTTAATCAAGGAGAGAGGCCCTCAGGGAAGCGGATGGGATCCAGGACTGAGACTAACATTGAACACAGACAGGAAGAAAGCCATTTTTTCATGGCACCAGCAGGAAAGCAGGAATGGATGAGTAACAGGTAAGCCTGGAGGCCTAGTAGCAGGAAGCTGGGGGAACTGACATTTGGTGGCTTATATTTTCTCTGCGTGGTGGTAGTGAAGACATCAGTGGCCCAGCCACCAGCCTCAGACCAACACAGCGTGGTGGTGTGGTATGATAATATATCTGGTCTTTGTCCCTGATTCCACGCACAGGGTTCCTAAAATCCTTGCAATTTCCTGATAGGAGTGGTTTTTGTTATTCATAATGAGCCTCTTTCCATGATCCCTGAGTTTATGCAAATGAGGCAACTCAAGGCAACTTTCAGCCCCATACCTGACCTCTGCGGAGAAGAGTGGAACCAGAGATTGAGTTCAATCACCAATGGCCAATGATTAATCAATTACGCCTACATAATGAAACCTCCATAAATACCCCTACAGGACAGGGTTTGGAGAACTTCCGGGTTGGTGAACACATCGAGGTGCTAGGAGGGTGACACACCTGGAGAAGTCATGGAAGCCCTTCCCCCATACTCTGCCCTATGCACCTCTTCCATTTGGCTGCTCCTCAGTTATATCTTTTATAATAAACTGGTAAGTGTAAGTAAAGCATTTTCCCGAGTTCTGTGACTCGCTCTAGTGAATTATCAAGCCTGAGGAGAGGGGGCATGGGAACCTCCAAATCTACAGCTGGTCAATCAGAAGTGGGGGGCAGTCTTACAGGACTCAGCCCTAAGCTGTGGGGTCTGTAGTAACTCCAGGCAGATAGTGTCAGAATTGAATTGTAGGACACCCAGTTGCCGTCAAGAGAGTTGGCTGTTGTCAGAAAGAACTTGGGGAATTTCTGCTGTTTGGGGTTCAGAGATACTCCTAGGGACCTAGCACAGTTTTATCCCGAGATCCAGACATTTATGACCCTACTGGGAATCTGATCACCATTTTCCCACCTACTTCCAAGGAAAAACATATTTCTGGGTTACAAATTCAGACCCAAACAAACTTCTGGAACATGACCATTCATCCTATGCCCACTAAACGGCCCATGGCTTATGGACATCTATGTGCTCTGCCCCATACTTGTCGCTGGGCTCACCTGGATTTTCAGCCTGAATTTTCTGATGCCAGAGAAAGCTTTAAGTGTGTTCAGAGCTTGGATTTTGACACTGTTGTCCTTGTCATCCAGCATGGAGCCCACCAACGTGATGTCATCATTAGTACAAGCAGAGGCCTAGAGTGTGCCAGGAGAGGCAGAAGAGGCGGGAGAAGCGGGTGTCCTGGTCCCCCTACCCCCCCATGTCACCAAAACCCCTCAACACAACCCCTCCCGCCATCAGCCAGAGAGAGGTCCCAGGACACAGTCTGGCTACTCAAGGGGGAAGGGGGACAGATGTAGCCCCCAGGGGCCAGGCTGGCTGGGAAGGACCTCCTGCTTCCCTTCCCTCACCTCGGACTCCAGCAAGTACACACAGCGCGTGATACTGTGCAGGATCATGCTCTTGGCGTACTCATCCTGTTTGCACTCCAAAGAGTTGAGGAGCCTCCGGAGCTCACCTGAGTCCCGCCCGTGCTGCTCTCGCTCAACTGCCAGGCCTAGACAGCCACCCCAGCCCAGTTCAGGCTGTGGACTCAGAAGGGAGGAAAGACGGGGTTTGGGAAGCCATGGGAGAGAGACCTGGGGACAAGGCTGCCTTGCCTTTTCTGAAGAAAAGACTTCTTGCTATATGCAGGACCACCATGTACAGTTGAACAGGGTGTGTATTGCACAAGGGCACCACATCTAAGGCTGTAGTGTTCATATCGTAAACAAAAAAATTTTGTATGTTTACTATAACAACTTTCTGGCATATGGCAGTAATATGTAGTATTTCATCATAATTGGTATATGGCAATGATATTCCAGCAGATGGCAATACAAAGTCTTGCAGAAGGGGTTCCTTTCTCTACTTTGCACAAAGTTGTCATAGGGACTAGTGGAGGCTCTGAGAATGTAGGTCCCCCAATTTTCCCTTGGGGAGAACTGCTGATGCAAAGTTTCCAAGCAGTGGCTCCTGGATGCCAGAGTGAATGCAGAATTTAGAAACCTGCCAGATGACTCCCGAGGAGGCACTTGAGTGCCACCCACTACCTGGGGAGCCTGCGCTAGCATCTCTAGGGTGGCTCTGAGGGAGATGGAGGTGAGAAAGGGGAAGGAGAAAGGAACGTGGAGGAGCCCCCTTAGGGCCCTCCCACACGGGAGACCTGGGGAGTAGGTACCCGCTGGGGCCGAGCCCTCTCCCCGGGGTGGGGACACTCACGGGCGACGCAGATGGGTGAGCCAGAGCAGCGCGGTGGTTGACATTTTATGCCCGCCCTGATGGCCTTGTAGAGCAGGCAGATGGCCCCAGCGGCTGTGGCCAGGCTCACTACACCTTTCCAGATGTCCATTTACCCCAGTCACTGGGGGATGCAGCACATGCCCGAGGCACCTAGCAAAGGCCTTCTGGAACGAGAACTCTAGCAGGGCCAGGAACCAGGGCACCAGAATCAGAACCTGGGCAACAAAGGAAACTGGGGAAACAGTGGGATGGAGGGTGGTGGTCGGAAACGGGGCAGCCAGGGAGCTTCAGAGGCTGCAGGAAACAAAGCTTAAGACTCCAGAGGAATAAAAGGTCTGTGGGCAGGAAGGTCCTTCACATCCCTCTTTTTTAGGGGAGCCAGGTTGGTGGGGCCCCAGCAGGCAGCTCCAGAGGCTACCTTTCTTCCATTAGATGGCAGCAGAGGCCCAATTTATGGACGGGGGCCTTTAGAAGTTTTTGGGGGGGCGTTGGGGTGTGCCCACTGGCAGCCCTGTTCCCTCACTTCCCTGGTCCCCCCATCTTTGATCTCTTCACCACAGATCCACTTGTGGGGCGTTTCTGCAGGCAGGGCCCCCCACTTCCATCACAGGACGAAGAGGAGGCAAGTACCTTACAAAGTTCTGCAGAGTCTCAAGGCCAATCCATCATTTTCCAGCATCTGCTTGTTCCTCTCTGTGTATATTTACCTGTGGACCAAAAGCTCCTGAGGGCAGTTGTCTCTGCGTCTCCAACATCCAGCAGAGTCCTGCACTTAGTAGATGCTCAAGTTATGGCTTCTGTCATTCTTTGAGGACTTGAGGAGAGAACACGTCAGAGAATCTGGAGACGGGGGCTCCAGGCCCATTTAACCAGTGTGACTCTGGAGGAGAAGGGGACTGCCCTTGCCTTGGCCTCAGTTTCTGTATTTGTAACCTGATGGGATCCACGTTTAGCATTCTAAATCTCCAGGGTTAAACCTGGGGTAGGTCTGTGCCATTAAACCATGGAGGCCTAAATCTGGGAGTATCACACCCTATGCCCACAACATACACACAGGGTGGGATGGGCTTTGAGGCCTCCTCTGGAGTCAGAAAATGCCACCACCTTGGAGGATGAGAACCCAACTTTGGAGGCCTCAGTCTCCACCACCTCCACCACCAGGATGGGGCAGGTGAGACCAGACCCTTCCCTTCTTCTCCTTCCCCCACCCCCAGTGTCCCCACACCCTCTGGTCTCACCTTCCGGTACAGAACAGGGAGGAACCCAAGCCAGGCTCAGACCTAGAGCCAGCACTGAGCTGAGATGTACCAGAACAGGGCTTCAGATGCCTGGTCTTGAGCTCCTGCTGGATGGCTCTGGGCCCTGGACTGCACCTGCGTTTGCAGGAGGTGGGGAAATAGGGAAACGGCATCCCCAAGGATGCTGCAGCCAGCCAGGTCTGTCCACTCAGAGCCTTCGTCCGTGTCACCCTAGGCTGCAGGCAACACTCCCAGGGGGCCATTCTCTTCCTTTCTTCCCTCCCATCCCCGGCCCTCCTCAAGGGTCATTCCTGGCACTCTACACAGTCCCAAGGTGGATGTATGGTCAGGCCATTCAAGATGGCTGTTCTCTTGCTCTTTGTACATCCTCTGCTCGACCAGTCCGTTCCACCTGTGCCCTACTCACGTGAACATGTTTGCCCCCCGCCCCAGCTAGTGACTGATCTAATCCCTGCTCTACCTGCTAATTTATTAAAGGGAAACATCTGCCCTCGTGATAGTCATTAATCTGAGGGGCTGTGACGGATGTGCCCCAGCTGGTTTCCCTGGTAACTGATAAGTCAACCTGACGTCAATTCTCCCTATAAATAGTAGTCTCCTCTCCCCGAGTAGCAAAGATTGCTGCCATGGCCTGCCTGCCATAATCGGTGGGGTGTTGCCATGATTGGTGGGTCTTAACCTTTTGCTTAAGACACCCCTGTCCAATAAACCACTGATGTCTTCGTTGCTGTCTCCAGACTCTTCAATCTTGAGGCTGGGCAACTACAAGGCTTTCAGGACTGCACAGTGCAGCCCAACGACTGGGGAGCCAGCCAGGAGGCCGAAGAAGCTACCGAGATGTCGCGAAGTAAGGACAGGGAATGGAAGGTTGCAGGGGTCATCCTGAGGTGGCCGTCCACTAGCCTGTGGGGCCCTGTGGCAGCTGACTACCATGAGAGGTGTCTTTCTCTTCCATTATATTGATTCTCTTCTACTCTGTTAACTTCAGAGCCTCTTTCCAGTTTAAAAGTAGCAGCCCTATGCTGGTGGTTCATCTGACTGCACGGGGATGGCTGGTGAATACAGACCAAACGCAAGGACCTGGATTATCTACAAAAGACAAGCGTACCCCCAGCCTCTTACCCCTAAACAATTAGACACAGGCTTTAGAGGATATTAATTCAGGGACAGTCTTGTGAATTGGACATGGCCAGTTACCTGGAAAAGTTTGGTTGGGGCCTGTGCTACAACAAAATAAGAGTACCCTTGGGCTTCTGACCCCTGCTATGGAAGCGGGCAGAGCAATGATATACAGCATGATGGGACAACAGCGATATGCAGCTGACAACAGGTGGAAGACGTTACAAAAGGCCTACCCGAGTCATCTAGCGATGCAAAAAACCACTATCTGGGGTCTAGTACAGCTGTGTGTGATATACAGGACCCCACGGACATCAACAGTGACAAAGGAATCCACTTTACCACTCATGAAGTTCAGGAATGGGCGGCTAAAAATGACACACACTGGCATTTCCACCTGCCTTACGACCCCACTGCTGCCGGGCTAATGGAAAGGATGAAAGGATTACTTAACAATCGAGACGAAAACCCGCTCTCTCAACAGGTGGACCAGAGGTTCACTCAAGCTCTATGAACTGTAGCTGAACACCCCAGGAGCAATCATCCCAGGGCCATGTTAACCCCGAGGCAACTAGTCAATACAATCCAAATTCAACTGTTGACCACCGAAAGACCGCTGCCAACTATCTCTCAGGACAGTAACTCACTCTTGCCTTCGCTACCTTCGCTACAGGATCTACCCCAGAGGAACACACTCTCAGATGGTCCTGGGACTGGCAGGTAAGTCTCTGGTGGTTTGCGTTTGCTGTCCCATGGGGAATAGGATTGGAAAGGGATTTACAGATTTCACCTGGTTTATACCCGGCTCCACCTAAGACCACTAAGGTAATTGATCCAGGCTCCCACTGGAGGAAGGCACCATTATATTAACCCTGTGGGCTGTTCTCACACCGCCTCGCCGGCATGAATTCGGCACCATGAATGTCTCTGTTGCTGTTCCGGGCTCTTTCTTCAGTCTTAAGGCTGGGCAACTATAAGGCTTACAGGCCTGCAGGGTGCAGCCCAACAGTGGGTGACTACACGGACTCCCTGTAGTGAAGGGTGACAGAGGCCCCTGGAGGCCCCCCCCCCCATTACCATGGGACCACCTATCAAGCTCCATGAACTCCAGGCAGGAAATGGCTGCCTGGAGGGACTGTTTTAGGTTCCAGCTCCCCTGGTAGATCTGAGGATTGGTCCTTTTCTGAGGTGGAACCCAGAGCTACTGGCCTCCCCAGTCCATGTAGCTGATCCTGCAACCCTCACCTTCTAAGCAGATGCAGTACTCACCTGCTCTTTAAAGATCTCCAAAGAAGGAGAGTTCTTGGCTCTAACCTAACTCCCTCCTGCTATATATACCTAAGCCCATTCCTTTGGGTTCTGCCCTCAAATGTTTTGGATGCATTAGAAGCAGAGGCATCCCCAGTGTGACATTTTTGCTAGTCCACAGCACGATTTTAAAAAAAGAGGAATGTGTATTCATTGGTGGAAAGTCAAGGACTGTCCTTTCTTGGGAGTAACTGCTTTTGGTTTTTGTTTTAAACTTATTTATTTTTGGCTGTGCGGGGTTGCGGGCTTCTCTAGTTGAGGTGACTGGGGGCTACTCTTCATTGTGGTGCGCGGGCTTCCCATTGCGGTGGCTTCTTATTGCTTCTTATTGCAGAGCACAGGCTCTAGGCACGCAGGCTTCAGTAGTTGTGGCTCGCGGGCTCTAGAGAGCAGGCTCAGTAGTCATGCCCACAGGCTTAGTTGCTCCGCGGCATATGGGATCTTCCCGGCCCAGGGCTCGAACCCGTGTCCCCTGCAATGGCAGGCGGATTCTTAACCACTGCACCACCAGGGAAGCTCCCAGGAGTATCCGCTTTTGATTCAGATGATGTCTGTTTTCTTTTGAGGAGAATTAAAATGTACTTGCTTTTGTGAAATGATGGTGACAACAGATGATAGTGAATATTCTTAGGGAGCATAAATGAAGGCTGCAGCTCTTTGTGAGAACTTGGATTTTGTTTTTCTTGTTTTTTTTGTCATATTCAAAAATTTGGAATATCGGCTCGAGAGAAGTCAGATTCCATATACACACAGCCAACCCTAAGTTTCTTACCCGCCGTCACCAAGGCAAAAGGACACGGGCTGCCCTAGTACACACCTCTCTGCCATCTGTACCAGCTTTTCTACCTTTAAGGCTAATGTTCCCATCATGTTAGGTGCAGTTTATTTAGTGAGTGAGAGTGTGGGCTCAACCCAGACTGCCAGGGTTCAAAACCAGCTCAGCTACTGACCTAGCTTTGTAATCTTTTTGTGCCTCATTTTCCCCACCTGTAAAATGGGAATAATAATACCTACTTCTTGGGTTTGAGAGGATTAAGTACTTGGAACAGTGCCCAGCACACAGAGCTCACCAAACGCGACAATAATTACTATTATAAGCAGGTTTCACCTGGACAAAAATGTTGGGCATGGCAAGGCAGTGAGCACACAGATGGTGGGCCTCTGTGAGGCCCGAAAGGCACATTATTCAGCCCCTTCCATTCACCCTCTACCCCTCCCACTCTGGTCGTCTTCAAGCTAATCAATCTCAACTCCTGTAACCCATTTACTTGCCTTGAACAACTCTGGAGCCCTCTTTGAACCACCCTCCCCCACCAAATTCCTAAACCAGGAGCGCTACGGGGATCCAGCCCGTTCCCCTGAGCTACTTTGTTCCTACAAACCATCCTCCCACCTGTAAAACCCTCAGACTACCTGCTTATTCTATCAGGACTCTGGTAATGGGTGTTTCAGCCTAGTTAATTAGAGGAGCCTAACACGCTATTGGGGACCTACTGTGAAAGCAGGCCGTTAAGGAGGGGGACCCCGGAGGGGCCCGGCGCTTGCATGCACAGGAGAAGCTAAGGGTAAATTAGCCTACTCTCGAATGAAAAGCCCGTTGGAGTCCGACGAGCTTGGGTTTGGGCAAGTTCCATGATCTGAGTCTCAGTTTACTCCTCCGGAAAACCTGCCTACTACACGGAAGTGCGCTGTCAGAACTGAATGAGAGAATGTACGTTGTGACTCTCGGTGAACAGCGGAAGCGCAGCACGTGCGAGCTGCCCCAGCAGAAAGCCGAGAGATGAAAGTCTGGAGGACAGCCCGTGCCCTGACAGGGATCCCACGCTCTCCGGGACCGTGCCCTCCCCAACTCGTGCTTACCCCGGCCCAGGACCAGACTGGGGGGGCCTCTCGGTAGCTCGTGACTCCAGCGAAGGAGTGGGGACTGGAAGAAACGCGGCAAAGCCGGGGAGCGAAGGGGGCGGCGCCCTCACAGAAGGATTTCCGAGTGTGGGGCGGAGGCCGCGCCTTTCCCCGCCCCGAGCCTCCCCCCATCTTGCCTTCCCTCCCCGGACTACTCCCCGCCCCTCCCCCCCGGCGCATCCGGCGGCGGGCACAGGATGTTCTTTCGCTCCGGTCCCCCCCGCCCCCGCCCCCGCTCTCACTTTCCCTTCGCTCCCATCCCCCACTCCCGCCGCGCCCGGCGCCTGCACCTTGTTTAACTCCTTCTCTCCCGCGCTCCGCGGGGCTCGGCGCGCCCTGGGGTCCCACCCTTCCCGCCCACCCCCAGGACACGGAGCACGCCCGAGGGCTGCCCGGGAAGAAGCGGGCCTAGGCTGAGCGCTGGGCCTCGGTTCTCCGGATCCACTGGCCTGTCGGGGGTGAAGGGGTGAAGAGTGATCCCAGGAACTGAAGCCGGCGTTCTCCGGACCCCGCCAGCTCACCGGTGCCGGGTGGGCTGGGGATTGGGTGCCCGCAATCCGGCGAGTCCCGCGCCCGAGAGGGGGACCAGATGGACAGGGTTAGTTCCAGGCCCGGAGTGGATCAGCAGGGTCGAGGACCCCAACCTCATCCTCCCCCCGGGTTGGGGTAAGAAGGGGCCCGGGTCTCCGCGAGAGGATGGAGAGAGGTCACGCCCCTCACGTATACGTCACTGTTTCCAAGGCAACCAGGGGCGGGAACGCGGGCTGGAGAAGGCGAGACCTTAGCGAAAGGAGGCTGCTAGAGACTTTGTGACAGGGGTGCGGATGGGGAGGCGGCGTGGGCGGCCTTGTCAATCTTTGCTTCTTCACTCGCTGATGCACCAAGAAGCTAAGGGCAGGACAGGTTCCGTTCACTCGTTCATTCGACAGACGTTCATTCAGCTTGAACTATGCTTGGCGCCATGCTTAGGCACTGGGTTCTGGCGGCGCTGGATCCGAACCCTGCACTCACCGGTTATTGTGAGTTAGTGTAGGGTGGCCATGCATTCCGGGTTACGTCCGTGGAACTGGTGTAAGTGTTAATAGTGTCCTTTTACTCGCTTAGAAATGTCTCAGTGGTGGGGGGGGGGTAGTTAAGGAACCCTGTCCCCCAATTCAAGGAAAGCTCCCACGGCGCAGGTAAGGAAGACAAGCTATTGTCTGCTCACTTTGCAACGGGCACTTTTGTAGTCTCTGTAATCTTTGCCTCTCATTCCGCAAGGTAAGTATCTCTAGCACCTCTTACAGGTGGAGAAACTGGCTCCAAAAAGTTGAGACTTGCCCAAGACCAAACAGCTAAGTGCTGGAACCAGGATCCAGACCCAAGTCTATGTGGCTTCCAAAATCCAAGTGCCCTATCTTATTCTTCCTTCTCAAAACAGATGATATTAAGTAAGTAAATAAATAACACTGTCCCTGCCATGAAGGAGCTTATAATCTTTGGGGATGAAAATACTACAGGACATAATGAAGCAATAAAATATAGGAAAGAATGAAGGCAGCTCATGAGGCTCAGAGGGAAGTTGATGACAACACGATCCAAGTGGGGTGGAGATTATCAGACTTTGAGCTGGGTTATGAGGTGGGATGGGGCCAGGACCACTGGGCGTGTGTGTGTGAGTGTGTGTGTGTGGGTGTGTGAGTGTGTGAGATGTGGTGCCAAAAAAGAACAACCTAAGGGCATCAGAGTAGCGACCCAGAGCTAGGCAGGCTGGAATCTCCAGTAACAAGATCCCTCTGTAAACCCCAAAGCCACTGGTTGCACCCACTCTTCTCTGCCCTCCACCCTCCTCGGTGGTGTTCTGTTTCTTGCTGGTTCCCAGCAGGCAGCTACCCTCATTCCACTTGACACGCAAGGTCTTTGCAGTTAGTGTTTGGCACAAACCCCGATGTTAATTTGGACGTCAGCTTCTCTCTTCCCCACCCCTCTTTGAAGATTATGGGAAATTTTAAAACCAGGGCTGGGACTTCCCTGGTGGTCCAGTGGTTAAGACTCAGTGCTTCCACTGCAGGGGGCGCAAGTTCCATCCGATCCCGGTCGGGAAACTAAGATCCCGCATGCTGCGCGGTGTGGCCAAAAACAAAAACTGGGGCTGTTCAAAACAAAAGGGCCTGCGTAAGTATCAGGAAGCCAATAGGCTTCATGAGAATGGGGACACCAAGCCAGGAAAGAGAACTGGGCGGAGAGCAAGGAGCACAACCAAATGGATCGGACACTTGATGAACATTGGCTCCCCTCCTGCTGTGCATCAGGCCCTGTGCTGGACTCTGGGGTCTGGGTACACCATGAATGAGTGCGGGCCCCTTCATATGGAACACACAGATTAGCAGCTGGTGTACCCAGTGTGCTTGGTTGAGGAGTCTGAAGTTGATAACACACACAATAAACAGTGTTTGAGAAAGATAATTCCAGCAGGGTGTGTAGGAGGAAGGAAAAACCTGGGTCAGAAAGGACAGTGTGGCAGTGACTGTGGGAATTTGGGCCAAAGGTGGAATCTACGGGGTTGGAAAGGAAGGGTAAGTGAAGAAAGTAACAAATAATACATGTTGTAATAAAAGCAAGAAAGGGAAGAATTTGGTAATAGATCAGATATAGGATGGTGAAGGAGGGAAAATAGTTAAGAATTAATCCTCCTTCATGGCGAGTTTGAGGGGTGGGAGGGTCACTGTGGGAAAGGGGGTGGAGCTGGTATGAGGGACCTGAGGGTGAGATCAGTCACTCCTAGGCCATGTGAGGGCAGGTATCCTGTAGGTGACTGGACTTGGAGACAGGGAAGACCTGAAGGGTAGTGGCCGCCTTGTATAAAAGTGTCCCCGTCACTATGGGTATGCAAACAGCTTCAGAACACTGGCCTGGGATATTGTGGACAGATTTCATACATCAGGTAGAAAGTTGGAGTCAACAACAGTGAAAGTGCCTTCTGCCTGAGGGATTTGGTGAGCGTTGGCTGGGTGAGCACATGTGTGGGAAGTATGCCTGGATGTGTGGGAAGAAGGTTGGCAACTGTCTCCTCGATTTTAGCTAAAGAAGGGGCCAGTGATGCCTGGGAAGCGGGGGCTGAGGCCCAGGTGAGGCACTTCAGCAGCCTGGGATCCCTCCCCCAGCTCCACCTTGGGAGGCCCTGGAGCCCAGGACTGTGCTGCCTGCCAGGCCTTTCCTGGAACTTGGCAGAGGAGGGAGCCCCTCCCTGCCTGCCCTGGCACACTCCAGGCACACGGTGTCCCCAGGGGCACCTTGCAGACACCCCAGGAGACTGGGGCATGGGACAGGCCCCCACCCTCGCAGGAAGAGTCCTGCTCTGGGCTGACATCCGAGCTCCCCGCCCTGGGGCTGTCATCCTCACAATGGCCCCACCAGACGGCAGGAGACATAAGGCGCAGAGAAGGAAGGAGAAGCTTTGTGGCTGGGTGGCAGGCTTCGTGGGTCTTTGTTGTGGCTTTGGGTGGGAGGGTGGGTAAGGCAGAAAAGCAGGGTCTCAGGCTTCAAAGCACCTCCCCACCTGCTTCTCCTTCCCTCTGAGGAAATCTTCAGGGGCCTAGCGGTTTTGAGGGGAGGGGACAGGAAGAGACTCTGAACTCTGGGTCAACTGAGCACGGAGATGGGGAAGATCTTCTTGCCCTATAATCCTATTTCTCCCAGCATCCTCTTCCTCTGCTCCCCACCACCCTAGACCAAATTTCTACCTCCATCTGCAACTAAGGGTTACATCCCCCACGCCAAAACCTAGAGAAGCATCCCAGAGTGGTGGGGGAATGCGACAACGCGTACCCAGCAGCTGTCTAGTGGGTCACACCTGCCGGGTGGGGTGAGGAGAGTGCCCCTCCCAAGTGGGCAGAGCCCGCTCTGCTCGGGCTGGGGGCGGCGAAACGCTTTAATGGAGGGGCGAGAAGGCAGAGGGATGCGCAAACCAGCCACGTGGAGGTCCCGAGCGACAGGCAGGGCGGGAGCCGGGAAGCGGGCGGTGCGCTCGCCCCTCCCGCTCGAGGGAGCCTCCGAGAGTCGGGTCGTCGCTGACCGCAGGCTGCAAGAGCGGTTGATCTGGTGAGCGAGCACACCCACTTACCCAGCTGCTGAGTCAGGCTGTTCTCGCTCCCCGCTCGCTCGCCCGCCCGCTCGGGACATTGTGTTCCAGCCCCGGCGCGCTGGCACCGGGCCCAGGCGCTCACACCAGCCTCCTCGCCCTGTTTGTGCTCGCGGCTTGCGCTCGGCGCGCAGCTTCCCCGCCGCCGCCGCCGCAGCCCTGCGAGCGCGCGCTGGGGCCGGGCCAGGCGCGAGCACCCGGGACGGCCAGGGGCTGGTGCGCAACCCCTCGGACGCGCGGCCCTGACCGGTCACCGGCCTTCGCGCAACCAGACCACTCCATCTCCCACCTGAGCCCCGACTTGGATCCCCAGGCGTGTGGGGGGCCCGGGGCAGCACAGTCGGGAAGGGGTGGGGGCAGGTGTTGGTTGGTAGCTCCATGCAAGAGAAGGAGCCGCCCAGACTGCCGCCCAAGCCCCACCAGCGCTCAGTCCAGGAGTCTGGAGGAGGATAGCAGGGAGTGCGTCAGCCCCAGACTTGGGAGACCTGGGATGCAGTCACGTGACAACGGAAGCCCGCTAGAGGGGGCCGATTCAAGCCATATCCCCGAGGAGCCTCCCCGTTCCTCCGACCCCTTCCCTGATTGATCCTTTCTTCACACAAGCCTGGAGACTCCAGGGATCCCCAGGGGCTGGCAAAGGAAGCCCAGCTCTTTTGGATAGCTTGGGAACCCCCTGGCACGATGCCAGGGGTAGGAAGAGCCTGGACACTAGCGAGTGGGAGGGGGCGGCAGGGTGGAGGAAGACGACCCCAAACCCGAGCCTGACCCCTCCCTTTGTCCAGCCCAAACCCGGATTTATTCAGGGCCACGTCTTCTCCTTACCCATCCTTCTGCAGAAAGACGTCCCTGAACGCTGGTCCTGAAGGTTCCACCATCTCTGAACCAAGGAGGGGACAAAGGACTTACATACTGAGCCCCTACCATAGGGAAGGCTCTGTTAGGTCATGCTAAGGATGTTATCAAGAAGTTTATGACACAGTTCCTAAAGTCGTTTCTTCTCCCTCCTTCCAAACTCCACAGTTTCCTGTGCCACTTCCCATGCCAGGAGGGCCCGTCCTCCATGTCTACCCATCTCTCAAGCTCTAGCTCATAAAGCCCGCTTGGAACAGCGCCAGCCAAATCTGATTCCTCTGTCCTCTGAAAGCCCAGCACACTCAGTCTGTACCTTTCTCAGGACACAGCATGTGGCCTGTCTCATATTCTAGTGATCTGTTTACTAATACTGTTCTTTTAACCAGATTAGAAAGTCCTTGAGGTAGAAACAAAGTCTGCTTCTTTGAGGCCTCCCCCCATGGCTTGAGCTCATCCCCCACAGGCCAAGCTTGGCACTGGAGTTGATGTTCAATAAATGTTGGGTGTATTGAAATGATTTCCTGCCCTTGGGCAGTTTGCAGACCAGTTGAAGAGACAAACACATGGCATGTGAGGTTAAATAATAACCCAAGTCAGCAGGTGGTGAGTACCAAATGTGTTAAGAGCTATAGGGACTCAATAGGAAGGAGGTGGTGATATGGGAGAAAGATCCCAGGAGGTTCTAGGCCTTGAGCTCTGTGTGTGGAGGAGGAGAGAAAAGGCGTGGAGGTGACTCAGTCTGGTTGACGTCACCACAAACCAGCCTCCATGTCAGGCACTTCACATACATTGTCTCTAATATTTAAGGGAGGGGGGTAGGTTTGGGAAGAATGGAGGGGACAGTACCCAAGCCAGACCTGCCCAGAGCCAATCAGAGTGTAGAGGCAGCCTTGGGTCTGGCAGCACCCCACCCTCACTCCCCGGGCACTGCCTGTTCCCTGGCCTGCCACTCCTACCTACTACACCCAAGACAGCTGCCCAGCACTGCCCAGCTCTGGATGCACTCTGGTCCCACCCTGGTGAACAACTGGCTGTGTGACCTTGGGCAAGGCACTTCCTTTCCTACACCTCCCTGTCATCTGTACCTCCGTTACAGCACTTACAGCCTGTGATTCTAAGTCAGTGTCCAAGTGATGCTTGCCACCTTCCCTGATGTGACCTGGGCTGCTGTGCCTCTCCCCTCCCCGACACCTCCCCTCCCCCCTCCCCACCCCCTTGCTCCCTCCCAGTCTGGAGCTGCTGAGAGGAACACTGGGTACAGAGTGTGAGCAGGGATAGTAGGTTTCCTGTGGTTGCAAAAGGAACATCGGGACTTTCCCTGCTGTGGGAGAAGTGGGGGAGGAGGAGGCAGGGCCAACCTCGAAGGAACCTCTGCTCTCTTCCCTCCCCTCAGTGCTCCCAGCTCTGAAAAAGGCTGGTACAGTTTGTTACGCTGGGGCCGGAATGTACCGTGTGTTTCATATGGCCTCTGTCCAGTCCTACACTGGCTGCTTTATATTTATACTTCCTTCTTCAGCCGTGGCATCCTGCTGCCTGTCACCCCTGCTCTCATCTGCCTACCTCCCACCTGGGATCCCGCACCCACCATGGGTCAGACCTTGGGATCTGTAGTCTTCTGGGAGGTGAGGGTGGGGGGCAGAATGAGCCCTGGAGGAGAGAAGTTGGACTCGGGAAGGTTGAAGCCTCCAGTCCCCTTCTCTCTCTCCCATCAGCCAGCCCGAAACAGCCTCCAAGGCCATGGACACTCCAAGTTGGGTCCGAAGATTCTCTGGGCCTCTGAGGCTCCTTGCCACCCTGTTTTCCCGAGCACTTCAGCAGTTATACCTGAGCCCAGCTAGAGAAGTGAGCTGAAGGCTCTTTTGAAGTTGCCCCCAACACCCACCCCAAAAGCTTGGCAGACCTGTTAATCCTTGATCCTCCTCCACTGGTCACAGAGAACACGGAGGAGGTGGGAGGTGGGGGAGGGGTATCCTGCCACCCGCCACCCCAGGAGTCACACATTACTAACAGAAGCTGCAAAATTGAATTTGACACTTGGTGACATAATGATTTTTGAGTGGTGACCACTTTAATCTCCTCAAAGTGGCTTTGATATCCAGAGATCGATACGTTTGTGATCTGGCTTTCCTCCCCCAGGAGCATGTGATATTATTATTCACAATAATAGCTCATATCAGTTGCCTCCTAGGGACCAAGCATTGGGCTCAGGGCTTGATATACACAAGCTCATTTACTCTTCACAGTGACTCTAGGAGGCGGATGCTACTGGGAGCCCCCTTTGACAGTTAAGGTAACTGAGGCTCAGAGAAGTGACCGAGCTGGGATTCACATTTAGGTCTGTCTGGCAGCAAAGCCAGCACTTCGCAGTGTCCTGCTAGATGGCTTAGATCATGTACCCAAATCACAAACCTTCCATTTCTCAAGCCTCAGAGTCTTATTCCCTCCTCTCTTCAAATGATTCCAGGAACTCTGCCTCCTTAGAGCCCATGCATGCCTTGAGGTATGATATGACAGCCAGAAAACCATTTTCAGCCCATTTGACAGGCTGAAATGCAGAGGCCCCAGAGGACACTCAGTGAGGGCGGTGGGTGGTCAGGCCTGCTGGCTGTGTGTGGCCTCAGTCGTCTCTCGGCCGACTGGCATGCCTGCTGCCACTCAGCCCCTCACCTGGGAGTAAACTTTGCCTCACTGTACTGCTCCAGCACTGGGAACTGAAAACCAGGGGCTGAACCTGGGTTCCAGGTCTCTAAACTCAGGACTGTCTGTGGCACCCAGTGACACGGTGGCATGGCCTCTCTTAGGACCCATTCACAGCAGGGTTTTGGCAGAAATCACCACCATTATGTCAATCCCTGGCCATATCAGGGCGTATACATTTCACTTATATGTCCTAACTCAGTACAATCTTAATGTAAGGAGATCTAAAGTAAGGAGAACAGTACCCATTTTCTTGTTGGGCAAACTGAGGCAAGAGAAGCTAAGTTGCTCACCCAAGGGCAAGAAACTAAATTTGTGACTGTGATATCTGGGGTGCTTTGTTTCATAACATAGGGCCTCTCCTGAGCTAAGAGAGGAAGAGTTTCCCAAGATGTCCCCAAACATGGTGACGTGACCTTTCATCCAGCCCTATCACCCTAGGAAGGGACCACAGCACCACACTGCCCATGCCACCCTTATCTACTCCCAGGGCTGAAGCAAGGGCACCAGACATCCTGTAGTTAGTTGGCCTGGCCAAGTCTCTGGCTTCCTTTCCTTTGTGGCTCTCACAGGCACATTCTGTCCCCTCTGAGCCCAGTTCTTTCTTCCTCTTTTATCCTTCCTTCTCTCTTTTTCTCTCCTTGCTCACTGAGAGCCCTGTTTATATGCCTCCATCCATCTGTGTTTGCTTTTCACCTTTGCTTTTTGTATGCCCCTTCTCCTGGGAAGTTTCCTAAGGTCCCCTCTGTCTTCTGCCCTCTGACGCCATCTTGTTTGCCAGGAAGCATCTTCCACTCCTACCCCCACCCCCACTCCTTACCTCACCTCCAACTTTAGAAGACAGGTCAGATTGCTCTGGTTCATGCGTTCAGTGTGCTCTTCATGAGTGCCTACTGTGTGCCTCAGGAACTGTGTTAATGCCTGGGGAATCCAAAGTCCAAAAGCTGCGCTGGAGCATCTATTAAGTACCTACTGTGTGCACCAGGCATTGTGCTTCAACTTGGGGGCACAAAAGCTAGTCATTGTCCTCAAGAGGTCTCTGGGCTGGGAATTCCCTGGTGGTCCAGTGGTTAGGACTCCAGGCTTACACTGCCGAGGGCCTGGGTTCGACCCCTGGTCGGGGAACTAACATCCCACGAGCCACGCAGCATGGCCAAAAAATAAACAAAATTTTTTTTTAAATTAAAGAAAAAAGAGAGACCTCCCGGCTACTTGGGAAGACTCACAAAAACAGATCACTATAATGCCCTGGGAAGTCAGGGACTTGGTGTGGCCAGAGCGCTCCGGGAGGGTTCCTCTGAGGAGGCCAGTCTTCAAGTCTGAGAGGAGCTAGCCAAGCAGAGCAAGGGTGCAGGGCGTGCCAGGTAAAAGGAACAGTGTGTATAAAGGCACACAGGCACGAAGCAGCCCTGGGTTCTCTGGTGGGCACTTTGAGTTGTTTGGTCTGGCCTGGACCTGGAGTGCAGGTTGGGGAACCTGGGCAGATGTGGCCAGAGGCAGGCAGCCCCAGATGGTACAGAACCTCCTGTTCCAGCAAAAGAGTTGACCTTTGTCCTGGAGCAGCCAGAAACCCAAGCAGCCTTATGGCTCCCTACAGCCTAGGAGCCCCAGGGCTGGGCCTGGGCCAGGACTGAAACACTCTCTCGAGTCCCCATTAACCCACATTTACTGTCCTTTGGCTCAGCAAGGCCAGAGGGAGAGTCAGACACTTCAATGTAATGCTGTTTCTAAAGCATAATCATTCATTCATTCATAAATGTTTAGCAAGCTCTGATGTTTGCCAGGTGCTGCTCTGAGCATTGGGAATGGGTCATTGAACCCCATGGAGGTCCCAGCTCTAAAGAAACTTTACCTCCTTAGCAGTTGCGGAGGGAGGATAGGCCATAAACAAACAAACAAAACAAAATAAATAAATCAAAAAGATAATTTCAGATCGTGCTAAGTGCAAAGGAAAATAAAACACAGTGATGCAGTCGCAAGTAATGGGGTAGACTGCTCTAAGGACAGTTATGTATGAGCTGAGACCTAGATGACAAGAACAAACCAGTACGTGAACATCTGGGGACTTAGGGTTCTAGGCCAAGGAAAAATCACAGGCAAAGGCCCTGAGGCAGGATGGAGCTTGGTGTTTTTTCAGGTTTAGAAAAAATGTTGGGTTCAAATTCATTACTCCCCAGCGACTCTACGTAAGGATTATTGTATCCCTTTTGTAGAGATGGAAACTGAGGCTCAGAATGGTTAAGTTCCTTGGCCAATATCCTAACTGGTAGTACAAATTTTGGCCTAAATCCACAGCTCTTTTTTCTACCAGAGTATCATGTACAGCAACCAGTGTCCTAAATTATTTAGGAAGGTCCAGTTTCCAAAATTCTGTCTCACTGTTCTCTGGAGATTCATCCTGGAGGTTCTCTGTGTCCCAAATCATGACTTCAAGCCCTGTCTCTGTCACATTCTACTAGCGGCAGCCTAGGATGAGTATTTCATCACCCTAAGCCTCAGTTTCATCATCTGTAAATAGGGAGAGTAAAAATTCCAATGTCATAGGTTTGCAGAGAGGATTAAATGAGGTAATCCATGTAAGGTCAGTACAGTGCCTGGAACGTGGCACACATTCAACCCATGGTAGTTCTTAAAACTGGGGTCGACTGCAGAACGGTCCTGCCACCACGTGACGCCTCTGATGCATGAGCCAGGCAGGGTAGCTGTGGGAGGAGAGAGCAGGAGCGAGAGGCCAGGAGGGCCCCTTCCCTTTACTCAGCCACTCCTCAGCTCCTCGCGCTGGGATCCCACACTGACACATCTTGTACTTCCCGTTTCCAGGGAAATTCCTCGCGCTGGACCGCACCCGCCCTTGAGGACCTCCCGATCTCTTTGGGCAGAGCGGAAGCCAGGCAGAGCCGGGAACGTGAAATGACAGTCCTCAGCCCTGTGTGTGCCACGAGCCCCCGGGGGCAGGCGGCCACGCTGCAGGAGGGCAGGGGCGGCAGAGGGAGCCTGGCGTGGGCTGCTGGGACAGAGTCCTTCTCAGAGGAGGTGGGGACCCCGTGGAGTACGTGACTCCTGCCCCTCCAGCCTGCACGCTCCAGTTAGCAGGACAGAGACCCCTCCCCACCCATCCCCAACGTTCCCGGGCTTTCTGCTCTGCTGGGAAGCGCTGTCATCCCTCCCCCCGACCAACACTCCTCCCAGGCACCCCTGAGAGGACCAGTTGCAGCTGAGGGTGGGGGTGGGGAGAGTGCTGCCAGGGCTCTCAGATCCCTAGCCTCTCTCTCCCACCCCTCCCTCGCCCCCAACTGCTGAGCTGCTTCGAGGTTTAAAGCAAAACACGATTCCGTCCTTCCTGCTGCTCAGTGGCAGCAGTGCTGCTTGAGGTTATTTTTAGCAGGGATGCAGGGAAGGCGCATTTCTCCTGGACTTTCGCTGGGGACACCCCTCACCCCCCAGCCAAGACTCGGCCGGGGGAGTCTGGTACGGAAACCCCCGTCTCAGAAAGGGGAAACGCGTGTGTTTTCTGTTCCTTCAACTCATCAGAACAGGAGTTGCAGTCAAGCCTGGGGTTACACTGATGGGAAATGTGAGGTTCCAAAGCCAGTGTGCTGCCCTCATCCCTGGTCTCCGAGTCCTTGTAAATCTGGGGAGCAGGAGGTGCCTGGGGCCTGTGATGCCCAGTGTGTGGGTGTTGGGGTCCAAGGGGAGCCAGCACTGTGGACCGCATGGGGGCACCAGGCATTCTGGGTGGTGTTTATGCAGGTACTTGCTTTATAATTCATTAAACTGATCATGTCTGTTCTATGTATTTCTCTGTATGTGTGTCTCTTATGCTAGCAGTACTTTATTGAGGTATACTCTACACACAGTAAAATGCATAAATCTTAACGGCACAGCTCAATGAATTTTGACAAATATGTATACACATGTAACTATCACCTAGATAGAGACTCGGAACATCTTCAGCATGCCTAAGTTCCCTCGTGCCCCCTCCCAGTCAGTCCCCACCCCAGAGATAACCAAGATCTGATTTCTCTCACCATAGATTAGTTTCCTGTGTGTGTGTGTGTTACAAGGTTAAAAGAAATACGGCTGCTATCATGAAGAATGAAATAGGCAATAAAAAATTTAACGTGAGAAGGGGGCCTCAAAAAAGGAGGGTAATTGGTGTTTGAAAAAGCTAAGGAATCATTGCAATGGGAAACGGAAGGTTCCAGAGCCAACCCCTCAGGACTGGGACAGGACGCTTGGGATACTTCTCTGAGCCGAGTGGCAGTGAGTGAGGAGAGGCCTGCCAGGGCTCCTCCTAGGTCCAGTTGCCCCCATGTTCTGCTAGAGATCTAGGCCCTTCCTCCAGCCCCCTCACCAAAGCAGTTTTCAGCAAGGCCAAGGCTGCCAGGAAGGGCGCTCTCAAGGGCATCTGCCCAGAACAGGGAGAAGTCAGGGCCTCTGTGCGGTTAGGTTATTTATCTTTCCCGCCTTCCCTTTCAAGGTCTTTTTGTTTCTGGGCCTCCTTCACCCTATGTCCCGCCTCGGGGGGTGGGGTGGGGGGTGGGGGAGAGGCTGAGGCTCTCAAAGGAGGGTGGTAGAGGAAGAGTCAAGGAGCTCATCATTCCTTCTTTCCCTCATTTAAAAACACTTAAGGGACTTCCCTGGTGGTCCAGTGGTTAAGACTCTGTGCTGCCATTGCAGGGGGCATGGGTTCTATACCTGTTCGGGGAACTAAGGTCCCATGTGGCATGGCCAAAAGATTTTTAAAACATGTATTTTAATAAATAAAAACACTTACTTGAGCACCTACATTGTGCTGTAGCTTCTGCTAGTGCTGGGGATAGGACAACTAAGAGAAATTTTAGCTCCCTAGGGAGTCAAAGGTAGCATTCCCAGGTGAGGCAAGGCCTTATACTACCTTCATAATGGAGATGAGGGGCTCAGAGAGGTAAAGTGACTTGGTCAGTATCACACAGCTGGCTGCTGGCAGAGGGAGGCCGAGAACGGGGACCCTGACGCAGCCTGCCTAGCTGGGGATAAGAAAGCAAAGGGAGCAAAACCAAACAGTCTGACACCCCAGCAGCAGGAAGAGCCCTGACCTGGAGGGCAGGGGCCCTCGCTTTTGCTGCTAGGTATCCGAAAAACATCCTCTCTCTGGGCTTCAGTTTCCCCCCAGGTTTTCTCCCATGTACGTGAAGGAGGCCGCCTCCAGAGGAGCTTTAAGGTTCCCTTCGCTCTAAGGCTTTCAAGCGTACTGGGCATTTTCCTGCCTCAGGGCCTTTGCTCAGGTTTTTCTCTTACTGAAAGCCCCCTTTCCCTCCCGTTTCCTTCCTCTGACAGCCTCCCAATTATCTGCTATCTAATTCCAGTGCTACCCCCCGAGGCCCCCACAGTCTGGGGGATCTGTTGAGGGGTGTCCCCTAGGTCTCCACCACCAGAACCGACAGAGCCTCCCTCACTTTGTACCCCTCCCATCCCGGGGCAGGTTCTCCCGTGGGAAAGGTATTTGTTTTGTCAGCCACCCTGGAGGAGTTGAAATGAATTTTTGCTCCCATCCCACACTTCTGTGTGCCCCTTTCAACTTGCAGAGAATGAGCTCATCCTTCCTCAGGGCCTGCAAGAGATTGCGCCTTTCTGCTGGGCAGGCCAGCTGAAACTGGGGCATCAAACTGGGGCCGTTTTGGCAAAGGTGGCTGCCCTAGGAGGTGAGCCCTGGAAGGGTAGAAGGACAGGCAGAGTCTCAGGCAGAAGGATGGCTGCCCCGCCTCACCTGTCCCTCCTTATTCACAAACACCTGGGCAGAAATCTTCCCTTACAATAAACATACGGCTCCTACTCCCATAAACACACCCACGCCTACTTACCTGCCCACAAACAGTAACTTTGTAAACAAATACCCCACTGCTCCCCCCGCCCCTCCCCCAGACAGGCATTACACACACATATGCAGTCATCACACATATACACACGGGCACACACAGACACACACACGGGCAACATACAAACGGACACAAGTGCATATGCATGGGTGCATCATGGGCAACAGTCATGCCCACGTGCACCTTGGGGGCACACACCCTCACATGCATGCACACATGGGCACACAGGCATACATGTTCGCACACAAGGGTACACATATACACACACTCTCCTCTCCACCCTCAGCTCTCAGATGAGGGGGCCCAGCTCATACTTGGAATGAGGAGAGTGCTCCATAGTTGGGGTCTGGCTGTCTCTGGATTTGTATCAAACTAGGGTCTTTTGTCTTCATTTTCCTTACTGATGGCCCTATGGGAAGCAGGGAAAGCCCCAAGAGCTGTGGGCTCACTCCAGGGCCTCACCTTACTGTGGGAGACCAGGGCAGGGGTGAGGGGAGGATTCTGTCACTCCTGGGAGCAATGTCTCCAAGGAGCCGTCATTGTCGTTTTGTGAGGCTGATCTCTTTGCTGTCACTGTCACTCTCTTCACTCCATTCCATCCATTCATAGGCCTCAGGTCCTTGTTCTCTTCCTGTGGGGGAGTGGGGGGAAGGCTTTAAAGAGGGTCCAGTCGCAAGGTTGATGTGGCAGCTCTGAGGCTGACAGCAGTGTCCCAGGCAGGCTGCCCCCTCAAATGGAAGGGAAGCTTCTCTTGGACTCCTCCAGGGCAGCACAGCAGTAATCCAGAGAATGGGAGGTGGAATGGTTGTGTTTGTAACATCATTACCCAATCTAGAGCGTTGGGTAGGGAGCAAGCTTGGATTCCATTAAACCCAATTTAGCTGCAGTCACGGAGCACACAGTGTGTGCTAGGCGTGGTGTTGGGGTGGGTGGGGAGGATGGGGGGTGGATACAGAAATGAGTAAGACACAGTAACTGTCTTCTTAGA
Source organism: Leucopleurus acutus (assembly GCF_964270905.1). Lineage (NCBI taxonomy): Eukaryota > Metazoa > Chordata > Mammalia > Artiodactyla > Delphinidae > Leucopleurus > Leucopleurus acutus. Next base: position 66,808,235 of record NC_139153.1, on the reverse strand, counting down.
GAGAGAGAGAGAGTGTGTGTGTGTGTGTGTGTGTGTGTGTGTGTTGGGTGGGGGCCCAGGAAACACCACACAGGCAGAACAACCCCTGGGAGGGGAACTTAAACACAATGTGCTCCACACTGAAGCCATCACCTCTGCCCACCCCTCCCCAGAGCATCACAAACACAACATCTGCCTGATCCTCCTGCTATATTTCCTATTTTGATTTACTAAGGCCACATGGTGGCCCAGGGCAACACCTGGGAGCTGCTCCAGATCTTCCCTCTCTTACCGTATCCAATCTACCCCCCATCCTGTGGGTTTTCTTGTTCCATCTCTTCCATCCACTCTCTCCTTTCAGGGCTCACTGCCTGGGCATCTCTCACCACCTCCCTCCTGGACTTCTAATGGGTGGGGGGAGTCCCACCTCCAGGCTTATACCATCCTCCACACCGTTGCCAGAACCATCTGTGTCAAACACACAGCTGCTCTGTCACTTAGAGCCCTTCACTGGCTCCCTATGACCATTAGAATAAAGTCCCAAGTGCCTGACATGGCACAGCCATCCATCTGTATACAGCTCGCAGCACCCCTGCACCTCTCAGCCTGCCCCCAATTCCCAGTTCCCCCAACTGGCTTTGCTGGTGGACACTTCTGAGCCTTCGTATGTGCTGTTCCTGTTGCCTGGAATGCCCATCCCTCCTTGACCTAGCAAGGACCTCCTCATCTTTCCAGACTGAGGGGGTCCTTCTTGGTCTCTATTTAAACCAATTTTATAAGAGTGCTGACAAAAGTGACTTAAAAGCCACATACCAGGCACTCTTTTTTTTTTTTAATTAATTTATTTATTTTTGGCTGTGTTGGGTCTTCGTTGCTGTGCACAGGCTTTGTCTAGTTGCGGCAAGCGGGGGCTACTTTACTTTGAGGTGCGCGGGCTTCTCATCGCGGTGGCTTCTCTCGTTGTGGAGCACAGGCTCTAGGCGCGTGGGCTTCAGTAATCAAGGTTGCTCCGAGGCATGTGGGATCTTCCCGGATCAGGGCTCGATCCCGTGTCCCCTGCATTGGCAGGCAGATTCTTAACCACTGCACCACCAGGGAAGTCCCTACCAGACACTCTTCTGACTCGTCACTTTATATGTATTTTATATATATATATATATATATTAGCTCATTTAATCCTCATAACAACCTTGATAGGTGCTACCATTATCATCTCCATTTTATAGATGGGAAATTGATACACAGAGAATGTAAATGACTTATTTACCTAAGGTGATATGCCTAATAAGTGGTGGAGTGGGATTTACACACAGCCAGTTAGCTAGAGTCTATGTAGTTAATCCCTGCACTATACTGCCTCACTCATTACTGTGTTTGCTAATTTATATAGCTTTTGAGCAATCAGAGTCAGTTAATGTCTGATGAATAAATGAATGAGTGACTCATTAAAATTGAATGGAATGAAGAAGTAGGGCCCCTCCTCATTTATAAGATTCTGCCATGCTAAAGCTATTTGATTTTTATGAACATAGAAAATTTTAAAGAAAAGGGATTTTGAGAGTAAAATCCCATACATCATTTTTTCATCTTCTTGCTTTTTATATAAAATTTACATGGATCTCCAAGCCTAAGTTTGTTTCAAGCTGATGAAGAGAAATGTCCTCAGGACCCTCTAATGACCTGATTACCATGGCCTGCTGCCCCCAGGGAGACAGACCCACTGAGAAGTGACCCAATGCAAAGTGAATTGTGTCTGATGCTGAAAGAGCATCCCATCTCATCGCACAGGCCTGGGACACAGTCATCCCAACCACGGATGTCAGTGAGGGCTTTCTAGAAGAGGTGAGATTTGGGCTGAGTCATGAAGGATTTTGATAATTGGAGAGAAGGGAGAAGGGCAGGGAAGTCCAGAGAACGTTTGGACTCTAGGTTGGTGGTAGGAAGAGTAGGGCAGGAAGACAGGAGAGGGAGACAGGATGTAAAGGAAGGTGAGACCAGGCAGGTAACAGCTCATGGTGGAGTGGCAGGTGTGAAATCACCTTCACTTCCACCCTGGGTATCTGTACAGTTTTGAACAGGTGGCTGATTTTAAAATTTTCTGCAGGAATTCCCAGGTGGTCCAGTGGTTAGGACTCGGTGCTTTCACTGCCGGGTCCCAAGTTCAATCCCTTGTCAGGGAACTAAGATGCCACAAGGCGTGTTGCAAGACATGTCACACAGGTAAAAAAAAATTTTTTGTTTTTTAATTAAATTTTTTGCTATCCTATGCGCGAATTGAGCATTTAAGCCTAGAGAAAAGCTCAGATGAGCATCCCCAGGGCAGGAGAGATTGCTTATTCTCCAATCTAACATACTTGGTTCACCACTCAACCAGCCAACAGCTTCAGTCCCCCTACACTCAACTTCTGAAAGGTGGTGTGGCTTAGAGGGTAAGCCATGACTCTGCCACTTGCTAGCTTGGAGGGTCATTCAACTCCTCTGTGCTACAGTTTCCTTAGGTTGTTGTTGAAGATTAAATTAGTTAAAGCACTTCAATCATCTAGATCATTGGAAGCATCCAGCTTCTAACAAGTGTCCAGTAGACATTAGCTAATATGGTCACTGTAGCCAGAGGTCTCCGTAATGATGCAAAATCTCATTGGGTTATCCCTCTTCTAGGCCACAGGATTGGGCCTTTGCTGCCACCTCTTTCCAGTCCCAGGGTTCTCCCCACAGGTATGGTTCCTGTTGATCTCCTCACCCACCAAATGCCCCGAGTCAGTTCCCCCCTCTTTTTGCCCCTGCCCACTTATGCCTACTGTGCTGATACACTGGCTTCTTGGGATGAGATTAATTTTGCTTTGTGCCCATAGAGTCTGGGAGGGAGAGCAAAGCTGGGAAGAAACCTGAGTAAATACTTTCTGGGAGTGCACAGGGCACGTGGCCAATTTCAGTTCGAGAGTCAGCCAGGTTCTAAACACCAGAGCTAAGTCCCCAGAGAGTAGGCACTGGTGCCTCAGTGTCTCCCGGGGTGGGGGTGGGGTGTTTTGGCTACCTCACAGCCCTGCAGGGAGCCAGGCTTGGGAAATACCTGTTGGTCCTTTGCACAGCAGGGTAAGAGCAGCATCCAGCTATGCAATGACAGCCCAAAGATGCTGAGAACCTGGCTGGGATGGGCTATAAATCTGGTTCCTCACAGCGTCGGGGCAGGTGGCAAGGGGATGAGCTTACAAAACAGAGCCTGGACCCTTTCCCGGGGCCGGGTCAGTGGGATCGTCCTGAGCAATCCCTGAGGGCCTTGACGATTCTCTTTGAACTATCGGGTTCACCTTCCCACCACCCTGCCCTTCTTTATTTTTATTTATTTTGCTGTACGCAGGCCACTGTTGTGGCCTCTCCCATTGCGGAGCACAGGCTCCGGACGCGCAGGCTCAGCGGCCATGGCTCACGGGCCCAGCCGCTCCGCGGCCTGTGGGATCCTCCCGGACCGGGGCACGAACCCGTGTCCCCTGCATCGGTAGGCAGACTCTCAACCACTGTGCCACCAGGGAAGCCCCATCCTGCCCATCTTACCCACTTCTGGGGCTTTCTCCTAACACCCTCCATTCTGCAAAAGCTTTCTCTTAAATCCCCTAAGTCAAGAGTTTCTCTCTATCGCTGTTTTTTTCTTGTTTTTTGTTTTTTTAGCAGTTTGATAATGATGTGCCTTGGTGAGATTTCCCTTGTGTTTATCCTGCTTGGGGTTCATTCATCAACTCTGGAACAATTTCAACCAATACTTATTCTAATCGGTTTCAGTATTCCTTCTATCCCAACAACTGTGTCTCAAAGATGGTCTGCAGGGGACCACCTGGGAGTGTGTTAACCACGCCCCACCTAAATAAGAATCCCTGGGAGTCTGTGTTTTGAACAAGTTCCTGGCTGAGTCTTAGGTCTACTGAAGGGAGACCACTTCAAAGAGACTGTGAGTACTCCAGCTGCAGGGCCTGGGTGTCACTCCTCTCTGTGTCCCCAGTCCCTGCAGGGCCTGATTGTTGAATGGAACACTCAGCTGCAAGGGTTTCTCTTCGTTCACTGAGTCAGCAAGATTGGTGCCACCTGCCTTCCCAGGTTACTGAAGCCCAAAGCTAAAAGGATGTCCACTGGACTCATGAATTTCAGGTACCAGTCAGCAGAGGAAAGGGACTCTTTGGGGGCTTTAAGGGGCTCCCCCAAATCCACCAAGGAGGGCTCCGGGGAAAGCACTCCTGCTGACTTAACCACGCGGGACCTCTGTTCTCTGTAAAATGCAGGTAAACATTTCTGTGTGGAGGGCTGGGTGAGGGAGTCAGCCTCAAAAGTTAGAAATTCTGGGTGACAGGCTTAATTCCCTTTGAGGTTAGGAGTAGAGGGAGAAAAACAAGTGAGCAGGTTAGAAATGATCATTTGCAAGCTACTTCCTAGAAAGTATACAGAGAAGCAGACAGATAATGTACCAGACTAGTAAACAAGCACACACATTGTGTGTGTTTTCCATCAACTTTACTGAGGCATAATTTCCATAACAATACAACACACCCATTTAAGTGTACGGTTTGATGAGTTTTGACAGATGTGTTTGCCTGTGTAACCTCTATCACAGCCTAGGTCATTTCCTTCACTCTAGGAGTTTCCTTGTTCCTCTTTGCAATCAGTCTCCCCCTGGCCTGAGCAGCCCCTAATCTGCTTTCTGTTACTTTGCATTAGATGGGTATTTCCTAGAATTTCAAATACATGGAATCACACTCTTTTGCATCTGGCTTCTTTTGCTCAACATAATGATTTTGAGATTTGTCCCTGCTTTTGCATGTATCAGTAGCTTTTCCCCTTTGATTGCTGTATTGTATTCCATCACACGGCTGTACCACTATTTGTTCTCCCTTCTCCTGTGGATGGAGATGATCATTGATCGTAGGTGGAGGCTAGTATGAAAAAGTTGCTATGAACACTTCTGTACAACTCTTTCTGTGAACACACGTTTTTGTTTCTCTTGGGAGCAGAACTGCTGAGTTATATGGCAAGTGTATGTTTAACTTCAAAGAGGCTGCCAAACAGTATTCCAAAGTGGCTATATGTTCCCACCAGGAAAGGATGAGAGTTCCAGTTGTTCCACAGCCTTGCCACTCTTGGTATTGTTGGTCTTTTTCATTTTAGCAGTACTGGTTAGGTGTGTAGTGGTCTCTCACTGAAGCACACATATGCCCACCTCTCCAACTCTTCTGGGACCAGTGCCCCTGCCCCACACTCCTCCTTAGCCACTCTGACCATCTCTCTGTTTCTCCCATGTACTGAGCTTCTTTCCTGGAATTCTCATCCTCTCAAAATTTCCATAACTGGTTCCTTCTCATGATTCAGTTCTCAGAACATGTGTCACTTCCTCAGAGGCCTTTCCTCACCACCCTCTCTGTTGGTGTCCTCAACACTTTTGATCATATTACTCTGTTTGTTTTCTTTGTAGCAGTGAGTCCTATCTGAAGGAATCTTATATGTTTGTCTACTTGTTGACTGTCTGCCCCATAATAACATTAGCTCCAGGACCAACGGCATTTTGTCTGTTTTGTTTACCTAGAATCTGATAGATAGTAGGTGTTCAATATATATTGTTGAATGGATTTGCAGTCCAAAGTGGTTGCTCAATATATTGGTCTTTGAGGTCCTGGAAACTAAAGGGTATGCATATCAACAACAACAAAAATATTTAGGGACTTCCCTGGCAGTCCAGTGGTTAGGACTCAGCACTTCCACTGCAGGGGGCTCCGGTTCCATCCCTGGTTGGGGAACTAAGATCCCGCATGCTGGGTGGCGTGGCCAAAACAAAACAAAACAAAACAAAAAAACACAAAGGAAAAATATTTAAAGCATAAATTATTTTTATTGCCTGGAGCAATTTGATTTTGCATGTAAATATGCTTAGAAACCTAAAAATACAGGAAAATAGAAAGAGGAGGAAAATCAACCATAGTTCCACCAAATGACTGAGGTTTTAAAATGTAAATCATTTTAAAATTTTAACTAGGCTTAAAATTTTGATTTTTTAAAGTTAATATTAACTTAATTAAACAATATTTCAACATGGAAAGAAATTCAAACAGTATATCCTTCTGGAAAAAGCTACTCATATACAAACATAGCTATATCTATCTGAATTTTTTCCAAAAATAGTATCATACTGTATACATTGCTTTGCAACTTACTTTTTTTGTTTAACAATTTATCTTAGAAATCATTCCACATCAATATGTATATTGGTTAAGATTACGTTCAGCTGCAAGTGATAGAAAATTCAAAATATCAGTGCCTTGCAAAATTAGACATTGATTTCTCCCTCATTAATGAAATCCAGGGGTAAGTAGCCAGGCAATACTAGGACTACACCATTATCAGGGACCCAGATTCCTTCTGTCTTTTGCTATGCCATACTCAACATGGGGCTTCTACCTCATGGGCCAATATGGCTGAGCTCCAGCCATTACATCTGCATCTAGCCAGTAGAAAGAGGGAAAAAAAGAGAGGGACATCCTTCCTCCCATTAAGGACACTTCCTATGACATTTTTGCTCAGCTCCCACTAGTCAGAACACAGGGACACACCTAGCTGCAAAGGAAGCTGGGAAATATATCCTTTGTTCCAGGTAGCCATGTACCCAGTTCAAAAAGCAGAGGAGAGGTCTTCCCTGGTGACGCAGTGGTTAAGAGTCCGCCTGCCGATGCAGGGGACACGGGTTTGTGCCCCAGTCCGGGAGGATCCCACAGGCCGCGGAGCGGCTGGGCCCGTGAGCCATGGGCGCTGAGCCTGCGTGTCCGGAACCTGTGCTCCACAACGGGCGAGGCCACAACAGTGAGAGGCCCGTGTACCACAAAAAAAAAAAAGAGGAGAATGGATATTGGGGGATGACTAACAATCTCTGCTACAGTATACATAGATTTATCTCATTTTAAAAAATGGAATTTTTTAATAGCCACCTGTCCACTGGAAAGCAGGGGCCACTCACCAGACCTCCTGTCCTGCATTTACAAATTGAAGTCTCCCTTAGGTGTATGATTGGTAGAGCTATGATCTAGCTGCAAGGGAGGCTGGGAATTTGAGTTCTGACTTCCAGGTTGAGAGGCAAAATTCATGATAGGAGGATTTCCCCAAATATAGAAATGCCATTTAGAATTTGGATCATTCCTCTCATCAAAGACAACTATATACATTAGACAAATATTTTCGAATCTTAAAAGCATCAAAAATCTAACAAGGTAGTGAGGAATTACTGGACCAAGATACATGAAATGATAAGAATCCAGAGGGATTAGAGTTGCCAGATAAAATATAGGACTCCCAGTTAAATCTGAATTTCAGATAAACAGCGAAATATTTTTTTAGCATAAGTATGCCCATGCAATATTTGGAACATAGTGATACTGAAAAATAATTTGTTGTTTATTTGAAATTCAAATTTAACTTGATGTCCCTGTATTTTTTTTTTTTGCGGTACGTGGGCCTCTCACCGCTGTGGCCTCTCCCGTTGCGGAGCACAGGCTGCGGACGTGCAGGCTCAGTGGCCATGGCTCACGGGCACAGCCGCTCCACGGCATGTGGGATCCTCCCAGACCGGGGCACGAACCCGCATCCCCTGCATCGGCAGGCAGACTTTCAACCACTGTGCCACCAGGGAAGCCCCATCCCCATATTTTTATTTGTTAAATCTGGCAACCCTAACGGAGAAGTGAGTCCAGCATTTGGGGCTGCTTTTACCCAAGGGCATTTGCCAATCTGAGTCATCAGAGAGCCTGAGCTGTGCTTTTGAAAGCTTCTTAGGACTACAGGCACAAAATTGGAGTTCAGGGCCTAACAAGGTTGTAAACTCTGATAAACTACCTCTGTGGTAAGCTATTACTTTGATGACCCCCAATGAACCGTGACTACTGGTCTTCATGCCCTGTGATCCGCTTTACCCAATAGAACGTGGTGCAAGTGATGTTGTGCTGGGCCTGGTTCAAGCCTCAAGAGGGCAGCTTCCATATTTTGGCTTTGGGAAGCCAGCCACCATGTAAGAACTCCTACTACCCTAAGAACTGGGACCTAGCCAAGGAATCGGTGACACGTGCCCAGCTAGATTTCAGAATTACCATGGACCTGTGGCTGCCATGTGCCTGCCATTTCCTCCTTTCTGAATAGGAATATTTATTGGAATTTTCCTTCCTCTGCCTCACCATTACCTGTGGGGAGCAGATAACTTGTCTCTCTAATTCAAAAGTCATCAGCTTCAGAGAAGAATCCCTTGAGAAACCTCATTCACACGTGGACCTGATTTAGATGATGAAATTATGGACTTCAAGCTCAATCTTGGTAATGGGGTGAGAGCTGGGAGTCTTAAGAGGTGGTGAGTGTATTTTGCTTGTGGGAGGAGGTATATCTTTAGGGGACAGAGGGCAGATTGTAATAGATTGTTACTTCAGTGGGCCCCAGTGAACCATGCACTGTGGTATTCACATCATTATTAGTTCCCTCCCCTTGAATCGGGACTGGCCCATGACCTGCTTTAACCGACAGAACATGGTGGAAATGATGCTGTCAGTTCCAGGCCTAAACCTTAAGAAGGCTTGGCAGCTTCCACATTTGCCCTTTGGAGGAAGCCAGCCGCCATGTTTGGAAATCCAGTTATGCAACTCAGTGGTTTTAATGCATTCACAGAAATGTGCAACCTTCACCACAGTCAACTTTAGAACATTTTCATCACCTCAAAAAGAAACCCTGTACCCTTTACCTATTATCTTCCTATCCTTCCTTCCCCTACACTCCCAGTTCTAAGCAATCTCTAACCTGCTTCCTGTCTTCTGTCTTCCCTTTTCTGGACATTTCAAATGAATGGAATCATGTAATATGCAGTCTTTTGTGACTGGCTTCTTTTACTTAGCATAATGTTTTCAAGGTTCATCCACATTGTAGCATCTATCAGTACTTCATTCTTTTTTATGGCCAAATAATGTTCCACTGTATGGATATACCACATTTTGTTTATCTATTCATCAGCTGATAGACATTTGGGTTGTTTTCACCTTTTGGCTATTATGAATTTATGCTGATATATACATTGGTATACAAGTATCTGTTTGAGTTTTTGTTTTCGATTCTTTTGGGTATATACTTAGGAGTGGAATTGCTGGGTCATATGGTAATTCTTGTTTAACATTTTAGGAAGTGCCAAACTATTTTACATTCCCACCAGCAATGCCCAGGGGTTTCAATTTCTCCACATACTTACCAACACTAGTACCCTTGTGGAAAATCAGTTGACCACAAATGTATGGGTTTACTTCTGGACTCTCAATTCTATTTCATTGATCTAGTATATTTCATCGTCAAGGATATGTCTACCCCGTTCTAATACCAGGTGTTGATTACTGTTGTTTGTAGTAAATTTTGAAATCAGGAAATGTAAATCTTCCTACATTGTTTTTCTTTTTAAATATTGTTTTGGCTATTCTGAGTCCCTTGCAATTCCATATGAATTTTAGAATCAGCTTGCCAATTTCTATGAAGAAGTCAACTGGGACTCTGATGGGATTGCACTGAATTTGTAGATCAATTTGGGGAGCATTGCCATCATAACAATGTTAAGACTTTTGATGCATAGGATGTTTTTCCAATTAGTTAAGTCCTTAACTTCTTACAACAATGTTTTATAGTTTTCAGAGTATAAGTTTGGCACCTCTTTTGTTAAATTTGTTCCTAAGTATTTTATTCTTTTTGATGCTATTATAAATGGGATTTTTTCCTTAATTTTATTTTTGGATTGTCCATTGAAAGTGTACAGAAACACAATTGCTATTTATAATTGATCTTGTATCCTGCAACCATGCTGAATTCATTTATTAGTTCTAACAGGTTTTTGGTGGATTCCTTAGGATATTCTATACACAAGATCATGTAATCTGTGAATAGAGATAGTTTTACCTTTTCCTGTCCAATCTAGATGCCTTTGTGTGTGTATGGATGTGTCTTTTATTGAAGTATAGTTGATTTACAGTATTATATTAGCTTTAGACATACAACATAGTGATTCAATATTGTTATAGATTTTACTCCATTTGAAATTATTGCAAAATAATAGCTATGTTTCCCTGTGCTGTACAATATATCCTTGTTGCTTATCTTTTTTTTTTTTTTGGCCGCACTGTACGGCATGCAGGATCTTAGTTCCCCAACCAGGGAATGGAACCCATGTCCCCTGCAGTGGAAGCACAGTCTTGACCACTGGACCACCAAGGAAGCCCTTGCTTATCTATTTTATATGTAGTGGTTTGCATCTTAATCTCATACCCCTATCTTGTCCCTCTCCCCTTCCCTCTCCTCTGGGGTAACCACTAGTTTGTTCTCTATATCTGTAAGTCTGTTTCTGTTTTGTTATATACATTTGCTTGTTTTATTTTTTAGATTCCACATATAAATGATAACAGAGTATTTGTCTTTCTCCATCTGACATTTCACTGAGCATGATGCTCTCTCGGTCCATCCACATTTGTTACAAATGGCGGAATTTCATTCTTTTTTTATGGCTGAGTAATATCTCATTGTGTATATCTATCTATCTACCAACCACATTTTCTTTTTCCATTCAGCTGTTGATGGACACAGGTTGTTTCCATATGTTGGCTATTGTAAACAATGCTGCTATGATCATTGGGTGCATGTATCTTTTTGAATTAGTGTTTTCATTTTCTTCAGATGTATACCCAGGAGTGGAACTGCTGGATCATACAGTAGTTCTAGTTTTAGTTTTTTGAGGAACCTCCATACTGTTTTCCATAGTGGCTCCACCATGGACGCCTTTTAATTTCTATTTCTTAACTAATTGCCCTGGCTAGGACCTCCAGTACAATATTAAATAGAGGTGGCAAGAGTGGACATCCTTGTCTTGTTCCTTGTTTTGTTTTCTGGGAAAAGTATCTAGTTTCTCACCGTTAGGCACGATATTCGTTGTGGTTTTTTGTAGATGTCCTTTATCAGGTTGAGGGTGGCTGCTTATCTTTACAAATAAAATCTTATTGTTAAATAGTCAGGCCATTCATTGATGTGTTGTCTATGTCTGTTTTGTACTATAATGACAGAGTTGAGTAGTTATGATAGAGACCATATGGCCTGCAAGCCTAAAATATTTACCATCTGGCCCTTTAAGAAAAAATCTACTGACATCTGTTTTAAACTGCTAAATTTGGGGACAGTTTGCTATGAAACAATATATAACTGAAAAAAAAACTCCCCATCTTCAACTGGGACCTCAAAGAACTGTAGCACTGAGTAAGGGGAAACCATAAATGAACAAACCCTCCCACAGACTCTAGTCTAGCTTCAAGTTATCAGAGAGGTTCAGAAAATCAGAAGCCCCTGAAATTGGGTTAAGGTGATCCTAGCTTGCTGGTATCCCAGGATGCCTGCAGAAACAAATGGAAATCCTTTCTGGAGGAAGATACTATCATCAACGTCTCAAATGATTTTTCAAATACAATGTCCAAAACATAACCAGATACATGAGGAGATAAAACAACATGAGGAAGAACCAGTAGGAAAAACTGACAATGGAAGTGGACCCCCCGGGACTCCAGATTGTGCTCCTCCCCCCACCAGGGACACAGACCCTAAAACAACTATACTTACTATGTTTATGGAGAGAAAAGCTGAGCTTGAAAATTAAGTAGGGCACTAAGGGATATAAGAAGTGACATAGCAGATCTGAAAAAGAACCAGATAGAAATTCTAGAACTAAAAAAAATAGAATAACCAAATTTAAGAGCTCAGTGGATGGGTTTAAGAGGAGAATTTTTTAAAAAAGCTGAAGAGAGAATTAGTGAACTGAAAGAGAAGAAATTTTTAGAACAAAGCATGGAAGGACAAAAGATAGAAAATACAGAAGAAAGGGATGTAGTGAGAAGGTCTAATATATATTTCAACTGGGGTCCCAGAAGGAAAGAGGAAAATGTACAGAAAGAGTATTTGAACATACAATGGCTGAGAGTTTTTCAAAATTGATGAACAACTATTTAAAAGGTGATAGCCATGAAATGACAGATATCCATTCCATCAGGTGTTCTGACTCTTAAAATCTTTCATGTACAAATCTACGTTTGAAAGGATTCTGAAACTGACATGGAGGTAGCTCTGAAGTGGATGGAATAGTGCTTGGGTGGGCTGAGTTCAAATATGAACTCTGCCACCTCGTAGCTGTGCCACCTGGAGAAGGTTGCCAAACTTCAGTTTTCTCAACTGATAGATGGGACCGGTAATATAGGCCCACTCCACGTTGTCACTGTGAGAATCAGGTGATACAATGCATATGAACAAACCAAGTTATTTTATTTTTAATTTTTTTGGTTGTGCCGTGCAGCTTCTGGGATCTTAGTTCCCTGACCAGGGATTGAGCCCGTGCCCTGGGCAGTGAAAAGTGCAGAGTCCTAACCACTGGACCACCAGGGAATTCCCCACGCTAAGTATTTTAAATGAGATATGGTTTGAGCAGTATCACAAGCATTCCTAGGGGTATTAACAGTGACAGGTAGGATGGGCAAATAATTTGCTGGTACCATCACAAAATAAAAATGTGGGCCCCTTGTTAAAACATTAAGAATTTCAGGACAGTAACAGCAGAGCATTAATCCGAGCACAGGTTACACTCCCATGAAGCCAGCTGTGGTGACAGGCCTTGCAGAGGACTCCTGTGCGCACGAGGAAAGGGTTGCTCATCTCACACCCAGGTGTCTGCAGCCATAGCCCACGTTATCTTTGCATTCTGAAGGGCAGCAGTGCTTAGGGAAATTGCAAGCACGCGTGTTTCCAAATGCTGAGGCAGGCAAGTGCAGTGACCGGAGTGGTTTTCTGAGAGAGTGGGTGTGGCCAGCCAGGCTGCCATCGGAACTGTGGAACTGACTGTTCCCCACAGACTCTGGCCTAGAAAAAAAAAAAAAAAGTCTGCAGCTGTATCTACAGGGCCTGTTGTTGTTTGCTGCGGTGTGTTACAACACAGCCTGGCAGCCTCCCGGGTCTTTCTGTCTTCCTCCTGGAAGAGCCTGGTCCCAGACCATGTGACATGGCCACACAGCCCTGCAGATTTGCCCACACTGTTCCTTGCTGTTCCCTCAGTTACTAGGCTTTTCCAGGTCTGCATTCTTTTTGCTCCTGCTATTCCCTCCTCTGCACCCCCACCCCCCGCCCCGGCCCAGGGGAGTTCCTTTCCTTCCTCTTCCACATCTGTCAGTCTGGCAAAAACACCATCTTTTAATACTAATCTTTCAAGACTCAGCTCTAGAGTCACCTCTTTCAGGCCTTTCCTGACTCTCCCAGGAAGAGCAAATTCCCTCTCCTTGGAGTCATCCACTGGCCTATGCATAGCCACTCCCTATGCAGACATCTGTCACAGTCTCTGAAACATAAGGAGCACTGATATGCAATGTGGATGTCCCTGTCTTTTAGGCTGAAGCCCTTAAGGACTGGGACAGTGTCCTCTCACCTCTGTATACCCTGCACACAGCACAGTGCTTAATACTTACTGTTAAAAAGCATAGTAGATGCTTAATCAACTGGTGTTAATATGCAGAGTAGTTTTAATCACCATTGTCTTACTGAATTAATGCACAAATAAATTGTTTCAGTGACTCTCCCTGGCATCTGGTAAAAAGGAAAGCTTCTAGGCACTGAGACAGGGCCTTTGCCCTTGACGAGGTTTCAGTGTCAGCTCTAGTGGTTATTTCTGCAGGCAGCACCTCTTGAAGGCAGGGATGGTGAATTGTAGAAGCTCATCATCAATACCTAAATGACCCAGGTGATATAGCTTAGACAGCAGTTGTGGAGCTAGGAGATGTTAGGTTTCCATAGGTAATTAATAAGCTCCATAGCTATGGGACTTCAGGTTTCTGTTTTCTCAAAAATGAGATTGAGTTAGCTACTCCCTAAGGCCCAGGTGGCTAGCTCAGTCCCCTCATCTGAATCTCTGGGTGGCCATTTCATTGGAGGGGACTGAGCACCTCCTGAAGCTGAGTTGCTCAGCAGGTCTACCCTTTCGCAGGTGGCAGAGAACACAGACATCTTTTAAGGCCCTTTGCTCTCTCAGTCACCTGGGATCTCATGTATGAAAGGTAGAAAGCCACAGGGAAGCGTAGTCTTCACAGTCCCTGAGTGTCCAGAGGGAAGTGCTATGTGCTATGTGCTATGGTTCTCCAGGTGGGATTTTCCCCAGTTCCAAATGGACAACTTTGAGTTCCTGGTATTGTTTCCTGGGGCTAACCTCACACAAACAAGCCTGGTCTGTCACTCTCCATCCTCAGGGCAGGTCTAGTGGGCAGACAGGAGGGCAGAGCTTTCAGAGAGAGAGATCCGTATGCTTAGTCAACTAGCTTCTTTAGGCATTAGTTTTCCCGGAGATAAGGGATGGTGGGAGAGGGTGTCGGTCAGTTTCCTCCATCCCTTCCCTCCAGCCCCCACAAAGGGCAAGGGCCAGACACGTGGGCTGGCGGGGAGAGGCGGAGGTTACACCAAGGCGGAGGTGCAAATGGTCGGGGGCGGGGCCTTATTTGCATGGACGGCGCGCGGCCGCCAATCCGGACAGGCGGAGCGACAGCCCGCGCGCCTTTTGGGGGCGGACTGACAGCCCCGGGGCCCTATGGGAGGCGGGTCCTGCGGCCGGCGGGGGTGGGACGGCGCCGGGCGCTGCCCGGGGGATTCGGGCCGGTTCGCGGGCGCTGCCAGTCTCGGGCGGCGGCGTCCGGCGCGCGGGTGGCCTGCTGGGCGGGCTGAGGGGCAGCGGCTCGCGGGCTAGGCAGAGAGAGACAGAGCAGACGAACAACCGCGGCGACAGGTACTGGCTCCATGGCCGCAGGGATGGGGAGTGTGGTCGCTAAGCCCAGGGAGCCGAATTCCCTGCTTCGCGGTCCGGCCGCCGCTGCGCCGCCTCCCCGCCCCCTCACGCGGCTCCCCAGCCCGGGAGCGGCGCGTCGGGGCCTGGGGAGCCCCCAGACGGGCGCGCTGGAGGCCCCTAGCTCCGCTGCGGGGCTCCTCTACGTCCCGCCGGGCCGCGGGGCAGGGGCTCCCTCCTGGAGGCGCGGAGCCGGCGGCTCCTGGAGCGGCTCCCCGCCCCCCGCCGCGCTTTCTCTCTCGGAGGCGAGGCCGGTCGCGCCCGCTGGTCCTCACCCGGCTTTTGTTTCCCTCCCGGGGTGACAGGTCACGGCTCCCGTCCGCGGCCCCCGACTCGCCCGAGGCCCGGCGCCCGTGACCGCGGCAGCCCGGAGCAGACGGCGGGACCGGCGGAGAGCCGGGAGGCGCGTGAACAGCAGCTGCCGCGGGCGGGAGAGAAACTTCGCTTTCCGGGGCCCGGGCGGCGGGAGAAGTGGAGCCGGGGTGAGCCGTGCACCGGGACGCCGCGGGCGCGATGGAGCCGCGCTCACCTGGCGGGCCAGCCGAGAGTGAGGATAACGGAGCGTCCCGTCGCCGCCGTCCTGGCTTTCGGTTTGCGCTCCCCGGGCGGTGGGTGTGGATGCGCGTTCACCGTCTTCACCTGCCGCCCAGGGACCAGTGACTGGGAACAGCATCCCCGCTCTCGGCCGCTCGTAGAGGGTGCGGGTGCGGCGGCGTTCTAACAGGTGATAATCTTAGTGCCAGCTGAAAGCCAGTGAAAAGTTGTTTCAGAGCTCAGTATTCAGTTCACTCTGGGACGTTATAACGCCTTCTCCCTTAATGATTTATAAAAAGGTGTGCTGGCCCCAGTATAGTAGTCAAAACTAGTATTGATTGGGAAAAAAAAAGGTGGGGGGCGGGTGTTGTCAGCGTGTAGATTGCCTTCTTTCCATTGACTTGCCGGGAGGAACATCTTTGTAAAAATCGGTTTCTGCAGTGGTGGCGAAAGCATGCATAGTAAGGTACAGGTTGTAAATGGAGAATGCAGAACTCTAGATATCCTTCACTGTGGTTCAGGGTAGCGTGTACAACGTTTGGCCGCCATTCAGTAAATTCTTCATGAAGCAGTTTGAGCTCGTGGTTTTGGATTTACTTTACAGGAGTGGAATAAGGCTTAGCGTTGAATGGGAGCTTTCTTTGCCTCTCTGAGGGCTCACAGCAGTGTTTATTTTCATTGTCTTACCGTTTTGTTAGATTTTAGACAAGGGAAAAGTTAAGGCATATTTTGGTTCAGTATTTTGAGTAGTCTGTGGGAATTCTCCCGCACCACACGCCCCCGCCCCGCATAAGAGTTTTTTTTTTTTTCCCCCAAGGATAGAGTTGAAAAACTTCTTATTCTTGTGGGAAATTTTTATTTGTTATACGTTTCACTTGTTTTCTGTTTCTCTCTCTCCCATCTGACCTCACTTAACAATCTGCAGTTATGGCCCTGACCAATTTAGGGCATCTATAGAAAAAAAAGTTTTAAAATAATGTATAATTACTTTAAAATATATTATGAAGGTTATTAATAACATTCATTTGTGAGGAGCAGTTGATTTAGATTACTCAGTTATTTTCTTCTAATGTGTCTTTTTTATATCTATGCTGGGTATGATTTGTACTTAAGAGATGTAAGTTTAACTTCTTAAGGACCGTTATTTTAATTATGGTACTTTATTAGTGTTTCATTGAATAGTAATTTTAGTTCCTTACGTAGCTAATTAGTAACACCTTTTAAAGGTGAACTCTTCAACCAATAGTCTAGTTGTGACTACTTGGGATTTAAAAAAAATCAAAGATGGACTTTATAAAATGTTTTATTTCTCTAAAACAACAGGCTTATATGCTGTGAGGTCTTAGTCTTTACAGTATTTAACAAAACAAGTGTGTTTCTGAATCTTCAATTTTTTTAGTGATGGGAATTTTGGGTGAATTTCTTTTTTAAAACATGATTTTAACCAGTTCAACATGAACATTTTAAAATATTGGATTAGGCAACTAGTGAAATCTTCAATTTTCCTTTTATCCTTGGGTTGGAAAAGGATACATATTTTAGGTTGTTTTGTTTCCTAAAGGCTTCTTACCTTAGAACCAGTCTAGAGAAGGAAGAGCATCCTCTTTCTCTAGCTGTAGAAGAAGTTATTACTGTTGAAAGCTGAGTTGGCTTTTTGATGTTTAGTGAAGGTAGATTGTTTGAACAGTGACTCGTGCAGAGTGGGTTTTATTATGTATAAGTAGTTCTAAGGAATCTTATGAGACTGGGGTTATGGGTGATGTCCTTTAAAGTGTATAGGAATATATTAGTTTAGGACAGTTATATATTTAAAGTGTATAGGAATATATTAGTTTAGGACAATTATGAGTAATTGTCCTTTAAAGTGTATAGGAATATATTAGTTTAACTACTATGTGTAATTAGAAATTTTATAGTCATTTTCCTATAATGATGCTTAAATATACCACATACCATAAATTAAAGCTATATTCCTTAGTTTTATTTACGTAAAGCATATTTGGGGAACTTTAACTATGGAAGTGCCCTTTAATTAAAAGACCATTTTCAAATTCAGTTTTTACATATTTTAATTACTGATTGTTGTCCACTTTAACTTGCGGTAGACCATATCATAAAATTATCAACCACATTACAGCTTCAAAATTAAGCATAAGTTGAATTCTTGCATCTACACAATAAATGTTGGGAGTGTTTTTAAGTCACTGACCCTCAGGTGTGGCTCCTTTTTAGTTTGGGGGTGGGCAAATATTTTTGAATGAATAAAGCTACAAAAGAACAGGGACACATATTAAACCAGCTAAATTTGCGGGTAGATCACATGATACTGTTAGACATTAATACTGCTTTATTTAACAGTAGTATGCATGCTGTATCTGTCATTAAGAATATTTTCTGTAGGCCTTTAATATAATTTTCAACAATTCCTAACGAATCTATATTGTATATATTTTGGCACACTAAATTCTGTAATTATTTTATGCTGAACAATTAAATATTTTATACATTTTATAATTCTGAGACTGTGTGAACTTTCTAACCTAGCTGATTAGTAATTAGATTTTGTTTTTTCATTGCTTCACATTCTGAATTTTTTTACAGCGCATTTTTAACTTCTGACATTATGTCCCCAAAAGTGTAAGGAAAATTAAATCTACACTCACCAGAGATTAGGTGGACGTTGGTACGTAAATCACGTAACTATTGATTTAAAAACAGTAGCCACGGGACTTACCTTGGTGGTGCAGTGGTTAAGAATCTGCCTAAAAAAAAAAAAAAAAGAATCTGCCGGCCAATGCAGGGCACATGGGTTCGAGCCCTGGTCCGGGAATATCCCACATGCTGGGGAGCAACTAAGCCTGTGCGCCACAACTACTGAGCTGCACTCTAGAGCCCACGAGCCACAACTACTGAAGCCCGCACACCTAGAGCCCATGCTTCGCAACAAGAGAAGCCACCGCAGTGAGAAGCCCGCACACCGCAGCTGGAGAGAGCCCACGCCCAGCAACGAAGACCCAACGCAGCCAAAAATAAATAAATAAATTTAAAAAAAAAAAAAATAATATATGGTACATTTGAATTGTATGGTCTTGAAATTGTTCATTGTTTGGAAGGAAGAATAAAAGATGGAGAAAAATCAAAGGCTAGAAGAGGTTTTTTTTTTCCCTTTTGTAGTTGCAAACCCTTCCTGAAGCAGATGATGGTAAATTTCTGGAACCGTTTGTAGTGTTCAGCCTCAGTCTTGGCAATTTATGTATGATGTTAAATAAGGAGCCATTCCTAGTCCCCTGAAAATGATCATCTGATTATCAAAAACAGGGCTGGGAATTTCAAATTGATCTCATCAAAAATCAGATTTGTGTGTATGTTTCTCAGTGTTCTATCTCTGGAAATTAAAGATCCTCCTCTACTGTCTGCCGAAAATTACACACAGAATTAGAAGGTTAGAATGTCTCTATCACAGACTTAATGCTGTAGTAAGATACTTTTTGGAACAGAAAACATCCTAGCCTTTTTCAGAATATACAGTGTTCTGAATGAGGATGAAATGGTCTTTACCCATGTTAAACATTAGCCAATGGAATTATTTCCATGTTTCTAACTTTTTAAAAAAGCAAGACGGTAGAATAGAATATTGACAGCTTTTGGATTTGGCCCCTAGCATAAAAAATTATTACATGGTGGATGGTAATATTTAATGTTTTGAAATTCTAGTTTGAGAAGGGGATTTGTTATGAGAAGAAGGGTATTTCATTGAAGCAAAACAGGGTAATTTACATGGAAAGAAATTTGTTTCTCTTTTGAATTAGTCTTAGGTTAAAACATAATACTTATTAAGAAAAATTGAAATGTCATCTTTCCTATCTTAAATTTACTTGCACTATGAACTTTATAAGGTCTTTTTTTAAAAAATGAATTTATTTGTTTATTTTTGTCTGAGCTGGGTCTTTGTTGCTGTGCGCGGGCTTTCTTTAGTTGCGGCGAGCCGGGGCTGCTCTTCGTTGCGGCACGCCAAGGGCTTCTCATTGCTGTGGCTTCTCTTGTTGCAGAGCACAGGCTCTAGGCACCGCGGGCTTCAGTAGTTGTGGCTCGCAGGCTTTAAAGCGTAGGCTCAGTAGTTGTGGCGCACGGGCTTAGTTGCTCCGTGGCACGTGGGATCTTCCCGGACCAGGGCTCGAACCCATGTCCCTGGCATTGGCAGGCGGATTCTTAACCACTGTGCCACCAGAGAAGCCCTATAAGGTCTTTTAAAATATCTTTGTTGGTCCTAGGTGGACCTCTCAGAATCGGTTTGTAGAGACACACACACATATATATACACACACACATAAATATATACACACAGGTAGATAAAGTATCTATGCTATATATATTTGCATTATATATGTAACTGTATGTTTGTTATATGTATATATATAAATCAATCCATCTATCTATACTGTGTGACTTCACAGGCTTATTTATATGTGAAACCTTTTTTTTTAAATGAAATCTTGCTACACCAAGAGGAATAAAGTACATGTACACAGAAAGACTGATATAAATGTTCACAGCAGCTTTTTCACAATAGTAATGAACTAATGATTCATACAGTGACATAGATGAATCTCAGAAATATTATTCAGAGCAAGAGAAGCCAAACACAAGTATGTACTATGAGATGCCATTTATAAAAAATATAGGAACAGGCCAGATTTAGGTATGGTGATAGAAATCAGAACAGTGGTTTCTGGGTAAGGGCTGTGGATGACTGGAAAGGGGCAAAAAGGAACTTTTTAGGGTAATGGAAATATTCTATAACTTGATTTGGGAATCAAGGTATGGAATTCAAGTGTACACCTTTGGGGTAAGTTTTCATTTTCATGTAATTTTTAACTTACAGAACAGTTGCAAGACCAGTACGAGGAACTTCCAGATTCACCAACTGTTGGTGTATACATTTGTTCACATTTACCCAGCTGAATACTTAAGATCCGTGCATTTTATGGTATGTAACTTTTACTTTCATAAGGAAAAAAAACTATAAAAATTTGTTGAAGATGAGGAGAATGACCCTGTTATCTGAAAAAATTGAAATACCTCAATTTGAAATTAAGCAGTGCTTTAATAATGATGTAGGAGAAGAGAATTACTGATAGTCTTTTGTCTCTACATATATGTATCTATGCTGCTTCTCTTTGAAGTTTCATGGCAGCATATTTCTGTTAGAAGAGACAAGATCCTGAAAATAATTCAAGGCCAACTGCCAGCCAGGAAACTGTGCTTTCTTTTGTTATCCTGTGTAAGTCACCTAGGGAATGAGACTGATACCTAGCGATAGCTTCCTGGGAATTGATAATTCCTGTTAAGAGAGTTGCACACCTTCAGTGTGCTAGGTTTTGCACAAACGTGCAGTCCTTACTGTCCTGGAACTCACCAGACAAAGAAGAGGCAAACAAAGCTGGTTGTCATTTGTGGGTGGTATTTATAGTAGGGGGAAGGATTGGTGCTTGTAAACCATATAAACTATCTTGATCGTAGGTTAAGTGGTAAATCTAAGGTGGTGAATTTGATGCTCACTGTTAGTTTAAACTGTAATTTAAATAGGTTTAATTTAAAGCAAATCAGTCTACAGCAGCCCTAAAACTATGTCAGTTGTTTAAAACGTTCAGCTTTTTTTCTCGACTTACTATTTTATATAATCTTAAATATGTGTTCTTCACAATTTAGGATTGGGCATTATTTATGGATATTCATTTTTTAATCAGTTTTTTGCATCCACATAAGAAATTTGTTTATTTGGTTATTTACTAGAGTGGAATATGATTTGAAGTAACAGAATGACTAGCCAGCAGTTTCAGCAAATTAATCATTGATAACTGGGGATGAACATTTATGTTGCCTTTACTAACAAAAACCATACATTTATATGGTCTATATATTTTTCTTTAACAAATATAAGTTCTTTGAAGAGAAAAATGACAAATGTCCAACTCAACCAACATGGATAAAAGGAGGACTTTCTCCATTTAATGAACATATTCATGTTCCTCTGAAATGACAGGGCCTTATCTCCCTTTCATACACAGTAAATTTCATTGGTCTATTGAGCATGAATAAAACATTATTTGAAAAGTTTTTAGAATTTTGTTTTGAGTTGTCAAACCCTAACTGCAGATAGAACTTTAAAAATATCTGTAGGTAGCCTTTTTTTTTAGACTTTTTTATTATGAAAGTTTTAAACATATCCAGAACTGGAGAGAATAATAATGAACCTCCATATACCCATTCTTCAGATTTATTAATTATCAGCATTTTGGTTAGTGTGCTTTTAAAAACTGATACATTCTCACAAATATTGTAAAATAGTAGTGGTATTAGTGTACCAGATTTTTCTCTCAATTTTTTTCAAAAGTTTCGTTGTAAACAGAGAAATCTGAAAAGCAGTGTGTTTTAACTCAGAGACTTAACTTTGGACAATCAGTAATTATGAAACTATTTTTATTCTAAATTCCTTTCTGTCAATTCATAGCCTGGAAAAGAAAGATTAATTTTTTAGCCTTTTATTTATAATAAATTAGTCCAAATATTCTAATCTATAGAATAAGGGAGTACTGTTCATCTGGTAAGTTAGATTATCTTCAAAGTATAGTGTCTGAGGAATGCTGTTGTCTCAATGTTTTGCTGTTACTTTCTCTTTCTCTAAAAACTCAGTCATTGCTGTGCTTTTTTAGGCTCCAAATGTATATCTTATGTCTAAACTCCAGGCCTTGCAAAACTGAGGCCCAAATTTTCACTTATGTCTTGAAACTAAATATGTTTAAATACCATCTCTGTAGCAACTGCACACCAACACCCCCTCTCTCCACCCCCAGTCAAAACGCTTCTCTTCCTGACTTTCCTCTTTAGCTGTTTGTGACACCATTATTCTTACTGGTCATTTTTTACTCTTCCTTTGCTTCTTAAGCTCAGTGAGCCACTAAATCACTTTGTTTTTAAATGTCTTTTTATCTTTTCGTCCTTTTTCATTTCTACTCCAGTTGTCCTAATTTGGGTAACATGTTAGCAGGAAGTTATCCCTAATCTATAATGAACTTCATACATATCAAAATTAAGATACGTTCCTAAAGTAAAATAGGGCATTTTCTTCCCTTTCAGAGAAGGCTTCAGTCAGTCTTATAAGCAAACACATAATTTTTAAGGGCTAGGAAATCATTATATTTAAACCAAGGTGATAGAGACGATTTCCAAATCACTCAGCTCTAATAACCTCGTGAACGATGGCCAGCAGGGCCCACAGTTTATCAAGGGATATAGGCAGCAGACTTTCTTGGACCACAGAAATAGCCCAGAATGAGTTCCTTCCAGCAGAATATCTGCAGGTACTCTGCAGTGGGGGAAATACTGAGTGTATATAACACACTTTCAGGACTTCTTGTGTTTTTATGGTAAAAATAAAGATCTGTGGGTTTACCCAAAAACCCTTCTATTCCTTGTGGCATATTTCCTGACCAAGATAGTTCTTATCAAAAAGCCATTGTGCCGAAAGTGACATGATACTCTTACCTCATTACTTTCCCTTCTTTTTACAGGCTCCTAGAATTGACGGTTGTCAGAAAGATAGGAACCTGAGGTTAGTTGGGAAGATATAAAATAGAAATGGGAAAATAAGTGATATCCATTCTACTTCCCACTAGCAGTCGTCCACCCTCCTTGGGCCTGAGTCCTTTACAGATGGATTGTAGCTTATCAACTTGGCTTGCTTTTGGTCAGCTTATGGAGCTTTCTTTCTTTCCGCTCTTCTGGGAAATGTTTGAATTTCTTCCTTGTAGAAATCAAGACCCAATTTAAGATTGCTGACTTTGGGGATAAGAGAATAAAATTTGATATTGTTTTAGATAATCCAGAATACCTGATTATTTTCTTCTATGAGAAGTAGGAATAATATGGGGATTCTGAGATGCTTATGCAGAAATTAATTTAATATTTATTACGAGTGGAAAATGGAAGAGAAAATCACACCGTTTCTAGGAAGCCTACTATAGTAGGCATAGACAGGGATGAGATTCAGGAGTGTTGTACATGATCTTGGGAAAGTTAAAGTTACTTAACCTTACTGAGCCTTATATTAATTGTAAAATGAATGGGTTGGATTAGATAGTGATCTAGGGTCTTTTTGCAGCTCTGAAATTCTAAGATGAGTGGTTTTTCAGGGGAAAAACTCCTGACTTATATATTGTTCCTGGTTAATGATTTTTTCAGTAATTGTTTCACCTACGTATTTTTCTGTTTCCATTAGAAGTTAGGAAAATAAATAATTAAAGGAGTCAGCATTCGCAAAATGAATTAGATTTTAGTGTTTTCATTTATCTACATCTCTCTACTGGATTTATTCTGGACTCACTTTCACCTTCTATTTGTGTCCACTTTCCTGCTTTTCTTGCTTTTTCTTTGCTCTACAGTGTGACTTTCATCTCCTTCTTTTTGCTGCTTCTCCTTCCTACTGGTTTTTTCTAGCTGTCCATTGCCCATATTTCATTATGGACATGGAATTCGCCAAATAGACCCTTGAGTCTGAGCTACTGATAAATTAAATTTAGACATCCTAATAGTTGTCAGGATTAGTGGGATCCTTCTACTCGATAATACAGAAACTAGAGAGATTAGTCCTAGGGTAGAGGGAGTGGGGGAAGGCTGAAGGGAGAAGGAAGGGGATGGAAGAGTTTCCAAGGATTATTTAGATATTTTGATTTAAAATATAAGTTAAAATCTTCCTTAAGTTTTGATGATGGTGGCTCTGCCTGTGATATCAAAGTTTGATCCTGAAGTCTCAGTGCACTGTGAGTTTCATCAGGGCAGCAGCTGTGCCTCTAATTCTGAATCCTTGGTGTTCAGCATAGTGCTGCAGAGTAGTGAAAGTTGAACTGAGTTGTTGTTAGGACTGCTTCTTTCTTCAGGGTGTTTTGTGGTTGGCTGGAGATTAAGATTCTGGTTAGACCCTTAAGTAAGACTGTCACCACCACTTTGTGATATGGGACAAGATATGTAGCTTCTCTCTAAGCTCAGTTTCCTCATCTATAATAATAGGAGGTGCAGGCAGTATTAATACCTACCTAAGGGTTGTGAGGAATAAATGAGACAATACATATAAAGTACTTAGCCCAGAACCTGGCATATGTCTTCAATAAATATTAAATGCTGTTATAGCTTCATTAATAAGCACTTTTGTGTTCCAGATAATAAGTTCTGTTAGGTTCTAAGTAGTGTTGTTACAGAATAAATAAGACAAGATCCTGTCCTTAGAAAAGATAGAACATGTGCACAAAAGATAAATAACAACCTAGGTCTTGTGGTAAGTGACAAAGGAGTGGTTTACTTAAGGTCTCAAGAGGCAGGAATAATTGCTAAGCAGGTGAGAACTTCAGGAAGGTGACAGAACTCCACCTAAGCCTTGTAGGACTAGTTAGCAAGTTAGGAGGACAGGCTCCTTGGAACCAGTTTGCCTGTGTTGGAATCCTGACTCTGCTACTGTGTAATCTTTAGCAAGTTACTTGACCTTCTTCCTAGGATTGTTGAGAGAATTAAATGAGTTTATACATGTCAAGTGCTTAGAATGGTGCCTCAAACATGGTTAGAGCATGATAAATTGTTATTATAAATTGGAAGAAGGGAGAAAGCATTTGACAGAACACTGAGTGACAGTGAAGGGGAGATTGCATAGGTTTGTCTGAAATGATGAAGCCAAATGGACTGGAGGGAATAAACTGTTGGAAAATAGTGAGTGATTATGTTAGGGCAGAATTATGAATGATTAAGCCAGGGAGTATGGCATCTTTTCCATATGTACTGGGGGAACTTGGGAAGATTTCTTGGGTTATTTGTAAAGCATTCTTGTGTGTTACAAATAACATTTCTAAGTCTGTATCTCTAGCACTTCTCACTATCTTTCCTGATGTCATGTAACTGAAACTACTATCATACTAATTTTGTCAATGAAGCTCATGATCCTCTATTCTGAACCATTATGCCTCTTTAATTTGTCCATTTGTTTTTGTAAACATGTATTTTGGGCTTTCTCTTTTTCTCTCCATATTCTAGTTGTTTACATAATTCTTATTCCTTTTCTCCAGAGTTAAGTGGGTTTCTGCTGTTTACCTCTCTGTCCTCAAAAATCCCAGTCTAGATCCTAAATCACCGAAGTCATAAAGTAGAAAGGGCCAGGGAGAGGGAAAAAGGGGGAGGAAGGTAGGGAAGTATGCTCTAGTCCAGCAGTCTTATTGTACAGATGAGGACGTTGAGGTCCAGAGGAAGTAAAGTCAGGATCCACAGCTAATTAATTAGTGGCCTGTACCTTTCAGAGCTAAACTAGGGCTGCTTTTTTACTGTCGTCCTAGTATGACTCTTAACCATCTGGGTGGGAATTACAGTAGTATTACCAATAATCTTTCTACTAACGGCTGTCAAACACCAAGGTAAGAAATAATTTTACTGCCAGGAATAATGTGGTAATAATTCACTCTATTCTTAATGAGAAGCCCATGATCACACTTCTTGGACAGGCATTACTATTCTTAAAGTAATATTTAAAACCAAGGCTCCAGGGCTTCCCTGGTGGTGCAGTAGT
This sequence comes from Leucopleurus acutus, assembly GCF_964270905.1. Lineage (NCBI taxonomy): Eukaryota > Metazoa > Chordata > Mammalia > Artiodactyla > Delphinidae > Leucopleurus > Leucopleurus acutus. The sequence continues at coordinate 66,782,232 of NC_139153.1, read as the reverse complement.
TAAGAATCTGCCTGCCAATGCAGGGGACACGGGTTCGATCCCTGGTTTGGGAAGATCCCACAGGCCACGGAGCAGCTAAGCCTGTGCGCCACAACTAATGAGCCTGCGCTCTAGAGCCTGTGAGCCACAATTACTGAAGCCTGTGCACCTACAGCCCGTGTTCTGCAACAAGAGAAGCCACCGCAATGAGAAGCCTGCGCACTGCAAGGAAGAGTAGCCCCTGCTCACCGCAACTAAAGGAAACCCGCGCACAGCAACGAAGACCCAAGGCAGCCAAAAATAAATTTATTAAAAAAAATAAAATTAAAAAATAAAATCAAGGCTCCAAAATCTTCTTTAGGAACAAAAGGGTTCCTTTCTTTTATTTTTAGAGTTGGAAATTATAAATATAATAGTGTTGTAAACATAAATATCATTCTCAAAAAAAAGTGGACTTCTGTTTCTGTCATGGTGGAACACAGGTTCTTTTACAGAGTGATTGATAGTCCAGTAAGATTAGCATGAAAAGTTGGGAACTATTGTACTTTCACCTCACAGCCCCCAGCCGTGTACTTCTACTAGTACAGTAGTCTCTAAGTTTACATCTTCTTTCGTCTCTTACATTTTACCATATACCACACATAATGGTGAGAAACTTATTTAAGCATTGTTTTCTTCTATATTGTTTTCCCACCTAAATGCAATGTGATAGAATATCTTTTATAAAGCCCTAAGCTTAGTGTCTGGATACTCTAGTTGCTCAATAAATACTCCCTTCCCTTTTTACAGAGCACGTAATTTTTTCTCATTAATGTCAGTTCCTCATCTCCAAATCACTGTCACACTACTTTTCTTCCCTTGAAATGTCTTGTTTTAAATTTGACAAGATGCTGTCCTTGCATTTTGAAAATTTGTGTGACGTACAAATACGTTTTAGTCACTTTAAGCATAATTTTGTCATAAAATTATTTCACAGCTAGTAATCTTTTCAGGTTCTGTATTCTTTCCCATGATTAAAGAAAGAAAAAGTGGCATGGGTTACATAAAAATACCCTAGACCTCTCTGCTCATCCTGCCATATTCCTTAAAAAAAAAAAAAGAAAAAAAGACTTCTAACTGGATTCATTTTTACTGAAATACTAATTTTTCTTTATCATTTTCAAACACTGTGAAGTTGAATTGTATAATACACAAATATATATACAAAAGAATTTTTTCCATGTCCTCAGTGCTTTGTATCCGATCACTTAGTTGTATTTCCCATGGTTTGGTTTCTTTTTCCTGTCTTCATTTTTCTGAAGGGAGAAGGGATTTTTTTCTCTCTTATGATCTGTGACTTGTTTTGTATTTAGATGATTACTCTTTATAACAAATTTTAACTTCTATTTGTGCTATTAGGGGGGAAGAGAAATGCTTCAAAATTAAATTTTAGATTTCTTTTTTGAGGGCTGTGTGTGTGTGTTTCTCTCAGCCCCTTCAGATAATATATAGGAATTTGTTTCTGTTTTTAAATCGTTTTTATGTTGAACTGTTTTATTGTTGTTTGAAAGAAGTCTGTTAAGCTATATTTTATGAGTGGTTACTAGCCTTTCCTTGTGAATTTATATAGTAATAGTACTATAAATTATACTCTATATAACTATATGTTATATATACTATATATAATGTATTATATATGTTATATATATAGCATAAATATAGTATATATTAATACTATGCTGTATATAGTATATAATAATACTATATAAATTATATAGTAATTTATATAGTAATACATTTTGCTGTTAACTTCATCCTTAGAATATTAATTTTTTTGTAATTTGACTTATTTGGGTATGTCTTGCAATTCTCATATGTTGAGAGAGAAAGGAACAATTGGTTTTTGTAACTCTTATATAAATTATTTGGCTGTCTTCTTCCATTTATTATCATTTTCTTTTTTTAAATTTATGGCTTCTAAAAGTGAAGAGCTTTAATATTATGCATTCTTGTAGACCGTAGTCTTTGTTACAAAATGTGTTCATTTCTCTTTTCCATGTTTAATATGACTATGCTTAGGTTTTCTGTTTAATTCATGGTATATTTTTGTTTAGTTTTCGGCTGGATTTGTCAGTTTGGGTTGTAGTTTCTTTTCATCTTCGTGTTGTTTTTGTTCATTTTCTTAATATCTCATTTTATCTCCACTTAAACTTTTTGGTATTACCATATACTGAATATTTTAATATGTGTGTGTGTCTGTAGTTTCTAAACAAGTGTGACCGAGTTTCCCTCTTTCCTTAAGATTCCTAGGCTATTTAAATATTTTTATACCTGTTGTCTATTTTGCATCTAAAATGCTGATAACAGTAAGTAAGATTTCAGTACACTTTATGTGAGTTAATTGCCAGACCAATTTTGTTAGTAAATTAAAAACATTTAAAAATTACTAATCCTCCTAATCTAGTGTCCCTCATTTAGTAATTTGTTTTGATCCTTGTGTCATTTTATGAGTTTTTTATTTGGAAGACTTGCCAGTGACTTCTAAAAGTGAATCATGAATTATGTGAAACAATTAACTTTGAAAGGGGAAAATAACTATACATTTTAGGACCTACATTTTATATAAATTGGTTTTTTTTTTGTTTTTTTTTTTTCCTGCGGTACGTGGGCCTCTGACTGTTGTGGCCTCTCCCGTTGCGGAGCACAGGCTCCAGACGCGCAGGCTCAGCGGCCATGGCTTACGGGCCCAGCTGCTCCACCGCATGTGGGATCCTCGCGGACCGGGGCACGAACCCATGTCCCCTGCATTGGTAGGCGGACTCTCAACCACTGCGCCACCAGGGAAGCCCCATTTTATATAAATTGGATTAACAGATTATTCAGTGATGTAAAGATATCTTTTAAATTGTTTCTTTATACTCTATTCATTGAAAAGATTTGATAGATTGTAACTAAAACTAAAAAGGCAAGAAACATTAAAAACAAAGTCAGAAATTAAGCATAAATCACTTGAGAAATAATGAGCAGGATGAGGGAGTGGAAAGAAATCTTTACAGTAATAATCTGAGGCAAAATATTTTCTGTATTTGAACATTAAATTTAGCTCTGAGCTTCCTGGCAAGCAGGAGAAAAAAGGAAACAGGATGGGTTTCACAGTTATTGTCTGATAAAGAAAGCTTATCAGTTTTTCATGGGAGAGAAACTTTTTCTGAGTTCTAAGTTATAAAAGGAGGTTATGTGAATTCTTAATAAGGAATATAATTTATATTTCCATTTTATAGCTTAATTCCTGCTATTGCTGTGTTAGCTGTGATATACCATTTATATGCACTGTAGTTATATTTGGTCATATTAAGTTCACATCCACTGTTGTCAGGAGTGGAAATACCATGGCTAGGGTGTGTTTATGTATTGCCTCTAGAATTGTAACCATTGACGAACAGGAAACTGAAAGCTAAAAGTTCAGGAAATGTATTGTATTTAGACTTTGTGGAAAAAATATATATGATACTTAACTACTGAAATCCATGGCTGTTTGAAGACTGAAAAATTTATGTGTGCATTTGGTTAGAGAATAATATTATGGATTCTTATAACAATGCTGTCAGATGCTTAAATATGATAATAAATACAGTATGCACATTGTGTGCCAGGAAAATTGTGCAATGCTAGAAAAAATGCAATGGATTATAATATGTGTTCAGCTATACTCTCAAGAAATAAAACAGCTGGCACAGCAGTTGAATTCTTCAAGGATATCTTATTTTCAGAGAATTACAGAGCTTTGGTTTTAGTTTTAGTTCCAGGGAAGGAGAGGTCCCTGTTTTACAAGACAGTCCATTTCACTCTTAGGAAATTCTAATGGTTAAGTTTTATTTTCTCATATTGCATTGAAGTTTGTTCCCCTGTAATTTATTAATATACTCTATAGTTTTATTAGTGTTGAAAGGAAAATGGTTAACTGATAAAAATTATTATTTTTTTTTAATAAAGGCGCTTTAAAAAATTTATTTATTTATTTATTTATTTTGGCTGCTCCGGGTCTTAGTCGTGGCACGTGGGATCTAGTTCTCCGACCAGGGATCGAACCTGGGCCCCCCTGCATTGCGAGCGTGGAGTCCTACCCACTGGACCACCAGGGAAGTCCCGATAAAAATTATTTTAAAAGTTAAATATATTTCAAATGCTTGGGTTTGGGGTTTTGTTTGTTTGTTTTAGGATTGTGGCATTTTAGATGCCTCATGAAATACTACCTGTAGGAGCTTTATTTTTGAAGTTGTTTAAAAGATTTCTGTCAGGATAAGTGATTAACATATATGCTGCGTAACCTGTATTTTCTTACTGTTTCTGTACTTAGCTATTTTAACAGGATATGGTTTCAACATTCTTTGAGACAGCATCAAGTTTAATAGCCTTTTAGAAATGGGAATTTTCTAATATTGTATTTTTGTTGCTGTTCTGTTTCAACAAAAGCGATCAGTTATGACTGTTTTCACTGCCAGTTTTGTGATTTGAAGTTATAGTCACAGAAAATATTCAGGGACCACATTAAATGAGAATTCTATTTATTACAAAGTTCTTTTAGGAAATTTAGCTGTATTATATGTCAGCACTTATAATCATTTGAATAGCCTCATTAAAATTAGCCTCTTTTCAGGATTGATTTGGATTTGGATCTGTTAGGGTCATGTGTTCACCTCTGAACTGTTGGGGTGGCCAAGGGGATAAGAAGCTCTGACTGGCAAAGACTGGGGATTGGGCCCACCCCAGGAGGTGAGGAGCAGTGATTCCCCAGTGGAAAGTCCCAGAATGCTGTTTGCAGCAGAGGGTGGAATGGGCTCTGGGCTGACAAAACAAGGAGTCTCGACAAGGCCAGACCATAAACGGCCTGGTATAATGGGTTAGGGGCTTGGACTTTAGGCAGTAGCTGATCGGTTGTTGCAACAGAGGGTTCTGTTCAAGAACAACTTTTACTTCCTTCTTATTGTATAGTACATGGTTATTGTAGAAGAATTTAGTAAGTAAATATAAATCAATGAAGAAAATAAAAATTTCCTATAATGTTTTTTTCTTTTGAATTTTCTTAGCTAATTTCCCTTAAATTTTATTTAACATCTGAATTACTTTCTAAATTTTGTTTATTTGAAATGGTGCTTGTTCAATTGTTCTTTTACAAATTGTGTTTCTGTTAACTTTTTAAATTAATTATGAAGGAAATAGGAGTTAATAACATTTAAAGCCTTTGTTTTTATTTGATGTAATTATTCTGTTAATTTGTTTCTATTTTATGGGAAACCGTAGGCATAATAGGCATAATGAGAACACAGACCTGGAAGTCAGAGTGGTTCTTACAGGAGAAACAGGAAAAATGGAGCAAAGACTAGGTCTGTCTTGTTCATGGTTATGGCAGTATCATCAGGCACAATGCCTGGCATATAGTAAGTGTTCCATAAATAGTTGCTGAATGAATGGATGAGTTTCTCATTAAGCACTTTGAGTAGCTCATATTTCCTGCACTGTGGATAATCAAGATCAATTATATTCATCCAAAGTTAAGAGTCTTTGCTGTGCTCTGCCCTTTTTTAAAAATGAAAATTGAATAAATCGATTGTTTTAAAAGATACATATGTGTGTATGTACATGCACACACACACAGTACAAAAAGTAAAAATCCCTTGTTTCGTCCCCTGAATCCCATTCTCCAGAATTTGCTACTATTAATGGTTGGTATATTTTTTCTAGATATTTTCTTGCATTTACAAATGTATATGCGTTTTTTCATACAAATAGAATAGTAATTTACACTGTTGTATAACTTGCTTTTTCCCCTCTTCATGCCAGTCTTAAACATCTTTCCCTATCAATTCATATATAACTGCTTCTTTATTTTTTTATTTTTAAAATTTTTATTTATTTATTTTTGGCTGCATTGGGTCTTTGTTGCTGCGTACGTGCTTTCTCTAGTTGCGGTGAGTGGGGGTTACTCTTTGTTGCGGTGCGTGGGCTTCTCATTGCAGTGGCTTCTCTTGTTACGGAGCATGAGCTCTAGATGCACAGGCTTCAGTAGTTGTGGCTCGCAGGCTCCAGAGCGCAGGCTCAGTAGTTGTGGCACATAGGCTTAGTTGCTCCGCGGCATGTGGGATCTTCCCGGACCAGGGCTGAAACCCGTGTCCCCTGCATTGGTAGGTGTATTCTTAACCACTGTGCCACCAGGGAAGTCCTGCTTCTTTATTTTTAATTGCTGCATAATATTCCATTGTGGAGATATATAATAATAGTCAATTAAGGAAATTTCAGTTGTTCCCCCCCTTTTTTTTTAACCATTACAACAGTGTTTAATATTCCTTCCACATATAAGTTGTTTTCTTCTGTGAGAATATCTATAGGTAATTTCCTGGAAGTGCTATTGCTGGGCTAAAGGATATTTGCACTTACACTTTTTATAGATGTTGGAAAATTCACCCTTAAAGATAGTATACTACTTTGCACTCTCATTTAAGGATATGAGGTGTTATTTTTTGATAACTACATACTTCCATTTTGTGGATTAGAAGGGTTCAGCTTTTGAAGATGAATCCTCATGGTAATTTGAGTTGTCAGAAGATGATGGATTAAGTCATATATTCCCACTGCCTGACATAAGTAGTTGAAGTCAATGAAAGATGGTGGACTGTACTCTACAGACCTGTAGTGTGCATTGCACTGATCCAGATGTGGAAGATCAAGTTGTTGGTTTTCTAGGGTTTTGTCTCCTTAGTATGTTTAAGCTAAACGTTCATGAGTGACAGTCTGGAGGGGTGGAAGGACCTGAGTGTTGATTTGAGAAGCTTAGTTTTATTATGCTGGGGAACTCTTTTAAGTCCTTGAACTGGGGTGTGTACCGTGTGAGAGAGGTTTACTGGCAGTATGTACAGAATGAATAGAAGGGAGTAGGCTGGAGGTAGGCAGGTCAGCTGGAGGGCTGTGGTGACTCAGGAAGGAAAGGAAGAAACCCAGAATGTGGTGATAGCTATGGAATTGGAAAGTAAGATAGTAGGAAACACAATGAACAGTTGGCAGGTCCTGTTGATTAAATGGAGAAAAATTAAAGTTGTAGGAGAATAGCCAGACAATACAGATGATAAAGTAAATGGAGAAGGAGCCAATTTTGAAAAAGTGGATTTTCTTTAAAAAATAGGGGTATAAAAGGGTCCTGAAGTATTGAGTATCTATAGCCAGGCAATTTGGGAGAGATTAAAAACAGGAGAAGGGAAGAGGGAGAAATTATAACTAGATCTGGAGGTTATCTTAATAGAGGCCATATTTGAAATTAAGAGTGGATGAGTTCTGGTATGAAGTGGTTGACAGGGGAAAAGCTGTTGATTGAAAACTGCATTTTGAAAAGAGATACTTGCAATAATAGGAGATGGGATGAAAGAATAATCAAGGAAAGAAGAAGTAGGTAATCTGAGGAGTAGGAAAAGAATCAGGAGCAATGTTACTGGGATCTCACCTTCATTCTTTTTCTCTACATACGATACTGTATTTACTGGATGTTTTCGAGGTAGCCACCATGTCCTTTCTTTTGTGTAATACCTCAGAAAATTTTGGTGTGAATATTTTAAAGATGGAGTTAGTTTTATTCCTGAAGTTGACTATTATACTTGAAAAAAGCTCTTAGAAAAGTAGTTTTGGTGTCATGTGCTATGTTCCTTCTGGTTTCATAAAATCTTTTCATCTTGTTTTAATATCTGTGGGCCTAAAGCAAGAAAAAGTACAGCTTATGGTTGAATAGATAAAAGTCCAGATACCTCGTGCATTTTAACTGCTCATTTTAAAAATGTTTCCTGGCGGGCTTCCCTGGTGACGCAGTGGTTGAGAGTCCGCCTGCCGATGTAGGGGACACGGGTTCGTGCCCTGGTCCGGGAAGGTCCCACATGCTCTGGAGTGGCTGGGCCCGTGAGCCATGGCCGCTGAGCCTGCGCGTCCGGAGCCTGTGCTCCGCAGCGGGAGAGGCCACAACAGTGAGAGGCCCGCGTACCGCAAAAAAAAAAAAAAAAAAAAATGTTTCCTGGCGATTGAAACTTGGCTTAATAACAAATGATAAGAATGCATATCTTTTTAGAAGAACATAGCGTGAATTTAGAGTACACTAACTTGGTGCTTGTCTGGATGGAGCCTAGTCACTGGAAATAATCTAGAATCAAAGCCAGGAACCTGCAACTTCACTTGAGTCAGTGTGTGAAATGGTTCGAGTGCAGTCTCAGGAGTCATTCTGTCTTGTTCCACTGTGCAGTAGCAATATTATGCACCTAAATTTCACCATCTGGAAATGCTAATAACAGTTCCTATATCAGGGTAATTGAGAGGGTCCATCCTGGAACTTATATTCTAGTAAAGAGAGATGGGAAACTTACAGATAAATACATGTGCGAGGTGGTAAGTGGAGGGAAAAAAATGGTAGGATTGATTGCCATTGTTTCTTGCTCTTTTATATTGGGTAATAGGGAGGGCCTTTCTGATAAGAAAGTGTTTGAACAGAGACCTGACGGAAGTGAGGGAGCAAACTGTGCAGCTGTTTGGGGCAAGAGTTCCAGGCAGAGGGGACAGCAAGTGCAGAAGCCCTGAGTAGGGGTATATTGAAGGGTACAGCAAGAAGGCCAGTGTCACAAAAGCAGAGTGAGTGAGAGGAGAAGCAATAGGAAATAATTTCAGAGATAGCCACTGACCGGCATGTAGGGTTTTAAGCATAAGAAGGACTGGATTTTATTCTGTGTGAGATGGGAAGCTCTTGGAGGATTGCCAGAGAAAAATTTTTTGAAGTCAGTTTGATTGTCACTTCTTTTCTTTAAAATGCTTCAGTTCTCTACTTCCTTTGGAATAAAGTTCAAATGCCTTATTCTGGCACACAGGGTCCTTCACAGTCAGGCCTCTGCCTATTTATTTAGCATCATCGGCCTCCTTCCCACATGTACACTTCACTTCAGCTAAATTGGATTACGTGCAGTTCCCTGCATGGGTCACGATGATTTGTGTCTTTGTGTTTTTCTGCATGCTTTTTGCCCTGGGAGAAACTGTCCTCCTCAGCTCCCATGGTCATTGGCTCTGTTTTAGAGGGTCCTCTTTGTGTTCCCAGAGCACCCTGTGCCTTGTTCTGTCACCATTCCCTCCCCTAGCCACTTTGTACTCAAGCTGCGTAGTCTTGGAATGTGCTGTGTTCTTTTTCCAGCCTTGATTTTACTCTTGCCACACCCTTCAAGAACGAGCTCAAACACTGCCGTCTTTTCTCTACTTTATAAACCTTTATAAACTGCTGTCTTTTCCCTACCCTCATAAATACTTCATAGCTCGGTTATACTTAATCATAGTTACTTTGAATAAAAATGTTTCTTTCCCTTACCTCACACAAAATCCTTGGCCTTACTCATTTTCAGTTTCCATTGTAGCCCCCAGTATAGGGTCTTGTACAGATTTCACATTCAGTAGATGCTCCAGGTATGCAGGATTCATATGATAATTAGAAAACTTGGGTTTCAAGCTGCTAAGGACCAAAAGCAGCAAAAATGAACAGTTAAAGTGAGATGCCTATTAAATTAACAAAACAAATTTATTATAACATAATGTTGATGATGGCAGGATTACTCTGGTTCTCTCATATATTTACTACTAGTGCCAAAAACTAGTGCACCCCTTTGAAATGTAGTTTGGCAGAATGTATTCAGGCATATAAATGTCCATGTTTTTTGAGGTGGTGATATCACTTCTGGAAGTCATCTTCAGAAAATAGCACAAACTAGAATAACAATTATTAGCTACCTCTACCACTAATGTTGATAGTTTACTATGTGACAGGCACCATGCAGAGCCCTTTACATGCGTTACTTACTTTAATTCTCAGAATTCCAAGAGGTGTGAATACTGTTAACCTCATGTCATATATGGGGAAATTGAGGCACAAAGAAATTAACTGACTTGCCCGAGATCATACAGCTGCTATGTTGTCAAGTCAAGATTCCTACTAACAGAATTCATACCCTTAATTATATGATATGGTAAAAGCCTAGGCACAAAACTGTTCACAGCAGTGTTATGTAGAATAGATAAGTTGGAAGCAATGTATATCATTAATTATGGTCCATCCATTCAATAGAATAATAGAAAGCTGGATAATAGAATAGATTTATTGAAATAAAATTCACATAGCATAATATTCACCCCTTTTAAAGTGTACAAGTCAGTGGTTTCCAGTATATTCACAGAGTTATACAACTATTACCATTATTGTACTTCAGAACACTTTATCACCCCCAAAGAAATCTCATACCTGTTATCAGTCACTCCCTATTTCCCCGTTACCCTAGAAGATTACCAGTCTATTTTCTGTCTCTATAGATTTGCCTATTCTGGACATTTCATATAAATGGAATTGTACAAAATATGGCATTTTGTGTCTGGCTTTCATTTAGCTTTCATTCAATATTTCTTGGTTCATCCATGTTGTAGCATGTTATCAGTACTTCATTGCTTTTCATTGCTGAATAATATTCCACTGTATGGATATACCACATTTTGTTTATCCATCATTAACTAATGAACATTTGGGTTGTTTCTACTCCTTAGCTATTATGAATAATGCTGTTACAAACATTCATGTACAAGTTTTTGTGTGGACATGTTTTCATTTTTCTTGGAATTGTTGATCAAATGATAACTTTAACTTTTAGAGGAACTGCCAGACTGTTTTCCAAAGCAGCTGCATCATTTTACCTTTCCACTAGCAATGCATGAGGGTTTCACCTTCTCCACATCTTTGTCAATACTTGTTATTATCTCTTTGCTAATAGCCATCCTAGTGGATATGGAGTAGTACTGCATTGTGGTTTTGATTTGCATTTCCCTGATGACTAATGATGTTGAGCATCTTTTCATGTGCTTATTGGCCATTTGTAAATCTTATTTGGAGAAATGTCTGTTTGAATCCTTTGCCCCTTTTTTAACTGAGTTATTTCCTGTTATTGAGTTAAAAGAGTTCTTAGTATATTCTAGATACAGTCTCATTATCAGATACATGATTTGCAAAATTTTTCTCCCATCCTATTGTGTTGTATTTTCACTTTCTTGATGGTGTCCTTTGTAGCACAAAAGTTTTTAATTTTCATGAAGTCTAATTTATCAAATTTTTTTTTATTGCTTTCAGTTTCACATAAGAAGACATTGCCTAATCCAAGATCAGTGAAGATTTACCCCTGTGTTTTCTTCTAAGAGTCTGATAGTTTTCGCTCTTACACTGAGGTCTTTGGTCCATTTTGAGTTCCTTTTTGTATATTGTGTGAGGTAGGGTGTCCAACTTTGTAATCCTTTGCATATGGAGATCCAGCACCATTTGTTGAAAAGTCTGTTCTTTCTCCCATTGAATTGTCTTGGCACCTTTTTCAAATATCAATTGTCCATAAGTGTAAGAGTTTATTTATCAGCTCTCAATTCTATTCCATTGATCTATGTGTCTGTCCTCATCCTAGTACCACACTGCCTTGATTACTGTCACTTTGTAGTAAGTTTTAGAACCATGACGTGAGTCCTCCCAACTTTGTTCTTTTCAGGGTTGTTTTGGCTATTTTATTCTGTTTGCTGTGAACCTATAACTGCTCTTAAAAATAAAGTCTGTTTTTAAAAAAGGCCTCCTGAATTGTAATGTTGGGATTATGGTGAATTCTTTTCTCCTTTCTTTATTTCTCAAACTTTCTGTAGTATATAACTATATTATATTTATAATTTTAAAAGTTTAAGTTTTGGCCAATAGAATACTTTTCTTTAAACTCAAGAGACAACTCTTAGCTCTGTAGCTAAAAACCAGAGTTACCTAACTTTCCGGGAAGAATGTATGAAAGTGAAGAGCTGGGGCATAACGTTATGGTTAGAATGAGCCAGTCTCAGATTTAACACTCAGCTCCACAAATGCCCCTTTCTGTCGCCAGTTTCCTTCAGTTTCTTTTTTGCCTTCTCACTCTCCATTAAAAGCCCTCCCTCACACGCTAACTAAGACTTTCCTCAGAACATTTAGGTGAAATTTTTGGAATCTGGCTAGTCTGTATAATTGCCATTGAGAAATGGAAAGAATTGTGATTGAGTAGCATGGGGGCAAGGAGCCAGATAATGCAGTCTGAGCCACAGAAGTCACTTTGATGGAAGGCGAATTGGGGGTGGGGGGGGGGTCATCCAAGTAGAGCTCTTTATGGCCTTCTCTGCCCTTGTTGTGTTCTGTCAATTTCTTTGCATCTGTATATGTTGTTTTCTTATGAAATCATATGCTGAGGGCAGAGATCTGCAGGTGGTGCTAGGCTAGTTAAAAGTTTAAATAGACACACAGAGAAACAAGCCCTGTAACTTGGTGACAGCCTGCTCTTCCTATGTTGTTTGTAAGTACCGCTACAGAGTTTGCATGTTCTAAAGTTTGGGGGCTTTCTTTCCAGTTGAAGCAGTATTAAAATCTCAGTTTATTATTATTTTTTTGCATATAATAGGTGTCCATTTGAGGTTTGTTCCAAAACAAAAGCAAGTTTTATAGACCTGCTAAAGACTGTTAATACCAGTGTCAACCACAAGCCAACTTTTTTGTAGCATTGTGACTTTGAAGTATTAAGATGATTAACAATGTATTTTTTTAGTTGAATTAATCAAAGGAAGGGGAAAACAGTTTTTAACTCAGATTTTTAAAAATTGTGGTATATTTATTAATGGCATTTAGAAATGTAAAATCATAATGTTTTTATTCTTATAAGGCTTAAACTTATCATTTTCTTACATAGATTAAAGAAAAAATGAGGACCACAATTATCCAAATTTCCAGAAATATACACAAAATCATAGTTTTGATTGCTGTCTTAAGATCAAGTACCTGCCATTTTAGGAGAGAGATGTTTACTGTCAGTTACAGGCTTTGACTTTTGTATTGTCGTGAAAAAACTATATCCTTCAAATTTCAGACTGTCAAAATTAGTTCTAAATAATGTTTATTTTATAAGATATTTTCTTGCCGCTTGAAATTCCATTCATAGTACTTGTGTCTTTTTACTGTGTCTCCCTTTTTCTGGCTTAAAAATATACTTGTGGGCTTGTGCTTCTGGCCAAGGTGGAATAACAGAGATTGGATTTACTCTCTTGGCTGTAATCACGTAACTAACAAACAAACAAACAAAAACCCCAGAAATACTATATGAAGTTTCAAATACTGACCAACTGGCAGCACAGGACAATGATTCCCAAGAAAGCAGAAACAAACAGATGAACCCTACAATTATCCTAGCTTACTGCCTGGAGAGAGTTTCTAGGCTGCAGCATAAGGAGGGGAATCCCAGACGGAGCCCATCAGTCTCCCTAGTTGAGGAGACAGAGCTGGAGGCCAAGGAGGCTGTAGTTTGGAGAAGAGAGAGCTGCACAAGGAGGAAACTCCAAAGGTCTGCAGAGAGTCTCCCTTAAGTCTTCATATGAGTAACGATTAGTACTTATGTTGTATGGAAGCTGTCTGAAGCCAGGAACCACCCAAAAGGAGTAGAGGGGATAATCCCTGATTCTTTTTCAGGGTTAAAAATAGTTTGTGTTCCCACCAGCCATAGGAAAAAACCTCGTAAGTCACAGAACATTGGATAGAGTACTCAGAGGGTATTGCCCCAGCAGTGGTGCAAATGTAGACCTAAACTATAGACTGCTGTGATCCTTTCTAACAAAGCTTAAAAATAGGCCTCAAAAGGATCAAACTGTTTCCAAGTAATTTAACTGCATCCCAGAACAAAGCTCAATGTGTATAGTTATGCAAAAATATCTAGCACTGTATTGTCAAATAACAAGTGTTGGTGAGGATGTGGAGAAAAGGGAACCCTTGTGCACTGTTGGTGGGAATATAGATTGGTACAGCCACTATGGAAAACAGTATGGAGATTCTTCAGAAAATTAAAAATAGAACTACTATATGATCCAGCAATTCCACTCCTGTGTATTTTTCCAAAGAAAACAAAATACTAATTAGAAAAGTTACGTGTACCCATATGTTCATTGCAGCATTATTTACAATAGCCAAGATATGGAAGCAACCTAGTTACCCATCAGTAGACGAAAGGTTAAAGAAGATGTGATCTTTATACCATTTGGACAACATGGATGTAGAGGGTATTCTATGGGAAATAAATCAGAGAGAGATAAATACTACATGATTTCACTTACATGTGGAATCTGAAAACAAAACAAATGAACAAACATAACAAAACAGAGACAGTGTTATAGATACAGAGAACAAATGGGGAGTTGCCAGAGAGGAGGGGAATAGGGGGAAGAAAGAAATAGGTGAGAGAAATTAAGAGGTACAGACTTCTGGTTGCAGAAAAAAATGAGTCAAGGGTATGAAATGTACAGTGTGGGGAATATAGTCAATAACTAATATCTTTGTATGGTGACCTATTGTAACTAGACTTATTGTGGTGATCATTAGACTTATTGTGATGATCATTTTGAAACATATAGAAATACCGAATAACTGTGTTGTGTAACAGGAACTAACATAGTGTTTTAGGTCAATTGTACTTCAAAAACAAATTCATAGAAAAAGAGACCAGCTTTGTGGTTACCAGAGGCAGGGGCAGGAGGAGGGGAATTGGATGCAGGCAGTCAAAAGGTATAAACTCCCAGTTATAGGATAAATGAGTACTAGGGATGTAATGTACAACATGATGAATATATTTAACACTACTGTATTTCATATAGGAAACTTGTTAAGAGAGTAAATCCTGAGAGTTCTCATCACAAGGAATTTTCTATTTCTTTAATTTTGTATCTATATGAGATGATGGGTGTTCACTAAACTTATTGTGATAATTATTTCATGATATATGTAAGTCAAACCATTATGCTGTATACCTTCAACTTATACAGTGCTATATGTCAATTATATCTCAATAAAACTGGAGGAAAAAAATATCTAGCTCTCACCAAGGTAAAATTTACATTTGGCCTCCAGTCAAAAGCATCAGACTTGTAATGAAGCAATCCATGAGGAGGAAAATTAAAAAATAGAAACCGACCCAGAAATGACACAAGTGATAGAATTAGTGGACAAAAACATTAAAACAGTTTTGGCTATATGCCATATATTCAAGAAAGTAGAGGGAAGATTGAGAATGTTAAATGCAGATATAAAATACATTTGAGATGTAAATTGAACATCTAGAGATGAAAACTACAATGTGCAAGATGAAAAATAAACTACATGGGTTTTACAACAAATTAGTGCAAGAGAAAAGATTAGTAAACTTGAAGCCATAGCAATACAAACTATCCAGAATAACACTCAGAAAGGAAATAAGACTAGGAAAAAATGAATAGAGCATCAGTGAGCTGTGAGACAACTTTAGGTGGCCTAATATATGCATAATTGTAGTCTCAAGGAGAGGAGGGGGTGCAGAAAATTTTTTTGAAGAAATAATGGTCAAAAATTTCCAAATTTGATAAAAACTATAAATCTAGAAATCTTAAAAAAAAAAAGAGGAAAAATGGAACAAAGAACAGATGACAAATAGAAAACAAATAGCAAAATGTTAGGTTTACACCAAACTATATCAATACTTATATTAGCTATAAACCATCTAAACAATCCAGTTAAAGGGCAGAGCTTAATAGATTTGGTAAAAAAGCAAGACTCAACTGCATGTTGCCTACAAGAAACCTCTGATACGTAGTAAGATACAAATAGATTAAAAATAAAAGGTTGGGGGCTTCCCTGGTGGCGCAGTGGTTGAGAGCCCGCCTGCCGATGCAGGGGACATGGGTTCATGCCCCGTTCTGGGAAGATCCCACGTGCCGTGGAGCGGCTGGGCCCGTGAGCCATGGCCGCTGAGCCTGCGTGTCCGGAGCCTGTGCTCCACAACGGGAGAGGCCACAACAGTGAGAGGCCCGTGTACCGCAAAAAAATAAATTAAAAAAAGATAAGCAAATAGACCCATAGAATGGAAAATACCAATTAATTTTTGAGTATGGTGCCAAGTCAATTAAATGGAAAAAATTTTAGTCTTTTCAACAAATGGTGAGGAACAATTTGAGATTCATATACAAAAAACTAAATCCACACCATATATCATATATAAAAGTTAATTCAAAATTGATCATAGACCTAAATGTAAAGCCCAAATCAATAAAATTTTTAGAAGAAAATATGTTTGCCTTTGGGTTTGGTAAAGATTTTTAAGGTACAACACCAAAAGCATGATTTATAAAGGAAAAAAGATAAATTGGACTGTATCAATTAAGAACATCTCTTTGAAAGCCACCTTTAAGAGAATAAAAGGACAAGTCACAGACTGGGAGAAAATATTCGCAAATCACATTATCTGATTAAAAGCTTGTATTCACATTATATAAGGAGCTCTCAAAACTTAATAATAAGAAAACTCAGTCAAAAATAGGCAAAAGATTTGAACAGCTCACCAAAGATACATGGATGGCAAATCAGCCCATGAAAAGATGATGAACACCACTAGTCATTAGGAAATGCCGATTAAAATCACAGATACCACTACATACATGTTAGAATGTCTTCAGTTAAAAAGGCTTATAGTACCAAGTGTTAGTGAGGATGTGGAACAACTGAAACTCTTACACACTTCTGGTGGGAACACAATATGGTACATCCACTTTGGAAAACAGTTTGCTACTTTCTTAAAGACCTAAAATGTACACCTACTCTGTGATTTAGCCATTCCACTCCTAGGCATTTATCTAAGAGAAATGAATGCATATGACTGCATGAAGATTTGTACCCAAATATTCATAGCAGCTTTATTTGTAATAGACAAAAATGGAAAACAGTCCAAATGTGCATTAACAGGCAAATCACCTAAATGTACATCAACAGGCAAACATTTAGCACTGTCTCTGTACAATGGAATACTACTCAGCAATAAAAAGGAATGAACTATTGATACATGCAACAATGTATTTTATTCTCTATTACAGTAGGAGAAAGAAGTCAGGGAAAAAAGACATTATTCCATTTATATGAAAGTCTATAAAATACAGACTCTTCAGAAAGCAAATCAGAGATTGCTCTGACGTGAGCCAGAGAGGAATGAATTTTAAAGAGACACAAGGAAACTTTTGTGGGTGACAAATACATTCATTATCTTGATTGTAGTGATGGCTTTATGGATAATATATACATATGTTAAAACATACAAACTTAAAACTTGTATACTTTAAATATATGAAGTTTATTGTATTGTCACCAAATCTGTTTAAAAAATGTACTTGTGTGTTCTTCAACATTTATAGCAAGCTGTTTAAATTTCAGAAGCACATAAGGGACTCAGAATAATTTTAAAAATAATTTGTCAGTGATTAAGTTTGATGAGGTGGGAAAACCTGCATTGTATATATCAAGTTTACTTATAATTCTAACTTATTACAAAATCGAGAAACTGAATAAATGTTCCAATTTGGGTTTTCTGAAATTCTGAAGAATTTTTTAGAATAATAATGATCAAATGTTAGATTTAATTGTATTGTCATATTAGAACACTGTAATCCAACTGGATGATAAATAAAGGGAGAGAGGGGAAAGAATGTTGAAAGAGCCCTAAGTATAAAATGGAGGAAGTCAGCAGAATTCTAGGCTTGGGAGAAATTCTTATGATATTGTTTGGATGACTAGGTATCTATGGTAGATAGTATTGAATAATGGCCCCCTCAAAGACGCCCACATCCTAATCCCTGAAATTTGTTAATATGTTACCTTACAGAGTAGAAGGGACTTTGCAGATATGATCAAGGTTAAAGACTTTGAGGTGGGGAAATTATCCTGGATTATCCAGATGAGCCCAACATAATCACATGGATTCTTAAGAAATTTAAGAAAGCAGGGAAACTTTCCCAGCTGTGGCCAGAGGGAGATGTGACTAATAGGAGAGTGATGAGAGAGATACAATATTGCTGGCTTTGAAAATGGAGGAAGGGGGGCCATGAGCCTAGGAACGTGGATAGCCTCTAGAGTCTGGAAAAAAGGAAATTCTCTCCTAGAGCCTCCAGAAGGAATGCAGCCCTGCTAACACCTTGATTTTAGCCCAGTGAGACCCATTTCTGACTTCTGCTCTCCAGAGCTGTAACATAATAAGTGCGTATTGTTTAAGCCATTATGTTGGTGACAATTGTTGTGGCAGCTGTAGAAAATATCTAAGGGAATAAACCTCAGAATAATGTTTTGCCACAGGGTTGCAGTAGAAAGTGAACTCTGTGATACCAGAATAACTTTTTCCATTCCTTGGGAATTGTTTTCCCTTCCACATATCAAACTTCATTGTCCTATAAGGTAAAATATGTACTTATTCATTAAAAAGTAATTCTAAATATTAGAGTTGGAATAAACCTTAACCCCCCTGAAATTTACAGATGGAGAAACTGAGTGAGGGCCAAAGATTCCAGAGCTAGTTGCCAGTGGATTTGAGTTTAAATTTAGGCATGGTTCAATCCTCTCTCATATATACCCTTTAATTAGAAATTTGTTCTGGAAATATGGAATATATGAGGCATTCCAAAAAGGGTGTTTACTTAGGAAGGTAGACAAATCTTTATCTAGTTGACAGGATTAATTTATGAGATTAATTTGTCACTTTGGAAGGTCCTAACCCTAACCCTGACCCTGAGGAGAAGGAATAAGTCATATTAACAAACTTCACTGTTCAATAACTAGATCTGCAGAGGAGGTACCAACTCAGAATGGAGGGGTTTGGGAGATGGCAGGGTCACATCAAAAATAAATTTTCCTTATTTCTTCCTGCCTAGGATGTTACAGCCTTATAGATTCAGTTTCCCCCTAGACTTCTCCCCAAACAGGAGTCTCTCCTGTTACGGAACATCCCCTTATTCTCAAAACCCAGTGCCCAGGCAGAGGCTCTGGTCGTCAAACTTGAGAGCAGCACTCTTTCCCTTCTCTCTTCTCAGTCCCTGTCCTCCTTCCATAATTTTGTGGAGGGATTTAAGGTGGCCAAGGGTTTTTTCCTTCTGTATTTAAGGATTTGATCACAGACACAAAATGCAGTTTATTCTTGTGCAGTTTTACTCTTGGACATATAATGGACCTTGGGAAACAGAGTGAAGCCATGTTTTAAACCTGCTTAATTTATGTTATAGTGCTTTAATGAAACTATAAGAGGAATGCAGTACTATACAAAAATTTTATCCTAGGTTTCTTCCTTCTGCAGTCCAGCTCTCTGAGCCATCTCTTCCTCCAGTTGCTATTTAGTGTATACTCAGAGATTGACAGCTAGGTGTGGTGCTCTGTTTTTGACTGCCCATGTTTAAGTCAAACTGATATAATTAATAAGATAAACCTGTTATGTGTATGTATGCATAGACATACACTTACAGTGCACTTCAGGAATGTATTAATTATGCTAGGGTTTTCTTGATTACCACCCCTGATTAGAACAGAATATTATTTTTACTTTCATAGTTGAGCACTTAGGTACGGTGTAATTCTCCAGATTAGATTTTTCAGAGTAGATTAGAGAAGAAATACAGTCAACTGGTAATGATATTTCAGTGCTAATTCCTTGTAGTGTCTGCTATTTTACCGTCTTTATATCAGTTGCTTTTGAAAATCACAATTCATTTGCGTTTATCAACTGCCTCTTATATGCCATCCATTTATACTAGGTGTTGGGGGTTCAAAAATGAATAGGACATGGGCTTCCCTGGTGGTGCAGTGGTTGAGAATCTGCCTGCCGATGCAGGGGACATGGGTTCGAGCCCTGGTCTGGGAGGATCCCACATGCCGCGGAGCAACTAGGCCCGTGAGCCACAACTACTGAGCCTGCGCGTCTGGAGCCTGTGCTCCGCAATAAGAGAGGCCACGACAGTGAGAGGCCTGCGCACCGCGATGAAGAGTGGCCCCTGCTTCCCACAACTAGAGAAAGCCCTGGCACAGAAATGAAGACCCAACATGGCAAAAATAAATAAATTAATTAGTAAACTCCTACCCGCAACATCTTTAAAAAAAAAAAAGAATAGGACACATTCTCTGCCTATACCGTGTTTACAGACCTTTGCCATATGTTACCTTGCTGGCCTGTTCTTAGAAATCACCAGCAGACTTGGAATCAAACTGTTTGACCCTAATGAATCAACTCAAGTTAATAATCTACCACTGTAGCACAGGTAGAAATTTAATTTTTCTATTAAAACATGAATGGAGGCTCACTCCTACTGTGTTTACCCTTCCCAGAATGTAAGTTCCAGGGAGATGGAAATTATTTCATCTGTACTGCCACAAGACCTAGTAATCAGAAGTGGGGCTGGGACGTTAAAGGTTTGAGAACCACTGTTGTACTTTCTTACCCATAACTGGAAGTGTACTTTTTTTGTTTCTTTGTTGTTTTTTTTTTTTGTTTTTTTGCGGTATGCGGGCCTCTCACTGTTGTGGCCTCTCCTCCGCAGGAGCACAGGCTCTGGACGCGCAGTCTCCAGACACGCAGGCTCATTGGCCATGGCCCACGGGCCCAGCTACTCCGTGGCATGTGGGACCTTCCCAGACCGGGGCACGAACCCGTGTTCCCTGCATCGGCAGGCGGACTCTGAACCACTGCGCCACCAGGGAAGCCCTGGAAGTGTACTTTTATCTTAATTCCATGTAGAATCTGGTCACGCCCCAACGTGTACTGTCCCCCAGAGTTCTCTCCTGAGCGCAGGCCTTGTCTCTGACTGCCTTCTGGATGTCTCACAAGCATGAACTCTGCTCAACCAGATTTTGCTTCCTCTGCATAGGAGGCACTCCAAAATGTTTGAGTTAAATTGAACAGAAAGAATAAGTCCTGATGAGTGCAGCTGTGAAGTGTTTTCGTCTTTTTGTCCTAAGTTTTTAAAAAAAATCATGGAAGTAATATATACTTAGTGTTAAACTATTTAAATGATAAAAAATTTTATAAGTGAAAATCCCTTCTGAAACTCCTAAATCTCATTCTCCAGAGGTAACATTGTTTTAACTGTGGTTAAATATATTTTTCTTGTATATATAAGTAAATATACACCATTTTCTTCCTAAAAATAGGATCATACTACAAATTGTTCTGCAGCTTGCCATTCGCTTAATAGTCCATGTTGGATGTTGTTCCAACTTTCATGTCATTATTAGAAGCTTGCTTATCTGGAATAGATAAGATCTCGCCTGTTCCGTATTAATATTTCCAAAGTTTAGTTGTCTTAACTCTAAGGAAGAACAGTGATGAAAAAGACATTTTGGCATGTAATACGTAATATTTGCATAATTGTAAGCCAGTGCTCTAAAAAATGATTCTACACACCAAAATCTATAAATAACTGGGAAACGTGGTTGGTTCCTGCAAGCAATTATGATATACCACATTGTCTGTACCAGATGTATCATCCCTTTGGAACATCCTCAAGTGATGTTGGTTTTGTTTACAGCCGGGAGAACCAAATCATCACTGGGCACTATGCATTGTAACAATACATTTCATTTATTACAATGGTATTCTTTTTTAGTGGATGGGCATCTACAAAATCCTGTCTCAGTTCAGTTGTTTTGATGTTTTTGGTGTTTAGACTCTTAGCTCAGTGATTCTCTTTAGATTTACCTCATCCTTTTCAAAGACAGCATAATATTTTTATAGTATGAATTTGATAATTTTTATTTAAACATTCCTCTTGAGGAAGAGCTTTAGAATACTTTTATTTAGCCATATTAATTTAGCTGTAACTTAAGTGGCGGAGGGGGGACGGTGGTGGTGGGATGAATTGGGAGATTGGGATTGACATGTATACACTAATATGTATAAAACGGATAACTAATAAGAACCTGCTGTATAAAAAAGTAAAATAAAATTCAAAAAAAAATCTATAAATGTTTAATTGATGAACAAATCTATGCCTTTGTTCTTCCTACTCTTGAATCATTACTTTTTTTGTTTCCGTGACTCTTTCCCTATGTATTTAAGCTTGTCAAGTTCTTTCTTGTTCTTAAACCTTTGCTCTCCCCTCCCCTTTCCACCAAAGCATTTTACTGTTTCCCTTTGTAAGCCTAGTAAAAGTCTCAAAATTCTCACATTTTGCATCTTATACATTCCCCTTATACTTTACATTCACAGTATGCTACCTTTCTCTCCTTTCCATTTCTTAACTTCTCAACCTTTACCACTGCCCAGTGCCTTTGGGAGATGCTAGGGGATACGTAAAATCAGCATTTTATTTTCCTTAAAAACTTTTTAGCCAAACACTTATTCATAGGAGATGTCCCATTTTATTGTAAGTAGAATCTTCAGAAATATTTGAAAGGTAATTGCATCCATAAAGTAAAGACATGCTAAGAAAAAATGAGCAATCAGATAATAAGAGTATATAGAAATAAATATTTTTAAAAATCCTTTGAACAAATTAAATGACACAGTGGGCATAGCTGACAACCAAATGGTGATCTAGAAATTCCATCAAAGGAGATCTCTTAGAATATAGAGCAAAAAGGCAAAGATGGAATTGAGGTGGTTTCTGGACCCTGTGTGTATATTAGAATCATCTGAGATGCTTTTTAAAAACACTGATGTCCTGACCACAGACCAGTTAAATCCAGACTCTCTGGGAGTGGGTCCAGGCATCAGTGGCTTTTTAAAGCTTCTCAGATAATTCTTTTTTTTTTTTCCCCTTGGTTCTTTGCTGTACTTTATTGTTTTGTTTTTTAAACATCTTTATTAGAGTATAATTGCTTTACAATGTTGTGTTAGTTTCTGCTGTATAACAAAGTGAATCAGCTATATGCATACGTATATCCCCATATCCCCTCCCTCTTGCGTCTCCCTCAGGTAATTCTAATATTTATCCCAGAAACATGTTTAGGAGACCTGAAGGATAGAACCAAGATGCCCAAAGTCTGTCTAATAAGACTTCTAGAAGCAGAGGACAGACAGTGAAGGAAAAGAAATATTAGTAGGAACTTTCCTGAGATCCTCAAAGACTTGTCTTCAGCATTTAAGGACCAGGATGTTAATTAAGGCCCCTGCAGGAATGAAGGAAAGAAGATTAATGACACGTATATTCTGGTGATACATCCGAACCCCAGGAGTAAAGAAAATTCTTACATGTTCATAGAAAAAAATGGGAGCCACCTTGTGCATTCGGGAGGGAGGGAAACCTACCTGGCCTAACTGATCTGAACACAGCGTCTGCTCTGTCCCCCAGGTGGGGCTCTACTTAATTTCTCTGCTCTTTGTGATGCTGACCAGGCTCCCTTTGGAAGAGCTGTTCTTACAGTCGGTGTTCAGAAGGCAATTTGCTCTTCTTTGTTCTCTCCTGGCTGATCTCATCTGTGTTCTAGTTCAGTGATACACCTTTTCTTGTTTTCAAGCTCAGAGCTTTGCAGATTTTTCTGTCACTCCATTGCCATGGTGGGGGAAGTTGATCCCTTAGTCTTTCAGCCCTTGGCATTTGGATGGTCTAATATTTTCTAGACCTTTTTTTGTTTTGTTTTAATGCTAATATAACTCTTTGCCTCCTACTTATTTAAGAACAGTAATTCATCCAAGTAAACAGGGTTAGTGACAGGAGTAATGGTAAATTTGGTCTATTAACTTTGCTTTTCTTCACTAATTACTGAGAAGGAAAGTGAGTTTACCAAAGCATTGTATGTATCTGAGAGAGATAATAAAGGAGGAAATAATTTGTAGCAATTAAGGGGTAGCTCCATTTAGGATTCTCTTTCCTCTCCAGTCTTCATGATTGGACATCCCAGAGTCTTTGGTCCCTGAAGAACTGATACAATAATCACTTCTGGAGGCTCGACTCAGCACTTTGGGATTACATTGGAAATACAGAAGGTATCCTCAATTAAGGGGAAGGTAGGAGAGCTAAAGAGAGAACCATGGTTAAATGTACAGTGCAGTGGCATTAAGTACATTCACATTGTTGTGCAGTTATCACCACTCTTCTCCAGAACTTTTTCATCTTCTCCAAAAGACACTCTATATCCATTAAACAACCACTCTATTCTCTGCTCCCCTCAGCCCCTGGTAATCTCTATTCTACTTTCTGTGTCTATAATTTTTTTTTAAATATTTATTTATTTATTTGGTTGGTTGACTGGTTGTGCAGGATGTTAGTTGTGGCAGGCGGGCTCCTTAGTTGTGGCATGCAAACTCTTAGTGGTGGCATGCATGTGAGATCTAGTTCCCTGACCAGGGATCGAACCCGGGCCCCCTGCATTGGGAGTGTGGAGTCTTATCCACTGCGCCACCAGGGAAGTCCCTGTCTCTATAAATTTGCCTATTCTAAGTACCTCATATAAGTAGAATCATACAATATTTGTCCTTTTGTGTCTTGCTTATTTCACTTAATATAATGTTTTCCAGTTCATCCATGTTTAGCATGTATCAGAATTTCATTCCTTTTTATGGAATAATACTCATTTTAATAATAACATATAATACATACTGCACACATACCATATTTTGTTTATGGACACTTGGAGTTTTTCCACCTTTTGGCTTTTGTGACTACTGCTGCTGTATCTGTTTGAGTCTCTGTTTTTGCTTCTTTGGGGTACATACCTAGGAGTGGAATAGCTGGATCATATGGTGATTCTGTGTTTAATACTTTGAGGAACCACCAAACCTTTTCACAGAGGCTGCACCATTTTACATTACTGCCAGCAGTGCATGAGGGTTCTGATTTCTCTACATCTTCACCAACACTTGTCATTTTTCCTTTTTTGATAATAGCCATCCTCATGAGTGTGAAGTGGTATCTCATTGTGATTTTGACTTGCATTTCCCTTTTGAATAAGGATGTTGAACATCTTTTCACATGCTTATTGGCTCTTTGTATATCTTCTTGCAGGTTTCTTTTTTAAAGGAGAAAACGTAAATGTATGAGCATATATAAGAGCGTTGTTCATCGTCTCCCCATTCCGCACCCCGGTATGGAGGAAGCAAATTAACTGGGGGAAAGTAGGTGAATAAATACAGTGTGCAGTTTCATATAGACATATAGTCTGTCTTTATATTTGATCTCGTTTCCTCTGCATGCATGTATATCTCTCTTTTGTGTGTGTCTTGCCTACAAATAGATAACTACTCCTGACACTCCTGTGTTACTGGACTTGAATGTTTGATAGAGGCCTGGGGTTGAAAGTAAATGAGGGCTTCCCAGTTAGTCCTTACATGAATATTTTCAAAATTAGGATGCACTTATACTGCATTCAGTTACAAGCCTTTCCTTGTGTTTTCTCTCTTTCTTTTGTGTTTTAGTTTTAGGAGACTGAAAGCCTTTATGGCCCAGACATCTATGGTACTTAGAAAGAGTGCTGCTGTAATTTTGTAATTTTCTGTGTTTCTAACAAAGTAGCCAGTTCCTATATGCTTTCTTGTCTTCTTTCTGAAAACTCTTCTGTTAGACAGTAGGATAATCTGTGATACAAGATATCTATATTTTAACAAAGAGAACAACTACAACAGTAGGTAATATACATGGTTAATTAGTGGATAAACCTTTAAAATGATTTCTCATTTGGGGGAATATGACAATTTAGTTATGTTAACTGAAGTTTTCAGTACACTGTTGATGAAATTTTAAGCTTAGTCTCATTTTTCTGTGATGTCTCAGGTGTTTGCTGACCAGCACTTTGGAGAGTGCATGCTTATCTGGCATGTCCATAACAGAACGAACTGTGTGTTCCCTCTCTGAGGCTCTGGGCAGCAATTTCCCCCTTTGGACAGTTCAGGACAGTGAGCTTTATCATAGATTAATATCCATAGCTACAGAGTGATTTTAAATCCAGAATAAACCTAGGGTAGGGGAACGAAGAAAAGGCTCTCTTATGAAAAAAGTGAAATTTTCTTAGTGTGTCTTACAGGTTTTTAGGAATTATCTGTTCTTACAACCTTTTTTTCATGTAACATTAGATCAAGGAAGAAGTTTTTCTTTATTTGTTTTGTTTGCTTACAAAAATCTATACCCCAAATGGTATAACTGGAATTAAGGGGAAGTACTTGGAATGTTCAGTTTCTTTCTTTCTTCTTCCAGATTTATCTGCCTTTGAAAGTTCAACAAAGTTTTAGTGTTGTTTTTATCTTTGTGTTTTAATTAATTTAATTCGTGCTACCTGTTTTCACATGGACTCCATACTAGTCAGAATCCTTCTGAGATTACAAAGATTATTTGTATCCCTTCAAGTGTTAGAACCAAAAATGAAGAGCAAATTCCTTTATCAAATGAGATTTATAAAGCTTGCAAATCAACTTATACAAGTTCCCTATTTATTTAAATTTTAGCAAGCCATTGTTTCCAAAGGGGAAGGTTAGAACAAAAGAAAATGTTTTTTGATTGACAGTATTTTCATTTAAAAGTTTAGCTGATCTACAAATGACAAACATTCAGAAGAAAGGCATTGCCTTTGGATGTGTTGTAGTCATGCTCTCTGAATGCTCTGTTTTTAGCTTTTGGTGATATTTGTGCTCACACATGCTCTCTCTCAAGTGATTTGAAAGTAAGTGGCAGACATCATGGCACCTCACCCCTAAATACTTCAGCATGTGTCTCCTAAGAATGAGGATATTATTCTGTATAAAACCACAATGCTATATCACACTCCAGAAGGCTAACATTATACAGTAATAATAAGGTAATATATGGTCTGTTTTTCCAAATTTTCCTAATTCTCACAAAAATGTGCTTTTATAAATTTTTATTCCCCCTAATCCAGGATCCAGCCAAGGATCACACACTGCATTTGGTGGCTGTGTCTCTTTAGTCTTTTTTAAACCAGAACAGGCCCCTTTTCTTTTTTTTTAACTTTTTTTTTGTCTTTCATAACATTAACATTTTGAGGAGTCTAGGCCAGTTGTAGAATGTTCCACAACCTAATTTTGTCTTTTCTTCTTGATTAGTTTCAGGTTAAATGTTTTTGGTAGGAATACCACATGTATGCTTCCCATTACATCACATCAGGAGGCACACTGATACTGGTTTGTGTTAATATAGAAGATGCAGAGTTTGGTCATAATGCAGATCACTTGTGTGAAGGGGGAGGTTTGTCAGATCACTCCACTGGAAAGCCCTTTTTCCTTTTTTAATAATAAGTAATCTGTAGGTTCATGTTTTGAGACTGTGTAACTGTCCTGTTCCCTAATAACCTTTCATTTGGTGGTTTTAATTTGTTTATTGATTTACTCCAGGGTTTCCCCAGGGGTTTACTGATGGATGTCTATGTACCTGTAAAGCACCAGGAAATTTTTTCTGTGTGTATGTATTTTTCCAGGGATACGGTCCAACACCTCCAGAGTGTTTAAAAGATCTTTTCCCTCTGTTTTTGAGGTGGCTCCTGCAAATTTCTATGCATCAGAGAGTGTTTTATAAGCGGTAGGTTACTGGAATTAGGGAACAAACCCTGTTCATCTGATTTCCCTAATTATCTTGCCCAGCATCACACAACAAGTAGGTACTTAATTTTTGTTGTTGTTTGTTTGAGAACGCTTTGTTCTGGCCTTTCCCTTATCCTGAGCCAAGCATTTGGATCTTTTGTGTTTGGCATAAAGTGTACTAGAAAATAAAGCAAAGGGCTAAGCCCCTGGTTTTTGGTGTTCTCTTTGAAGATTTGGGGTCACAGCAAAATTTGATTTGTGTCTTTGTTGACACTGAAGTAAATTTAGGTCAATTGGAAATGATTTAAAACACTATATCAACTATATTTAGTTGTCTAATTATCAGTTGTATCAGTAAGACATTTTTCACAAGTGTAAAATAGCACTTTTTAACTGTGTAGGCAAGAGGGTCCCACAGGTGACTTAGGGAGCCTTATGTCCATTATTAGCCTAATACTGAATAGCTGTAGAAGTGATTAATTTTTGTCTTCCCCTGCTCAACCAGGAGAGCAGTATGGAATTCATCATGGCAGCAGCCAGCAAGGTGTGTTTTGTTTTGTCTTGTTGATTAGCCTGTTGGTATTTGCCTTGCATGAAGTATCTGTCATTTAGGTGACTGATGATAATAATAAGAGTTAACATTGGAATAGTATACTTTTAACATATACATTATACCATTTAATCCAGAAGATCACTCTGTGAAAGTAGATATTATTTTTATTCTAATTACACAGGTAGGGAAAAAAGCTTAGAGAAGTTAAAGTAAGCACATTAAACAGCTTGTAAGGAGCTCCAGATTCCTTGACCTTTCTGTCATTCCAGTCTAAAAGGTAGAGGCATTCTAAGGAATCTAAATATGGACAAAGCATGGCCCTGCTCTCAAGGATCTTTTAAATACAACAAGTGTGTTGTCTTACCGAATGTATTATAGACAACAACTCAAGGGGAGAGCTAAGGAAGTACGGAAAAGGGCAGACAACTATAAAATAGAAGGTCAAGTTTAGTAAGATGGAGGTAGCATTTGAGTGGGAAAAATGGGGATTTTATTTTTCTTTAATTTTTTTAATTTTTATTTATTTTTGGCTGTGTTGGGTCTTCATTGCTGCATGCGGGCTTTCTCTAGTTGCGCCGACTGGGGCTACTCTTCATTGAGGTGCACGGGCTTCTCACTGCGGTGGCTTCTCTTGTTGCGGAGCACGGGCTCTAGGCGCGTGGGCTTCAGTAGTTATGGCTCGCGGGCTCTAGAGCACAGGCTCAGTAGTTGTGGCGCACGGGCATAGTTGCTCTGCGGCATGTGGGATCTTCCCGGACCAGGGCTGGAACATATGTCCCCTGCATTGGCAGGCGGATTCTTATCCACTGTACCACCAGGGAAGCCCAAGAGTGGGGATTTTAAAAAAGAGTGACCAAGAGCATGGAGATGGGAAAGCACGGGACTTGTTATGGGAGAAGAATTGGTCTGGTTTGGCTAGAGCATGAGCTGCATGAAAGAAAGTAGTGGAAGCTAGACCTGAAAGATAGGTAAGGATCATGTTGTGGAGGGCCTGGAATGCCATGGTAGGGAAGAACCTCATTCCAAAGGAACTTTTGAGCAGGAAATGAAAAATGTGGCTCTATAAAAGACTTTGTGCTAATCTCTTAACATTTGTTATCTCATTAATGCCTCACCGTAACCCTATGAACAAAAACTCCATCCATTTTACAGATGTGAAACTGAGGCTCAGTGACTTTAAATTTGCAAATGTCAAACAGATATTGCTGGAGCTAGGACTCAGACTAGGGTCTGTCATTTTGAAAGCCTGTCCTGTTTTTCACTGTGATATATTGTCATTTCTTTTATCAAATCACCTGATAAGTTCTTAATTCTCTGTCAAGAATATGGCTGTAGGAAAAGGACGTTTTCAGAGTTCTGAAAGGACTACTTCTCAATGTGTAATCATGCTAAGGAATAGAATCACTATCAAACCTGACTTGTTCTGCTCTCTAATTTGGGATCAGAGCTGGATGGGAAATTGAAGAGTTGGATGATGTTTCATTTACATGCCTCATGACATCAATACATGCTCATAGCAAATGTTTTTATTTTCCTTTTCAGTGTTTAACCTTATTGGCCCTTAGTAAATCTTGGGTCAGCTAAAGCTCAGTTCCTAGGGGCATTTAAGATGCATAAAGAAGTGATACTTTTCCTAGCTAAAATATGTTTCTTCTCAGCAGGTTGTCTACTTATAAAAGACAATGACTACTGATGAAGCTGCCAAGAACAATGGAGAAAGCCCTGCAGCAGCTGTTGCTGAACAGGGAGAGGATATTACCTCCAAAAAAGATAGAGGAGTATTAAAGGTGAGGCCACAAGGATGAATGACATTTAGGGAAATTTGCTATCTGGAAAGATTGTTAATAAAAATCTTTTTTTGTTTTTTTGGTTGGAGGTGGAGATAGATAATGTTTATTGAGGCTTACTAAGTACCAAACACTGCAGTTAAATTCCCATTTTGTCTTCATAACTGGAGGTTTATTTTTAATCCCAGATTATAGATGGTAAAACTGAGGGCCAGCTAGGTAAATTAACTTGCCCCAAATCATATATCTTAGTAAATGCAGATCTGGGGTTTAGGTCCAAGTTACGTCTGACTCCAAAAGGCTGTGTCTCTCTATTCTCAGAGTGTATAAATGGGTGATTATTTTAATATAATATTTAAGTATATTAAAGCTAGCTAATGACAATTCAAAAGACTTTTTTAAAAGAAAAAGAAAAGCTAACTTGCAGAGTTCAAAAGGATTGGTTTTTTACATACAAATAGAATTCCTGTGTGCAGTGAAGGTATTTTTTTGAGGTTTCATCAGAGAATATATCTCACTTTTGAATTAGTTTTCCTCCTTAAAAAACACTTTTTTCATTCTGTAATTAATCATTTCTACATTGTTTTTAATCTCACAGTGGTTTTGTGAGACAGAGTTCTTTTTGATTCTTCCGTTTATGTATGAAAGATATGTATGTGTTATTATTTCGTATAATAAAGAGAGGTTAAATGGTTTTAGTCATACTAAGTTCTTTTTTCTCCTACACTGTTGTTATGCGTTCAAGTTTTGTATAATTAATTTTTTTTTGCTGAAAAGATTATCTTAAACATTCTAAATATTACCACTAAGCTGAGTTTTAATATCTCCTTGTGCTATCAGTAGCAAATGAGAATTTTTTTAGTTTGTTTTGGCTAATCTTGCTTATGTGAAAGCTTTTTTCTGCGCCTGAATTTCTTCTGAATATACATGTTTTACTATTAGCTTGCTGTATGCCAAGCCAAAATTTGAAGACTTGAACCTGTAGAATAAGGGCTTTATGCTATCTATAGCATAAGATGTATATTATGATATCTTCATTCAGAGGGCTTTTCAACCTTGTAGCTCTGTGAATTACTCATCCCATACTCCAGAATGCCTCTCAAGACAGTGGAAATTCTGTGGGCTATCTGCAGCATCTCCCTACCTCTGTTTAAGTTCTTCTCTTTCATCTTTTCAGAGCACTGGTACAGACAACATGGCCCCCAACTTGCCTGAGGCCCTGCTTTGTTCTAGGGAGTAAATCTAATAAGATTTTTAGGCTTGTAGGAAACATTTAGAGATTATAAACCCTTTAAATCTTATGGTTTATCACTGTCTAAAGCCTCATGTTTCACCATGGCTTTTGGTTAAGATTAAATAGGTCTTTTAACTCTATGACCTAGAGCAATTTAGTAACCTATCTGTGATGAAGTTTCCTCATTTGTAAACTTAGAGTAATAATACTGCCTACCTCATAGAATTATTGAGATTACATAAAGCATTTAGCACAGTGCTATGATTGTAATAATCTCTCTTATTAACTGTTACTGTTTATATTTTTTAAAAGACCAAGGCAGATCTGGGAAGTGAGAAACTAACCCAGGAAGATAAAATTTCTTTTTGGAGCTTACATTTTTAAACTGAATTGAGACTAGATTGTATCCTTAAGACAGCTCCAGATTTAGGCACTAAACTCGTCTTGTTGGGGAAACCGGAAGTGATACCAGAGTATCACTTGCTGATGTGAACAGCTCTGACTCCGTGGTAGCCATTCATCCCATATGCCCAGTTACTTGGTTATAGTCCTAGAAATGCAGATTCCCTCCAGGGGAGGCTCAGGCTCCTAAATACTGCATGCAGTTCATGAACACGAGCACTTCTAGAATATCGTGTGATTTCTTTTAGATTAACTTTTTTTTTTTTTTTTTTTTTTTTTGCGGTACGCGGGCCTCTCCCGTTGCGGAGCACAGGCTCCGGACGTGCAGGCTCAGCGGCCATGGCTCATGGGCCCAGCCGCTTCACGGCATGTGGGATCTTCCTGGACCGGGGCACGAACCCGTGTCCCCTGCATTGGCAGGCGGACTCCCAACCACTGCGCCACCAGGGAAGCCCTAGATTAACTTTTTTGAAACGTTTTTTACCCTTGAGTACTAGAAGGGCAGTAATGATTCTCCTTTTTTTTTTTTTTTTTTACTAGCACTTAATATAATTTTTTAAACTGTAATTATTTTTTCCCAGCTGTGTTGAGATATATTTGAAATATAACACTATGTAAGTTTAAGGTATACAATGTGATGATATGATACACATGATATGTGTATCATGATATGATAAATACATATAGTGCCTTTCTAGGACTATAACCAAGTAACTGGGCATATGGGATGAATGTCTACCATGGAGTCAGAGCTGTTCACATCAGCAAGTGATACTCTGGTATCACTTCCGGTTTCCCCAACAAGACGAGTTTAGTGCCTAAATCTGGAGCTGTCTTAAGGATACAATCTAGTCTCAATTCATTTTAAAAATGTAAGCTCTAAAAAGAAATTTTATATATGATATGATACACTT
Organism: Leucopleurus acutus; assembly: GCF_964270905.1. Lineage (NCBI taxonomy): Eukaryota > Metazoa > Chordata > Mammalia > Artiodactyla > Delphinidae > Leucopleurus > Leucopleurus acutus. Next base: position 66,750,007 of record NC_139153.1, on the reverse strand, counting down.
AAATGTTTTGAAATGATTACTGCAGTAGGGTTAGTTAACCCCTTCATCACCTCAGATAATTATTTCTTTTTTGTGGTAAGAACATTTAAGATCTATTCTCTTAGCAGCTCTCAAGTATATAATACAGTGTTGTTAATTATAGTCACCATGCTGTACATTAGCTCCCAAGAATTTATTCATCTTATAACTTGGAAGTTTGTACTCTGACCAACATCTCCCCATTTTCCCCTAGCCCCTGGCAACCATCATTTGACTGTCTGTTTCTGTGAGTTCAGCTTTTTCAGATTCCACATATAAGTGATATCACACAGTATTTATCTGTCTTTATTTATCTGAATAATATTCTATTCTATATATATATATATATATATAAAATATTATATAATATATATATACCACATCTTTATCCATTATTTCTTTGAGATAGTGATTTCATTTCCTTTGGATTTATACCCAGAAATGGAATTGCTGGATCATATGGTAGTTCTAGTTTTAATTTTTTGAGGAAACTTCATACTGTTTTCCATAGTGGCTTTCCCAATTTATATCCCTACCAACAGTGTACAGGGTTTACTTTTTCTCCACATCCTCATCAACACTTGTTATTTCTTGATTTTTTTGATTATAGCCATGAGTTCCTTGTATATTTTCAGTATCAAATACATGGTTTGCAGATATTTTCTCCCATTCCATAGATTGCCTTTTCATTTTGGTGATTGTTTCTTTTGCTGTGCAGAAGCTTTTTTAAAATATATATATACATTTATTTTATTATTTTTTTGCGGTACGCGGGCCTCTCACTGTTGTGGCCTCTCCCATTGCGGAGCACAGGCTCTGGACGCGCAGGCTCAGCGGCCATGGCTCACAGGCCCAGCTGCTCCGCGGCATGTGGGATCTTCCCGGACCAGGGCATGAACCCATGTCCCCTGCATTGGCAGACGGACTCTCAACCACTGCGTCACCAGGGAAGCCCAGTTTATTTTATTATTTATTTTTGGCTTCATTGGGTCTTTGTTGCTGCATGCAGGCTTTCTCTAGTTGCAGTGAGCAGGGGCTACTCTTCATTGCAGTGTGCAGGCTTCTCATTGCAGTGGCTTCTCTTGTTGTGGAGCATGGGATCTAGGCGCGTGGGCTTCAGTAGTTGTGGCTCACGGGCTCTAGAGCACAGGTTCAGTAGTTATGGCACACGGGCTTAGTTGCTCTGCAGCATGTGGGATCTTCCCGGACCAGGGCTTGAACCTGTGTCCCCTGCATTGGCAGGCGGATTCTTATCCACTGTGCCACCAGAGAAGCCCACAGAAGCTTTTTAGTTTGATGTTCCACTTATTTATTTTTGTTGCTTGTACTTTTGGTGTCATACCCAAAAAATTATTGCCAAGATTAACGTCAAGGAGATTTTTCCCTTGTTTTCCTTTAGATGTTTTATAGTTTCATATCTTATATTTAAGTCTTTCATTGATTTTGAGTTAATTTTTGTGAGTGGTGTAAGATAGGGGTCCAATTTTATTCTTCATAGGGTTATCCAGTTTTCCCTACATCTTTTACTGCAGAGATTATCTGTTCTCATTGAGCCTTCTTGGCTTCCTTGTCAAATATTAGTTGACTGTATATGCTACGGTTTATTTCTGGGTTCTCGATTCTGTTCCATTGGTCTTTGTGCCTGTTTTTATGTCAGTACCATTCTGTTTTTATCACTATAGCTTTTAATATAGTTTGAAATCAGGAAATGTGATGCTTCCAGTTTTGTTCTTTCTCAGGATTGCTTTGACTATTTGGGGTCTTTTATGGGTCTGTATGAATTTTAGCTTTTTTTTTTTTCTATTTCTGTGAAAAATACTATGGGAAATTTTGATATGTCTTGGATTGAATCTATAGATGTTTTTCAGTAGTATGGACATTTTAACATTTTTAATTCTTCTGATCCATGATCATAGGACACCTTTCCATTTATATGTGTCTTCTTCAGTTTCTTTCATCAGAATCTTATAGTTTTCAGTGTATAGATCTTCCACCTCCTTGGTTAAATTTATTTCTAACTATTTTATAGTTTTTGATGATATTGTGAATGGGATTTTTTATTGAGGTATAATTGACATATAACATTTTATTAGTTTCAGGTGTACAATATAATGATTTGACATTTGTATGTATTATGAAATGATCACCACAATAAGTCTATTTAACGTCTGTCACCGTACATAGTTTAAAAAAATTTTTTTGTGATGAGAACTTTTTAGATCTATTCTCTTATCAGCTTTCAAATATGCAATACAATATTATTAACTATCGCATCATGCTGTACATTACATCCATGACTTACTCTGTAACTGAAGGTTTGTACCTTTTGACTCCCTTTACCCATTTCTCCCACCCTCCCCTCAAACTCTGACCTCTGGCAACCACCAATGTTTCTGTTCTTTGTATCTATAAATTTAGTTGTTTTTTCTTTACTTTCTGTCTTTCTTTCTTTTTAAGATTCCATATATAAGTGAGATCATGCGGTATTTGTCTTTCTCTGTCTGACCTATTTTCACTTAGCATAATTCCCTCAAGGTCCATCCATGTTGTTACAAATGGCAAGATTTCATTCCTATTTTAAAAATAAGTTTATTTATTTATTTATTTGGCTGCACTGAGTCTTTGCTGCTGCTTTCTCTGGGGCTACTCTTCATTGTGGTGCGTGTGCTTCTCATTGTTGTGGCTTCTCTTGTTGCAGAGCATGGGCTCTAGGTGCACGGGCTCAGTAGTTGTGCCTCTCGGCCTCTAGAGCGCAGGCTCAGTAGTTGTGGTGCATGGGCTTTGTTGCTCCGCGGCATGTGGGATCTTCCTGGACCAGGGCTCGAACCCGTGTCCCCTGCATTGGCAGGCAGATTCTTAACCACTGCACCACCAGGGAAGTCCTGATTTCATTCTTTTTTATGGCTAAATAATCATCCATTGTGTGTGTGTGTGTGTGTGTGTGTATACATATATATATATAACATATACAAATATATATATTTTATTTATCCATTCATTTATTGATGAACACAGGTTGTTTCCATATCTTGGCTAATGTAAGTAATGCTGCAGTGAACATGGCGAGGGTGCATATATCTTTTTCAGTTAGTGTTTTCCTTTCTTTTGTATAAATACCCACAAGTGGAATTGTTGGATCATATGGTAGTTCTACTTTTAATCTTTTGAGGAACCTCCATACTGTTCTTCGTAGTGGCTGCATCAATTTACATTCCCACCAACAGTGCAAGAGGGTTCCCTTTTCTCCACATCCTCACCAACACTTTTTATTTCTTGTCTTTTTGATGACAGCCATTCTGACAGGTGTGAGGTGATATCTCATTGTGGTTTTGGTTTACATTTCCGGGATTGTTTTCTCTAGTTCTTTTTCAGATATTTTGTTAGTGTGTAGAAACACAACTGATTTCTGTATATTGATTTTGTAATCCTGCAACTTTACTGAATTCATTGATTAGTTCAAACACTTTTTTTTTTAATTTTATTTTTTATTATTATTATTTTTTGCGGTATGGGGGCCTCTCACTGTTGTGGCCTCTGCCGTTGCGGAGCACAGGCTCTGGACGCGCAGGCTCAGCGGCCAGGGCTCACGGGCCTAGCTGCTCTGCAGCATGTGGGATCTTCCCGGACAGGGGCACGAACCTATGTCCCCTGCATCAGCAGGCGGACTCTGAACCACTGTGCCACCAGGGAAGCCCCCAAACACTTTTTTTGATGAAGTTGCAGTAATCATTTTTTTTCCTTTAGAATGTCTAGGCTTTTGAGCTAAGAAAGTTGTAGAATCTAAGTTCACAGTGTTTATGTGGTGATATGAGGGTGGGGCAAGGAGGATGCATCTCAAAAAAGAATTTAGGAGCAAATAATTGAATTCTTCAGATAAAAATCCAGACCCTTCCCCAAAAATGATGTTTATTGGACATTAGCTACCATCCTCTGTTATCTAATAGAAATGATTAATTTGGCATAAGTGATTGACAGAATAAATTATACACCACATGCCTGGATTTGATTTTCTTTTCCCAGAACTGACCAACTGCATTAGTGGCTTACTCTGCCAAGAACAAAATAAATATACTGGATTTTATGATAGTTAAATGTTTTTCAACTTGGAGCTTTTTGGCATTTCCTTTACTAGAACACAAGTTATTCAGTATCATATCAAATTGTGCAGTGGTACTTTTTTTTTACACTTTGAATATTCTTCAAATAGTAGGAAGTATAACCTTTATATCAGGAAATTGGGCTTTTTGAAATTAAACCAGACTAGTGGAATCTAGTCAGAAGATAATGTTTTTAGCAAAGGAGAGAAATAAAAATCTCACCTTTGAAACTTTGCTTCAGACTTCTTTTTGAATGTTTTTGAAAGTCCACTAATCTTTTTGGTCTAATTCAGTTTGTACATGGACTAACTCTGTGTTTTGAAAGATTTCAGTGTCAAAAGATGGGGCATTAAACCAATGAAATAAGATCTATTGATTAATTATTTTGAGAGAATAGTGTGATTAACAATACAATTAAATATAGCATTAAAGATTTAGAGTAGTACAGGGTAATTTTGTAACAGTGAGGATCATTGAGAGAACTGGGAGGGAAGCCTTTAGAAAGGACAGACAGTTGTTTGCTAATGTGCCTGAGTGATGTGGAAGGGACTGTGTGACCTCTTTAGTCTCTGATTAGAAATAAAATGTTTAACCTCATTTTTCTTGACATTTGTCTTTTCTAGATTGTCAAAAGAGTGGGGAATAGTGAGGAAACCCCGATGATTGGAGACAAAGTTTATGTCCATTACAAAGGAAAATTGTCAAATGGAAAGAAGTTTGATTCCAGTCATGATCGAAACGAACCATTTGTCTTTAGTCTTGGCAAAGGTAAGAGGGTATTTTTTTTTTTGAGTTGTGTTTTGCTTAGATTTATTGCTATTTATATTATATGGGAGCTAGTGGATCCTATCCTTGCCAAAAGTAAAGATATTTTGGAGCAGTAGTTCTCATGGATCCTATCCTTGCCAAAAATAAAGATATTTTGGAGCAGTAGTTCTCAAAGTACGGTCCGTGGATCCCTGTGGGGTCCCTGAGATACTTTTAGGGGGTCCATAGTGTCAAAATTATTTTCATAATAATACTAAGATGTTTATTTATTTATTTATTTATTTTACTGTGTTGACATTTGCACCGATGGTACCAAGCTGCAATGGTGAATATTTGCTGGAGCCTTAGCACAAATCTAGGCAATGGCACCAAACTATACCATTAGTATGCCCTCACTCACTGTTTAAATAAGAAAAATAAAAGAAGGCCAGTATCACTTAAGAATGTCCTTGATAAGGTGTAAAACATATTAATTTTATTAAATCCTAATCCTTGAGTTTCACATTGTTTTGGTATTTTGTGACAGGTGGGAAAGCACACATAAAGCACTTCTGCATCCCCAACTACAGTGGCTATCTCAAGGGAAAGCACTTGTGTACTTGTTTTAGTCGAGAGCTGAACTAGCTGCATTTTTTCCATAAAGCAGCATTTTTTTTTTTTTTTTTGAGGTACCCAGGCCTCTCACTGTTGTGGCCTCTCCCGTTGCGGAGCACAGGCTCTGGACGCGCAGGCTCAGCGGCCATGGCTCACGGGTCTAGCCGCTCCGCGGCATGTGGGATCTTCCCAGACCAGGACGTGAACCCGTGTCCCCTGCATCGGCAGGCAGACTCTCAACCACTGCGCCACCAGGGAAGCCCGAAGCACCATTTTTATTTGAAAGGGCAAACTATGATTATTCAGACTTGATTTTTCCCTATTTGGCAGATATTTTCTCGCAAATGAATGAAGTGAGCCTGTCACTTCAAGGACAACAACTGACAGTATTTGTTGCCATTGAGTTTTCAAGTGAAAATTACAGTTTCGGAAAATTTGTATCTGCTACTCAGAGCTCGACAGCTTCCCAAAACTTAAAAGACTTCTGTTGAGATCAATGAGTATTAATGAATGTGATTTTTAAAATATCATGAAATGAAATGTGTTAACATTTGGAAGATTGTGTGACTCAGTGAACAATATTTTCCCAGTGACCAATGCAAGACGTCATAAAATTATGCATGAGTAAAAGGTCCATTTGATGTGTAAGCTAGACCAATGGATTTTAACCTAACATAATATGAAAAGTTCATTGATAACAGTTTCAGATTCCACATTGCAACTAACCTTTATGAAACTACCACTTGTCCAGTTTTGATGTAGTATCAGATTATATTCATCATTATCTGAAAAGGCTATTAAAAAACTCTTATCTTTTCTAATTATCTATATGTGCGGGTTTGGATTTCTTCCATATACTTCAGCCAAAAATTGCAACAGATGAATCCAAAAGTAGGTATGAGAATCTGGTTGTCTTTTATTAAGTCAGACACATTTTACATTTGTAAAGTGATAAAACAATGTCACTCTTCTCACTAATTTTTTTCTTTTGGGGAAATATAGTTATTTTCCATAAAAATAATTTATGTTAACATATGAGGTTATTGTTATTTTAAATGAACTGGTAAATAACTATTAAAAAAAATTTTAAATATGGTAAATATCAGTAGATACAGCATACAAACAAAAGGACTTAGGGTCTTCAATTTTTAAGATATAAAGGGGTCCTGAGGAAAAAAAGTTGAGAACCACTGTTTTAACATCTTAAATGTGATTTTTTACTAATTTCTTTACAAATGCTTTTAAATGTCTTCAGTTAATTTAGTATTCTTATTTTTTTTAATCTTGGAAGAAGAATAATAGCCCATACATCAAATTGAATAGCCACCATGTGGCTTGTTGGAAGTTAGTGGCTGAATTACAGAGTCTTTTTATTCTTATCTGCCACAGATATAGCAGACTTCTAGTTTGTTCCCAGATCAAGTGTAGGAGAAAAGGGGCGATCCCCCTCATTCACCACCATGGCTCAGTGTTGAATAATTCCTTTCTTTTTCTGACTCTACACCTTAGTTGAGTTGCTCGCTAAGCAAGGATGTGGGACAGGAAACAGCAAGTAGCTAAGGAGTTAAACTCTTTCTGCCTCTCTGCCTTCCCTGGTACCCACAGGCATTTGTATGTCATGGTGACTTCTGCTTCCTGTACAGCTGTACTCCCTCCAAGCTCTAGTGCTGGCTGTGCCACTGCTCCCTTCTTTGGGTCCTCAGGGCTCATGTGAGATTAATCTTGTGTTCAATAAGATAGCAATCAAAATCAAATACAGATTTTTTTTTCTTACCATAGCAGATAAGGATGACGGTTAACTTAAACTTTTTTTCATTTTTGTTGATGTAAGGATGTGAATTTCCAGGGCCACCAGCATGGCTGTGGCATCATTATTTAATTTAGATGACCTCAGAGTAAATGGCCTCATCAGACCTCTTTGTTCCCACTGCCCCCCGCCTTTGAATTTCTGTCTTGAAGAAGTTGGTAGGTTTAAGATAATAGGTCTCCTCTCAGCAGTTATCTTTGCAAGTAGACTTAAGAATTGCTTCTCTACCCAGATTTTCTCAGTAAAACATGCAATGGTGAATGTGTCTTTCATCTTTCCTAGAATTTTGAGCAGAGAGAAAAGAGGCGACTTCCAGTTGACTTGGTACCTATGGCACACCTATCTAGAGATAGTGTTGTCTCAGGGGGAGAGCATCCAGCTGGGTGTTGGGAAGCCAGGGTTTCTGTCTTTGTTCTTTCCTGTGGTATGTTAACATGAGTAAGCCACCTAACCTTCCCTGCTCTTACAAAAAGGAAGCATCTGTAGAAGAGCTTTGAGATTAATCCTGAGTCTAAGATTCCATTCTTGTATATTCTGCAAAGAGTACAGGAACAAAAACTGTAAAGGACTAAACCCAACACAATTACAGAACCTTTAGAGGCCCCCTTAAGATGATAATTAGAAATATGAGACTAGAACAATATCCCTCTGGTAAAACTTCTATAACATAATGGGTTCAGTTGCCTATAAAACAAACATTGGTTAGGCAGTTTATAGTTTTATACCTATATGTTATGGCAGTAGCTACTTCATAACATAATGAAGAAAAATAATATAAATAACTGTAGCACAAATATTGTACATTGAACTCTCTTGATCCCTTATATTGTACCTCTCCCAAGGGAATAAATAGAAATATTTCAGTGGAAAGTCACACTGATTTTGGGGTTCTATTGTGACTTCAGTATTTAAAATAGAATCATAGGGCTTCCCTGGTGGCGCAGTGGTTGAGAGTCTGCCTGCCGATGCAGGGGACATGGGTTCGTGCCCCAGTCCGGGAGGATCCCACATGCCGCGGAGCGGCTGGGCCCGTGAGCCATGGCTGCTGGGCTTGCGCGTCCGGAGCCTGTGCTCCACAATGGGAGAGGCCACAGCAGTGAGAGGCCTGCGTACCGCAAAAAAAAAAAAATAATAAAATAAAATAGAATCATAAGAACTTATCTATAAAAATTGCATTAAAAATACACATACCATAAGTATAAATTTGAGGTATACCTACACATTGTTTGTATGTGTCTGTTGTTCTTTTCGTACCATCTTTGAAACTCTGTGCTTCACTTCCCTCATATATAAAGTGATGATAATAATAGTATATACAATTATATGTTGAGGATTAAATAAGATGGTATACACTGTTGCTTAGCACTCAGCCTAATACATAGTAAGCACTCAAATCTTTTGTTACTGTTGTTATTACAGTACTGGGATTATTGGCTGGCTTTACAATAGAGTGGCAAGAGCTGTGTTACAGCAGTTTGGGTCCTCACTCCTATTTACTATGCCTGCATACAGACCTTTTGAATGCTTAACCATCTTTTTTAGCCCCAGGAAGTCTGGAAAAACAACAACTGGATCAATCTAAGACAATTGGTTATCACCACTACAGAATATGTTTCAGATATTAGAATGATGATGGTTTCCCTCACTGGATTTTCTTAACTAAATCTTTGTTACATGTTCTGAATTCCTAGAACTGTGTCCATAACCCATCTTAAAAGAAGTTGAAATAAGAATGACTCAGGATTTTCAAGTATACTTCCACAACAGGGGTTCTGTTCTTTCCCTTTCCCTGCCTGCAGCAAATATGTTATCACTAAAATTGTGAAGGGATGGGTTTGGGGGCTGAAAGAATTGTATCTACCTCTGTTCTTATAAGTAAGTCCAAGGACACTAAAGCTTCACCCCTTCCCCATCTACCCCTATAAAGGTCTGGTGATTTCTGATAAAAGGCTACTTCAGTGAAGTGGTTTTTCGTGCTCTTCGTATATGACTAACATGGTTGGGAATTATGAAGATAAAAATCCTCTCTCTTATATTCTTCCCCCAGATTTGAGAAGAGAAACAAACCAGTCATTTTGGATTTTTCACATACCTATAATTCTCTCTTACTATTGAGATTAAACCATAATGAAGTAAATATCAGTGATCTGCCTTTAACGTTAATCTTACCTTATTAGATGCATGATGACCCATGATTATTGGTAAAAACATCTTTTAATTTAGCAGTCATTAGCATATTGGAGTAAAAGGGAGAAAGTATATGTTGAAAGACTAATGGCTAATACTTTTTAAGTACTTATAGTGCCAGGCAAAGGGCTTAATGCATTATCTCATTTAATCCTCACACCAATCCTATTATTACTTTATAGATTTTTTTGTACAATTTATTTAGTATAGTTTAGGTGACAGTCATAGTAACATCTGTGTATAAGACTGAGTTTTTTATTGAGGTACTATTTACATATAATAAAACTTAACCCTTTTAAAGGGTATATAGCTTGATGAATTTGGGTAATAGTTGTGTAACCACCACCACAGTCAAAATATAGAACAGTTTCCTCACCCTAAAAAGTTTTCTTATGGACCCAGGGCCATGGAATCACTAATCTGACTTCTGTTACTATAGTTTTGCCTTTTCCAAAAGTTCATATAAATGGAATCATATGTCATCTTTGGCATTTGACTTCTTTCACTTAGCATAACGATTTTGAGATTCATGCATGTTGAATTGCCAAGTAGCATTTTACAAGTATGGAAACACCACAATTTGTTCATCCATTCAAAAAATCGGACATTGGGGTTGTTTCCATTTTGGGGCTATTATGAATAATGTAATGAACATTCATATACCTGTCTTTGTGTGGCTATGTTGGGTAAATTTATTTTGGGGTAAATACCTGGGAGTGGACTTGTTGATCATATGGTAAAACATATGTTTAACTTTATAAGTTAATACCATACTGTTTTTTCAAAGTGGCTGTACCATTTTGCATTCTCACCAGCAGTGTTTGAGAGTTTGTTTTTCACATGCTTGTCAACCATTAGTACTATCAGTCTTTTTAACTTTAGCCATTTTAATGGGTGTGAAATGGTATCTCATTTTGGTTTTCAGTTGCATTTCCCTGGTAACTAGTCACATTGAGGGTATCTTTTCTTGTGCTTAGTGGACATTTGTATATTTTCTTTTGTGAAGTATCTGTTCAAATCTTTTGCCCATTAAAAAAAGAACAACAATCTTTTTGAGCTGTGCTCAGCAAGACAAGCACTTAATCAGATGTGTATTTTGCAAGTATGTTCTCCCATCTCTAGCTTGCCTTTTCATTTTCTTAATTGATCTTTCAAAGAACAAAAGTTTTTAATTTTGATGAAGTCCACTTTACCAATTTTTTAAAAATGTTTTAGGTACCTACTATAACTATTTTAGTTTTGGTTTGCTTTGGTTTTTTTGTTTACCTATGAGGAAACTAAGGTACAGAGGGAGATTAAGTAATTAGCCCAAAGTTAATACGGTAAAGTGGCAGAGCCAGGATTCAAAGCCAGGCAGTGTCTTTCAAGTTATGTTAGATCTTAAGGTTTAAAACTAGCCTAAACACTAGGTATAGAAACAAAGTAGGTGCTGGTCCAGCAGAATTTACTGAGTGCCTGCTGTACACCAGACATTTTTCTTACAGGAATGATGTAGTTAATGAGGTTTATCAAAAGCAAAATTATTGCTATTACATGCTTGGTATTGTGGGCCTAATTCCTATTTTTAAAGTTTAATTTTTATTTGAAGTGTATTTTTTTTCACATATTTTAGGCCTTGACAACGTTTTACAAGTAGTAAAATACACTTACTAGTAATGGGTAACCATGCAGCCAGCTGCTTGTGGGTTGTGGTTTAACCATCTGTTCCCTTTAAATTTCTATTGATACTCTTGCTCCACCATAAATATATTCTTAACATCTGTTAACTTTTTTTTTTTAACCTGCAGTTTAGGAGCACTCAGGATTCAGAAAGAAGGCTTTTAGGCCAAAATATTTAATATTCCTAACCCTCCCCAAAAATGTGAGCCAGAAAGACAGCAAACTTTCAGAAAGTACTTTCTTTGGCTTTACCTGGTACTTTCTAATAGAGTAAGAATGCTTCCAGTTTCATCGCTGAGTGGATATTAAGGAGAAGCTAATTTAGGCAGGGGTGAGAGCAGACTGGGAGAAGCTAACACATTTCTAACTCCATTTAAATTAGATACTGCAGCATGGACCGTGTTCCTTTATTGAGTATAGTATTGTGGTTTTAAGTTCTTTGGGAAATAAAAAATAATCAAGACATGACTCCTGCCTTCACGTATCTAGCAGTTTAGCCTGGCAGAGTTGATCATTAAGGTTGTCCCAGCACAGATTATTTTCACCCCGTTTTTGAAATGATAAGCCATGACGGTGGGGAGAGATCATCTGGTGATCAGTTTTCTTAGTAATTAAATAGAGAAATGGCAAAAATAGAATGTAACATAAGACATATGAACACTTTAAAAGAATCTTAACATATAAACGAGTTTGTTGAATTCATAATCAGATACTTTTGGTAGGGAATAGGGATGATTATCAGAGCCCTTTTATAAGACATTTAAAAATAAGACTAAATAAAATTTATAAGAGGAAAAAAATACACAGGAAAAACTTTGCTTTATCTAGCATAAAAAGAAAGACAATGTCAATATTATCAATGGTTTCAAATGCAAACATGCATTTAAAGGTTAGATAGTCAATAATTTTATCAAGGATGCCAAGACTGTTTATTGAGGAAAGGACAGTCTTTTCAACAAACGATGCTAGGAAAACTAGATATTCACATGCAAAAGAATGAAGTTAGACCCTTACTTTACATCACATACAAAAATTAACTCGAAATGGATCAAAGATATATATGACTTAAAACTGTATTTTCTTAGAAGAAAACTTGGAGGCAAAGCTTCTTGACATTAGATTTGGCAATGATTTCTCGGATATGACACCAACAGCAAGGCAGCAAAAGTAAAAACTACATAAATTGGACTACATCAGAATTAAAAACTGTGCATCAAAGAATACAATAATGGAGTGAAAAGGCAGCCTAAAGAATGGGAGGAAATATTTGCAAATCATGTATGTGACAAGGGGTTAATATCCAGAATATATAAAGAACTCCTATAATCCAACAACCAGAAAACCTCAAATAACCTGATTATAAAATGGACAATGGACTTAAATAGACATTTCCCTAAAGAAGATATACGAAAGGACTACAAGCATATGAAACGATGCTCTACATCACTAAATCATTAGGGAAATACAAATCAAAACCACAGTGAGAGGGACTTCCCTGGTGGTCCAGTGGTTAAGACTCTGCACTCCCAATGCAGGGGCCATGGGTTTGATCCCTGGTCAGGGAACTAAGATCCTGCATGCCGTGTGGCACAGCCAAAAAAAAAATTTAACAATATCGCCTCACACCATCAGGTACTATTTTAATAAAAAAGAAAAAGAAATTTGCAAGTGTTAGCAACTTGTGGAGAAATTGAAACCCCCGTGCACTGTTGGTGGGAATGTAAAATAGTGTAGCCACTATGGAAAACAGTATGGTAGTTCCTCAAACAATTAAAAATAGAGTTAACCTATGATCCAGCAATTCCACTTCTCCGTATATACCAGGGTCCTAATGAGATATGTGTACACCCATATTTGTAGCATTATTCATTATAGCTGAAAGGTGGAAGCCACCCAAATGTTTGTCTATAGACAAATGGATAAACAAAATGTCTTATGTACATACAATGGTATATTTCTATAAAGGAGTATTATTCACATGGGACGAAACTGATGAACCTCGAGGACATTACACTAAGTGAAATAAACCAGTCACAAATAGACAAATACTGCATGATTCCACTTACATCTAGAGAAATCTAGAGTAATCAAATTCATAAAAACAAAGTAGAATAAAATTCTTGCCGGAGCTTGGGACAGGAGGAAAAGAGGAGTAGCTTAATAAGTAGACTTCTAGTGTTGCAAGATGAAAAGTTCTGGACATTGGTTGCACAACAGTGTGAACATACTTAACTGTGCACTTAACAGTTGAAATGGTCATTTTTATGTATTTTACCACAATTTAAAAAATTTTTAATCAATAAAAAAGAATGTTCTAAAATGGTCACTATAGTCTATTATAAGTGAAAGTATTCAGTGATTAATTTAAAATGTTATATTTTAAAACGTGTTGCATGATATTTTAATAGACTTTATTTTTTTAGAGCAGTTTTAGGTTCACAGCAAAAATTGAGCGGAAGGTACAGAGATTTCCCGTGTACCCCCTGCCCCGCCATGTGCATAGCCTCCCTCTCTTATCAGCACCCACTCCAGGATGGTGCACTTGTTACAGTTGATGAACCTACAATGAGCCTATAAAATTTGATTTTGATTTTCTTAATCAGAAAAAATTATATAATATTTTTCAGAGAGAAGAAAAATACAGTGCATTGCTTTTATACTGGGCTTTGTACACTTTTAACGTTTCACTTCCCTATAGTTAGGTATATATAAAAAGCATTTACACTTAAAGATAGATACATTATATATTTGTGTAAATATATATTCTTTTTTTTTTAAATAAATATATATTCTTATTTCAGATTTTGTTACTAATGGAATAGGACTACTGAAGTTGATAAATTGTGTTTGAGCCAGTAAAATTGAAGTCCAGAACAAGTGGAAGAATAAATTGCGTTTATATATTCTTGGTGTATTATACCTACAGTTAAGACCCTAAAGATCAAAAGATCCCAAAGATCAAGAATCTTAAAAATGTTTATGCTTTGACCCAGTAATTCTACTTCTAGGAATTGAATCTAAGGAAATATGGTAGAAGCTTGCTTAACCACCTCCAGACTAACTGCTGCTCTCCATTCTACTTGTAAATACACTGAGTGACACCGCTAGTTTCATATTCTTCACTGTGGCCCTGCACTATGCTTCAGCCAGTTGAGTGAGCCTTGTCAATGCCTTCCACCCACAGACCACTAGGAACACAACTATAGTGAACAAGTTGGGTTTATTACTCGTAGGGAGGTAGACTGCACACCATGGGAAACTGGAGGTGTCTCAGTGTTCAGAAGGTCTTTCATAGGATTTGGACTTGTATTAGGTGATTTGGGGAAGAGTTTAAGGAAGAAGGGATTTGCTCTGGATTGGATATTGTTGGGATGCAGGTGATTCTTTGGGTATCTTAGTAAATCTTATCTAGGAGGAGGGCTGACTGGAGTGAGACTAAAGCTACACCTGTAGAGAAGCAGAAGTCACTCATGTCACCAGGAGAGGGGGATGTTTGGTATTTTGTAGGTTGCACAGGGACCTTGTTTTTTGTCCATGCTCAGACAAAATTTTGAAGTGTTCTTGTTTTGTCTCACTTTTTCATGGTCTCAGAGTGACCTTGTCTGACGTTGATGTTTTGTGAGATTGTTATGTCCAACAGGAGAATAACATGGCTTGGCTGTGTGCCCCAGTCCAGCTTCAGAATCACCAAGGCCTAGCTGTAAGTGTCGGGCAGTTTCCAGACATTAGGGTGTGCTTTTTTCTTCCTCAGACTCTTATTAAGAATCAGTCTAAACTTGTTTATATCCATTGTCCTTTTTGTAATTATATAAGTTCATTAGATAGTATATAAAACTCTGAAATTAGTGTAATAAGAAATGGGACTTATTTCTTTGAAAACTAAGTTGAACATCTTTGGAAAGACTTATTAAAGTGAATTGCTGAAAGCCTTTTTTAAATAGCTATTGAGGGACTTCCCTGGTGGTCCAGTGGCTAAGACTCCAAGCTTCCGATACAGGTGGTCTGGGTTTGATCCCTGGTCAGGGAACTAGATCTCACATGCTGCAACTAAGAGTTCACATGCCGCAACTAAAAGATCCTGCGTGCCACAACTAAGACCCAGGGCAGTCAAATAAATAAATAAATATCTTTTAAAAAATGACAGTTGCATTAGGGGTGGGTAAACGCTAGGTGAAATAAGTAGGCCATTCAGAACACATTTTTACCAGAAGGATTCCACATACTGATTGCTTTTTACAAGTGTCTTCTACTTCTTACTTCACTTTAAAGAAATCCATGTTGTAAGTTGCAAATGATATGCCATAAGTGTGATTTATATAGTAAAGATAATATAGAACTCTTATCACTTGTCACACGCAGACAAGGCCTTGGACTTCTATCACAGGATTAGTGAATTAACATACTTTGATAGGTTTTAAGTTTAAAAAAAGTTTGAGGTTGTATATATTCATTTTTATGATTCCTCACTTAACACAACATTTTAAATTAACCTACAACCATAGTCCTAATGTGTCGGGTAAGAGGCTTTCATTATGCAAAAAAAAAAATCATGTGAAGATTTAGGTGCAGAGTTGTTTATTGCAACTTAATAAGAGTAAAAAAAAAAGCAATTTAAATATTTATTAGTGGGAGTAATGAAATTATGGCATATTTAAAAGATGAAATAGTAAATAGCATATAGTTATTAAAAGTCATGTTTTCAGGTATTATCTTTCAACAAGAAAAATGCTCATATAATGTGAAATGCAGAGTAGGCTACAAAACCAAATAAACTATGATCAGAATTTTAAGAATGTATATATAAAAAATTTAATATGTAAACAAAGTATACATACACAATTGGAAGAAAACGAGCCAAGAAATTGACAGTTTACCCCAGATGCTGAAATTTCAGAGGTTTTTTATTCTCTGTGCTTTTATATACTTTCCAACTGTTCTATAATGAGTATGTATTATTATTTTTTAAATCAGGGGGAAGTGCTTTTTAAGAAAAGAGGCCCAAGATTGGCAATTTTAGAAATATACCTGTGTTCATATCAGTCTGGCTCTTTGCTCAGCGTGTTTCCTTCAGTGTCTAAAGCTCAGTGTTTAAAAGAAGCTTTAATGTTCCTGAATGAGAAGAAGAGCCAAAGGCATAGGCATGATTTATTCAACTTGAGGCTCCTGTGGATTTAATAGCCAGGCTGACGTTTCCAACTTCTAAGGCCTAGCATAGGCATCATCTGTGAAGTAAGCTTTTGCTGACTGTTCCAACCCCACCCCAAGCCAAAAGCCCCTGTTTGTACTCTTATGTTAGTGTTCACTATGCTTAAAAAAATCAGGGCAGGTATCTTTCTGCTCCACTAGCCATACTACATTGCATGTTTCTTGGAAGGAAGAAGAGAACAGCCACCTTTGTATTTTTAGTACCTAGACAGACCTTTGCTCCTCAGTAATTGGCTGAATGCCTTGAACAAATGTACAGTAGTAACCCCATAGTATAAAGATTTCCTGAAAGAGGGTGTAAGGTATTTGTCTTAAAATGTCCGAGTTGAGAGTAAAAAAAAAAAATTGTTCTAAATGGCCCACGGTAAAGCCATTGCAGTCTTTGACGAGCATCAGTGACAGTAGAGCAGCCTGTCAACAGCAGACTTTACATTTCTTCTGATGATTCTAGACTGTTTTCACATTGGAACCGTGTGTGGGCATATAAATTGGTGTAGCCCTTTTGGAAGGGCAGTTGGGCAATATCTATCAAATGGAAAGTGCACATCACCTTTGCACTTCCAGGAATTTACCTTCCAAATATACTTGCACAAAATAGGCAAACATAAGGGACAAAAATTCTTATTAGAGTACTGTTGGCAATGTATCTCAATAGTAGAGTGACTGCAATATTATGAAGCCACTGAGAATGAAGTAGGTCAGTATGTATTTACGATGATGATAACTGTCCTTTATTAAATACATATTATATGCCAGGCACTTGACATATTTTATCTAATAATTCTTGTAACAACTATATGGCAGGTACTATTATTATCTACATTTTGCAGATGAGGAAACTTGCACAAGGTCACACAACTAATATGGGGCCGACCTGGTATTCTAATTTAGTCAGTCTGAAGTTAAAGCAGGCTGCACGTGTAACCCCTAAAACGCATATCCTATCTGCTGATGGATAAAGATATGTATATACACATAAATGAATAAATTTTAAACATTATATATTTATTTATAACATATTTCTATATAATTAAAATATATATCTATGTAATGAGAAAACAGTTCAGAACTGAATGTATAGTATGCTGTCATTTGTGTTTTAAATTTTTTTAAAAGCGACAGCACACAGTGGATGGGTACAAAAAAACATAACAGTAGCTTCTTTTAAGGAGGGAATGGATGACCTTTTACCTTTCACTTATATCTTTCTCTCATGTGTGTTTTAATAATTGGCATGTATACCTTATATACACTTTTAACTAAAATAAGTGTATCTGATATTTTGAAAAGTTCTAATGCCTAAGACTAAGCTGAAGTCATGAGTCACAAATGCTTTGTCCATATCTACTTACATACCTTAGTATAGGGTTCCCCTTATTCTAATCATCCTTACTCTAATCCTAACATCAGTTCTCAGTTCAAGATAATAGCTCTCTTCAAAATTCACCTTCTCTGGAGTTCATTGCTTATTACCTGATCTCACTTTGAATACTTAAGTCTTTGACATAGCACCTCAAATGTATATTTTATCCCTTGAAATTTTGTACATTTTCTATTGTTTCCCAAAGGATTTGGGACTGCTTATTGTAAGACACAATTACAATTATGTGGGTTAATATAGTTCTACAGCTGAGCAGTAAGCTTTGTTCCCTGGAAGTAGGAAAAAAAAAAATTCTGAGTTCTGCACTTCTTGTGATTTGGCAAAAAAGGACACATATCATTCTGGTTTTTTTAGAAAAAGAAAACCCACTTTTTTTCTTACTCTAAATTTTGAGAAGAAATCTGTTTCATGGGCCTTTTTATACAATTTATACTTTTCCGGTTTCTTGTTTGTTGTTTTTGTCTGCCCAACTAAATTATAAGCTTTCTTAGGACAAATTCCATTTTCTATACTATTTTTGTTCCATTTCTGCCTAGAAAACACGCACTTATTCTTATGGTTGAAATTATAAATTAAGCAACAACTGCAGCCCAGCCACATTTCAAAGATGATGTTACTGCCACTTTTCAAAGACTTAGTCTTTGAGTAGTTTAGAAACTGATACTACTTTCATCCTTCTCAGCAGAGATTCTTCTCTGATAGCCCTCAAAAAAAAAAAATCACAATTTATTTCTTAGTGTATAGGTCTTACTGAGGGTTTTTTTAGCCCCTACTTCCTAGCTGAATAGTATGTAAGGAATTGGAAATTTGTTTGAACTTTTGTTTCGTGACAATTAAGTCTTTTAAAATATGACTTATAGCTTTCAACCACTTTTTCCTTTCTCCTAGGCCAAGTTATCAAGGCATGGGACATTGGGGTGGCTACCATGAAGAAAGGAGAGATCTGTCATTTACTGTGCAAACCAGAATATGCATATGGCTCGGCTGGCAGTCTCCCCAAAATTCCCTCGAATGCAACTCTCTTTTTTGAGGCAAGTATGTGTGTGATGTTGCCTTGTTAGCATCTGCTCTACTATAGTGCTGGCTCCAAAGCAACAGGCAGTGGAACAAGGAGCTGAGCTTGCTATTGAGAATCAGATCCAACGTATTTATTTTGGAGCTTGGCTTCTTGAATTGTTTCCCACAAACCCAAGGGATGTGTGCCAGTGCTTTCTTAGAAACGTGTCTCTGGCAGAAAACGGTCATATCCAAATAAACAAAAGACAACAGGCTTAGAAATAAAGGTTCTGGTCAGTGGTGTGAGTTATGACATACTCAAACCTGATCAGAAGACAGGATGGAAATGTGGGAGATACATGTTGAAATATACCGAAAGCTATAAAGCAAGTTGTAAAGCTATTTTCATATTACAGAGGTTTATAAATGTCACAGATCTCACTTCCTCATTAGAAGCTGTAGATGGTGATAAAATGGTATTCATTGTGTTGAATTATACATATTTGGCCATACCTAATTAAAAAATTAAAGAGGGGAAATGCCTAAAATATTGTAACTAGGTAAAATACACCTTTAGTTGGTTGTAGGCCTGATTCATAAGATTTAGTCTTAATTTTAAGAAGGGCATCCCATGAATCTGGGGAGAAAAAGTGGTGGCCTCTAGAGTCAGACAAAATAGTCTGGGCCAGCACTGTGTCACTCTGGCGTTCTGCCCACAAGGCAGTTTTCCTAGTATTTCCTGTCTGTCTTTGCACTGCAGCCCCACAGGATGTAGTCCTAGACATTATCATTACATGAAGTTTCTTTCCAGGTATTGAAAAGTGCAGTGTTCTTTTTTCCCTACTTTTCCAATAATTAAGAAGCACAGGTAAATATAAAACAGAGTTTTATTTTGTAAAATGAAAGGAGAGTGGTTGCCCTTGCCTTTAAGTATGTTAAATTGGCTTTTTTGGTCCGTTCTCAGTCAGATCCCTTTTTCCTTTCTAGATTGAGCTTCTTGATTTCAAAGGAGAGGATTTATTTGAAGATGGAGGTATTATCCGAAGGATCAAACGGAAAGGAGAAGGGTATTCAAACCCAAACGAAGGAGCGACAGTAGAAAGTAAGTACTGCTGTGAGAGGGAACTGGTCCTTAAAAGTTGGGTTCCAATTATGTGGATGAAATGGAGATTTTGTTTTAAAAAATTTGTTTATGAAAATAAATATATTGAATATATATTTCTTAATAGTTTTAAATTCAACATTTATGTAAAAGTGACTTCATTTAGTAAATATTCATTCAACCTGTGTGTGCCAAGAACTGTACCAGCCTCTTCAAACTCAAAACAATGAGTAAAAGGTAAGCCCATCCATCAATGAATTCTTGGTCTGTGGACTCCTTGGTGTGCCAACAGTTATATTAGTTGCCTTATATATTATTTATTTATTTCTCACAATAACCTTTTGAGCTATGATTAATTATCCCTAGGTGAGAAAAGTGAGTTCAGAGAAGTTATGTAAATTACCCAAGGTTACAGAGTTACCAAATAGAGTAGTAGATTGTAATGCCCGTCAGGGCATCAAACCCATTTCACTGGCTGTCATTAAGATAAAAAACAGTTCATCATTTTAGTTAGATCAAAACAGGAGAATAGTTTTTTCTGTTCTGTGTCAGGAGACCTGGGTTCAAGCTCTGCTTTGTCATTTATTGAGTGACCTGAAGCTATTCCATTTTCTTCATTTGCTAATAAGTTGGATATAAGGACAGGGCTGAGGACTGGGTTAACTGAGCACCCGTCCACCCTCCCAGAGGGAGGTGTACACACATTGTGTGTACACTACTTGTTACTTTATATTCTAATCAGCATCTGCCCATTTCCCTAGTATACAGTGAGTGCTGGAGGACCAGAATCTTTCTTCATCTTTTTGTTTCCAGCATCACCTACAGAGCCTTACACACATTTGTTGTTCAGTAAATGCTTTCTGCATGGATAAATGTTTGCAAGATGGCATTTACTGAGTTGAAGTACTTCAAAAAAGACAGTAGTGAGAAAACAAATACTTCCATTTAAAAAAATCAAGGGAGGGCTTCCCTGGTGGCGCAGTGGTTGGGGTCCACCTGCCAATGCAGGGGACGCGGATTCAATCCCTGGTCCAGGAGAGCAACTGGGCCCGTGTGCCACGGCGAGGAGTGGCCCCCGCTTGCCACAGCTGGAGGGGACCCGTGTGCAGCAGCGGGGATCCGATGCAGCCAAAGATGAATAAATAGAACAAATAAATTAAAAAAAAATTTTTTTTTAAGTTATATAAAAAAAAAAAAAGTCAAGGGAATTCCCTGGTGGTCCAACGGTTAGGACTCGGCACTTTTACTGCTATGGCCCGGGTTCAGTCCCTGGTTGGGGAACTAAGATTTTGTAAGCCGCGTGGCGCAGCCAAAAAAACTTTTTAAATTTTAAAAAGAAAGAAAGAAATACTTCCCTTAAAAAATAAAATCACTGGGTTTCCCTGGTGGCGCAGTGGTTAAGAATCTGCCTGCCAGTGCAGAGGACACGGGTTCCAACCCTGGTTCAGGAAGTTCCCACATGCTGCAGAGCAACTAAGCCAGTGTGCCACAACTAATGAGCCTGCGCTCTAGAAGCCGCGAGCCACAACTACTGAAGCCCACACACGTAGAGCTGGTGCTCTGCAACAAGAGAAGCCACTACAATGAGAGGCCTGCGTACCGCAATGGAGAGTAGCCCCCGCTCACCACAACTAGAGAAAGCCTGCATGCAGCAACAAAGACCCAACACAGCCAAAGATAAATAAAATAAAAAGAATTTTTAAAAAAATCAAATTACTAAATAAGGATGGCAGCGTGAACTATTGATATTATCAATATAAAAGGCCTAAAGAGTTCATTTTTAAAATGTAAACTAGAATAGTTGATTTTCTCATCTTTAATGTTGCGTGTTGAACCACAACATTATTTTACGTTCTACTTTGAATGCATGTGTCATTTCCACGAGTCTGGCAAATTAGTTCAAATTTAGTTTTTTTTTAATTGGAAAGTTATAAATAGTATTACTGTTCTGTTGTAGTTAAAGTGTTTAGATAGTTATCACTCTTGATAAGTTTTAGAATAAATGAAGAAGAGCTCAGGTGTATAGTGTTGGAGAAATACCTGGACCAGGAGCCGGAAGATAGGGTTCAGGCTTTGGCCCACTCTAACTAGACGTTGCCTTTCTGGCATCAGCTTCTTTCCTGTCCAGTGACACAGGGGTAGACTCCTTAATTTCTAAGGTCCTACTAGCCCGAAAAATTCCTGATAGAATTCTAAATGTTTATGAAAGTTATAGGAATGATAGAAAATTCTCCTCAGTATATTAACAAGAACTTAAAAATCTTGTCTATAACAAGTATTTTAAATTTTTATTATGAAAAATTTCAAACATATACAGAAGTAGAGGGTTTTTTCCCCCTGTGATACAGTGACTCCCCAGATTTAACAAGTTGTATATTTTAAAATTGGAGGTTTTTGTCAACTAAATTAAAAGGAAAAACTTCCCAGTTATAGGCAGTACCACAAAACTACCACTGTAGCGTTAACTTTGGAGCAGGCTAAATTAAATCAAATCTTGCTTTTGGTAATATTTTCAATTGGAGTCATTTTTTTAACTTTTCATTTTGAAATAATTTTTGACTTCTGGAAAAGTTGCAGAACTAGTACAGAGAATTTCCTTATATGCTTCACCCAGCTTCCCCTAATGTTGACATCTTACTTAACCACAGTACTTTTATCAAAATCAGGAAATTAACATTGATTCAGTGCTATTAACTATTCTACAAATCTTACTTGAATTTCACCTGTTGCCACGCTGATGTCCTTTTTCAAGTCCACCATCAAATTCAGGATCCAACATTGTAATTTAGTTGTCATGTCTCTTTGTCTCCCCCAATCTGTGACAGCTGATCAGTCTTTGTGTTTTTCATGACTTTTAACACTTTTGAAGTTAAATAATTGAAGGCCAATTATTGTAGAATATCCCTTAATTTGGGTTGGTTCGATGTTTTCCCCTGATTAGATTGAGGCTATGCATATTTGGAAAAATACATAAGTGATGTGCCCATCTCAGTTCATCATTATCAGGAAGTACATGACATTGATGTCTCATTACTGTTGATGTTAACTTGGGCCACTTGGTTAAGGTGGGGTCTGCCATGTTTCTCCACTGTAAAGTTACTATTTTTCTCTCTCTAGTTACTAAGTATCTCATTGGGAAGGAAATACTTGGAAACTATTCAGATAACCTCTTTTACATCACACCTTCACACACTAATTTTAGCATCCATGAATGACTTTTGTATGCAACAGTTATTACTGTGGTATTTGCCTAATGGTGATTTTTCTATGTCCACTGTTCCTTCTACATTTAATTAGAATTCGGCTGTAAGGAAGAGCTGCCTCTTCTCCCCTGTTTATTCAGTCGTTTATTTATATCAGTATTGACCCATGGATGTCATTTTATTCTGTAGGTTATTATTCATTACTATTCTTATTTATTTTGTTGCTCAGATTGTCCTAGATTTGGCCATTGGAAGCTCCTTCAACTTGGCTCTTTGGTCCTTTCAACATTGTTTCTTGAGCACTTTCTTACTTATGACACCACTAGATGCTTAGGGCTTATTTGGTAATTTTCCTGCCCCCGGTCTGGAATCAGCCATTCCTCCAAGGAGCTGATTCCTTTTACTGGAGAATGGTATTTAGAAATGAAGATCTGGGTGCTAGGTATACTCATGCTATGGAATGTTATTGCTTCTAGAACCTCTTAACAGAGCTAGAAAATACATATATCTCGACATGCATATATACACATTCTATGTGTACTTCTCTATTAGTCTGTATATATATATTAAAAACTATGAGTACATACTGACACTTTCAATTTCAGCCCACCACAGTTTTGTTTTAGCCTCCTCTCTTTGCTTCTTTGAAATTGCTTTCTCCAACAGCGAGAAACCTGGCTCTCATTATTCACAGTGTATTTATTTATTTGCTCAATCATGGTATATACAGAAAGTAGTTTCAGAATTGCTAACCCATACCCCTGTGAAAAACAAATTTCCTGGGACTTCCCTGGTGGTCCAGTGGGTAAGACTCCATGCTCCCAGTGCAGGGGGCCTGGGTTCGACCCCTGGTCGGGGAACTAGATCCTGCACGCATGCTGCAACTAAGAGTCTGCATGCTGCAACAAAGATCCTGCATGCCGCAACTAAGACCCAGCGCAGCCTAAATAAATAAATAAATATTTTAAAAAATATTTTTTCCTAAGTAGGAAATATCTGAGTGTACTTCCTTTTGTCATTAGCCTATAGCATACATTGAAAACACTGTTTTCCAACTTAGGTTAGTTCTTTCATCCTCATTCCCTTCAGTATGGTTATGTTATTCATTTGTAATACAGTTAAGTTCATTTGTTATGTTTACCTTCCATTGGGGTTCCCCCCACACTCTGGTAGGTTTTAATTATTTGTTTTTCTGGTGTATGAAACATTACCATGATTTTAGATGATACAAAAAGATATACTCAGAAGTGTTATTCCCCCCCTCATCCCTACTAACCTGTTCCCATTTCCTCATTATTTCCACTCTGTTCCTTCCTACCTCCTATAGGTAACCAATCTCATTAGTTCCTGGTTTATTATTGTATTTTTTTGCAGAAGTGAGCAGATACATGTATTTTTATGTCCCCTTTTTGTGTGAAGGATAATATACTATGAATAGAATTTTTAATATATGTGAATAATCCTTTATATATATATTTTTTCTGTTTCTAAATGTATTGAGAAAGGGCAATGACTAATTTTTTTGTCTCTCATCTTGTTAGATTGTACTTTCCTGGGAAATTTGAGAGTAAATGGTTTATTCTTACTTTTTCTCCCAAAAGCCCTTTTTGGTTTTCTGGAACAAATCAATTTTATAAAACTTTATTGTATTGTCACTTATCAAGGTTAAGGTGTCCTGCTTTCCCTCTTTGAAACCAGTTAGCTCTGTGTGGGAGGAGGACAGAAGGTTGACTCAAAAGTGGTCTCTGTCAGAAGCCAAGATCACCTTGTTCGTTTTGAAGTCTACTCAGTCTTCACTTTACTGGTTTGCCTTTTTTTGGTACCATCACCCATATACTATTAGATTCAAAACCAAGTAGAAATCCTAGAACTAAAGCCAGTTCCACAGTGAAAGAAAAACTATAGACAGTGATCATCCATTATGATATGTCATTATAGATACACAAGAGTGACCAAGTTTCTGTCATTTCTGTGTAAAGGTACAGTGAATAGCCGGGGAAGGGGGCACACAGGCTTTGGAAGTGATAGATGTGAATTTCGAATCTTGGAATCACTACTTGATATTTTTATGACTTTAGACAAGTTACTTAATCACCTTGAGCATACAGTTTTCTCATCTGTAAAATGGGAATAATAATCTTTTACCCCCACAGACTGTTGTGACAGTTAAGGGAAGAAAGGTGCCTAATACATGGTAGACACTTAGTTTCTTTTTTCTATAAATAAATAAATTTATTTCTCTAAATAAATGTTTATATCATTTATTTTGCATCCTTTAAATAGATTTAAGGAAATAAACTTCTCTTTCTCTTATATTCTACAGCCAGTCCATCAGCAAATTATTTTGTCTCTACCAGGGTTGACCTAGAACCCATGATCAGTTTGTCTTCAGTAACAGTCTTAAAAATAATTATATATCTTCTTAGTAATGTTACCTAAATCATATTTCTCCAGGATTTTTGCTGGTTTGTTTTCTGAAGAACAAAGTTGTGGACTGAATCAAAAGGCTTTTATTGAATTGTGATCTTTTGCTTCCTTTTAATAATTTCTTTGGGGAAGAGAGAATTTACATTAGTTTGACAGAATTTATTCTTTCTCAAAGAAATTGTGATTTTTACTCCGTCAGGATCCTAATGCTTGCAAATGAATTTTTAGATTCTGTTCCAGTGTGCTTTATGTCAATTAAGATGACCATCTTGTAATTTTTATTCAGTGTTGTCCTTTTTCCATTAAAAAAAAGTCACTGTGTTCTAAGGTACTCTAATTGACATTATCATGATGACTGATACTTTAGTCATCATACTTTAGCTTCATTGCTTGTAGTGGCTACATTGTTACTTTTAAGCTTTGCTTTCTTAGAAAAGCCAATCTGACATAAGGCTCTGAATAGCTACCAGCTCCTCTTCCCCCAACTCCCATCTCTCACATCTTCTGAGTTAACTTCCGTGCTTGGAGTAGGCACATCAAAATGCTAGCTGTGTGTGACTCTCTTGCCTCATAGTGCTTTCAGCCACATCAATGCAAAGAATGCAGACAATCGGGAGTATTTTCAAATGTGAAAATTTCAACAGAGTGATCTGCAGGGATTCAAGTTGTTGGAGTACCCTTCCCTCTGCAAATCCCACTGAAATGAGAGATGGGGAGGGGAGGGGTGGAGAATGATTTCAAAAAAAGAGGAAGAAATCCGTATTAGTGGTGGAAAATAGGAAGACTACAAGAAGTGGATCAGAAATTATGGAGAATTTCTGGAATACGTAAAGTAGATAAAATTGGACTGATGGAAACTAGACTCAGGAAACCCAACCCACAACAGGTGTAGAGAAGACCTCTGCAGAGGTACATACTGTTCGTCTCAACAAGCTTGGGAAGAACTCCAAGCTTAGTCAGCTGGTGCAAGGGAGCCAAGGAAGGCTATGGGGTAATCATCAGGGTTGTTATAAAACAATATGGAACAGCTGGGCTAGTAAGCCTGTAGTGTAGTGGTTCTCAACTTTGGCTGAATTTAGAATTACTTGGGGAGCTTTTAAAATTCTGATGCCCAGGTCTCAGCCCAGACCAGTTAAATAAGAATAGCAAATCTCAAAGGATGGAACTCCAGGCACAAGTATTTAAAAAACAAAAAACACCCCTGGTGATTCTAGTTTGCAGCCAAGGATTGAGAATTACTACTCGAGAATTACTACTCTAGGGCCTGGCTGTGACTTTTGCTCCCAAGCTAAAGCCAGTAAGGCCCAATTTCTAAAGTAAAGTAGGGATCTGCCTCAGAAGGCTCCGTGTGTTAGGACCTGGACTACAGAATGAGAAGATAAGTATCTTTGAGCTTTTAAAACAGATTTGAAGGGGAAAAAAGTGAAAGCAGCTCTGCACAACAGTAAATAAGCAGAAGTGTTTTGCTCCTGAAGTAAAACTTTTTCCTACATCACCAGTGGAAAAAGGTGTCCCCAGCCTTCCTGTGCACATGATGCTCAGCATGTAGTAAATGCTCAATAAATATCTTTGGGATCTTCACCCAGAGATCTGCATGATCAGCCCACTCCTCTTGCGAAAAGGCCTACCATGGAAGTATATCCAATGGCTTAGAAAAACTGTGTCAGGTAACTAAAATCACTTGATCTTTCTGAATCCTTCCTTTTAAAGCATGACCAAACAATACAGAATCATCAGCAAATACCACGAAATGGAATCACTGAGGTGGACTAAGAAGAAATAGAAGAGAACTTTCAAAATACTAATTAGTATCTTCAGAGATATTTAACAGGATATTAAATTCATGAGTCAGAAAAATCAGCTTCTCTGAAAAAGGAAAAGATAAGAAAGTATCTGGGGGGCTTCCCTGGTGGCGCAGTGGTTGAGAGTCCGCCTGCCGATGCAGGGCACACGGGTTCGTGCCCCGGTCTGGGAAGATCCCACGTGCCGTGCAGCAGCTAGGCCTGTGAGCCATGGCCGCTGAGCCTGCGCGTCCGGAGCCTGTGCTCCGCAACGGGAGAGGCCACAACAGTGAGAGGCCCGCGTACCGCAAAAAAAAAAAAAGAAAGAAAGTATCTGGAAATTAAGAATATGATTATCAAAATTGGAACTCTGAGGAAGGTTTGAAAAGCAAAATGGACAGTCCCAGAATCTTGAATTAGTGATACAAAAGATAGTGAAGAATATCTCAGAACACAGAGGGGAAAAAAAAAAAAAAACAAAGAGATGAAAAGTGAAAGAAAAATTAGAAGACTGGGATAATCAAGGATAGATGATATGTATCTAACCAAACGTGTAATGGAAGAAGGTTTCCTAGAGACAGAAGAATTTTTTCTTAAGAATTTACCTCACACACAGTTTTTTTTGTTTTCATTTTTTTTGGCTGCATCGGGTCTTCGTTGCTGTGCCTGGGCTTTCTCTAGTTGCGGCAAGCAGGGACTACTCTTCGTTTTGGTTCGTGGGATTCTGATTGGGGTGGCTTCTCTTGTTGCGGAGCACGGCTCTAGGCACACGGGCTTCAGTAGTTGTGGCATGCAGGCTCAGTAGTTGTGGCTGGCGGGCTGTAGAGCACAGGTTCAGTAGCTGTGGTGCACGGGCTTAGTTGCTCCGTGGCACGTGGGATCTTCCCAGACCAGTGTCCTGCACGTTGGCAGGCAGATTCCTAACCACTACACCACCAGGGAAGCCCCAAGATAGAAGAATCTTAAGATTGAAAGGGCCAGTTGATGGTGGCTCACAGGAGTAAGGAGTGCTTTTTCACCTAGATACATCCTGGTGAGATTTCCCTTTCCTTCCTCCCTCCCTTCCTTCCTATTGAAGTATAATAGACTTAAAATATCATTAGTTTCAGGTATACAACATAATGATTCAGTATTTTTATACATTAACAAAATGATCACCATGATAAGTCTAGTTACCATCTGTCACCTTACAAAGTTATTACAGTATTACTGACAATATTCCCTATGCTGTACATTACATCCCCTGACATTTATTTTCTAACAAAATTTGTACCTCTTTATCTCCCTCACCTATTTCACTCATCCCTCTACTCCTCTCTCATCCTCCTGTTTGTTTCTGTATCTAACTCTGTTTCTGTTTTATTTGTTCATTTGTTTTTTTAGATTTACATGTAAGTGAAATCATGGGGTATTTGTCTTTGTCTGACTTATTTCACTTAGCATAAATACCCTCTAAGTCCATCTGTGTTTTTGCAAGTGGCAAGATTTCATTCTTTTTTTTATGGCTGAGTAATATTCCATTGTATATATATCTGGTGAAATTTCTTAATTCCGTAACTTAAAAGAAAATTTTGAACTCTTCCAGGGAGAAATAAGCTATGTGCAAAGGAATGAGAATCAGAATGACATCAGACTTCTTACTTGTGACACTAAATACTAAAAGACAGTGCTTTGAGCATTGTCTGTAACTGAATATTTTAAACCTAAATTTCTATCCTCAGCCAAGTTATCACTTAACTATAAGAACAAAATTAACTTTGGAGTATGCAGACTTGTGCCCTTTTTGAAAAAAATACTATAGGATATTCTAAAACATCACAAAAAATAAAGCCAAGAAGTGAAGACTCAAGGCATAAGAAACATTAGTGAGCATAAAAGTAATTTCCATAACATGACAGCTGAATTTGGATCTCTGAAATGGTAGAACTATAATGTTAAAATAATAATTGTTTAACAGTGTGGAGCTATGGTAATTAACAAAATGAGGTGCAAATGGGAAATGAAGAGGGGAAGCAAATGGTCTAAGAAGGTTTTCTTATTCAAGGAGATATTATGCTGATTAGTCCACATTGATAAATATGTATGTGTGTGTATGTATGTGTGTGTGTATATATATACACATATATGTGTGTATGTGTGTATATATATACACACATACACACATACTGTTGAATGATTTGTTTAAAATTTAACGTTAGGTACTAGTAAGAATAGGATGTAGAACTTCCAAGCGACCGTGCATGGAGTGGGGAAGTAAAGGAACGAGGAAAGGTTGATCAATTTAGTAAAAGTAATAAAGGAAGAATAACAAGAAAACATTATGTAGGAAATCAAAAATAAGATTGTAGGAATAAAATCAATCATGTCAGTGATTACAAAAAATACGAATGAGATAAAGTCACCTATTAAAGGCAGAAATTCTTATAAGGTTAACACAGTGATGACAACAAAATCTAGCTATGTGTTCTTTATAAATAAAACACCAAAAACCAAAATGGTCCAAAATTGAAAATAGAGGAAAGATTTCATGTATGACCATGTTGAAATCTGATAGAGCTATGAGGGTTTTTTGGGTTTTGTTTGTTTTTCACATGCTTTTGAAGTATTTATGAATGTCCTGGCAAATTTTGTCCAGTAAGAGAGAGCAGATTCTTGAAACCATTTTATTATATATTTTCACAAAATAATGTAGTATGGTACTTGGGTCTAAAATGGATAGTGTTTATTCTTTCATATATTTTGGATTTATATAGCTCCTTCTAAAAAGGTATCTTCAAGTCTTCGGGTAGAGTAAAATCTTAGTAGAAAATAATCTTTTTGTTATTAAGAAATTAAGCCAGTGGACCATTGATTTTGGAATAGTATTAAAAAACAAAACTCCATATCAGTAAAGAATTTAAATAGCTCTTGGCATTTATTAAAAATAGGAGTACTAACATATTCAAAAGGGAAAATTCCTATAAATGAGTGAAAATTACTACCATTTTCCTTAATGCCCTGTTTTCAGATTAATCATTAAATAAATATTTACTTTCTGGCCCTGAACTGTGTGTTGTACACACAGTTGTACACACTGTGAGGTACAAAATAAGATATTGCCTTTGCCTACTTTGAATTTTATTCATACTTTGACAGCTCTCTCTGTGGAGCGATCAAGTGGTTTCTTATACCAAGTTCTAAAACATGTTTAATCTGGTATAATTTACCACTAATTGCAGGAAAATAATCATAGCTAACATTCATTGAGTTCATCTCTGTCTATCCACACATAACACAGTATTTTCACATAGTAGCCACCCTGACATTAAATGAATGCATGCCAGATATTGGGCTAAAAGCTTTAATTCAATACCTAATTTAATATTCTCAACAATTAGGAGTTAGCTGACATTATTTCCCCTGTTCTATAGATGAAGAAACTGAGCTTCAGATAATTGAAATGACCTTGCCCAAAGCCACAGCTGTTAAGTGACAGTCTGGTGTAAAGAGGAGAGTGATGAGGATTTGTATTGGTATAGAATTTATTGCTGTGTGCATGCTTCCTGTTTAGACTAAGGCATATAACCATTTGCATAAATGTTATTCTGTTCAAGTAGCCAGGTTCCACACCTGCCCTCAGCATCTGTCCCCTCAGTGCCATGAGCAATCTTCCAGTGGTATTTGTTCATCATAGTACAAAATGGTACAGAGGACAGGAGGCAGTTTGGGGGAAATTTGACCACCATGACTGAGGGGAAGAGTTTCTCTTCTAATCAGTGATTAATATGCCTCTCCTGATTTTAGAAATCCATCTCTGGATTTGCCTTTTTCAGGGGGTCATTAAGATCCCACTGTCTCTTGGATGCTTTGCTCTGTTAGGCAGGAGATGCAGGCAGAGAGAAACTCCCTTGGCATGAATTAGGCAGCAGAGAAAACCCTTGCCGAGTGGGAGTAACCTGTCACAACCTGGTTTTCTCTGGCTAAATGACCAGTCTTGTCTAGTCGTAATGCCATTACAACATTCCCATTCAGATCCCCTGACCCAGTAATTGTTTTGGGAATGAGTGCAAAGCTATCAGACACCAACTACTATAATTAGAAAAGGGAAAAACAGACACTTACCAGAGCTAACGTCTTTAGGCTGGAGCGTTTACAGCACTTTTTTGGGGGGGTTATGGAGCCTCTTTCTCAGTTTTGC
Organism: Leucopleurus acutus; assembly: GCF_964270905.1. NCBI lineage: Eukaryota > Metazoa > Chordata > Mammalia > Artiodactyla > Delphinidae > Leucopleurus > Leucopleurus acutus. Next base: position 66,718,605 of record NC_139153.1, on the reverse strand, counting down.
TTCCTAAAATACAAACTATACAGTTTTCGGGTTCTTGCATTCCAGTTTTTTTCCTTACTGCAGTGCACTCTTTCCTTTTCCCCCCTATTTTAATCGGAGTACAAATTGCTGTCAGCACATCGAGTTCATGTGCCAGCCACTTTCAGAACAGGGTGTTCTGTGCTCTTCAAAACAAAATTGCTCTAGGGCAGTAAGAGAACAATAAGTCAGAGCTCCAGTTTAAGTGATGTTTTGCAGCAGACTGGGCTCACTTGATGTGGTTACACTCGGATTGCGCAGCAAGGCTCGGTAATTTGGTTCGGTTTGACTTCGTGGGGTTTGGAGGACCTCCCCCCTTTAAGTTACGTAGACTTTAAGTCAAGAGAAAATGTTGTCCCTTTTTAACTTGTGTATTTCTTTCTCTTCCCAAAAAAACCCTAAGTAGAAGCATCCTGTATGTACTTTTATTCTCTTTGGGCACGTCATAGATCATTTACTTCCCGTAAATCATGCTGGTTGGAATTAGCAACAGACCTCCTGAGCCCTAGAGGCCAAGCTCCCAGTGAGTCATGATGGTTATTATTAAATATTTATTAAATGAGTTTTTGCACTAAGCGATACAAGGTCAAAAGCAACCACAGGTCTTCCACAGCCAGAGCTGCCATGGTTTTCTTTGGTAACAATTATCGAGACAATTAAAAAAAAAATTGGATCTATAGGAGCCAGGCATGTCTGCATCTGTCACCATGATGGAGGTCCCTGCTGCAGCAGTCGGCTCCAAGGTGGGGAGGAGTTCTTGTCAGCTGTCATAGAACTTGTCACACCAGTGTTCCAATTTTAGAAACCAGTTAATCTAGCGAGAGTGTTTGCTACTTGTAGATGTAAAGAATCAATGGACTATACTCCCTGAGGCTGTGATACCTCCTCTTGCTCTGACAGTCCAGATAATGTCAGTATTAAAAGGTTTTATATATACACGTAAAGACTGCTGCGTGTGTGCACGCACGCATGCGTATCAGTTTATCAATTTAAGATTCTGTGGTGCTGTAGGTAGTGCTTATTCAGGTTCAACTTCAAAGAGATTTAATAGAAAAAAAAGATTGGTCCCTATATAAGGTAGTAAGTATTTATAAGAGTTATTGCAAATGTTTCCCTATTAGGTGGCCAAAAACATTGGTTGTACCATATATTGTTTCTCTTAGAGAGACTGGCTGCAGTGAACTTTTTTTTTTTTTTTGCTTTCTTAATTATGCCTTCATTATACTTTGACTTGAACTTTTTTTTTTTTGCTTGCTTGCTTGACTTATCTTTCCCAACATGTTTATTAGTAGCCAGTCTTTTCTTTCCCTAATATGAAGGGTTATCACATGTAAAGAGAACTTCTGAAATTATTTATATAATTTTAATATCAACTATATGCATCAAGCTGAAAAACCAGCCTAGGAAACTGACACACAGGCAGGAATCCTTCACAGAGTCTCTGGATTTCCTGTTTTGAAAACACATTCAAACTTGATCAACCAAAAACCACAACGAATGTACTGATAGTTTCCTCCCCCACTAAATGTACTCTCCATCAGGGAGGAAACACTTCTAACAATAAACCTCACTCAAAAAGATCTGTCAACTAAGTTGTGAGCTACTAGGATAATAAATCTCAATGCTTGAGATATTCTAAATATGTGGGCCGAAACTCACTTTGCTCAGCAAATCTTTTCTCATGAAAAGTGTCATCACATTAGTCTAAATTAAATTTCTTGGGCAGATTTAAAGATATTTAAGAACACAAATTTTCAAACTCTCAAATTCTTTAGAGACACCAGCTTTTACTCCAGTAAAAAATATCTTAAGCCTAGGATTCCTTGCAGAACCTCTCTAGTGTGTATGTATTTGAAAATAATAAAGTTGAATTTATTTTGAAACTATTTCCAATTCAAAAGAACTTTCACTGTGCTGCAAGCTAAGCTGTATTTTATCTAGAACATTCCAAAAGTGAGTTAATAGAAAGTCATGTGCATTTATGAGTATGGGACATAGAACAAAATTTCTGTATGCCAGCTCCACCCTGAGAGCCAGTCTAGCTCTTGCCCCTGTTTAGAAGGTCTGACTCGAGAGTGAGGCCTTCTCTAGTTTGGCCCAAGCGTCTTCGACTCCACCCTATGTCTGCAACGGGAACAAATCGGGATGGTATTAATCCTAGTGACTTAGAAAACGGTAGAGAACTTCAAAGCATAAATGTCCATGTGACATTTCTGCCCCTAGTGTCTATGCCACTGCTGTTTACTCTTCAGGGTTTCTCTCATTTCCTAGGCCTGGGCTAAAGGTAACCTGATGAAATGATTAACTACAGGAATTAGCTTTGAAGCTGGTTTCTGGTCTACATTGAGAGTTATATTACTGGGCCATAGAATCGTAGAATTTTAGAGCTTCAAAGGACCTTTGAGATCAAGTAGTTCAAAAGTAGAGTAAGTTGGAATTGAATTTGGAAAACAATTGTCTCCTGGAACGAATGTAACAGAACAAGTGATTTTTATCTCTAAAGCAAGTTATTGATCTAAAATAGATCAACCAGTCTCAGAAAAGAAGCCTTTTAGGAATTCCTTACATTTGAATCAAGGCCATTATATTACAGAAGTAGGAATAAAAAATTTTCTTATGAAAGACAAATTATTACATTGCTTGTCGACTGTTGTGCTGTCATACAAGCCATCCATTTTTCTGACTGAATGAAAGACCTAAGTGGAAAGGAATGAATATCCGTAATATTAAACATAGTTGGAAAGTTTCAAAGAATTTATCCCAGAAGAAAAAGTCTAACTAACCAAGAGAAAAATATATATCTGTATGTGTTTTCCTATTTTATATGAACATAAAAGCCCCTTATCTAATGTGAAATTACCCTGGGAATGAGCTGAGTTTGAGTGCAATGAGGAAGTAGACCCTGAGAAATTGACCTCTTCACTTAACATTTCAGAGGAGGGGGTTGAGTAATTTGATTTGTCGAGTTATAGGAGACTATTGATTCCTTCACATTTTACATTTTTTACTGCACTAAGGGATTACAGATATGTTAGTTATTGATGATGTTGCCTTTGGCCTTTTCATTTTTATTCAGACATATTTGTGAATGAGATTAAAACTCTTAAAGAAAAAAAAAAGAGCTTCTATATTCAGTTAACCCTTTAATATCACTGGGGAAATAGCCATTCGGTTGTTTTTCAACCCAAGCATCTGAAGCCAAGATGCAGTTATAAATGTTTAAGCCTTTGTATACTTGATATTAAGTTTGTGGCATTTTGATAATTACCTATTAAATAATCTAGTATTTCTTGTTTTGTGTTATAGGTGAGGAAACCTCTGTCATATAGTAGGTTTAAGTTAAACCTGTGTTTCCACTTTATTATCCTCTAAGCTATCTTACTGATGCAGTTATCAGTAATTATGTTTAAACTTAAAACAGAAAGAAATATGATTGCTCTTAAATTTCCAGACTGGGCAGACTAAGCTTCAACAAGACATACCATGTATGTCCCTAGATGAAATGAGGAAGGGGAACTACTCATTTATCAGGTCCCTGAATTAGTCACGAAGAGCAGCTCTGTTGACTGTCCTTCTCCTCTCCCTCAGTCCACCTGGAAGGCCGCTGTGGTGGAAGGATGTTTGATTGCAGAGATGTGGGGTTCATAGTTGGCGAAGGAGAAGACCACGACATTCCAATCGGAATTGACAAAGCCCTGGAGAAAATGCAGCGTGAGGAACAATGTATTTTGTATCTTGGACCACGGTAAGCAGCATACCAGTTCAGTACACAGTGAAGTTATCTAAAGAACAGGGATACACTTGCTTTTTCAATCAACCTTTTGCTATTTTCAGTGAAGTTAAGGCCAACAGTGGAAACAATTAATTAAATCAGGCTACAGTTAGTCACAGAGTGAGTTAATGGGCCTTATAATATTACAGACATTTGTAAGCCTATTCACTTGATTCATGTGTGTTCAGGGTAGGACTGACAGGCAAGTTTTGCTTTTCTGTTTGTTTTGCCTGCCATATTGCCAAGACAGGAAGCTGTTGGCCCTTCTCACGTGATTCTCCTGCCCCTTCTCTCCTTTTCTCTAAATTAGGCAGGAGGCAGTAAAACGTGGGGGTTAGAAGTTGAAGAAGCATTTGGATGATTTATTACCACTTGAATTTGTGCCACCTGTTCTTATACAGACTCCCTGAAAAAAGAGTGTTCTTCCTGGATCTAAAGGCAGCAGAGATGACTCATTTTTGCCTAAATTTTTCCCATCATAAGGATATCCATTAGCACTACCAAGCTTAGAACTATCAGACACTAACTGTCTCTCTGGTGAAAACATGTTTGGTATTATTTTTAGATCTAAAATTATACCATGAATCCAGCCCTTCTATCTTGAGAAATGGACCCTTGAGAGAAACCAGGGTGTTTTGATTCTGTTTGTGTGAAAGTGCATCTGCTTATCTCATGTCTCATCCCTCTCTGGATCCTTGGATTTCAGTCAGTAGGATTTTGAGTTATTGAGAATCTTGATGACCTGCACTTACCAATAGGTAATATTGTGCCTTTTGTACAGTTGGTTGCCTTTGTGTAGCCTCGGTCATAATCCAGTGGCATATTTACCTTTGCCCTAACACTTGAGCCATAATCGTATTTCTTAAGTGATGTTTTAGTCATGCCACTACCCACTTGAAAATCCTTGCAAAATGCTCTACACCTCGAACCCTTTAGAGCTTTCACTGAGGCACCTTTTATTTAATACCTTCTTTTTCTCGGTCTTATTCCTTTTTCAACTAGTATATTCCCACCTTAGTGTGTTTTATTTACATTTACTATGTATTTGTAGTTCACTTAGGTGAATCTGTTTCTATAAGGAACTTTTTAATTCAGGTGGTACATAGAGAGGCTATCTCTTCCATATCCAAGTAATATCTAACTATTTTTAATCCAGCATTCCAAAGTTACAGTAGTTCTAAACTCATATAAACAGAGTGGTATTTATGTCCATGTGTTTCAGATCTAAGTTCCTTGAAGATGAGTTCTCTATACATTGTGAGCATATAATATGAATTGGTTCATTACATTTTAACCTAGCTGACAAGCCAGTTGTGGGAACAGATGTCTCAAGTTTAATGGCAAAGGGAAACAGGAATTATCCTTATATTTATTAATGCAAATAGTTCCTTGCAAGTTTAAATTGTTGTATGATTAGTGATTAAAAAAAAAACAAAACATGCAGCTTACCAGCTGTGTACTCGACTCTCCTAAGCCTTAGTTTCCCTTTATGTAAAATGGGGATAATGGTATCTACCATACAAAGTTGTGGAGGACTGAATGAGACAATGCATGTAAAGAGTGTAGCAAAGTGCCTGACACAGCCAAACCCTTAGTATGTTAGCTATTATTGCTGTTGTGATGATTATCTCTCTCTTCCATTTTACTCTCAGACCATAAGGAAAGGGAAACCCCGTTTTAACATATGGTAGATTTTTCAGGCATAAAAGTTGTCAACAAGTTTTCATAAATTACTAGATATAAAAGTTTTTTCATATGTTTTATGGAAATAATTTAGCATAGTTAGAAAGGAACATGTTCTTTTCTCTTCAAGATGTTGCTTAGTATGTTGAGGAGTCATTTAAAGTGCAGAGTCTACACCAGGAGACTGTCCACGCGGGTGCTGCGTAAGATTATCCGTGTATCTAGAGAATCCCTGCCCACCGGGCATGCAGTGAGCGTGTGCAGTGAATTTGCTTGTCTTACCAGAGTCCCACTTATAGATACATTGCATCTGAGTGTGGCTATAAATATGGCTGTTGCAAATGTGTTCTGTGTTACTCTTAGTGTCATCTGTATTTCATGCTCCAAAAACCCCAGGGCATATACCTTCCCTTTCATTCTGATAGACTCCTTGGCAGGATGTTTTCATAGTAAGGAATTCATAAAACACTTCCAGAGAAGCCATTTTCTCTCTTCTCATCAGGACAGTGTCTTTCATATTGTTTTAAATACGGTGACTGATTAAGCTCTTTTGTTTCAGGTAAAGTATGGCTAGTTTTAGCTTTTTTCTTTTTTCTTCCTTATCTTCTGTCCTGCACCAACCCCAAACAAAAACATAGGCTGCCGAGAGCCGGAGTATCTCAGTTATGCGGCAGTGTGGGTCAGAAACTCAACAACTTTCTGGGACACACAGAGTCTGAATTTAAATCCTGGCTCTACCACTGCCTCTTTGTGTGATTCTCAGGAAGCACTTCTCTCTGAGCCTCAGTTTCTTCATCTGTAAAAAGGAAGCAGTTGGTAAGAGCAGTTGCATACAAGGTGCAAATGCTTCTTGTACGCACATAAAGGCTGAATGGTCATTAGCAGTCATTATTTGTATCTCTGCTCTCTGCAGGCACCTGTCAGTTTAAGAACATTGATACTGGATTCCTTCTGTTACTGTAATCCAGCTTGTCTTTTGGTTAAGCCTAGAATTCCTCTTGTGGTGTTCTGTCTTTCAGTCAGATGAATTTGTGTGCCCTGGGTCCTTCCTCGCCCAGCCTAATCCAGCATAAATCAGACAACTTTCTGTAAAATAGGAAGTCAGGTTAAATGCTCCCAAAACAGTTCGGTATGAGCTTACGCCTCCCCAGGATTATGTTTTCCACATGTGTCTTCACAGAGTTTCTTCATTTGAACCCAGGAAAGACTGTAGAAATCATATCCTTCCTTAGTCTTCTTTAATCCCGTTGATGATAACCAGAACAATTTGGTGCCTGCCCTCGACCCAAACCCTCACCCTCCTCGCCCCCCAGCCACGGAGCTCCTACTTTTAAGCGTCGTAAGGCAGCTGTTCGCATCCTCGGCACTATTGACATTTGGGGCCGGATATTTCTTGGCTGGGGGAGCTGTCCTGTGCATTGTAAGATGTTTGGTAGTGTCCCTGACCTCTACCCACTAGAAGTCAGAAGCCTCGTAGTTGTGACAAACCCCAAGTCTCTAGACATTGCTAGATGTCCCTGATAGGGATGGGGGATTAACCCCTTTTGAGAGCCACTGGTCTAAGGCAAGAGCATCTGTTGGGTTTGTACCTGTTTAGCACAGGGCTCCAAATAGAACGTGCTGTCAGTAAACACATGCTCAGTGAGGACTCACCTGCCTACCTGATTCCCATCAGTTAAGGAATGTTCTTTTATTTACCAGATGGCAGAAACAAAATAGGAGATATATCGGTCTAAGAGCTCAAAGTAGAAAACTAGTCACAACTTCCTACAGTTGGCCACTGGTAATTATGTCCTCTTTTATTTCTTTGCTGAAGATACCCTTTGCCCTGATATTAAAACTACCACACCCCATTCCTACCAGCTCTCACTCCATCTCTATGCCTCTCTCTGCCTCCAGCTTCCATTTTCTTGTGTAACAGGGGAGGTAAATGAGTAAGCATTTTCTTCCTGAAAAATTCAGGCAGGGAGTAAAGAAGTGGTACAAATAGCAAGAGGTGAGTGTTCCCACTCTAGTCCTTTTGCCCCAGAGAAAACTGAAGGTATTAATACATCAACTTGGTTTTGGCCTGGTTTCAAACCATAGCCTGAGAGTTTGAGTTTACTAAGATTTTTGCAGTGCCATTCCATATACTAAAGAGTAGTTTGCTTGAAACAGATGGAGCAGAGTATATTCCAGTGAACGTTTTCCTAATACGCTGGGCATTGTTCTACATGCGGGGAAACCACTGAACCAGACAGACAAAGCTCCATCAGAATTTCCATTCTAGTAGATGTGTGCTCCTTCAAATGCCTTGGATGTGTTAAAATTTTAAATGATCCCAAAAAACAAATTTATATATCCGCGTAATTTTATTCAGTAAGTTTTGGCTAAAAAGTGTAGTGTTTTACAGTGTTATAGCCAGAGAGCTATGAGAATACAGTACAGAGTATTTCTCTTGATGAGGTATTAGACTTTGCTGGGACTGTTCTTTTTGATTATACATTTGTTTTCTAGTATGCTTTCTGCAAGTCTTGAAGAAATACTATGAGGACGTATATCCTTCCTGATGTGTGCACCTTCCCCCCACTTACCTGAATGGAAGTGGTACTTCTGGAAGGGGACAGCACTTTAAAGTTAAAAGCTTATTAAAACATACCTCTCCCAAATCAGCACTGTAATGATTATAGTGCCTGTCTTCTCTGGGTCCTGATAGAGCTTCAGGGAAAGCCCTTCTAGTCAAATAATGGCTGTTTTATAGAAAGAACTAGATATAAAATCAAGCAGAAAAAGAGACAGTGACATTTAAAATCACACTAAGCAAGCTGTCCCAAGGAGTACAGGTGTTGCATTACATATGAATATGAAGAAGAAAACTAAATGCAGCCTGGTTTCTTAAAAAAACCACAGCAGTGATACTTGGCACTATATCTTCTGATCAACATCTGGTTTGTCTTCAGGGCCTTTGATGTGCGTAGTTTGCAAATGATAGCTCTATGCTGATGTGATGCCTCAAAATACTGAAGGGGGTGCCTGGAAATACACCAATTCTTTAAAGTTTTATTTTTTTACTCTCCATTTCAGATATGGTTTTGGAGAGGCAGGGAAGCCTGAATTTGGCATTGAACCTAATGCTGAGCTTATATATGAAGTTACACTTAAGAGCTTCGAAAAGGTGAGAAAATACCAACTTCTCTGAAATCATGACAGATTTCTTCTCCATCCACTTCTTGTAAATTAGTGTCTTATATTACCAGGTGGTATAGATAGATGGTATTTGTTTGTATATTGTGCTTTTCATGACCAAGTTTGTCTCCTGTCTCTGACGCTGCTACTAGAGCACAGGACAACTGATACAGCACAGCTGATACACAACCAAGGAGCTCAGTGTTCTTATTTTGTTCCTGTGTGTCAGCCTTTTTTTTTTTTTATTAACTTTTTTGGGTAGAAGCCAAGACTTGTTCCCTTATTTGTTCCTAGACTTGTTCTTTTTGTACTTTTTTTCCTGGGTTGAAGACAAAAAGGTTCATGTTCTTGCCAAGCATCTCCTTGGGGGAGTGGGGTGCAGTTTTCCAGGGCTGGACGGATCATACCCTTCACAGGACTCGTGAAGAGGCCTTCACTGTGGCTCCAAGTTATCCAAAATGCAAGGGCTTCATGGGCCACCAGGCTCGGTGGCAGGGAACACAAGGAACAAACCTGCTAACCCTAGACTTTTTCTTTTTGTACCTGTCCAAGTAGAAAAAAAGAGAGCGTTTGCCTCAGGTTCCAGAAATGGCACGCCTCCTTGAGTGTATTTCCATCTCAAACCCGCCTCTGGAGGCTCCCAGCAGCAGCTTCCTTGGACAAACGCAGAGCATGTGCCTGAGCTAGGTACGCTGTCCCATCCAGCTACGTCCTCTGCACCACCAGAGCCCAGCCCTTCCCCGAGAGCCTCAGGAACTGCATCTTGTAGACCTTTTTCATCCCCACAGTGCTACCTCCATGTTCCATACTTCAAGCTTTGGACTGGAAACGTGACTGTTTTTATGTTATTAGACTCAGAAAGGAAATCATTGTCCTGTAGGCCTCTAACTTTGGGATCCTCCCCAAACAGTGATGTTCCTCATCATAACACATTCCCCAAAACAAACGTATGCTTTTGTCACAACCAGTGCTTGTTGTCAGGTAATGTCTTCTGAAGTCCTGCTAGCTCAGTACTGATCCTCCAAAGCTGTCTTCGTAGCACAAAGTGGTTTTTATTTTTAAAGAGGGAGAAAATAATTTTTAGCAATAAAGTAACCCCCACCCCTTCCCATCACAGCCCAGTGGACCTTGTACACTCAGGAGCCTCCTCACTGTAGTACGCCACAACGAGCCTGTGCTCAGTCACGGCGGCAAGGGCATAGGCCAGGCTGCACTGCTAGGTGTATTTGAAACCACGTGATCAATCCAAGAAGAAGATACAAGAATTGCAAATATATATGCATCCAGCGTAGGAGCACCTCAATATATAAGGCAGATGTTAACAGACATAAAAGGAGAAATTGACAGTAACACAATAATAGTGGGAACTCCTTCTACGAGGCCACCATCACCTTGATACCAAAACCAGACAAGGATGTCACAAAGAAAGAAAACTACAGGCCAATATCACTGATGAACATAGATGCAAAAATCCTCAACAAAATACTAGCAAACAGAATCCAACAGCACATTAAAAAGATCATACACCATGATCAAGTGGGGTTTATTCCAGGAATGCAAGGATTCTTCAATATACGCAAATCTATCAATGTGATAAACCATATTAACAAACTGAAGGAGAAAAACCATATGATCATCTCAATAGATGCAGAGAAAGCTTTTGACAAAATTCAACACCCATTTATGATAAAAACCCTGCAGAAAGTAGGCATAGAGGGAACTTTCCTCAACATAATAAAGGCCATATATGACAAGCCCACAGCAAACATCATCCTCAATGGTGAAAAACTGAAAGCATTTCCACTAAGATCAGGAACAAGACAAGGTTGCCCACTCTCACCACTCTTATTCAACATAGTTTTGGAAGTTTTAGCCACAGCAATCAGAGAAGAAAAGGAAATAAAAGGAATCCAAATCGGAAAAGAAGAAGTAAAGCTGTCACTGTTTGCAGATGACATGATCCTATACATAGAGAACCCTAAAGATGCTACCAGAAAACTACTAGAGCTAATCAATGAATTTGGTAAAGTGGCAGGATACAAAATTAATGCACAGAAATCTCTGGCATTCCTATATACTAATGATGAAAAATCTGAAAGTGAAATCAAGAAAACACTCCCATTTACCATTGCAACAAAAAGAATAAAATATCTAGGAATAAACCTACCTAAGGAGACAAAAGATCTGTATGCAGAAAATTATAAGACACTGATGAAAGAAATTAAAGATGATACAAATAGATGGAGAGATATACCATGTTCTTGGATTGGAAGAATCAACATTGTGAAAATGACTCTACTACCGAAAGCAATCTATAGATTCAATGCAATCCCTATCAAACTACCACTGGCATTTTTCACAGAACTAGAACAAAAAATTTTGCAATTTGTATGGAAACACAAAAGACCCCGAATAGCCAAGGCAATCTTGAGAAGGAAAGAAGGAACTGGAGGAATCAGGCTCCCAGACTTCAGACTATACTACAAAGCTACAGTTATCAAGACGGTATGGTACTGGCACAAAAACAGAAAGATAGATCAATGGAACAGGATAGAAAGCCCAGAGATAAACCCACGCACATATGGTCACCTTATCTTTGACAAAGGAGGCAGAAATGTACAGTGGAGAAAGGACAGCCTATTCAATAAGTGGTGCTGGGAAAACTGGACAGCTACATGTAAAAGTATGAAATTAGATCACTCCCTAACACCGTACACAAAAATAAGCTCAAAATGGATTAAAGACCTAAATGTAAGGCCAGAAACTATCAAACTCTTAGAGGAAAACATAGGCAGAACACTCTATGACATAAATCACAGCAAGGTCCTTTTTGACCCACCTCCTAGAGAAATGGAAATAAAAACAAGAGTAAACAAATGGGACCTAATGAAACTTAAAAGCTTTTGCGCAGCAAAGGAAACCATAAAGAAGACCAAAAGACAACCCTCAGAATGGGAGAAAATATTTGCAAATGAAGCAACTGACAAAGGATTGATCTCCAAAATTTATAAGCAGCTCATGCAGCTTAATAACAAAAAAACAAACAACCCAATCCAAAAATGGGCAGAAGACCTAAATAGACATTTCTCCAAAGAAGATATACAGAGTGCCAACAAACACATGAAAGAATGCTCAACATCACTAATCATGAGAGAAATGCAAATCAAAACTACAATGAGATATCATCTCACACCAGTCAGAATGGCCATCATCAAAAAACCTAGAAACAATAAATGCTGGAGAGGGTGTGGAGAAAAGGGAACCCTCTTACACTGTTGGTGGGAATGTAAATTGATACAGCCACTGTGGAGAACAGTATGGAGGTTCCTTAAAAAGCTACAAATAGAACTACCATATGACCCAGCAATCCCACTACTGGGCATATACCCTGAGAAAACCATAATTCAAAAAGAGTCATGTACCAAAATGTTCATTGCAGCTCTATTTACAATAGCCCAGAGATGGAAACAACCTAAGTGTCCATCATCGGATGAATGGATAAAGAAGATGTGGCACATATATACAATGGAATATTACTCAGCCATAAAAAGAGACGAAATTGAGCTATTTGTAATGAGGTGGATAGACCTAGAGTCTGTTATACAGAGTGAAGTAAGTCAGAAAGAGAGAGACAAATACCGTATGCTAACACATATATATGGAATTTAAAAAAAAAAAATGTCATGAAAAACCTAGGGGTGAAACAGGAATAAAGACACAGACTTACTAGAGAATGGACTTGAGGCTATGGGGAGGGGGAAGGGTAAACGGTGACAAAGCGATAAAGAGGCATGGACATATATACACTACCAAACGTAAGGTAGATAGCTAGTGGGAAGCAGCTGCATAGCACAGGGAGATCAGCTCGGTGCTTTGTGACCGCCTGGAGGGGTGGGATAGGGAGGGTGGGAGGGAGGGAGACGCAAGCGGGAAGAGATATGGGAATATATGTATATATATAACTGATTCATTTTGTTGTGAAGCTGAAACTAACATACCATTGTAAAGCAATTATACTCCAATAAAGATGTTAAAAAAATAAATAAATAAAATAATAGTGGGGGATTTTAACACCCCACTTAGATCAATGGACTGATCGTCCAGACAGAAAATCAGTAAGGCAACACATGCCTTAAATGACACTGTAGACCAGATGGACTTAATTGATACTTATAGAGCAATCCATCCAAAAGCAGCAGAATACACATTCTTTTCAAAAGTGCACATGGAACATTCTCCAGGATAGATCACATGCTGGGTCACAAAGCAAGCCTCAGTAAATTTAAGAAAATTGAAATCATATCGAGCATCTTTTCTGACCACAGTGCTATGAGATTATGTTTGAAATCATGTGACAGTGTGTGGCAGTGATGGAGGCAACATGAATTCATTTTCTGTTTTGTAATACTAAGAATAGATTTATAATCAGTAAAGACTGAACCTAATATAAAAAATGCAGAATGCTTGTTATTAGATTTTTAAATAATAAAGTTAAATTGTTAAGAATCAACATAGGGTTGCCAGGAAGACTAGTAACTCTCATTATTCACTTTAAAAAGGAGGGGATATATATACCACTGTCTTTTGAATAGAGAATTTCATATTTACCCACTTAAGCTTCATAATTCTTATGCAGTAAATAGCACTGACACAGCCATTGTCATCTTCCCTAAAGGACTGCAGATTGTTCTGTTGACTCTTTATGATCCAGCTGTTCATAATGAAAGTGCAGTTGTCCCTGGATTCGTATCTATAATGGGGGAGGAGTAATGATACACACAGTATAAATTAGCAGGTGATCATGAAAGCATTTGTTTACATCTTGGCATCACCTCTATCCTCCCACTTATGTTTTCCTTGAAATTCCCCAAGTACGCATCTGCAAGTTGCTACAGTTTGGAGGCTTTAGTATGTCTGGTTGTTTCAGAGTAGAGAGACAACTACATGACCTGGAATTTTTAAAGTGTGTATGAATATACAACTGTGACTTGACTACAATAGTGTTACCATTTTAGAGTTGAAAAACTGAGGCTTGAGAGAAACTTGCCTAAATTATAATAGCAGTTTAGCGGCAGAGTTTGCAGGAGGGAGATAGGGGCCCCAGCTTCCATCGTGTGGCCTCACCTCGTAATTCTAAAGGCGCATTCTTTAACGATGCTCAACAGTTCATCTTCCTTACGGTATTATTGCCTGCACCTCCCTCTTGAGCAGCATGGACCAAGCTACAGCTTTGTCCTCATGGAAAGTGAGTTCTAGCCTAGCAGTGCATTGGCAAGGGCACACAGTTTTAAAAGCCAGTGTGTTTTGGGGTGTGGGTATCCTCTAGGAGTAGCTATTGTTTCTTCTTACGGACATCAGCTGATGCTTTTTCCTTCTCTGTTCATCTAACCATTGTCACACATTTACACAACAGGCCAAAGAATCCTGGGAGATGGATACCAAAGAAAAATTGGAGCAGGCTGCCATTGTCAAAGAGAAGGGAACTGTGTACTTCAAGGTATGTGGGTCTTTGTACAATCCTTCCCATCTCAAAGAATTTATTCAAGTATCAATTAATTGTGCTGATATTCCCTATTCTGAATTCTATACCCTTCTGGATAAGAATAAGCCTGAATTTTTACAAGTCTGTCATTTTCAGTATAAGAAATGGTGAGACAGAATGAATTATGTGACAAAAAGAATACAAAAGCCTCTTGTACACATTCTACTCTAGATTGTAAGCCTCCGCAAAGTCAGACCAGGTCCGGCTTGCCCACCCACTGTGTATCACTCAAGACCTAAAGTATCTTGCTTGGTACATAGTGGTCACTCAACAAGTATTTGTGGGACGAAACAAAGAATGAATAGAATAATTGTTAGCAAGTAGTAGAATTCAAAGGGCTAAGTTTCATATCATTTTCCTTTCCACTGTCTTGGGGAAGTCACTTAGGTACATGATAAAAGGAAAGATTATGCACAGATTTCAAAAGGAACTGGCAGGAGGAGAGTATAAATTTCTTCTGATGGCCAAGATGATCCCTGCCACACTTGCTTTTGTGAGAAAAAAGCAGAAATTCCTGAATGATATTTGTCATTTATTGATTCTTGAAAACACTTTCTTATAATCTAGGAATGTGTTGTTTCCTCACTTAGATTTTAAACCCGATACAGTAAAAAAAGAAACAGCGCTTTGTTCAGTTCTAATCAGAATGTACTATCCATTGCTTCCCCATTGCCAGATATTATACCTTCTCCACATCAAGCAGAAAGGGCTTAGCGCAGAAGAGAATGAGAGAAAGAATGGGAGTTTTGTCAAGGTTTCTTTTTTTTCCTTGCTGCTGTGATCCAGGAGCAAAAAAAAAAAAAAAAAAAATTAGATGATGTTTTCAACAGTCTATCAAGCAATGATACATCAGTGTACTTCAACAAGTCTTCATGGAGAACCTGCTGTAAGACATGTCCTTGCGTTGACAGCCTTGTCTGGAGGGAGGGGAGGCAATATTAACCCACATGAAACAACTAGAGAATTATGTAAGACTGTATAACCAACATAGAATCACGCAGCCAGAGGGCAACAGGTATGGTTATTATTTTCTAAACTTTGAGAGGAGCCCCATTATTGAGTCATGAAATCAGTTTAGTGGAAGTGTATTGCCTTATGTAGTAAGGATACACTTTGTTTCACAAAACTTTGTTCAGTTGTGTGTGAGTGGGTACTAGGTCATAATTTAAAACATTTCTTACTGTGGGTGTAGATAATATATAATTATTTCTATTTATTTATAACTATTACATTAAAATAATGTATGGATCACCAGAAAGCATTAGGGTATGGCAGAATGACCTCTGAATTGGGAAAACTGGGCTTTATGGCTCCAAATGATTTAAAGTCATTTAAGGTCCAAAGAGATTAATTTTTCATGTGAAAAGTGAGGGAGTTAAATTAGAAGACTCCTAAGTTTCCTTCCAGCCCTAAAATTCGGTGCGTTTCTGAACTCTCAAGAACAACTTTGATTTTTTTTTAATTCTAATTGAGGTATTGGATACCTCTGCAACTATGAATAGGTAGATTCCAGATGAGTTATTTGTAGACCCAAATACCTAATACACTAGAACAAAAAGAAAATTTTCTGTAAAATTACTTAAGACCAAAGGTCCTGAACTATGTTTTCCTATCTACTTGGAGTCCATAAAAGTCTAAGTGTATTTTTTATATTTCCCAAAACCTCTGAAAAGAATATTAACATTTGGTAGAGGGGTTGCAACTTTTGGCATTTGACTAGAATTAACTCGATGTAATGAAACAGCTTGGCTATTCAGAAGCTCTGATTGGTTGCTGATGACTTAAATAATGTTGTGAAGCCACGTGTCATATAGCTGTGTCCTGAATATATACAGAGAGATGGCCAGAATTTACGATCAGCAACAGAAAGCAGTGTTAAATTGTCTGTACAGTTACTAAACTTTGTTGCTTCTTAGCATCATAACTGCAACAGTGATTTGTGTATTTCATAATACTATGAACCCTCTTAAAATTACTGATCTTTGGATAAAATCTGGATCAGCAGTCACACATATGGAACATATTATTTTTAACATGCAATTTGATAGACAAAATCTTTCAAAACATTAGTTTATTGGGGGAAAATTAATGAAAGGTTCAAAACCACTGACCTAAGACCTTTCCCCCAGAATGTCTCTGAACATTTTGTACTACTCAGAACTTCCCTGGAGGCACCTTCATAATTATAGGTAAAAGATCCCAGCAGTGATCCTAGTTTTACCTGTAAGACTTCAGAAATGGTTGGTAGGTGGGTTCCTACACACATTCCCTTTCCAAATGTCAGGGCAGGTTTCAATCTGCCGTGCTGCCTTCCCGGCCCATAGAGTTTCCAGGGTGTTTGACTTGGTGCCTTGTGCACAGCGCAGAGCCCGGGTGTGTGGGCCAGAGCAGACGTGGGGTACATTGCATGCCACCCGCACGTTGGAGCTCCATTTTCATTGACCTCTCGGTTTGGTTTACACGTAAGTGGGTAAGTCTCTCCCCGTAGTAGGGTAGAATTGTAATAAGCCTTTAAATGGGAGTGATTTTGGCGTTTAGAGTGTAAACTCCTATCAACCTCTGAACGCTAAAGAGAAGAAAGGTAGGAGAGGACTCTCTTCATTTGGCTCTGAAAATAATTATTAAGCACGTTTAACAATGTGATGTTACGCCAGGCATTGTGCAAGTCAGTTAAACAGACATGATTTTTGCCCTCATAGCTGACAGCATTCTGCGGGACAAGAACATTAACTATCACACGTGTTTCTCTTTTCTGACTTGGAGGCAGAGTGGTAAAGCTGAGGACACTTTCTAACCAAGAGGTTCTTGCGCCCCCTTGTGCTCCTTGGGGAAAAAAGCATTTCTAAAGCAAGCTAGTTAAGGATCGTCCTTCAACCATGGAACCCTTTGCAGACAAACCAGGCTTTGCTCTGTTTTGACCACCATTACTGAACCAGGAAACCAGTGCTATGATTTAGAAACAAGTCGTCTATGACTCTAGGATTTTAGGTTAAAAAAACTAAAAACCTGCCCCTCTTTCTTGTTCCTTCACTCTTTTAGAGCAGGATTTCTCAACCTCAGCACAGTCGACGTTTGGGGCTGTATAAATTCTGTTTGGCAGGAGGCTGTTCTGTGCATTTAGCAGCATCCCTGGCCCCTACCCACTAGATGCCGGTGGCACACACGTATTCTCCAGTTGTGACAACAAAAAACGTCTCTAAACATTGCCAGATGTCCCCTGGGGGCAGAATCACCCTAGTTGAGAACTCCTGTTTTAGTACCTCAGAAGCAGAAATAACACAGAGGTCTTTGTTCATTAGAAGTTGAGATATAAGTAAAATTATATATACTATATAAGAAAAGGCTATCAAAAAATTAGAGTGCTCTATAAAGGTAAGGAACATTTATGTATTATGAAGTCTAATACTTTGGGGTTTTTTTTTTTTTAGAAACCATAGCCTCTACCATTCTGATAGTCAGAACCTACTGAAGTGATAGAGTCTGGATCTTTGTCCTCCCTGACTCTTCTTTTCTTTCTCTATGACAATATATTAGTCAGAAAGGTAATTGGAACACTAAAGATGGAGGAGGAGAGAGAGGAAGAAGAAACTAAGCGTAACAGGGAAAATGCCTTACCTAATCTAAATGAAGTGACACCTTTTATTTTCACCTACGCCTCCATTTTGCTCCCAGTGATTGAAAAACTTTTGATTCCATAGTTATATTCCTTTGACCTTAATGTTTACTTAGCACACCTTCATTAAGGGCCTCCTTATGTTAAACCCTGGATATTCCAAAAGGGATAGGACATGCTTCCTGTCCCAAAGAGCTCACAGTCCAGCAAGAGAAAAGACAATGACAGAAAATGCCCAACCCTGAAACTGGTGAGGACTTTAATCTTGAGTAGTGGGCCTAAGGCTAGGACAAACTATAAGTACAGACAACCCCCGACTTACAGTGGTGTGAAAGCAATACACATTCAGTAGAAACCACACTTTGAATTTGGGGTTTGACTTTTCCTGGGCTGGCGATATAATCAGCAGCAGTGAGCACAGCTCCCGGCCCTGCAACCACGGAGGCAAATAACTGATACAGCCATTCTGGACCCACACAACCATTCTGTTTCTCACTTTCAGGACAGTATTCAGTAAATTACATGAGATATTCAACACTTTATTATAAAACAGGCTTTGTGTTAGATGATTTTGCCTAACTGTAGGCTAATGCCAGCGTTCTGATCACACTTAAGGTAGGCCAGGCTAAGTTATACTGTTTAGTAGGTGAGGGGTAGTAAATGCATTTCAGCTCACCCAGGGTGTGTTGGGAGGTAACCCCGTTGTAAGCTGAGGAAGATCTGTACTTTCAGACCCAGCCCCTCTCCTTGGAACTGGTCTACCCCATCCTTATCACCAAAAATCGACATCGGGGCTTCCTTTCTACAGATGTAGCTCATTTTTATGCCAACCACCTGAATTCCTTTATAACGGGAACATTTTTGTAGACTTGGTCTGTGATTTTTCTCTTCTTAGTCATTGGGTGACGTTTGGAGTGCATGGGGAGACATAACTCTACACTGATGTGTGTGCCCTGCTTTGACTGTGGTAAATTCTAGTGACATGATCTCAACACTGTTCATTGGTCAGACATTGAATTGAATGTCCTAAGAGATCTGGCTGCAATTCTGCCATCTGGCGGGATGTGTCATGTTTTCGAGCTTATGGTCACCTCCTGCAGAGGAGACCCCTCACCTGTACCCCCATCTTATTTGTGTACTTACCAGCTATCACTCCTCTCATTCATCCTAAAATGGCAGTAAACACATTGTTTCAGCCCATTATTTCTTGTATAGAGCAGATATAATTCATGTGAATTAATTACACAATTTTTATTCACAATTTTTAGAATTCTAATCGGGTAAGAGAGCAAAAATATGGTTAACAGAAAGAGCTTTCTCATGTAGTTAGGTGACTAACACCTGTGTGATTTATGTTTTATAGTTATTTATGTTGGATGGCTGCTCTTCAACTATGTATATTCCCATTGTCTATAGATCAGAGGTTAGCAGACCACAGCCTGTTTTTGTAGGTAAGGGTCTACTGGGACGCAGCCACGCCCCTTTATTTATATATTGTCTGTAGCTGCTTTTGTACTACCAAGGACAGAGTTGCAACAGAGACTGTTTGGTCTGCAAAGCCTAAAATATTATCTGCCCCTTTACAGGAAATGTTTGCCAACCCCTGGTTTAAATAAGATTTGCTGGGTTTGGGACTGGCACTTGCCAAAATATAGTGTGTGCTGTGCAGTGCTGCTCGTCAGGAGGAGAAAAGGGAAAAGTAACTTCCCTTCAAGTAAACTAGTGAGATAGTCTACAGCTACTCACCAGCCCTTTGAAAGTCTGGTAAATTTTAGCACCAAAGAATGTAACCCAAAAGCCTTGATGCCCACCTGCTGAAAGAACTGCCCCCTCTGAAAAGGGTGAGATGGTAAATGCTGGACAAGAGCATTACGGTGCCGGGCCCTGCACCAGCTCAGAGGTCACTGGAACTTGAGAAGGAAGGGGGAAAGCTGCCTTGAGAGCCACCTCCTGAGAACAGAAGGAAATGATCAGATACCTTGGTTGGTACGAGGTGGTTGTCTCCTTTTGCGGATTTGCTTTTCTCAGGGAGGGCTGAGCTTACACATCCTTTGTACCCGCTCCAGAGCCTGTACAGCAAGTAATTACTGGCTTTTCTGTGTTAGGGAGGCAAGTACATGCAGGCGGTGATTCAGTATGGGAAGATAGTGTCCTGGTTAGAGATGGAATATGGCTTATCAGAAAAGGAATCGAAAGCTTCTGAATCATTTCTGCTCGCTGCCTTCCTGAACCTGGCCATGTGCTACCTGAAGCTTAGAGAATACACCAAAGCCGTGGAATGCTGTGACAAGGTAAAGTGTCTTCGTGTGGGATGAATGTTAGATAGTCCGGATCTTTTTTCTCCATCCTCGTACTCAGTCGTCGTCAGCTTCCTCTCAGCCAAGCTTTGGATTTTTCATTTTGCTTTGTTTTGTTTGGGATTATTTGTTTCTCAGTAAGAATTGGGAAGTTCAGAAAAAAATTTTTTTTTTACTACAGTCATACTTTCCTAATGCCTAGAATATTTATAATAATACATTATGAGTAAAAGTTTTGATAAAATGAAGCAATTTTTATCCATGACCTTAAGTCGATGGTATTTGGTACCAGATTACACAATTTAATAAGAACATTTAACTGAAGCCTTTTAGGATTTTAAGAACAGACTGTGGCTGCTCATGCAGGGATATATACAAGTCACTTTTTATTATAATCGTATTTATTCACTGACTAGGAATATACATAAATAATTTGCAAGACCCACAAAGCATCAGCGTCCCTTATTACATCTCTATCGTTAACATGTTAATAAGCAGCACCTAAGTACCAAAAGACCAGTAACAGTGTCATGTGTACGATTCTGTTCTTTTCTGCACTAGCTGATGCTGTTGTGTTGGGTATTTGGTCTCAGAGTGAGCAGTGTATATTATACTATGGGAAAAAGCTAGTAACTGGATATATCTTAAAGATAGACAAAGGGAAGAGGAATAACACGCAGCTATTTCATACCTTCTTTGTAAGATTATTTTTGAGATTTAAGATTTTGAGTTTTGTGGATGTGTTCCCTATCATGTTATACTAAATTTTTGCCTGAGAAAAGAATGTTATTATTAATTACATTTTTAAACTTTGTGCCTCTTTATTATAGAAGTAGTATAAAGTCATTCAAAATTCAGACATTACAGAAACACACAAGAAACTGAGTCCATTCATAAAATTCCCATTGACCCTGTCCCAAGACCACAATCATTCATTTCCCACACACCTTCCTTTTGTTTTTCCATACATAGTAACATGTATATTTTTTAATGAGAATGTATAGATGTATAAAACAAGGACATCTTTCTGCATCTATCAGTTCATCATATAACTCTTCTTCATTCTTTTTAAAGTCTATATAGTATCAATTGTATGCATCTATCATAATTTATTTAACCAATCCGTTTTGGTAGATTTCCAGGTTTTTGATATTATAAATTATGTAGTGTTTCTCTGCATATGTGTGGAATTATTTCTCTATGATAAAATTCCCAGGAGTGGAAATACTGGGTCAAAAGATGTTATTTTAATATATTTAAATTTTAATACTTCATATATTATTGAATATTATCAGTGGTTTCCTTTCTCAGTAGTATTGGTAACAAAAAATTCTTATTTTTATTTCTTGGATACCAATGAAGTTGCACATCTTTTCATGACTTGTTAGCCATTTGTGTTTCTTCTGTGAATTACTTGTTCACATCTTTCCACCAGATTATTTGTTTTTTTATTGATTGAGGTAGCCTCACATTATCACTGTTAACCCTTTGTCTGACAGTAGGGACCTTGTTCTCACTTGCTTGTCTTTGATGATGGTATCTTTTTCTGAAAAGAGTTTTAATATTTCATAGTAAAATCTCTCTTTTTAGAAAAGTCTTCCCCATCCTACAATAATAAAAATAACCTTGTTCAGTACTTTAAAAACGTACTCCAGGGCTTCCCTGGTGGTGCAGTGGTTGAGAGTCCGCCTGCCGATGCAGGGGACACGGGTTCGTGCCCCGGTCCGGGAAGATCCCACATGCCGCGGAGCGGCTGGGCCCGTGAGCCATGGCTGCTGAGCCTGCGCGTCTGGAGCCTGTGCTCCGCAACGGGAGAGGCCACAACAGTGAGAGGCCCACGTATCACCAAAAAAAACCTACTCCAACTAGGTTTACTTTAAAAAAAATAAATAAATAACCCTATTATATTTTATGGGGGGGTCTTTTGCATCTAGTTGGTCTAGAATTTGTGTGTTTATGATACGCGGTAAGAATCTAACTTATTTTCTACATGGATAGTCACTGCCTTGGCCCCATTTATTGTAAAGTTAATCCTTTCCCTACACGATTTACATTACCATCTTTGTGATTATTAAATCTTTTTGTATACATACACATGAGTCTGTTTCTGAATGCCTTGTTCTCTTCCACTGACCTCTTTGTCTGTGGAGTACTTACCACTGTTTTAATAGTAGTTTTAATAGTTTCAGTAGTTGAATAGTATATCTTTTTCTCTGGTGGGTCAAGTCCCCTCATTATTTTTGTGTTTCCAGAATTTTCTCTGCCATTCTTAGTCATTTACTTCTTCCACTGGACTTTATATGAACTTTTCAAAAGTCCTCCTCCCAAGTCCCCTGGGAACCTTTATAGAAATTGCATTAAATACAGAAATTAATTTGGATATTTTGATCAGTAGTATATAACTACCTTGAGCCTGATCTTTTCAATATGCCTTTTCCAGTTCCCTTGGCCAGAGACCTTTCTCTCCAAATTCCCACAAGGTACATGCATCCTTTCTAAAACATAGACCATCTGTCCCTAGGCCCTTGGACTGGACAGTGCCAATGAGAAGGGCTTGTACAGGAGGGGTGAAGCCCAGCTGCTCATGAATGAGTTTGAGTCAGCCAAGGGCGACTTTGAGAAAGTGCTGGAAGTAAACCCCCAGAATAAGGCCGCGAGACTGCAGATCTCCATGTGCCAGAAAAAGGCTAAGGAGCACAATGAGCGGGACCGCAGGATATATGCCAACATGTTCAAGAAGTTTGCAGAGCAGGATGCAAAGGTATGTGCAGAACCCACTTGCCTTCAGGTAGATCATGAACTGACTGACCTTGCCCCTTTGACTTTTGTTCTAAGAAGGTTCAGCATAGGACACGGGCACAGGAAGACAACCTAAGAGGCACAAGAATAGGGAAAATGATTTCAGATCTGATTGAGGCTGGTTTGCATCCAGAAATAGAGTAGAGCTGTTCCACTATTCTGTTCCCCAAAGGCACATAGTTGTGAGGCCCTGGCATGTGCACGCAAGAGAAGAGGGAAATTAATTCCCTAGAAATGTACTAAGGCTTTTATTATTTTTTAAAAAAAAACAAACAACACTTGCTTGTTGAGACTTCGATTTTCCTGGGAAATGGGCTCTGATGGGGAAGCCGGCCATCATGCCCTTTACTTTGAGGCTTGGGAGCCAACCTAGCGAATGGGATAGGAGCAGTCAGCCTCACCTGCAGCAAAGTTGTATTCTGGTCCTGCGCTGACCGTCCGGCTCAAACCCCCTTGTCATGTGGGCTTGACTGTTAAACAGCCGTCCCTGTGGCAAGCTGGTCACTTTAACGAAAGAAAAGGGAAAGCCCTCACTCTAACTATGGCAGCAGAGCCATGACACACAGCTGCACAATCTAAATAAAGTCACGGTAATGCCCTCTTGTGTTCGACCTGACAGTCTGGAGGAGCCAGGAAGTAATTGGACATTTCATTTCTTTTTTCCTCTAATCCTCTTGATTTACTTCTTCCTCAGGAAGAGGCCAGTAAAGCAATGGGCAAGAAGACTTTAGAAGGGGTCACCAATGAAAAAGAAACAGCAAGTCAGTCGATGGAAGAGGAGAAAGCCGAAGGCCATGTATGACACCACGCCAAGGAGGGAAGAGTCCTAAGGAACTCGGCCCCTCCTCCATGGGCTTTCACCCAACTCAGGACTAAACAGTGTTTAATGTAAAGTTTGTTATAGTCTATGTGATTCTGGAAGCAAATGGCAAAACCAGTAGCTTCCCAAAAAACCACCACCCTGCTGCTGCCCAGAGCTCTCATCGAGGGGGTGGCATGGGACCACTCCAGGTGGAACAAAGCAGTGACTGTTGGTGTGGAGAGATTGAGCCAACAGCTTAAGTCCAGCTCATTTCAGTTTATGTCAACTTGCAATATCCAGTTCAGGGTCTCTTGAGATCATCCTAACAATTGGGGGCTGGCTGTTAGGTTTTCCATTTGACTGAACTTTAATAGCACTGCAGAAACCTAGAAATAAATGCTTAATGAGTTTCTTCTTTCCTACAGTTGGGCAGGGGAGAGTTGGGGGAGGTTTTGTTTTTCAAATGACTGAAGTGCTGTGAATGCATGCTGTTGCATTTTTAACCAACAGAACCCAAAGGAGAGGGGCCGGGTCCCCCCTCAGATCCCCAGCAGCATCACCGACCTGGAAGCCAGAATCTCAGAGGCCTCTCGCTTGCTGACTTGGCTGCCTCCCAGACCCCCTCCTTAGTAAAGCAGCCTCCTTGTGAGAGCAGGCTTCTGCCCCGCCAGCCTGTCCCCCCAGAGGAGGAGCCCTGTCATTCCTGAAATACTCAATGCTAATGAGCAGAGGGAATTTCTGGATTAGCTTTCCCTGTTTTGGATGAAGTTCTGAGATGCTGAAATGTGAATAGAACTATCAGAATTGTGCTTTTTCTTCCCTCCTCTATCCTTTTAGGAAAGAATGTTGAATCCAGTACTGCCTGCTCACGTTGCTACCATTCAGTTTCTTATTTCCATTCTAACCCTTGCTATCAAGAATTTCAGGCTTGTTCTTATAATATCTGGAGTGAGTGAGTTTATTTACATATCTGTCTAGGATCCATGCAGCCTTTTTGTTGTCTTTTTAAAATTGCTGTCTCATAAACACATGTATACTGATTTATGGAAGTTTATTTACTCTCCTCTATCATGTTAAAAAAATTTTTTTGACTTTTTGCTATTAAGTAGCTTAATTTTTAAAAACAAAATCTGTGGGGTTGAAAAAAGTCATCGCTCTTCTACGTTAAGCAGTTTCCTTTCAGGTTTGACATACAGTAGCTTTCTTTTCCTGCGCTGATAGCTGCTTTGTTCTGGTGTGAGTTGTGAAAAAGAGTTGAAAACAGCTTCCCATGCAGGTACATCTAGCCTAAAATCTCCAGTACTTGGGCATTGAATTAGGGCAAGTCTTAAATATGTACATGTAGTTGAATTTTAGTCCTTACGGGTAAGCGAGATTAAGCATGGCTTTCTGGTCCCACAGCCTCAGAAATAAGAAACACTCATGGGAATGCATTTGGCAACCCAAGAAAACATTTGCTTCAACCTGGAACATCTCACTTTTTTAAATCCTAAAGAACACTGGCAATTGTATTTTAGATTAATTTTTATTTTTATAGTGGTTTTAACAAAACACTTATTGTTAGGTTAGGTCCCATGTTAAAACCTAAAGTCATTTCCTTTTATATCAGTTTTTGTCTCCATGGAACAAATGGAATTGTTTCTCCCTTAATGATAACTAAAATCCTTTTAATTTCTCATTTACACATTAGTCTTTTTTCATGAGTTATTTCTTTTTTTAAAGAAATCGCACCTAGGGAATATAAAAGCAAAAGTTGATTTTGCTTATCCACTTAACTGTTTAGTATTTGTAGCTCTGTTGACTAGAGCATGACTCCAGTGAGGCTAAGGTTAAAATTAGATCCTAAAAAGTCCAGTTAGATTTTTGCAGGTAACAAGCAAAAAACTGTTCCAAAAATTAGATTATTATCTTAGCCCACTGTCTCGTCTGTTATGAGTCATGTGAACAGGCGAGGAGAGAGAGGGGAAGGCTGGGCAAGTGGTTTGGAGCAAATGATTATGAGGTGCCCATCACCACTCAAGAGAAAGAAACTTCACATAGTCTTGTATCAAATTCAATAATTTTAAACAATTTGTCTAGAAGTCAGCAGATGTCTTTGAACCATCTCTTAGACTGCATTTGGAGTGGTGAGGCAGCATACGGTGAATTAAAAACAAATTGGTTTTTAAAAAAAAAGTATTCAGATGCACTTTTATGGTGTTCCTTAAATAAATTAAGAAAAACAGATGTGATTTCTCATTATTCTTGGTTTTGCTCAAATAGTCTTCAAGAAAGGTTGTTTTGGTTGAAAAACTGTGGTGGGGGACAAGTTGAGGAAATGAGACCTCAGAAACTTGGCAAGAGACAATATTCTCCTGCCCCTTGCTCTAACGCACAACTTGAGATCAACATTGGGCTAAAGGCAGTGGAATTATGCATCTTTGTAAAAGCAAGAAGATTTTGTTTTTTCATTAACCAGTGGATATTCTGCCATTTTAACTGAGTGTAAGGTAGGTTCATTTGGGGAAATGAAAAGGTTTAATTGTGCCCTTTAATAAATATGTAAAATATAAGTAAGCATATGTCAGGCAGTGTTCTGCGTTAAGCATGTATTTCCTCTTAAGTAGCCTGTTAATTCTGATTCACAGTGCAAAAGACGGGGGCTGTGGGGCTGGGGCACGACGACCCCAATAGCACCACCAAGGCCTACAGGCAGGTTAACACAGGCTCCGGCCACCTTTTATTCCCTTTGAATTCCTTGCTTCATCTTGGGATTTGAATTATACTCTTCCCCCTTTGCTGCTAAATTATGTGGTAATGGAATAATTCTCTTTATTTGCACGTTTTTCCTAAACAAATAATGATTAGCTAGGGATCTTGAAGATAAGAAGAGAGTTTCCTAACTATAAATTTGTGATCTGGGTAATTCGAGGCAGCCTGCACCTGCTCCAAAGCATGAGGAATATCGGTGAAGAGTTTTCTCCATAGTTATTTGGCCTTTAAGGCATCACTTCGACTCCTCTTTTAGCATGGTGCATCAGAATGTATTCCAAGGGACTGTCACCAACATTAGTGACAAAGAGCATTAATTTGAGCTGATTCATCAAAACCCAAAAACAGTTCCCCAAACTAGTTGTATATTTCCATCAACTGGCTACTTACGTGTTTGAATAGCAACGACTGACAAAAGTGTACATGAAAGGAACTCTCAGTGCTTCCTTTCAGATTTTTCTCTCCTACTCGTCTGACATTTCTTTGGGAGATAGGGAAACTATACAGACAAGGCACAATAGTTTTGACCCTATTTATATAATTCATCTCAACATACATAATCTACCTGTGCGACCTTCATGATACATTGCAGGAAAGGGGACATCACTGAATGTAGCTCCCAAGAAGACCTCTGACAGCACCTGTTGGAGCTAACTGCTACCTACAGATGGGATGACTGGAACATAGTCCATATAGCAGGGATTCCCTGAGGAGCCTGAAGAATCAAGGATATGAGGAGGACCCAGAAGGGTGCAGTGGTCATCCAGGTCACCTGATGCCCTTCTGTAATTTCAAAATAGGTCTTTTTCTAGTCTAAGGCATGATTCTTTTGGCATATGGCATAAGATGTTGATAGCTCCTTAAAATCCCCAAGCATTTGGTGGAACTGAAATGGCAACAGAGCCACAGGCCTCATAGTCTACTTTGGAGTAAATGCAGGGAATTAACCAGTATGTAAAGGGTAGGGATGTTTTGCTTTTTAAAGCATGCTCTGGGTTGAGTTAAGGAATTTCAATGTTTAGAGGAAAGAAAAAACAAGCCAGATATTAGATCCTCACCACCCACCACCGTAGAATCTGGCTGGAGCCAGAAAAGAAAAGGCAAGAGGTTTTCCTCTGCAGCCTGCTCATTTTCAGCAAACTCTTCAGGACCCATGTTTGGAGGGACCAGACCTTTTCAACATAACCAAGGGCAAGTAGTGAAATCTTCAGTAATCTGCCAGGCATTGACAAGGGTAGGGTAGGTACCAGTTGCTAAGAACAGTGCATAGAAAAAGCTGTCCTGCAGCCACAGGCTTACTGGTCATTACTATTTGAATTCTTACTATGTGCCAGACACTTAAACCCTCTTTACACTGAATTTCCAGATATAAGAAGAATGTGGCTGCTACACTGTTTCTACCTTTGGGATCTCACAAAAGATCATGTGGTCCTTACCAACCTAAAACTATACAAGGAAGGAATTCTGGGAGATGTATTTCAAACCTGGCTTAGTTGACACATTATAAATACCCCCAAGTGTCTAAGCCTCTCTTGAGGCATTAAATATATTCCTGGCCTGTGTCTACTTTGGATAATATGCTTTCATAAAATAACTTTAAAGCCAAATCATACTGCCTACAGCAAGAAATTATCTCCTTAAAAGCTTCTGACTGAGGAGATAAGGTGGGCAGAATAAGTAGCTAATGACTAGTATTGGGGGAGGCAATGGCTAATTCTAGTTACTCTAACTGATTTGATGTCTGCTTACAACCACATTTCCACACAGAACTTCTGATCTTTTCAGTGTAAAAACGTGAACCCACACACATACCCTTGCCCTTTACAGATACCAAAGTCTTCCTAAAGGTGACACCAGCCAAAACAATAAACTCATATGACCCCCCACTGAGGGATCAAGGAACTCATGCATTCCTTTACTCATCACCATCTCAGCATTTAGTACACTATGCCCAAACTAGTACTTAGTAGATGCTCAATAAATTGGCTTCCTCCCTTTCTCATAAGGCAGCCTCACATCTCTATTTCAGTGGCCCTTCCTTCCTGTTACTTGCCTCGAGATGTGGAGGCCAGAACCACATGGTTTTTCTAGCAATGCCGGCAACCTGATTTTGGTCCTTGATGTATTGGGAACCAGCAACAACTTGACTTGGGGCAGGGGATATAACTGCAAAATGGATCTGTGGTCTTCAGGCCACACTGATCTTAAATCTATTTCCACTATTAACTCAGAGTTCATCAGCCCAACAGATCATATGTGAAGTGGAGGAGGATTCTGGAGAGATGGAAGAATAGGAAGCACCAGGAATCTCTCTCCCACCTAGACAACAACTACACTGGCAGAATCTGTCTGATGTAACTATTTTGGAATTCTGGAGTCTGTTGAAACCTTGCAACTTCCAGGCAAGGATGGTATATTGTAGGCAATTTTAGTCAATTTCGGCTAGTACAATAGCAGCTACCCATCCACCACCACCAGCCACATGGCAGGCAGCTCGGCAGGTTTTCTGGCACAGCTTGTGGGAGCTAGGGTGGGCGAAAAGGATTCTGTCCCCTGAATATTAAGCATCTGTCCTCTCAGTAGGATTGCTGCTTGATTACTGAAGTGCAAAGAGGCAGGAAGCCACTGTCTCATCTCCCCCGCTCCCCCATCATTTTAAGCCCCTCCATCTCTGGCTCAAGTGACTTCCAGGGGAATTTAAAGGACCAGTGGCCTTTTGCCCTCCCCCCGCCTTCACTTTTTGCATTTTCCTCTTTCAGGAGCCAAACATTAAAGACTAGGACATTCAAAAACAACTGCCTATATGGGGAAAATTAGAAAGTGACAATATATGTTCAGGGAAAGCCTCAGAAAAGACCTGAGAAGATGTTAACTTTACACCTCAGACCAATATTCAGCACAGAGACAGCCTACAACAATCGAAAAACAAAAATTAAAAAAACTCAGAAAACCCTTGGGATGAGGGAGAATCTGATTTCCAGAGTTAATACCACATTATTAGATTCACATGCCAGTGTTCAACAAAAAAATCACAAGACATACAAAGAAACAGGAAAGTATGGCCCACTCAAAGGAAAAAATAATTCAATAGAATCTTTCCCTGAAAAAGACCTCATGACAGATGTACTACCAAAATTTTTAAACAACTGTCTTAAAGATACTCAAAGAACTAAAGGTAGATATGAAGAAAGTCAAGTAAACAATGTGTAAACAAAATGGAACTATCAGATTTAAAAAACCTAAAGAGAAACCAAAAATATAAGCACAATAACTGCAATGAAAAGCACAATAACTGCACTGAAAAATTCACTAGGCATATTCAAAGGCAGATATGAGCAGGCAAAAGAAAAAACTAATGAACATTAGGGTATGACAGTGAAATGATTGAGACTGAAGAACAAAAAGGAAGAAGATGGAAAAAAGTGAACAGAGCCTAACGGACCTGTGGGACACCATCAAGTGGACATCATGAGACTCCAGAAGAAGGAGAGAAAGGGGCAGAGAAAATATTAGAAGACATAATGGCTGAAAAGTTCCTAAGTTTAGTGAAACACACAAATGTAAACATCCAAGAAGCTCAACAAATTTCAAGTAAGATTAATTCAAAGAGACCCAAACCAAGACACATTATAATCATACTTTCAAAAAGACAAAGATGGGGTTTCCCTGGTGGTTCAGTGGTTAAGAATCTGCCTGCCAATGCAGGGGACACGAGTTCAAGCCCTGGTCCAGGAAGATCCCACATGCCATGGAGCAACTAAGCCTGTGTGCCACAACTACTGAGCCTGTGCTCTAGAGTCCGCGTGCCACAACTACTGAGCCTGTGTGCCACAACTACTGAAGCCCACACACCTAGAGCTGCGGTCTGCAACAAGAGAAGCCACCACAATGAGAAGCCTGTGCACGGCAACAAAGAGTAGCCCCCGCTCACTGCAACTAGAGAAAGCCCGCGTGCAGCAACAAAGACCCAACGCAGCCAGAAATAAATAAATTTAAAAAAAAAAGACAAAGACTGAATCTTGAAAGAAGCAAGAGGGAAGCAAGTCGTTACATACAAGGGAGTGTCAACAAGATCATCATCAGATAATTTGGAGGCCCACCAGTGCACAGGCTCCAGCCCTGGGGCCCACAGCCAGCCAGGCCAGGACCTGGCCTCACCCATCAGCAGCCTTCGCACAAGGCAGGGCCTGGCAGCCAACCGGGCCAGGGACCAGCCCCACCTACCAGCCCACCCACAGTAGTCAGCCTCACCACAACAGAAGGGCCAATGGAGCACATATAAAGGACACCCCTAGATCATACAGGTTTGCATCCAGAGGGTAGTGTACTACCAGACCCCCGTAAGGACATCTACAAATGGCCACTTCTCCAAGATTGGGAACTGTAACCTACCTAATACATACAAATGACCACAGAGAATTAGGCAAAATGAGACAACAAAGGAATATATTTCAAATGAAGAAACAAGACAAAACCCCAGAAGTACAACTAAGTAAAGTGGAGATAAGCAATCTACCCAATAAAGAGTTCAAAGTAATGATCATAAAGATGCTCAGTGAACCTAGGAGAAGAAAGGATGAACAGAGTGAGAAGTTCAACAAAGAGTTAGAAAATATAAAGAAGAACCAAAGAGTTGAAGAATAGAATAACAAAAAATACACTAGAAGGAATCAAGAGTAGATTGCATGATACAGAGGAATGGATCGGTGAACAGGAAAACAGTAGTGGAAATCTAAGTTGAAAAGAAAAAAGAAGTTTTAAAATATGAGTACAGTTTAGGGACTTCCCTGGTGGTCCTCCTTACAATGCAGGCGATGCGGGTTCGATCCCTGGTCGGGGAACTAAGATCCCACATGCTGCGGGGCAACTAAGCCCACATGCCACAACTATTGAGCTTGCATGCCTCAATGAGAGAGCCTGCATGCCACAACTACAGAACCCATGTGCCCTGGAGCCCACGCACCACAACTAGAGAGAGAAAACCCACACACCACAACTAGAGAGAAGCCCATGAGCTGCAACTAGAGAGAAGCCCGAGCACCACAACAAAGAGTCCACATGCCATAACGAAAGACCCCACATGCCTCAACAAAGATCCTGTGTGCCGCAACTAAGACCCAATGCAGCCAAAAAATGAGGAAAATAAATAAATAAAATAAATATTTAAAAAATGAGTACAGTTTAAGAGACCTCTGGGACAATATCAAGCATACTAACATTTGCATTACAAGGGTCCCAGAAGGAGAAAAGAGAAAGGGGCAGAAAACTTATTTGAAGCAATAATAGCTGAAAAAAATTCCCTAACTTGGGGACAGAAACAGACATTCAGATTCAGGAAGCAGAGAGAGTCCCAAATGAGGTCAACCCAAGAAGTTCATACCAAGACATATTATAATTAAAATGGCAAAAATTAAAGATAAAGAGAGAATGTTAAAAGAAGCAAGGGAAAAGCAAATAGTTACATACAATGGAACTCCCATAAAACTGTCAGCTGACTTTTCAGCAGAAACTTTGCAGGCCAGGAGGAGTGGCATAATACATTCAAAGTGATGAAAGAAAAAAAAAACCTACAACCAAGAATACTCTACCCAGCAAGGCTATCATTCAGATTTGAAGGAGAGATAAAGAGTTTTACAGACAAATGAAAGCTAAAAGAGTTCAGCGCCACAAATCTGGCTTTACAAGAAATGTTAAAGGGACTTCTCTAAATGGAAAAGAAAAGACCACAACTAGAAAAATGAAAATTATAAGAGGAAAAAAAATCTCATTGGTAAAAGAAAATGTATAGTAAAGGTAGTAGATCAAACACTTATAAAGCTAGTAGGAAACTTAAAAGACAAAAGTAGTAAAATCATTTATATCCACAATAAGTAGTTAAGGGATACACAAAATTAAAAGATGTAAAATATGATGTCAAAAACATTAAGGTGGGGGGCTTCCCTGGTGGCGCAGTGGTTGAGAGTCCACCTGCCGATGCAGGGGACGCGGGTTCGTGCCCCAGTCCGGGAGGATCCCGCGTGCCGCGGAGCGGCTGGGCCCGTGAGCCATGGCCGCTGAACCTGTGCGTCTGGAGCCTGTGCTCCGCAGCAGGAGGGGCCACAATGGTGAGAGGCCCGCGTACCGCAAAAACAAAAACATTAAGGTGGGGGGAACAGTAAAAATGCAGGGTTGTTAGAATGTGTTTGACCTATAATAGATACACAAACCTCCCAAAAAAGAGGAATCTAAGCAGAACACTAAAGACAGTCATCAAATTACAAGGGAAGAGAGCAAAAGAAGAAGAAAAGAACAAAAAGAAACTACAAAAATAACCCAAATTACAATTAATAAAATGGCAATAAGTACATGCCTATCAATAATTACTTTATGTAAATGGACTAAATGCTCCAATCAAAAGATATAGAATGGGTGAATAGATTAAAAAAAAAAAACAAGACCCATATATATGATGCCTACAAGAGACTTACTTCAGGTCTAAGGACACACACAGACTGAATGTTAGAGGATGGAAAAAGGTATTCCATGCAAATGGAAATGAAAACAGAGCTGGAGTAACAATACTTATAACAGACAAGATAGACTTTAAAACAAAGATTGTAACAGGAGACAGAGAAGGACATTACATAACGATAAAAAGATCAATCCAACAAGAAGATATAACAATTGTAAATATATATGCACCCAGCATAGGAGCACCTACATACATAAATATCAACAAATGTACAGAAAGAAATTGACAGTAACACAATAATAGTATGGGACTCTAACACTCCACTTACATCAAAGGACAGATCATCCAGACAGAAAATCAATAGAAAACACTGGCCTTCATATATACAATGGAATATTACTCAGCCATAAAAAGAAACGAAATTGAGTTATTTGCAGTGAGGTGGATGGACCTAGAGTCTGTCATACAGAGTGAAGTAAGTCAGAAAGAGAAAAACAAATACCGTATGCTAACACATATATATGGAATCTAAGGAAAAAAAATGGTCATGAAGAACCTAGGGGCAAGATGGGAATAAAGACACAGACCTACTAGAGAATGGACTGGAGGATATGGGGAGGGGGAAGGGTAAGCTGTGACAAAGTGAGAGAGTGGCATGGACATATATACACTACCAAACGTAAAATAGATAGCTAGTGGGAAGCAGCTGCATAGCACAGGGAGATCAGCTCAGTGCTTTGTGACCACCTAGAGGGGTGGGATAGGGAGGGTGGGAGGAAGGGAGACAAAAGAGGGAAGAGATATGGGAACATATGTATATGTATAACTGATTCACTTTGTTATAAAGCAGAAACTAACACACCACTATAAAGCAATCATACTCCAATAAAGATGTTAAAACAAAAAAAAGAAAACACTGGCCTTAACACATTAGAGCAGATGAAATTTACATATATGTAAAGTATATATATATATATATATATGTGTGTGTGTGTGTGTGTGACTGTGTATATATATATATATATATATATATAAAACATTCCATCCAAAAGCAGCAGAATACACATTCTTTTCAAGTGCACATGGAATACTGTCTAGGATAGATCACATGCTAGGCCAATAAAACAAGTCTCAATACATTTACAAAGACTAGAATCATATCAAGCAACTTTTCTGACCACAATGCTGAGACTAGAAGTCAACTACAAGAAAAAACTGCAAAAAACCCACAAACATGTGGAGGCTAAACAATATGCCACTAAACAACCAATTGGTCATTGGAATAATCAAAGAGAAAATCAAAATATATCTGAACACAAGCATAAGATGGAGGGGCTTCCCTGGTGGCGCAGTGGTTGAGAGTCCACCTGCCGATTCAGGGGACACGGGTTCGTGCCCTGGTCCAGGAGGATCCCACATGCCGCGGAGCGGCTGGGTCCATGTGCCATGGCTGCTGAGCCTGTGCATCCAGAGCCTGTGCATCTGGAGCCTGTGCTCCGCAACAGGAGAGGCCAAAACAGTGAGAGGCCCACGTACCGCAAAAAAGAAAAAACATAAGATGGAAACACAATGATCCAAAATCTATGGGATACAGCAAAAGCAGTGCTAAGAGGGAAGTTTATAACAATACAAGCCCAGTTCAGGAAACAAGAAAAATCTCAAATAAACAACCTAACTTTTTTACACCTAAAGGAGCTAGAAAAAGAAAAACAAAAAAAAAATCCCAATGTTAGTAGAAGGAAAGTAACCATAAAGATCAGAGCAGAAATGAATGAAATAGAAACAAAAAGAAAGAAAGAAAGGGAAAGAAAGAGAGAGAAAGAAAAGATCAATGAAACTTAGAGCTGGTTGTTTGAAAAGATAAACAAAATTGATAAACTTTTATCCAGACTCATGAAGAAAAAAAGAAAGAAGGCCCAAAGAAATAAAATCAGCAATGAAAAAGAAATTAAAACTGACACCACAGAAATACAAAGGATCATAAGCAATTACTACTAACAATATACAGCAGTAAGATGGACAACATAGAAGTGGATAAATTCCTAGAAACGTACGATCTCCCAAGACTGAATGACAAAGAAATACAAAGTATGAACAGATCAATTACCAGTAAAAAACTGCATCAGTAATAAAAAATTCCCAACGAACAAAAGTCCAGGACCAGACTTCAGAGGTCAAGTCTATCAAACATCTGAAGAAGAATTAATACCTATCTTTCTTTCTTTTATTTATTTATTTGTTTTATTTATACATATATATTTTAACATCTTTATTGGAGTATAATTGCTTTACAATGTTGTGTTAGTTTCTGCTTTATAACAAAGTGAATCAGCTATACATATACATACATCACCATATCTCCTCCCTCTTGCATCTCCCTCCCACCCTCCCTATCCCACCCCTCTAGGTGGTCACAAAGCACCGAGCTGATCTCCCTGTGCTATGCGGCTGCTTCCCACTAGCTATCTATTTTACATTTGGTAGTGTATATATGTCCATTCCACTCTCTCACTTCATCCCAGCTTACCCTTCCCCCTCCCCATGTCCTCAAGTCCATTCTCTATGCCTGCGTCTTTATTCCTGTCCTGCCCTAAGTTCTGAAGAACATTTTTTTTTTAGATTCCATATACATGTGTTAGCATACAAATACCTATCTTTCTTAAGCTATTGCAAAAGTGGCAGAGAAAGGAATGCTTCTGAACTCATTCTATGAGGCCAACATTTCCCTGATGCCAAAACCAGATAAAACACCACAAGGAAAGAAAATTACAGGCCAATATCCCTGATGAACATAGATGCAATAATCCTCAATAAAATATTAGCAAACCAGGGCTTCCCTGGTGGCACAGTCGTTAAGAATCCACCTGCCAATGCAGGGGCCATGGGTTCGAGTCCTGATCCAGGAAGATCCCACATGCTGCGGAGCAACTAAGCCCATGTGCCACAACTACTAAGCCTGTGTTCTAGGGCCCATGTGCCACAACTACTGAGCCCACGTGCCACAGCTACTAAAGCCCATGTGCCTAGAGCCTGTGCTCCGCAACAAGAGAAGCCACTGCAATGAGAAGCCCGCACACTGCAATGAACAGTAGCTCCTGCTCACAACTAGAGAAAGCCCACACGCAGCAACGAAGACCCAACGCAGCCAAAATAAATAAATAAAATAAATTTATAAAAATACATATATATTAGTAAGACAAAGTCAACAATTCATTTAAAGGATCATACACCATGATCAAATGGGATTTATCCCAGGGATGCAAGGATTTTCCAATATCCACAAATCAATCAGTGTGATACACCACATCAACAAATTGAAGAATAAAAACCATATGATCATCTCAATAGATGCAGAAAAAGCTTTTGACAAAATTCAATACTCATTTATGATAAAAACTCTCCAGAAAGTGGAGAGGGAACCTACCTCAACATAATAAAGGCCATATACGACAAACCGACAGCTAACATCATACTCAATGGTGAAAAGCTGAAAGCATTTCTCCTAAGATCAGGAACAAGACAAGGATGTCCACTCTCGCCACTTTTATTCAACATAGTTTTGGAAGTCCTAGCTATGGCAACCAGAGAAGAAAAAGAAATAAAAGGAATTCAAATTGGAAAAGAAGAAGTTAAACTGACTGTTTGCAGATGACATGATACTACACATAGGAAATCCTGAAGACACTACCAGAAAACTACTAGAGCTCATCAATGAATTTGGTAAAGTTGCAGGTTACAAAATTAATATGCAGAAATCTGTTGCATTTCTATACACTAACAATGAAAGATCAGAAAGAGAAATTCAAGAAAGAATCCCATTTACCATAGCATTAAAAATAATAAAATACCAAGGAATAAACCTACCTAAGGACACAAAAGACCTATACTCTGAAAAGTATAAGATGCTGATGAAAGAAATTGAAGACAACACAAACAGATGGAAAGATATACCACGATCTTGGATTGGAAGAATCAGTATTGTGAAAATGACTATAGTACCCCATGGCAATCTACAGATTCAATGCAAACCCTATCAAATTACCAATGGCATTTTTCACAGAATTAGAACAAAAACATCTTAAAATTTGTATGGAGACACAAAAGACCCTGAATAGCCAAAGCAATCTTGAGAACGAAAAACAAAGCTGGAGGAATCAGGCTCCCTAGCTTCAGACTATACTACAAAGCTATAGTCATCAAAACAGTATGGTGCTGACACAAAAACAGAAATATAGATCAACAGAACAGGATAGAAAGCCCAGAAATAAACCCATGCACCTATGATCAATTAATCTACAACAAAGGAGTCAAGACTATACAATGGTGGAAAGACAGTCTCTTCAATAAATGGTGCTGGGAAAACTGGACAGCTACATGTAAAAAAAAAAAATGAAATTAGAACATTCTTTAACACCATACACAAAAATAAGCTCAAAGTGGATTAAAAAACTAAATGTGAGACTGGATACTATAAAACTCTTAGAGAAAACCATACGCAGAACACTCTCTGACATAAATTGCAGCAATATCTTTTTCGATCTGTCTCCCAGAGTAATGGAAATAAAAGCAAAAATAAACAAATAGGACGTAGTTAAACTTAAAAGTTTTTGCACAGCAAAGGAAACCACAAACAAAATGAAAAGACAACCAAGAGAATGGGAGAAAATATTTGCAAATGATGTGACCAACAAGGGATTAGTCTCCAAAATTTACAAACAGCACATGTGGCTTAATATCATCAAAACAAACAGCCCAATCAAAAAATGGACAGAAGAGCTATATAGACATTTCTTCAAAGAAGACATACAGATGGCCAAGAGACACGTGAAAAGATGTTCAATATCACTAATTATTAGAGAAATGCAAACCAAAACTATAATGAGATATCATCTCACACCAGTCAAAATGGCTATCATCAGGACTTCCCTGGTGGTACAGTGGTTAAGAATCTGCCTGTCAATGCAGGGGATACAGGTATGAGCCCTGGTAAGGGAAGATCCCACATGCCATGGAGAAACTAGGCCCATGCACCACAACTACTGAGCCTGCGTGCTGCAACTACTGAAGCCCACGCACCTAGAGCCCGTGCTCTGCAACAAGAGAAGCCACCACAATGAGAAGCCTGCACACTGCAACGAAGAGTAGCCCCCACTTGCCGCAACTAGAGAAAAGCCCGCATGCAGCAACAAAGACCCAACGCAGACAAAAATACATACATAAATAAATACATATATAAATTTTTTTAAAAGGCTATCATCAAAAAATACATAAACCATAAATGCTGGGAGGGTGTGGAGAGAAGGGAGCCCTCCTACACTGTTGGTGGGAATGTAAATTGGTACAGCCACTATGGAGAACAGTATGGAGGTTCCTTAAAAAACTAAAAACAGAGCTACAATATGATCCTGAAATCCCACTCCTAGGCATATATCTGGAGAAAAACATGGTACAAAAGGATATATGCACCCCAATGTTCACTGCAGCACTGTTTACAATAGCCAAGAAACAGAAGCAACCTAAATGTCCATTGACAGAGGAACGGATAAAGAAGATATGGTACATATATACAATGGAATGTTACTTAGCCATTAAAAGAATGAAATAATGCCATTTGCAGCAACATGATGGACCTAGAGACTGTCATACTGAGTGAAGTAAGTCAGACAGAGAAAGACAAATACCACATGATATCACTTATATGCAGAATCTAAAAAGAAATGATACAAAACAGAAACAGACTCACAAACTTAGAGAAGGAACTTATGATTACTGGGGGGAAGAGTGGGGGGAAGGGAGAGTTAGGGAGTTTGGGATTGACATGTACACACTGCTTTATTTAAAATGGATAGCCAACAAGTACCTACTGTATTACACAGGCAACTCTGCTCAATATTATGTAACAACTTAAATGGGAAAAGAATTTGAAAAAGAATAGATACATGTATAACTGAAACACTTTGCTGTACACCTGAAACTACCACAACACTGTTAATCAACTATACCCCAATATAAAATAAAAAGTTTAAAAGGGCTTCCCTGGTGGTGCAGTGGTTGAGAGTCTGCCTGCCGATGCAGGGGACACGGGTTCGTGCCCCGATCCGGGAGGATCCCACATGCCGCAGAGCGGCTGGGCCCGTGAGCCATGGTCGCTGATCCTGCGTGTCCGGAGCCTGTGTTCCGCAACGGGAGAGGCCCGCGTACCGCAAAAAAAAAAAAAAAAGTTTAAAAAAAATTTTTAAAAGAAAAGATGTATTGTGCTCATGGACTGGAAGGATTAATATTGTTAAAGTGACGATGCTCCTTAAGACAATCTACAAATTCAATGCAATCCCTATCAAAATATCAATGGCATTTTCATAGAACTATAATAAATAATTCTAAAATTTGTATGGAAACACAAAAGATCCTGAGTGGCCAAAACAATCTTGAGAAAGAATAACAGAGCTGGAGGTATTATGCTCCCTGATTTTAAACTATACTACAAAGAGCTACTACAGTAATCAAAACAGTATGGTAATGGCACAAAAACATAGATCAGTGGAACAGAATAGAGAGCCCAGATGAACCCACACTTACAAGGGCAATTAATCTATGACAAAGGAATCAAGAATATACAATGGGGAAAAGAGAGCTTCTTCAATAAATGCTGTTGGGAAACTGGACAGCTACATGCAAAATAATCACAATCAAACTGGAGGATGTGGAGACAAGGGAACCCTTGCGCACTGCTGGCGGGAATGTAAATTAGTGCAGCCACTGTGGAAAACAGTATGGAGGTTCCTCAAAAAATTAAAAGTAGAACTAACATACAATCCAGCAATTACACTTCTGGGTATTTTTCCAAAGAAAATAAAAACAATAATTCAAAAAGACACATGTGCACCCCTATGTTCATTGCAACATTATTTACAACTGCCAAGATATGGAGCAACCTAAGTGTCTATCAATGGATAACTGGATAAAGAAGATGTGGGGTCTGTGTGTATGGAATATTTTATCAGCCATAAAAAAGACTGAAATCTTGCCATCTACAACAATATGGATGGGCCTAGAGATATTATGCCAAGTGAAATAAGTCAGACAGAGAAAGGCAAATATTGTACGGTTTCATTTACATGTGGAATCTAGAAAACAAAACAGATGAACAAATATAATACAACAGAAACAGAATCATAGATACAGAAATAAAAAGGTGCTTGCCAGAGGGGAGAGGGTGGGGGATGAGTGAAGATGAAGTTAGAAATCAAGCACAAAGAAAACTGGAAAGTACACAAAATTGTGGAAATTAATACACTTTAAAAAACAGGAGTCAAAAAATAAATCACAAGGGATATTAGAAATACCTAAAGATAAATGAAAATAAAACACAGCATACCAAAACTTATGAGACACAGCAAAAGTGTTACTAAGGGGAATTATTTTTTTTTTTTGGTCATGCCACACAGCTTGTGGGATCTTAGTTCCCCGACCAGGGATTGAACCAGGCCCTCAGCAGTGAAAGCGCTGAGTCCTAACCACTGGACCACAAGGGAATTCCCTAAGGGGAAATTTTTTAGCTATAAACACTTACACTAAAAACCAAGAAAGATCTCAAATCAACAACCTAACTTTATAATTTAAGTAACTAGAAAAAAAAAACAAACTAAACGCAAAAGTAGCAGAAGAAAGGAAATAATAAAGATATGAGTAGATATGGATGAAATGGAGAATAGAAAAGTAATACAGAAAATCAATGTTTTGATAAGTTAGTTCTTTGAAAATATCAAGAAATTTGCAAAACTTTGGCTAGATAGACTAAAAAAGAGAGAAGACTCAAGTTAGTAAAATCAGAAGTTAAAGTGGGGAGATTACTACCAATTCTATAGAAATAAGAGACCACAATGAACTATTATATGCCAGCAGATTGGACAACCTAGAATAAATGGATAAATTTCTAGAAACATACAAGCTACCAAGACTGAATCAGGAAGAAATTGGAGCAGATCAATTACTAGCAAGGAGATTGAATCAGTGAGCAAAAATCTCCCAATGAAGAAAGGCCCAGGACCAGATGGCTCCACTGGTGAATTCTATCAAACATTTAAAGAAAAATTAACATCAATTCTTCTCAAACTCTTCTAAAAAATCAAAGAAGTGGGAATATTCCCAAACTCATTGTCAAACAAGACAATGGTGCCCACCCTCAGCACTCCTACTCAACACAGTATCGAAAGTCCCATCCAGAGCAATTAGGCAAGAAAAATAAGTAAAAGGCATCAGAATCAAAAAGGGGGACTTCCCTGGTGGCCCAGTGGCTAAAACTCCACACTCTCAATGCCGAGGGCCTGGGTTCGATCCCTGGTCAGGGAACTAGATCCCACATGCCGCAACTAAGAGTTTGTATGCCACAACTAAAAGATCCCACATGCCGCAACTAAAAGATCCTGCATGTGCAACTAAAGATCCTGTGTGTGGCAATAAAGATCCCGCATGCTGCAACTAAGGCCCAGCACAGCAGAATGGGAAGGGGAGGGGAGGGGAGGGGAGGGGAGGGGAGGGAAGGAGGGAAGGAAGGAAGGAAGGAAGGAAGGAAGGAAGGAAGGAAGGAAGGAAGGAAGGAGTTGGAAACTATAAAAAAAAAAAGTCTCTGCTCCCGCTCTGCCCACCTGATGGACGATGCGGCCTCTGGGTGCCTGGCGTGGCCTGGAGTGGCTGCTGGGTCTCTAATTCCTCTCCTACATCCCCTTCACCCTGCTCGTGGACCTGCAGGCGGTGCTGCCGCCTGATCTCTGAGATCCCCGTGGAACTGAGAAACCTGCAGCAGTGGTAGACTGAGGAGTTCAAAGACCCCCTGCTACAGAACCCGCCGGTGTGGTTTAAGTCCTTCCTGTTTTGGGAGCTTGTGTTTCAGCTGCTCTTCTTTCCCACTGCAACATATGCCTTCTTCAAAGACGGCTGCAGGTGGATCCACACCCCTGCAATCATCTACTCGGTTCACACCATGACAACTCTGATTCTAATCCTCTCCACATTTCTACTCGAGGATCTCTCCAAAGCCAGTTGTTTCAGAGGACAAGGAACTAAGACTTTCCACGAGCGACTATTCCTTATATCTGTCTACACCCCCTACTTTCTCATCCCTCTCATACTTCTGCTTTTCATGTTGTGGAACCCCTACCACAAGTCTGAGGAGAAAAGAAAGAAAAAATGAGGAAGAATAACCCCGGGTCCAGTGGAGAGGTGACCACGGGGCAGTTTCCTGTTGGACCCATTACCAGGAAAATGCTCAGAACCCATATTTTCAGTAGTATTTGAAACACACCAGCAGCAACACACACGACCAAGACACTGGCAGGAGGCCCATCAAACCCTCACCTTCCAAGGGCACTGGCACAAACAGACCAATCACCTGAGGATGAGCAGAGGGGTGTGGGCTAGGTTATAGGGAAATGGTGCCAAAGGCCTTACTGTGTGCCCAAGTGCCACTGCAGGATTACTAAAGGCAGGACCAGACCAGAAACTAGATAAACTTCCAAGCAACACGGCCTACTTGGCATGTTCATGAGTCATGTGACCCACAGTATACATGTGACTAACCCTTTGACTCATGATTCTCTACAGCATATCACTGGGATGTCTCAGGCCATTTTAAGTTTGAAGTTATGCCTCTGTAATATTCATTAAAAGTTGTTTTCTTGTCCCCACCCCTAGGTGGGGGTGAGCTATTCTGTAAGAGGTTCAAACTTAGTTTTCCTTAAGGTTCAACCTTGGCATGACTTTCAGTCAGAAATGGGTCCAATTGGAAGGGGTATTGTTTCTGTCTTAAACAGGTCATCCAGGAGAAGAGATTTTTTAAAGCCTCCTTGTTTATCCTCTGTCCAACCCTTAGTCTTCTATTACCTTTTACACACCACCTAACATAAGTTCCTTTACTCTGAGATCTGGTGTCTCAAACCTGAGCTGGAGGTGTGCCTCCTACTGGATAACTTCATCCTACCTAATAGTTTAATAATTCCTTCCTGTCTTGTTCAGTCAAAGGTAGCGGGTGAGGGGAGCTGGGCATAACAGGTCCAGTGTGTGCATATAGGATCTCTTCACGTTAGTATTTGATATTCTGCTAGCTTTCTCTAAATTCATACTCAAGGCCAACTCAAAAACAAAAAAAAAGACTTGTGAACACACGGAAAATGGTAGACGCTGGTCCTGGTTATTAGTTTCCCATTTTTGCCTGTTTTGCTTACAAGCCCTAATGGTCTGATTGTTGGGAGTATCGTCTGACTCCTGTGTCTGTTCAAAATAAAGTAGGTGCTGACCAAAAAAAAAAGGGGGGTGGGGGGGCTTCCCTGGTTGCACAGTGGTTAAGGAGCTGCCTGCCAATGCAGGGGACATGGGTTCAAGCCCTGCTCCGGGAAGATCCCACATGCCGCAGAGCAACTAAGCCTGTGTGCCACAACTACTGAGCCTGCACTCTAGAGCCCGTGAGCTGCGCAACAAGAGAAACCACCGCAATGAGAAGCCTGTGCATCACAATGAAGAGTAACCCCCGCTCACCACAACTAGAGAAAGCCCATGTACAGCAGCGAAGACCCAACACA
Organism: Leucopleurus acutus; assembly: GCF_964270905.1. Taxonomy (NCBI): domain Eukaryota; kingdom Metazoa; phylum Chordata; class Mammalia; order Artiodactyla; family Delphinidae; genus Leucopleurus; species Leucopleurus acutus. Next base: position 66,675,138 of record NC_139153.1, on the reverse strand, counting down.
GCCAAAAATAAATTAAATATAATAAAAAATTTTTAAAAAGCTTTAAAAAATATGCCCAATTTATTTAAAAAAGAAAAGGAAGAAATAAAATTGTCTCTATTTGTAGACGACATGATTTTATATACAGAAAACACTGAAGACTCCACCAGAAAACTGTTAGAACTAAGAAATAATGTCAAAAAGTTGCACGACACAAGATTAACATTAAGAAATCAGTGGTGGGGACTTCGCTGGTGGTACAGGGGTTAAGAATCCACCTGCCAGTGCAGGGGACAGGGGTTCGAGCTGGTCTGGGAAGATCCCACATGCCTCAAAGCAGCTAAGCCTATGTGCTACAACTACTGAGACTGTGCTCTAGAGCCTGCGAGCCACAACTACTGAACCCACGTGCCACAACTACTGAAGCCCGCAGTCCTAGAGCCTATGTTCCACAATAAGAGAAGCCACCACAGTGCGAAGCCTGCACACCACAGCGAAGGGTAGCCCCTGCTCACTGCAACTAGAGAAAGCCCACTCACAGCAACAAAGACCCAACATAGCCAAGAATAAATAAATAAAAATCAGTGGTGTTTCAGTACCCTAACAACGAATTATCTGAAAAAGAAATCAAGAAAATAATCCCATTTACAATAGCATCAAAAACAATAAATACTTGGGAATAAATTTAAGCAAGGAAATGAAAAACCTCTATGCTGAAAACTATAAGACATTGATAAAAGAAACTAAAGAAGACACAAATAAATGGAAAGGCATGCCATGCCTCTGGATTGGAAGAATTAATACTGTTAAAACATCCATACTACCCAAGCCAACTATTCAGTGCAATCTCTATCAATATTCCAATGGCATTTTTTAACAGAAGTAGAAATAATAATTCTAAATTTTATATGGAACCACAAAAGACCCCAAAGAGCCAAAACCATCCTGACCAAGAAGAACAAAGCAGGAGGCATCATTCCTGATTTCAAGCTATATTATAAAGCTATAGTCATCAAAACAGTTTGGTGCTGGCATAAAAACAGCCACATATACCAATGGAATAGAATTGAGAGCCTATTTATTAGAAAATAAACCCATTCATACACAGTCAACTAGTATTTATTAAGGGAGCCAAAAATACTCAGTGAAGACAGTCTCTTCAATACAACGATGATGGGAAAATTGAACATTCACACGTAAAAGAATAAAAGTAGACCCCTATCTCATACCACTCACAAAAATTAACTCAAAATGGATTAGAGACTTAAAATTTTAAGACCAAATGACAAATGCTGGAAAGGGTGTGGAGAAAAGGGAACCCTCCTACACTGTTGGTGGGAATGTAAGTTGGTGCAGCCATTATGGAGAACAGGATGGAGGTTCCTCAAAAAAAAATAAAAATAGAGTTGCCATATGATCCAGAAATCCCACTCCTGGGCATATATAGGTACAAAACTATAATTCAAAAAGATACATACACCCCTATGTTCACAGCAGCACTATTCACGATAGCCAAGACATGGAAATAACCTAAATGTCCATTGACAGAGGGATGGATAAAGAAGATGAGGTACCTATGAACAATGGAATACTACTCAGCCATAAAAGAAGAATGAAATAATGCCATTTGCAGCAACATGAATGTAACTAGAGATTATCATACTAAGTGAAGTAAGTCAGAAAGAGAAAGACAAATACCATATAATATCACTCATATGCGGAATCTAAAATATGACACAAATGAATTTACCTAGGAAACAGAAACAGACTCACAGACATAGAGAACAGACCTGTACTTGCCAAGGGGAAAGGGGGTAAGGGAGGGATGGAGTGGGAGTTTGGGGTTAGCAGATGCAAACTATTATACATAGAATGGATAAACAACAAGGTCCTACTGTATAGCACAGGGGACTATATTTAATATCCTGTGATAAATCATAATGGAAAAGAATATTAAAAAGAATGTAGGGACTTCCCCTGTGGTCCAGTGGTAAAGAATTCACCTTCCAATGCAGGGGACACGGGTTCGATCCCTGGTTGGGGAACTAAGATCCCACATGCTGTGGGGCAACTAAGCCCACACATCACAACTAGAGAGAAAACCCACATGCTAAAACTAGAAAGAAGTCCGAGCAGTGCAATGAAGAGCCCACGCACCACAATGAAAAAGATCTCACATCTCTCAACAGAGATCCCGCATGCCTCAACTAAGACTTGATACAGCCAAAAAAATTAATTAAATAAATAAATTAAATATTTTTAAAAATCAATTTTAAAAAATAAAAAGAATGTATATATATGTGTAACTGAATCACTTTGCTGTACAGCAGAAATTAACAGAATATTGTAAATCAACTACACTTCAATTAAAAAAAAGAAAGGGAATTTAAAACTTAAAAAAAAGACTTAAATTGTAAGACTGAAAACCATAAAACTCTTAGAAGAAAATAGGAAAAAACTCCTTGACATAGGTCTTGGCAATGATTGTTTGGATGTGACACCTAAAACAAGTGAAATACATCAAAACAAACAAGTGAAACTACAAACTGAAAAGCTTCTGCACAACAAAAGAAATGATCAACAAAATAAAATGACACTACAGAATCGGAAAAAAATATCTGCAATTCATATATCTGATAAGGGACTAAATCTGAAATATACAAATAACTCACACAACTCAATAGCAAAACCAAAATAAAACAAATACAGTTGACCCTTGAGCAACATGGGCGTTAGGGGCCTCAACTCTCCGAGCCGTCAAAAATCCGAGTTTAACTTTATAGTTGGCCCTCCTTCTCCTCAGTTCCACATTCAAGGATTCAACCAACCACAGATTATGCAGCACTGTATTTACCATTGACAAAAACCCACACATAAGTGGACATTTATAGTTCAAACCTGTGTTGTTCAAGAGTCATTATAATCCAATTAAAAAATGGACAAAGGACATGAATTAACATTTTTCCAAAGAAGATATAAAAATGGCCAACAGGTATAGGAAAAGGTACTCAACATCACTAACCATCAGGGAAATGCAAATCAGAACAACAAGATATCACTTTATACCTGGTAGAATGGCTATCATCAAAAAGACAAAGACAACAAATGCTGGCAAGGATGTGGAGAAAAGGGAACCCTTGTGCACTGCTGGTGGCGTGGTAAATTGGTACAGCTATTATGGAAAAAAATATGGAGGTTGCCCAAAAAATTAAAAATAGAAATAATATATGATTCAGCTATACTATTTCTGGGAATATATCCAAAGGAAATGAAATACTATGTCACAGAGATATCTGCACCCCCATGTTCACTGCAGCATTATTTACAATAGCCAAGACATGTATACAACCTAAGTGTCCATCAACAGATGAATGGATAAAGAAGTAGTGGTATATACACAGTGGAATATTATTCAGCCATAAAAAGGAAGGAAATCTTGGGCTTCCCTGGTGGCGCAGTGGTTGGGAGTCCGCCTGCCGATGCAGGGGACACGGGTTCGTGCCCCGGTCCGGGAAGATCCCACATGCCGTGGAGCGGCTGGGCCCGTGAGCCATGGCCGCTGAGCCTGCGCGTCCGGAGCCTGTGCTCCGCAACGGGAGAGGCCGCAACAGTGAGAGGCCCGCGTACCGCAAAAAAAAAAAAAAAAAAGGAAGCAAATCTTGAGATCTGCAACAACATGGATGGACCTTGAGGGCATTATGCTAAGTGAAATAAGTCAGTCAGAGAAAGACAAATACTGTATAATCTCACTTATATGTGGAATCTTTAAAAACAAAAAAACCCATAGAGAAAAGATCAGATTTGTGGTTACCAGAGGTTGGGTGTGGGGGAATTGGATGAAAGTGGTCAAAAGGTACAAACTCCCAGTTATAAGATAAATCAGTACTGGGGATGTAATGTACAACTTGATGACTACAGTTAACACTGCTTTATAGTATGTGTGGAAATTTTTAAAAGAGTAGATCATCACAAGGAAAAACCATTTTTTCCTTTTCTTTAAATCTGTATGGATGATGGACATTAACCTTATTATGGTAATCATTTCACAAGATGTGACAGTCAGTGCTGTACACTTTAAACTTACATAGTGCTGTATGTCGATTATATTTCAATAAAACTGTATGTCGATTACATTTCAATAAAACTGTCAATTATATTTTCAATAAAAAGTATTTATTTCAATAAAAGAAATAAATAATTTTATTTATTTCTTGAAATAAAATTTCAAGAAAAATTGAGAAAAAGACACTATCCACAGAGTAAAAAGGCAATCCACAGAATGGGAGAATGTATTTGTAAATCATGTATCTGATAAGGAATTAATATCCAGAATATATGGAGAACTCCTAAACTCAACAACAAGAAAATAACTGATTCAAAAATGGGCAAAGGGGGCTTCCCTGGTGGCACAGTGGTTGAGAGTCCGCCTGCCGATGCAGGAGACACGGGTTCGTGCCCCGGTCCGGGAAGATCTCACATGCCGCGGAGCGGCTGGGCCCATGAGCCATGGCCGCTGGGCCTGTGTGTCTGGAGCCTGTGCTCTGCAATGAGAGAGGCCACAACAATGAGAGGCCCGAGTACCGAAAAAAAAAAAAAAAGGACAAAGGACTTGAATAAACATTTCTACATAGATGATACACAAATGGCCAAGAAACACATGAAAATATGCTCAACATCACTAATCAGAATTAAATGTAAATCAAAACTACAATGAGATGTCACCTTACATCCACTGTGATGGCTACTATCAAATAAACAGAAAACAAGCGCCAGAAAGGACATGGAGAAATTGGAAACCTTGTGCACTACTGGTGGGAATGTAAAAGCTACAGCCACTGTGGAAAACCGTGTGGCAGTTCCTCAAAAAATTAAAAGTAGGATTACCATATGATCTAGCAATCCCACTACTGCGTATATACCCAAAAGAACTGAAAGCAGGTTTTTAAGAGATATTTTTACACCCATGTTCACAGCAGCATTACTCACAATAGCTAAAACATGGAAGTAACCCAAGTGTTCATCACTAAATGAATGGATAGGAAAAACGCAGTATATGCATATAAAGGAATTTTTTTTTTTTGGCTGTGCTGCGCGGCTGGCGGGATCTTAGTTCCCCAACCGGGGATTGAATCCGGGCCCCCAGCAGTGCAAGTGCAGAGTCCTAACCACTGGACCACCAGAGAATTCCCCATATAATAGAATATTATTCAGCCTTAAAAAGCAAAGAAATTCTGACACATTCGACTACGTGGTTGAACCTTGAGGACATTATGCTAAATGAACTAAGCCAGTCACAAAAAGACAAATGCTGTTTGATTCCACTTATGTGACATATCTAGAGTAGTCAAAATCATAAGGATACAAATTGTATGGTGGTTACCAGGGGTTGGGACGAGCAGAGAATGGGCAGATGTTGGTTAATTGGCATAAAGTTTCAGACTTGCAAGATGAAAAGATTTATGGGGATGGATGGTAGTGATGGCTGCACAACAATGTGAATGTATTTAAGACCATTAAACTTTACATGTTAAAATGGGTAAGATGGCAAATTTTACAATTATTCAAACACAATAAAAGAAATGTGGGACTTCCCTGGTGGCACAGTGGTTAAGAATCCTCCTGCCAATGCAGGGGACACGGGTTTGATTCCTGGTCCGGGAAGATCCCATGTGCCGTGAAGCAACTAAGCCCATGCGCCATAACTACTGAGCCCGTGCACCACAACTACTGAAGCCCGCATACCCTAGAGCCCGCATGCCGCAACTACTGAACCCACATGCCACAACTACTGAAGCCCATGCACTCTAGGGCCTGCATGCCGCAGCTACTGAGCCCATGTGCTGCTACTATTGAAGCCCGCATGCCTAGAGCCTGTGCTCCTAAACAAGAGAAGCCACTATAATGAGAAGCCCATGCACCACAACGAAGAGTAGCCCCTGCTCGCCGCAACTAGAGAAAGTCCGCACACAGCAACGACGACCCAATACAGCCAAAAAACAAAAAATATTAAAAAAAAGAAATCTGAAGTGGTATGTTTTCCTTAGAAGTACTTCTAGGACCACCCTCCTAGTCAGCAACCAGCAAGCCCCCAAACGTTTATGGCCCATCTGGGTACCACTGTTCTATATGCAGGGGATCCTGAGAGAAGGACAGGGCCCTTGTGCTCAAGCAGCTCACAGACAAGTAGGAAAGGAAGCAAGGAGATGGTTGGACCACTGCAGAGCACCTGTCGCCTGCTATTCAGACCTACAAAACCTGGAGAACAGAGCAGGAAACCTAATTCTGCCTCCTCAGTGTCCTGCTCGTACAGTGTCCCAGACAGGGCCCACCCCACAGCCAACGTCCAGACCCACTACATGCACATGGCCCTTCTGCAACAGCATCTGATGTAGGTTCCTGCCCTGATGCAGACCCTGCCCTGGGCCCAGTCTAGGTAAGTTTCTCCTGGTGGCAGAATCTTAACTTCCTCCTTGGAGCAGTACCTCCCTCTTTAAAGGAGCTCCAGGCAGGAGTCTGGGGAGTCGGGGGGCTGTTTTTCAGTGATTCACCCACTAGACTGCAGCTACAAAATCCCCGGAAGTTCCCTTTAGTTAACAAAGCAACTCGACGGATACACCATGCCTAACCTCGTTTACTACATAGCTACTAGAAAGTATTGAGTTTCAAAGAAACAAGTTTGATGCTTAATTAGAACTACCCCCTGCCCTTATGAATGTAAATTGGTACAGCCACTATGGAGAACAGTATGGAGGTTCCTTAAGAAACTAAAAATAGAGCTACCATATGATCCAGCAATGCCACTCCTGAGCATATATCCAGAGAAAAACATGGTTCAAAAGGATATATGCACTCCAATGCTCATTGCAATGCTGTTTACAATAGTCAAGACATAGAAGCAACCTAAATGTCCATTGACAGAGGAATGGATAAAGAAGATGTGGTACACATATACAATGGAATACTACTCAGCCATTAAAAAGAATGAAATAATGCCATTTGCAGCAACATGGGTGGACCTGGAGATTATCATACTAAGTGAAGTAAGTCAGACAGAGAAAGACAAATATCATATGATACCACTTATATGCAGAATATAAAAAGGTGATATAAATGAACTTATTTACAAAGCAGAAACAGAGTCACAGACTTAGAGAATGAACTTACGGTTACCGGGGGGAAGGGTCGGGGAGAAGGATAGACTGGGAGTTTGGGATTGAGATGTACACACTGCTATATTTAAAATACATAACTAATAAGGACCTACTGTATAGCACAAGGAACTCTGCTCAATATTCTGTAATAACCTAAATGGGAAAAGAATTTGGAAAAGAATAGACACATGTACACGTATAACTGAATCACTTTGCTGTACACCTGAAACTAATACAACACTGTTAATCAACTACATTCCAATATAAAATAAAAATTTTTTAAAAACAACATAAAAGGGGGAACAAAGAACTACCCCTCATAGAGGGGCGTCAGTTCCCAATATTGAGGGGAGACCCACCCCCTTGCTGCTGACCTGGCCTTGCTGCAGACAGCACTGCTCTGTTGGAGGGGGCTGTTGAATCCCTCTCCCCTCTCTCCTCAGCACAGTTTCTGGAAGGGTGTCTAAGCTTCCTCTGAGCCCAGCTGTGGCTTATTAACAGGGGCAGATGGTAATAAGACTTTACAGTGAAGCATGCACTCTTCAGTTGTTATCAAACATGACAGCAAATAAACCAAGTGCCACCTTCAGGCTGTGAATCTGGGCCTCAAGAACCAAGTTTTGTGGGACAACCCAAGTTGGCTGTATGATGGCCGGGACCAGATTTCCTGTGGACAGTGCTATACACCTCTGTGCTGCGATTTCACCATCCCGACTCCAAAATGATGCTCCCCCAGAAGGTCCTCGTCAGGGCTTCGAAATCTGAGGAGCCCCGAGGCCAAGTGGCAAGAGCATGGGATCAGGTCCAGCTCTGTGTTGAAAGGAAGTGATTTTGGTCAAGTCACCTCTTCCCTCTTGAGACTTCAGTTTCCTCACATGTAAAACAGCTAATATTTATTTAACTTTTCACATTTTAATTGTGGTTAAAAAAACCCATAAAATTTATCATCTTAATCATTTTTAAATGTATAGTTCAACAGTGTTAAGCATTTTTCCACTGTTGTGCAACCAATCTCCAGAACTACTTCATTGTGCAAAACTGCAACTCTATACCCACCAACCCAATTCCCCACTCTCCCCTCCTCCCCATCCCCTGGCAACCACCATTCTACTTTCTATTTCTATAAATTTGACTACTGTAGATTCCCTCATATAAGTAGGATCATGCAGTATTTGTCTCTTTGTGATTGGTTTATTTCACTTAGAAAAATGTCCTCAAGGTTCATCCATGTTGTAGCATTATGTCAGAATTTCCTTCCTTTTTAAGGCTGAATAATATTCCTTTGTATGTATACACCATATTTTGTTTATCCATTCAACCACTGATGGACACTTGGATTGCTTCCACCTTTTGGCTACTGTGAGTAATGCTGCTGTGAACACAAGGGTACAAATATCTCTTTGAGATCCTTCTTTCAGTTCCTTTGGACATAGACCCAGAAGTGAGGTTGCTGGATCATAGGATGATTCTAATTTTTGAAGAACCACCATAGTGTTTTCCATGGAGGCTGCACAATTTTACATTCCCACCAACAGTGAACAAGGGTTCCAATTTCTCTACCTCAGGGGTCCCCAACCCTCAGGCCACGGACCGCTGCTGGTCCGTGGCCTGTTAGGAACCAGACCGCAGAGTAGGAGGTGAGTGGCGGGCGAGCTAGTGAAGCTCCATCTGTATTTACAGCCGCTCCCCATCGCTCGTGTTACTACCTGAGCTCCGCCTCCTGTCAGATCAGCAGTGGCATTAGATTCTCATAAGAGCGTGAACCCTACTGTGAACTGCGCATGCGAGGGATCTAGGTTGAGTGCTCCTTATGAGAATCTAATGCCTGATGATCTGAGGTGGAGCTGAGGCAGTGATGCTAGTGCTGGGGAGCGGCTGCAAATACAGACTATCATTAGCAGAGAGGTTTGACTGCACAGGGACCATAATAAATCAGTTGCTTGCAGACTCATATCAAAACCCTATCAGGGAGTGGCAAGGGACAATTAAGCTGCATCTGGTGGCAGGCTTTAAGTCAGAATCCGACACTTATTTTAGTCTGCGTGTGGCCCACCCATTATTTTATTTACCACTTCTGTCCGTGCCTTTTTCCCGCACTGCACACTTGTCTCAGTCACAGTTTTGGTAAGTCCACAAGCTAACCCTAGCCAAAATGAGTAAAAAACAAATGTCGCTGGAGAGCATCTTTGAAAAGGGGGAAAGACCCAATGATGAGACAGCAGAAGACTCTAAGACTGCCAACAAAAAGAAAGCTTCATTTAAAAGAAAATACCAAGAGTCCTACTTAAATTATGGGTTCATTGCAACAGGTGAATCACATTCTCCAAGCCCGCTTTGTATAATATGTGGTGACCAGCTATCCAACGAAGCCATGAAACCTTCAGAACTGCTTTGCCACATGGAGACTAAGCACCCTGCATTAAAAGACAAGCCTTTGGAGTTCTTCAGAAGAAAAAAAACGTGAACACGAAGAACAGAAGCAATTATTGAAGGCCACCACTTCATCAAATGTGTCTGCACTGAGAGCATGATTCTAAGTGGCTAACGGCATTGCTAAAGCTAAGAGGCCCTTTACTATTGGTGAAGAGTTGATCCCACCTGCTGCTAAGGACATTTGTTGTGAACTTTTAGGAGAGGCTGCAGTTCGAAAGGTGGCACGTGTTCCCCTTTCGGCTAGCACCATAACTAGAAGAACTGATGAAATAGCAGAGGATATCGAGGCACAATTGTTAGAGAGGATTAATGGGTCACTGTGGTACATGATTCAGGTTGACGAGTCTACCGATGTTGACAACAAGGCAACAATGCTTGTTTCCGTGTGATATATTTTTCAGGAGGACGTGCATGAGGATATGTTATGTGTACTTTTGTTGCCAACCAACACCACAGCTGCAGATTTATTCAAGTCTTTGAATGATTACATATCAGGAAAACTGAACTGGTCATTTTGTGTCGGTATATGCACGGACGGAGCGGCTGCCATGACTGGATGGCTTTCTGGTTTCACCACTCCAGTCAAAGAGGTCGCTTCTGAATGTGAGTCTATGCACTGTGTCATCCACAGAGAAATGCTGGCTAGCCGAAAAATGTCACCAGAACTTAACAACGTTTTACAGGATGTGATTAAAATCATCAACCACATTAAAGTACATGCCCTTAACTCACATCTGTTCACGCAGCTCTGTGAGGAGATGGGTGCAGAGCACACACGTCTTCTCTTACACACAGAAGTGAGATGGCTTTCTAAAGGGAGGTCACTGGCCAGAGTTTCTGAGTTACGAGAGCCACTCCAGAGATTTCTTTTATTTTTTTTAAAGATCTTATATATTTAGACTGCGCCGGGTCTTAGTTGTGGCATGCGGGCTTCTTAGTTGCGGCATGCATGTGGGATCTAGTTCCCCAACCAGGGATCGAACACAGACCCCCTGCACTGGAAGAGTGGAGTCTTACCCACTGGACCACCAGGGAAGTCCCACCCAGAGATTTCTTTTAGAAAAATAGTCACCACTGGCAGCACATTTCAGTGACACAGAATGGGTCGCAAAACTTGCTTACTTGTGTGACATATTCAACCTGCTCAGTGAATTCAATCTGTCACTTCAGGGGAGAACGACAACTGTGTTCAAGTCGGCAGATAAAGTGGCTGCATTCAAAGCCAAACTGGAATTATGGGGGCGACGAGTGAACATTGGGATTTTTGACATGTTTCAAACATTAGCAGAGATTTTGAAAGAGACTGAGCCAGGGCCTTCTTTCTCCCAGCTGGTGCACGATCACCTATCTCAGCTTTCAAAAGAGCTTGAGCATTACTTCTCAACCACAAAAGACTCCCGAACTGGGGAGGAATGGATCCGTGACCCATTTGTGAATAAGCCAGGTGAATCGACTTTGTCCATGCTCAACTGCTTGAGATCTCAAATGACAGTGGCCTTAAAGGTATGTTTGAGACAACTTCAAATCTCCATATGTTCTGGATTAAAGTCAAGCCAGAATATCCTGAGATTGCCACAGAAGCACTGAAAAGCCTGCTTCCATTTCCAACATCCTGTCTTTGTGAAGCAGGGTTTTCTGCAGTGACAGCGACCAAAACGAGATTACGGAGTAGACTGGACCTAAGCAACACACGTCGGGTGTCACTGTCTCCCATCACCCCCAGATGGGACCATCCAGTGGCAGGAAAACAAGCTCAGGGCTCCTACTGATTCTGCATTATGGTGATTGTATAATTATTTCATTATATATTATAATGTAATAATAATAGAAATAAAGTGCACAGTAAATGCAATGCGCTTGAATCATCCCAAAACCACCCCCCTCCCCCATCCATGGAAAAACTGTCTTCCACAAAACCGGTCCCTGGTGCCAAAAAGGTTGGGGACCGCTGCTTTACATCCTCACCAACACTCGCTATTCTCTGGGTTTTTTGATTAGCAGCCACCCTTATGGTTATGAGGTGATATTTCGTTGTGGTTTTGACTTGCATTTCCCTAATGTTTAGTGATGTTGAGCATCTTTTCATATGCTCGTTGGCCTTTTGTATATCATCACCAGAGAAATGTCTATTCAAGTCCTTTCCGTATTTTTTATTCTGGTTATTTGGGGTTTTTTTGCTGTTGAGTAATAATAGCTTACATTTATTTAGCTCACATTATAGTGTAGAAACTATGCTCAGGACCAAACTAAGACAGGCAGTACCCCGGCAGGCTAACACTCTGGTGTCATTTCAAACTCATAGTCTTTTCTTTTGAAGTATAGTTGATTTACAACATTGTGTTAGTTTCAAGTATACAGCAAAGTGATTCAAGTTATATTTTCTTTTTATTTTCCATTACAGGTTAGTACAAGATATTGAATATTATTCCTTATGTTATAGAGTAAATCCTTGTTGCTTATCTATTTAATATATAGTGGTTTGTTCATCCCATACTCCTAATTTATCCCTCCCCCTCTTTTCCCCTTTGGTAACCATAAGTTTGTTTTCTATGTCTGTGAGTCTATTTCTGTTTTGTAAATAGATTCCGTTGTATTGTCTTTTAGATTCCACATATAAGTGATATCATATTTGTCTTTCTCTGATTTACTTCACTTAGTATGATATTTTCTAGGTCCATCCATATTGCTGCAAATGGCAATATTTCATGCTTTCTTACGGCTGAGTAATATTCCATTGTGTATATATACCACATCTTCTTTATCCACCCACTTATGGACACTTAGGTTGCTTCCATGTCTTGTCTATAGTAAACAGTGCTGCTATGAACACTGGGGTGCATGTACCTTTTCCAATTAGAGTTCAAATCCATAGTCTTTAAATATTTGCTAAAAATTTACTTGGAGGGAAGAGGAACAAGGAGAAACTGATTTCCTGTTATTAAAACATATATATGGATGCAGCATTATTCACAATAGTCAAGACATGGAAACAACCTAAGTGTCCACTGATGAATGAATAAAGAAGATGTGGTGTATATATACAATGGAATATTATTCAGCCATGAGAGAGAAAGATATCCTGCCATTTATGACATGGATGGACCTTGAGGGCATTATACTAAATGAGATAAATCAGACAGAGGAAAACAAATATTCTATGATACAACTCACAGACGGAATCTAAAAAAGACAAACACATAGAAACAGAGTGGCAATTACCAGGGGCTGTGAGGTGGGGGAAATGGGGAGATGTTGTTAAAGGATACAGATTTGCAACTAGAAGAGAAGTAAGTTCTGGAAATCTAATGCACAGCATAGTGTTTACAGTCAACAACACTGTATTATAAACTTCAAGGTTGCTAAGGGCCTAGATCTTAAATGTCCTCACCACAAAAAATAATTATGTGCCAAGAGAGGTGCTAGCCAGTGCTAGTGGTAATTCTAATGCAATATGTAAATGTTTCAAATCAACATGCTGTACACCTTAAACTTACACAATGTTATAAATCAACTATATCTCAATTTTTTTTTAAAATATGTAGAAACAGATCCACTAATTCACCCCTACTGGCCACAGTCTGAACAAAAAGATTTTGGTTTGGTTCTTTTTGTTTGTTTTATAAAATCGTGCCAACTTTTCTGAAATTCTTGTTCTCCCTTCAGTTTTTGTCTTGATCTTCCAAACCATATAAATTCTTGGGAGGCATATTAAAGGGCTTAGGATTTTGATAATGAAATGAATCACTCCTTCCCAATAAACAGCATCAAGCCAAGCATTACTCAGTCTTGCAGTTGCAGCTGAGTGCCCTGCCAACTCTCAGCTGATGGAGACAGAGACTCCGTACAAGTGCTGGAACACTCTCACAAGATAGGTGGGTGCTAGCAAGCAAAGCTTTCCATCTCCTCTTGTGGGTGCTGGATCAATTTGCATTTCAAGTTATATAAGGAGACGTCTGTAGAGACCTGAGTGGCCTGACAGATACTGCTGATCTACCGAAGTGATTTTTTAATTAGGAAATGTTTGTAAGATACACATAAGTGTAGAAAGTGATGATACCCATGTACTCATCACTAAGCATAAACAGGTGGTGACAGTTTTTTCATTTTTAAGAAATAAAATGTTTCAGGGGAATTCCCTGGCTGTCCAGTAGTTAGGACTCCTTGCTTCCACAGCAAGGGGCACAGGTTCCATCCCTGGTCAGGGAACTAAGATCCCGCAAGCTGAACAGCGAAGGAAGGAAGGGAGGGAAATGTTTCAGATACAACTGAAGTTCCACATCTTTTCCCTGACCGTCCCTCCTCAGAGGTACCTATTATCCTGGACTTAGCGCATGTCATTCCGGTGAATGATTTTGTTTTCACTGTGTACTTATCTACAAACAACCTAGGCTATTGCTTTGGGTGTTTGTAAGTTTCACATAAATGATAGCTATGTGGCCATCTGTCACTATTTTGGCTGCTCAGTGTCTGAGGCCCCTTCCCAGGAGGAGGAAGAGTCCCTTCACCATGAGAGCTAAAAGGCCAGCGGGCTGCCCTCCCAGCTTGGGACAGGCCTGTGACCACACAAGGGTCTGCAATCAGACCGCAGCCCCTGACAGCAATGGCAGTGCTGACCAAAGGGCCTGGGGCTCGGCTGTAGCCACACAATTTGGTCCTGCATCTCAGTCCTTCAGCTCTCCTGCTGATTCTGTGAACTACCATGATCCTCCCAATGAATCCTTTTTCTGCTTAAGTTAGAAGCATTTTCTTTACTTACAGTTTAGAACCTGATTGAAAATGATACTTTTGCAACTCACTCTTTTCATTCAACTTTTTTTTTCAGACTCAAATGAATATAACTGAAAGGCAGCAGAATATGCCACTCCAAAACATGCCACTTTGGCATATTGATATTTTGAATTAAAGGTACTTGAGAAACAGTTGGACAGGCTGACCCTCCTTTGTCTCCCTGAACTGCACTATGGATCTCTGAGGCTTTGTTCATTTTTCTTCATTCTTTCCTCTATACTTATATCAGTTCCTTATACTGATAATCTCAGTTGAACTATCTCCAAATTTTCTGGTTCCTTTGCCTGCTCAAATATTTTGTTGAGCCCCTCTAGTGAATTTTCCATTTCAATTATTGCACTTTTTAACTTCAGAGTTTCTCTTTGGTTCTTTATTATAATTTGTATCTTTGTTGATATTCCCTATTTAGTGAGATATTGCTCTCATATTTTCACTTAGTTCTTTATTTCCAATTTTTTTAAGTTTATGTCTTTTTTTAAACTGAGGCATAATCAACATATAACATTATACTAGTTTCAGGTATACAACATGATTCAATATTTGTATATATTGCAAAACGATCACCACAAGAAGTCTAGTTAACATCTGTCACCATACATAGTTACAATTAGTGCCGGTGGTGTAATGGTATCATGCAAGATTCCCATAGTTACAATTTTTCTTGTGATTAGAACTTCTAAGATCTACTCTTAGCAATTTTCAAATATGCAATACAGCATCAATTATAGTGACAATGCTGTACATCATATCCCCATGACTTGTTTATTTTATAACTGGATGTTTGTATCTTTTGATTCCCTTCATTCATTTCACCTACCCTTCACTTAACTTTTTAGAAATTATTTTCTTTAGTTCTTTAAACATACTTAAAATAGTTGATTTAAAGTATTTTTCTAGGAAATTCCCCTGTGGTCCAGTGGTTAGGACTCCATGCTCTCACTGCCAAAGGCCTGGGTTCAATCCCTGGTCGGGGAGCTAACATCCCACAAGCCATGTGGGGCGGCCAAAAAAATAATAATAATAAGTATTTTTCTAGTTGGTTCCACATCTAGACTTCGTTAGAAATGGTTTTTATTGATTACATTTTTCTGTGCATAGGCCACATTTTTGTGTTCCTTTTCATGTCTCAATTTTTTGTTGAAAAATGAACATTTAAAATAATATAATATGGTAACCCTGCAAATCAGATTCTCTTCCTCCCCAGCAGCTCGTTATAACTGCTATTTTTTGTAGTTTGTCTGTTTAGTGACGTTTCCAAAGTAATTATGTAAAGTCTGTATTCTTTGTTGTATGTGGCCACTGAAGTCTCTTCTTAGTTAGCTTAGTTGTCAGCTAATGATTGCACAGAGATTTCCTTAATCGCCTGGAATCAATAAGACTCCAAGTCTTTGCCAAAGGGCTCTGTGCGCATGTTGGGGTATGCATTCAACAATCAGCCTGGAAGCTGACAGTTCTGCCTTAGCCTTTACTCCCTCCTTGCAAGGAGCCTCAAGGTCAAAGAGAGGTGAGAGCTTAGCATCTTCTCAGGCCTTTTCCTTAGCATGCATATAGCTCTGGGCATACTCACAACACGACACATGCATGTGGCCTTCTAGATTCCCAGAAATATGTCAGCGCTTTTTAAGGCCCCTATGGACATCTCATTTCCCACTTTTCCTTTTAAGATTTCTAGATTGTCTATCATGTGTTCCAAATGCTATCCACTGTTTCAATACAGCCACAAAGGTAAGCAATTGCCTATCATTGTTTTTAACAAACACCTCCACCCCAACCCATACCAGGAAAAGGCCTTACGCATTGAGTGAAAGAAGCCAGGTCAAACACAGTCGGCTTTACAGGTGGTGTCTTTCAGGGCACCACTAGACAGGTCAAATAATGATAATCCTCTGAGAATGAGGCTTTGAAGTTCTAGACCTCTTCTCCTTCAGTGGCTACTACACCGCTGGTTTCCACTGCGAGTGAAGTCTACTAGTTTTCAAAGCTAACACAGACTAGAAGAGAAGGGGATGGCACTAGGGGAAAGTTAAAACCCTAAAAAGCTCAGAGGACTCTGGGAATATGGAAAGTAGGAATCACTAGGAACAGGTCTCCCCACCTACACAACAACTGCACTCACAGAATCTGATGTAACTATTTCGGAACTCTGGAGTCTGCAGAAGGCTAGCAACTTACAGGAGAAGACATTAATGGTGAATTGAGGTTAATTTTGGTCACTTTCAGCTCTTATCACAGCAGCAGATACCCATCCTCCACCCCACCCCAGCCACGTGGCAGGAAGCTATGCAAGTTTTCCTGGAGCAGCTGTACACAGCCTGTGGGAGCTAGGGTGGGCAAAAAGGACTCCTACCTCCAAATATTGGGTATCTGTGCTCTGACTGCCAACTGCTTCTTCTGATCACGGAGATGCAGACAGATATGAGGGCAGTCATTGTTGTTTCACCTCCCCCTGTTGCAGCAGCCCCTCCATCTCTGGCTCAAGAGACTTCCAGTGGGATTTAAAGGGTCAGTGCACTTCCCACCCCCCTTTGCTGTTCACTCCTTGTTCTTTGGAGAGCCAGATATTAAATACTAGGATATTCAAAAACAACTGCATATATGGGGAAAATTAGAAAGCGACCACATATGCCCAGGGAAAAGCTCAGAAAAGACCGAAGAAGACATTAAGTTTACACTTCAGACCAACCCTCAGCACAGAGACCGTCTATAGCAATCAAAAAACTAAATAAATAAATAACAAAATACAGCAAAATATGGGGAAGGGGGAGAATCTGATTTCCAGAGTTAATATCACATTATTAGATTCAAATGGCCTGAGTGCAACAAAAACATCACAAGGCATACAAAGAAACAGGAAAGTATGGCCCATTCAAAGGAAAAAATAATTCAACAGAATCTTTCCCTGAAAAAGACCTCGTGGCAGATATACTACCAAAATTTTAAAACAGCTGTCTTAAAGATGCTCAGAGAACTAAAGGAAGATATGGAGAAAGTCAGGAATACGACGTGTGAACAAAATGGAACTATCAACAGAGATTTTAAAAACCTAAAGAGAAACTGAAAAAGACTCGAGCTGAAAAGTATAATAACTGAAATGAAAAATTCACTAGACAGATTGAAAGGCAGATTTGAGCAGGCAGAAGAAAGAATCAGAGAACCTTAACATAGGACAACGGAAATTATTGAGACTGAACAACAGAAAGAAAAAAAGATTCAAGAAAAGTGAACAGAGCCTAAGGGACCTGTGGGACCAAGTGGACCAATATACACATCATGAGAGTCCAGAAGAAGGAGAGAGAGAAAGGGGCAGAGAAAATATTTGCACAGTGGCTAAAAACTTCCCAAATTTGATGTAAGACATGAATATGAACATCCAAAAAGCTCAATGAACTCCAAGCTAGATTGACTGACTCAGAGACCCATCTCAAGACAGATTATAATTACACTTTCAAAAGCCTAAGACAGACAGCAAATCTTGAAAGCAGCAAGAAAGAAGTGAACCACCGCATACAAGGGATTCTCAGTAGGATGATGAGCAGATTTTTCATCAGAATGTTGGAGATCAGAAGACAGTAGGTTGGTATATTTAGTGCTAAATGGAAAAAACTCAACCACGAATCCTATATCTAGCCACACTGTCCTTCAAAAGTGAGGGAGAAATCAAGACATTCCCAGGTGAACAAAAGTTGATAGACTGTGACCACTAGACCTGCCCTGCAAGAAATGGTCAAGGATTCCTCCCAGGTAAAATAAAAAGATACTAGAGAGTACCCTGAAGCAATATAGAAGTATAAAGATCTCAATAAAGGTAAATACATGGACAATTGTAAAAGCTAGTATTAATATAACAATTATTTTTAACTGTACTTGGTTTTCTACATTCCACAAGACAATAATACATTAAAAAAATTAGTGTAAAAGTATTATTGTAACTTTGGCTTGTCACTCCAAATCCTGTTTTCTACATAATTCAAGAGATTAATGTAGTTAAAAGAATGATTAGTTTATATTTTTGGTCCCTACAATATAAAAAGATATAATTCTGTGATATCAACTACCAAGGGTGCTGGGGAAAGAGCTATAAAGGAACAGAGTTTTTGTTATTGAAGTTAAGCTACTATAAATTTATACTAGAATATTGTAACTTTAGGATATTAAATGTAATCCCCATGGTAACCATAAAGAGTATCTATAGAATACACATAAAAGGAAACAAGAAGGAATTTAAACATTTCACTAAAAAAAAAAAAAAAAATCAACCTAACACAACAGACAGGAATGAAAGAAATGAGGGACAAAACACTCTAGGGCATCAACACAGTGACAGAAGTCCTTTGTATCAGTAATACTTTAAATGCAAATGGATTAAACCCTCCAATGAAAAGAGAGATTGGCAGAATAGATGAAAACACAGATCCAACTGTATGCTATCTACAAGAGACTCACTTGAGATCCAAAGACATAAAAGGTTAAAAGAGAAAGGATGGAAAAATATATTCCGTGTAAATACTAACCAAAAGACAGCAGGGGGACTTCCCTTGTGGCACAGTGGTTAAGAATGTGCCTGCCAATGCAGGGGACACGGGTTCGAGCCCTAGTCCAGGAAGATCCTACATGCCGCGGAGCAACTAAGCCTGTGTGCCACACTACTGAGCCTGAGCTCTAGAGCCCGTGAGCCACAACTACTGAGCCCGTGTGCCACAACTACTGAAGCCCACGGGCCTAGAGCCCATGCTTCACAAGAGAAGCCACCACAGTGAGAAGCCCGTGCACCACAACGTAGAGTAACCCCCTCTTGCTGCAACTAGAGAAAGCCCACGCGCAGCAACGAAGACCCAATGCAGCCAAAAATAAATAAATAAATAAGTAAATAAATTTATTTTTTAAAAAAAGACAGCAGGAATGGCTATATTAATATCAGACAAAATAGACCTTAAATCAAAAAAGTTTACAAGGGACAAAGAAGGACTGTATATATTAATGAAAGGCTCAAAACATCAAGAAGATAAAACAATATAAACATTTACACACCTAATGACAGACTATCAAAACATATGAAGCAAGACCTGACGGAATTGAAGAGAGAGTTAGACAGGTCTAAAATTGTAGTTGGAGACTTCATGACTCAACTCATAAGAATGGAGAGAAGAACCAGACAGAAGATAATTAAAGAAAGAGAGGATTCAAGCAATGTAATAAACCAACTAGATCTGAGAGACATATGCCGAACACTCTACCCAATAAGAGCAGCATACACATTCTTCTCAAGTACACATGGGACATTTTCCAAGATAGACCATATGTTATGCCACAAATATGTCTCAACAGATTCTAAAAGATAGACATCATCCAAAGTATTTTCTCTGACCATAATGGGATGAAGTTAGAAATCAATAATATAGAGAAAACTGGAAATTTCACAAAACTGTGGAAATTAAACAACATACTTTTAACTGACCCATGGACCAAAGAAAAAAATCACAAGGGAAATCAGAAAATACTTAGAGATGAATGAAAATGAAAACACAACATACCAAAACTTACGGTACATGGCAAAAACGGTGCTAAGGGGAAATTTTTAGCTATAAATGTTTATGTGGTTTTTTTCTGTTTATTTATTTTATTTATTATTTTATTTTTGGCTGCATTTGGGTCTTTGTTGCTGCACATGGGCTTTCTCTATTTGTGGTGAGTGGGAGCTACTCTTCATTGCAGAGCACGGGCTCTAGGCACACAGGCTTCAGCAGTTGTGGCACGTGGGCTCAGTAGTTGTGGCTCACAGGCTCTAGAGTGCAGGCTCAGTAGTTGTGGTGCACGGGCTTAGTTGTTCTGCAGCATGTGGGATCGTCCCAGACCAGGGCTCAAACCTGTGTCCCCTGCATTGGCAGGTGGATTCTTAACCACTGCGCCACAAGGAAAGTCCCTATAAATGTTTATGTTAAAAAAAACAAAACAAAACACAGGAAAGTCTCCAATCAAGAATCTAATTTTGCAACTTAAGGAACTAGAAAAAGAACAAACTAAACCCAAAGGTAGCAGAAGGAAGGAAATAATGAAAACTAGAACACAGAATAAACACAATAGAGAATAGAAAACAGTGAGGACTTCCGGGGTGGTCCAATGGCTAAGACTCCATGCTCCCAATGCAGGGGGCCCAGGTTCGATCCCTGGTCAGAGAACTAGGTCCCACATGCCGCAACTAAAAGATCCCACATGCTGCAGCTAAGACCCGAGGCAGCCAAATAAATAAATACTTTTTTTAAAAAAAAGAAAATAGTGAAACCAAAGTTGTTCTTCAGAAAGATTAATGAAATTGACAAACCTTTAGCTAGATGGACTAAGACAAAAAGAGGGAAGACTCAAATTACTAAAACCAGAAATGGAAGTAGGGACATTTCTAACAATGCTAAAGAAATAAAAAAGGACTGTAAGAGAGTGCTATGAACAGCTATACACCAAAAAAATGGAAACCTAAGTGAAAGAGACAAATTCCTAGAACACAAAACCTACTAAGACAATCATTAAGAAAAAACCTGAGGGAGCCGGTGCATCAGTTGCTGGTGGGAGCACAGCCTGGGAATGGGGGCAGGGAGGCAGCTCTCTACCCATACTCTTCTAGGTCAGTGATGCACTGCAGCAGCTGCAGGGCCTCCTGACGGCAGATGAGCACGTGACCAACTCGGCCTTCCACACCAACTTCAACCACGTGTGGCTGTGCCTGCTGGGGCACGTGCGCTGCCCGGCCGCACATGGTCCTGACCAAGGTGCTGTGTGACCAGGCACTCCACGTGCCCTTGGTTGTCTCAGCCTTCTACACCCATGTGAATACTCTCCAGAGAAAGAATGACATAATTTTGGACCTGGAAAACAATTCTAGAATTCACCTGAGCGGTCCATGATGTGCTAGCCTTTTGTACAGCTGACCAACTTCCGCTTGTTCCTGTTCACTGGAGAAAAGTTTTCACTGGACTCTGGCTTTCTTTTGCTTTTCACAACAGAGTGGTCATGGCACACTGAAGTCAACTTTCACCTTCCTTAATATAAAGGAGGCAAATGCAGTTGAAAGGGCCCCAGAGAAATGAGAAGTCAAGAACTCCCTATAACTGACTTTTTTTTCCCCCTTAAATACAGTGGATTGCCTGCAGGTGAAATACTCTGCTTACCAGTTATGTGCTCCATTTTGAATAATTACTATTCCACAGACCCAACTGTTTTTTAATTAGCAATGGTAACTTTAAATTTTATTCAGTCTTTTCTGCCATTCTAATCTGAAATTATTACTTTTCTAATTTTTTAGCTTCTCTAATATTTTTGTTTCTCTAATACTTTGGTTAATATAACCGTGGCAACATGATATTTTATAATCATTACTATTTCTATTCTAATATTTTAATGCCAGTTGATTTAACAACCCCCGTTTTGACTGTATACATCTCCCTTCTAAAATCTCAGGTTTCTCCTAAATACGTTTGGGTCAGATTACCTTTTATACCAAAAATAGTGCTTATAGTAAATTTCTATTTGTACAAAATTCAGTCAAGAAGAAGACTGAATAACCAGATTTTCCCCAAAATACTGTATAATAATTTATTGTTATGCTTATACTAAAGTTCTGCAAGTATATTTTGTATCCAAAAAAAAAAAAAGAAAGAAAAATCTGAATAGTAAGGAGATTGAATCAGATATCAAAAACCTCCCAAAAAACAAAATTCTAGGACCAGATGGTTTCACTGGTGAGTTCTACCAAACATTTGAATACCAATTCTTCCCAAAAACTGAAGAGGAGGGAACACTACCAAACTCACTTTATGAGCCCAGTATTACCTCGATACCACAACCAGATTAGGACACTACAAGAAAAGAAAATTACAGGTCAATATTCCTGATGAAAACAGATGCAAAAAACCTCAACAAATTATTAGCAAACCAAATTCAACAATATGTTTCAAGAACCATATACCATGATCAAGGGGGATTTATCCCTGGGATGCAAGGATAGTTCCACAGCCCCAAATCAATGTGATACACCACATTCACAAATGAAGGATAAAAAACAAATAATCATCTCAATAAAAGCAGAAAAAGTATTTGACAAAATTCAACATCCTTTCATGGAAAAACTCACATCAAAGTGAGTACAGAGGAAACATACCTCAACGTAATAAAGGCCATATATGACAAGCCCACAGCTAACAACATACTCAATGGTGAAAAGCGGAAAGTTCTTCCTCTAAGATCAAAAGCAAGAGAAGGATGTCCACTCTCACCGCTTTTATTCAACATAGTATTGGAAGTCCGAACCACAGCAATTAGGCAAGAGAAAGAAATAAAAGGCCTGCAAATCTGAAAGGAAGAATTAAAACTGTCACTGTTTGTAGCTGACATGATATTATACATAGAAAACCCTAAGAGTCCAGGTCAAGATGGCAACATAGGAAGATCCTAAACACACCTCCTCCCACAGACACACTAAGTCTACAGCTACATATGGAACAATTTCCTCTTGAAAAAACAAACAAAAAACAAACCTAAGGACCGGCTGAGTAACTCACACACGAGGAAAACAAGAAAGAGATCAC
The DNA here is from genome assembly GCF_964270905.1 of Leucopleurus acutus. Taxonomy (NCBI): domain Eukaryota; kingdom Metazoa; phylum Chordata; class Mammalia; order Artiodactyla; family Delphinidae; genus Leucopleurus; species Leucopleurus acutus. Next base: position 66,652,211 of record NC_139153.1, on the reverse strand, counting down.
ATCCAGGTGTGTAAGAGAGGCTGAGAAACAGTCTTGCTGTAAACCCCACCTCTGGTGTGGCGACCCACAGTCAGGTGGGAACTCAAAACCTGGAGTTTCTCCCTGAGAGGCAAAGGGTTTGAACCCCACATCAAGCATCCCTAATTTTAAAACCTGAGAAATGAGGGAATTCCCTGGCGGTCCAGTGGTCAGGACTCCTTGCTTTCACTGCTGAGGGCCTGGGTTCAATCTCTGGTTGGGGAACAAAGATTCTGCAGCTGCATGGTGCAGCCAAAACTAAAAAAATAAAATAAAACCTGAGAAACGGGCCCCCAAAACATTGAGCTTTGAAAACCAACAGGTCTTACATCCACAAGAACCACAAGGCTATAGGGAACTGAGAAATGGCTCTTTAACACCTCATGCACTTGGACTCACCCACCCCAGGGACCAGCACAGAAGCATCCAATTTAGAGTTGCCCAGACTTTATGTGAAAGAGACTCATTTGCTGGTCTTGGAGCATCAGCCCGAGGGGCAAGCATCTAGTACCCCCACAGGTGGAGGCTGACAGGTGCCATGTTTGCGTTTTCTGTCTTGCTCCAGTTGGTGGGCACCATTTTTTAAAACCCTACTAAGCCTTTTTTTCTGGCAAGAGCTTTTACACATGCTTGGCGCCCCAGTTTTTAAAGCTGCTGCCCAGAAGATGCTCCTTGATCACCTGGCTTTGGAGGCCAGGAGTCTTGCATTCCTGAGTCTCATGGGATTGTAACACCCAGAGAGATAGTTTTTGTCAGACTACCACCACCTTGCACTGTGCAGACAGCAGACTGAAACACACCCCAAGTCTTTTCTGAGAAAGATGCCTATTTGCTTGTCCGGAAGCTTCAGTCTGAGGGGCAAGCTTCTGGTTTGGCACACATCTAGGGGCCTATGGAGGTGTTCTCAGGGAATGGATGTCAGTGGACACAGTCTCTGTACTCTTCCTCTCCCTTGATCCAGCTCACCGGTGTCGCCCATAAAGGAGCTTACACCCATGCTTGGTGCCCTGATTTTTGCAGGTGCCACCAAGGGACACTTCTACATCACCTGGCTCTGTGACCGGTGGGGCTCACACTTTCAGTCCCACAGAACAATATATCTTTTCATACTTTAAAAGCTGCTGCCTAAGGGTCTGGCATCTAATCAGCCTGAATCCGGGTGCTGACTGACTCCTCTCCTTGCAGAAACTGACAGGTCTTGGAACACCCTCAAAGAGTGGAAGCTATTTTTTATAAATTTATTTATTTATTTATTTTTGGCTGTGTTGGGTCTTCGTTGCTGCTCATGGGCTTTCTCTAGTTGTGGGGAGCGGGGGCTACCCTTTGCTGTGGTGCACGGGCTTCCCATTGCAGTGGCTTCTCTTGTTGCAGAGCATGGGCTCTAGGCACACGGGCTTCAGTAGTTTTGGCACATGGGCTCAGTAGTTGTGGCTTGCGGGCTCAGTAGTTGTGGCTCGTGGGCTATAGAGTGCAGGCTCAGTAGCTGTGGTGCACGGGTTAGGTTGCTCCGCAGCATGTAGGACCCTCCTGGACCAGGGCTCAAACTCATGTCCCCTGCATTGGCAGGTGGACTCTCAACCACTGCACCATCAGGGAAGTCCCCAAAGACTGGAAGCTATTAAAAACAAAACAGGCTGCTTGGATAATCACAAAGGTTTGAGAGACAATGAACAGCTAGGGCAGGATTGAATGATAAGATTCATCTCCTACATGAAGCCACTCCTTCAAGACTGGGAGAGGTGGTTATTTCATTTACTGTATAATAACTAACACAGAAAGTAAAGCAAAATGAGGAAAGAGAGGAATATGTTCCAACTGAAACAACAAGAAAAAAAACTCAGGGAAAAAAAACTCAATGAAACAGAGATAATTACTTTACCCTAAAAGAGTTTAAAGTAATGATTATAAAGATGCTCATCAGGGAGCTCCCTGGTGGTCCAGTGGTTAGGACTTGGTGCTTTCACTGCTGTGGGCCCAGGTTCAATCCCTGGCTGGGGAACTAAGATCCCACAAGCCATGCAGCAGGGCAAAAAAACAAAAATAAAACAAAACTCACCAGACTCAGGAGAAGAATTGATGAACTCAGTGAGAAATTCAACAAAGGATACAAAATATAAGAAAGTACCAAATAGAAGTTGGGGGGCTGAAAAGCACAATAACTGAACTGAAAGATATACTAGAGGGGTTCAACAGCAGATGAGATGAAGCAAAAGACAGGATCGATCAACTCGAAGACAGGGCAGTGGAACTCACCTAATCAGAACAGCAAAAAGAAAAAAGGAAAAAACAAAGTGAACTTAAGGGACTTATGGGACAACATCAAGCAGACTGACATTTGCATTACAGGAATCCTAAAAGGAGAAAAGACAGAGCAAGAGGTGGAAATTATATTTGAAGAAATAATTACTGAAAACTTCCCTAACCTGGGGAAGGAAAACAGACTTTCAGATTCAGAAAGCTCACAGAGTGCCAAACAAGATGATCCCAAGAGACCCACACCAAGACACATTATAATTAAATAACAGAAGTTAAAAACAAGGAGGGAATCTTAAAAGTAATAAGAGAAAAACAACTTTTATGTATAAGGAAACCCACATAAGACTATCAGTAGATTTTTTAGCAGAAACTTTGCAGGCCAGAAAGGAGTGGCACAATATTCAAAGTGCTAAGAGGGAAAACTCCCAACCAAGAATATTCTACCCAGAATATTTATCATTCAGAAGTGAAACAGAGGTAGTCTTCCAGACAAGCAAAAGCCAAAGCAGTTCATGACCACTAAACAGGCCTCACAAGAAATGTTAGAGACTTCTTTAAGTTGAAAAGAGTGCTAATTAGTAAGAAGAAAACATGTGAAGGTATAAATTTTACTGGTAAAGTAAATATATAGTAAAGGAGATGGATTAATCACTTATAAAACTAATATGAAGGCTAAAAGACAAAAAGTAGTAAAACTAACTATAACTACAGTAATTAGTTAAGGGATACACAAGATAAAAAGATGTAAAATGTAACATTAAAAACAAAACTTGGAGGGAAGAGTTAAAATATACCATTTTACAATTCATACAAATAAGTTGTTATCAACTTTAAAATAGGTTGTTATAAATGTAAGTTGCTATATGCAACCCACATGGTAACCACAAAGCAAAAACCTATGGTAGATAAAGACAGAGGAATATAAGCATACCACTAAGAAAAAATCATCACACAACAGAGAGAGAAAGCAAGAAAAGAAAGTAACAGAGATAAACTACAAAACAGCCAGAAAATAATGAACAAAATGACAATAAGTACATACCTATCAATAATTATTTTAAATGTAAAAGACTAAATTCTCCAATCAAAAGACACAGTGATTAAAGCAACAGAGATCCTAAATGACACAACAGAACAGTTAGACTTAACTGATATTTTCAGGACATTACATCCCCCAAAAAGTATAATACACATTCTTTTCAAATGCACATGGAACATTCTCTAGGATTGACCACATACTAGGACATAAAACAAGCCTTAACAAATTTAAGAGTACAAAAATTATTTCAAGCATCTTTTCTGACCACAACAGCATGAAACTAGAAATCAACTGCAGAAAAAGAAATGAGAAAAAAACAATTATATGGAGACTAAACAACATGCTACTAAAAATCCAATGGGTCAGTGATGAAATCAAAGAAGAAATTTTAAAATACCTTGGCAAATGACAATGAAAACACAACTATACAAAACCTGTGGATTCAGCAAAAGCAGTTCTTAGAGGGAAATTCATAGCAATACAGGCCTTCTTTAAGAAACAAAAAATATCTCAAATAAACAACCTAACCCACCACTTAAAAGAACAAGAAAAAGAACAAACAAACCCTAAAGTCAGCAGAAGGAAGGAGATAATAAAGATCAGAGAAGAAATAAATAAAATAGATTAAAAATAAAATAGATTAAAAATAAAATAGAAAACTCTCAGCCATGTGAGAATACAGTGAGAAGGTGGCCACCTACAAATTAGGAAGGGGGTTTTCACCTGACACAGGATTTGCTTGTACTTTGATCTTGTACTTCCCAGCCTCTAATAGAACTGGGGGAAATAAATGTTGTTTAAGTGGAAAAAAATAGAAAAATCAATAAAACCAAGAGTCGGCTCTTTGAAAGGGTAAAAACTGTTGACAAACCTCTGGACAGGCTCACCAAGTTGAAAAGAGAGAAGACCCAAACAACCAAAATAAGAAATAAAAGAAGAAAAATCAATTGATACCACAGAAATACAAAAAAACATAAGAGACTACTATGAACAATTACATGCCAACAGATTCGAAAACATAGATGAAATGGACAACTTTGTAGAAACACACAGCCCACCAAAACTGTATCAAGAAGAAATAGGTAACTTGAACAGACTGACTACTAGAAATGAAATAGAATCTGTAATTTAAAAACTCCCTACAAACAAAAGTCCAGGACCAGATGGTTTCACAGGTGAATTCTACCAAACATACAAAGACCCCTCTCAAAGTCTTCCAAAAGACTGAAGAAGCGGGGACTTCCCTGGTGGTACAGTGGTTTAGAATCTGCCTGACAGTGCAGTGGACATGGGTTCAATCCCTGGTCCAGGAAGATCTCACATGCCGCCACAACTACTGGGCCTGTGCGCCAGAGTCAGCGAGCCACAACTACTGAGCCCATGTGCCACAACTACTGAAGCCTGCATGCTCTAGGGCCCGCATGCCACAACTACTGAGACCCACACACCGCAATTACTGAAGCCCGCATGCCTAGAGCCCATGCTCCGCAACAAGAGAAACCCCCACTTGCTGCAACCAGAGAAAGCCCATGCACAGCAATGAAGACCCAATGCAGCCAAAAAATAAATACATTTTAAAAAATTCGACATCCGGACTTCCCTCGTGGTGCAGTGGTTAAGAATCCCCCTGCCAATGCAGGGGACAAGGGTTTGAGCCCTGCTCCGGGAAGATTCCACATGCCGCAGGACAACTAAGCCTGTGTGCCACAACTACTGAGCCTGCGCTCTAGAGCTCACGAGCCACAACTACTGAGCCCACGTGCCACAACTACTGAAGCCCACGCACCTAGAGCCCATGATCCAGAACAAGAGAAGCCACCACAATTAGAAGCCTATGCACCACAACAAAGAGTAGCCCCCACTCGCCACAACTAGAGAAAGCCTGCGTGCAGCAACAAAGACCCAAAACAGCCAAAAATTTAAAAAAAAATTTTAATTGGTAGGAAAGAGGTAAAACTGTCATTATACACAGATGACATAACACTATATATAGAAAACCCTAAAGACTCCACACAAAAACTACTAGAACTGATAAATGAATTAAACAAGGTAGCAGGATACAAGATTAACATACAGAAATCTGTTGCATTTCTTTACACTAACAATGAAATATCAGAAAGGGAATGTAAACAAACAATCCCTTTTACAATTGCATCAAAAATAAAATACTTAAGGAATTCCCTGGCAATCCAGTGGTTAGAACTCAGTGCTTTTACTGCCGGGGCCCGGGTTCAATCCCTGGTGGGGAACTAAGATCCTGCAAGCCATGCATTGTGGTCAAAAATAAATAAATAAATAAATAAAGATTGAACAAATGACAGCAGCCTCGTTTTGAAAAATATTTTTAAATAAATAAAATAAAAGAAGAATAAATCTCACCAAAGAGGTGAAAGACTTATATGCTGAGAACTACAAAATTAATAAAGGAAACTGAAGATAATTCAAAGAAATGGAAAGATAGCCCATGCTTTTGGATTGGAAGAATTAATATTGTTAAAATGGCCATACTACCCAAAGCAATCTACAGATTTAATGTAATCACTATCAAAATACCCATGACATTTTTCACAGAACTAGAACAAATAATCCTAAAATTTATATGGAACCATAAAAGACCCAGAATTGCCAAAGCAGTCCTGAGGAAGAAGAACAAAGCAGGAGGCATAGCCCTCCCAGACTTCAGACAGTACTGCAAAGCTAATCAAAACAGCCTGGCATTGGCACAAAAACAGATATACAGATGAATGGAAGAGAATAGAGAGCCCAGAAATAAATCCATACACCTTTGGACAATTAATCTTTGACAAAGGAGGCAAGAATATACAATGGAGAAAAGACAGTATCTTCAGCAAGTGGTGCTGGGAAAGTTGGACAGCTGCATATAAATCAATGACGCTAGAGCATACCCTTACACCATACGCACACACACAAAAAAACTCAAAATGGCTTAAAGTTTTAAATATAAGACAAGACACCATAAAACTCCTTTAAGAGAACATAGGCAAAACATTCTCTGACATAAATCATACTAATGTTTTCTTAGGTCAGTCTCCCAAGGCAATAGAAATAAAAGCAAAAATAAACAAATGGGACCTAATCAAAATTGTAAGCTTTTGCACAGCAAAGGAAACCATAAACAAAATGAAAAGACAACCTACAGACTGGGAGAAAATATTTGCAAATGATGTGACCAACAAGGGCTTAATTTCCAAAATATACAAACAGCTCCTGCAATTCAATAACACAAAACAAACAACCCAATCGAAAAATAGGCTCAAGACCTTAATAGACATTTCTCCAAAGAAGACATACAGATGGCCAACAGGCATATGAAAAGATGCTCAACATCACTAATTATTAGAGAAATGCAAATCAAAACTATAATGAGATATCACCTCACCAGTCAGAATGGCCATAATTTAAAAGTCTACAAATAACAAATGCTGGAGAGGGTGTGGAGAAAAGGGAACCCTCCTACACTGCTGGTGAGAATGTAAGTTGGTACAGCCACTATGGAAAACAGTATGGAGGTTCCTCAGAAAACTAAAAATAGAATTACCATATGAACCAGCAATCCCACCCCTGGGAATATATCCAGACAAAATTATAATTCAAAAAGATACATGCACCCCTATGTTCATAGCAGCACTGTTCATGATAGCCAAAACACGGAAGCAACCTAAATGTCCATCAACAGAGGAATGGATAAAGAAGATGTGGTATATATATACAATGGAATACTACTCAGTCATAAAAAAACAAAACAAAATAATGCCATTTGCAGCAACATGGATGCAACTAGAGATTATCACACTAAGTGAAGTAAGTCAGAAAGAGAAAGACAAATACCATATGATATCACTTATATGTGGAATCTGAAATACGGCACAAGTGAACTTATCTACAAAACAGACACAGACTCATAGACATAGAGAACAGACTTGTGGTTGCCAAGGGGTAGGGGGTAGGGAGAGGGACAGACTGGGAGTTTGGGGTTGGTAGATGCAAACTATTATATTTAGAATGGATAAACAACAAGGTCCTAATGTATAGCACAGGGAACTACATTCAATATCCTGTGATAAACCATAATGGAAAAGAATATATAGTTTAAAATAAAATAAAACTCCTAGAAGAGAACATAGGCAAAACATTCTCTGACATAAATTGTACTAATGTTTTCTTATGTCAGTCTCCCAAGGCAATAGAAATTAAAGCAAAAATAAACAAGTGGGACCTAATCAAACATAAGCTTTTACATACTAAAGAAAACCATAAACAAAACAAAAAGAAAACCTACGGACTGAGAGAAAATATTTGCAAATAATGCGACTGACAAGGGCTTAATATCCAAAATATAGAAACCGCTCCTACAATTCAATAACAAAAAACAAACAACCCAACTGAAAAATGGGCACAAGACCTAAATAGACATTTCTCCAAAGAAGACATACAGATGGCCAATAGGCACATGAAAAGATGCTCATCATCACTAATTATTAGAGAAATGCAAACCAAAACAACGAGGTGCCACCTCACACCAGTCAGAATGGCCATCATTAAAAAGTCTACAAATAGGGACTTCCCTGGTGGTCCAGTCAGTAAGACTCCACTTTCCCAATGCATGGGTCCCGGGTTCGATCCCTGGTCGGGGAACTAGATCCCACATGCATGCTGCAACTAAGAAGTCCACATGCCGCAACTAAGACCCCACACAGCCAACATAAATAAATAAATATATTTTTTTAAGTCTACAAATAATAAATGCTGGAGAGGATATGGATATGGAAAAAAGGGAACCCTCTTACATTGTTGGTGGAAACGTAAATTATGTAGCCACTTTTGAAAACAGTATGGAGGTTCCTCAAAAAAATAAAACCAGCAGTGCCATATGATCCAGCAATCCCACTCCTGGGCATCATATATCCGGACAAAACTATTATAATGCAAAAAGATATATGCACCCCTATGTTCATAGCAGCACTATTTATGATAGCCAAGACATGGAAACAACCTAAATGTCCATCGACAGATGAATGGATAAAGAAGATGTGGTATATCTATATCTACACAGATACAGATATATAGATATACAGTGGAATATTACTCAGCCATCAAAAAGGATGAAATAATGCCATTTGCAGCAACATGGATGGACATAGAGATTATCATACTAAGCACAGTAAGTCACAAAGAGAAAGTCAAATACCATATGATACCACTTATATGTGGAATCTAAAATACAACACAAATGAACACATCTACGAAACAAAAACAGACTCACAGATATAGAAAACAGACTTGTGATTACTAAGGGGGAAGGCGAGTGGGGGAGGAAAGGATTGGGAGTTTGGGATTAGCAGATGCAAACTATTATATATAGGATGGATAAACAACAACTTCCTACTATATAGAACAGGGAACTATATTCAATATCCTGTGATAAACCATAATGGAAAAGAATCTGGAAAGAAATATATATATGTATAACTGAGTCACTTTGCTTTACAGCAGAAATTAAACACAACACTGTAAATAAACTATTATTTCAATATCATTTTTAAAAAGACATAGTGGCTAACAGCAACAACAAACACAGAAAATAACAAGCGTTGAGGGTATGGAGAAATATGGAACCCCTGCATGTTGCTGGTGGGAATACAAAATTATTTAGCTGCTGTGGAAAACATATGGCAATTCCTCAAAAAATTAACCATAGAATTATCACATGATCCAGCAATTCTACATCTGGTATATATCCCAAAGAAATGAAAGAAGGGACTCACAAAGATATTTGTACACCCATGTTCACTGCAGCATTATTCACAACTGTCAAAAGGTGGAAGCAAATCAACTATACTTCAATCAAAAAATATTTTTTTAAAGGTGGAAGCAACCTAAGTGTCTGCCATCAGATGATAGATAAATAAAATGTGGTATATCCATACAATGGATTATTTAGCCTTAAAACAGAAGGAAATCCTGTCACATGCTACAACATGAATGAATCTTAAAGATATTATGCTAAGTTAAGTAAAATAAGCCAATCACAAAACAACAAATACAGCTGACCCTTGAACAGAGAGGGGGTTAATCCACATATAACTTAGTCAGGCCTTTGTATCCATGGGTCCTCCAAATCTATTGGATTCAACCAATCACAGACCATGTAGTAGTGTAGTCCTTACTACTGAAAAATATCTGGGTGTAAGTGGACCCATGCAGTTCAAACTTGCATTGTTCAAGGGTCAACTGTACTGTACGACTCCACTTATAAGGTACACAGAATAGTCAAATTCATAGAGACAGAAAATAGAATGGTGGTTACCAGAGGCTAGGGGGAAAGGAAATGGGAAATTATTATTTAATAGGTACAGAGTTTCCGTTGGAGAAGATGATAAAGTTCTGGAGCTAGGGAGTGGTGATGGTTGTACAACAACATGAATGTACTTAATGTCATTTTACACTTAAAAATGGTAAATTCTATGTTATATATTTTGTCACAAAAAAGAGTGAAAGAAAAATGAATACATTTTCCGAAAAAAAAAAAAGAGTGATTAAATGGATAAAAAAGCAAGACCCCTCTATATACAGCCTACAAGAGACTCACTTCAGATGTAAGGACACACACAGACTGAAAGCGAAGGCATGGAAAAGATACTCCATACAAATGGAAACCAAAAGATAGGGTAGCTATACTCATATCAGACAAAATTGATTTTAAGACAAAGACTAATAAGAGACAAAAAAGGACATTAAATTATGATAGAGGAGTCAATCCAACAAGAAGATACAACATTTATAAATATTTATACACACAACATAGGAGCACCTAAATATATAAAGCAAATATTAACAGACCTAAAGGAAGAAATAGACAGCAATACAATAATACTGGGGGATTTTAATGCCCCACTTTCATCAATGGATAGATCATCAAGACGGACAATCAATAAGGAAACAGCAACCTTAACAGTTTAGACCAGATAAATTTAACAGATATATACAGAACACTTCATTCAAAAATATATAAAATATATTCTTCTCAAATACACATGGAACATCCTCCAGGACAGATCATATATTAGGCCACAAAACAAGTCTCAGTAAACTTAAGAAGACTGAAATCATATCAAGAATCTTTTCTGACCACAAAGGTATGAAACTAGAAATAACTTACAAGAAGAAAACTGGAAAATTCACAAATGTGTGGAGATTAAACAACATGCTACTGAACAACCAATGGATCAAAGAAGAAATCAAAAGAGAAATCAAAAATGCCTTGAGACAGGGACTTCCCTGGTGGCGCAGTGGTTAAGAATCCACCTGCCAATGCAGGGGACATGGGTTCAAGCCCTGGTTCAGGAAGATCCCACATGCTGCGGAGCAACTAAGCCCTAGTGCTACAACTACTGAGCCCGTATGCCAAACTACTGTAGCCCGCGTGCCTAGAGCCCATGCTCCACAAGAGAAGCCCACACACAGCAATGAAGAGTAGCCCCTGCTCGCCGCAACTAGAGAAAGACCTCACGCAGCAATGAAGACCTCATGCAGCCAAAAATGAATAAATTTATTTAAAAAAAATACCTTGAGACAAATGAAAATAGAAATACAACATATCCAAAGTTATGAGATGCAGCAAAAGCAATTCTAAGAGGGCAGTTCATAAATGATAAATACCTACATCAAGAAACAAGAAAAATCTCAAACAACCCAACTTTACGCCTCATGGAAATAAAAAAGAACAAATGAAACCCAAAGGTGGTAGAGGAAGGAAATAAAGATCAGAGCGGAAATAGCAACTAAAAAGACATTAGAAATATCAATGAAATGAACAGTGGGTTCTTTGAAAAGAAACAAAATTGACAAACCTTTAGCTGGACCCACCAAGAAAAAGAGAGGTCTCAAATAAAACCAAAATAACAGAGGAGACATTACAATCGATATCACAGAAACACAAAGAATCATAAGAGACTACTATGAACAATTATATGGCAACAAATTTGACGACCTAGAAGAAATGGATAAATTCCTAGAAACATACAACCTACAAGATTGAATCATGAAGAAATAGAAAATCTGAGCAGACTAACTACTAGCAGTGAGTTTGAATCAGTAATCAAAAATCTCCCAACAGTTGGGAGCATTGGTTGTTTCACTAGGAAGCGTAGTAGTAAGCGCTAGTATCATTCTTCCTAATGAACATACAACCTGGTACATATTTCATCATGAAATGGATTGTGAAGTGGCACTACTATCACTTACACTACTACTTTCTGGGTGCAGCATCAGAATGCGTCAAGTTTGGGATCAAGTCAGACATAGACCCACTTAGACAAATATCTTGACCTACTAGTTCAGAAGAGTTGATTTACAAGAGTGGATTCTAGCGTGTAAAGAACATACAGCAACTTGCTTTGGACCCGTCTTACATAAAGGGGTTTGTGGTTGAATGAAAAGAGCTACTAAACCACTCCTCCGAAAAGTGAACCTCACAGATGTTTCTGCTGGTTTCAGCTGAGAGAAACTACGTGGTTTATGAACAAACTCATAGACATGTTGTTTCACAAGCTTTTGATTTTTTCTGGTAAAAGCACCTCTTCAGGGTACCATGTTACCTTTTATCTTCCAGTTCCAAATGGCTTGTCGAGTTTATATCCCTTGTATTGTAGCCGACCCCATGTGTATACAGAGCACACACCTCATCCCATGTGTATCACAAGCAGTGAAGGCACTTGACCCTGAAGCCGGATTTCCACGCAGGACCCAACATTGTCCTGTTGGTTCCCAATTCCTGCACTTGCGGCTTTATTCAATGTTTTTTTGTTTGTTTTTTCATTTGTTTTGTTTTTTGGCTGCACTGAGCAGCTTACGGGATCTTATTTCCCAACCGGGGATTAAGTCTGGTCCCCAGCAGTGAAAGCGCCAGGTCCTAACGCTGGACCACCAGGGAATTTCCTATTCGATGTCTGTTAAATGGCCTGGTCTTTAATTATAAACAACCACTCAAAAATACAAATGCTTCTGGAGGGGCTGAGAGGCTAGTCGGTTGTATGTAACTGCATGTCTTTAATCCTTTCTTTCTCTGTTCGTGGTGAAACAGCTCCACTAAAGGGTCAGGAGGGTGGGGTATGGGAGTAATGAAGTAATAAATAATTGAACTACTAAAAAAAAAAAAATCTCCCAACAAAAGAAAGTCCAGAAGCTTCACTGGTGAAGTCTACCAAACATTCAAAGATGAATTAATACCAATCCTTCTCAAACTCTTCCAAAAAATAGAAGAGGAGGGGGCTTCCCTGGTGGCGCAGTTGTTGAGAGTCTGCCTGCCGATGCAGGGGACACGGGTTCGTGTCCCGGTCCGGGAAGATCCCGCATGACGCGGAGCAACTGGGCCCATGAGCCACAACTACTGAGCCTGTGCGTCTGAAGCCTGTGCTCCACAACAAGAGAGGCTGCGACAGTGAGAGGCCCGCGCACCACGATGAAGAGTGGCTCCCGCCTACCACAACTAGAGAAAGCCCTCGCACAGAAACAAAGACCCAACACAGCCATAAATAAATAAATAAATAAATTTTTAAAAAAGAGAGAAATTTAAGCAATACCACTTACAGTTGCATCAAAAAGAGTAAAATACCCTTGAATAAGTTTAACCAAGGAATTGAAAGGCCTGTACACTGAGAACTATAGACATTGATAAAATAAATTGAAGACACAAATAAACGGAAAGCTATTCCATGCTCATGGAATAGAAGAATATTTTTAAATGTCCATACTACCCAAAGAAACTGACAGATTCAACGCAATCTCTATTGAAATTCCAATGGCATCTTTCACATAAACAGAACAAACAATTTGAAAATTTGTATGAAACTACATAAGTCCTTGAATAGCCAAGGCAATCTTTTTTTTTTTTTCTGGTTTTTTTGTGTTGGGTCTTCATTGCTGCACACAGGCTTTAGTTGCAGCGAGCAGGAGCTACTCTTCATCGTGGTGCGTGGGCTTCTCATTGCGGTGGCTTCTCTTGTTGCAGAGCACAGACTCTTGGTGTGCAGGCTCAGTAGTTGTGGCTCGCGGGCTTTGTTGCTCCACAGCATGTGGGATCTTCCCAGACCAGGGCTTGAATCCATGTCCCCTGCATGGTCAGGCAGATTCTTAACCACTGTGCCACCAGGGAAGTCCAGCCAAGGCAATCTTCATCAAGAAGAACAAGCTGGAGGCATTATGTTTCCTGATTTCAAAGTATATTACAAAGCTACAGTATCACAACAGTAATGGTATTGGCATAAAAACAGACACATAGATCAATGGAACAGAATAGAGAGTGCAGATATAAACCCACACAAATCCGGTCAATTAATTTATGATAACATGTCAGAATATACAATGGGGAAAGGACAGTCTCTTCAACAAATGGTGGGAAATGGACTGCCATATTGGGAAAACTGGAGAGTGACATGCAAAAGGATGAAACTGGACCACTATCTTACACCATACACAAAAATCAACTCAAAATGGTAAAGAGTTGAATGTAAGACCTAAAAGCATAAAACTCCTACAAGAAAAAATAGAGGAAAACCTCCTTGACATTGGTCTTGGCAATGATTTCTTGGATTTGACACCAAAAGCAAAGGCAATAAAAGAAAAAAACAAATAAGTGGGACTCCATTAAACTAAAAAGAAGAAAACCATCAACAAAGTGAAAAGGCAACCTACCAAATGGGAGAAAATATTTGCAAAGCACATATTTGATAAAGGGTTAATATTGAAAATATATAAAGAACTCATGCACTTCAAAAGAAAAAATAATCCAATTAAAAAATGGGCAGAAGAAATGAATAGATATTTTTCCAAAGAAAACATACAAATGGCCAACAGATACTGAAAATGTGCTCTACATCACTAATCATCAGAAAAATGCAAATTAAAACCACAATGAGATATCACTTCATATCTGTTAGAATGGCTAGTATCAAAAAGACAAGAGATAACAAGTCTTGGGAGGATGAGGAGAAAAAGGAACTCTTGTGCACTGTTAGTGGGACTGTGAATTGCAACAGCCACTATGGAAAACCATACTCTTCCTCAAAAACTGAAAAATAGAACTACCATGTGATCCAGCAGTTCCTTTCTGAGTATTTATCCAAAGGAGAAAAAATCACTGTCTCATAAAGATATCTGCATCCCCACGTTCACTGCAGCATTATTTACAATAGCCAAGACATGGAAACAATCTAAATGTCCACTGATAAATGAATGGATAAAGAAGTAGTGGTATATATATAATGGAATATTATTCAGCCACAAGAAAGAAGGAAAGCCTGCCATTTGTGACAATGTGGATGGACCTTGAAGGCATTATGCTAAGTAAAATAAAATTCAGACAGAGAAAGACAAATACTGTATGATCACACTTATAGCTGGAATCTTTTTTTTGTTTGTTTATTTGGCTGCGTTGGGTCTTCATTGCTGCGCCTGGGCTTTCTCTAGTTGAGGCAAGCTGGGGGTACTCTTTGTTGCAGTGCACGGGCTTCTCACTGTCGTAGCTTCTCTTGTTGCAGAGCACGGGCTATAGAGCACAGGCTCCGTAGTTGTGGCGCACGGGCTTAGTTGCTCCATGACATGTGGGATCTTCCTGGGCCAGGGATCAAACCCATGTCCCCTGCATTGGCAGGTGGATTCTTAACCACTGTGCCACTATGGAAACCCTATCTTTTAAAAATCTCCCAACAAAGAAAAGTCCTAGGGAATTCCCTGGCTGTCCAGTGGTTAGGACTCCGTGCTTCCACTGCAGGGGGCCCAGGGTTTGATCCCTGGTCAGGGAACTAAGATCCCGCAAGCCGAACAACATGGCAAAAAAAAAAAAAAAAAAAAAATCCTAGATCTGACAGCTTCACTGGTAAATTCTACCAAACATTTAAATAAGAACTAATACCAATCTTTCTCAAATTATTCCCAAAAACTGAAGAGGAGGGAACACTTCCTAACTCATTTTCTGAGGCCAGCATAACCCTAATACCAAAGCCAAGCAAAAACACTACAAGGAAACTGCAGATCAATATCCCTTACGAACACCAATACAAAATCCTCAACAAAATACTAGCAAACAGAAATCAAGAGCATATTAAAAGGATTATACTCCATGACCAATGGAATGTATTCATGTAACGTAAGGATGGTTCAACATACAAAAATTATTCAATATACAGTAATACGCCA
Source organism: Leucopleurus acutus (assembly GCF_964270905.1). NCBI lineage: Eukaryota > Metazoa > Chordata > Mammalia > Artiodactyla > Delphinidae > Leucopleurus > Leucopleurus acutus. The sequence continues at coordinate 66,636,682 of NC_139153.1, read as the reverse complement.
AATAAACAAAATAAAGGGGAAAAAAACACATGATCATCTAAATTGATGCAGAAAGGCATTTGACAAATTCAGCATCCTTTCATGATAAAAACACTCAACCAAATAGGAATAGAAGAAAACTATCTCAACATAATAAAAGATATGTATGAAAACTCAAAGCAAACATCATACTCAATGGTGAAAGACTAAAAGCTTTTCTTCTAAGATCAGGAAAAAGGCAAGGATACCCAATTTTACCACTTCTACTCAAATAATTCTGGAAGTTCTAGCCAGAGCAGTTAGGCAAGAGAAAGAAATAAAAGGCATCCAAATTGGAAAGGAAGAAGTAAAATTATTTCTGTTTGCAGACGATATGATCTCATGTGTAGAAAATCCAAAAGCCTCCACAAAAAAGCTACTGGAGCTAATAAATGGATTCAGCAAATTAGAAGGATACAAAGTTAACACACAAAAATCAGTTGCATTTCTATACACAATGAACTATCTGAAAATGAAATTACAAAAACAATTTCATTTACAATAGCATCAAAAAGAATAAAATACTCAGCAATTAAACAAGGTGGTAAAGACTTGTACAATGAAAAGTATAAAACATTGCTGAAAGAAATAAAAGACAACAGAAATAAATAGTAACATACTGCATGTTCATGGACTGGAAGACTTAATATTATTAAAATGTCAATACTACCCAAAACAACCTACAGATTCAATGCAATCTCTATCAAAATCCCAATGATGTTTTTTGCAGAAATAGAAAAACCCATTCTAAAATTCACATGGAAACTCAAGGGGCCCCGAATAGCCAAAACAATCTGGAAAGGACAAACTGGATAGCTCACACTTCCTGATTTCAAAACTTACTACAAAGCTACTGTAATCAAAACAGTGTAGTTTTAACATAAAGACAGACACATAGACAAATGGAATAAATATAAATAGCCCAGAAATAAACCCTCACTTACATGGTCAAATGATTTTTGGCAAAGGTGCCAAGACCATTCAATGAGAAAAGGACAGTCTTGTCAACAAATGGTGCTGGAGAAACTGGGTATCCACATGCAAAGAATGAAGTTGGGCCCTTACCTCACACCATAGACAAAAATTAACTCAAAATGGGTCAAAGACCTAAATATAAGACCTGAAACAATAAAACTCTTGGAAAAAAATTGGACAAAACTTCACAACATTGGATTTGGCAATGATTTCTTGGATATGACACCAAAGGCACGGGTAACAAAAGAAAGACAAATTAGACTTCATGAAAATTTTTAAACTTTTGTGCATCAAGAGACACTATCCACAGAGTTAAAAGGCAACACACAGAATGGGAGAAAATATTTGCAAATTATGTATCTAAGGGATTAATATGCAGAATATGCATAGAACATCTAAAACTCAACCAAAAAACAACCTAATTCAAGAACAGGCAAAGGACTTGGATATTCCTCCAAAGAAGATAAACAAATGGCCAATAAGCACAGGAAAAATGCTCAACATCACTCAGTCATTAAGGAAATGCAAATCAAAACCACAATGAGGTACTACCTTATACCCATTAGGATGGCTACGATCAAAAAAACTAAAAACAACAAATGTTGGTGATGAGGTGGATAAACTGGAAAATTTGTGCCTTTTTGGTGGGAATGTAAAATGGTTCAGCCACTGTGGAAAACTGTATAGCAGTTCCTCAAAATATTAGAACTAGAATTATTATATGATCCAACAATCCCACTCCCAGGTATATACCCCAAAGAATTTAAGGCGGGGGCTCAAAGAGATATTTGTACACCTATGTCCACAGCAGTATTATTCACAATAGCTAAAACATGGAAGCAACTAAGTGTCCACAGCTGATGAATGGATAAGCAAAATGTCGTATACACATACAATGGAATATTATTCAGCCTTAAAAAGAAAGTAAATTCTCCAAATGCTACAACATGGATGAACATTGAGGACATTTCGCTAAGTGAAATAAGCCAGTCATGAAAGACAAATACTGTACGATTCCACTTGTATGAGGTACTCAGAGGAGTCAAATTCATAAAGACAGAAATTGTAATGGTGGTCCTAGGGTGGGAAGAGCGAAGAATGGGGAGTTATTGTTTAAAAAGTATAGAGCTTCAGTTTTACAAGATGAAAAGAAATATGGTGATGAATTGTGACAATGGTTGCACAACAATGTGTATGTATTTAATACCACTGAACCGTACAGTTAAAAATGTTTACGGCAGTAAATTTGATGTTACATGTATTTCGCCACAATAAAAAAAAAAACACGAAAAATCTCACTATTCTTACTGAGATTCAGCCATTTTTCTTGCATAAACGCTTCCTGAATTGCTGCAAGCCTTTGGTTAATTTCCAGAGTTTGGAAAAGTTAACTCTGACCATTTTTGGCCAGTTTTCTCATTGCTTTTATAGAGGAGAGAATTTTTGGAGATCCTTACTTTCTTGTTTTTGCCAGTACCCATGGCTTTGCATTGTGCATATCCCCATGGCCGCCTGCTTCTACCACTTGGGGAAAAGTAAAGGCTATAATAACCCCAGGCCAGGACTTCCCTGGTGGTGCAGTGGTTAAGAATCCACCTGCCAATGCAGGGGACACAGGTTTGAGCCCTGGTTTGGGAAGATCCCACATGCCACGGAGCAACTAAGCCCATGCGCCACAACTACTGAGACTGCACTCTAGAGCCTGTGAGCCAGAACTACTGAGCCTGTGTGCCACAACTACTGAAGCCTGCATGCCTAGAGCCCGTGCTCCGCAACAAGAGAAGCCACTAGAATGAGAAGACTGCACACTGCAACGAAGAGTAGCCCCCACTCGCCACAACCAGAGAAAAGCCGGCGCTCAGCAACAAAGACCCAATGCAGCCAAAAATAAACATTTTTTTAAAAAATGATAATAACCCCAGGCTATTAGGAAAATTACTGCTGGCTGGAAAGGGCCCCAGCTCGACCTGAAAAGCTCACCTCTGCCAAAGATGAACAATCAAAGAGGAACCTGTGCAAAGATACTAGATGAAAAAGGGAGGAAAAAAGCAGGACAAACATGAACACTGAAAAACACTTAGAAAATTGTTACCAGAAAGCAGGTGAAAAAATCCCATCAGATATTTCATCTTCAATTTTTAAAAAACCAACTCTTCCATGAAACCTGTGCCCCAGGATGAGAGTAAAAAGATGTATGAGCACTGCATAGAAAAGGAGCAAAATGTGAATTGGCAAAACCCAGGAAATAAGTGAAAGAAAGAAAATTAAAGCAACACAGAAGAGAAGATGAAATTGGAAAGTATCACAGGGAAAAGAGAGGCTGAGACACACAGAAGGGGGTTTAAAGGACCGGTCTTTGAAGAGTGAGCAAGATGAAATGAAAATACTTAAACAGGCTTAAAAGGAAATAATACACATGGCAAATGGGCAAGAAAGAATATACATATATATAAGTATACATACACACACACACATATATATGTTATTGGCATCCCTAAGGAAGTAAATCCAAAGACGGACTTAAAAACAGAATCCTGGGACTTCCCTGGTGGCGCAGTGGTTAAGACTCCACACTCCCAATGCAGGGGGCCCGGGTTCAATCCCGGTCAGGGAACTAGATCCCACAAGCATGCTGAAACTAAGAGTTCAAATGCCACAACTAAGGAGCCAGCACGCCGCAACTGAGGAGCCCTCGAGCTGCAACTAAGACCCGGTGCAAAAAAATAAATAAAAATAAATAAATAAAATAAATATTTTTAAAAACCCCAACAGAATTCTGACACGGCTTCTGGCAATGAGGAAACACATGAAACAAGTAGAAAGGCCAGGTCCCATTAAAAGGTGATATAAATGGTGAACATTTCCAATGCTGGCAAATTTGCTGGACTTCAAAGATAAGAATCCTTCAAACCAAAAAAAAACCCACAATCCTTTGAATCAACAGGCAAACAGATCACATCGCATCAGAAATATGGCAGGGCTCACATGACCCTACACCTATAGTCAGTGTTGGATGACAGTGGAGCCAGCGAGGCCCCAAAATGCAGGAAAAAGCAAACATTACCTAAGACATTTATACTCAGCGCAAACAGTTTTGTACATGCTCAAGGACTATTGTTCTCAGAAGCCTTCCTGAGGAAAAGACTCAAAGGTGAAATTCAGCCACCCGAGAGGGAAAGTCAGAACAGAAGATCTGGTGTAGCAGGTCTCCTGTGCTGACCCGGCAGAGGACTCCTGCCTCTGTGTTCACTGCCCCATTTCATACCCCAGGTGGATCATTTTAACACCCACTTCTGCATAAACAAAATTATTTTCAGTAATAATCATGTTCTAATCAGTAATCATTTTCTTGACTCATTCTTCAATTTTAAAATAGCTATTAAAAAGAATAACTTCAAAATTTAAAAATATTCAATCAAGCAAAGTATTTCATGTACGAAAATTTGTGTTGACCAAAGAATATATACATATACGCGAGTGCACACACACACACACACACACACACACACCCCTTGCAGTTTACACTCAATTTCGCCATTTAAAATTTTAAACACAAAATAAAAACTTTAATTGATCACATAAAGACTGACAGAATTAAAATTATACCAGTTCTGTTTTATAATTTTTACAACCACTATGCCATCATTGTTTATTTCATATTCACTAATTAAATGCAGGAATACACGGTACAGCTGGGGCTGGAGACACAAAATACCCCTGAAGTGAGCTTGAAGGATTTCAAAGCTCTAGGTCCCTACTTTCCTGATGAATCTATGTAACTGAGTTTATATGGGTGTGTGTTGGGTCAGGGGGAGGTTTCCTATTATATCAATTGAGAGTTCTCCAAATTAGCTTCCATGTAGACTATAAAGCATAAATAATAAAAATGTGCTCATTTGAAGCACATGGTTTTTTACTGAAATTCAACAATGACCAAAGCAATTGTAACGAAAGATTTGGGGAGGGGTACATTTTACCACTAATATTGTTTAGGATTGCCAGTGCAAGGTTTTACAATAAAAAGCAGACAAGCTATTAGGTTTTATCATTGTTTGTAAAATTCTCTACATCTGTCTCATCAATTTTACATTTTGCAACCTTGCTATGATCTAAGAAAGAAGTCACAGGTAGAAGAGTAAAAGTGGGCAGTCATTAAACAGGGAAAACAGTCCCTATTATATATTCAGGCTAGACCACCTACATCAACACAAGGTAGAATTAGAACAACAAATCTCCACAGGCCATGCACTCCCTTAGTGCCAGCACCTGGGGCTGACATGCCCACTGCCCGCCCTAGTCCAGTGCTGGAATCTCCCCAGTCCTCCTCCTGCCCTTGTTACTTGACCCTGGAAACTCACTGCTCCAGATCCCCAACCAGGAGGGTACTCACGCTTGGAGGCGCTGCCCTCTGGGTCAGGTACAGACAGACACTGACACACGTGCGGTGGAGAAAGGTGTCCCGCTGGCTGCTCCAAAGATCCATGCAGGGGCAAGCAACAAAGCCCAGAAGACACTGGAACCGAAGACAATGGTGAATAAGGACATGAGCGTCATGGCCCAGCAGAGAAGTGACAAGATGCCGCCAGAGAAAGCGGAACGAGACCTGAAATCAATGAGCCAGAAGAGGTTCCACCTATCAGAAGAGGCCAGCAGTCTGATTGCCTACAAGCTGAAGGGTATTGGTGCTTCAGAATTTGCAAATTGTCCCGGCCTGACAGCCAAGGAGAGGGCAACTGTTTTCGATCTAGAACCCGTGGTTTTCACCAGGCACCTGGGAGCCTATCATTATGCTTTATTGGGAATTGGTGCATTTGCCATTTTCTTCCAGGGAACTTTCTTTTCCGTCAAGAGTAGAAGATATCAGAGGACTGAACAACGGGCTCTGCAGAAATCTTTTTCTTAATAATAAAATAAGTTATTTCAAAATGTCAATTTATGACCCAAAGTGCAAAACAGCTATAATCTCTTTTGAAGAAAATAATGTACAAAAGGAGAATTCACCTGAAGAGGTGCCTGGGCTTTACAATGCACTCTTCTAGAAGGCTTGAGGATCTGGATCAAATGCAGGGGGGTAAAATCTGCTTGTCTGTGGGCTGGGGTGTGGGGTGGAGGGGGCAGGGTGGACGGGCGGGGGAGGAGGAGCTGAGGGAAAAGAGAATGTAAAGGAGATAGGGGAAGCTTGTAACAAGGAATTTGGTATAACTTTAGCAAGAAAAAGAAAAGCCCTTAAAGAAACAAAACCGATTAGAAAGAAGATGAAGTCTGAATGCCTTCAAATTCTAGAGAAGAAAAATACCGGATTTGAGAAGAACACGGAGCAGTTATCATGGGAAGCTTCAGATGAGAGCAACATTCCTAGCCTTCCGCCGACTCCAGAAGACTTCGTGCAAGAGTGCCCCCTACTGGCCACACGGTGCAATCACAGGGGGGCTCTAAAACCTCGGACTCTAGGCCCCACCCACTTCCAGAGAGCCTCACTTAATGGGTCTCAGGTGTGGCCTGATTGTTGGGATTTACAACTCCCCAGGTGATTCTAGTGAGCGGCCAGGATTGACAACCAGAAACTCTGACTTCTGAAAAAGAAATTGAAATTTTGGTTAATTGCATTATACAGCTGACAATGACAGGATGACAATGCCTTAAAGCTGGAAAAGGCCATGAACAAAATTCTGGTTAAAAAAATACTGTACTTGAGCTGGAAAAAACTCAAATGTTCATCAACAGGAGAATGGACAACCAATCCGCTCTATCCACACACTAGGATACCACTCAGTGATAAAAAAAGGAACAATCTTATATGGGCACCAAGGATACATCTCAAAAACATTATGCTATGCTGAGTGAAAAATAAAATCAGACACAAAACAGCACTTCCTATATGGTTTTGATTATGTGAAGTCCAAGAACAGGCAAGATTAACCTGTGGTGACAGAAATCAGAACAGTGGTTGCCCCTGGGGAGCAGAGGTGGGAATTGACTGGGAAAAGCCACAGACAGAATGTTCTGTGTTTTTTTGAGTGGTGGCTACACAGGTGCATACATTGTCAAAATTCATCAAACTGGACACTTAATATCAGAGTATTTTTTGCATGTAAATTACACTCAATTTTTTTAAAAGAGTCCTGTACTTGAAGAAGTGACCATTTCTAATCAAACTGAGTGATGAGGTGTAAGCCTGACAAGAGCTATATTCTGCCACAGAGATGGTGGAGCAGAAATGCAGAACTTTGCAGCATAGATCAGACACCTTTAAGTACTGCATCAGCAGAGAAAGGAGCTTGGCAGGAGAAGCTGGCTTGAGAAAGAATGAATGGGAGAATTCCCTGGCGGTCCAGTGGTTAGGACTTGGCACTTTCACTGCGGTGAGCCAGGTTCAATCCCTGGTCAGGGAACTAAGATCCCATAAGCTGCCAAAAAAAAAAAAAAAAGAAAGCATGAATGAACAGGAGGAGAGCAGAAGCTCTTACCTACAGAGGAAGCAAAACACTTCTAAGCAAAAAATTCAAGAACGGGAAGGCAAATTACAGAAAGGAGAGAGGGAGAGAGAATGATCAGTCTAATAAAAACTAGACTACTCTTCATGATCAGAAAGTTCATGATGATCCAAGAGCTGCTGTTGCTGCCAAGAGGGCTCTTGCTGGAGAGAAGAAGCAAACAGGCAGCCTCTGACAGAAATTAATATAAGTAAAACCAAAGACAGCAATGCTTCAAATAACAGTGACTATAAAACCAATTCTAGAAAGATGGGATCATAAAATATTACTATCGAGAGGTCCTCTAAGCCAGACATGGGCAAACTTTTCCCAGTAATGGGCCAGATAGTAAATATCTCAGGCTGTGCAGGACATAGGGTCTCTGTCACAAATACTCAACACTGCCATCATAGCATGAAAGTAGCCATAGACAATACATAAATGAATGAAGGTGCCTATGCTCCAGTAAATATCTACAAAAACACATCACAGGTCTTTGAAAGACAGGCCACAATGGCTGACTCCCTTCCAGTCAAAAGAGAGTACGAGGGACTTCCCTGGTGGCACAGTGGTTAAGAATCGCCTGTCAATGCAGGGGACACGGGTTCGAGCCCTGGTCTGGGAAGATCCCACATGCTGCAGAGCAACTAAACCCGTGCACCACAACTACTGAGCCTGCACTCTAGAGCCTGCGAGCCACAACTACTGAGCCCACATGCCACAACTACTGAAGCCCGCGTGCCCAGAGCCTCTGTTCCACAAGAGAAGCCACTGCAATGAGAAACCCGCGCACCACAACGAAGAGTAGCTCCTGCTCGCCACAACTAGAGAAAGCCCACACACAGCAACAAAAACCCAATGCAGCCAAAATAAATAAATTTTATTTATTTATTTATTATTTAAATGAGAGAGAGAGAGAGAGAGAGAGAAGGAAAGGAGAAAGGGCCAGCACAACTCAGAGTTGCACACATCACTTTCATTCACATTCAGTGACCAGAACTTAATCCTTGGGTCATAGCAAGCTCCAAGGAAGGCTGGAAGTGTGGTCTACACCATGAACAGCCATGTGTCTATCAAGAATCAGGCATCTGATACCCAAAAAACTAGTAGAGCTAATAAACTAGTTCAGCAAAGTTGCAGGATACAAGACCAATATACAAAAATCGGTTGTATTTCTAAACACTTAGCAATGAACAATCCAAAAATGAAAACGAAATTAAGAAAACAATTCCATTCACAAAAGCAACAAAAAGGATAAAATACATAGGAGTAAATTTAACAAAAGCAGTACAAGACTTGTATGCTAAAAACTACAAAACATCGTTGAAAGAAATTAAAAACCTAAATAAATGGAAAGACACCCTGTGTTCATGGATTGGAAGACTTAATATTGTTAAGATGTCAATACTCCCCAAATTAGTCTACAATTCAATGCAATTCCTATCAAAATTTCAACTGTCTTTTTTATAGAAATGAATAAGCTGATCTTAAAATTCATATGGAATTGCAAGGGATTCTGAATAGCCAAAATAATTATGAAAAGGAACAAATTTGGAGGACTCATAGTTCTGCTTTCAAAATTCACTACAAAGCTACAGTAATGAAGACTATGTGTTACTAACATAAGGATAGACATAGAGATAAAATAGAACTGACAGCCCAGAAATAAACCCATACATCTATGGTCAGTTGATTTTTCACAAGGATACCAAGACCATTCACTGAGGAAAAAGTAGTCTTTTCAACAAATGGTACTGGTTCAACTGGATATTCACATGCAAAAGAGTAAAGTTGGACCCTTACCTCACACCATATATAAAAATCAACTCAAAGCAGATCAAAGATCTAAACATGGGAGCTAAAACTATAAAACTATTACAAGACAACACAGGGATAAATCTTCATGACCTCGGATAAAGCAATACACACACTTATACACACAGAATCTCAATATATCTGGAAGATAACAAGAATCCCCTGGTAACAGTAGCTGCATCTAAGGAGGGAAACTGGATAACTAGGGAATGGAAAGAGGGGGAATTACTTTCAAAGGCATATTCATTTTTACCTTTTAAATGTTCTACCATGTGTTTATAATGTCTATTCAAAAAATACAATTTAATTTAAAAGAAACAAAAAAACAGATGGCAGGCTGGATTTGGCCCGAGGGGTTGCCTAGCCCTGCTCTACATCAAAATGGCTTAACGTAATGGGAAAATTCACTTCCTTCTGTGTTTCCTTTACTGCTCACACTACTCTACTACAAAACTACTGCACTTCTGACACCAGATGTGTGGGTATTCTCCACACATTCAAGCAATTCTGTGATGTCAGCTGGGTGTACTACAGTTTAACTCAATTTTACACTATCTATCTGGAGATTATGTCAGATCCCACAGGTTAAGGGCTCAGTCCACAAGACTGCCCACTACCCCAACTTCAGAAGGATGCCAATCAAAAGTCCAGGTTGTCTCTTGCACTCCTGACCAATGAACTATAAATTCCCCTCCTCAGTTTCAATTAATTTGCTAGAGTGGCTCACGGAACTCAGGAATACATTTACTTGCTAGATTATCAGTTTATTATAAAAGGATAGAACTCAGGAACAGCCAGATGGGAGAGATGCAGAGGGTAAGGTATGTAGGAATGGGGGTGGAGCTTCCATGCCCTCTCAGAGCACGCCACTCTCCCAGCACCCCCTGAATCGTGTGCTTTAGGGTTTTTTAGGAAGCTATGTTAGGTAGGCATGATTGATTGAATCATTGTCCATTGATGATTGAACTCAATCTCCAGCCCCTTGCCCCTTCCCAAAGAGGAGCTGAAAGTTCTAACCCTCTAATCAGTGATTGGTTCCCCTGGTAACCAGCCCCCATCCTTTGGGGCTTTCCAAAAGCCACCTCATTAACACAAAGCAACTATGATTGAAACAGGTTTGTTATGAATAAATAACAAAACACTCTTTTTGCCATTATGGCTCTGAAGGTGTTTCAGAAACTGAGGACAAAAGACAAAATACTGTGACAAAAAATTCTCCCACTGCACTTATTTAGGAAATTCCAAGGGTTTTAGGAGCTCTGTGCCAGAAGCAGGAGGAAGACCAAATACATATTCTTATAAGTCACATTCCTTTGGCCCTGCACTGAAATCAGCAGTACACACTCTATCCTCAATAAATGATAAGTCTATTGCCGTAGAATGTTATGAATTGGGACAGGCCAGCTGCTACAACAAACAGACCCGAAAATATGTAAGGCTCATACACAATAGAAATTTCTTTATGTGTTATGTAACAGTACTGAGCAGGTAAATAGCCTTTGTCCATGCGGTCATTTAGGTACCCAGGCTATTGGAAGAAACAGAGGCTCAGTAGCACAACACGTAGCGTAACCACAGAATCAGCCCAAACTTGCCCTATCCTGCTTCTAATAAGATAGTGAGTTGTTTTTCAGAGACAACAGAACGAAACCTCAAGTCATATAGCCAATGAATGAGCAGAAGAGAAAATTTTGACCTCAATTAACTGCCCCCAGTGGAAACAGGGGACCAGGACATGACTGGAACCTGAACCCTGGAACCCTTTCAGAAGTGAAGTGTCATTGTCCAGGACGATCTGGTGCTGAAGTCCCCTTTACCACACCTTACTATAAATGGCCAAGTTCCAAAGCCCTCCCATCAAAACCTGAGCCACCAGCACTTCCCCAGACCAACCCTCCTCCCCTACCTCATAAGAGTTTGACTGAACCTCAGATTGGAGAGACAGATCTGAGCTTTGTCTCCAGTCTGCTTGCTTGGCTACTGTGCCATAAAGACTTTTCTCTCTGCAAAAGAGTATTGCCTCGGTATTTGGTCTTTCTCTGCTCAGCGGGCCACGAGCCTATTCGCTCGTTACAGCAGCAGAGTAGGGGGCTAGAACACAGGCAGCCTGGTGCTTGGCCTAGAATCCAGTTTCTTAGCCATGCTGAGCCCAAACACCAAGCTGCTTAGGTGCATTTTACTTTCAAAATTTTTTAATTTCTTGACTCTGCATCATAAGGAGCATCTTTATTAAATCAAGAACAGTGCTGGGTATGTTAATTTGGTGTGTAGAATATTTTTTTTATTTTTAATTTAAAATTTTTTTTTGTTTTTTGGCTGCGTTGGGTCTTTGTTGCTGCACGCGGTCTTTCTATAGTTGTGGCAAGCAGGGGCTACTCTTCATTGTGGTGCACGGGCTTCTCACTGCGGTGGCCTCTCTTGTTGAGGAGCACGGGCCCTAGGCATGTGGGCTTCTGTAGTTGTGGCACGCAGGCTCTAGAGCGCAGGCTCTGTAGTTGTGGTGCACGGGCTTAGTTGCTCCAAGGCATGTGGGATCTTCCCGGACCAGGGCTCGAACCCGTGTCCCCTGCATTGGCAGGCAGATTCCTAACCACTGCACCACCAGGGAAGTCCCTAGAATATTTTAAATGAGTGTAAGATTGAATACATGTATGAATGAATAACCACTACTATAATGTGACTTCAGTTCTTTCCTTCTCGTTTTACATTTACTTAGAGCTGTCTTTCACTATAGTCAACCTCAAATCCTTTTGGGTAGTGGGTATGTTATTCTAGTAAATAAGTCAGAGCGTTGAAAATAAGGACCCCTCTATGGACCCAAAACAGACAGGACACTGACCTGTCTGGTTAAGCCATGTGATGTGACACTAGAAGAACTAATTTCCTTAGGAAGGTCATCTCCTACATCAATTTAATCCAATTCAGTATTCATGTATTAGCTTCCTGTGGCTGCTATAACAAAGATCACAAACTTGATGGCTTAAAACAACAGAAACTTACTCCGTTACACTTATGGAGGCTCTAGAGGAGAATCTGCTCCATGTCTCTCCCAGCTTCCAGTGGCTGCCAGCAGTCCTTGGCTTACAGCTGCATCACCCCACTCTTCCAGGCCAGCATCTTATTATCTCCCTTTGCTCCATCTTCACATCACCTTTTTCTCTATCAAATCTGCTTTTGCATCCCTCTTATAAGGATATTACATGTGTGTGCATTCAGAGAACACCTAGATAATCTAGGATAATTACCTCATCTCAAAATTCTTAATTTCTTCTGCAAAGATCCTCCTCCCCACCCCGTTTCCATGGATTAGGACATGGATATCTTTTGTGGGCACATTGATTCATTCAATATTCATTACTCAACTCTTTACTGAATATTTGTGTAAGTCAGCATTCAGTCTTGTGGGTATGCAAAAATTTATAAAACAGGGTCTTTGACTTCTGATTTTAATACAGTAAAGTTGATATTTTCCCCCTTGTCTAGAAATCATCTGTATAAGTCAGGGTCCAGTCAAGAAACTACATTCCACACTAGTTATTTTAACAGAGAGAATGTAAAATAGGAAATTGATTAAACAGGGGCTGGAGGACTTAAAAAGCAAAAGGGCGGGGGGCTTCCCTGGTGGCGCAGTGGTTGAGAGTCCGCCTGCCGATGTAGGGGACACGGGTTCGTGCCCCGGTCCAAGAAGATCCCACATGCCGCGGAGCGGCTGGGCCTGTGAGCCATGGCCGCTGAGCCTGCGCGTCCGGAGCCTGTGCTCCACAACGGGAGAGGCCACAACAGTGAGAGGCCCGCGTACCGCAAAAAAAAAAGAAAAGAAAATGGGCAGAGTAGCTGAATAGACATTTTTCCAAAGAAGACATACAGATGACCAACAGGTACATGAAAAAATGTTCATCATCACTAATCATGAGGGAAATGCAAATCAAAACCACCTTACACCTGTCAGAATGGCCATCAACAAAAAGACAAGAAATAACAAGCATTGGTGAGGATGTGGAGAAAAGGGAACCCTTGTGTGCTGTTGGTAAGAGTGTAAAATGGTGCAGCCACTATGAAAAACAGTATAGAGGTTCCTCAAAATATTAAAAATAGAACTACCACACAATCCGGCAATTCCACTTCTGGGTATTTTTCCAAAGAAAACAAAACCACCTATTTGATAAGATACATGCACCCCTATGTTTGTTGCAGTATTATTTACAATTGCCAAGGTATGGAAGAAACTAAGTGCCCATCAATAGATGAATGGATAAAGAAGATGTTACATATATATATATGAAACGGAATATTACTCAGCCATTAAAAAAATAATGAAATCTTGCCATTTGCAAAAACATGGATAGACCATGAGGGTATCGTGCTAAGTGAAAGAAGTCAGACAGAGAAAGACAAATACTGTATGATTTTACTTATATGTGGAGTCTAAAAAATAAAACAAATGAACAAACATAACAAAACAGAGGGACTAGCCTCATCCACCAGAGGGCAGACAGCAGAAGCAAGAAGAACTACAATCCTGCAGCCTGTAGAACAAAAACCATATTCACAGAAAGATAGACAAGATGAAAAGGCAGAGGGCTATATACCAGATGAAGGAACAAGATAAAACCCCAGAAAAACAGCTAAATGAAGTGGAGATAGGCAACCTTCCAGAAAACGAATTCAGAATAATGATAGTGAAGATGATCCAGGACCTCGGAAAAAGAATGGAAGCAGGGGCTTCCCTGGTGGCGCAGTGGTTGAGAGTCCGCCTGCCGATGCAGGGGACGCGGGTTCGTGCCCTGGTCCAGGAAGATCCCACATGCCGCGGAGCGGCTGGGCCCGTGAGCCATGGCCACTGAGCCTGCGCATCTGGAACCTGTGCTCCACAACGGGAGAGGCCACAACAGTGAGAGGCCCGCGTACCGCAAAAAAAAAAGAATGGAAGCAAAGATCGAGAAGATGCAAGAAATGTTTAACAAAGACCTAGAAGAATTAAAGAACAAACAGAGATGAACAATACAATAACTGAAATGAAAAATACACTAGAAGGAATCAATAGCAGAATAACTGAGGCAGAAGAACGGATAAGTGACCTGGAAGACAGAATGATGGAATTCACTGCCATGGAACAAAATAAAGAAAAAAGAATGAAAAGAAATGAAGCAGCCTAAGAGACCTCTGGGACATTAAATGCAACAACATTTGCATTATGGGGGTCCCAGAAGGAGAAGAGAGAGAGAAAGGACCCGAGAAAATATCTGAAGAGATTATAGTCGAACACTTCCCTAACATGGGAAAGGAAATAGCCACCCAAGTCCAGCAAGCACAGAGTCCCAGGCAGGATAAACCCAAGGAGAAGCATGCTGAGACACATAGTAATCAAACTGGCAAAAATTAAAGACAAAGAAAAATTATTGAAAGCAACAAGGGAAAAACGACAAATAACATACAAGGGAACTCCCATAAGGTTAACAGCTGATTTCTCAGCAGAAACTCTACAAGCCAGAAGGGAGTGGCATGATATACTTAAAGTGATGAAAGGGAAGAACCTACAACCAAGATTACTCTACCTGGCAAGGATCTCATTCAGATTCGATGGAGAAATCAAAAGCTTTACAGACAAGCAAAAGCTAAGAGAATTCAGCACCACCAAACCAGCTCTACAACAAATGCTAAGGGAAATTCTCTAAGTGGGAAACACAAGAGAAGAAAAGGACCTACAGAAACAAACCCAAAACAATTAAGAAAATGGTAATAGGAACATACATATTGATAATTACCTTAAACGTGAATGGATTAAATGCTCCAATCAAAACACACAGGCTGGCTGAATGGACACAAAAACAAGACCCATATATATGCTGTCTACAAGAGACCCACTTCAGACCTAGGGACACATACAGACTGAAAGTGAGGGGATGGAAAAAGATATTCCATGCAAATGGAAATCAAAAGAAAGCTGGAGTAGCAATACTCACATCAGATAAAATAGACATTAAAATAAAGAATGTTACATGAGACAAGGAAGGACACTACATAATGATCACACTACATAATGATCAATCCAAGAAGAAGGTATAGCAATTATAAATATATATGCACCTAACATAGGAGCACCTCAATACATAAGGCAACTGCTAACTGCTATAAAAGAGGAAATCAACAGTAACACAATCATAGTAGGGGAGTTTAACACCCCACTTTCACCAATGGACAGATCATCCAAAATGAAAATTAATAAGGAAACTCAAGCTTTAAATGACACAATAGACCAGATAGATTTCATTGATATTTATAGGACATTCCATCCAAAAACAGCAGATTACACTTTCTTCTCAAGTGCGCATGGAACATTCTCCAGGATAGATCACATCTTGGGCCACATATCAAGCCTCAGTAAATTTAAGAAAATTGAAATCATATCAAGCATCTTTTCTGACCACAACGCGACGAGATTAAGAATGAATTACAACATAAAAAACACAAACACATGGAGGCTAAACAATATGTTACTAAATAACCAAGACATCACTGAAGAAATCAAAGAGGAAATAAAAAATACCTAGAGACAAATGACAATGAAAACACGATGATTCAGAACCTATGGGATGCAGCAAAAGCAGTTCTAAGACGGAATTTTATAGCTACACAAGCCTACCTCAAGAAACAAGAAAAATCTCAAATAAACAATCTAACCCTACACCTAAAGGAACTAGAGAAAGAAGAACAAACAAAACCCAAAGTTAGCAGAAGGAAAGAAATCATAAAGATCAGAGCAGAAATAAATGAAATAGAAACAAAGAAATCAACAGCAAAGATCAATAAAACTAAAAGCTTGTTCTTTGAGAAGATAAATAAAATTGATAAACCATTAGTCAGACTCATCAAGAAAAAGAGGGAAAGGACTCAAATCAATAAAATTAGAAATGAAAAAGGAGAAGTTACAACAGACACCACAGAAATACAAAGCATCCTAAGAGACTACTAAAAGCAACTCTATGCCAATAAAATGGACAACCTGTAAGAAATGGACAAATTCTTAGAAAGGTATAACCTTCCAAGACTGAACCAGGAAGAAACAGAAAATATGAACAGACCAATCACAAGGAACGAAATTGAAACTGTGATTAAAAATCTTCCAAAAAACAAAAGTCCAGGACCAGATGGCTTCACAGGTGAATTCTATCAAACATTTAGAGAAGAGCTAACACCCATCCTTCTCAAACTTCCAAAAAATTGCAGAGGAAGGAACACTCCCAAACTCATTCTATGAGGCCACCATCACCCTGATTCCAAAACCAGACAAAGATACTACAAAAAAAGAAAATTACAGACCAATATCACTGATGAATATAGATGCAAAAATCCTCAACAAAATACTAGCAAACAGACTCCAAGAACACATCAAAAGGATCATACACCATGATCAAGTGGGATTTACCCCAGGGATGCAAGGATTCTTTAATATACGCAAATCAATCAATGTGATACACCATATTAACAAACTGAAGAATAAAAACCATGTGATCATCTCAATAGATGCAGAAAAAGCTTTTGACAAAATTCAACACCCATCTATGATAAAAACTCCCCAGAAAGTGGGCATAGAGGGAACCTACCTCAACATAATAAAGGCCATATATGACAAACCCACAGCAAACATCATTCTCAATGGTGAAAACCTGAAAGCATTTCCTCCAAGATCAGGAACAAGACAAGGATGTCCACACTCACCACTATTATTCAACACAGTTTTGGAAGTCCTAGCCACGGCAATCAGAGAAGAAAAAGAAGTAAAAGGAATACAAACTGGAAAAGAAGAAGTAAAACTGTCACTGTTTGCAGATGACATGATACTATACACAGAGAATACTAAAGATGCCACCAGAAAACTACTAGAGCTAATCAATGAATTTGGTAAAGTTGCAGGATAAAAAATTAATGCACAGAAATCTCTTGCATTCCTATACACTAATGATGAAAAATCTGAAAGAGAAATTAAGGAAACTCTCCCATTTACCATTGCAACAAAAAGAATAAAATACCTAGGAATAAACCTATCTAGGGAGAAAAAAGACCTGTATGCGAAAACTATAAGACACTGATGAAAGAAATTAAAGATGATACCAACAGATGGAGAGATATACCATGTTCTCGGATTGGAAGAATCAATATTGTGAAAATGACTATACTACCCAAAGCAATCTACAGATTCAATGCAATCCCTATCAAATTACCAATGGCATTTTTTACAGAACTAGAACAAATCATCTTAAAATTTGTATGGAGACACAAAAGACCCCGAGTAGCCAAAGCAGTCTTGAGGGAAAAAAACGGAGCTGGAGGAATCAGACTCCCTGACCTCAGACTATACTACAAAGCTACAGTAATCAAGACAATATTGTACTGGCACAAAAACAGAAAAATAGATCAATGGAACAAGATAGAAAGCCCACAGATAAACCCACGCACCTATGGCCAACTAATCTATGACAAAAGAGGCAAAGATATACAATGGAGAAAAGACAGTCTCTTGAATAAGTGGTGCTGGGAAAACTGGAAAGCTACATGTAAAAGAATGAAATTAGAACACTGCCTAACACCATACACAAAAATAAACTCAAAATGGATTCGAGACCTAAATGTAAGACTGGACACTATAAAACTCTTAGAGGAAAACATAGGAAGAACACTCTTTGACATTAATCACAGCAAGACCTTTTTTGATCCACCTCCTAGAGTAAAGGAAATAAAAACAAAAATAAACAAATGGGACATAATGAAACTTAAAAGCTTTTGCACAGCAAAGGAAACCATAAACAAGACCAAAGACAACCCTCAGAATGGGAGAAAATATTTGCAAACGAATCAACGGACAAAGGATTAATCTCCAAAATATATATACAGCTCATGCAGCTCAATATTAAACAAACAAACAAGCCAATCCAAAAATGGGCAGAAGACCTAAATAGACATTTCTCCAAAGAAGGCATACAAATGGCCAAGAAGCACATGAAAAGCTGCTCAACATCACTAATTATTAGAGAAATGCAAATCAAAACTACAATGAGGTATCACTTCACACCAGTTAGAATGGGCTTCATCAGAAAATCTACAAAGAACAAATGCTGGAGAGGGTGTGGAGAAAAGGGAACCCTCTTGCTCTGTTGGTGGGAATGTAAATTGATACAGCCACTACGGAGAACAGTATGGTGGGTCCTTAAAAAACTAAAAATAGAATTACCATATGACCCAGCAATCCCACTACTGGGCACATACCCAGAGAAAACCATAATTCAAAAAAATACATGCACCCCAATGTTCATTGCAGTACTATTTACAATAGCCAGGTCATGGAAGCAACCGAAATGCCCATCAACAGATGAATGGATAAAGAAGATGTGGTACATATATACAATGGAATATTACTCAGCCATAAAAAGGAACGAAATTGGGTCATGTAGAGATGTGCATGGATCTAGAGACTGTCATACAGAGTGAAGTAAGTCAGAAGGAGAAAAACAAATATCGTATATTAACGCATATATGTGGAAACTAGAAAAATGGTACAGATGAACTGGTTTGCAGGGCAGAAATTGAGACTCAGAGGTAGAGAACAAACATATGGACACCAAGTGGGGGAAAGCAGCGTGGGGTGGTGGTGGTGGGGTGATGAATTGGGAGATTGGGATTGACATATAGACACTAATATGTATAAAATGGATGACTAATAAGAACCTGCTGTATAAAAAAATAAATAAAATTCAGAAAAAAAAAAAAAACCAGAGGGACTTCCCTGGTGGCACAGTGGATAAGACTCTGTGGTCCTACTGCAAGGGGCCTGGGTTCGATCCCTGGTCAGGGAACTAGATCCCACATGCATGCAGCAACTAAGAGTTCGCATGCCACAACTAAGGAGTCCGCCTGCCACAACTGGGACCAGGTACAACCAAGGAAATAAATAAATAAACAACTATTTTTTTAAAAAAACAGAAACAGAGTCAGTGACACAGAGAACAAATAGATGGTTGCCAAAGGGGTGGGGGGTGGAGGGAATGAGTGAAATAGGTAAAGGGAATTAAGAGGTACAAACTTCCGGTTTCAAAATAAATGAGTCATGGGGATGAAATGTACAGTGTGGGGAATATAGTCAAAAATTATGTGATATCTTTGTATGGTGACAGATGGTAACTTATTGTGGTGAGCACTTTGTAATGCATAGACATATTGAATCACCATGTTGTACACCAGGAACTAATATAGTTGTAGGTCAATTATACTTCAAAAAAATTATGACTGGAGTGGTATTAGCAAGAAGGGCAATGAATTAGGTACTAACTCTTTCAAGGAATCAGAAGGACCAACCAAGGGTCAGTAGATGTCTGCAACAATAGTTCTGTTAAATAGCATAAGATTTAAAGCTGGGAGTTTGGGGAAAGCGAAGGATCATTTTCTGGAAGCAAAGCAAGTAGGTCAATCTTGGCCCAGTGGCAGGAGGAGTGAAGGAGAGAAGACAGTCACCATTTGAGTTAGTGGTGGGGAAAGCAGTGTCACCAGGGAGATCCAGTTTTCCAGAAGATCTAGAAGATGAAGGAACTGTCCACAGAAGACAAATCCTAGGGCCCTTCTCATGCCTGAGTTTGGAGGGGCTTGGTGAAGGGTTTTAGTAGTTAGGGGGCAGGAGACAGGATGAGAGAAGGGGAAGCAGGGACAGATGGGGATTAGATGCAGGGAGGAGGCTGACCAGGGACCATAAACAGGGATTAAGGGTGTAATGAGATTAGTCCTGGCATCTGCAGCAGAGCAGTGGTGAGGCTGAGTGGCTGGTGAGGCTGTCAGGGAGAAAAGTAGTGCAGAGAAGTATGTGTATGCATACCACGCCGGAACAATCCGGTATATGCTGGGGAGGGGTTGTCTTGCCGGGTGTATGCAGTAATCTAGGCTGCTCACCCTTCAAGTCCGGCTAAGGACGTGGGGAAGATGGGCTTTTCCAGAACTCTGACACTTACCAACACTTTTCCAAGAATGGTCAAGAAATTGATGAAAAATTCAGTGAAAGAGAAGAGAGCACAAGACCAGATACCAACATAGATTTGATTTAAAATGTAGCAATGGTGAAATTTCAATTTGGTGAGGAAAGAATGGTACTTTATTTGATAAGTGTTGCTGGGACTTCCCTGGTGGTCCAGTAGTTAAGACTCCCGCTTCCAATGCAGGGGGCCCGGGTTCTATCCCTGGTCAGGGAACTAGATCCTGCATGCCGCAAGTAAAAAAAAGAGAAAAAAGATCCCGCATGCTGCAACGAAGATCCTGCACGTGGCAATGAAGATCCCACATGCCACAACTAAGACCCAGCGCAGCCAAATAAATAAATATTAAAAAAAAATAGGGGCTCCCCTGGTGGCCCAGTGGTTAAGAATCCACCTGCCATTGCAGGGGACGCGGGTTCGAGCACTGGTCCAGGAAGATCCCACATGCCGTGGAGCAACTAAGCCCGTGCACCACAACTACTGAGCCCACGTGCCACAACTACTGAAGCTCACGTGCCTACAGCCCATGCTCCGCCACAAGAGAAGCCACGGCAATGAGAAGCCCATGCACCACAACGATGAGTAGCCCCTGCTCGCCGCAACTAGAGAAAGCCCGTGTGCAGCAGCAAAGACCCGATGCAGCCAAAAATAAATAAATAAATAAAATAAATTTTTTAAAAAACTGATCAGCAAAAAATAAATAAATAAGTGTTGCTGACTCAACTGGGATCCCACCAGGAAGAAAATGAGGTAGAACCCCTATCTCTCACCATAGTGAAACAAAAAACAAATTTCAGATGGTTTAAATGTGTACATGTAAACAATATGCAGAATATATAAAAATATATTACAAAAAGCCTTTTATTTTATTTTAGGCCATGCCTTGCAGCTTGCGGGATCTTGGTTCCCCAACCAGGGACTGAACCCAGGCCACGGCAGTGAAAGTGTTGAGTCCTAACTCCTGGACCACCGGGGAATTCCCTCCAAAAAAACCTTTTAAGCCAGACCAGAAAGACAGAAACTATAAGAGAAAAGGTCGACACATTTAATTACATTAAAATGGTAAATCGTTTATGGCTAAAGATACCTCAACCAAAGTCAAAGGGAATTAATAGAATAGGAAACCATTTGAAATCCATGTGAAAGACAAGTTAATATCTATATTATACAAAGAGCTCCTGGGAATTCCCTGGTGGTCCAGTGATTAGGATTCAGCACTTTCACTGCCGTGGCCCAGGTTCAATCCCTGGTTGGGGAGCTAAGATCACGAAAGCCACGTAGCGCGGCCAAAAAAATAAAAAGAGCTCTGATAAAGTGATAAGAAAAAGACAAATAATCCACTGGAAAAAAGGAAAAGGGTAGAAATAGTTCCCAGAAGAGCAATCCAAGTGTCTAACAAGAATATGAAAAGATATTTAGTCTTACTAGTTGTCAGGGAAATGTAAATTAAAGTAATAGCATGTTATCACTTAATACCCACAGATCAGGACTTCCCTGGTGGTCCAGTGGTAAAGAATCCTCCCTATGATGCAGGGGACACCAGTTTGATCCCTGGGCAGGGAACTAAGATCCCACACGCTGTGGGACAACTAAGCCCATGTGCCACAACTACTGAGCTCGCAGTCCTCAACTAGAGAGGCTGCGTGTCACAAACTACAGAGCCCACGCACCCTGGAGCCCACACGCCACAACTAAAGAGAAGCCCAGGCGTTGCACCTAAGACCCAACGCAGCCAAAAATTAATTAATTAAATACCCACAGATCAACAAAAAAGAAAAACACAAATGACACCTATTGTTTGTGGGAATATGGGTAAAATGGCTCTACCCTCATTCATTTTTGGTGAAAAAGTGTTTCCTTACAGCCATTTTGGAAAACAATCTGGAAAGATCTATTAAAATTGAAATATACACACCCTTTAACCCAACAATTCATACCTGGGAATCAACCCACTTTAAAAATAAATAAATAAATAAAAGCAAGAGCACATAAAGATGGATATGTCCAAGAATATTTATGGTAGCATTAATCAAAGTGGTGAAAACAAAACAAGACAAAACTGAAAAACAAGAGGAATACACCTTAATAAGGCAATGAGTGAATAAATGGTGGTGCATCCAGGTTGCAGAATATTATACAGCCATTAAAAAGGAGGAATTTAGCACTATGCTAATTGATATGAAGGGTTAAGTCAAATAAGCAAGAAGAAGAGATATGTATATAACATGGTCACACTTTTATATAAAAATAGTGACAAAAATAATCCTATACATCAGGGGTGCGCGGCCTGTTAGGAACCGAACCGCACAGCAGGAGGTTAGTAGCAGGCAAGCGAGCAAAGCTTCATCTGCCGCTCCCCATCACTCTCATTACCGCCTGAACCATCGCTCCCATTACCGCCTGAACCATCCACCCCAACATCACCACCCCGTCCATGGAAAAATTGTCT
This sequence comes from Leucopleurus acutus, assembly GCF_964270905.1. Taxonomy (NCBI): domain Eukaryota; kingdom Metazoa; phylum Chordata; class Mammalia; order Artiodactyla; family Delphinidae; genus Leucopleurus; species Leucopleurus acutus. The sequence goes on along the minus strand of NC_139153.1, from coordinate 66,613,937 downwards.
TCCACAAAACCGGTCCCTGGTGCCAAAAAGGTTGGGGACCGCTGCTATATATGTTCCAGATTTTTTATGTGTGATTCTATCAACAGGTGGAAAGTCTAGAAGGACACATACCAGAGTGTTAACAGTGGTTTTCTGGGGAAGAAAAGTCAAAATGATAAATAAGTAAAAATTTTAAAAGAAAAAGGGCATCTAAAATAATAACCATTTTTCCAACTTTTTGTAAACTAACACATTTGGTGTGTGTAAATGCACAGAGAGGCAAATGAAGGGACAAGCACCAATGTTATGATGGTGGATTTTCTCAGGGTTGGGGGATTTCAGGTGATTGAAATTTTCTCTCTTTTTTTTTTCAACATGCTTAAATTTTTACAATGATCAACATTACTTTTTTCTTCATTGAGGGAAAAAGTGTTGTGTGTGTGGGTATGATCAACAAATCTTGGTATGGGATTGGCATTATCGGATAGGAAGAGGATGGAGCCAAGGAAACTCAATTACCCTTCACTCCCTGGTACCCTCCATCCCCTTATTCCCTCCATTCCCTGGTGCCCTCCATCCCATGGTACCCTCCATTCCCTGGTGCCCTCCATCCCCTTATTCCCTCCATTCCCTGGTGCCCTCCATCCCATGGTACCCTCCATCCCTTGGTACCCTCCATCCCATGGTACCTTCCACTCTCTGGTATCCTCCACCCCCTGGTACCCTCCATTCCCTGGCACCCTCCATTCCCTGGTACCCTCCATCCCATGGTACCTTCCATTCCTGGTGCCCTCCATCCCCTGGTACCCTCCATCCCTTGGTATCCTCCATTCCCTGGCACCCTCCATTGACTGGCACCCTCCATCCCCTCTGCCTGCTTGCTCCCTTCAATCACTCATCACAGTCAGTAAGTAGCTTGTTAGAAGGGAGGAGGGGAGAGCAGGAAAGTGTGATGTCATGGGCACCCAGGGAGAGAGCATGTAAAATGAAGGAGTGCCAAGAGCTTCAAATGCTGCAGAGAAGGCAGGTAAGACAAAGACTGAAACTGTCCCTGCAATTTAGTGACAGGGAAGTCTAAAGACCTTGAGTAGAGCAGATTTAGTGGCATGCAGGCACCAGAGGCCACCCTGCAGAGGGTGAGGCAGCATGAGGGGGCCAAGAGAAAAAGCCCGCTTGGTAGACCAGAAGGACACAGGGGTGGGTAAGGATGATTAGAATTAGATGTCAATTTTAAAATGTGTGAGGGGCTACATGGTTTTTCAAATTTATTTAGGCATACACAAGCATAAAAAGTTGAAATCATAGGTGTAGACAACCCCTTCTGAAAGTGTGGCTGTGAGTGGGATAAAAATGTGATGGCAGGACCTTGAGGGGATTAGCAGGCTTACTCCAAGAGAGAGAGACTTGAGCCTGTTCATCAGCTTATAGGATGGGGCCAGTTGGGAGGGGGAGGGGACTGAATATGTTTGAAAAGAGATCATGAGGGGAGCCCCAGAGAGGCCCATGTTCCCAGGCCTGGCTGCACATCAGAATCACTGGGCCCACCCAGAACTACTCATTCACACTCTCCAGAGGCTGAGCCAAAAAATCTGGACTTTAAATAAGACACTTGAAGAGCACTAAAAAATATAGCAATTATCTAGGAATAAATTTAACAAAAGAGGGACTTCCCTGGTGGCGCAGTGGTTAGGAATCCGCCTGCCAATGCAGGGAACATGGGCTTGAGCCCTGGTCTGGGAAGATCCCACATGCCACAGTGCAACTAAGCCCGTGCGCCACAACTACTGAGCCTGTGCTCTAGAGCCCATGAGCCACAACTACTCAGCCCGCACACCACAACTACCAAAGCTCGCATACCATAGAGTCCATGGGCCGCAACTACTGAGCCCGTGTGCTGCAACTACTGAAGCCTGCGCGCCTAGAGCCCGTGCTCCGCAACAAGAGAAGCCACCGCAATAAGAAGCCCAAGCACCGCAACGAAGAGTAGCCTCCGCTCGCCACGACTAGAGAAAGCCCGCGCACAGCAATGAAGACCCAATGCAGCCAAAAAAAAAAAAAATTAACAAAAGATGTGCAAAACACATTATAGAGAAAAAAATTTTAATTAACTGAATAAATGTATGTGTGTGAGTATACGCATGAGTGGACACACACACACACACACTCACACCATGTTCGAAGACTGGAAGACAAACTTCCAGGATGCAAACTTCTAGTCATAAGATTAATAAGTTTTGGGGATGTAATGTACAGCATGGTGATTATAGCTAATAATACTCTATTACATACTTGAAATTGCTAAGAGAGTAGATCTTAAATGTCCTCACCACACAAAAGAAATGGTAATTATGTGACTGGTTGGAGTGTTAGCTAGTGCTATGGTGGTAATCATTTTGCAATTTATAAATGTATTAAATCATCACATTGTACACCTTAAAAATACACAGTGTTATACATCAATTATATCTCAATAAAGCTGGAAAAAAAACAAATTTTGTTAGGTCTCCCCTATCTTATATCTTCTCTTCTTAATATGTGCACATTTGAAAAAAAAAAGAATTAGAAGACTCATTTTTGAACAATGTACTGATCTGTAGAGTCAATGCAATCAAATCAAAATCCTCATGGTTTGTTTTTCTTTTTTGGTAGAATGTGACAGGTTGATTCTAAAATACATATGGAGGGGGCTTCCCTGGTGGCACAGTGGTTAAGAATCTGCCTGCCAATGCAGGGGACACAGGTTCGAGCACTGGTCCGGGAAGATCCCACACGCCACGGAGCAATTAAGCCCATGAGCCACAACTACTGAGCCCGCGCGCCTAGAGCCTGTGCTCCACAACAAGAGAAGCCACCGCAATGAGAAGCCTGTGCACCGCAACGAAGAGTAGCCCCCACTCGCTGCAACCAGAGAAAAGCCCACGTGCAGCAACAAAGACCCAACGCAACCAATATAAATTAATTAATTAAATTTATAAAATAAATAAAATAATATGGCAATGAAATGGCCAAGAATATCTTCCTAAATATATATATATATAGGAATATCGCTCTACTGAATATCAAACTTCATAAAAGTACAGTGATTAGGAGAGGGTGGTATTTTTGCAAGGATAGACAGACTGAAGAAAAGACTAGAAGCTGACACCGAGGTGGACACAAGCTGTGATTTATGTAGCACAAAAGGGTGCAGGGAAAGATGAGCCTTTTCGATAAACAGATTGAGTGTTCATACAGGGAAAAAATGAAACTCGACCCTTACCTCACACCATAGTGGGATAATAAAGACAATAAAAGATTAGAATAAAGAACAATAAAGATTATAAAAGGCGATAGAAGGTGAAAGAAACGTTTGAGGATGAAAGCCTCAGGGTGGTGACAGATTACTTTTCCTGATACAAAAGCACCAACCTTAAATGAAAAGTCTGACAAATTTGGCTTCATTAAGATTAATAAATAATTCCATTTGTACAACATTCTAAAACAGGCAAAACTGGGACTTCCCTGGTGGTCCAATGGTAAAGAATCCGCCTTCCAATGCAGGGGACACAGGTTCGATCCCTGGTCAGGGACCTAAGATCCCACATGCTGCGGGGTAACTAAGCCCGTGCACCACAACTATGGAGCTCACATGTCTGAACGAGAGAGCCTGCACGCCCCAAACTACAGAGCCCACATGACCTGGAGCCCGCACACCACAACAAGAGAGAGAAAAACCCACACGCCACAACTAGAGAGAAGCCCGCGCACCACAACGAAGAGTCCCCACGCCGCAATGAAAGATGCCACATGACACAACGAAGATCACGTGTGCTGCAACTAAGACCCAACGCAGCCAAAAAAATAAATTAAATAAATATTAGAAAATAACTGCAAATATTAAAGAAGAGAGGTGCTTCTTTAAAAAATAAATAAATAAAACAGGCAAAACTACCCCATAGTGTCTAGGAAAGCATACTCAGGCTGAAAATGATCAAGAGAAGCAAGAATGAGATTGCACAGAAGTCAGGGTGGTGGTTCCGTGTAGGGAAGGAGGGGCTGAGGCTTTGAGTCGAACAACATTCTTTTTTTTTTTTTTGGCCAAACCGTCTTAGTTCCCCAACCAGGGATTGAACCCATGACCCCCTGCATTGGAAGGGCGGAGTCTTAACCCCTGGACCACTGGGGAAGTCCCCAGTGTTCTCTTTCTTGACCTTGATGAGGTTACAATGGGAGTTGGCTTTGTAATAACACATTAACTTATACATTTATGTTTTATGCTTTTTTCTGTATCTATAAAGGTTTTAAGGGGAAAATCACACTTCCCGTGTGATTCTGATGAGCAACCACATCTAGGCACCCCTCATCTAGAGCCTCAATGGAGTAGCACTGTAATAGCCACGTCTGTTTCAGGTGATAGAATCTAATCCTGACTCACAGATCTCAGACATCAACTCACAAATCTGAAAAACCCAGGGTAGTTTCAGGAATGGTTGGTTCCAGATACTCCAACGAGATTATGAGGAACCTCCCCTCTTTGCTCGGCTTTCCTCCTTATCCTGCAGGCTCTCGACCCCAGGGCAGCCCTCACAAGTCCAGGCTAAGTTCTGCAAGGAGAGCCACATGAGCAGAAAGAAAACGTCCCCTTCTCTGGCGTCTCAGCAATAGTACTGGGTTGGCTCTCCCTGGACTGAACAGGGTCACATGCCCACCCCTGACCCACTGATGTGGCCAAGAATCTGAAGTATGATTGCCCAGATGTGAGGGTAGAGTCAGCCTCACCTGAATCATATTACCCATATGGGAGAAAAAATGAAGTTTCCTCCAAGGAATAAGTGGGTGTCATTACCAACAGAAAAGGGAAAAGATGCTTGGGCAGAACAATAGGGATCAATGTGCTAGAAGCCCCAGTGGGGTCAGGGGAGAGGTGTGGTAGAGGAAAGTGGGCAGGGGTTGGGGGAGGTGATTGTCACTAAAGAGTGGGACGTCTGAATTGTAATTTCAGAGGTGGAGCAGTTTCGGGTGATGACAGGGTCCAAGGTGTGGCCTTGGTGGTGGGTGGCAGGGCTGTCAAGGAGCCAAGACCCCAGGGTGTTGGAGGCTCGAGAGCTCATGCCCAAGTCTTCATTAGTAAGGGTGGAACCCTAATAAAATGTGGGCACATGTGACTCAGTCTCAGAATGGTATCTGACACAAGAAATACAACCCAATAGCCTAAAGTAATTAACAAGCAATTTCATTCTTTAGTCACACCTCTCAAGGGATTTAAAGGGAGTCAAAGACATAGTTCAAAGCCACACTAATTAAAATCTCCTCATGCCCTGGAGCTACTCAATCTCTATCTCCCACCAAAAAAAAATAAAGCGATCAAAAATGCTCCTCGTCCATACCCCGCTCAACTCAGCCACTTTCCCAAATGGAAGAATCAGCCTTCTTTAGGAAGGGAAGATGGAGGGAGGAGAAATTGGACCAATAATTACAGGACTCTTTTATTTTGGGGGGGGGGGCACATGTCTATGCCAGCCTCTCACTGACCATTTTTGCCCCATCAAAAGGAGAGTGACCTAGAAGGTACGTAAAAACAGCCACTGGGAGGGCCGCCACGAGGTGCCACAAAATGAACAGGAGTTTTTACACTTGTGGTCTCCAAACCCACCCCTCTCTTTGTGAGCCTCCATCTCAGAACCTGGAATTAATGTTGAATAAGCAGGAACCATCATGGCAGAAGCTCAAGCAGGAGCCACTTCCTCCTCTCAATAACAGACCTAGTAGGTTTTTAAATTTACTTTAACAATAAACATGGACTTGTTTTATTCAGTATAATAAATCGAGAATTAACATTTTGTTTGTTTGTTTCTTTGTTCTGGCTGTGTGTGTGGCTTGCGGGGATCTTAGTTCCCCGACCAGGGATCGAACCCAGGCACCCTACAGTGGAAGCACAGAGTCCTAACCACTGGACTCCCAGGGAATTCCCCAAGAATCAACATTTTGAGGAAAATCATTCTGAGGCTGTCAATGACACTGGTCAATTCTGGACCTTCGACTTTAAGTCTAACAAGTGGTAATGCAAATTTAAATAATAATGAAGTACTATCTCTCACCCATTAAACAGGAAAAAAAGTAAAATAATAAAACCCAAAATTGGTGAAGTTATTGGGAAAAAAGTACATCCATACATTATTAGTACAATCCTTTTTGAAGAGAGAGGTGATCTGACAATACTCATCAAATTCTGTATAATATTTATTCATAAAATCATTCAAAAGATGAAGAAAATCACACACCTTCTCATGCTTCACCACTATCAACCCTCCAGGGCTGGGCATAGATTGTCTTATCTTTTTTTTCCAACTTTTTGTATTCTAGTAAAATACACATAACATAAAATTAACCATCTTAACCATTTTTAAGTGTACAGTTCAATGTAAGTACATTCATATTATTGTGCAACCATCTACCTCCAGAACCATTTTCATTTGGCAAAACTGAAACTCTGTAGCCATTAAACAATAACTCCCCATTGCCCCCTCCCCTCAGCCCCTGGAAACCACCATTCTACTTTCTGCCTCTATGAATTTGACTATGTTAGGTACCTCTTATAAGTGGAATCATACAGTATTTGTCTTCTTGTGATGGGCTTACTTCATTTAGCATAATACCCTCAAAGTTTACCCATGTTGTAGCATATGTCAAAACTCCCTTCCTTTTTAAGGCTGAATAATAATACATTTTATGTATACACCACATTTGCTTATCCATTCATCTGTTCAAGGACACTTGGGTGGCATCCACCCTTTAGCTATTGTGAATAATGCTGCTATGAACATGGGTGCTCAAATATCTCTTCAAGGTCCTACTTTTAACTCTTTGGGGCATATACCCAGAAGTGGAATTGCTGGGTCATGTGCTATATTGTCTCTTCTTTTGGGGGTTTATGGCCTGGCTTCTGAATTAGAGGGTATTAAGAAGTTGGAGGGGATTGGCTGTGTGACCTTGGGCAGGTTACTTTCCCTCTCTGAGAGCAGATTCATGTTTCCAAACAGGAACTTTTGTTAACCACACACATTCCCAAGCCCATTTTCCTGGGAGATTCTAATTCAGTGCCTGTCCTGGGACCCTGGAAATCTGAATTTTTTTAAAAGAGCCTCAGGTGATTTTTATCATCATACAGGTTTGGGAATCACAGGGCCCGAGGAATTCCAAAGGCCGCTGTAGCTGTGACTATGACTTCAGTGGTTAAGAGAGTAATGTGGAGTCCTACTGACTGGGTTAAATTCCTGGTCGCCAGTTACCAGCACCACCTCCATTTCATCCCCTAAAGGAGGGTAATGGCGCCTACCACAGGACTGTTGCATTAAGTAAATGGAAGTGAAAGAAAATAAAGATTTAGCATTTACCTAGTACTCAAAAATGTTTTCGAAAATCTTTGCGTTATTCCCAGTGGTCCTCTCCTTCAGCCTGGCTGGCCCTCTCGCAGCGGGTAGGTTCCTGTCGCCACCTGGTGGTGAGACTAAGTCAGTGCATTCACACAGCCTTTCCCCCAGTCCCCCACCCAACTCTGCCCCAACTCCCCCCCTGCCCATTCCATCCCAAGCTCACCCTACTCAGAAGCCTCAAGTCCCTCCGTAAGGGTGGAAGACCAAGGCGTGAGGGCCTGGGGTCTGAGGGTCCCAGCAGCCCCGAGAGTCCATTCCACAGCCTCAACCTAGTGATGGTGAGTCATTGGCACAGCTCTGCCTCCCTGGATGGTCCTGCACAGGCTGGCCTGTCCTGCCCCCTCCTTAATAGTAAGGATGGAGCTGAGTGCCAGCTCTGTGCTGGGGGCCTTACAGACATTGTCTCATTCAGCCCTCACATAAAGTAGAGGGACTTATACCGTTTCCACAGATAAGGAAATTGAGGCTCAGAGAAGTTAAGTGACTGGCACACAGTCACACAGCTTGCAATGGCAGAGCCAAGTCTCAAACCCAGGTGGATCTTAAACCACGGCTATTTCTACCAAGCTACAAGGCCTCTAAACTAGTGATTCCCCACCTTGGCCGGACATTTAATTCACCTGCGGAACCTTAACGACTACTAATGCCTGGGCTCCACCCCAGAGATTCTGGTTAATTGGTCTGGGATATGGCTTGAGCACTGGGGTTTTGTGAAGCTCCCCTAAGTATTCTTGCGGGCAGCCAGTGAGAACCACTGCTCTAAATTCACCCATTCTGTTTTCTGTTTCTTGGGGCTCTGGGGGTAATGGCAAACTTCCCATAAGCGATCTGAACCGAGGTGTTCCGCTTCCGCCAGCCTCACAGATGCAGTGGAGGGCGAGAGTGCCACGTGACAGTCCAAGCCTGGAGCAGAAGTCCAGGTTCTACCGCAGGGAGGATAGTGGAAGGTGTGCTTCCAGGCGCGCCAGCACCCACTCTGGAGCGAGGCCTGAGGATGTGGGGCCCCGCGTTCTGCTGCGTACTGGCTGTGTCCTTGGGCAAGTGACTGCGCCTCTCTGTAAAGTTGCGGGTATGGAAAACATGTATGAAAGTAGCATCAACCGCATAAAATGGCTGAGTATTAAATGAGCTAATTAAGAGAAAACCCACTTAGAACAATGCCCGGAACCCAGCAAGCTCTCAATAAATGTTACAACTACTGCTGCTGCTATTATTATTATTCCTGACTCTGACAATAGCTCCCCATGTGGACTACTCACCAATTGATCAGGAGCAGCAAAAACCCTCTCCCGTTTTATAACTACTATTCTCTCAAATCAAAAACAGAGCCCCGCCCAGAGGCGGGCACATGACTCGAGCTGGCCAATCAGAGTACCTCCATTCTCAGACTTAAACCGACAGATCCAGGGGTAAGCAAGTGACCAAGTAGAGCCAGTCAGGCCCCCACCTGGGGGAACTGATGTGGTCAGGGAGCCATCAGAGGTCACCTTTCCTGCTAACGCAGAGGAAAGCAGAGTGAGAGAGAGACTTGGGGACTCCTTTTGAGCCCCTGGGTACAGCCATGCCTGAGGTGAGACTGCATCTAGCTGGCCCAGTTGAGGGGCCAATCAGTTCCCTTTTGAGCTTATGCTAGTTTGCACTGTACTTCTGTCACCTGCCATCAGCAGAATCCTGATGGGGAACTACCCAACAGTGAAATAGCATCTGCCTTTCTTGAGGGCTTCCTGGAGATGGTGCTGTATTGAGTGCTTCTCAAACTTGAGTGGGTATCTGAATCCCCAGAGGATGTGCTAGAATGCTGATCGCTGGGCCCTACCCCAGAGCTGCTGATGGTCAGAGGGACTTAATCTGAGAATCTGCGCTTCTAACATGTTCTGGAGTGACGCTGATGCTGCTGGTCTGGGGAACCCACTTTGAGAACCACTGCTTTACTGAGAGGAGTAATTTCAAGAGTGAGAGTTTCAGGCCCCACAGGAGGCTCTGGTCACTCAAGGAACTTTTAAAACTCCTACTTCCCAAGACCCACTCCATACCAATTAACTCGGAATTTCTGAGAGGTAAGACCAAGCATCAGTACTTTTTAAAGCCTCCTGAGCTGAGTAATTCTAACACACAGCTGTGGTTGGGCATCATGACCCCCAAACGAACCCAAACCCAGACTGAACTTCAGTTTTACCCAGATTTGCCTTCAGCTTGGTCCAGACATCTCCCAGTTGCAGGCCCTTGGGCCAGCCCTGTGCTGGGCCGTCTGCAAACTTATTAACAATCTCACAGTCCTGTAAGGCCTCTATCATCATCCAATTTTATAGATGGGAAAACTGAGGGTTATGTCCACCTGGGGAAGAAAGCAGCAGAGCAGGATTCTAACCCAATAGTGCTCAGCTTTTCTCTTCTTCCTGATGCCACTTTGCCTCAGTGTTTCCCAGGAATGCATGGCATTTGGGGCTGGACCACCGTGCCTGTTTCCCACATTACAGGACATCTAGAACCTCGAGCTCCTGCTTCTAAACACCATGAGCAAACCACACACACACACACTCTGTTGTCATTGTGACAATTCAAAACACCCCACACGACTTCCCTGGTGGCACAGTGGTTAAGAATCTTCCCGCCAATGCAGGGGACATGGGTTTGAGCCCTGGTCCAGGAAGATCCCACATGCCACAGAGCAACTAAGCCCATGCGCCCCAAGTACTGAGCCTGTGCTCTGGAGCCCACAAGCCACAACTACTGAGCCCACGTGCCACAACTACTGAAGCCCGCATGCCTAGAGCCTGTGCTCCGCAACAAGAGAAGCCACCGCAATAAGAAGCCCGCACACTGCAACAAAGAGTAGGCCCCACTCATCGCAACTAGAGAAAGCCCGCAGCAACGAAGACCCAACACAGCCAAAAATAAATAAAAATAAATAAATAAATAAACAAAACACTCCATACATTTCCAAATGCCTCACCTGAGTACCACTGCTTCAGACACTAAGCCCCAGGCATATCCCAGAACACTTAAATGTCCCTTCCTAAGTCTGCCCGACACCTCCAGTGACACCTAGCCCTGCTATTAGATTCTTCCAATTTCTGACTTAAAATCCAACCCTGGTATAAACTTCAGCTCAAAACCTCACCCCAACCTGACTCTAGCCATAATCAAGTTCCTGAATTGTTTGTTAAACCTAACACCAACCTCACAACCTTCCTAAAACCTGACTTCCAGACCCAGTCCTTCAGATGCCATCGTTGATCTGAGTCTTCAGAATATCTAAATGTCCCCCTTAACTACACATCCTCACCTCAGCTCTCTCCACCTTATTTTTTATTTATTCTCCACAGCCTTTCTGAATGTACAGTTCTCGTCAGCTCACCTTCTGTTCAACAACTTTCCAAGTCTCCTTAGCACACACTCACGCCCACTAGCATTAAATGTCATCTTCAGTAGGACCCAAACATAACTTTCTAGTTGCAGCCATTTGCATTAGGTTCAATTACAAGTTTAAAAAAATCCCCATGTCACAGTGACTTCAGCAAGATGTGTTTGTGGTTTTTTTTTTTTTCTTCTTCTTCTCTCTCTCTCTCTCTCAAATCAAGGCTCCTAGCTGGTTGCTCCACAGGGGCAGCTCACATTCCCAAGGTTACCTCATGGTCCAAGATGGCTGCTAGAGCTCCAGCCATTAGGTCCTCTTGCCAGTCAGTGAGAAGGAAAAAGTAACCAAGAAGGGTGCACCTCTTCTGTAAAGGACCCTCCCCAATAGCTGGAATTTAGCTACATGGATGCAAGGAAAGCTGGGACACGTCTTTTTCTGCATGTCTATATGCTCAGCTACAAATCAGGGACTTCATTATTAAGGAAGAAGAAGACATACTGGAGGACAAGTAGATGCTTCCAGGCCATTACACCTCCCTCCCTACCCCTAGGAAAGACCTCAGTTTTGAATCTTATATCATCAGACTATATTATTCTTCAAGGATTTTGGCTCCTGGCTCATGATTCTGTGGCATGCTCCTGTCCTAATTCTTAGTGATTCCTTATCCAAACTCTTCCAATGCCCAGCCTCTCCGTTTGTTGCCATGCACTCCTCTCCCCTGTGGTCTTGTCCTCTACTTTCCCTGTACCACTAGATTCCATCATCACTCTGTCATAACTGACACAAACACCCCCCCAAGAATTTCCATCACATCTGTACCACTCTCTAACCCAGCTCACTCCCTTTCAAAGTTTCCGCAGGGACTAGAGATAACACAATACTGCACACCTAGTAGGTGCTTGTCAATGGGATGGCTCCACCAAGCACCAGCTGTGTGACCTTAGACAAGTTACTTAACTTCTCTGAGCCACAGACATGAAAGTGTGCTGTGAGAATAAATTGAAAGCACTGGGCACAGTGCCTGTCACATGGTAGGAGTCATTATTGATCAGCATCATAGTCACTGGTGGTAGCAAATCTTCGTCTTCTGAAAGTAGATTTAATTTTAGAAAACAACTAAAATTCAGGTGGAATTGAGTCTGGTGACTATTGCCAGTGATCGAGCTGAGAAATGTCATTTTTAGACCAAAACAAAGTGTAATTATAAAGCCACAAGCTTATTTTTCTTTGTGGAGAGGCTTGGCATTCTGATGTCAGATCAGAAGGTATCAGAAGTTATGTGTGTTCCTGATCTGAATCTTATCCCTAAACTCACCCTCATTTTCACCAAAATCTTGACAGCCAATCCTAAACCCACCCAACCCTGACCCAAATCTAAACATTGACACCGCCTCTAATTTTCCCACACATGCTCACCACTTTGGCCCCTACCAAAACTCTGAAGTTCCTTTTTATTCTTTTCTGAGTTCCACTTTGCTACTTTCTGTTCCTATCATGATCTGGACCCAGACTAACTCTCAAAGGACTCAAAAAACATGTCATTGCATCCAAAGTGTACAAAATTTGAATACATTCTCCTCAAAAGTAACTAAGTAGGGGGCTTCCCTGGTGGCGCAGCGGTTGAGAATCTGCCTGCCAATGCAGGGGACGCGGGTTCGAGCCCTGGTCTGGGAGGATCCCACATGCCGCAGAGCAGCTAGGCCCGTGAGCCACAACTGCTGAGCCTGCGCGTCTGGAGCCTGTGATCCGCAGCAAGAGAGGCCACAACAGTGAGAGGCCTGCACACCGCGATGAAGAGTGGCCCCCGCTCGCCACAACTAGAGAAAGCCCTCGCACAGAAACGAAGACCCAACACAGCCAAAAATAAATGAATAAATAAATAAATAAATATTTTAAAAAAAAAAAAAGTAACTAAGTAGGGACTTCCCTGGTGGCCAGAGGTAAAGAATCCACCTTGCAATGCAGGGGGCGAGGGTTAGATCCCTGGTCAGGGAACTAAGATCTCACATGCTGCGAGGCAACTAAGCCCGCGTGCCACAGCTACTGAGCTCGCCCACCTCAACTAGAGCCTGCCTGCTGCAAACTACAGAGTCCATGCACTCTGGAGCCTGCGTACCACAACTAGATGAGAGAAAACCTGCCGCCCACCTAAGAGCCCGCGTGCTGCAACGAAAGATCCCCACGTGCCGCAACTAAGACCTGATGCAGCCAAAAAATAATAAAAATTTAAAAAAAAAGTAACTAAGTAAATGTGAAACTTTTTAACTAAAATTATTTTTCATGTATGTTTTGAGAAGTGACTTTTCTTCTTATATATTCAAAATTATGTATTAAAATTTAAAGGGAAATATAGTTTACACTTAATAAATATCCAAAATTAATCAAATTTAAATGGTTTTTAGAAATTTTAATTCCATCTTATTAAACACTTTTAGAAAAACTGAACTGTTCTCAAAATAGCATCCAACTAGTTGCCAACATGAAGAATTGCTACCACGCTTCACACGTCATGTCCAGACCTACATATGCACAAGTTTAAGTCACGTGAATTGTTCAATACTGTACAGTGTTTCTCAGCTGCCATGTGCAACTGTTATGAAGACAGTGCTGATTCATGAGACCCTTCAGAACATGAAAAGAAACAAGTAAATGGACACTTTGTTATGCAAGTATCTGTGATATCCATGCAACCCGAGAGGAGAGATATGAGAACTGCATTTACCTTTGCTTTCACTTAAAAGCTTCTGCTGCTCAAATCTTCCCCGCAGCTCCAAAGCAGGGTCCATCTCTGGCATTGGCCGAAGCTCAGCTGACACGCCTCCCACAGGCCGGTGCAGGAATCTTTGTTCTGAGAACAGTGGGCAAGAGATGTGGAGCAGTGTTCCCTGGGGCCTGAACAGTGTTAGGACGGGGATGTTTACGTTTACAGCCTGCTGAGCGCCAGGCACCCTGTGGTTCTTGGCATGGATTTGTTTGGGGGTGGACATTCTCCAGAACCCTCTGAAGGGCGGTTCTTAGGCAGGGTCACTCTTGTCCTGGTCGAGGGGACCCCACTGCTCCATGGTGCCGTGTTCTTTGCTGTTTGGAAACATTTGGCATAAGCTGTGCCTTTTACCTGGAACATTCTCTTTCCTAGTCTTTGAAATCCTTCAGGTCTCAGTTTAAAATTTCACTTCTCAGACAGCCTCATCTGTTCTCTATATCCAGACTGCCCCCCACCCAGCCCCGCTATTCTCACAGAACCCAGTTCTTTCCCTTCTTGGAATTTATTACAATTAATAATAATGAGAGCATTATAACTAATTTGTTTATTTATGGCTTTACCATCTGTCTTTCTCACAAGAATGGAAGCTCCATGAGGGCAGGGACCACATCTTTTTGTCCATTACTGTATAACCAGTACTGTTTGGCACAGAGTCAGTGCCCAGGAAATACTTGTTGACTGACTCTCAGCTGTGAGTTTCCTTACCTTTCATATCAGGGTTTAGTGTCTGCCTATAAATATCATCATGAGGGTGGAGAGAGAATGGGAACAAGGGCCTCATGCACGGTAGGTGGTCAATAAATGCTATTATGATTATTACACGTTCAGAGTCAGATGAGGACCAAAGAATCTTGGAGGTTGGGACTTGAGGGCTATTTAGGGTTGGATGGGTTTCATGTAATAGGGATTCCAGGAGGGAGCAGCTTGAACAAAGGCATGAAGGAGAGAAAGTATAAAGGAAATAAGTAAACCTATGGGGCTGGATGGAGAGTAGGTTATGAGACAGCCCTGTAGTTAGAAAGGCAGATTGGGACCAGATCAGGGAGAGCCTTGAATGCCAACTCAGCACACTTAAACTTGATCGTAGGGACCCAATGACAATTTTTGAGCAAAGGTGTCAACAGAAGAAGTGGTATTTTAGGAAGATTAATTATGGCGCATCTGAATCAGGTGGACCAAGGAAGTGGCGAAAGACAAAAAGACTGTTTCATTCAAATTCCATCTCTAATCATTTCGACTGTATAAAATATAAAAGGGTTAAGAACAAAAGCTCTGACAGGAGACAGCTGGTTTTCATCTGGCTGATACTGAGCAGGTCACTTCACCTCCCTGGGCCTCAGTTTCTCCACCTATAAAATGGAGATAATAATCTCTACCTCGCCTATCTCATTGGACCCTTGTCCAGTGAAAATCACATGAAATAAGGAATTCCCTGGTAGCCCAGTGGTTAGGACTCGGCGCTTTCACTGCCGAGGCCCAGGTTCAATCCCTGCTCCAGGAACTAAGATCCCGCAAGCCGCACAGCCAAAAAAAAGAAAAACTGTGCTCATTAATTCACACATGAAAAAAATGAACCCCAATCATGTGTCAAGTTGTGCTGTAAATGCTGAGGAGACAGAGATGAAGCTGAAATGCTCTGAAAAGGAGCACATAATTACCAATTTTTGAGCGCTCACTGTTTGCAACTTTCCATCTGTCATCTCACTTAATCTGCACAACATCCCTACTAGGTCAGTGCTTTATCAAACCCACTTTATAAATGAGGAAATGGAGGCCCAGAGAGGTTAAATCTGTCACCCAAGGATATTCACCTCTTAAGCGGCAGAGCTTAGAGCTTGGGCTCAGGACTGACCCATGCCTGACACAGCTGCCTCCCTCCTAGTCCTAGACCTTTGAATACATCTGCCTGTTTCCAACCTCTAGGTCTCTATCTTGCTGTTCCCTTTTCGGGTATAGCCCATCCCACTTTTTTTTTTTTTCCTTTTCTTTTTTTTTTCTTTTTGGCTGCAGAACTCCCCTCACCTTTTTGAGTTTCAAGTTTTAGATCACGTTTCAGGAAGCCTCTAGGACCTCCAATAGGGCCCCTCTTCTGGGCTTCCTCTGCACTTAGTCAAACCTCTCCCATGATATTAATCACATCAACACTACATCCCTTGTCTCTAAACTCTTAAAAAAGCATGTTCCTGGGAATTCCCTGGTGGTCCAGTGGTTAAGCCTCCATGCTCTCACTGCTGAGGGCCCGGGCTTGATCCCTGGTTGGGGAACTGAGATCCCACGAGCTGCAAGGTGAGCCAAAAAAAAAAAGTTCCTTATCAGTAAAAAGATATTTAGGTGGACACCCAGAATATAGGCATGTTTCTTTATAAAGTATATACACATGCATCTATCAATCTATATACATTAAATATTAGTAAATCCTAGTTTTAATTTTTTTAATGAAAAAGAAAGATAAATACAGGATCTGATGTCATATTTTCTTCCCATGCCCCACTTACCACCAACAAATTATCAAATCAGCATCTCTAAGCCAAAGTTCAGGGCGCAGGAGGACCTGGTACAGTGATGCCATCCTTCGGGCCGCTGAGGATCTGAGTTTTCAGCCTCTTCCCTCAGTGGGCCAGGCAGGGGGATGGGTTCCAGGAAGGAGCACCTCCCACAGTGCTGCCACCCTCTTGAGCCAGCAGGAGGTGGGGGTGAAGCTGAGCCCGGATTAGCTGGGGCCCTCAGGGAAGCTTCTAGGGCTGCAGGGTGACCAGAGCAGGGACTGTGGATAGGTGCAGGCACCATGCCGCTGCAGGACGACACCCTCCGAGAGGTGTGGGCCTCAGACAGGTCTGGAAAGCCCTCACCTCATCCTACCTGAACCCTGGTGGGGGGGCCAGATGGAGGGTTTGGGGAGGGGCAGGAAAAGGGGAGGGAGACAGACTGATTCCTTTGCTACCCTCAGCGGGCATGAGGAGGAAGGCCAGAGCCCGGAAGTCCCGCAGCGCACCAAGCAGGTATGTCACCCCTGCTTGGAGAAGAGACAGAAAGAGCCCCCCACGCAGCGTAGGGGGTCTGAGAGTGGGGAGGGTCCCCCTCAGCAGCCTCTGGGGCTTGTTGCTTCCCTGGAGGTTTTTGTTTTGTTTTGTTTTTGCACGAAGGGGGTGTTTGGGGGTATGGGGTGTCCAGGAGAGGAACTTGGGCTTTGGGGCATTGGAGGTGGCCGTGGTACACGGGAGGGGGTCATTCTTCCTCACCCCAGGAAGGGGTGCAGTTCCCCTCCCAATAATCTGCGGTTATTTCTGGCGGCTCAAGGGATTAGAGAGTGATAGGCAGCCCTCAGAGCCGCCCTTTCCTTCCCCTCCCTCCTCTTGACCCCCACTCTGCAGCGACAGAAGTTGAGGAAGAAGAAGACAGAAGCCCCAGAGTCCCCCTGCCCCACGGGATCCAAGCCCCGGAAACCTGGAGGCATGCGGAAGGCTGGGCCCCGGGGCGCCCCCCCGGGTGAGGGTCACGGGAGGGAACGACCGCAGGCGAGGGTGTCCTTGAGTCTGGGAACCCCCCCCTGGGAGCAGGGGCGTGGGGGGTGGTAACTGGAGGGGGAAGCGGCCGAGCGGACTTGGGGTTGAGCTGGGGGTTAGGAGGAGTGTAGGGATGATGAAAGCTGGGAGAGGGATGTCCAAGGTGGAAACAGAGCCCCAGGGAGACCCCAGGGTGAGGAGCCCGAGGGGGAGTGGGCGCCGTTGGAGGTCCCGCCTCACCTGCGCATCTCGGCTCAGCGGGACGGAGGAGGAGCCCGCGGGAGGAGCCCTCCCGGGAGCCCGCCGAGGCCCGGGAGCTGCAGACTGTCTACGCCAAGTTCCTCAGGGACCCCGAGGCCAAGAAGCGCGACCCCCGGGAGACCTTCCTGGTAGCCCGCGCCCCAGACGCGGAGGACGGTGAGAGAGCGCCAGAAGGAAGGGGGCGTCTGGAGAGGAGGAGGGAAGGGGCTGGACAGGAACAGCAGATGGAGAGAGGCAGACAACTCGGAAAAACCGCGTCCACGTCCCTGGCTTCGTCTTTGAGCCAGGAAAACCTTTATTCTCGTGTTCTTGTCCCATC
The DNA here is from genome assembly GCF_964270905.1 of Leucopleurus acutus. Lineage (NCBI taxonomy): Eukaryota > Metazoa > Chordata > Mammalia > Artiodactyla > Delphinidae > Leucopleurus > Leucopleurus acutus. The sequence continues at coordinate 66,596,341 of NC_139153.1, read as the reverse complement.
GTCGGGAGGGGGAAACCGAGGCACATTGAGGTTAAGAGTTTTGCCTTAAACTGCAGCTTCCCTGGTGATCCGCTGGGTAAGACTCCACCCTCCCAATGCAGGGGGCCCAGGTTCCATCCCTGGTCGGGGAAATAGATCCCACATGCATGCCGCAACTAAAGACCCCTGCATGCCACAAGGAAGATCCTGCGTGCTGCAACTAAGACCCGGCACAGCCAACAAAAATTAAAAATAAATAAATATTTAAAAAAACAAACAAACAAAAAAAACCCTGCAGCTAGGGGCCGGAGGTAGCTCAGACGGGTCTGGCTAGAAGTTAGAAATAGCAACAGACCAGGACAGGGAGAAGCAGTGCAGGTGTCTTTTAGAAGGGGCAGAGAAGGGGAAACTGAAAGACCCCAGGAGAGTGTGTGAGGAGCTGAGGGTACCAGAGAGAGAGGAAGGACGAGCAGAGAACGGCGTTTTCCCAGAACAGGATTGCCAAGCCCCCAGCATCCCCCCAACTCCAGCTCTCTCTCCTGACTTGTAGACCTTGGAAGACTCTGGAGTCACCCCCTTCTTTGACGAAGGTGCCGAAACTCCTTTCTTCCTCCTGTTTCTGTTCCAGAAGGGGAGCCTCCTACCCCCAGCTCCTTCACCGCCTCCCAGCAATCTGGAAGGACTGGGCTCCCCACATAATGGGGCCCACCCCAGCCCCTGTTATGAGCAGTTTTTACCTGCAGGGGAAGAGGAGGAGGAAGAGGACGAGGAGGAGGAGGAAGAGGACAAGGAGGAGAAGGAAAAGAAAGAGAAAATCCGTCTGCCTCCCAAGAAGCCCCCCAAAGAGAAGGCTTCTGCAGACATCAAGGAAAGGAAGGCCAAAGCCCAGGGTCCGAAGGGTGGGTGTTAAGGGTCCAGAGGGGGTAAAGACACACAAAACTAGCCCTACCCCTGAGGGGCCTGGTGTCTCATGGATACGCAGGAGTTGAGACATCAAAAAGCTCCCCAGATGGGCTTCCCTGGTGGCGCAGTGGTTGAGAGTCCGCCTGCCAATGCAGGGGACACGGGTTCGTGCCCCGGTCCAGGAGGATCGCACATGCCGCGGAGCGGCTGGGTCCGTGAGCCATGGCCGCTGAGCCTGCGCGTCTGGAGCCTGTGCTCCGCAACGGGAGAGGCCACAACAGTGAGAGGCCCGTGTACCGCAAAAAAAAAAAAAGCTCCCCAGGGCCTGGACCCAAGAGTTTTTCCCTTTGGTGGTTTCTTCCCTCCGATGGTCCTTAAATCAATATGTGTTCCCTCCACCATCCCCCCAGCCCCCTGCCCAGGGTGCTCTGTGAGCCAGGAAGGGCAGAGGATTTTAGTTTTCTTTGTGATTTTTTTTTTTAACTCAAGATGAATTATTTTTATAATTTTTACAAAAGTATCAAAGTGATTATAGTAAAAAATCAATCAGTGAATAAATGCTGTGATAGCTCCCTGGCTGGGGCACCTTGCCCCATGGGTACTGGGGTCTGGTCTACATGTGGACATGTAGCTAGGACCTTGGGCCTCTTGGAGGGGCGGGGAGGACTGTCTGTAGCACTGACCACAGGAGGTTTTCTGGAGGAGATGGGGTGGGACCTGGGATTCAGAGGCTTGGTTAGGAGGCCTGGCATTCATCCATTCATTAACTACTTATTAAACTCCTGGTGTTCATCCAGTCCTTTTTGGACTCAGGGTTAAAAACAAGACAAGCAGAAGGTGCTCTGGGCCTCCCTGGGGATTGAAGGAACAATGAGTGGATTGGAAGGTGGCTCTTCTTTGTCTAACTCCCACCCTCCATTTCCAGAGGACCTGGGAAGCCCTGTCCCCCCACTGAAACCTCTGCGGATTAAGAAGAAGGAGGCATCAGCAGGGGAAGGGACCAAGATGAGAAAGATGAAGAAGAAAGGTGAGCCTGGTCTGTGGAGGAACAAGGGACTCTGGGTGAGGCGGGGGGTGTGGCCTCTTCACATCCACACACACAGGGTCCGGGGAGGCTGACAAGGACAGCTCAGGGAGCCCGACCAGAGTGAGGAAGAAGACACCGGCAGCCATGTTCCTGGTTGGGGGCGATGACCCTGGGGAAAAAGCTCTGAAGAAGAAAGGTAGGTGGCAGTGGCCTCTGGTGTCAGGACATCCAGAGGCAGTCGTGGGTGTGGAAGGAGGGATGCAGAATAGGGTGAGGAGTAGGGGTTCTAAAGTCAAAGACTTGGTATATGTATGGATTATTCGCTTTGCTGTATAGCAGAAACTGACACAGCAGTGTAAAGCAACTATACTCCAATAAAAAATAATAATAAAGTCAGAAGACTGGGGGCATCTTGACCCCCACTTTAATAGCTGTGTGGCCTCAGGCAGTGTCTTAGCTTTTCTGAGGCTATTACTTTCTTTTCTTTCCTTTTTTTAATTTAGTTATTTTATTTATTTATTATTTTTGGCTGCATTGGGTCTTCGTTGCTGTGCGCGGGCTTCTCATTGCAGTAGCTTCTCTTGTTGCGGAGCATGGGCTCTAGGCACGCAGGCTTCAGTAGTTGTGGCTCGTGGGCTCTAGAGCGCAGGCTCAGTAGTTGTGGTGCATGGGCTTGGCTGCTCTGCGGCATGTGGGATCTTCCCGGACCGGGGCTCGAACCCGTGTCCCCTGCATTGGCAGGCAGATTCTTAACCACTGCGCCACCAGGGAAGCCCTATTACTTTCTGATAATAGTGAAAGGGGGTTGCTCTCTTGTGGTTGTGGGAGGGGTCCAAGTGAGGCGTGGGTGTTGGACGTACCTTGCAAAACAAGATGGGTTCTGCCAGGGTAAGGGGTTAACAGACTTGCTCCCCTACAATGCTCAGGCACTCCCAAAGACTCAGAAGAGGAGAAGGAGGAGGAGGAGGAAGAGGTGGCAGCTGTGGTGACCAAGAACAGCAATCAGAAGGGCAAAGCAAAAGGAAAAGGCAAAAAGGTTGGAGCCCAGACGGGAGAGGGTGAGGTCCCTCCAGGGAGCAATGGCAGGGGCCTGGGCTTGGGGGACCTGAGTGTGGGACCTCGTGGGCTAGGACCATGGAATCACTTGGGGTTAGAATCTTAGCTGCCTCTCTGGTGACAGGATATGAGGACAAAGGGAACCAGGTTTGTGAGAACAGAAGAGGCAGTTGTGGGGTCACCAGGCTGGGACTGGCCACCCGGGGGCCTTATGTCACCCGCTCTGAGCCCTCCCCCCTGCAGCCTAACTATCAGACACAGCCGGAGATGCTCTCATGGTCCCCACATGAGAGCCACACATTTTCTGTACCAGGGAGGTGGAGCCCAGGTAGACAGACATATGCATGCACATCCCTGGGCACACTGACTGACTGACAGCCAGCTGTAGTTGAGCTATTACTTATTTTTTTTGTGGTACGCGGGCCTCTCACTGTTGTGGCCTCTCCCATTGCGGAGCACAGGCTCCGGACGCGCAGGCTCACGGGCCTAGCCGCTCCGCGGCATGTGGGATCTTCCCGGACCGGGGCATGAACCCGTGTCCCCTGCATCGGCAGGCGGACTCTTAACCACTGCACCACCAGGGAAGCCCTATGACGTTTTTTAAATTGGGGTATGGTTGCTTTACAATGTTGTGTTAGTTTCTGCTATACAGCAAAGTGCATCAGCTATATGCATAATATATCCCTTCTTTTTTGGATTTCCTTCCCATTTAGGTCACCACAGAGCATTATGTAGAGTTCCCTGTGCTATACAGCAGGTTTTCATTAGTTATCTATTTTATACATATTAGTGTATATACGTCAATCCCAATCTCCCAATTCTTCCCACCTCCCCACCCATCCACCCCATACTTGAGTTTTTAAAATAGTTCCACTCTGCTGCTCTGAGATACTGCTCAGAGTGCTTTCTGCTCTCCCACCCAGGCCCTCCCAACCTTCCAGCAACCAAAGGGTTAACACTGGCCATCAGAGGCCTCCAGGACCTCTTCCAGTCCTACCAGTGTCCACTCTGACGGTGCAGTCTCCATGGGCAGAACACGTTGTTAAATATTTCCAATACAGCCCCCACTCACAAACAGGACTCAGGTACCAACATGCACAGGCAGGAGTAAGCGGGAGAGAGAGGTCGAACTGGAAAGAGAAAGTGATGAAAGTCTTCGAGAAACAGGTTTCCATGAGTGGAGAGATCATCCTGAGGGCAGGGCCTGGGGGTATCTTAGTTTGTGGGTTTATTCCTTTGTACAGGGGTGGTCAGGTCTTGGGGGACTGATTCACATTAGCCAAGATCACCAGAAACTGATATATAACTGAAAGCCCAGTTTATTGTCTTCCAGAAAGAATATAACTGCAGTACAGCCTTTAATATAGTAGGCCAAAATCCACCTCTGTAGAAATGTTTGAATGAGTCTGGCTTTCCCAACATCACGTTCCAAACATAGTCTTGGATTTCCCAAGTTTCTTCTAGAGCAGCCTAGAGCGAAGAAGAGATGCCACTTACCTGGAGGCTAAGGGCCTGCTCCCTAACACCAGCCTCACTTCACACACAGTGCAAACCTGCCCTCAGCAAAAATGGGCAACCTCAGCACATCAGGGCTTCTTAGTGACTCCCAGACAGCATTTATACCTGAAATGCACACACCCAGGTGGCAGTCCCTTGTCTCCCAGCTGGGAAACTTGGGGTTAGAGTCTTGGTTCCCCCTCTTGTGAGGGACAGAACATGATAGCAAAAGGCACTAGGTTTGTAAGAACAGAAGGGGCAATGGTAGGGTGGTCACTAGGCCACCCTAGGGCCTAATGCAACCACATAGTTATTAAAAGTTTTTCAAAGAGCAAAATGAACTTATTTATTCATTCATTGTATTGACTATGTATTGCTATATAACAACCACCCCAAAACTTAAAATGACAATTTATTTTCTTAATTTCTGTGAGTCAGAAATCTAGGAGTGGCTTAGCAGGGGTAGTTTGGACTCAGGGTCTCCTGTGAGGTTGCAGTCGAGATGTCAACTGGGGCTGTGGTCATTCTTAAAGTTTGACTGGAAATGGAGGATCCACTTCTAAAATGGTTCACTGTCATGACTGTTGGCTGGAGGTCTCTCCAGAGGCTGCTTGACTCTCCTTAAGACATGGCAGCCAACTTGCCCCAGAGCCCAAGAGTGGCCCAAGAGATACAGCAAGGCAGAAGCTGTAATATCTTTTATGACCTAGCCTTAGAAGTGACCGTCCATCACTTCTGCCATATCCTATTGGTCACAAAGACCAACGCTGATACAGTGTGGGAAGGGTCCACGGGCATAAATACCAGGAGGCGGGGAGCATCGGGGGCCATGCTGGAGGTTGGCTGCTACATTCATTGAGTATTTACCGCCTGCTATAATTATAGTGGTAGCTGACACTTCTATAACACCATGTGTTTAGAACACAGCAATCCACACCTTCAGCCTCACCTCAGTTCACCCCCTGAGAGCATCCATATGATGGAAGGTCTTTCTAAAGGCTCTGGGTTTAACAGCATTCAAAGCCCAGCTTCACCTCTTACTATGTGAACTAGGACAAGTTATTTAAGCTCTTTGAGCCTCAGCTTCTTCACCTGTATAATGGAACAACTACCTCAGTAGCTACTGATAAGAGGAATGAGTTAATATTTGGAAAGTGCTTAGAATAATTCCTGGCACATTGGTAGACTTTCTATGAGTGTCTGTTAAATATATAAACTAAGGTCTGTCCCAGGTATCCACCCCAACCCTACATACTTCTCAGATGAAAAAACTGAGTCACAGTGTGGTTAAAACTTAACAACCATGACAGACAGTGGTGGAACCAGGATTTGAACCCAGGCTGTCTGGCTCCAAAGCCTGGGCTCATAACCACAAGCTAAACAAAATAGTAATAAAGCACAAAGCTCCCCAGAGCCTCCTAACACGGCCTGGTGAGCTGCTGGGGGAGGGGCCGGCTGCACTCTAACAGCCCCTGTTCTCTCCCCAAACAGAAAACGGTGAGTTGTCCTGCCTGCCCTGTCTGCATCCCGGCACTGGGGACCTGCTGAGGGCCGGGAAGCTAGTGCTCTGGGGCTGATGCACCCTCTGCCCCCACCCAGAAGGAGGAGAGGGCCCCATCCCCACCTGTGGAAGTGGACGAACCCCAGGAGTTCGTGCTTCGGCCTGCCCCCCAGGGCCAGACGGTCCGCTGCCGGCTGACCCGGGACAAGAAGGGCATGGACCGGGGCCTGTATCCCTCCTACTTCCTGCACCTGGACACAGAGAAGAAGGTGGGTCGGAGAGAGGTGGCAGCCAGTGGGACGGAGAGTGGAGGGGCCAGGACCCAGACTGAGGGAGAGTCTAGAGCCAAAGTGCAGTGGGGCGAGGGCTGCGGGGCAAATGGGCCTTCTCTTTCCCCGGGTGCACCTCCTTCCTCCAGCGCATCTCCTTCCTCCAGCGCATCTCTGTGACCCCTCTCCCCAGGTGTTCCTCCTGGCTGGCAGGAAACGGAAACGGAGCAAGACAGCCAATTACCTCATCTCCAGTGACCCCACCAATCTGTCCCGAGGAGGGGAGAATTTCATCGGGAAGCTGAGGTGGGGCTGGGAAGCTCAGTGGCCAGTCACCTCTGTCCCCTTGTGCCTGGCAGAATGCCCACCACATCGGACACTCTGGAATTGTCCCCTGGCCCGGGGCTTCTCACACTTTGACAGGCATAGATCACTTGGGGGTCTTGTTAAAATGGTTCAGTGGGGGGAGTTCCCTGGTGGCTTAGTAGTTAGGATTCTGGGCTTTCACTGCCGTGGCCCAGGTTCAATCCCTGGTCTGTGGAACTGAGATCCTGCCCCCCCCCACCCCCCAAAAAAAGGTTCAGTGGGTCTGGGCAAGGAGTGAGGTTCTGCATTTCTAAGAAGCACCCAGGTGATGCCCACACTGCTGGTCCAGAGACCTCACTTGGAGTAGGACATAAGGTCCATGGGACAGGGATTATGCCTGTCTTGTTCATGGTTGAATTCCTAGCACATGGCACATAGTAGCTATTCAATAAATATTTACCAACTGAACGGACGAATAAATATTCAGCACCTACGCTGTGCTATGTCTCTCCATATAGCTCATTCAATCCTCACCACAAATCTGAGAGGTGAAGGGAAAGTGAACCCCCGAGTCAGGCCTTATTTCTTTAATTTATTTATTTAACAAACACTTATGTAAGGCCTACCTATGTGTTAGGTGTATTTCTAAGTAACTTCCAAATATTAATCCATTCAATTCTCTTATCAACCAAATGGGGTAAATACTGTTATCATGCCCATTTTACAGATGGGGAAGTTGAGACTAAGAGTTTAAGTAACTTGCCTGGGGTCATACAGCTAGCAAGAGACGGAGCTGAGATTTGAAAGCTTCCCAGTCTCCTTCTAGATCCAGCTTTTAAAAAGACTTCATGGGGGGCTTCCCTGGTGGCGCAGTGGTTGAGAGTCCGCCTGCCAATGCAGGGGACACGGCTTCGTGCCCCGGTCTGGGAGGATCCCACATGCCGCGGAGCGGCTGGGCCCGTGAGCCATGGCCGCTGAGCCTGTGCGTCCGGAGCCTGTGCTCCGCAGCGGGAGAGGCCACAACAGTGAGAGGCCCACGTACCGCAAAAAAAAAAAAAAAAAAAAAAAAAAAAAAGACTTCATGGAAAAAAAAAAAAAAAAAAAAGACTTCATGGCGGAAGCCAGGGGCAGGGGACCTGAATTGCTCCGGTCCTAATACACACCCATGCTTGAGGTAGGAAGCTCTCAAAGCTTGGCTGTGAGAAAGGGTCTGGGAGGAGGGGTGTGGACCCTCCTCAGCCCCGCCCCCAGCTCCACCCTGCTTGCAGGTCCAACCTCCTGGGGAACCGCTTTACCGTCTTTGACAATGGGCAGAACCCGCACCGCGGAGGCAGCACGGATGTGGGGAGCCTTCGGCAGGAGCTGGCGGCTGTGATCTACGTGAGAGTCCCACCTGTCCCCCGCGGCAGGCAGGCCCCTCCTCTCGCCGGGGCCGGCCTAACGCGCATCTCCCTCCCAGGAAACCAACGTGCTGGGCTTCCGAGGTCCCCGGCGCATGACGGTCATCATTCCCGGCATGAATTCGGACAAGGAGAGGGTCCCCATTCGGCCCCGCAATGTGAGCCCCTTACCTCCCTGAAGCCCCTTCCAGAGAATCCTGCTCCGTACTGACCTGCTTGTAACCCACTCCTGGGAAGCTGGGGGGCGGGGGGGGGGGTGCTCGGCCTGCCCAGTACCCAAACCCCTGAGCACACCCATCACCTGGTCACAAATCACCCTGTCACCCCATCACCCTGTCACAAATTCATTCTGGCAACTTGTGGAATTAATTCAATTCAGGGGTTTTTCACTGAATTCACCGAAACAAGCACAATAGGGGTTGTTTTGTTTTGCTTTGTTTTTTTCAGTTTACATCAAATCACTCATTCATATATTCATTCAACACACATACATTGAGTGCCAAGTATTAGTCTAGGCAACTGGAGACATCAGTGGACAAAACAAAGATCTGCACTCATGAAGCTGGCATTCTAGTGGAGGAAGGCAGACAGTAGACAATAATTGTGATAAATAAGTAAATTGTGTAGTATGTTAGAAGGTGATAAGTACTGTGGGGAAAAAAGAAAAAGTCGAACAAGGGAAAGGAGATGAGGGGGGTGTGTGTGTGTGTAGGTTTCAATTTAAATACAGTGGTCAGAGTGAGCCTCACTGAGAAGATGAAATTTGAAGGAGATGAGAAGCAAGCCTGCAAATATCTGGGAAAAGAACATTCAGGCAGGGGGAAGAGACAGTGCAAAGGCCCTGAGGCAGGAGTGCCTGGTGGGTTGGAGAAGCAGGTCAGAGAGGTGACAGTGAGGGGCAGATAAGTCTGTATAACTGGTTTTTACTCAGAGAAACAGGAAGCTATATCAGGGTTTTGAGGAAAGGAGTGATATGATTGACATATTTTAAAAAGCAAAGGCTGTTTGTTTTGTGTGTGTGTGTGTGTGAGGGGTAGGGTAAGATGGAGAGATGGCCTGGAGAGAGGTGGCCTCCTTCAGTGTGTCAGTCCCACGCTCTGCTCCTTAGCACTGCAAGTTGGGTGAGCCCAGGATTTCAGAGACCGATGACTGGCATGGACACTCACAGTGATGTCACTTTACTCATTTGCAATGAAAAAGAATACTCCCATCAGCTGATCACACATCCCTCCCTGCCGGAAAGACACTGTAATCAGAGGCCTGGCCAACCCATGGGGCAGGAGCCCTGGGAGGCTCCGGTCTTTAAGAGCTTGTGGGTTCCACAGTTGCTCCTTCCGTCCTGGAATAAACATATAAATCCTCCAGAGGCAGTGCCTCCCACGTGTGTTTGGGCTTGGTAAGAACTACCCAGTGCTGCTTTGTGTATCTCTTCATCATCTTACAGTTCATTCATTCCACAATCATTTATTAAAGCCAGGCACTGAAGATCCAAAATTAACACAAGAGTTACCATCAAAACAATATCTGATATTTATTGAGCATTTACTCTGTGCCAGGAACTGATCTAAATAACACTTCATGCACTATTAATCATTTAATCTTCACAAAACCCTGTTGTGAGGGAAACTGAGGCACAGAGCCATTAGTCAAATACTGTGCATGCTGTTAGGGTATCTAATTCTGTCCATAACAGTGCAGTGGGAGAAACGGTTAAGAGCAAGGTGTTATGGAAGCTCAGAGCTGACATCTAAATCAGACATGGGGTCAGGAAGGCTTCTTGGAGGATACGATCTTGAGCGGACTCATTCTAAGTCATGAACATGAACAGGTGACAAAGAAACTAAGGAAAGAAATATCTCAAGAGCACCATCACACAGATACTGCTCCTTCCTTCCAGAAACTCTTCCAGGACATTTTATTTTAACTACTCTTTACCTATACATCTCTCCAAGCTCAACTGTGAGCTTCTTGTAAGTCCTAGAATAGCTGGTTCATCCTTGTAATCGGTGCCAGCATATATGGCCATTCCTAAGACCCCCTTGGGCACCAATGGCATCGAGCACCTCCTGTGTGCCAGATGCTACTTTCCACTTTCCAACCCTCCACTTTGTCGTTCCACAGCAAAGCCCATTCTCACAGATACACACCCTGCCCGTACGGACGCCACAGAGACCGCACATGCGCTCAAGGATACCCTGCATGGACGTTGACACCCAGGCTGCACACACACAAGGGCATGCACACGTCCCCAGCCACCCCTCCACCACCAGTCCTGAGATATCTCAGCCACCCCTAACTGTCCTCTCCCTAATACTGCCCCACCCGTGGCACCCCAGGCCAGCGACGGGCTGCTGGTGCGCTGGCAGAACAAGACACTGGAGAGCCTCATCGAGCTACACAACAAGCCCCCCGTCTGGAATGATGACAGTGGCTCCTACACCCTCAACTTCCAAGGCCGAGTCACCCAGGCTTCGGTCAAGAACTTCCAGATTGTCCACGCCGATGACCGTGAGTATCTGGGGACCCAAGCCAGGCTGTTCCCCACCACCTCCAAGACCTCAACCCTTACTCAAGTCTTTCCCCCACCCCCCATCTCTCTCTCCCTCTCCCTCTCTCTATATAACACACACACACACACACACACACACACACACACACACACACACACACACACAGAGGAGTGGAGCTGTCCTTTATCTCTGAAGCCAGAACATTCAGGAAGGTCACTCTCTCCTGCGGGGGCATTGACATTGTGCTCCCAGGAGCCTCATATATTCCAAGCAGGTGTCTTGGGGCTCACTGTTCCAGGCCATCTTTCTAGCACTGACTAGAGCCTGGGGTAGATATTGGGGTATTCTGGGTAAGACTGTGTTGAAGGGACAGTTACGCTGCTGGAGCTTAAAAAACACTGATAGGGAGTTCCCTGGCGGTCCAGTGGTTGGGACTCAGCACTTCCACTGCCGGGGCCCTGGGTTCAATCCCTAGTCAGGGAATTAAGACCCCGCAAGCTGATAGTGCAAGCCACGTGACGCGTCCAAATAATAATAATAAATACAAATTTAAAAATAAAAAAGACTGATAGACCAACCCCCATGTGGCCAAGAAGGATGCTGAGGCTCAGAGAGGGCAGCACATTATCCAAAGTCTCTCAGCAACTCCAGGCAGTTACCCTGGCCCTCAAAATTTATTTCATAAACACTTAAACAGTGTTTATGTTTACTTAACACATGAGACTTTCTATGGACCAGGCACTGTTCTCAGGACTTCACAGATACTGAATCATTAAATCTTTTCAGGAATTCCCTGGTGGTCCAGTGGTTAGGATTCTGTGCTTTCACTGCCAAGGGCATGGGTTCAATCCCCGGTCGGGGAACTAAGATCTCCGCAAGCTGCACCGCCGAAAAAAAAAATTAAATCTTTTCAGCAGCCCTGTGAGGAAGGTATTATTATTGTCCCTGTTTGGCAGAGGAGAAAACCAAGGCACAGCGAAGTTAAGTAACTCACACATACAGCTTGTGAGAGGCAGAGGTGGGATTAGAACCCAGGTAGTCTGGCTCCAGTGCCCAACCCCATGAGGATGGTTGCCTTTTAGGAGTAGGAAATATAAATCAAGCATTTCTATCGTTCTCTCTCCAGTGAGGTCAAAGGCCTGCCCTCGAAGAGTTAGGGAAACAAAATGTACCTTGAACACAATTAAGTAAAAATGTGCCCTGTTACAAGCCTTGGGGAGAGGTCCCCACTAGGGTGAAGGGGTTTGGATATGGAACGTTATCTCCCAAGGACTTTCCAGGTTCCCAGAATTGGCTAACATTGAGTGAGTTCCCTACCCCCACTCCATCCTAGGGATGTGCCCCCTGTGTCACCTGTCCTGAGGCCTTGAAAAACCGCTCTCCAGATCACATTTCTGGTGGAGCCTGGTCGGCCGAGGTTGGGGGTATTTTTAGCAACATCCTGTCCCTATGGATGCTGGGGGAGGTGTTGGGATTGAGGCTGGAAACCTGGGCCAGATATGGGATGGGGGCTGAGGGGGCCACTGGATAAGGAGGGGGACCATGAGGCTGGTGGTCTAAGACAGGACCTGGGGTCTGGGGGTGGGAAGAAGAAGGAATGGGGCAAAGACCACAGAGGTGTTGGAAAGGAAGGATTCTAGGCTTAAGGAAGTTTGACCGGTTTCTCTAAGTGCGGGCTGGTCATATGCATAGCCCTAGGCAGCAGAAGGTAAGGCAGGGTCGCCGCCCTCAGGGGCTTACCGTGGCTGGTAAAGCTGTAGGCAAGTGGGGCTTGCTGGGAGAGATAAGAGGGTGGATGGACGGTGGGGTGAATAACTGAGACATGGCTAAGGACTGGGGCCCCAGTGCAAGAGTGGGGGGACTTCCCTCAATGTTGAGGGCACTGTCTGCCAGGAGGGAGAACCCAAGAGGTCTCGGGCCGCCCCCCCCCCACCCCGTCTGTGTCCATAGCCGACTACATCGTGCTGCAGTTCGGCCGCGTGGCCGAGGACGCCTTCACCCTAGACTACCGGTACCCGCTGTGCGCCCTGCAGGCCTTCGCCATTGCCCTCTCCAGTTTCGACGGGAAGCTGGCCTGCGAGTGACCCTAGTAGTCCTCAGCGCCCGCCAGGGTTGGGGAAAGGATTCAGTTTGGAGGCTTGAACGGTCCCTTCACCAGAGTCCCCACTGAAGACTCTTCCCTTGTCGGGGGCTGACCCCGCTGTCTCCGGGTGACCTCCATCCACTGCCCAGCCTGGCACAGGCGAGGCAGGGGAGGAGCTCACACGGCGGGTCGGACGGAGATGAAGAACATCTGGAGTTGCAGCCGCACATCTGGTCGCGGAGCTAGCCTGCGCCGCTTCACCACCACCCCCGCCCGGCGCCCCAGTCACTTCCTGTCCAGGAGCAGTAGTCAGTGTTGTTTTAACCCCCTCTGGGACCGTACTAGGGCTCCAAGGAGGGGGGCGGGCTCCGAGGAGGGGGTAGGTGATGGGGAACGAAAACCGGGTACCCACATCCCCAATAAAGCTGCGTCCTAGGCCAAGAGGAGCAGTGGTTCTTCAGCGCGTGCGGAGAAAAAGGCGGCGGGAGGGGTCCGGAGCGCGGGAGAGGTCCGGAGGGCGGGCTGGAGGCCTCCCTTCCCCACCCCCCACCCCGCTCAGGCCCCGGGCGCTCCCGCGTCCCCTCCCACGCGCCCATCGTGGGTCCTACCGAAACTCGGCTGACTCGCGATGTCGAGACGCCCCCTGCGGGGGCCCCGGGGAGCCGGGCCGAGAGGGAGGGCCCCGGAGGTCCGGGAAGAGGGGGAAAGGGAGAAATTCGAGAAACAAGCCTCTCGGGGAGAACCAGACAAACCGGGTTCGGGCAGGGCGGGCGCAGCCTCCAGGGCGGGGCCGGGTCTGGGGCCCGAGGAGTAAGGGGGCGGGCACTCAGTCGGGAGAAGGCGCTCCGCCTCGGCGCTCCGCCTCGGCCGTTCGGGACTCGGGTAGGGGGTAGGGAGACCCGAAGACCGTGCGCCCCGGCTCCGCCGGGCTCCTAGTGACGCGGCACCCGGGCCCCTGCACCGACGGGAGTCCTGCCCCCGAGGTGGGAGCTCCGCCCTCGGCCCCGCCCAGGCCGGAGCCCCAAATTCCGGCGGGGGACTGGGGAGGTAGGGTAGGGCAAGAGAGGTTGAGAGCGCCGCTCCGGCAGGCGAGGAACGGGGCGCCCAGGCGCGGAGAGGCCGGGGGTCGCCTGGGGTCTCGAAGCGTCAGGGTGGGTAGCCCAAGCGCGGTCGGGGGCGGCCCTGCGCGGCCCCGCCCCTCCAGGCCGGTGCCCGCCCCCCTGCGCGCCCCGCCCCCTCCTTCCCCGCAGCCCCCACCCCCAGTCCCGGCTCCTCAACACAAACTTTCCGTCCCGCTCGCTCCCTCCTCCGCGCCCGGCGCCTCCCGCTCCAGCTCGGCTCATTCCGCACATTCCGGTCAGCCCCCTCCCCAAGACCCCCCTTCCCCGGCCCCCCTCTTCGCTCCCTCGGGCCCGGCGGAGCCGCCCGGCCGGAGCGCCCCCGCGAGATCGGACCAGGTAAGCCGGGCGGACGCCGGGAGGAGGCCCTGCTGGGAGAGGTGGTTTGGTTGGTTGGTTCTGGGTTGGGGGGGCACTCGAGGGGGGCTGGTTCCCAGAGCTATTGTCCAGCCTGAGCCGGAGCCCCGGATCTGGGTGCCGGGAAGTTTAGAGGAAAGGGGGGGAAGCCCTCCGGGAAGCCCCGCCCACCCCTCCCACCCCACCCCCATCCCACCCCCCCGCGACCCGGACGAGTTGTTCGGGGGAGGTCGGGGAGCCGGGAGCTTGGCTCCGGTGCCATCGCCTGGCCCAACGTCCGCCTTTGGGGTGTCGAGGTCGGGGTCTGGGGGCCCGCACGGTCTGGGGGGCCTGCCACCGGGGAGCTCCCAGTCCCGGGCCCCGCCGCCCTTTGGACTCCCAGCTGGCGCTCTCTCGGAGTCCGCTGGGCCCCAGCTCCACGCAGGCCTCGGGCCCGGCCTCCCGGTGCCCAGGCCGGCTCCTGCGCGCGGTGCCCGCAGCCGTGCCGGATCGTGGAGGGTGTCCGGCAGCAAAGCTGAGTGCCCCGGGCGTGTGCCCCCTGAGGGGCAGGAGCTTAAGTTCCCTCCAGTCTGCCGCCTGCGTCGGGGTGGAGTTTTCGGAGTTCCAGCCCTGAGCTCTGTGAGCCTGGCTCTAAAGGGGGCTGGATTTGGGGCCTTCTCTTCGCCACGCTTCCTCAGAGCCCTTGTTTAGACTTTAGAGGGTTTGAAGGCCGCTTGTCTCTAACCCTAACCCTCCAACACCACCCCCACCATTGTCTTTCATGCCCTTTACTCCTGCCTGGGGAAGGAAGGCCGGGAGTGCCTGTCTGCGTCTGGTTTCCAGCTTAGCCAGGCCGCACGGCAGTGTCATGGAGACCCCACTGTGTCACCTTTCCAGGAGAGGGGCCCTGATCCAGGGCTGAGAGATTCTTTCTGAACAAGGGGGAATGAGGCGTTGGTGTAGGGCTTCTCAGGGGGCACCTCCTTCTGTGTCTTTACTCGCTCCAGGTAGAGGCAGAACCAGGTCAGGCCTGGACTTGTAGCCCAGGAGAGCAGGGGGTGGGGATGGGGGCTGGACACAGCTCAGAGGGGCTGGTGCGAGCCCACGGCGCCTCTGTATATCCGGCCTCCTGCAGCTGATTCTGTGTCCACATGTTCCACCCCGGTGCAGGGGGCCAGGGCGCCTCCTTGGCCAGAATGCTGACGGCAGCCTGGGGTAAGGAGGGAAATCTAAAGTTGCCAAAAGTTAGAGATTTGGGGGAATTAGGTGTTCCTCCCTTCCAGATTCTTGTAGCTCCTTTTCCAAGACCTCCCCCAAGCGATGCCACCACAGAACGTGGTTCTGTGGTCTTTCTAGATCCCTAGGAGATAAACAGATGTATTTTCTAGGACTAGGCTATATGGTGACAGTGACTTCAGTGGCCCTGGATGCCCCCTCCTCAGAGAGAGGCTGGGATCCAATGGGAGTCTCAACCTGTGGGCCTTCCCCCACCACCATCCCCCCAGGGAGGAACAATAATTAATGCTAATTAGCGCATTTGAGCAAGGGAATGGCTGAGTAGGATGGTCAGTGATCGGCAGGACAGAGGGTGTGTGTGTGTGTGTGTGTGTGTGTGTGTGTGTGTGTGTGTGTGTGTGTGTGTGTGTGTGTGTGTGGACAGAGGGTGTGTGTGAGTGTGTGTGTGTGTGGACAGAGGGTGTGTGTGTGTGTGTGTGTGTGTGTGTGTGTCCTGAGCCCTGCTCCCACCCTGTGTGTGTGTGTGTGGTGTGTGTGTGTGGTGTGGTGTGTGTGTGTGTGAGAGTGTGTGTGTGTGTCCTGAGCCCTGCTCCCACCGTGTGTGTGTGTGTGTGTGTGTGTGTGTGTGTGTGTGTCCTGAGCCCTGCTCCCACCCTGTGTGTGTGTGTGTGTGTGTGTGTTGGGCCCTGCTCCCACCCTCACCTTGGTACATTCTGACAGTTGGGTAAATATTAAAACAAGAAGGAGACCTCTCAAACAGAGGAGGTCAAGAAATTAAGAGATCTGGCCCCAGCTGGGCCTTTAACCAGTTGTGTCATCCTGGTGGGCCTCAGTTTCCCTGTTTGGAATCCATGACTTCTCAGGTCCCTTTTCTCTGAGCTTCTCTCGGAGTCTCTGTCTCCTAATCAATCAGCCTTCCCTCTCTTCCCATCATGGAACCTGAACCTGGTGGGGCCTGGAGAGGTGAGTGGGTGACCCAGTGGTCTAAGAAGAAGGTGAGGGCTAACCAGGGGGTGACTGAGGGCAGCTAAGCCAGGTGAGAGTGGCTGAAAAGGTTACAGGCAGCAGGTGTCAGAGGAGAGGGAGGCCGGTGGAGTCCAGGGAACTGCCCTGGGAGGTGGCAGTGGGGTCTGGCAAGGCTGGGCAGGGTAAATGGTGTTCAGAGGCCGCCTGGATGGCCGACCCCTCTCCCAGACGCCTCTAGGGCCTCAGGGTGGAAGTTGGAAGGGAGTGAAAGCTCCCAGCCCTGTCCACCTCCTCGCTCAGGAAGGGAGAGGTGCCTAGGGGCCGGCTGACAGGGAGGACAGTGGGGGAGGGAGCTGGTGGTGCCAGGCTCCAGGGAGCCAAGAGGGCTCCCAGTGCTGCAGCTTTCTGTGGAGGTGGCCAGGAGGTCGCAGTCTCTGCTTCCCACGTGGGCACTGCAGGAGCTGTGGGGTCTGAGGGGTGGCCTTGAGGGTCCAGGTCTCCATGGCCCTCTGGGGCCGCCCTGGGGCCATGGCAGGAGCTTCTCTGCTCAGAGCTGGGGTGGAGGCCAGCAGATCACACTCGGCCCTGTCCCCCGTGGCCTCGCCCTGCCCTCCCCTCCCCGCTGGTGTACCAGCCTAGGGTGGTCTGCAGGAGAGGCCCTGCCCCTCCAGGGAGGACTCTGGCGGGGAGCGGGCTCTGCGGGTCCGCTCAGGGTCCCACAGGGGACTGGGGGCAGGAGCCAGAAAATTCTGTCGTTCTACAAATCCCAAAGCCTCGGCCCCTGAGGTTTCCTAGAGTGCTGATTGCTTCCTGTGCTCCCTGCCAGGCCCGACAGGACAGGAAGTGATAGAGGGAAACGAGAGTGCCACTGTGTGTGCCGCTGGATGTGTGTGAGAGAGAAGCCGAGTGGGACACTCTGTGTGGGTGATGCTGGGGGGGTGGATGCAGGTGGGGGGAACTGGGTAAAACCAGTTTGTGTGTGTGACTGCATGTGAGAGCAACTGTATGCAATATTGTGACTTGGTAACATTCACGTGTGAGAGAAGCTATGATATTCTCTGTGTGACTGACACTGCAGGTACATGAGGGAAACTATGAATGATGTTCTTAGTGTGTGGCTGACACTGCATGTGTGTGTGTGTGTGTGTGTGTGTGTGTGTGTGGCTGTATGGGGGACCTATGTGTGTGAGAGGCCATCACATGGGGTACATTTATGAAAGACACCGTCTGCTTGACTAGCGGTGTGAGCTCACACTCGTGTCCGGATGGGATTCCGATGCCCCAGGTGTGTGAGGGACACTGCGATTGTGTGATGCTGTGTGTGTCAGAAGCAGAATGAGTGACACTCTGTGTGACGTATGTTGCTGTTGCATGCCTATGTATTATGGCGCAGTGTGAACAGCAAATGAGATGACCTTGGGTTTGTAGAAACTCTGATGGTCTGTGTATGACTATATATGACACCACGTATGAGAAAAATTGTCACAACATGGTGTACATGTGTGTGTAAGGGGGGAACCGTTGTGACACGGCGGACTATACCCAGTGCAGCAGGCGTGTGCTGAGAAGCTGTGGCAACAGCTGAGTGTGAAATCAGGCGTGTGGGTGAGACTGAGCACGAGAAAGAAACTCCGCACATGGAGGGACGGTGCTGTTTGTGGGGTGTGACTGAGACCGACTCTGTGGGTGGTCACATCTGAGATGATTTGCGACTGTGGGGGAGTGGGGGTGACATCCTTCAGGACTGTGGCATATATCGTGTGGGATGCCATGTATGATGAATTTGGGGGACTGTGACCCCAATGCATGTGGTGTCTACATGGAGGACCACAGAAAGAAAACTGTTGAAAACAAAGAAAGAATGGGACTTCCCTGGTGGTCCAGCAGTTACGATTCCGCACTTCCAGTGTAGGGGGCACAGGTTTGATCCCTGGTCGGGGAACTAAGATCCCACGTGCTGTCAACATGGCCAAAAAAAATACAAGAAAAAAAGAAAGAAAGAAAGAATGTACTTAATGCCGCTGAAGTGTGCACTTAAAAACGATTAAAATGGTACATTTTTTATTACGTATGTTTTATCACAATAAAAGAAGTTAAGAAAAAGAAATAAGGGAGATGCAAGTAACAGTGAATGTGCAGGACAGTGGTTGTGAAGAGGAGTGTGTGCGTTTGATAGAGAGGAGATGCCCAGGGAAAGCCTGTGTGTTTATAGACGACATTGACATTGTGACCTTCCTGAGGGGGCAACTGACTGAGGGACTAGTGGCAGCTCAGTGGGTGATCCAGAGTCCAAGGGGCCCTCTGACATGTTCACTGAGAGCTGTGAAACCCAGTTTCACCCCTTGGCTGCATCCCTGCCCCCTCCAGCTTGGATCCCTGGCCTTCCTGGAGTGGGATGAGATGAGGAGACAGGACAGTCTCAGAGTCGGGGTGAAGGGAAGTGGGCCCCTTCTTCCTGCAGGAGGTTTGAGGGCTCTGAGTCTCTTCCCTCCCTCCCTCCCTCCCTCCCTCCTACACTGCTGGAAGCAGGGGTGACAGTGAGGATGAGCCTTGGAGAGGGAAGCCTGGGGGGCTACCCTGCCCCATCTGCTCCCCGAGGAGCCCGCGCCCTAGGAGAGGGGGTGGGTGGGTGCAGAGACTGGATTCCCAAATTGGAAGCACATTAGTAAGCTGGGGAGGGCTGGGGAGCCCCCCTTCACCTCCCTCCTAGTGGGTTGTGCAAATTGCTTCCTCCTGTAAAAATCTCAACCCTGCTCCAGGGAGGATGGTACTCCATCTCCAGCCTGGCAGGGTGTGGTCACTTGGCAGGGTCCCCCAGGGGTCCTTGGCCTGCAGGTGGGGGAGGCAGACACCATCCCCATCCCGCCTGCCCTGCTCTCCCATCCCAACCAGAGCACGGCCAGTTCTAGGGTGGGAGCCTCTGGCAGCTGGAGAACAGCTGGCCCGCTGTGGGGGTGGGTGGGGAGGAAGGAGGGAAAAGCAGAGGAGGCGGGGAGGCTCCCTTAGCCCTCATCTACCGCCTGCCCCATCCTCGCGGCCCCCCCCTCCCCCGCCTGGCCAGCCCAGCCCAGGTTTGGGGGCAGGGCATTCGGGATGAAACTGCTGGTTTCACTAATCTTCCCACACTTTGAGTGATGTTCTCACTCAAAGTGAGAGCACTCTGAGGGCTGAAGTCCTGCAAGAGTGGACAGCTGCTGCCCGCTAGACGCAGCACAGTCACCGGGCTCAGTCCGACCTCCCCGAGGGGCTGGTGCCGGGGGAGGGGCGCCGGGTGCAGACACCTGCCTGGACTTGCCTTTTCTGCATCCCCCACCAGGCAGAAGCTCTGGGGGAGCCCAGGTTTCAAGCCCATCCCTCCCCCTACTTGAAAGGCGGTAGAGGGCTGGGTGGTCTGGAGGCTGCGGGGGCCCTGGGGGGTGAGGACCTAGGGCCTCTGCAGCAGCCCCTGCGCTGGCCTCCACCCCTGGAGCTGTCCAGCCAGTTATTCCAGCAGGTCTGGCCCCAGGGTGGGGAGTGGGCAGCAAGGTGCCCCTTATCTCCCTCAGGGCCCTGAGGCCTGCTCACCCAGCCTCCTATCTCCTACCCGGCCACCACCCAGAGGCACCTTCTGACCTCAGAAGGCCCTGGGAGAGGGGAAGCGGGTGTGTGCTGGTCAGATTGAGGGTAAAGTTAGAGCGAGAACACAGGAGGTCCTTGGGCTGTACAATACCAGGGAGATGGGAGGTCGTCCGAGAGGAGGGCTGGGGAGCAGATGGGCCAGGAGTGGGGATGTCCTGCATGTGGCCCTGTTGTGGCTGAAACCAGCCCCCAGCCCCCAGCAGTGGCTCCCCTGGTCACTCCTCCCCCCGAGGTCTGCCCCAGCCTCTGAGTGTTTCTGTCCTTGGCTCCCGTCCGCTCGCTCGCTCTCTTTCTTTTTCTCTCTCACCACCATCTGGTTTTCCCCTCCCTCACTGCCTGACTGTGTCTGAGTTTAGTGATTTACCCCCTTCATCTGTGTGTCTCCATCTCCTCCATCTTGGTCTCTGTCTTTCTGTCTCTGTTGGTCATAATGACTCTCTCCCTCACTCTCTCCCCACTCCCCCCAATGTCTGTGGATCTCACTCTCTCCAGCACTCTACCTGTTCCATATGTCTGTCTCTCTCTGGATCTCTGTCTCTCCCTCTGGGTCTCACTCCAAGATCCCCTCTCTAGGTCTCTTTATTTTGTCTCTCACTCTGTGACTGTCCCGTCTCTTTTGTCTGTTTTCTTGTCTGTCTCCTGCTCTCTTCACCCACCCCCAGACTTGCCCACACCGTGTCCCCCTTCCCCTCCTGTCTATCCCAAGCTCCACCCTCTTTGCCTCTCACTTGGGTCTTTCTACCCCTTCTCCCACCCCTCCTGGTGGTGCAGCCCAGCAACGCAGAGGTTCTAGACACCTGGGACAGTGTCAACGAGCAGCTGGGGGGCTGCCACCCCTGTCAACCCCACTCTGTAAAGGGCAGATAAGACCCAACGCTGGGCTGGGGCTGCCTTCCCCTGGGGCCTGCCCTCTGACCCCAGGCAGCCCCCTCCACCATGCCTGAGTCCCACATTGGCCTCAGTCCAGCCCTGCAGCTGGCTGAGGAACCCATAGCCTCCTCCCTGCCCCCAGCCTGAGTTCCAGTGGTTTGGGGTCTAAGGAGAGGAGGGTGGCCCGCTCTCATCTCTGTCCTCATCCCACAGCAGTAACTCTGGGAAGGCCAGAGCAGCCAGTGCAGACTCCTTGCACTGACCTGCTCCTGAGTGATGCGGTAGGACAGAGACCCCAGTTCAGCCCCCAGCGGGGCTCAGCTGCCCGCCTGCCATTGCCCACGGGTATGCCTCGGTCTGGGGGTACAAATATTCTTATTGGGGTGTCCACTCGCGCACCCATGCAGCGTACTGCACACACGTGCTCCAGTGAGTTGCTGTGTGGGGTGGGGGTCACCTGCGGACCCCTGTGTGGGTGCCTCTCCCCGCAGGGGTGTTCCTGGAAAGTGAGTCTAGCATGTGCCTGTGAGCCAGCGGAAGGGACGGTGGTCCTGCTTCTCTCCTTGACTTGTCCTTGTGGCCGCCCCCTGGGCTCCCCTCCCCCTCACCAGCTGCCAGCAGTCCCAGCCAGGGGCCGCCGCCCCGCCCCCCCAGTCTGTCCCAGCTCCCAAGCACTGCTGTGTTCGCCATATTTGGCCACAGTGCTCCTGCGGGGGGCGGGGCGGGGTTGACATCACCCCGAGAAGGGGGGGCCACTCCCTGGATGAGGGGAGGCGGGCACAGACTTGGGGGAGGCAAGAAAGTTGCTTTGAAAAGTCTGGGGCTGCCAGGGCCCCCCATGCGCCGGGCCCCTGCTGCTCTGAGGGAGGCCTCAGGAAAAGATTTGGGGGGAAATGGATTGAGGACTCTGTTGGGAGGGGTCTTAGCTCATTGTAGTCCCTCTTCTGCCTCCCCTCTAACGCCGCCTGTGGCACTGTCAGACTTGGGGCACTGGGGTGGGGCGGTGGCTTGCCTCCCAGCTAGCTCAGTATAGGCGCCGCTGTGTCCCCCGGCATCCCACCCCTCCCCCCCACTCTTATTACAAGAACTTGCCCTCAAGGGGTTGAGGAGGGGATGGGGATGAGAATACAGCTTGCGGGAGTGAGCAGAGGGGTGTGGCCCCTCTGACCCGTCAGGAGCATGGCTTCCTCTCTCCCTGGCTGCCCTCTGGTGTGGTGGTCTTGGAGGCCTCACAGGAAGGGTTACAGCGGTCTGGGGGTCCTTGAAGTTGCTCCAGCCACCTGTGCTGGGGGGGACCCTGTGGTCTGGACCTCACTGGGCATTCTCAGGTGGTTGCCATGACAACCCATGACAACCCATGCTGGGCCTCCTTTCCCTCTGCAGATGGTGGGGCTTCTTACCTTGGTTAAGAGACTGAAGCTAGATTGCCTGTGTTCAGAACCCAGCTCTAGCACTTACCAGCTGTGTGTCCTTGGGCAAATTGCTTAACCCCTCTGTTCTTTGGTTTCCTCATCTGTAAAGTAGAAGCAATAATAGTATCTACCTCATAGGTGATTGTGAGGATTAAATGAGTCAATGTGTATAAAGTCCCAGACTAGGGCCTGCCGTATGCAGGTGCTGTCATTCGTAGTAGAGTTAAATGTAAACTCTATATCCATCTGACATTCAGGCCCCAGGCCCTCCCCATCCCATGCCACTAGCAACTGCCTTCAAGCCTTCCAAAGCAAAGAGGTGGCCCCCACAGGGAAAATCCCCACCCACTTGACAAGACCTGGAATTCTTGTTTGAGGGGAAAGAAGTCTCTTCCCCAGCTTCTGATGGGGTCTCCCACTCTCCACCCTGCGACCCCTTTCCCTACAGCCCAGAGCAAAGCCATCTGGGGCTCTGGGGCTCCCAGGACCCTGATACACCTTGGACATGTGGTTCTGAGGCTGAAGGGAGCTGGGGGGTGAGCCTTAGAGCTGTGTGTGTTGGGGGACTCTCTGGGTGTGATCTGCTTTAATAACCCAGCCTGGAGTGTGCAGGGAACTCAGAGTTTACAGAGCCCTGGCCCATCCACGATGTGGGCCAGGGCAGGGGCCAGCGTGTGGGTGGTTTATGGGCTGCTGTGGGGCCGGGAGGTGCAGGAACAGGAAGTGGGATGGAGGAGTGGGTGGGGTTGAGCAAGGCTGTCGGCCAGGCACCTTCTCAGCTGCTCCCTTACCAGCCAGTGTCGCTCCCGTCTCATGATTCCTGGGGCAGTTCCTGCCCTGAGTTTAGGTTCCTTGGCAGGGTTCTCATGAGTAATCTTTTGGGGAAGGCAAAACTGTACCCTTCCTGGGTCTGGGACCCTCCTCAGGCCACAGCGGGTCCTTGGCAGGATTGCACTGATGCTGGGGGGGAGAATGAGGGGTGGGGGTCCCTGGTTGGGGATCCAGATGACAAGGAGGAGGAGCTGGCAGAGTGAGAGCCAAGGAGCCCCTCTGAGAGCCGTAGAAGCACTGGGCCCTGCCCCTCGTGGTCCTCCTCTCTGCCCATCATGGTGCCTTTGGCAGCTGCATGGCCTTGTGAGCCTGTTTGCCTCATCTGAATAATGGGCATCACTCCTTGCCCTCCCTGCCTTAGTTTTGAGGATTGAATAAATATGAAAGTACTTTTTCCCCACAAAAGTACTGTGTAGGTATAAGGCATTGTTACTGTTGCTGTTGATCACCACCAGGCATCATGGTTGGCACTTTGCCTGATCTCATTTCATTTTAACCCTCACAATCTCAAAGGAGACCTTTCCTTCGTTTTACAGGACTGAGGCTCAGAGAGGTGAAGTAACTCATCCAATGTCACACAGCACTGACTAAACATAACCTCTGGTTGCCTCCACCCAACCCTGGAGCACCTGCCCCAGGGGTGGAGATTGCTGTGGTCTGGGAGGACACTGCCCTAACCCCTCTGCGTCTGCCCCCCAGGCTCAGGCTGCCCAGTGGGCTCAGGCCCAGAGCCCAGAGCCCAGAGCAACCAGCACAATAGCGTCCAACAGCTGGAATGCCAGCAGCAGCCCCGGGGAGGCCCGGGAGGATGGGCCCGAGGGCCTGGACAAGGGGCTGGACAACGATGCGGAGGGCGTGTGGAGCCCGGACATCGAGCAGAGCTTCCAGGAGGCCCTGGCCATCTACCCACCCTGCGGCCGTCGCAAGATCATCCTGTCGGACGAGGGCAAGATGTACGGTGCGTGTGGGGAGGCACAGGGACCCTGGACTGGACTTGGGGAGGGGTCCAGCCCTCCTCACCCCTCCCTCTGCTCTCTGCCCCCTCACCCAACCGGTTTGGCGAAGTCCCGAGGCCGCCAGCCCTCTGAGGGCGGGCGGGTCTGGGCGTGCAAGCCTGTGTGTCTGGATCCTCCTCATAAACAGGCCAGGTTTGCCCCCTCCACCTGAGCGCAGCCCACACGCCACCCCACCCCCGACTGCCCCTCCTCTCCTCGCCCCGGCCAGCCTGGAGGTTTCGGGGTGACTCAGTGGGCCCGGGAAACTGGGTCAATCCGGTGTGTTCCAGGCTGGGCCCAGGAGAGGGTCCCTCTCCTGGGAGGACGTGGGGGAGCCCGAGGGGTGAGACCTGGGCTGGGATCCCAGCAGAGAACAGTGTTTCCCACTGGCGAGTTCCCTCCAGAGAACAGGAGGCGTGGAGAGGGGGCTGCTTTACACTGCGGGGAGGCCCCCAGTGTGACAGGGCTTGCGTGGGGAAGGGCGCTGGAGAGACAAGGGGACTCCCTCACTCCTCACACCCCCTCCCAAGGCTGCTGCTCTCCTGGCCCCTCTCTTTGCCACCTTGCCCACCTCCTGCCTCCAGAAGGGAGCATCCACCCTGGTCCAGCCCTGAGAGGGCTCTCCCAGGGCTGCATTTTTGGGATAACTCAACCATTTGGGGCCTGACTCCTTGCCAGCTCCCTCCAACCCGCCCCGACAGCCTATGGCTGGGTGAGGCAGGCCCTCAGCCTGTCCCCTCCCAGTGTCCGGCACTGGCTGGGCTGCCCCGTGTCCCCTGCCCCACAACTGTGCCACGCCCACCCCCAGCCCCAGAGCCCCACTCACGGGGCAGGCAGATGTTCCAGGGCACCTTCCATAGGGCGGGGGCCGCCTGCCCCCACTGCTCCCTCCCAGACGGCTGGGGCAGCCCCACAGGGTATTTTTAGACAGGGCGGAGGGAGTGGGGTGGAGAGGGGCAGGCAGGAAGGGAGGAGCTGTGGGGCCAGTTCCGTCATGGAAGAGGAATCTGGAGAATGCGGTCCTTCTGGGGAGGCTATGGGGTTGGGGGGCAGGGGGCCTGAATTTGGGGGTAAGAAGCCTACACGCTGAGGATGCTGACACATGCTTCACTGTGCGTCCCAAGCACTCCCTTTAAAGGGCCAGCCCCCTGGATGCCGGCCAGCCTCTGGACCCCCAGAGGGTCCCTGGTGCTGAGCAGAGCCCCCCACCCCAAGTCTGACGGGCTGCACTCTCTCACAGGGAAGGACAGACACTGGTAACCAGTGACATGGGGGTGACAGGTTCAAGGACACAGTGACATGCTCAGTGACACATCTTGACCCAGGCTGTCAGTGTAGGAGACGTGTTGGAGACCATCTGGTCCTTCCTGCCCGTTTCACCAGAGAAGGGCAGGGACTTGTCCAGGGTCTCCTGGTGGCAAGGACAGCTAGGACAGGAACCCAGGCCAGAGTTCTTACAGACACACACAGGTATGCATGCCCAGACGTCTCTCTCTCTCTCTCTCTCTCTCTCTCTCTTTCTCGCTCTCTCTCTCTCTCTCTCTCTCTCTCTCTCTCTCTCTCTCTCTCTCTCTCACACACACATACACACACACACACACACACACACACACACACACACACACACACACACACACACGAGCCCTTACCCTCGGAGGTTTGGAGCTGGTGACAGCACGGAGAGGAAGGAAGCACTGCGGGGGGCTGGGAGTGAGGGGCCCAGCTGTCCTGCAGCCCTTCGGCCACACCTGCCCCTGTCTGTCTCGCAAGGAAACCTGTCAAGCCGCCTGACATTGTTCCACCTCCTGCTCTGCTGCTCCTCCCCCAACAGCAGCCCCCCAGGTCCTGGAGGCGGTGGGGGGAGCTCTGGGACTTCCCCACCATCCTTCACCCACCCAGCTTGTGCCCCTTAGGTGGGGTGGAGCGAAGAGAGTGGGGAGAGAAAACCAGAGCAGCGTGTGTGGGAGGGGCCTGGTGTATTTCCAGCTGGTGGGGGGTCTCCAGCCGCCAGGGGTCCCCTTTGACCACTCCCCATTTTTCCTCTCACCCCAATCTAGGCCGAAATGAGTTGATCGCACGGTATATTAAATTGAGGACGGGAAAGACTCGGACAAGAAAACAGGTAAAAGATAATTTATGCTGCGGCCCCTCTGCCCGCACACACTCTCTCCCCTGCCTCTGTCAGTCCCTCCCAGGCCGAGCTGTCCCATTGCCCTGCCTGCCTCCTCAGAGCTGCCCCCTTGCCCAGCCCACTCCCCTAGCTCCCTGACCGGGGCTTGAACCCATGCCACCTGCATTGGGAGCGAGGAGTCTTCACCACTGCACCGCCAGGGAAGTCCCCACTGTCCTTTCTGACCCCCGTCCCAGACCTGTGATCCAGCGACCACAGATACGCCCCAGTGGGCAACTGTGGCAGCTGCATGTCACTGCCCTGAGTGGCTCGCTGACCAGTCAGGGAGACAGGCAGTTGGACAGGTGAGGGCAGAGCAGGGCAGCATGGCTGAGATCGGAGCATGTACTGTCAGACAAGCATTGAACCCGGACCAGGGAGAGGAAGGGAGGGGGGAGGGCTAGGAAGGTTTCCTGGAGGAGATGACACTCAAGATGTATTTTTAAGAAGGAAGAGGATTTAGCCAGGCAGGAAAAAGGGAGAGGATTCTTCCAGGCTGAGGAAGTTGGCTATACAAATAGTAATTGTAAGCCCATTCAGAGCTGACTTTGTATTAATTTATTTAGTCCTCATAGCAACCTTATGAAGTAGGTACAGTAATTATCTCCACTTCACAGGTGAGGAAACCAAGGCACAGGGAAGTTAAGTAACTTCCTAAGGTCACTCTGCGGGTAGGTGGTGGATCCAGGATTCAGCCCACTGGGCAGGAAAGAGCCTTCCGTTAGCAGTGTGGTGTGTGGAGGGAGGGGTGGGAAAAGCCGAGGGCTGTGAGAGATTGAGCTGGAGGCCAGAGGGACAGGTTTTCCTGGGGGCAACTGGGGGCCTTGGAAGGGAATAGATCAGGGTGTGGCGCGTGGCAGTTGTCAAGGCATCTTGTCTCCGGAACACCCAAGGCAGTGGATAGAGAGGACCAGGCCAAGGCAGGGACCTAGGTCAGCAGCGGTGGCCTGGGCAGCGGCAATGGTGAGGGTAGTGGTGGTAGGGACGGAAGAAACTGGTGATTTGGGAGATGATTGGGTGGCGGGAGAGAGGCAGGCTCTAAGCAGGGACCTGGAGAACCGAGGCCAGCTCTGGCCCTCAGCCCCCCAAACCTCCCTCTTTGGTTGGGGTTTGAGCCTTGCACCCACCCCTGAGATCCTCACTGTCTCAAAGGAAGGTTCTGGGTCCACGCACCCAGTGCGGGAGTAGAAATGCTCCCTCGTTGTTCAGGCCTTTATTAACCACTCTCCCTGGGCCAGTTCATGTACAGCATTTATTCACTTAGCAAATCATTGAGCTACTGCTATGTTCTCGGTACAAGGGATCCGGCGAGGAACTGGACGGACAAGGGCCCAGTTCCCTGGAGCCTGGGGCCACAGGAGGAATACTGGCTGATCAGCCCTGGGGTTCAAATACCTTGCTCCTATACCTGCGGGGAGGGGGTGCCTCATCTCCAGCCTCTGTTCCTCAGCCATTCAATAGCTGATACGTAGAACAGAGTGTATTTGTATAAGAATGTGCCGCTGCTGTTGCTATTATTATTACTGTAGTTATAAACAGAAAGCCATCCCAGGCACAGGAGGAGGGCACTGTCCCAGCGTGTCCTGCTTCACCCAAAAGACATGTTCATAGGAACCTGTTTGTCAGAGTTGGAAGGGGCCCAAGGATCTTTAAGCGAGGCCCAGGGAGGGTAGCAGAGCCTCTTAATTCTGGGTCCAGCATCATACCTGCTCCTGGCCAGGTATCCCGAGAAGGCTGGCTGTACGTTAACATTTTACAAATGAGCTGTCGGGAACCTCAGGATTTTTAAAACCTCTGGCCTTTGTCATTTTGCAAGGGTGGCACTCCTCTAACTTTATTCTGTATTAGAACTCTGATGTCTGATATCTCCTTAAAGGGGGTTCCTTCCTATGGTTGTGAGAACAAGGCATGTCTTTATGTGTCGCAAAGAGCAGCCCGCTGACATGCACGGTTTTTTGGTTGTTTTCATTTTACTCTCTGTTGAAAAAAAACGCCATCTTCATTTTTTTTTTACAGCTACGTACAGCAATTAATAGCAAGTACAGTGCCTCCCTATTGAAAACGCAGCTAAATATTACATTAGGATTAAGTCCCATGTGACTTTCAGCTGTCACAGAGTTGACCATTTGGAGATAGTCCTCTGGGCTAAGGGTATATTGGTGGTGGCCAAGTGGGCTGTGGAGTCAGGCCACCTGGGTTCATCTGTGTGACCTTGGATAAGTTGCTTAACCTCTCTGTGCTTTGGTTTCATCATCTGTAAACTGGGAATAGTATTAGTACCGACTTCTTAGCATTGCTGTAAAGGTCAGAGGAGTTGGTACATGTAAAGTGCTGGGAACAATAGTAGCTGTGCTCGGTAAACGTCAGTTATTGTCATGACGTGAAGTGATCGGGAATCTTGCCAGACATAGGTCTGAATCCTAGGCACCATGAGATGGCATGAGAAGCACCCGCCTAGGTTCTAACCAAGTAGCAGGGGGCTGCCTAGCATCGCGTACATAGTAACTTTTAGTCCATGATTAAAAAGAAAAGAAACTGTTTCTTTATGGAGATAAAAACAACTTGCAAAGAAAGCCAACAGCAATTGCTGATAATGAAAGTGTGAAGCAGCTTAGAGGATCCACCTGTTCCCTCGTGCTTGCTTCATGGGGAAAACAGTGACACTTAGGTTCTCTGAGGCTGAGGGCCAGATCCTTGACAATGCCAAGGTCTGTTGTGCAAGCCCAGGGCGCACACATCCAGACCGTGACTAGCTCAGGTCTGCCAGGAGAGGGAGGCTTCAGGGAGGAGGGGCTGGAGAAGAAATGCAGTTAAAAGCACATACTGTGTGCACAGAGATAGTGTACACTGCCATGTATTAGTCCGAGGAGAAGGAATGTGTACTGGGGGAGGAAGCTGCAGGAGTCAGACCAGGCCAGGTTTCATAGGCCGGCAAGCTGGTGGGGTTCTCGGGAGGATTTAGGCAGTGGTACAGGGGAGACCTTTTGTGAAGGATTTTGGGCTTGATGTATAAGCTGGTGGCCAGCAGGAGCATTATGGCCATGGCTAGCCTCTGTGATGCCAATTAGAAAAAAAAGTGTCTCCTCTGAGGACACCAGTGAGAAAAAAGTCACCCCTTTTTGGAAGAATACAAAGATGCTCTTCCTCTGTTGTTTACCAGTCATCTTTTATTGGGTGTTAATTCTCAATTAGGATATGAAAGGATTCAGGGCTGCTGGGCAAAGGTCAGGAATGCAGAGTGTGCCCTTCACACCGGGCCCTCTTCAGTGGTACTTGCGTGGCCACTCGTGTTCGAACTCCTTGTAAGAACAGCAGTAGTTGAAAAGCATGTAAGCTGCCAGCACCGTAGAAAGCCCAGCGAAGCTCCCTTTCTTCACACTGACATACTTATTGTACTACTGGTAGTAACCTCTTTGAAATGCTCCAGCAATGCCTTTAGGGGTGAAATCCTGCGTCAGTATCCAGCTTGGCAGCTCCCCTATTTTGACATCCAGGAGCTTCTCTTCCTTCAGTGGTATGACTGATGCCATTTTGGATTCCTGGGTCTCTCTTCCTCCACTTTAGATGCAGTCGTGCACCAGGGCACATAGCTTGGCCAGCAGAGCTTGGGCTGGATTTTAGCCCTCACTGGGCCAGGTGTGCTTATGCAGTGAACAACCTGTACAACTGTACATGGTGCTCCTGAAAGCCACGGTAGGCCCTTGATCAAGACAGGGCCAAAAGAGGGCAGAATTGGCAGGGCCAAGGTGTGTCTGCCCACAGGGGCCCCACGGTTGCCCCTCTTACATTTGGTCCCAGAGATGAGGGCTGGGATGCTCCTTGCCCGTGGCTACCCTGTGCTATGCCTCCTCACTGTCTGTGTTTTCCTCTCTGGCTGGGCGCGGGGCGGCCCCTAGGTGTCCAGCCACATACAGGTTCTAGCTCGGAAGAAGGTGCGGGAGTACCAGGTTGGCATCAAGGTACGTTGGGCGCCTGACTGGGGCCTCCAGCCCTTCCTCGGCCTCTCACTCACGGCGCCTCTACCACTTTCTCTGCACGGCTCAGGCCTCTGCCTTGGCTGGCTCTCTGGCCGCACTGTGCCTCTTTTCTGGCTGAAACTCTGTTCTTGCCTCTTCTGTTCTTTCTGTTCTTTTTCTCTTTCTCTCTCTCTCTCTCTCTCTCTCTACAGGTCTCTAGCCACTTGCAGGTTCTAGCCAGGCGGAAATCTCGGGAGATTCAGTCCAAGCTGAAGGTATGGGGTCCCCTGCCACTTGGCCTGGCCCTGCCCAGGCCTGATGCTGCTCTCTGACCCCAGCCCGGGACAGGGAAAGGGCTGAGGAGCTATGGGGGGCAGCAGGGGGGTCTCAGGAAGACAAGCAGCAGAAGAAGCCCATTTGCCACTTCAGGCTACACAGGGTCAGAGCCCCTGGAGAGTAAGCAGGAACCCAAGGGGACAGCCAGCCCTACAGCGAGGGAGAGGAAGACCACCTGGGGGCCACTAAGGCCCACCTCTCTTCTTCTCCATTTTCCTTTTCTCCTTCCTCCTAACTGCTGCTTGCTAATTGCATGGGGACTCCAGGTGGGCAGGGAGGAGACACTGGTGGGGACTGGCGGGCATGGCCATTCCTTGTTGGACGCTCAATCCTGGCTGCTCTGTGGCTGAGGATCTCAGAGCCTTGGGTTCATGGCCCTGGCCCAGGTCAAGGCTCCTGTAGGCTGCATCTTCTTCTCCCTGCCCACAAATGCCCAGCAGACTGGGCCTCCCGCCCCAGTCCCCACGCCTATAGTGCAGTACACGTGGACAGACCCAAGGGGCCCCAGCTTGGTCCACCATCTGGATCTCCAGCCCCTCTGCCCTCATCCTACCCTTTCTAGGGAACCCCCAGCTGGCACACACTCCCTCTAGGTGGCAGTGGGGCTGGGGGAGGGTCCACAGCTACCTCTGAGCTTCCCTGCGCTCCTCAGGAACTGAGAGCCAGGTGGGCATTGAGAGGAGGATGATGAAATGACATGTCCCTCCATCCCATCTGGCCCTCCTCTGTGTCTCTTCTAATCCATTCTCCTTCTCTTCCACAGGCCATGAACCTGGTAAGTAGCACTGCCCCTCCCCGGGGGGTGGGGGGCAATGGAGGGGAGAGCACCTAATATAGGATTTTCAAATTATGGATTGTGAAATCAATGTAATAGGCTTGCAAACAGCATTTAAAAAAAAATGCATTATAGGGACTTCCCTGGTGGTCCAGTGGTAAAGAATCTGCCTTACAGTGCAGGGGACGTGGGTTCGATCCATGGTCAGGGAACTAAGATCCCACATGCTGCGGGGCAACTAAGCCCACGTGCAACAACTACTGAGCTCGCACGCCTCAACTAGAGAGCCCGTGTGCCGCAAATTACAGAGCCCGCGCACTCTGGAGCCCGCACATCACAACTACAGAGCGCAGACGCTCTGGAGCCCATGCACCACAACTAAAGAAGAGAAAACTCGCGCGCCACAACTAGAGGGAAGCCTGTGTGCCAC
Organism: Leucopleurus acutus; assembly: GCF_964270905.1. Lineage (NCBI taxonomy): Eukaryota > Metazoa > Chordata > Mammalia > Artiodactyla > Delphinidae > Leucopleurus > Leucopleurus acutus. Next base: position 66,564,761 of record NC_139153.1, on the reverse strand, counting down.
AACTAAAGACCTGACGTGGCCAAAAATAAACAAAAATAAATAAATAATAAATCTTTGAAAAAATGGATTATAGTGGTTCTCAAACTTTCGCATGCATCAGAATCACCTGGAGGGCTTATGAAGTCGGATTTCTCAGCCTCTCCCTCAGAGTTTCAGATTCAGTAGGTCTGGGCTAGGGCCTGAGAATTTGATTTCTAACAAGCTTCCAGGTGATGCTGGTGCTGCTGGTCCGTGGACCATACTTTGAGAACCACTGATGAAATAGAAAATAGTGCGTGACACACAAAATAAGCAAAATAAGGAGAACTGTTTTGGCTTATACTGGGTTATGGAGTAAAATAATTTCTTATTGTGGATTGTGATCAGAGGGGTGATGTACACTTAGGAGACAGGGCCTGGGGGGAGGCCCCTGAGGCAAGCCCCTGTCTTGTCTCTGGCCTGGCCTGGGCCTCACAAGGCTTCTCCACTCCTCAGGACCAGGTCTCCAAAGACAAAGCCCTCCAGAGCATGGCGTCCATGTCCTCTGCCCAGATTGTCTCAGCCAGCGTCCTACAGAACAAGTTCAGCCCACCCTCCCCTCTGCCCCAGGCCGTCTTCTCCACTTCCTCTCGGGTACAGGGGTCCTGGGAAGTGGGACTGGGGTGAAGGAGTGCCTTTAGGGTGGGCCGGGGTTGGGGTCCTGGATACTGAGGGACCCTGGGCTTCTTCCCATCTCTGCAGTTCTGGAGCAGCCCCCCTCTCCTGGGACAGCAGCCTGGACCCTCTCAGGAGTGAGTATGGTGGCATTTCCTTCCCACACCCTCTTCTTTCCCCTGGCAGCCACTCTGGACTTCCCCTCCCATCTGGGTTCCAGCAGCAGCTGAGCAAAGTCTTCGTTCAAAAATAGAGGGTTGGAGAGTGCCAGTTAAGAGCTAATGCATCTGTCTGTTCATTCATGTGTTTGTTCATTCATCAACCACTTGTCATCCATCTTACAATTATTTTTCACTCAGTTAATCTCTGAGTCAGTCTTTCATTCAACAAGTCAGGTAGTCAAGTATTCTCAGCTCCTTCAACTCTAAGATGACTTTCTTCCTAAGACATGCCCTCAGTTTAATGAACAGCTCTGCAGGGTGGGTTTGAAATGCTGCATTAAATGTGCACATCAGTTGTGAGATGCAGGCAGACTTCATAAAGTTAAAACGTGAAGAAAACAAAAAGCTTACGAGTTAGCTGGTCAGCATGTATTTCTGGGCCTCCACAGGAAGGCCTGGTGGCTTCCTATGTGGGATCCCAGATGAGACCCACGTGACTGGGCCAGGCGGAAAGTGGGGAAGGGGTGACCCTCTAACCAGCCCATGCTCCTGTCTGCAGCATCAAGCCCTTTGCACAGCCAGCCTACCCCGTCCAGCCACCCCTGCCGCCGACGCTCAGCAGTAAGTTCCCTGCACAAGGCAGCCACCACCTCTCCCTCCCTCAGCAGCTGCACCTCTGCTCAGAAGAGCTGGGGCCAGACTTGTATGTGTGTGTGCGCACGCTGTACATGCGCGCGGGCTGGGAGGGAGGAGTGGCTGGCATCTGTAGGGGATTGGGACAGGCCAGGAATAGCCCCCTTACCTTTTACAATGTTGCTTCCACAACTCTGCTACAAGTCACACCACCAAAGGTGTCACATTGATATGTGTATGTATATATAATTCCTTCAAGGGAAATACACCGAAATCTTCAGAGTTTTACTTTCGTTAGGAGTTAGGATTCTGGGTAATTTTTATTTTTACGTTTTTCACTTGTCTATATTTTCTGTTTGGACACACATTAATGGTGACATGAGGGAAAATCCACTGATGTACATTACTAGGGCCACCACACACGGTGCTGCAGGCTGTGCACTGCACAAGGACACCTGGCAGGGGAGTCAAAATCCAGCCTGTGTTCCCGTCCAAAAGGGGCACCATTCTCCAGCTCGCACACAGGCTCTGTGCGGGGGTGGGGAGCGGCTCTATGTGTAGCCGCACACGCGCCCGTGCAGACGAGGGTCCGTCTCGTCCTCCCAGGTTATGAGCCCCTGGCCCCGCTCCCCTCAGCTGCTGCCTCTGTGCCTGTGTGGCAGGACCGCACCATCGCCTCCTCCCGGCTGCGGCTCCTCGAATATTCCGCCTTCATGGAGGTGCAGCGCGACCCTGACACGGTAACGTAGGGGGTGGGGCAGGGTCTGTGCGGTCCAGGGCCACAGCTCAGGGTCACGAGGTTGGGAGGCCATAGGGCAGGTCTGTTCCCTTGCAGCCCCCCCGCTCCCCCTGGGCCTGCACTCTCTCGAGCTCTCCTGACCCTGTACTGGGCCCTCCCCACAGTACAGCAAACACCTGTTTGTGCACATCGGCCAGACGAATCCCGCCTTCTCAGACCCGCCCCTGGAGGCAGTGGATGTGCGTCAGATCTACGACAAGTTTCCCGAGAAGAAGGGTGGCCTGAAGGAGCTCTATGAGAAGGGGCCCCCTAACGCCTTCTTCCTCGTCAAGTTCTGGGTGAGCTGCCCTGATCCCTCTCTGCTCCCAAGGGTCCCCCCAGATGTGCGATGCACCCAGGCCTACCCTACCGACCCCCTCTCCCCGGCCCTGTGGGCACTGTGCGGGCTATGTATGCCCCCAGCCCCAGGGCGGGACGCCTCCCTGGGCCTCGGACAGCACCTTAGGCCGCCCCGCCCCCTCCTCCAGGCCGACCTCAACAGCACCATCCAGGAGGGCCCAGGCGCCTTCTACGGAGTCAGCTCCCAGTACAGCTCGGCCGACAGCATGACCATCAGCGTCTCCACCAAGGTGTGCTCCTTTGGCAAGCAGGTGGTGGAGAAGGTGGAGGTGAGTGGGGGCCCGGGGGGTGGGGGGAGGGAGCTGGGGGCGGGCCAGCCGAGCGACGCCTGACCCCGGCTCCCGCAGACCGAGTACGCCAGGCTGGAGAACGGGCGCTTCGTGTACCGCATCCACCGCTCGCCCATGTGCGAGTACATGATCAACTTCATCCACAAGCTCAAGCACCTGCCCGAAAAGTACATGATGAACAGCGTCCTGGAGAACTTCACCATCCTGCAGGTGTGGAGGCGGCGGGGGGAGAGGGCGGCGTGGGGGTCATGGGAGCACCCCAGGCACAGGGGCCTCGAAGCAGGGGTGGCCAGACCCATTCCTCAGAGGAGGAGACCGAGCCCCAGAAAGGAGAAGGCTCTGCTCAGCCCGCACGCCCCACGGCCCTGTGCCACCTGACCTCCCGCATCTTCCTACCCGGCCCCCAGGTGGTCACGAGCCGGGACTCCCAGGAGACCTTGCTCGTCATTGCTTTCGTCTTTGAAGTCTCCACCAGCGAGCACGGGGCCCAGCACCACGTCTACAAACTCGTCAAAGACTAGGGTGCCCTCCGCCCCCACCACCACAATCCAGGACGAGCATCTTCTCCACACACCTGCCTGGCACCCCTAGGGGTCCAGGATTGAGGACTCATCCACCTGCCAGGCCTCAGGCCCAGGACCCAGGAGGCCTCCCCATCTACCCTGCACACACACTCCCTGCCACTGTTCTGCGCTTTAACTGAGGGAGAAGAGAGGAGAGCTCAGCGGTGGGGCAGCCTGGCGGTTACGCTGACCACCATACCCAGCTCTGCCCAGCCTCGAAAGACTGGGAGGACACCTCTGAGCCCAGGCACCCATGGCCGCTGGCCCCTCACGGGACTGTGATGGGCGGGTGAGGGCAGAATGGAGACCAAGGGAACCGGAGTGCAGAGGCCCCAGAAGGGGAGTGTTGAGTTGGGGTCAAGTTGAGAAGAAGAAAGAGGAGCCCACACTTTCTGTGCGCCTGCTGTGTGCCAGGCCAAGTGCCTTGTGCCATCCTCAGACCCTGCACGGCAAGCGTGGGGCTCGCTATCTCAGTGGAGGGACCTGTGGGAGGGGTGGGCGGAGTTGGAGTCCTCCCCCGGCGCTGCCTGTCCCTAGAGCCCAGGTTTATGCTACCTCCCTGGAGTGGGGGCTGGCCACGGGGGCAGGAGGGAGGGTCTGCACTGAGGGGCCAGCCGGCTGGATTGGGGGCCTGAACAGACCACCTCCTTCCAGAGCACGGGGGACTCCTGTGCGGCCCTCAGAGCTGCCTGACCCAGGTCCAGTCCCGAGCCACCCAGCAGCCTCCAGATGGGCGAAGGCTTCCAGGGGCAGGCCCAGGCCTGAAGCAGGCTGGAGGGTCAGGTGGGAGGATGAAGCCCCAGCCCCTGGGCAGGCCACTGGCCCAGGGACAAGGGGTAGCGGAAAAGTTTGGCATTTTCTCTTGCCTAAGACTTGCGTCTGGTGGTGAACCCTCGGGGGGCACCTGTCCCTTCTGTTTTCCCCACCTCAGTCTCTCTGGCCTGGAGCAGCAGCTCCCCACACCCCGTTCTGGGATTGAAGGTTAACCCTTCCCCGGCAGCCCCTTCTCAATACCCAGGCTCCTCGGCCCCCAGCCCCGTCCTCCTGCTGCCCGTGGGTATTTATGAGTTTCGTATGAAGTACTGTGCCCCTTCCTCCCCCGCCCGGCCGCCCCTGAGCTTCCTGAAGGTCCTCACAGTTTGCATATCGCTCAGGCCACCTCCAAACCCAACCTAGGTTTTATAATGTATATTATATATTTGTTGTGTATTTTTTAAATCCAGCTGTGATGGGTTATATCATAAATGTGGCGCAAGGCTGGCGCAGGGGCCCTCAAGGCCCAGCTCCTGCTTAAAAAAAAAAAAATTAAAGTTATTTGTTTGTGGGTTAGTCGTGTGACCAGTTGTGTGCCATACCTCTGGGTTTGGGCAGCTTCGGGTGGGCACTCCTCGTGGCTCAGGTCCTGGTGTGTCACCCCACTCCACTCCGTCTCTGCTGGCGGGCCCCAAGCGCTGCCACACTCAAAATAGATAGGATTTGGAAATTCCCTGGTGGTCCAGTGGTTAGGACTGCGCGCTTTCACTGCTGAGGGCCCGGGTTGGATCCCTGGTCGGGGAATTAAGATCCTATAAGCCGAAGAGCACGGCCAAAAAAAAGAAAAAGAAAATAGGATTTAGGGGTCTTGTGAAAGTTTGGCCAACTCCAACCTTTTTCCCACCCCTCCTGCCGTGAGTTGAGCACTGAAGTGAGCCTTATGTTGCCTTGTCTCTTTAAATGAAGTGACTTGCCCCAGGTGACTTCAATACTGAGATGGGCCCCCTGTTAAATCCCCACAGTCCACAGTGGCTACTACTGGTTCTCACCGCCCCATCCTCACTCCACACATGAGGAAAGAGCCTCAAGGAGGTGAGTGCTCCCGAAGTGGATGGCTTCTAGCGGGGGCGGGGGTGTGTGTGTGTGTGTGTGAAGCTGGACTCCAACCTGCCCCTGTCTGCCTGGGAAAACCTCAGTGTCCTCAGTGGACATGGGTTGTTTATCAGAAATTCAAATTTAACTGGGCATCCTGTATTTTCATTTGCTGAATCTGGCAACCCTACTCTAGAATCTCATCTTCTAGATCATTCTGGTCCAACCTCCAATTTTGCAGATGGGGAAACAGAAGAGGTTAAATGCTCTTCTCACTCAGCTGTCAGTGGTAACACCAGGATTTGAACCTGGTCTTCTGACTTTAAGCCCAGGCACTTGGTATACTATTAAATAATCAGGCAGCCTTTTGTCTTGGTCCACTGCACTGGAGGGACCCAAGACTGTTGCTTGCAGGATGGGGAGTGTGCCTGGAGCCCCAACCAAGTGGGAGGGGTTCCTGGAGATGGAAATGGTTTATGAAAGACCCACCATGTGCTATGCCTAGGGCTGGATGCAAAATCCAGTCTCTACTAATAGGTGATTGTATGTGTTGGGTGCTTGAATCATCATCACGTGGGTTGCCCTCACGCTCCTGGAGTAAACAGCCTGCAGGTGATTTCTATTAGAATACTGTAGGTGAAATATGGCTGGCCTCCTCACTGGCCACCCCCCACCCTCATATACGAATGTAACAGATACAGGGGCACAGGGGCGGGTGATAACTACATAGTTTTGAGGTCTCAAAATAGGGAAGGAACCAGGATAAGATGGGTCTTGTGAGCCCAAAGCCCAGGGCTCTCTCCTGGAAGTGGCTCTCCCTGACCAGGGTTCTGTGGAAAGCTGTAAGAAAAGGCCAAGAAAACAGGGGCCCAAAGAAGAGGCCGGTAGTTCTCTTTCCTGCCCCTCTTGTTTCTGATGTCCCTAGGGAAGATGGAGGTGGGCCATCATTTTGCCAATTCCACGGTCAAAGCCTGAGCAGTCCTGGGGTTTCGTGGGGGCTCTTTATTTCCTTCTAGTACAAATGCTGGAGAACTGGGGCTCCCCAGATATCTGAACCCTGAATTCTAACTCAGATGCACACTAAGCTTTAGTCTAAAGCCTAAAATCATCGTAGAGGCTGGGGTTTAAGATAGCTCAACCCTCATTTAGAATCGAATCAGTCTGCCACCACACGTGTTCTCCGTTGTTTGCTTTGCTTCCCCATTCTGCCTCCAGCTTTTTCCTTTCGTCTCTATCATGGTGCCACAGGCCTCTGGAGCGCAGGCACCACGGCTCTAAACAGCTTCTGGGCAGGCCAGCAGAAGGTGGTGTCATATTGGTTTAATATAGACTTAGTTTTTAAGTACTCCTACCCCAATACATAAGGCATAGATTTATAAAGTGGAGTGGGTTTAATTTTTAAATTCAGGTGATGCAAATCAATAATCCAGTAGGACTCAAGTTCCCAAGTATTTCTAAAACATTCCTATAGTTTCCCAAACTATTTTTAAGGATTTCAATCCTTGGCTCTTTTCAAACAAGAGGGTGTGACTGATTCTGAAGGCACCTTGTTCTCCCCACTCATCACCATTAATGAGATAGATGTCCTTGGGATGGCCTCCATTCAATCTGTCCTAAACCCAACCAAGGCAGACAAGCAGGGACTGGTGTGCCCACTCTGGTGCACACGTGTCTGCAGCTATACCTGCCATTTTACAACTGCTGTTTAACCGAACACTAAGTGCCTGGCACTGTGCAAAGCCCGTCATGCTTTTAGTAGGTACCATCATCAGCTGCACTTTCAGATGAGTTTTCTGGAAGTTAAGAGGCCGGCTCAGCAGCCTCCCAAGGCTCCTGAGTGGCAGAGCTGGGATTCACTCGGGTACTGGGGGGGGGGGGGGGCCTCAGCCCACAGACAACCACCTGGCTGGTCTTCTTCCACCCAAGAAATTGTATGCACAGTGTCATGGGAACCTCCCCTGAAACCCTTGCTCCACCGTGACGCTGCTCATTGATAGCACAGCTATTGGTGCAAACAATTGTCTTCCTGGCTTCTAGAAGTGGTTTGCTTTTATCTCACAGGCCCTGTGATCATTATGGCTCTCAGGGTTGGCCACCAAAGGTGCACTGGGGCCCACCTTAACAAGCGAGACCTGCTTGTTTCCCTTCACCTAATCGTCCTCACGTCTTTTATTTTCTCTTGCTGTACTCAGCTTTGTAAAAGACAGGGTATAAAATGTACTCATACTTGGGCTTCCCTGGTGGCGCAGTGGTTGAGTCCGCCTGCCGATGCAAGGGACACGGGTTCGTGCCCCGGTCCGGGAAGATCCCACATGCCACGGAGCGGCTGGGCCCGTGAGCCATGGCAGCTGAGCCTGTGTGTCCGGAGCCTGCACTCCGCAATGGGAGAGGCCACAACAGTGAGAGGCCTGTGTACTGCAAAAAAAAAAAAAAAGGTACCCATTTGTCAATTACTTTTTATATTATATTCCTCTAGTCATCAAATCACAAGTTTTCCTGCCTTATTTGAGCTGTTGCCTTTCTCTGATTACAAAAATCATAGAACTTCAGAAAATCCCCTAAATCACATAAACTCCCAGCTTCGAATGTGGTCAACATTAGTATGTAAGCTTCCAAACACTTTAACTAGGCATAAAGTTTTTTCCTTTCAGTAAAATTGGATCCTAACTAGTTTCACAGCCAGCTTTTCCCCCTCCTTACCCATTGGGAACATTGTTCAACAAGCCTAGGTATTTCATCACTCCTAACTGTGGTTAAGGAGCAAGTTAGGCCTATCACCACCTTGAGAACCAAAATTCTCTGCTCATCACAAGATTAGCTACTTTACCTGCAGTTATAACTTGAAAGCTAAAATGACAAATCTTTTGGTGAATACCTTGTGCTCTTCACTGTTCAAATACAGATAAAGCTTGTTTTGAGAAGGTGCAGCATTTTTTATTTATGCTTTGATTAGCCTTTCAGGTCTAGTTCCTTTATTTACCAAAGTTAAATGAGGCAGATTAAAGTCAAAGGTTAGGGACTTCCCTGGTGGTCCAGTGACTAAGACTCTGCACACTCCCAATGCAGGGGGCCCGGCTTGGATCCCTGGTCAGGCAACTAGATCCCTCATACCACAACTAAGAGTTCACACCACAACTAAAGATCCACCGTACAGCAACTAAGATCCGGCGCAGCCAAATAAAATATTGTAAAAAATAAAGTCAAAGGTTAAATCACAGGTATTTCCCACCACACCAAAGCCACCTTTCCAGTGCTGGGTGCTGGAGGCAAGAACGGCATCAGGAAGTTCCTCAGGCCAGGGAGGGGGCCTAGAAGTTTCCACAGGCAGATTCCACCCATTTACCAAACTCCCCTAGACAACAGGGTCCCTAGATCAGAGTATTATCAGGTCTTCTCATTTTTCTTCCTAAATATCTTACCTAGTAAATCACTACCCCCAAACATAAGGGTACTCAATTTGTGGGTCAAGAAAGCAAATACTAGACCAGTTTCTCAGGGTATGTGGACCACTCTAATCAGAAGCATCTAGGAAGCCAATCCCAGGCTCACCAAACCCCAATCTCCATTTGTAACTACTTGGGGATTCCTGCAGACCAAGACCCCAAATGATTTCAAGGGATCAAAAAGCCCTCCAAACAAAAAGCCCATGTTAAGAACTGCTGGCATACCGGCCATAGGTTAGGCATGCTGCCAAGGAAAGACCAAGTCAGTGTCCTCCATGTGAAGGTTCTAACTACCCCCCTTTCCACTAGTAACAGGCAGCAGCAGTACAGGCTGGGGTAATGGCCCCGATCTGCTCTTCTCAGGGTTATTTGAAAAACTTCAGCCCTGATTAGCAGCCCTATTAGTATCCAGGAGATCTTAATAAGACTCCATGTTTCTGAGGGCAGAAAGAATGCCCTGCCTTGTCTGCAGCAAATGACTACCCATCACTGGCTCATCAGTGCAGTGCTGTGGCATGCCAGGTCAGCTCACAAAGCACCGTCCCCCCTTCCCAAAGCCACAGGAGACGGTGGTAATGGTGGGAGTATGGTTTATTAAGCTGTGCCTTAGTACAGGCGCTGGGGCTTGCCCATGGTGCTCTTAATGTACAAAGCCCGAACGTTCTGCCAATTTTTCTTGAGCAACGACACCAGGAAGTTGACAGCTAAGTGGATGTTGTACACAAGCTCATCATCTGTCATTTTCACGTGGCCAACAGCCACTGCCAGACACAGCACCTGTGGGGAGAAGAAGGTCAGATCAGGTTGGTGGCTAGATTCAAGAAAATGTAGAGTGGGCCCATCCCTATGACCTCCAGTGACCTAATGAGCAGTGCTCTGGCCCCAGACCAAGACCAGAGTTATTTGAAAAGCTTCAATCCTGTTAGGTAACTGTCACAAGTCCTAAGTATCCACAGAAATGCAAACCAGAGCTCCCACTTGGAGAACGTGGGTCAACTTCACCACTGTTCAATCTATGCAACTGGCTAGACCTTCTCACCTTCTTCATCTGGAACTTGATTGTGGACTTCACTTCATCAACTTTGGCCACCATGTTCTCATTGTGGGTCAGCAAGGAAGGGAACTTGCCGGCCTTATTCAGGCCTGGGCCTAGGATTCGTGGGATCTGCTTGATCAGAGACTCTGAAGCCAAAAAGGCATCATACTTCTTGGCTGGTAAAGAGAGGAAGCCGTTAGGACCTGGCCCCTGAAGACACTTCTAAACAGGGCTATGAGACAACCGCAGAAGTGGCCTCTAACCAGCACTCTACCCCTTCCCCAGCTACCGAGTCTTTTTTTTTTTTGCGGTACGCGGGCCTCTCCCGTTGCAGAACACAGGCTCCGGACGCACAGGCTCAGCAGCCATGGCTCACGGGCCTAGCCGCTCCGCGGCATGTGGGATCTTCCCGGACCGGGGCACGAACCCGTGTCCCCTGCATCGGCAGGCGGACTCTCAACCACTGCGCCACCAGGGAAGCCCAGCTTTTTAATCCTCTCCCCATTCCAGTATTATCTCCATCCTCTGGACTTTTACTGGCCCAACATTCACATGAAACCCGGTAGAAGTCCAGGCTGACTCACAACCCATCTTGCAATGAAAATGCTCACGCTAGTTAAGTCTGCCTGGTTTCAAATCCTGCCTTTTTAGTTACACAACTGGGTTACCTGTTTATCTGTAAAATGCTCAAATCACATAGCCTAAAAGTTAAAATGAAATATAGGAGTTTTAAGTAGAAATTTCAATTCAGAATGTACCAACACCTGACCTATCAATGTGACAGTTCTCGCTTGCTTAGAAAAGAACCACTGCCTGGCTTTCTTCCCTTATTAAATCCAATCCTCGAAGCAAAATAGAATTTTCACGTGGCTAAAAAATACCAGTCAAGTTAACCAACCACAGCAGATCCTTTCTGTCCTGACTCTACCCCATCATCACTTTAAAATCCAAGTGGCAGAAATACTCCTGTTCTACCACTCCAGTGAGAACTGCCTCCACCCTACCCCACATACAAAACCACACCATGGTGGGTGGGTGGCTGGGGAAGAACCACACCAGGCACACTCACCCAGCTTCTTGACCAGTTTCTTATTCTTGTTGAGTTTCTTCAGGGCCTCGATGTCCATGTGGGGGATATCCACAGCCTTGGCCTCATCACAATGCTGCTGGTCCCCCAGAACACACACGGAAAACTTGGGACGGGGAGTGGACTTAAGCCTGCATTTTGGGGAACAGTATAGGTCACACCCAGCCCTGGGTCCCAAGGGCAGGTGAAGGGGTCTGGGACCGCTGCAGTACTGAGCCTTACCCAGAGCGTCCGCATTCACCAACAGCTAGTCTGGCTTCTCAAACTAGCCGGCGGGCTCAGCCAAGGCCTCCCCACGCCTCCCCTCTTGTTTTAAGACCCAGGGTGGGGGTCCGTCCAGCCACGCCTGCCCGGAGCAGGGGGTCTGCACTACCCGAGCACTTCAGTGCCACACGTGCCTGGCCGCCTCGGGCTCAACAGGAGCCTGAAGGGAGGAGACAGGCATGGGGACACTGAGGGCTGGGTGGGATTAGAACGGTGCCAACCTGACGGTGCCCGAGAAGCGTTTGTCCTTCTGAGGGTCATAGTTCTTCAGGCTTATCTGAAGCTCCACCGTCTCCAAAAACCTTAAAAAAGCGTAACAAAGTTAACGGACCGTCCGCGGCTTCCCAAAGCAGCCCTCCGCGGAAGTCCGCGCTTACTTCCGGCGCTTGCGCTGGTTCCCGTGCAGGACTTCCCGCACTGCCTCGTAGAGGGTGTCTCGGGAGACTTTGCTGCTGCAAGAAGGAAACAAGACGAGCGCTCAGGACCAGCGAGCAGTGGACCAATCCGTTGGAGTGTCAGAAGGCTCAGGCTCGGGGATGGTCCACGGAATACTCCCCGGGTATTCCGGACGCCAAGTGAGGCAGTCTGGACCAGATGCGAACCCCGGGGAAGAGGGGCCCTACTGGCGGCCGGCCTTGGCACGCGAACTCCAACGCCAGGCCCGTAGGCCGAAGCCTGGCAAAAATGCCCCGCTACGAAGCATAAGCAAGGACCCCCGATGCCGCCCGTAGTGTCTCCCTCCCCACGGGAGCGCCCGGAGGCGCGGATGAGTACGGATATCACTCTAAGCGCCACTAACCTCATAGCTCCTGGCGTCGCGATAACCGGAAAAGAGACAACTCAGTTCGCGCACGCGCTCAAATAGGACCTGGTTATCGCGAGAAATGCCTTGTTCCCGCGGCTTCCCCCTTGAGAGCAGTCGGGTCGCTCAGTGCCGGGGGTGGGGCGCTGCGGCAGCCGCGTGTTGCACTGCTAGACCTACGCGGAGACCATAGAGCTGCGGCGGTCCCGGGCGCCCGTTGCCACCAGCAGCTGCCCCAGGCCCGTAGGGAAGAGGCTGGGCCCAGGGCGGTGAGCTGCAGTAGTCACACTCCTGGGCGCCGCCCCGTGTCGGCCGCTGAGAGCGTGCAATTCCGACATGTTTGTCCCTTAAACCTCCACGCTTCCTCCTGACCTTAGCACCTGCTTCACTTCTCAAAAGCAGGCTTTGCTCCTGACCTCTCTCCCTCATCATCTTGTTCTAACGGAGGCTCACGGCTTCTGAGGAGGTTGTGGGAAGGGAAATGTCTAGTTCTCTTCCCGGCGCCTCAGAGCCTGCGGTGGGGAGGAGCGGGTAAGGTTCTGTGATGAACTTTCACCTGATAGTTGACTCAGTAACATCTCCAGGTTGTGTCTTTTTGTTTGTTTGTTTTTTAAATATTTATTTTGGCTGCGCTGGATCTTCATTGTGGCATGTTTAGTTGCAGCATATGTGATCTTATTTGCGGCATGCGAACTCTTAGTTGCAGCATGCATGTGGGATCTAGTTCCCTGCCCAGGGATCGAACCCAGGCCCTCTGCATTCGGAGCGCTGAGTCTTTCCCACTGGACCACCAAGGAAGTCCCCAGGTTAAGTGTTTACTATGAACAAGGCGCCTAGCTAAGTGCTGTGGGAATATAGTTGTAGAACACACAAGCCCACAGTATTGCACACCCTTTCTGTCTTTCCTGTCCAATAGGCCTCATCCTGTTCTCTGCTCACAGTAATCCCAGGAGCCCTTCAGATCCCTCCTCAAAAGCCATCATCTGCCCAAAAGTCTTCCCCAACTCCAGGCTGAGTCACTCTCACCCTCAAGCCCCCCTCCCCAGTGCAGGATGCACAGCCCACCCACGTACTCAACAGCTCTGATAGGGCTGGGGTGGGTGGTATCATACATGATCTGGCCCACAGAACTCTACCACCTTCCCCTCACCGAACATTTCCCTTGGAAAAAGATGCCCCTGTCACTGAGCAGGGTGGGGGTGGTGTGGTATGTGTTTTCAGCAAACATGCACCCAGAGTTAGTAGGAAGGCAGGCACTGCTTCTAATAAGACATTACTGAACTTCCTGCTTTTTATCAAATACCACTGATAAATTTTTAAGTCAGAAACAACACAGAGGATCATAACATACACTTGAGCACAAGAGAGCTGTACTAAACATACAGATCTCCCAAGGCTCCTGGAGCATCACTGTCGTCCACTCTGGGTCTGCTTTGACCCTACTGAGGCCTATCTTAACTCCTATTTTATTTATTATTATTATATTTTGGCCACATCTCACGGCATGCGGAACTCCCCCAACCAGGGATCCAACCCTCGTCCCCTGCAATGGAAGTGCAGAGTCTTAACCGCTGGACCATCAAGGAAGTCTGATGCCTATCTTAAAGTGTCTGTCCCCACAGCCTGAGGTAGAAATGACAAGGAGGCAGCCCAGGCTCAGCAGCTCTTGGTAATACAACTCACCCAGCCCCCTTAGCCCCAGCCCCTTCCTGCTGGCTGGGAGGCCCAGATGGCCTCTCTGCAGCCTGGAGCAGGGAGACAGTTGACCCCTGGGATGGCCAGGCTCAGCCCTGACCCCCAGGCAAGGGGCAGGATGAGGTGCTCAGGGCAGAAGTGTCCTTCGGGAATCTGATGAGGGAGGTCCGGGAGGGTGGTCCCTTGGTGGATGGTCAGGGGGCCAGATGTCTCAGGGCAGCCTGCAGGGACTTCTTCAGGAAAGTGGTATTGAGCTCCAGAACTGCAGCCAGGCCCAGCCTCTGGGGCTCACTGATCTGCAGAGAAGGAAGAATCATGTCTGGACTCCAGCAGCTGATCCCTCCCGTCTCCCCTCTGCCCCTGGGCTCTGTTTAGTTAGAAGAGAGAAATCCAGGACACAAGCACAATAGGAGGAGATGACTCCCTGAGCAATCTATCCTCATTATCTCACCATGGTTAAGCAAGGTGTTTGGATTCAGGTAGACCTGGGTCAAATACTAACTGCACAACGTACTATGTCAGCCATATTAAGAATAGTTGACAATTATTAGGTGCTTACTATGGGGCAGCACTTTATATGCATGACTTCATTTAATCCTCACAATCCTCCCATTTTACAGATGAGGAAACTGAGGTTCAGAGACACTCCACTGTGGCTGCCACATTCCTTCTGGGCCACTTTTCTTCCCTGACCTGTTGCTGCAACCTCTGACCCATCTCTGTCCTGTACCTTCACTCTCCAATTCCCACTCCTTGCCAAGGCCAGAGGTTTCTTTACAGAATACAAATCTAATCAGGTCACTCCAGCTGAAGGCCCTGAGATAACCTCTGATGCCTCATATTGCAGGTCCTTCCAGGATCTACAGAGGGTCTTCAGAGGATCCAGGAACTTCCTGAAATTGTGCATAAGATGTGTATTCATATTTCCATTTTTCTGGGAGGATGTATGCCTTTCACCAAATCATCACATAGGCCTGTGATCCCAAGGAAAGGGTTAAGAGCCAAGAGAAGACCTGGTCTTCAAGATAAAGCCCAAGCTCCTCACCATAACCTACAGGGCCCTCCATTAGATGCTACCATGACTTGGCAATGTGACCTCGGGCAAATTACTTTAACCTGTGTCTCAATTTCCTCACCTATAAAATGGAGCTAATAATAGCATCTTCTCATAGGACTAACACCTGGAATAAACTAGTGAGTTAACATATGCAAAGGGCTTAGAACGATGCCTGGAACATATCAGGGGCTACAAGTATCAGCTCTCAGTATTTTAGCTCTCTAACTTCATCCCCTACAGCCATCTACTCTTGGGATTTTAGGCTTCAGCTACAATGATGTACCTGCAGATCCCCTGGGACATTGAGTGCTTACACCGTTTCTTTTGCCTGGAATGCCCTTTCCTTCATCTCCGCCCTTGACTACCACTCACCCTTTAAGAGTCAGGAAGCCTGTCCCAACTCCCAACCACAAACAAGGTTTAGTTGCCCCCTTTTCCTCTGTCATCAAATGCCCTGTGCATACCTTTCACCTGGCTCCTACCAGATATTACAATGAGCCAGTTATCATCTCTCTCCCCTCTCACTAACTGGGGGAGAGGGTCAAGTCCAGGACAGAAACTGTGATATGTTCACTGTGGATTCCCTAATGCCCCAGATAGCATCTGGCCCACAGCAGTGTTGGCTGGATGAATGAACTCCTAAGCAGTCTCACTCCCCTGTCTTGGGCTTGAACTTGTGGTTTCCAAGGCTAACACTCAGGGTTTTCTCCCTGACAAACATATACCCTCGTGGCAGGCTCAGAGCAGCAGGAGCAGCCCTCATGGCCCTACCAATACTCACATTGGCCCGATACTTGGTTACCACTGTCAGCATGAGCTTGGCATAGGCCATGGACGTGGTGGCTGCTGGCCCCTCTTTACAGAGTTTCTCCATCAACACACTGAACTTCTCAGAGGGCATCTCCACCTGCACACATTAGGAGATCGGACAGTAGCACAAGAAAGGACCCTGGATTCAACTCCCAACTCCATCACTTCCTAACCAGGTGACCCTGTGCAGGTCACTTAACTGAGACTCAGTTTCCACATCTATAAAATGGGGCTCATGATGTCAAACTCTGAAGACTGTGAAAAGGATTAAATGAGATTATGCACATAAAGCCTAGCACACAGGTCTCAAAAAATGGTGGCCACTGTTGCACAGGCTCAGATTAGGAGATGGGGGACAAGGATCCCTCGCCTGGCTTAGTGGTTGAAGATATAAAGGAGTGAGGTCCCAAGGGGGCACTGGCAGTATAATAACAACAGATCTTCATAGTCACAATTTAATAAACACTTATGCGTTAGGTACCACTCTGAGCACCAGAGTGCTCAGTGCTCACCCCAGTGCTCACCCCAGTTTTATGTGGTAGGTGCTATCATCACTCCCCTTTTGCAGATGAGGAAACTGAGGCATAAAGAGGTTAAGTCAACTACCTACGTTATAAACAAATGAGGCAGAATTTTAGGTACTGATATATGGAAAAACTGCCGAAATGTACTGTTAGATGAAGAAAGCAAAGTGCAGAGCACTGAGCTTGGTGTGTTACAATCTATGTAAAAGGCAGGGGAAAAGTAAATTTCACCATGTGTCCTTGTATATAGACAGCATCTCTGGAAGGGTTCCCCTGCAACTAGTAACACTGATTAGCCCTGCGGAGGGGAATCTCGGTGGCTGGGGAAAATTTTTTCACTATATCCTTTTAAGCGTTCAAAATTGTGAACATATGAATCTATTACCTATTCAAAAATAAATTAGGCACTGTCCCTGGCAGTCCAGTGGTTAGGACTCCACGCTTCCACTTCAGGGGGCACGGGTTCAATCCCTGGTCGGGGAACTAGGATCCCGCATGCCATGCAGTGCGGCCAAAAAATAAATTAATTAAATTAAAAAATAAATTAAATTTACACACACACATCAAAAAGTCCCTCCCCAAGGCCACACAGCTACTAAGAGGCAGAGCTGGGATTCACCGTGCAGTCAGCTCTCTGCTACCGGCCTTTCAAGCCCCTGGACCCTCCCACTGTCACGGGCACCCTGCCGGAGGCCAGTCATCCTGCTTGCCCCTCCATCACCAAAGGGGTCAGACACCCAGGAGCTGCACACCCAGCCACAGCGCTGCAGCACTTCTTTGTCCACTCTTCCCCAAGGCAGCCTGCTCACCTGCCGCTCCAGGAGTGACTGCAACACCAAGAAAGTCTCTTCCTTCCAGGGCAGCTCCAAGATCTGTCTGCAAGGCACAGGCCCCAGTGAGGAAAGCTCAGCCTCCCACCTGAGCCTGAATATCTACTGCTCCTACCCCAAGGCAGGGCAAGGCCCTGGGGACAGCCAAGATCTCCAGCCAACAGAGGAAGTAGTCAGAGCCCCCCGATGCTGGTGGCCATCTAGCAGCCACTGCTGCAGAGCCCATACTCAGTGCTGGGAAGGCCACAGCCCAAGACCCCCGGGACCTGACATGAAGGATTTGGCAGTGAGAGGTACAAAGGTCCCCTGGAAAATAACCAGGAGTTGATAGTGCCTCCTGAGTTTGAAAGCGGAGGACGACCCAGGGAAGAGGAGGATGATGATGGGTGAGATGACACACAGGAGGCTTCCTAGAGAAGGCGAGACCTCCCTGCAGAACCCAGCCCATGGTGAGGTCCACTCCAGCTGCACCTACTGTCCTCAGCTTGTTTGGAAAAGCAGGATGTCACATGGAAACGGTGTGGCTTCTTGGGCGCACAGACTTGGGTTTGATCCCAGGCTTTTGCACTTGCTGGCTGTGTGACCTTTGGCCACCTCCCTCAACCTCTCTGAGCTTCAGTTTTTCCATCTCTAAGGTGGCCACAGCACTTACCTCACAGGATTGCATGAAGACTAATGAAGTAATAAATCTAAAGCACAGAGAAAGTGCTCAATAACTGGTGGCTGGCAGTATTTTTGCGACTGTCCCCTTCTCATATTATACTTAGCATTTCATATTTCATGTTAGTGTCCAATGAGATCTCACCTACTCATTATTTCTACATGTCTGTATCTTGACTCCCCAATTTTGATACCTAAATTTAACACCAATTTAATAACAACATTTGAGCACTCACTAGGTGCCAAATACTGTGCCGAGGCCATTAAATGCATTATCACATTATCTAGAAAAACTCTACAGAGTTCATACATGGAAACAGAGGCTCAGAGATGCAATACCCTGTTTAAAACTCACACATTTAAATAAAAGGCAAGGTTGAGACCTGCAACCATGTCTGTCTGACTCCAGAGCCAGTGCTCTGAACCACTACGCCATGTTCCAACTACGCCAAGAACTCAAGAGCAGGAGTGCCAGCCTCTTCGCATTCCCGGGGGCACCTGGCACAGAAGACTGAAACCCTGGGCTTGGGAAGGTGCATGGGATGGCAACTAACAGGGGCCCACAGGTGGGAAGGCACAGCCAGGCTCAGGACAGCGAGAGGGGGCAATGGCTGTGCCACTGCCTGTATTTCAGGCACGGGGCCTGGTACCCAGCCGGCTCCAAGTCCAGAATGCCAAGAGCAGGTTTGGCCAGAGGGAGGAGGTGCGGGTGGGGCCAGCGTGGAGCTTGTACACTCACCCCAGCATTAGAGCCTGCATGTCCGGCTGCAGGGCCTCGTCCTTTGTAAGGCAACACAGTAACTCTGTTTGAGCTGGACCTGGGTGGGCGACAGCAGAGGGGAAAAGTCTGGGAGCAGGTGGCAGGAGAGAATGGGGCTAGCAGGGAACAAAATGCCTGGCCCTTTACAGGTGGCATCGTCAGGGAAGCAACAGGTATCTTCATTTATTGAAAACTCAGCTCCTGCCAGGGCCACCCGGGGGGTGAAGGGTGCTGGGAACAGACAGGGAAGAGCTACCAGGCCTGGGGCCCATTCCAGAATTACCTATTCCTGGGGCTTGGAGCACAGTGCCAAGGAGGGCTCTGCAGACGGCGTAGGTGTACTTAGTACAGAAGGAGGTCAGGGCAGTTGTGAGCAAGCGGGAGGCTGAGGAAGTCAGGGAGAGAATCTACAGCCAACGGGGAGGAAAATATTAATTTCTTTCTTCTTCCTTCCTATCAGTGTTTATTGAACACGTATTTCAGAGGCTCACACATTACAGTACAGAGAAAAAAGAAGTTCTTTCATCTAGGACTCACATGGATCCACTCATTGGAAAGGACACATAGCTCCCTTCCCCAGCTCCCAAACCCCAAATCCCTTCCACTTCTGTAAGGATCTGGGGCCCAAGAGGGAGGAGTTAGATGCCAGGTGGGTAGATGGCCTAGGGGGTTATGCCCTTCCCTTGCCCCAGGCTCCCCAGACAAGCAGATGCATGCAAGGCTGGGAACCCCCTCTCCCACCCTACTGAGGGTTCAGACTCTCTCACTCACTGTCTCTGGCACTCCATGTGTATCCCAGCGCACCTACCCGTCCAAGGAAGAGGCTCCTGGTCAGCACAGTAGCATTGCTGAGGCTGAGGTCTGGTGAAAGGGCCAGCAGCCAGGTGCAGAGCTGCAGGAGACCTGTGTCCGAGAGCTGTGGGAGCTGCAGCTGGGCACACACCAGGTCCACCTGCCAAGGAGGAGGGAGGACACCGGGACACTCAGCCTGTCTCTGCTGGGCTGTCTCAATCCAACTGGGCAGCAGAAGGGGCGGGGCCAGGACACTCCAGGGTAAGGTAAGGTGGGGAGAGCTGCCCTACGGGGAGGAACCAAGGGCTAAAAGAAACCACTGAGGGTCACCCCTGCCCCTGAGACCAAAAAACCCAACAAAATCCCCTCCCCAAATTCCTACATGAGGCAGGGAAACACAAATTTAAATGGAGAGGGACCGTGTCCTCAGGGCCAGGCGGTTTTTCTGGACTCACCTGGCCAGGACTGCATTCGTGGAGAAGCTGCAGCTCAACTGGTGGGGTGCCCTCCAGCCCTTCCAACCCCTGGGAAGGCAAATCCCATGTTAGGACCTGCAGAGCCCTCAGTGACAAGTCACTGAGGCCACCCCTTCAATTGGCAGAGTGGATGGCTAAGGACCCCAGAAGGTGCTATTAGAGGAGAGGAACTTGCCTGGAATTAGAACCTGTCTCAGGTTAGACAACATACTTGGACCAAGAAAAGCCTTTGCAGGGACTGTCCTCAGACCTTCATTCCACCCCCCTCACCCAAACAGCCTGTGCCTCACTGCACTGGGGCTTCCTGGGGCACAGCTGGGGTCCAGGCAGGGGGCGGAAAAAGGGTTATGGGTAGCAGAGTAGGGCCGGTCACCTTCCCGAGGGTCTTGAGCAGCTGCTGCAGCCTGGGAACTTGTTCCTGCAGAGGAGAGCCCAGTCACTGCCATGTCCCCACCCACGCAGCATGGCCCCCAACCCAGACCCAGCCCCCTCTCTGAGAAGGCCCCAGGTCAGTGGGCACTAGCGGGCAAAGATGATTCAAGAGAGCCAAAACGTAAACCTTGCAAAGTGCTTAAAGAACTCAAACTAGACAAGACCTATGTAAACCCAACTGAACAGACTTGTCTTCTCTGCATACATCCTAATGGGGGCAGACCCAGGCCTTGGGCTGGGAGGACAGGCTGGATGCTGGTATGATTCCCCCATTCCCATAAGATGGGTGGCAGGGGTAGCTCCAGAGCCTTTCCTCTTCCGTGGTACCCTTAACCTCACACTATTGATCATTAGGTCAAGGGCTCCCACCTCCAGTAACTCCTGTCCCCACCCCCTCCTCTGTAGAATCTGTGGAGCAGAAACTACATTCCCTCAACCCCACCTCCTTCCCCTTGCTCCACAGACTACAGTCATCCGAGGTGGGACACAGTATCCCAACCGGCTTAAACCCCCCATTCCTGAAGAATCACTCGAAAGCAGCCTCCTCACCCTAGTACCTGGATAGCTCTGGGCAACTCCAAACTCTCAGGTAGGCCCTTAGCATCCTCTAGACTCTGACCAGCCTCACTGGGCTTAGCCCCCAAAACAGGCTGGTTCTTAATGGACGATGCACCTCCTCCATTGGCCAGGGATTCCAAAGATTCATGTTCAGGTCTGTTTTCCTCATGACTTTCTTCTTCTTCCTTTTCCAAATACCGGAGCCTTTTGGGGGCCCTCTTCCCGTCAGGACTGGCAGGCTCTTCCTCCGCTTCCTTTCTGCGTTTCCCAGGCCGCTGGGAGTCCTTGTCCTCCTCCTGTTCTGTCCCTTCGGGATCTGGAGCCTGGGGCAACTTCAACTTCCTGCCCCCTTGGCCCAGCTGCCTACACAGGCCTCGGAGCTGTCTCTGGCACCTTTTAGACAGTGGGGACACTCCCTCAGTGGAGACCCCAACACCCAGATCCCTTCGCAGAAATTCCCCAAGGGCCCGGAGCCAGGGATCAGGGTCGGGGCTTGGATCCTGCTGCACAATCTGCAGCACAGGGTGGAGACTGCTTTCGGGCAGCGACGGCCAAACAGCCATCAGTAGGGACATCAGGTTCCTCTGGCATAACGGGGGCAATCGCAGCAGCAGTGGTTTCCTGGGTAGCAGAGGGAGAACAAGCAGTTAAGAGTGTCTTGCTGAAAGGAACATAGGGCAGACTGGGTAGAGCTAGAGGCTAGATGGCACCGGACAGACGGGGGCGCTGGTGGGCAGTACCTGCGAGTCGGCATGGAAGTCATTCAACAAGTGGGCATCTATTCTACACTACACTAGGCCCTGCTCTTTGACATCTCCTATTTCAGCTCAGAAATTCACGTTGAAACCTACCCTATAATAGATCCATGCTTGTTTTATGTAAAAAAGAAAAAGAAGCCCTTTCCCAAACTTTACGTAAAAATAATACTCCAGAATACTGAGCAACGCTTAGCCTGCAGCCCTGTGCTCCCCTTGGCAGTCCCCTGGAACTCACAGGGTCACATCTGTCCAGCTCTGATGTTCCTTTCACTGAACTGAGTTCCTGAGAGGCAGAAGCAGTGTCTCCTTCCTCTGTGTCCCAGTACCCAGCACAACACCAGCCTAAAGCAGGCACTTGGTACACATTTATTGACTGAATTAAATCTCTGAGAATAAGTTTCACGGATCAGCAAGACTGCTGTGGACAGAGCAAAGTAGCCATCTGTAACGTGACAAAGGCACGAATGCAGATGCTATGTGACCTGAGGCTTGCTGGAGTGGCAAGCAGGTCATGAGTGCATCTAGCCCACCACCCATCACGCCTCTGCACCTCTGTATACATGACTTTGTGGGGCTGTTTGTCATCACACACAGAGGCACTTGGGATATATAAGACAGGAACGAAACCTTTTATTTTTTTGTGGAGAAAAAACACTAAATGAGAGAAAAAACTAGAGTAAAAGTTAAAAAGATTGTCAATTTGTGGTGGAGGATACTGAAGTAGAGAAGTCGGGAAGAGCCTACTCCAAGGACTTTTACCTTTTTTGTGCATGGATTCCCTTATCAGAATAAGAGGGTTAAATGCATAAAATACATAGCATTACAAAAGAAAACAATTATACTGCAGTACAGTTCTATCCAGGGACCGCAGGTTACGTTCCATTCCCCTTACTCTGTCCAGAAAGAGCCAGACCATTGGGTAAACATTTCTAGAGCGTCCAATTTGCGGATTCAGAAAATTCTATTGAAAGAAATTCAAGATGGAGTGTGGGAAGAAAATAATAGAACTTCTATTTCTATTTATCTAAAACATAAAAAATTAAGTATTACAAATATTTAAAATATGGATTGGCCCTCCATATTCCAGTGTCCAACCCAATTCTTAGGGAGGGGTATTCAAGGAGAGTGGGAGGCCTGCTCTTCAGCCCCCTAGAGGCTGAAGGTGGCACCTCACTACGTTACTTTCTGTATTTTACTTAACTAGATAGTTAAGTGCATCTATGGACGCTGTATTATCTTTCTTAACAAAACGAACACATGGCTTACAAGGATGTCAGAAAAGAAATTGACTACCAGTAAGGGAAGCACAACCTAATTCAAAAATGGCAGAGCTGACACTTCTGCTCCTAGTAGGGATTCTTAGCCACATAAAGAGGGGGAAAAAGTTCAAAGTCACCCAAAAGACTAAAAATTATCAAGAACACCATCCTCAAGGTAAGAGATCTTCCCCTAAACTGTATATTATGCTTTGAAAAACTGATAATATAAAGCCAGCATGATCAGATGTTTATTGTCATTTACCACGTTTAAAATTTCTATTTATGGGGACTTTTCTGGTGTCGCAGTGGTTAGGAGTCCGCCTGCCAATGCAGGGGACACGGATTCCATCCCTGGTCCAGGAAGATCCCACATGCCGCAGAGCAACTAAGCCCGTGCGCCACAACTCCTGAGCCTGCATGCCACAACTACTGAAGCCTGCGCGCCTAGAGCCCGTGCTCCGCAACGAGAAGCCACCGCAATGAAAAGCCCGCGCACTGCAATGAAGAGTAGCCCCTGCTCTCCGAAACTAGAGAGAGTCCGCGTGCAGCAATGAAGACCCAACACAGCCATAAATAAATAAAAATAAAATTTAAAAAAATTTCTATTTATGTATACTTGACAATGTACGTATTTTAACACACGTGTACTCTTGACCTATACTGGAGATAAGAGATGGAAGTGTGTGATTAAAATTAGTTAGAATCCACTGACATAATTATTCATTTACACCCAACCGAGGGCAGGTGTCTTTCGTCTAGGTAGGCAGCACTGCACCCAGTACCTACGCTATGAGGGTCTGCCGGAGGCCCCGCCTCACAGGGCGCGCGGCAGGGACCCGCTCTCGGGGCAAGTATTTCACCTCTCTGTGCCTCGGTCTTCTCATCTAGAGAAGTAGGTAGCGCCAGCCCCTGCCTCACACCACCGTGGAGGATGACGGGCGGCGCCCCGAGCTACACCAGCGGCCGCCGCGACCAGCAGGACAGGAGGAACGCGGGCGGACAACTTACAGCTCCAGGCGACAGTCCGGGCCCTCCACTACTGGCTCCTCCCGGCACAGCGCCTCGAAGACGCGGTCCCAGCCGAAGGGCTCCCCGCCGCGGCCGCTCAGAGCCCGCAGCACCCCCAAGCCGCGCCGCGCCCCGTCGGGCCCCGCCTGCAGCGTCTGCAGCAGGAGGCGGGCGGGGGCCTCTAGGTGCGCCCAGGGCGCCGGCTCCGCGCCCTCAGCCTGAGCGGGTGCCGCCTCCGGGGCCTCCATGCCCGGGGCCAGGGAGCCGCGCTGCCCCGAGCTCTGGTTTCGGGCCTCAGCTCCGGGGCCTGGGGAAAGGGAGGCGGACGACAGCGCCGGCCCTGATGCTGCGGCCGGCCCCTTCCTGCGCGCGCCACATCCCCTCCTCAGAGTTCGGGGAGGCTCTCGGACTCGCACCCCGCCAGCGCGCGAGACTAGATCTGTCAGAAAGGAAAGGAACGGGGAAGTGCGGCCGGGGCTGGGCGCAAGGGCAGGCCGGAAGGGGCAAGTAGGATAGGAGTAGGGAGGCGGGGCGAAGGCCGAGTGCAGATCTGCTGATGAGGCGGGACCAGAGTGGGGGCGGTGCCACTAGGAAATCGGTTAGTGGGCGGGGTCATGCAAGAGATAGAGTGGGGCGGGGCTTGATGGAGGATGGGTCCTCTGCGGCTGACCCTAACCTTGCTTCCTCCACCGATCGCTGAAGTAAGTGAGGGGGCGGGCGTACAGAATGGATATCAGGGATCCTGCTGGTTGTACTTCAGGATCCAAGCATCATTTAATTTCATGACGCCCATGTTGCCTATAGATCATGGGCTTTGCCATAGGATTTGATCATAATTTACCATAACGTCACCTCTTCCACAGGCCATCAACTGGCATCATTGGGGTTTCAGTCCTCTCCAGAAATGTTCGATCTACTAATACACCCGAGAATGGAGTCGCAGTAAAACCTAATGCCATCGATATGGCCAAAGGCATTCCTGTAAACTTCCTCCCTAAGATCAAGAAGTGGCCTTGCTCTGGTTGTTTATAAGGGACCAAGAGTGCCTCCAATTCCCAGGGTTTTGGTTTAAGGAAATCTGCTGGAGGAGGCAGGCTTCCAGCGAAGGGAGGGACCATAGCAGAGGATAGGAATAAAGGCAGAGGGGAGAAGAGCCCCACAGCACCCCATAAACCCTCCTTTGGGTGTCAGCTTGTATTTCCATCCTCCCAGCTTCTGCTGCCATGCACACATCCACTCAATCAATAAATCTTTACTGAGCACCTAGCGCTCAGGATGCAGGGACCAAAATAAATACCTTTGCCCTCATTGTTGCTGACCCTCAATTGAGGAGAGACAGACAACTAAGTAAGTAAACAATAGAATGTTTGTTTGTGATAAGTGCTTTCAAGGATATAGCAGGGAAGGGAGATAGAGTGAGGTAGTTTTAAATAGGTGGTCAGGCAAGAGTGCACTTGCTGGGGAGTAACAGGAGAGGTAACCAGACCAGATCTTGTGAGGCCTTGACATCATAGAGAGGAATTTGTCTTTCACCCTGAATAGTATGGGAAGCCATAGGCATATTTTATTTTATTATTATTTTTTTTTGTGGTACGCGGGCCTCTCACTGCCGCAGCCTCTCCCGTTGCGGAGCACAGGCTCCAGACGCTCAGGCTCAGCGGCCATGGCCCACGGGCCTAGCCGCTCCGCGGCTTGTGGGATCCTCCCGGACCAGGGCACGAACCCGTGTCCCCCGTATCGGCAGGCGGACTCCCAACCACTGCGCCACCAGGGAAGCCCCATAGGCATATTTTGAACTGGATCTGATTTCCATTAGAGTCAAATTTTTTATTTTTTCCAAAATGATTTCAAGGGAGGGACTTCCCTGGTGGTCCAGTGGTTAAGAATCCATCTTGCAATGCAGGGGATGCCGGTTCGATCCCTGGCTGGGGAACTAAGATCCCACATGCCACAGGACAACTAAGCCCGCGTGCCACAACTACTGAGCCCGCATACCACAACTAGAGAGCCCGTGTACTGCAGCTACAGAGCTCATGAGCTCTGGAGCCCATGCACCACAACTAGAGAGAAGCCCACACACTGAAAGGAAGAGCCTGTGTATCGCAACAAAAGATCCCGCATGCTGCAACTAAGACCTGATGCAGCCAAAAAATAAAATAAAATTTTTTAAAAATGATTTTAAGGGCTTCCCTGGTGGTGCAGTGGTTGAGAGTCCGCCTGCCGATGCAGGGGACACGGGTTCGTGCCCCAGTCCAGGAAGATCCCATATGCCGCAGAGTGGCTAGGCCCGTGAGCCATGGCCACTGAACCTGCGCGTCTGGAGCCTGTGCTCCGCAACGGTGAGAGGCCCGCATACTGCAAAAATGGTCACAATGGTGAGAGGCCCGCATACTGCAAAAAAAAAAAAAAAAAAAAAAAAAGATTTTAAGAGAGCTGTTGGAAAAGACTACGGAGTATTTCTTAAATCAGTGGTCCCCAAAATTTTTGTCACCAGGGACCGGTTTCACAGAAGACAATTTTTCCACGGATGGGGGTGGGGGTGGGGTGGATGGTTTGGGGATGACTCAAGCGCATTACATTTATTGTGCACTTTATTTCTATTATTATTACACTGTAATATATAATGAAACAATGATACAACTCACCATAATGCAGAATCAGTGGGAGCCCTGAGCTTGTTTTCCTGCAACTAGATGGTCCCATCTGGGGGTGACGGGAAACAGTGACACCCGAAGTGTGTTGCTTATGTCCAGTCTACTCCATTAGGTGCAGCTTCATCGTCACTTGCCACTCACTGATGGAGTTTTGATATGAGTCTGCAAGCAGTTGATTTATTATGGTCTCTGTGCAGTCAAACCTCTCTGCTATTGATAATCTGTATTTTCAGCTGCTCCCCAGCGCTAGCATCACCGCCTCAGCTCCACCTCAGATCACCAGGCATTAGATTCTCATAAGGAGCGCGCAACCTAGATCCCTCGCATGCGCAGTTCACAGTAGGGTTCGAGCCCCTCTGAGAATCTAATGCCACCGCTGATCTGACAGGAGGCGGAGCTCAGGCGGTAATGTGAGCCATGGGGAGCGGCTGTAAACACAGATGAATCTTCGCTCACCGCTCACCTCCAGCTCTGCGGCCTGGTTCCTAACAGGCCACGGACTGATATCGGTCCGTGGCCCGGGGGGTGGGGACCTCTGTCTTAGATAGTGCCTGCTTTGCAAAGGGCAAAAGAGTAGGAAATAAGTTTCTTCCAGGAACCTCTATCTCAGTTTATCAGTTCTAACTTCATAGGAGATGGTTTTGGTCTTCAAATGACCAAATGATGTTGGGGGCAAAGGGGTGGAGGCCATGATAAGTAGTGGGCGGGGCCAAGAATGCTAAACAGCCTTCAATGCCCTGCCCATCCTCAACTCCAGCCTTATCGTGGTGGCTCTGGTTCATGCCCACCAGGGTCTGCATTCTAGCCAATGGGAAGGAGAATAGGGAGAAAACTTCCAAGTGTGGTTCTTGAACCACACTTGGAATCCACAAGGATTCCAAGAGGGAATCCTTGAGACCCTTTCACGGGATCTCTGACATTACTATTTTTATAATACCTACATTATTTGCCCTTTCTGTTCTCATTCTCTTATGAGCATAAAGTGAAGTTTTCCAAAGGCTAAGTGACAGGTGATATTGCAACAGATTAAATGCAGAAGAAACCCTTGGTGGGGGTAGGGGTGAGGGTGCACCTGGGCTATAAGCAGACACTCTTCAGACACCAGCAGTGATGGCTTAGGTGCACTTTATTGGTTTTCTTTCAGAATCCTTCTACAAAAGAGTAAAGTTAAAAACCAAGTCCCTGGCAAGAGGGTGAGAACCCTTCCTCTTTCCCGAGAGCCATCCCCCCTCCCCATGTTCCCCAGCTGTGTCACTGCTGCAGTTCATGGGTGTGGGGCACTTGCTACTTTCATCCCCCACCAAGCTCCAAAGGGAAAAGACCTACCACCTGGCAACCCCTGCCCCTCAGCCCCATCCCCCCACACGTTGATCCTGGTTACAGGAGGCAGTGGTAAGAACTGTTGGGGTCCAGGAGGAGTTCTGAACCCCAGAAGGCCATGGTCAGGGCACAGTCCATGAAGAACACTTCCTCCTCTGGCTCGGTGCCCCCTAGGAACGCTGTTTTGCCCACCACCTGAGAGCAGAAAAAGAAATCAGTGAAAACCCCTCAGCTTCGACCTCAGTTGTATGTGGTACAGGGGAATCAAGGCTGACACATAAGGTTAGGCAGGTTGTACGTAGCACAAAGGTACCACATCTAAGCAGGCACAATTAATGTCACAGACATCATACATAGGTTTTACATTTATCACAGACATTTATTATAAACCATGGCCAGCAGCCTCCCCGACCCCTTATCCCTGCTGTTACCACCTCACTCACAGAGGCCAGCTGCATACTCCCGGGCCAGGGAGGATCAGAAGTCGGGGCCTTATCTGGGAGCTGGTGCAGGTAAATGCAGTCCGACTTGAAGGGGCAGCGGCCATTCCCCCGCATGAAGAACCGGCATCGAATCTGGCTATGAGAGGGCAGAAGGATAGAAGACCATCACCTTCAAGCCCAGTTGCCCCAGGAACAAGGGGCACTCAAGGCCGACGTGTAATGTTGGGTAGGTTATACACAGCACAAAGGCACCACCACATCTATCCTGGCACCTTGTCACATAGACAAGTGTAGATGTTATATTTATTACAATTATTTCCCAGCAGATGGCAGTAAAGTGTCTTAAGTGGTACCTTTCTCTTAATTCCCACAAAGTCTATTTGGGACAGCAGTGACCCTGGGAATCTCCTTTCCTTCTTTGAACTAAGTTTCAGTAATACCACCAAAGGAGGAGGGAGAGCAGTTAACCCTACAATGTGTCTCTGTAACCAGGTTAGAACAATGCCCTCTTCTGAGGGGTGGTCTTATGATTTGGTAACTGCTAGCTAATGAAATTGATTAAGAAGTTTCCCACTTCTGAGATTTCAAATTTCATTCTGTGAAAGGTCAGATACAGGAAGGGCTTGTGGGCAACTTGTGATCTGCTTAAGTAGGAACAGCTTTTTCTTGCACAGAAAGATGGACGAGAGGGAGAAAAAGATAAAGCGCATATTTATAGCCTTTTTCCTTTTTCCTGCATCATCACCTCTCTGCTTGACTCCAACGCAGTTGAGTCTTTCCCACTTCCTGCAGTCCCCGCGTGAATGGAGGATCCCGCTGACCACCAAGCTGGAAGCCTGGGAATCCCTCTAAAATGACTGTCCCTCTTCCTCTTCCTACCATTTGACCAAACCTAGCATTAGGAACCCCTCCATCCAGATAGCATCCAAAACCACCCCACTCAATCTGACCAGATTCTCCATCAGTCTCCCTCACTCAGCTCTCACGTGATAGTACCAGTCCTGTGGCCGTCCATCTGGAAACGTTAATCATCTTACAATTTCCTTTCAACCTCATGGTCAATTGGCTACCCAGGTATGGCCCTTCTTCCTCTCAAGTCAATATCCTCCCCATGGTTCCTTCTAGTCCATGTTAGGAGTCAGAATGTCTGGGTTCAAACCCACTTCCTTACTTAAGCCCCACAGACCTTGCCTCACTTTCTCCTTCTACAGCGTGGTAACAGTAAGAGTCTCTACTTCCATGGTGGCTTGTGGGATCTTAGTTCCCCGACCAGGGATAGAACCTGGGGCCCCATCAGTGAGCGTGCCAGGTCCTAACCACTGGACTGCCGAGGAGTTCCTATACTTTCTTGCTTTAAAAAAAAAATCAGAAATAAAAGCCAAGCAGGGCTTCCCATCATGCTGAGAGAACCAGAGTTTCTCTGTGTGGATCCTGAGCCAGGCTAGAAGAGAAACTTGGCCTTGACTGTCTCAGTCACTCACTATTATTCACTGGGCTTTCTGAAATAGTGGAAATAGCTCACACCCTCACCTGCTGTCTTGGTCACTCTGCACTTCCAGGATTTGGGGGATGCCATGCTGGGAACCACGGCTGAGAGGGTATAGATCAGGGACTGCTTCCCCTTTTTCTTAACCTGAGTCATGCTCCCCCTGCCAGAATCACCTGGTCCGAGCCTTGAAGTCCCTGATGAGTTGTTCCTTCTTAGGCCCCTTGCTCACCCAGAATTTGCAGGGAATGATGTAGCTGGAAGGGACACGGCACTGCGGACAGGCCCTGCGAGGTGGGATGGGGTGGGAGGTGGGAGAGGAGTAGTCACAAGCCCAACGGCCTGTCTCTGAGCCCACCCCTCTCTGGGACCTTTCCCTCCCTCCCTGCTGGCCCCTCCATGACACTGACTTGATGACACCCAGCGGGAAGTCCCCTCGGCTCTTCCGCCAGGTACGCAGGCAGCCCAGGCAGTGGGGGTGGCTGCAGTTGGGCAGGATGCCAAAAATCCGCTTGGCCTCTGGCTTGTCCCACACCTTGTCCATGCAGATGCCACACACGATGTCCCGACTGTCCTGCACCCTCTGCAGCCACAGGCAGGGTCAGAGCACATCCTCCCTTCAGCCCCCACCCTGCCCCCCCCACACACACTGTCACCCCAAATACGGCCCCAGGGAACACAGAGCCCTCCTCCAGCAGGTATGGGCATCCCAGAGGTCCAGCATGGCATCCTCTTCCCCTCCCCCTCCACTACCTGCTGCACCTCAAGGTCCAGGCTTTGAAGTGGGGCCAGGAGCTCCTGGACAGGGTCTGACATAGGCTGAGACTTCGGGAAGTAGCTGTGATCACCATTAGCAGCTGTTGGGGAAAACTGGATCCATTCATTCATTTACTCATTCATGTGGTATCTCCTAAGCGTCTGCTGCATGCAAGGCCCTGAGGGTGTGTAAAGTTCTGTCCACCAGTAGTTCAGAGTCTAGTCAGAATTATGTCTCTAACACAACTGTTTAGACCTGTGCTATTCAATACGATAGCCGCCTGCCACATGTGGCTATCAAGCACCTGGAATGGAGCTAGTCTGAATTCAGATGTGTCATAGTGTAAAATACACATGAGATTTTGAAGCTGAATACCAAAAAGTCTCTAAAATGTTTCATTATTAACTTTTTATATTAATTACATATTGAAACGATATTGGATATGTAATTTTTGATATACTGGGTTAAATATTAAAATTAATTTCACCTGTTTCTTTTTCCTTTTTTTAAAATGAGGCTGCTAGAAAAATTTTATTTACATGCGTGAATTGTAAAATGGTGCAACCACTTTGGAAAACAGTTTGGTGGTTCCTCAAAATATTAAACATAGGGTTAACATATGATCCAGTAACTCCACTCCTAGGTATATACCCAAGAGAAATGAAAATATACATCCGCACAAAAATTTGTACATAAGTGCTCATAGCAACATTATTCATAATAGCCAAAAAGCAAAAACAACCCAAGTATCCATCAACTGGTGAATGAATAAAACAAAATGTGGTATATGTCCATATCCTGGGATATTATTTGGCCATAAAAGGAAATGAAGTACTTTTATATGCTGCAACATGAATAAATCTAGAAAATATTATACTAAATAAAAGAAGCCAGACACAAAAAGGCCATATATTGTATGATTCCATTTATATGAAATGTCCAGAAGAGGCAAATCCACAGAGCCAGAAAATAGATTCGTGTTTACCAATGGCTGGGAGGGGTTGTGGATGGAGAGTGATTGCTAATGGGCTTCTTTTTGGGGTAATGAAAATCTTCTAGAATTAAATAGTGCTACTAATAAGAACCTACTGTACAGCACAGGGAACTCTACTCAGTACTCTGTAACTACCTATACGGGAAAAGAATCTAAAAGAGCGTGGATATATGTATATGTATAACTGATTCACTTTGCTGTACAACAGAAATTAACACAACATTGCCAATCAACTATACTCCAATAAAAATTAATTAAAAAAAACAGTGCTAATGTTTGTACAACTCTGAATATACTGTATTACATTGAATCGTACACTTTAAGTTGGTGAATTTTTTGGTTTGTGAATTATATCTCAATAAAGCTGATATAAAAAATTCCATATGTTATATGGAATCTAAAAAAAAAAAAAAAGTGGTTCTGAAGAACCTAGGGGCAGGACAGGAATGAAGACGCAGACATAGAGAATGGACTTGAGGACACGGGGAGGGGGAAGGGTAAGCACAGGGAGATCAGCTCTGTGCTTTGTGTCCACCTAGAGGGGTGGGACAGGGAGGGTGGGAGGGAGACGCAAGAGGGAGGAGGTATGGGGATATATGTCTATGTATAGCTGATTCACTTTGTTATACAGCAGAAACTAACACACCATTGTAAAGCGATTATACTCCAATAAAGATGTTAAGGAAAAAAATTCCATATGTAACATATTTCTGTTGGACAGCACTGAATTAGAGCAATAATTTTAAAAATAACTACTAGTATTTAGTGTTTACTCTGTGCCAGGTACTGTGCTATGCACATCACATATACGAACTCATCAAGACCCTGTGAGTAGGTGCTATTATCAGTGCCCTTTAGCAGATGAGGCAGTTGAGACTCAGAGAGGTTAAGTGACTTGTTCAAGGTCACACAGTTCCTAAGTGGTGGAGCCAGCGTTTGAAACTAGGTGGTTTGACTCCACAGGCACCATGGTATTCTGCTTCTAGAACACAGAGAGCAACAGAGCCAGAGGAAATTTTCCCTCTGGCTGGGAATATTGAGGAGGGAGGGGGCAGAAGGAAATATAAACCTTGCTCAGAGACAGAGCAGGGACCCTGGTCTCAGATCTCACTTGTGCCCACCTGCAGTACCCCTGATGACTCACATGCTAGGGACAGGGACTTCCAGGAGCTGCCACCAATGTCCTCAGCCTTGCTGAACAACTCCTCCAGGCCAGGCTCCATGCCCTGGTAGGCCCCGGCCCAACCCCATCCGGCAGTCACAGAGGGCAGGTAGGAGGGCTCGGAGCCCCTGCGGGTCAGTCCCTGCAGGGGGCCTGACAGGGTGATGTGTGGCTCCGAATGGCGGCGGCCCCACTCAAGGTGGTGGGGAGGCTGCAGGTGGCAGGGAGGCTGCAGGTGCCGGTAGCTGTCGTGAGGAAGAGAAGGGTAAAGAGAAAGGGATAGCTCCTTCACGGCTCAGAGCTAGCTCAGCCTAGTACTTGGAGCTGAGGGCAGAGGGGCTCTGGGAAGATGCATGGTCCATGAAGAATGATTCCTCCCTCCCGAGTCTCCCAGCCCACTCCCCACTTGAGGAGAAGAGGCACTTACCTGCATCCATCTCTGTGGAAGCAGAAGCCTCGCTGGAAATATCTGCAGACCTGGGATGCCTTCCGGTCCTGAGCGAAGCAGCGGCTGGACCCCCAGTGACAGGCCCCTCGGTCAAAATTCCTAAGAGATCATCTGAGTCATGCCCAGCTCCATTTTAGTTCCTGCTTTTGTGATCCTTCTAGAAAGACGCTGTGTGACATGAAGACTCAGGCTTCAGGTTTGGTCCTGTGTTCAAATCCTGACTCCACTTGATAACCCTGGGTGGTAATTCAATTTCCCTAAAGCTTGGTTTCCTCCCCCTTAAACATGAGGGTAACAATGCCTCCTGTTCCCTCAGGGTTGTTGTGAAGGTTTTTTTAGATTTCGCACAATGCACATAGCAGGAGCTCAGTAAATCATAGTGATTCCTATTACTTTCTCCAAGCACAGAGTCTGGTGGGCTCTGGATTCAGAATTCTGGGTTCAGATTCCGGAACCAGGGCCTGCTCTATGGGCACAGACCTGTGTAGTCACGCAGGGGCCCCACGCTTGCTTCAATGTTCTGCCATTGCTGTCTTAAAATTATTAAATTTTTGAACAAGGGACGCTGATTTTCTTTTTGTGCTGGGTCCCACAAATTACATAGGCAGTTCTGCCTGGTACCACTACTTCTTGGTTATATGAGCTTGGACAAACTTTCCATGCCTCAGTTTCTTCATTTGTAAGTTATCAGTACTTAATTCAGGGGATGATGTAAAACGTAAATGAGATATTGTACGTAAAGTATAGTTATCCCTTGGTATCCGTGCAAGGTTGGTTCCAGAACCTCCATGGACACCAAAATCCGTGGATGCTCGAGTCCCTTATATAAAATGGCATAGGGACTTCCCTGGTGGTCCAGTGTTTAAGACACCGTGCTTCCACTGCAGGGGGCACAGGTTCAATCTCTGGTCGGAGAACTAAGATCCCGAATGTCACGTGGCCCAGCCAAGAAATAGAAAAAATAAAAATAAATAAATAAAAATTTAAAAAAAGGGGCTTCCCTGGTGGCACAGTGGTTGAGAGTCCGCCTCAACCTCAACCGGGTTCGTGCCCCAGTCCGGGAAGATCCCACATGCCACGGAGCGGCTAGGCCCATGAGCCATGGCCGCTGAGCCTGTGCGTCCGGAGCCTGTGCTCCGCAACAAGAGAGGCCACAACAGTGAGAGGCCCGCGTACCGCAAATTAAAAAAAAATAAAATGGCATAGTATTTGCATATAACCTATGCATATGCTCCTGTATACTTTAAATTATCTCTAGATCACTTATAACACCTAATACAATGTAAATACTATGTAAGTATTTGCTGGTACACAGCAAATTCAAGTTTTGCTTTTTGGAACTTTCTGGGATTTTCTTCCCAAATATTTTCGATCTACGGTTGGTTTAATCCACGGAAACGGAACCCACAGATACACATGGCCAACTATACCTGGCACATAGCAAGCCCTCAATAAATATTAGCTGTTCTTATCACTCTGCTGTCATCATTATCATCATCATCGTCACCACTACTACAAGGACATTTGAGGGTCAGCCTGTGAGGTGGGAAGGGTGGGAGGAGGCCAAGTTGGGCCAACATTTATTGAGAATCTACTATGTGTCCAGGCCTGAGCCAGGGCTCTGGGGACCTCTGCTCTTGTCGTGTGCTTCCTTGCCAGGAGTGGGAATAAGCCCACATGTGAAGTGGCCAGGGCAGCAGGGACGGGGACAGAGGCCAGACTCTTGTCCCAAGAGAACACAGACTGCCAGCTGATGCTGGAGGTCTGCCATAGAGTGGCCCCCACCATTCTCCAGAGAATTTCCAAGAGAGGCCCTGGCAGAGAAGCAGGTGGAGGAAGGGCAGGATGGGTGACAGGCACCAGTCTTGTTGGTGAAGGTACCAGATCATCAGGCACATGGTCCTTATTACAATGACTATTATTATATTATTACATAATATAATACTTATAATAACTGTAGTTGTTATTATGTTATTTTTATGGAAGCTGTTGTGAGGGCCAGGAAGGTAATATAAGATCATTAAACGGTAACTTTTGATTTTAATTCAGACCACTACGTCATTTTTGGTTTAATTCAGAAGAAATTCAAAGAATTGAGTGCCCGATATAACAAATAACCTTTCATTTCCATTTGCTTATTTATGTGAACAAGATTTCTCAGTGCTTCCATTCATAAATATTAATTCCCTGGTGGCGCAGTGGTTGAGAGTCCGCCTGCTAATGCAGGGGACACAGGTTCTTGCCCCAGTCTGGGAAGATCCCACATGCTGCGGAGCGTCTGGGCCCGTGAGCCATGGCCGCTGGGCCTGTGCGTCCAGAGCCTGTGCTCCGCAATGGGAGAGGCCACAACAGTGAGAGGACCGTGTACCGCAAAAAAAAAAAAAAAAAAAAAAAAGAAATAGAAATTGATGTTGATAACACAACATTGTAAATCAGTTATACCCCAATAAAAATTTTTAAAAATAAAATTGAATAACAGACAACCCTCCCCCCCCAAAAAAAGAAACTGATGTTGAATCCGGTCTTATTCTAGCAATAAGTAATGTTTATCCATGGATACATGAGCTTCTTTTGGTGGGGGGGAAGCAACAATCTCATCTAAATTTTGTAATGAAAATTTTGTTATTTAGTAATTAACTGTTAAAGTGTGTAGGGAGTTCCCTGGCAATCTAGTGTTTGGGACTCAGCACTTTCACTGCCAGGACCTGGGTTCGATCCCTGGTGAAGGAAATAAGATCCTGCAAGCCTATGGCATGGCCAAAAAAAAAAAAAGTGTGTAATTTATTTCTTTTGATCAGTTGAGTACTACTAATAACTAAATCTAGAAAAAAGTCATATTTCTGTTTCACAAATATTTTTGCTGCAGGAACAGATAATATCGTGATCAGTGAAAGACTTCTGAGAAGAAAAATATTTGTATTGGTAAAATTCTGTGGGAGAAGTAGAATAGGTATTCAAGGAGAAAAGGAGTTATATAAAACTGTAAAGAGCCTGCTTTTATATACTTTTAAATGGATGACAGTATATGTTAAATCTCTCTGGTATTTAGATGCCACTGGATGCATGAAAAGAATAATGTACTTAATCAAATCCACCCTGCTCACCTGCCATTGCTGCTCAGCTGCCCACACAGCAAGTTCATTGGCAGGTCCCAAAGCAAACAGCCCGAAATACCTTCGACTGAAATTCTGCACAGAGCTACAGCCAGCCCCAGCCCAGTACCCCATGGTGACTTTCAATCATTCTCACTGCCTGGCTTGGAAAAATTGAGAGACTCCTGCAGGAAGATTGAGGGCAAGTTCTTGTGAGCTTTGTGTTCAAAGCTGAGAGCTTTGAACACATCCCTCAAAATCTTGCCTGAAGTGCCAGTCTTGAAGAAAGATTCAGAAACGGTAAAAAGCATTTGATTTAGTGATGTAACTACTCTAAAAACATCTTTTAAAACTTTCTTTTGGAATTAAAAAAGAATAATTGTATTAAAGTGGGACTATTTAGAATACATTAGAAATTTAACCTTTGCAACAATTTACGTTATGATGAATACCATTAGATAACTTGGAGTGTGGAGGGGACACATGTTTTTTCAAATTTCTTTTAGGTTTATAGAAGATGCCTGGCCTGGTATGTTTCTGCTCCCAATTATAACATGAGGAGTAGATAGGAAGAGGCTGCAGTGGGGGAGGGACCAGATCAGTGGTGACAGCCAAAGTTAGGGAGGATAGAAGGTGGATGGAGGTTGGGGTGAGGGGCGAGGTGGAAATGACAGTCACTGGAGAAAGGGTGGGTGACCTGAGAGGAGGAGCCTCTCACCCCCTAGGGGAGGAGCCAGTGGCCCTCAAAGGAGGGCTTGAAAGCCTCCTGTCCCCAGTCCCCAAAGCTTTGCTTTCCCTAAAGACCACCAATGAAGCTGACCTCCAGGACCGCCTAAGAGGCCACCATACTAGCTCCTTCACAAGCTGAGAGATCCAGCAACAGAGCTCTCCCAGCATGTCCAGAGGTGCTCTTAGACCATCAGACGAGCCACAGCAACAGGAGCTAGGGGCTTTGTGATCAAATTGATTCGAGAAACTCCTCCTTCTATATTTTTTTAGAGTCATGTTGTATATTGCTTACCATACATGAACATATTAAATGCTCTGATAAGTCCTGCCCTCCACCCACACAGCCTTAACATACCAATAAAACACATTTTGTTTGGGGTACTGGCAAATTAGTTCATTTAATCCTCAAAACAAGCCTTAAAAGTCAGGAGTCATCTTTTGTTTTCAAAATCTGAGGCTCAGAGAGGTCAAGTAACTGGCCTGGGACTCGGAAGAGTTAGGACTATAACCCAGGTGTCCTCACTCAGCACAATACTTCTCTAGTTAACCAAGATTGACTTGTCAGGGGTGAGGGCTGCTGGACTTGGGGAATTTCTTAAGCCAAATTCTGAGGCCAAGGGTTGGGGACAGAACAGCCAGAAGTCACCGGTAATCCAGGCCTGGGGAGGCAGCAAAAGCAGCTGTGTGGCTGGGAGGCCAGAGCAGTGGACCCCTGCGCAGTGATCAGGACTGGCCTGTTGGGTGAACACAGGGTGTGCAGAGAAGAGTAGGGATGAGGAAGGTGGGGCTGGGTACAGTGAGGGGGAGGTGGAACCTGCCAAGTGAGCCCCCTGACCAAGATTCTTAAAACTTGAGGGCCAAACTTAGTCTAGCATGCCACCTTCCTTCTTTTTTTTTTTTGCGGTACGCGGGCCTCTCACTGTTGTGGCCTCTCCCGTTGCAGAGCACAGGCTCCGGACGCGCAGGCTCAGCGGCCATGGCTCACGGGCCCAGCCGCTCCGCGGCATGTGGGATCTTCCCGGACTGGGGCACGAACCTGCGTCCCCTGCATCGGCAGGCGGACTTTTAACCACTGCGCCACCAGAGAAGCCCCACCTTCCCTCTTGAGCTTTGGGCAGGACCAGGAACAACTGAAAATCTCCTTTAGTAAATGTCCATCTTCTTTTTTTGCCTTCCTCTTGCTGCCAGATTGCCTTTCTTCCCAGCTTGGGAAAACCATTTCACACTGAGACCCTAAGGTCTACAATGATCCCTCCTTTACCCAAGATTCAGTTCTCTCTGGGGAACTCATCTCTTCCATCTGTTGGCAAAATGAATCTGTGCTAAGGTATGAATGCCTGATGGAAGGCCTAGTGAGCTAGCATACCCCAAAAATGACTCTCTAATGGTGTAATGTTCAACCTGAAGTGTTTCCATTCACACACTTATGAACACCTGGCACCAGGCTACATACTGGGGCTACAAAGATAACCAGAGGACCAGATCCCACTGCAGGGAGCTGTATAGTATTTCTGGGCAGAGAAACATTTGTTGAGTGGAAGAGAAAAAAGGCAAATGGGGAATCTCTGCCCTAAATGGTCAGACCCTGAGCTAGCCCTGACTTATCCCCTGTCTGGCCTCAGTTTCCTCCTCTGAACTGTGAGGGGTGAGAGATAGTCTCCAGACACTTCCAACGTTGGGTTGGGGGCTAGGAAGCCCCTTTTCCCACCTGATGCACCCCAAATTCTTAAAGACTGAGCTTTCAGTGGACAGACAGAACCCCAAAGAATTTTCTCCCACTTCCCCTGTGTTCTCCCAAAACCCAGGCCCCTACCTGTGTGGTCGCTGGGAGCGGGTCCTGCTCACTCCACCTTGGCTGCTGCCATCCGGCTCCGCAGGGTCCATCCCAGCTGTGGCCCCTAATGAGAATCAGGCAGGGCTGCTCTGGTGCTCCTTTATCCCTCTCTCTCCGGGCAGGGCCAAAGGGAGGAGGGGCTGCACAGGCAGGCCCACCTCTCCTCATGGCCCCCCGCCTGCAGGAGGAGGGATGGACGGTGAAGCAGGATGGCTGGAAGGCTAGGAGACTGGGGGCTCCAAATGCCCTGTCCAGGCTACAGAATGTGGGTGGGGTGGGGCATGAAGGCCTTAAGGGATCCCTAGATGATTACTGGAGGAAACTGGGGGGATGGTTTAAGGACTTTAAGGGCCTCAGCAAGGGCCACCTTAAGAGGTGGCCAGGAGGGGGCTTGTCTGAGGCTCTGTCTAATGAGGAAACTCCAGATTAGATGAGAGCATATCAGCCAGTCAGAGCCTCTCCTGGGCAGCATAAATGGCTGTTGGATTTGTAGCTTGCATCGTGGAGAACAATTGGACTGGGCCCATTGACGATGGGGAGTGAGGAGAAGGGGGGACTGTGAGCTCTAAGAGCCCTTCCTAACACCCCCTCAATTCCTATCTTAATCCTCCAGAGCCCATGTACTCTCCACTAGACTGCAGTGCCCCATGTGGGAGGTAAGTTGGGAAAGTTAAAAAGACGAAATAAGAGGAATTCACTTAAAAGTTAAAGGAGAGATTTTTAAATTGAATTTAATCAACTTCCTATATTTATCAGTAAATTGAGACACTAGTTTGGGAAACGAATTGTCTTGGACATCTTTGTTATTTCCTTAACTTTTGCTGGATCAAAATTATTTTTTATTTATTTTTAAAATTTATTTATTTTATTTTTGGCTGTGTTGGGTCTTTGTTGCTGCACGCGGGCTGTCTCTAGTTGCAGTGAGCAGCGGCTACTCTTTGTTGCGGTGCACGGGCTTCTCATTGCGGTGGCTTCTCTTGTTGCAGAGCTTGGGCTCTAGGTGTGCGGGCTTCAGTAGTTGTGGCACAGGGGCTCAGCACTTGTGGCTGGCGGGCTCTGGAGCGCAGGCTCAGTAGTTGTGGCACATGGGCTTAGTTGCTCCGCAGCATGTGGGATCTTCCCAGACCAGGGCTCGAACCTGTGTCCCCTGCATTGGCAGGTGGATTCTTAACCACTGCGCCACCAGGGAAGCCCTGGATCAAAATTATTAAAAAAAATTTTTTTATAGGTGCTGCCAATCAGCCCTCTGTGGTGGCTGTGCCAGATTCTACTCCCACCAACAGTATGAGAGTGCCTGTGTCTGCACACCCTTGCCAACACAATATAATCAAACTTGTTAGTATTTGTTAATGTGTTATGTAAAACAACAGTATCTCATTGTAGTTTTATTTAATTCTTTTGGCTGTGGCACGTGAGATCTTAAGTCCCCGACCAGGGATCAAACCCGCACCCCCTGCAGTGGAAGCACGGAGTCTTAATCACTGGACCGTCAGGAAGTCCCTTGTAGGTTTGTTTTATTTTGGCTGCGTTGGGTCTTCATTGCTGTGCGTGGGCTTTCTCTAATTGCGGCGAGCAGGGGCCACTCTTCATTGCGGTGCACGGGCTTCTTATTGCAGGGGCTTCTCTTGTTGCAGAGCACGGGCTTTAGCTGCGCGGGCTTCAGTAGTTGCAGCACTGGGGCTCAGTAGTTGTGGCAGTTGTAGCTCGTGGGCTCTAGAGCACAGGCTCAGTAGTTGTGGTGCACGGGTTTCGTTGCTCCGCAGCATGTGGGATCTTCCCGGACCAGAGCTCGAACCTGTGTCCCCTGCATTGGCAGGCAGATTATTAACCACTGAGCCACCAGGGAATTCCCCCCTCATTGTAGTTTTAATTTACATTTCTCTTACTATGAGATTAAGCATCTCTCCATGTTTTAGAGGCATTTCTTTTCCTGTTCATATCCTTTGCCCATTTGGGTTGTTGACATTTTACTCATTGATTGGTAGGTGCTCTTTACATATTAAGGAAATTAGCCTTTGTCTTATTATGTCACACATTTTTTTAACATGGTTGATTTAAATTTTTTTGTGTTCCCCCCACTGGAAGAAATTTTTTTAGTGTGATGTAGTAAGATCTTTTATCTATTTTATAGACTCTTAAGTTTTTTGTATACTGCATGAAACTTAGAAACTTCTGTGTGTACAAGAGATTTTTGAAAGGTCTATCCACTTCAAGATTACATATAATTTTTCCCCATGTGTTTCTTCTAGGTTGTTTTTTCCCTCCCCCACTCTTCTAGTTTTTTTTCTTAAACATTGTATAAATATATCAAATTTATCCATTTTCCTGTTGATGGACATTTTTACTGTTTCTAAGTTTTTGCTCTTGCTGTAAAGAACATGTGTATGAGTCTTAGTGCAATTTGGTGGCTTTCACTCTAGGGTACTATGTCAGGCTGCCTTCTCCAGGAAATAGATTTAGAGGTTTACTTGCAGGACACTCACTGGGGAGTGCTCCTGAGAACAACACCTGTAAGAAATTGTAGGAAGCAGGATTGGGTAGGGAGAGAAATTAAACTGCAATGTACCTAGGACAGAAGCCCCAATTCTGGAGCTGGACAATTCTTCACATTGTTTCAAATTGGGGCAAAGAGGCTTGGCTTGTCCCCACATGTTGGCTATAGGCTGCTCCTGAGGAGGGTGTGTGCTTATCCTGGGTAAGGCGGCCCCCTTCACTGCAGGCAATTTCCTGAGAGGAACTCAGCTGTGAGCCCAGCAGCCACGGACCTCAGTGCCTGGGTTCTGAGGGGTGGAACCTGGGTGATGCCTCACAGCTTCCACAGGTGCATTTTAACTTTACAAGATTTTGCCGAATTTTCAAGTTGATTTTATCAACTTCTACTCTCTTCTGCAGTATATGAGAATTTGTATTGTTATTCTTCCTTTCCACATTTTCTATCTTGGTTTTCCTATGTTATTTTGGGGATAATTTCTACAGATCTTTTCTGAGGGGCAAAAATGATCTCTTTGGCTGTGTCTGTTTTTTAACTCATTTTTTTTCTGGAAATTCCAGGTATTTCTTTTAAAATGTTTGTCTTTTTTTTTCCTTAAAAAGCAAACTGTTTCTTTAGTATGATTTTCATATCTTTATGTTTTTAAATAATATAAAACTTATTTGTCTCTTATATGATAATCAATAGCTATACTTTTTGATGTCCTGGGGCTCTAATTTCACTCATTATTCTATTTATTTTCATGCAGGCTGTCTCTTCATGTTTGTAATTTTGTGGGAGTTCTGTACTGCCTGTGTCTGTCCTCCAGAAGGGTTTTGCGTCTGCTTCTTCCAGGCTCCTCAGGCGTATTACCAGCCTGGGACCCCATTTCTTCCTTTAATAATAAACCTTTTTAAGTTTCAGAAGTTTTACAGAATTATCACAAAGACAGTATCTTCTAATTCTCTTAAGGTTGCTTTCTTTTTTAGTCTAAATTTTTGATTCATTTGTCTGTGGAGATGGTACCACTGTAAGTAAAGGAGAAAACTGGGGTGTCAGCTAAGGAGAGGAAAGCCCTGATGTCTTGTGGGGTAAAACTGTGCAAGTCCCAGGGACTTCCCTGGTGGTCCAGTGGTTAAGATGCCGTGATTCCACTCCAGCGGGAATGGGTTCGATCCCCGGTTGGGGAACTAAGATCCCGCATGGCGTGGCAAAAAACCCCCAAAAACCTGTGCAAGTCCCACATATCACCCAAGGCCCAAGGGGACTTGCCTCCTCCCAGGCCCTTCTTAGCCCCTCCCAGACGCCCTCACCCCCAAACCTGGTTTGTGCCATGGTTCCACACACCCTTCTCAGAGGGTGTGTAACCTTTCTCCCCCTCCCACCCCAAATGCTCCCTCCGGGTGGGATGGCATCTTCTCAGTTCTCCACAAACCTTGCTGACTGAGGAGTGGTAAGCAGTGCAAGAGGTAAGGGGGAACGATGGGCAGCCCCACAAGCCAGAAATGACCCCGCCACCCGGGCCAGCACCCCACAGTCTCATTTGCCTGACCAAGTCTCCCCCTCTGTGCACTGGATGTGGAAGAGAGGGAGGGGTCTCATCAGCCCCCAGGAAAAACACTGTAAGCTGAGTTAGCTTAAATCAACTCTTAAATATTTAATTCCCATTTATTTAAAGTTCCATCAGTCTGTATACACTATTTATATTAAAAACACAGGAAGCTGGGGCTCCTAGCAAAAATATACATTTCAATTTTAGAGATTGTTCAGACACTGAGAAGAGCTGTATCCTCAGTACCAGAACTGAGGAGGGGGATGAGGATGGGGTGCATGGCGGGGGAGGGGAGGGGAGAATCTTGCCAGTAGAGAGTGATCCTCAGGCATGGAAAGGCCCCTCCAAAAGGAAGACCAGACAGGACCCAGGAAGCCTGGGCTCTAGCCCCACATGTCCCGCCACCTTTCTCAGAGACGCCAGCCAGCCCCTCACCCCTCCAGACCTGTTTCCTCCCTGGAGAAGCAGCCTGGGTAGGCTCTCTGTCCTCTGCTCAGACGGCAGCGCTCCAAGCTGTGCTTCTGCCCCTCCTCTGGGGTGAGTGCTTATCAATGGGGATGAGGGGGAGGGGCGGGGCCACGAGTGGGACTGGGCCTAGCAAGGTCCTTGGTCACCAGAGGCAGTACAGGGAGAGTTCCAGGTGACCAGCTGGGCCAAATACAAGGAAAAGGGGAGGGCAGCAGAGTTGTTGGGACAGAGGGTGTCACAAACGAGAAGGATCAGTTTATCCCCAGTACCTCCCCTGTGAGCAGGTGCTGGGCTGGGTCCACAGGACCCCGTGCCCACCAAGGGATCTGGCCTAGCCTCGGGAACAGGGGCACAGCTCTGCCCGTCCACCTGCAGGCCCCTCTGGGCACTCGCCTGCCTCAGGGAGGGGAGGGTGAGAGGTGTGGAACCTGCAGGTAAAGTGATTTCAGTGCTTGTGGTGTGTGGGCTGGAGGGAGTGTGTGTGGGGAGTGAGCTTCAGCTGGGCTGGAGCCACTGCCAGTGTCTCCGGGAGGCCAGAGAAAGGAGGGGCGCTTGTGAGGCCAGGCCCTGGCGCTGCCTGGGGGAGCGCGGTGCCGACACCTGTAGGCCGGAGTCGGTGGCTGCTGCAGAGAGGCAGACAGAGTGGGGTGCTGATGGGGGACCTGCCCCAGGCCTGGGCTCAGAAGCAAGTCTCCAGCTCGCCATCTCCCCTACCTCCCTCCGCCTCTCTTTAAGCTCGCTCCTTGTCAGTGGGGGTGTAGGGACCCCCACCCAGAGGGAACCCCACCTCTATCCAGGCTGGGCGCGTGTCCCCCAGCGGCCAGCGCGGGGGGCCATCAGTGACACTGGCCCGCGAGACCGGTGAAAAGAAGGGAAGGGCGGTGGCTCAGCAGGGCTGAGGTGTGCGCTGCCCGCTGGGAGCCAAGCTAAAGCCCGGGCTGGGCCGCCTGCTGGGGGAGGCATCCTCCGCCAGGGACCCGGTGACCAGGGGCCGCTCTGCACTCAGCCCTGGCCCTGCTTACCTTCCCTGGGAAGCCAGGCCCAGAGAGCTTAGTGTTTCTTTGGATGGCTCGAGCCCTTTGCTGTGAAGACTGAAGACGGGAGAAGGGGACTGTTGGTGCAGAGGGCAGGCCCGGCCCCTCCTGCTGCGGGGTGGGGGGGGGCGCGGGGTGGGGTGGGGTGGGGAAGCAGAGGTGCTGTTCTGTGCTGCTGGTGAAATAACACAAACTGCCTCACAGGAAGAGGAAGAGGGACAGACACGGAGATGGGGAGAGAGAAAGGGAGGGCGAAAGAGGAAGGAAGAAAAAGAACAAAGAAATGAGAGAAGACAGAGGAGCTGAGAAGGGAGGGAGCCGGGGAAGGGAGAGGGAGGTGGGCCGACTGTGTGTGATTCCCCCTCGGCCAC
Source organism: Leucopleurus acutus (assembly GCF_964270905.1). NCBI lineage: Eukaryota > Metazoa > Chordata > Mammalia > Artiodactyla > Delphinidae > Leucopleurus > Leucopleurus acutus. The sequence continues at coordinate 66,520,433 of NC_139153.1, read as the reverse complement.
CAGGCCAGTGCTCAGCGGCTGGTGGACAGAGAAGCCCTCAGTACATGTCCTTGTAGATCTCCTGGAGCAGGGGGTGCAGCGAGGTCTCGGTCTCCGTCTTTTTGATCCGCTGCATCATCTGGGCGTGCTCGGTGACCAGCTGCCGCAGGTCAGCCATCTTCTGCAGCAGTTTGGGGAAGAGGTACTGGGCGTCAGGGTGGTTGGCCTGCAGGTGGAACTCGAGGGCGCGCAGGATGGTGTCCTGGATGGCCTCCACCTGTGACACGTTCATGAGGCCTGGCCGATCTGTGGGGACAGAGGGCAGAGGTGTGGGAGGCAGCAGGCACACAGGGGGTCTCAGAAGGGCAGGACAGCTCCCCTAACCCCACCGGTGTGGGCAACTTGGCCCTGGGAAAAGTGGGCCTCCCTGCCTGGACTCAAACCTCTTCTCTACCACAGACTAGCAATGAGGCTACGGGCAGGTCACTCAGCCTCTCTGGACCTCAGTTTCCTCATCTGCAAAATGGGGATAACAGAAGTGCCTCTGGCATAGAGTCATTATGAGGATTAAAGAGTTATGATTTAGGAAAAGGAACTGGAACAGTGCCTGGCATGAAGCAAGCTCTATGCCACTGTCAGCGTGAGTCTTACTATATTTATTGTGTTGGAATTTGAAAACTGCAGGTAAAACACAGAAAATTTCTCCACTATCAGAAATAACCCCCGTCAACATGTTGGTATATTTCCTTTCAGTCTTTTTTCTATCTCATCTCCATCTATACTAGATGGAGCTGGTCCTGCACACACAGTTAGTGCCTTACATGTTCCACTGCCATCATCACATGGACCCTTCCTCCTGCTGTCAGAGCTTAGGCTTGGCCCCTGCAGTGAGGGCCCAGCCCCCAGGAGGGCTGGCTGTGCGGGGCTGACCCACTGCCCCTCCCTCACTTACCTCCGCACAGAATGATAGCCGCGATGAAGAGAGCCAGGTCACTGTCATCAAGTTCCAGGGCATTGAACTTGACAGCAAACTCGAACTTGGGCTCGATGATGTCACTGAAGGGCTTTCGGAGGCTGCGCAGGAACTCACGGGTGACAAAACCAGTGCCGTTGGCCACCAGAAGCCCGTCCTTATTGACGATGGAGGCCAGCATGGCAAAGATGGCCTCGTGCACACCATACTTGAGAAGGGTCACCTGGTCGTTGAGGAAGAGGTCGCTGAAGCTGGGGATGCTCTTGGCGAACTCGGTGAGCTCACGCACGGTCTCCACCGTGGTGCACTGGCAGCGGTAGAAGACGTGCACGCTGATCTCCTTGTAGGGGGGCAGACCGTTCACCAGCTGCTTCCACACCAGGCCCTTCTCTGCCTGCCACAATGTCTCGATGTCGTGGATCACAAAGGGCTGAAAACCAGGCCCCGTTAGAGGCCAGGCCTCGGGGGACCCCCGCCCATGTGTGCCCCGTACCCCTTGCCTGTACCACGAAGTGAGGGGAGGGAGGAGGCCTGGTTCTCCCAGGAGTCAGGCAGGTGGCAGCAGGGCCCAGAGCCCGGGGTGCTGCCAGGCTGAGCAGTGACACTCACCGCCGTGTGGCTGGCCTTGCCGGTGAGGATGCCACGGGCCTTCTTTTTGGTCATGTTGAAGTTTTTCAGGTAGGCACTGTAGATGTGCTTGGAGAAGGCCCTCAGGTCAGCCACCTGGGGGTTGTGTTGACTCCCCTCGTTTGCTGTCAGCCCTGCCACCAGTTTCCTCTTCTCAGCCTCTGGCATCCGGCCAAAGCGGATGGCTGCATGGGGAAGGGGGACAGTCATGGAGGAGCCTGGGCAGGGGCCAGCACCTCTAAGGTACACAAGCCAAAGACGGAGACACACTTTTTGAGCACAAGGCCCTAAGAAGCTCTAGAGCCAGCAAGTTGGAATGTTGGGGAACCCCTCCAGAATATAAGCTCCGGAGGGGCAGGGCTTCTGTCTGTCTTGTTCACAGAGCCCAGCAGGCTCTGTCTCCCGGGAGTGCCGGCCTCCAGCAAACTCCAGCCTCGCTCCTGGCAGCTGACACAGGTGGTCACTCACTGGCTCCTGCCTGCCCTCAACAACCAAGAAAACCTGAGGGGATCCTGGGCCTTGGCAGTGGCTTTTCACACCCTGTCAGGTCATCCAAGACAGGCTCAAGGTTCCGGGAGTGGTGTTTCCAACACTACCGGAGTTAGGGTCAATTCCCAGGTCCCTTCTGGGCCAGAGAGGGTGAGGCTCAGGTGCAGACAGGTGGCAACTGCCCCCGGCCTGGGAAGCATGGCGGGTCCTGGGCAGTCTGGGAAGGCAGGCCTCAGCAAGGGCAAAGCTGACCCGCATACTGACTGTGTGCTGGGTGCTGCTCTGAGGGCACCCCCTTTCTGTTCCTGGGCTCTCGGAAACCTGGTTTCAGGTTGGCTCACCGTTGTGCGACATGCCCAGTGCCAGGCATTTCTGGAAGCGGCAGTACTGGCACTTGTTGCGGTTCTTCTTCTGGATCTTGCAGATCCGCTCACACTTCTCGTATTCCAGCTTCATGCGGATTGTTCGACGGAAGAAGCCCTGAGGGACAGGGGACAGGTGAGGAAGAGAAGAGCCATGAGGAAGGGAGAAAGGGTAAAACCCTGCCTGCTGGGCTGTGCCAGGGGGCTTGATTATGCATCGAGATGTAACAATTCCTGAATTTTGGAAGTAATGGGGGGGAAATATTATTGGAGGAGAGAGGGAGAAAGAAAGTAAACAACTCTAAAACTTTTGAAAATAACTGAAATAATATAGCATATTTATTTTAAGTGCTTCTTTGTTAGTTTGGTGATACAAAACTGTACTGTGGCTAACTTGATTTATTCGTAAATGCAACCTGGTTCTGCATCTTTTCTAGGTAGTCGTTTAATAAAATAATATGTGAAATTTTGATGGGTGTGCAGTTAGTAGGAAGAATCCAAAAGCAAAACCAGAAAAAGAAATATAACGTTTCCTTTTTTATCAAAGAGCCCCCTCGGGGTTTGAGGCGCAGGAAACCCTGACCTTGGGAAGATGGCTCAAGCCCAAGACCCTCATCCTGTCCTACCTGTCTTCTCGTGTCAGGTCCCCAGGGGGCGCCAGCAGCCCAGAGAGCCCAGGTGAGTGACTGGGTCGGCACCAATGGTACCCAGCGGGGCAGGCCCAGCGAGGGAACCCCTCCTCTACAACAGGACCCAGAGCTAAGCCTGTAACGGGCCCAAGGGCCTGGCTGCCTCCCAGGCAGGAATTCCACAGTGGGTATGGTCAGGACCTTGCCCGGCAGCAGGGAAAGCCTTCCTGGCAGGTCAACTCACCATGTGATCACAGCCCTGATGGGCAGCCACCCCTCCACTGCCCGTACCTTGCACCCCTCGCACGCGTGAACACCGTAGTGGAAGCCTGATGCCTTGTCCCCGCACACCCGGCACTCCATGTTGAGGCTGCCACACGAGGTCCCATCGCAGCCCATCTGCAGCTGGTCCAGCAGCGAAGGTGGAGAGCAGCTCCGGGAGAGGTCTGCAGACACACAACACAGGGAGAGGTCGGCAGACATACAACACAGGGGCAGCTTTGTGTTCTGCCAGGCCTGGGGGCCTGGGGAGGTGACCAGAGCCCGCAGGGCAGCCCAGGTGGCAGGGCGGGAATCACAGTCTTGGCTCAGCCACTTAAGGGCTATGTGACCTCTGGGAGTCAACTTTCTGAGGATCAGCGTCTACATCTAGAATGTGGGGTCAATGACAGCTTCTCTGGGTGGAGGACGAAAGTGTCCAAAGCATTTCCCCCAGACCCGACACCCAGGAAGTGTTCCAGAAAGGCAGCTTACTATCTGGACTGAGTCAGACCTGCCTGGGCTGAGCTCACTGCTGGCGGGGAGAGGGCATGCGGGGGATGGTTGTGTTTTGGGAGGAGGGGAGCAACAGGGAAGAAGTAGAGAGATTCTCTTTAGACTGTCCTTAGGAAGTGGCTCCCTGGCTTAAGAGACTCCACTGTGTGGGCCCACAGGGGATTGTGTGAAATGTGTTTTGTGGAGGCTACAGAAGCGCAGGCCTCTGCAGAGCTCAGCCCCCGCCCCAGAAATCTGATTCCTGCATGGACTCCTGAGATGCTGCAAAGATCTTTCAAGAAGCTCAAAGGCATTCCCACGAAACTTCTTGCTAGAGCAGAAAAAGCAGAAATCTCAGTCACTATGACCGGGCGGTAGACTGAACTTCCTCGAGTGTTTTCCTGTTAAATGTTCATACATCTGAACCCCGTGTTGAGTGTCGGCGAGGAAAGCAGTTGGCCACAGGCGACTTCAGGGTATTTGTGCTGTCAGGTGACTTAGTGAGAATGGCTGCAGGGTCTCTCCTGAATCTCTCCCCTGGACGCTCAGAAATGAGCCCTTCCCTGGGAAAGGGGGCCTGGCTGGGCCCGTCTCTGCCCCCAGCCCAGTGCCCCTGTGTGATCCCACGGGCCAGCTGCCCTGCCTCTGCCAGGCTGGCCTGCCCACCTGCTGTTCTCTGCTTTCTTCCTGACGACTGAGCAACCTCCTCAGGGGCAGGGGCCAAATCCCCAGGCCAGAGGAGCAGTGGCTTAGAGCAGACAGCTCCGCAGGGAGACCCAAGCCACGGCGGTCAGCCCACACTTAAGGTTTTCCAGGCCTGCCTTCCACCCTCTCTACAGTATGGCCACTGCACAAGGGCCTGACTCCCCACGATGGAGCTACCCCGAGACCAAAGCGTACTCCACTTCCCGACACCTTCCTCCCAGCTCTCCCGGTGTCCCCTGGGGTCCTAGGAGTGACAGCAGGAAAGCCTCCAGCCACACCCCACCCCGCCAGCAGGAAGGAGCGCGAGCACCAGACCCCCAGGCTGGGGAGGGTAGGGGTGATACAGTCCCTGCTTCCTGAAACAGCCTGGCCTGTCACAGAGCCTTAGCTCTCAAATTCAGTCACTCCAAGGGGTGTAACCGCGCCCGCCTCAGCCCACGGACTGGGAGAGCGGCTGCCCTCGGCTCCTGCGCATGCGCTGCGGGTAGCCGGCAGCCTGTGGGGTGGGGTGGGTGTGGGGCCGAGCCCTTCTGGTCTTCTTCGGAGCCTTTGTGTTCACTCAGCACTGGACGCCCCGCACCAGGACATAAGGGCCTCGGGGCAGGGACTCTGTCCACCAGGGCGCTGCTGCTGGACGTGGGGCAGGCGCTCAGCGACTCTGGACTAAGTGGTCTTCAAGCTGCCTGGGCGTCCTGGCCTCAGCGCCCGGGGGGCCGGAGGGGCTGCGCTGGACCCGCAGCTCCTGCCCGCGTTATCGCGGGGGCAATGGAATTCACATTACCGTCTGCTGGGAGAAAACGAGATAACATGTAAAATCGCTCTGTAGAGACCTACGCAGACGCCGGGCAGGGAGGGTTTCCGGCGCTTCCTCCCCCGATCTGTGTGGTCTGTGTGCATGTTTGCTTTCTGGCACTTCTTGTAAGCGGTGTTGTTTATGTGGTTTGCACGTCTGCCTCCTCTGCTAGACTCGGCACGTCTCTACTCACATTCCCTTTGGATCTCAAAAGCCACCTCCTCCACTGAGTCTGGACCACAGTGACCTATCATCCCAGTCTGTTCCCACCTCTTGGTGGTGTCTTCCTCGTCCCCCTTGTGGCCCTGGAGGCCTGGCAGGTGTCTGGTCACTTGGTTGCTGTTGGTACGGCACATGGCAATGCCACCCTACCTTTTCATTCCACAGACATTTGATGAGCACCTGCTGTGTGCAGAGCGGGAGTCAGACCCTGCCCTCAACCAGCTGAGGTAAGAACACTAGGACACAAGGTAGCGAGTGGCAAGGCCAGTGGCGGGCAGGCAGAGTGGTGCAGGACTGGACGTGAGGTGGTCAGGGAAGGTGACTGCTCCCTTCTCTGGGCTCAAAGGTTAGGGCTTCGATGACCCCCAAGTTGGCTTCCAGGTGCTCAGAAGCAGCCCGCCTAGGGGGTGAGAATGGCCTCAGGAGCTACACAGCCTGAGATCAGGTCGGGGGTCCGACGCTCACGACCCAGCTCTGCCCTCTGGGCCTGTCTCCTCCTCTGCAAATGGAGGTGACAGGAGCATGTGTCTCAGAGTCACCGTGAGGAGCAGAGGAGTTAACAGAGAAAGTTCCTGGACCTTGGAAGTGCTGTGGAAATATCAGCTTAAGTTAGGATGAGGCTTATTAGTATCAGAAAGCTGCAGTTCTGCAGCTCCCAAGCATGTGCCCACACAGGCAGGCACCGTTCCTCTTCCTTCCTCTGGCTGCTTGTTCTTCTTCCCCATGGCTTCACAGAAACCCAAGGTGGGGGAGGAGGGTCCTCTGCTTATGAGGCCCGGAGAGCCCCGAACAAGACCTAGCCTCCTCTCACTTCTGGCCTGCCGCCGCCCCTGCTCACCCTGGAAGAAGCCAAAGTGCCCAAGCCCCATGGACCACAGAGGCAGCCAGAGCTCTGGACTGTAGGGAGAGGCCCAGGGTGAGTGTCCCAGGGGGGCCCCAGTCAGGAAGAGTGGCAAACTGGACTGGGGGGGGAAAGAGACCCAGGGCAGCGTGGGGGCCCTGGGCGTGTCCTGCCCCCCAGGTGGTGGATGGGCACAGGTAGTCCGGGAAGCCTGGGGCGGAAGGGTGATGGGACAAGGGCCCCCCACCCCACCCCCGCCTATTTGAGGGGAATAAGAGAACTCGAATAACTGACACACGAGGTAGAAAGAGGCAGGGGAGATGAGGGACTGGGGCGGGTGGAGTGTATGTATCCTACAGGGGTAGGTTTTGTTGTGGGGTACATGTGTATTGGGGTATCCCATCACTTCGTGGTGAGTTTTCCAAAGATAAAGGTTCTCTTTCTTCCTTGTTGACCACCTGGCTTAAGACTTTATCCTCCAATCACCATCACATCCTACCCAAAAGTAATGATGGCAGAATGCTCCCCATTCAAGGGACCAGCTTCTGAAGGTCCCCCCACCCCATGACCTCTTAGCAGGAGACTGGGCTTCCAAGAGGCCCTCCCTCCCACTGGGAGCCCCTGCCTCAGGGATCCTCTGCCTCAGGGACCCCCAGGCATGCTGGATGGAAGACACCCTGGGCTCGCCCTCTGAGGGCTGTCTGCCTGCAAAGCCACTCTCCTGGGCCAGCCCAGGGCAGTCCTCTCACCTGGCCTCCTCCTCTGCTCTCAGAAGATGCCCTTGCTCACCTGATGGCCATCATCTGGGCCCTGAGCCCCACCTCTGAACTTCTGCCCCAGCCACACCCTGCCTGCCTGGCCTCCCAAACCCCTCCTGAGGGCCTGCCTCTACCAGTCCTGGGAGGGAAGGGGAAAGAACCAGCGTTTATCAGGCCCCTACTAAGTGCCGAACGTGTTAGTGTCTTTATGCTCATTAGTACCATTTCAAATCATCTTGGAAGACAGTAACTGCCACCATTTAAAGGTGAGGAAACTGAGGCTCGGGAAGTTGCGGAATCTGTCCGAGGTTACCTGTCCAATACATGGTGGGACTGGGATCTGACCCTAAATCTGAGTCCCTGCAAGAGCTGTGTGTTTGAAGCAATAACACCTCTTTTTTAGTGCATGCCTACTGTGTTCCAGGCCCTCTACTGGACACTTTACACCATTAGCCTCACGTGACCCACAAAACAACCCTTCAGGCAGGTCTTCTTAACGCCTGTTTCATAGGTGAGGAAACAGGCTCAGAAGGCTAAGTGACACACTGACAGTGGCTCTGATGGCTAATTTTATGTCAGCTTGGCCAGGCCAAGTACCCATGGAATCCAGCTTTTGGTCAAACACTAGTCTACCTGTTACTGTGAAGGGATTTTTTAGGTGTGATTGACATTTAAATCATGAGTCTCCACAATGTGAGCAGGCCCCAGCCAGTCAGTTGAAGGCCTGAAGAAAATAGGACCAAGGCCTCCCCAAGGAAGAAGGAATTCTGCCTCCAGGCTGCCTCAGACTTGAGCTACATTATCAACAACCCCAGGTCTCCAGCCTGCTGGCCTGCCTGCAGAATTTCGAGTTGCCAACCCTCACAATTACATGAGCCAATTCCTTAAAATAAACCTCTCTGCGCGCATACACACACACACACACACACACACGCACCTCCTCTTGTTTCTGTTTCTCTAGAGAACCCTGACTAACACAGTGGCAGCATGAGAACTATCACCCAGAACCATCCAACCCCTGGGGCTGAGCTCTTACCCACTGCACTCTGTGACTTTCCGTGTATGTGTGTACGTGTGTTCATTACTACTAATCAACAGTTCGTGATTATGATAAACGATGAGACGCTCACTGCCAAGGATAACACTATGCCATTATTCAAATGTTTGGACTCAGCATAAGCACTACCCCTGTCACGCAGAGTGAAGTATCAGTTGCACCATCTCTGATTACAGGTTTAGCAAACACACGCTATTGACCTTATTCACGTCATTAGTGTAGTCAAGAGTTCTCCTGTATATCTAGTCTCCATCACTGGAGATAGGTTGTTGTCATAGCTGTGAGGGTGGCCCAGAGGGAACAGCCCTGTCTATTTACTTTGCTGGCAGAGCCCCAAAGGCAAACAGCTTCTGAAGTCAGGGCCAATTCTGTAGGACTCTGGGGCTGGGTTACCAAGCAGCCTCCTTACTTCTGTTGGCCTGGACTGTGGGCTCCTCAGGGCAGGCACTCAGTCTTGCCCTTCACTGGATGGCCGACCCCTGCTGGACACCCACCAAGCACTTGCTGACTGAGAGGAGGCACCAAGGCCAAGAGGAAGGACACTTTATCTTCCTCAGCCCTGCGCTGAGACCCCTGACTTCTTTCTTGGGTGTGACTGGGACCTTCATCACTGAAGCAAGAGAGGAAGAGGGTGGGAGTGGGAGGTGAACGCTGGCTCAGCTGCCCCTGCCCAGCCGGGGGACCCGGGCACGCGGGCTTCCTCTTTGCTGAGCGCTAACGATGAGGCCTCTCCTGCCCGCCTCCTGGGTGGGGGGAGGGGCTTGGCAGGTGCTTGGTACAGAGATGCACAGGGTCAGTGCAGAACCTCTGGAGGGTCAGAAGGAAAGCAAACTGTGCAGCCTTCCTGCTGTTTCAGGGCTTGAGACTGTGCCTCATCCACATGGGTCCCTGAGGGGACTCCAGAGGCCAAAGTCATAGACCCACAGGGTGGGGCAGGGAGCCAGCACGTGCTGACTAGCGCCTGGGGCATGTCATATGCCACCACTGACTGCTCACCCAGCCGGCCCTTGAGATGGGCAGGATGCAGCTTTTTTTTTGGGCCACACCACGCAGCTTGCAGGATCTTCCCCGACCAGGGATTGAACCTGGGCCACCCCAGTGAAAGCCTGGAATCCTAAAGACTAGACCACCAGGGAAGTCCCAGGATGCAGCCTTAAAAGGCAAAGAGCCTGAGATTGGAGAGGTAAGGGCACTGGCAAGGACCACAGCCCACAGGGGCAGATATGGGATTCTAGCCCTGGGTTGTGTGATCCCCAACACAAGAAGCTCTATCTCCAGGGCCCCTCACCTGCTGGCTTTTTTTTTTTTTAAAGAAAACAACAACAACTAATTTTACCCTTTTAAAGAAAGTAACACATTTGCTTTTTAAGTTATGAGAATACTGCAGGCTTGGTGAGAAAAACACATAAGGGCACACAGGTAGCATCTGATAGATCCCCTCCACCCACAATCCTACTCCTCAGAGTAGCCTCACTAGCTATTTGAGTGTCCTCTTCCAGTGCCTTCTAAGATATATAAGGATTTTTTTTTTGATTTTTTTTTTTAAGAAGATGTTGGGGGTAGGAGTTTATTAATTAATTTATTTATTTTGGCTGTGTTGGGTTTTCGTTTCTGCACAAGGGCTTTCTCTAGTTGCGGCGAGCGGGGGCCACTCTTCATCGCAGTGCGCGGGCCTCTCACTATCGCGGCCTCTCTTGTTGCGGAGCACAGGCTCCAGATGCGCAGGCTCAATAGTTGTGGCTCACAGGCCCGGTTGTTCCGTGGCATGTGGGACCCTCCCAGACCAGGGCTCAAACCCGTGTCCCCTGCATTAGCAGGCAGACTCTCAACCACTGCACCACCAGGGAAGCCCTATAAGGATTTTTAAACAATGGGATCCCCAAGTTGTCAGGAACTTACTTCCCTGTCAGTATACACAGACCTAATGACTGCAGAGCATCCCACCGTATGGCTCTACCACAGTTTATATAACCAATTCCCCACACATGGACACTTTCTAATTTTCTGCTATTATGAGCAGTGCTCCTATAGATAAGTGTGGAAATCTCTGTGCATGCTGAGCAAGTATTTACACTGGATACATTCCTAAAAGAGGAACTGCAGGGTCAAAGGAATGCACGCTAAGTAGTAATGGCCTGCACTGCCCAGCTGCCCCTTCCACCCTCAGGGACTACTGGAGGGCCACGTCCTCACCCTCTGGCCAACCCAGGCCTCGCTGCCAATCTGACAGGCTAAACGACATCTCATCTGAAGATTCCTTCTCTGACTATTGAGTAGACTGAAAAATGTTTCATGTTTTCTGGCCATTTGTATTTGTCTTACCGTGAATTACCTGCTTCTGTTTTTCTGGTGGGGGGTTTGTCTTGTAGAATTTTATATACTATGGCTTTCACCTAATGATTAGGTTAAACAGCCCCCTCCATTTCAATTACTGAACAAGTAAGTCTTTCTACCGCCAATTCATCCATTTATTGATAAATGGAATCTATTAAACACAACATCATACACAGCACTGTGAGACTGGCTGGGTAAATTCTGCCCCAGACGTCTCCCCACGTGCTCTAAACCCCACCAGTACAGCTCCCCGAGACGCCATCACCATACCCGCCTCGCCCACTTCGCACAAGCTAGCACGCTCTGGTCTGCATGCAAACAGCCTATCATTTGGGGATATGGTCCCCAGAGCGTGTGTAGGAAACCCCAGGACAGGACACCATACTGCAGGTACTTCTACGTGCCTGGGCCAGCCATGGGGGCAGTGTGGGCTGGGGTAGGCAGTGAGGCCACCAACCCCAGGGCCCTCTCTTCCTCGTCCACTCTCCCTTGGTGTCCTCAGTGACAACTCTTGCTCATTCTTAGCTTCCAGTGTCTCCTCTCTGCCTCCTAAGCCTCCCCGCTTGTCTCAAGTTCAGGACACTGTGTGCAGGTCCTGTGTGCAGGTCAGCCATTCATTCCTCTCTCCTGAGAAAGGTTGGGTCTGCAAAGCCATCAGCCAACCAACAGGGAGTAGGTTACCCTGGGGGATAGGGGATACCTTCTCGCAAGCCCTGAAATCACACTGGGCCTACTTTGGTTGTTCCAGGGTGTCTGGTGGGATCAGAGGCACTGGATGATGGCTCTCCCCTCACCCTACCCCACCGTGTGCCCCGAAGAGGAAGAACCTCTGCAAAATCCTGGGACTTTGCTTTGTAGGTTCACAGCAGCAAGCAAGGCCCAAGGATTCAGGCCTCTCTTAGGTGCAGGCTCAAGCAGGAGCCTGTCCCACCCCAAGAGCCCCCACCCTGACTTAACTCCTGACACCACCTGCCTCCTTCTCCCCATGCAGACACAGGGAGCCAGAGCGCATCTTTGTGGGGCAGGCCTGCTCATCTGCTCTGAATCACCACTTGTGGTCAGGATCCCCTTCAGCTGAAGCCAGCAGCAAAATCAGGATGCCCCTCCCAGCAGCACATCCTCTAATGACGCTGAGTACCCTCTGAGGGAAGGGAGAAAGGACCAGCTGAATGTGCTGGTACTCGGGTGGAGGGAGCAGGGAAGGGGCGGCAGCAGCAGCAGGGAGACCCAGGGGCTGAAGGGGCTGGGGGGGGGGGGTGCAGCGTCTGGGTGCCCTTGAAGGTGGACATAGCATGATGATGATGACGATGAAGATGAGGACACCACAGTACAAAGTACCAGAGGAAAACGTCTACACTGCTGCTGGCAGTAGATAAAGGGGAACCAACAAGTTAGACAAGAGAAGCTAAAATCTGTCTGGCTACACAAAAGCATTACTAATTCCCGTCATTGTCACTAAGTGCTTAGCATCTGCCTAATTACAATGCACCTTGATGATGTGTAATTAGTACCAGATTGAGTTGTGTGTTCTGACTGATCCTAACAATCACAGGTACAGATGATCTTTCTGGCATGTTGCTGATGCACATTTGTCCCAGATCCCTTGTGGTAGGAGAGGTGGAGTAATAATGTTGACAACGTGCATTACACAGGCTAACTCATTCCATTCTCACAAAAGCCTGTGTGCACGTCCCCTATAATCCCTGTCTGTTTTACAGGAAGAAGGGGTGCAACTTGCCCAAGATCCTGCAGTTGATGAGCAACAGAGCAGGAGTGTGACCCTGGGCTGTCTGGCTCCAGTCCTTAACCACCCTGCTGCCCTGCACCCCATGATGATGCTGTTAGCAGAGGGCCAGGCTCCCTGTCCCCCAAACCCCATCTGTGCCCCCTCTGCCCCATGTCCCCTGCCTGCTCCCCCGTACCTGTATAGCTGCTGGAAGGAAGTGAGTGCCCTGGTCCCCCATTGAGTTCTGGGGCTCCTTCTGCCCTTGCCACTTCCTTTTTCTCCTCCTCTTCCCGGACCTCAGGGGCTTCCTCCGGTGGCTGCTCCATGGCTGATTTCCCCTCGGCACCACACCTGCAGGCCCGGTCATAGCTCTGGCATCTTCTGGGTCTGAACACAGATGGACCTCTACAGGGCAGTTCCTGTCAGCCTGGGCAAAGGAGAAGACAGGGAGAGGTTGGGGAGGCAGGGTAGAGGACGAGAGGGTGATGGAGTGGGGCAGGATCGAGGGCCGCCATCTGGGGGGACTGGAGGGGCACTTCTGCCTCTCCTGCCCCCGCAGAGCAGGAGCGACTCATCCCTGCAGTGCGAACCTCTAATCCTGCCATCACAGGTCACTGCCCCTCCACCCTTTGCCCACCTGGCTCTTGTGGCAGGTTTGTGGGGTTCAGAGCAGCTTCCGTTAGCCAGACGGGGTGATACACCCCTGTGCCACCCTTCCCCGCATCCTGCTCTTTGAGCGCCCTGAACCTACAGGAGCCACATGAGAATGACTTGAGGGGCTTTTTCAAATTTTCCAGTCCTCTTGGAGATCCTGATATGCATCAGACCTCCCAAACCCCATCCTGTCCCACCAGCACCCAGGCCCAAGAATCATCGCTCTCCTAAGCCACCTTTCTTCAAGGGAGTTGAACCTACCCTTCCCGTGTTTGGGTGTGGGAAAAAGGCACGAGCCCCTGCCACGCTAGGCTCACAGCTGACAGCAGACCTGCAACCAGACGCTCAATGCAGAGCCGTCAGGCAAGGGGCGATGCACTCTGTCCTGGAATCTGGGTTACTGGGTGGTGACCCCCATGTCTACATCACCCAGGAGGGGGCAGTTCCAACCCTCAGCAAGTAAAATACTGTCCACAGATGCCGCAGTCAGAGAGGCTAAGGCTACGGGTGCTGTGGGAGAGAGTCCGCCTGGCAGGGAACACCTCTCGAGAATACGGCCTGAGAAAAGACACTGAGGCAGCACTGTGAGGAGTGGTGAGGGCCCCTGTTGGCTGAGGCGTGGGGTGCTGTAGGAGAGAGGATTTGAAGGGCGGGCTGGGAAGGTGGGTTTTATCCAGGCGTGAGCACTTCAAATGCCCTGGCGTAGGGAGTGTGTGTAACTAGACCCAGTCCTGTGGTGCTGCAGGCCTGGAAGATTAACAGCAGAAAAGACCTGCTTTAGGAAAATTCAAGCACCTGCGGGACCTTACCTTGGATGTTCCACAGGCAGCTCAAACTCAACCTATCCAAACAGAAGCCACCATCTGGCCCTAAGCCCGCCCTTCTCTTCCTCTGGTAATCTCTACTTTAGTGACCCAAATGCCCAACTACCCACCTATCAAAGCCAGAAGGTGGGAATCATTTGACACTCCACACCCTCTCTCTTCCTCCTCTAGGCCTGCACACTTGGCTATACTGGAATCACTGGGGAGTTTTTGTTTTTTTTTTCTTTTTTGGAGTTTTGAACTTGAGTAGGACATTTATAAAAACCTAGACAGGGGCAGTGTCCTCCCCAGCCCAGGTGCCACTAGGCACAGCACAAGAGACTACAAACGCAGCAGGGGAAGGTGGACACTCAGGGTGTGGGAGTGCAGGCACCCCCACTTCTGGCTCAGGGATTTGGGGAGTAAACAAAACCTACTTGGAGAAGAATTGAGGAAGAAAACCAGCAATTGCCTTCTGTACGGGTGGGGACAGGGAAGGAGGCAGGGACAGGGGCAGGAGCATTTCACATCACTAACCTAACTTGGGAAACTGCAAGGGACCATCTTCGACTGGCCTTAAGAGGAAGACCAGATGGATGATGGGAGAATCCACAGGAGGCAGAGGAGGAGAGGGAACGTGGCTAGGGGGCAACAGCCCCTTCCCTTCTGGGCACAGGAAGGCAGCCAGGGCACCAGGTCCAGGCAGTGACCTCACAAGGACAGCACAGTTTTTGCAGCTTAGAGATCACCCACCTGCCCCCACCCAGCTACTCATTCTGTTCGCTCGCTGGTGTAGGGTCACTCTCCGGCCCCGAGGGAGTGGATGGCTCTGCGGCCTGGGGCCCTGTCTCTTCTGTGTCTCCTACCTTGGAGGCAGTGCCAGCCTCTGCCCCTTTGGCCTGGGGCTCCTGGCTCTCAGGGGTGGCGGCAGCCTTCCCTTCCAGGGCAGTGCCTTCCTCGCTGCAGGCAACGATCTCCACTGGGGAGTTTTTAAATATATGGATGCCTGGGCTCATCCTCAGGGATTCTCATTTGATTGGTTTGGGAAGCAGCTTGGGCATCAGGATTTTTTTAAATTAATATTATTTATTTATTTCGCTGCATCGGGACTTAGTTGTGGCACATGGGATCTTTTGTTGTGGCGTGTGGGCTTCTCTCTAGTTGTGGCACGCAGGCTCAGTAGTTGCGGCACGTGGGCTCTAGAGTGTGCAGGCTTAGTTGCTCCGCAGCATGTGGGATCTTAGTTCCCCGACCAGGGATCGAACCCGTGTCCCCTGAATTGGAAGGAGGATTCCTAACCACTGGACCACCAGGGAAGTCCTGGGCATCAGGATTTTTATTTTTAATTCCCCTGGTGACTGTAACGCACAGCTGAGCTTGAGAACCACTGTGCCACAGCAAAGCAACCTCCAGCTGATGGTAAATCGTTCCCTCTTAATCATTCCTTTCCACAAGGCCTTCATTTTCCCTTGTTTGGATTGACACAATGACCTCTTAATTGGTCTCCTAAAGGCAGTTTGGAAATTCAGTGCTAGGGTCTAAGAGCTGGGGAGTTGGGGATCTGGAGGTTTGTCGGGGGCAGGGGGGGAATCTTCACTGATGTGACAGGAGCAAGAAGGAATTCATTTCACCAAAGGAAAGTGACACGTCAAGGGAGGACAGAGGAAGAGGCACCAGAGCAGACAGTGAGGCAGTGGCCAGAGACAGGAGAGACTTGGGACAGCCGGGTGTCTCAGAGACAAGGGAAGGGCTGTTTTTTGGGGGAAGTGGGCGGTCAACCATCTCAAATGCTGCAGAGTTCAAGGGTGATAAACTGACACATGGCCAACGAATCCGGTGACTGTGAGGTCATCTTTGACCTTGTTATACAAATTTCAACCAAGTGGTTGGGATGGAAACCTGAGCTCTGAAGAATAAGTGGCAGCTAGTAAGCTGGGACAATGAATAGAGACTAATTTTTTAATGAATATGTCACGGAAAGGAACGTACAAGAGGATGTAGCTTGAAAAAGTAGCAAAGCCAGGAAAAGTTTTTTTGGAATAGAGGAGGCTCAAGTAAGCAGTGGCTAGCTAGAGGAGAGGTCTTCGGAGAAAGACAGTCTGAAGATTCAAGGGGGAAGCTGGGGCAGGATGACTGATGGAAGAGGAATAATTCAAGGGCACAGGATGAGGAAAATACAAGTATCGCAACAGTGTGTATGGGGGTGGTGGTGGCGGTGTGCTAAAGCTCATAGGGAATGACTTCACTCTTGTTAGTTAACTTAAGTAGGAGGAATGGTGGTCTACTGAGAGTAAAAGATGGAACTTGAAGAAAGCAAAGGGGCTGAGTGGAGGTACTCTGGCAAACATGATAGGGAATTAGCTGAAGAGAAATAAAAAGAATTATATAGTAGGGCTATGGTAATTAAAATAGTGTGGTACTGGCACATGAATAGATAATCATTGAAAGAGAATACACAAAGTCCATAAACAGATACAAATGCATATGGGACTTTAATGTTATAAAAATGGCACTCCAAACCAAAAAGAAACGATGGATTCTTCAATAAATAGTATTGGGACAAGTGAATAACCATCTGGATCCCTACCTTACATCTTATACCAAGACAAGGTCCAAATAAATCAAAAGGTTTTAAAGTTAAAACAAAAATACATGAATTATAAAAAGGGTTGAAAAGCTAAGTGGGAGAAGAGCTAAGGTGGATACTAAGCCCATAAAGCTTAATGGGTAAAAAAATTAATAAATTTGATTTCATAAAAATACAAACTTACTACAAGGTGAAAAAACCATCATAAGAGAAAAAAAAAAAAAACCCAGATAATAGACTGGGAAAAGTATTTGCAACTCGTCAGACAAAGGGCTAATTGCCCTAAAATAGTTCCTACAAACTATTAAGTAAAAGACCAGCAATCCAATAGAAAAACGGGGCCAGGATACAAAAAATATACACAGAAAAGGTATATACACTTAGTTCTTAAACATATGAAAAAACGCTCAACATCATTCATAAAAGAGAAATGCAAATTAAAACAACACTGAAATATACTTTTTACAATCAGATTAAAACAGATGCTAACACTCATGGGGCTTCCCTGGTGGCGCAGTGGTTAAGAATCTGCTTGCCAATGCAAGGGACACGGGTTCGAGCCCTGGCCCGGGAAGATCCCACATGCCGCAGAGCAACTAAGCCCGTGTGCCACAACTACTGAGCCTGAGCTCTAGAGCCCATAAGCCACAACTACTGAAGCCTGCGTTCCACAACTACTGAAGTCTGTGCACCTAGAGCCCATGCTCCGCAACAAGAGAAGCCATGACAATGAGAAGCCTGCGCACCGCAAGGAATAGTAGCCCCCGCTCACCGCAACTAGAGAAAGCCCACACGCAGCAACAAAGACCCAACACAGCCAAAAATAAATAAATAATTTATTTAAAAAAAAACCCCAAACAGATGCTAACACTCTGTGGCTAAGCACGTGGGGAAACATCATCTCACATGTCCCTGTGGAAAGGTAAATTAGCACAACCTCTAAAGAGGGTAATTTGGCTACATCTATCTAAATTACAGGACACATTCCCTTTGATCCAGAGATACCACTTCTAGGTTGTATCTTACAGCTATCCTTCCACTGAAGTACAGTGACATAAAGTATTAGCACAAGATTACTCATTACAGTATTACTTGACCAGTATATGTGGGGAACAAGCTAGATGTCCATTAACAGGGGACAGCCATAAACAAGAATGATGATGTTTATGGACTGATTTGGGAGTATCTCTAAGATATATTAATAAGGGAAGAAAGCAATTTGCAGAATGAAGTGAAGAGCTATACTTTGCGCAAAGAAGATACAATGAAGCTGGATTTGACTGTGTATGTGTAAGATAGCGCTGGAAGGCTACTTAAGAACTGGGAACGCTGCTTGCCTCTGGGGAGGGAATTGAGTGTCTGGGTCACTGATGGGACAGAGATTTTTCACTGTACCTGTTATTTTTATTTTATTTAAAAAAAATTTTTATTGGCGTATAGTTTATTTACAATGTTGTATTAGTACTGTACCTTTTAAATTCTGAACTATAGGCATGTTATCTGTTCTAAAAATAATTTAAATTGGAATAAAATAAAAAAGCAAAACTTACAAACAATAATGTGAAAGATGAGAGGGCATGATCAACGTTAAACTGCTCAAGTCCTTTTCTTTTTCAGGAGACAACTGGAGATGTTGATGAACTTTACAGTTCAGTCAAATGTACACAGAAAAATTTCAAAGGTAACCACTAAGACACTGTAAATAGAGTGTATAATTTCCAAATTATTGCAGCAGAATGGGAAAACTTGGGAGAAGTCATGTAAAATTCTAGTTTTCAGACTGAGAAAGTCTCACAGACGGAGACATTACAACCAAATGCAACGTAGGGTGGTGGACTGGATCCTGGAACAGAAAGAGGACAGTGGGAAAAACTGGGAAGTTCCAAGTAAAATCTGCTTAGTTTAGTTAATAGCATTGCACCAGCATTCATTTCTTAGTTTTGGTAAGTTTGGTAATCTTTACAATATTTCTGTAACCCTAGACTTTTTCAAAATAGAGTTTTTAAAAACAGCTTTAAAAAATCTGGCTTTCTGGCTTCTTTTTGGGGGGGTGGGGTGGGGGGACCGCACACAGCTTGTGGGATCTTAGTTCCCCGACCAGGGACTGAACCCACATCTTCCGCAGTGAAAGTGTGGAGTCCTAACCACTGGACCGCCAAGGGACTTCCCTGGCTTCTCTTGAAAATCGGGCAAACCTGGCCTGCATGCCCCTGCCCACCGCCCACCCAGGGGCTAGGCAGTGGCGGCCCCTTTACCTGGAATCGCGCTCTCCACTGGCAGTGTCTTCACTGCTTCCAGCTGTCACTCCTAGGCTGCTTTACTCATTCACGATGCATGAACTGCCCCCATTTGCAGGGATGTGAGTATGGTTAGCACAAAGTGGTTCCTCAAGTATCAATCCCTGATCATCCCTGAGCATTAAGCCTGGGAATCACCAGACCCAGAGCAAGGGAAATGCTCAGAGGTGCAGTTCCCGCCACATGGTTCTGACGAGGAACGAGGAGCCGCCACCTGGGGCAGTCACTTCCAGCTGCTACCCGATTCCAATTCCCCTTCTTTCTCACTGAGTCCCCATTTTCTCTGGATCAGCCATGTGCCTAGCTACACATTCAATTTCCCAAACTCTCTGGCAGCTACAGTGTTCATGTGATGATTCTGACCAACAATATGTAAACAGAAATCTAGGGATTTCCCTGGTGGTCCAGTGGTTAAGACTTCGCCTTCCAATGCAGGGGGTGCAGGTCGGATCCCTGGTCGGGGAGCTAAGATGCCTTGCGGCTTTTTTGGCCCCCCTAAAACATAAAACAGAAGCAGTATTGCAACAAGTTCAATAAAGACTTAAAAAAAAGAAAAAAGAAATCTACTAGAAGGTCTTCTGGAAACAGAGGTCAAGAGGGTGGGGCAGAAAGGAGTAAGGAGCCGGGTCACCATAGCATCACGGAGCTGCTGAACTAACCCTAGAATGCCTGTCTCCAGACTACTTATTAGGTGGAAAAAAAAAATTTTTTTTTAAATTTATTTATTTGGCTGTGCCGGGTCTTAGTTGTGGCATGCAGGATATTTAGTTGCAGCATGGATGTGGGATCTAGTTCCCTGACCGGGGATCGAAACTGGGATCCCTGCATTGGGAGCGCAGAGTCTTAACCACTGGACCATCAGGGAAGTCCCTAGGTGGAAACATTAAATGCCTATTTCACAAGGCGCTGTTTGCCAGATTTTGGTTTCGTGCAGTTGAACACAATCCTAACTGAAATAGTAGCAGGATAAAAGAGGAGAGTGGGACTGGGGGGAGGGGGTTGGTGATAGCACTGTAAAGGACCTCGGTGATCACCAAGAACAGTGTGTGACCGTCGTGGCTCGAATAAAATGCTCTACAAAAATTGGCGATTATCTAAATAACAAGGACCACAGATGCTGATTCTTCATGCTCCACAGAATTGAAAAGCCTGAAAGTGGAGGAGGCAGGGGCAGGTGAGTGGTGAGAGACCCTCAACCAGGCCTGTGGCTGAAGGGGCTACAGGAGGCTTCTGAGGAGCAGCATCACGAGGATGAGCAGCACGGTGACAGAGGGGCCAGATCATGGGATAGCCAGGAGCCAGAAGCACAGTGGTGGCACTGACCACAGGAGTAAGCGGATGAGGCTGATTAGAACAAACTGCTTGGGGATCCGCGTAGCGTGGGTGTCAGTGGACACGGGGAAATCACACAGGCTGTGGTGATGAGAGCCAGGGAGAGAGGGGTGTGAGGATTGCAGGCACACCAGGCAGGTGGAAACAGAGGAGGAAAAACAACACTTCCCTGTACAGATACTCGACAAAATATTTTCTCACACATTCCCTCATATCCTCTGACGCTCTGAGTGACCCTGGGAGATGGGACAGAGGTCACTGTTGGGACTGAATCCTGGAGGGAGGGGCAGGAGCTGACTGAGTTCCTACTGCATGGCAGGCTCGGCCCAATCCTCACAAGTCCCCACAAGGCCAGCCCCGTGGTCTCCCCTGGGCAGATGAGGAAAGTGACAAAAAGCCCAGGCCCGCCTGGCCTGACAGGCGTCTCTCTCAGAGAACACGCTAGAGGATGCAGCAGAGGACCACGGGGTGCAAACACCGCGGGGCCCAAGCCCAGCCCGGCCTCTGAGGAGCTGTGTGCACGGGGCCACCTTACACACCTGACGCTCCTGAGCCTCAGCTTCCCTTCCACATATCAGCTGGTAGAACGTTCTTTCACCATGACCAGAGGAACTCTTCTCAGTTTCTGGGGTGCAAGCGGTGGCCTCTTGAAATCAGATGGGATTCTGGGCTCTGGCTAGAGCTTTGGATTTGGGGCCAGGGTCTCTGGATTCCAGGTGGATGTTCCTTCCCAGCCCAGAGCTGTCCCTTCTGTTTGTGACCTCTTAAGGACAGCAGCTGCAGGGGGAGGGAAGCTGCAGTCTGGTTGCTCTAAAACCCACACACATCCCTTGGGCTGTTGCTTATTTGGATGCAACCCCATGCTGGGGCCCATCCCTGCAATTTGCCGGAAGCCATCCATTTTCACACAGCCCTGGGTGCTCCGTCTACAGCTGAGGTCTGCCCATCTCCCCAGCGCCTTCCCCCACCGCCTGCCCCCACCGCTGGTCTCAGCTTGCCCAGCCAGGAGCCGCTTTATTCCCTAGGCCCTCCCCCACCTCACCTGGGCGGCCTACAGGCTGGGTTTTCACAGGTAGCTGCCACCACAGCCTCCACTCTCCCTGCAGTGCACCCTGTTCCCTTCTTCCTTCCTTCAGTCCTGGCACTAAAAATAGCACCTGGCACTAGGTTTAACCTTTATGTGGCTGAGAAACCCTGGTTTTTGCTATTGCCACCCCCCAGCACTGTGCCAGTGCCAGAAACCCTCTGACTGTGTCACAGCTTTGCCCCACTTAAGAGGCTGCTGCTGTCCTCAGGACAAGGGTCCTGTAGCCAGAACGAGAGGGGTGCTGCTCTGCGGCCCTTGCACAGAAAATGGAGTCGCTACCAAAAGAAATTCTTACAAAAACAAATACCTGGGCTACTCTGATTCTGGCATTCACACACGTGTTGTGTGTATACACGCTCACAAAAGCCTGCCAAGCAAGCATCCCACCCTCTTTCCCCTTCTAGGAGCTAAAGTTGGGCAAGGGGCACGACTCTATCCATTTCCCACTGGGCAGGTAGATTTCACAGGCAGAGGTAGTTAGGAGCTTAACCCAAATGACCCAGAGCTACAGAGAGGCCTGGTCTGGGGCTCGAGCGACCAAGCCACCTGGGGCCCTAATCCTTCCACCAAGTCCAGTCATCCTTGGGAAACAGAGCTTGCCTGACACCCAGCAGCAGGCTGTATGCTCTGAGTGGGCTTACTCTGTGTCAGGCTCCATTCAGCTGTGATGCATCCTGTCAGGCCTCTCCCTGCACCACAGCCTAAGGTGGGTCACAGCTCCAAGCCTCGGGTCCACCACCTCCATCACAATGGTACCAGCTTCCAATTCTCCAAGGGTTTATAATACACCAAACTGTGTGTATACTGACACATCTAATCCTCAAAATAGCCCTAAGAGTCGGGTGCTATTATTATCTCCATTTAACTGATGAGGAAACTGTGGCACAGAGAGGGAAAGTAATTGAGTCAAGGTCACACAGTAACTGGAGGAGCAGGATTTGAGTCCAGGCAGGTTGGCTCAAGTCTTAATCACTATGCTGTGCCTTGCATGTGGTGCTGGGCAAGACTGGACCAGAAGCTGGTAAGTCCTTGCCCTGTTGGATCTGGAAGCTGCTCTTAGTCTCAGTCTGGAGCCATCATCCCTGAATCCTTTGTCTAGATGCCAAGAACTTCTTCTGTCAAGAACACCCTGGTTAAAGCCCTTCTGAATACTCCCTGCCAGAAAATGACTGCTGTGTGCTAAAGACAGCCATAAGCTCTGGTCCCCGGCTCCCTCCCCAGCTCTTCCCACTCACCTCACGTGCAGCATCACTCTCTGAACACAGAGGCTCGCACCAGCCTCAGCCTGGAATGCCATCCCCGCCACTAGCTAAGGCCTACTTTCCTTCCAGACCTGCCTGCACCTCCTCCTTTAGGAAGCTCCCCTTGACTAGTCCTATTCTGTTCCTTCCTACTGCAACCCTGACTCAGGCTCTCCAGATCTGCTGTTACCACATCAAACTGCAACGTCTGTTAGCTGGTCTGTTCTCACCATGTTACCAGTTCCCCACACAATGCCCTCTATCTATCTTGCAGAGGTAGGTCCCCAGCACCTTGCACGGTGCCAGGCATTTAATGGGTGCTCAACGTACACTCTTTGAATGAATAAACAGACTAAAAACATTAACCTGAGCCACACTGTGTCCAGTTGTAACAGTTGCCACTATATGAGTTTTCACCTATTACTGCCCTTGAGATGCAGCGAGTACCCCGCAGAAGTTCATTCCACAGGCTTCCCGGCTCTGCCCCTCCCTCTCTGTGACTTGGAGGAGACATTAACCCTTCAGTTTCTTAGCCCTAAAGCTGGCCTACTACCACCTAACCTGAGTGGCCATCATGCGGATGAGATAACCACACCGCAAATGCTTAACAGTGCTGGGTGTAACACCTAACAAATGGGGCTGTGGCTACTGCTAGTGTCATCACTCCTGGCTTGCCTTAGGGGATGACATGGAGCAAGTGATATTCCAGGTCTATTCCAGGGACCTAAACCCAGAATTTCCCAATTCCCTGACTTACAATCAACGGTGAGAAGGGAGAGCTGACAGGGTGCCCTGCTCTGGGTTTGCGCTTCTTTCAGAGAGATGGGCCCGGACCCTTCTCCACCTCTGCCCCTTCCCCCGCCCCTTGGGACGACCTAGTAGCTGCATTTCCTCCTTCCCTCACTGCAGGGGGGTGAGGAGCAGCAGCCTCTGGTTACAGGGCAGAAGAGCGCTCAGGATCAGAGAGGCCATGGGAGTGGGGCCTGGCCAACGCACTCCCAAGCTTCCCTATCAGTCATTAACCCAGTACTGACCCAGTGCCCTGGGTTTCCAGACCAGCAGCTCCACGGTGCTCTCTGCTCCCATTTGTCAATCTCGGTCACCCTACTCCCCTCAGGGCACGTGAGAGGCCTGTGTGGCCTTGGAATGGATTCACCCCAGCAGGTCCCCTGAGGCCAACACCCCAGGAGTAGCCTGGGAGCTGGGTTTTTTTTTTTTTTTTTTTTTTGCGGTACGCGGGGCTCTCACTGTTGTGGCCTCTCTCGTTGCAGAGCACAGGCTCCGGATGCGCAGGCTCAGCGGCCATGGCTTACGGGCCCAGCCGCTCTGCGGCATGCGGGATCCTCCCGGACCGGGGCACGAACCCGCGTCCCCTGCATCGGCAGGCGGACTCTCAACCACTGCGCCACCAGGGAAGCCCTGGGAGCTGGTTTTGTGCAGAGAGTATGGGAACCAGAGGAAAGTCTGCCAGGTCCTCCCCTCACCCCCCATTCTAGAATTCTTCCAGTTCCACCAAGAGCCAGACTGTCAGCCCTGTGGAGTGGAGCTAAGCTACAATAAAAGGAGAAGCCGGCCTCCTTTTATTGTACCTGAGAACGTGCCCAGAGAAGAGATCATAGTGGGCAGGAGGGCTCCTCAGCTGGGACCAGTGAGGAGACTGACGGGTGGCCGCCGCCTTCCGGCCGCTCACCCCCATGCAGGTCAATGCGCCAAGCTGCCACGGACTGTCAGCAGTGGAGGACTGAGGAGATACTAAAAGTCTTGTCTTCACAGACAACAGAACCACAGCGATGTCAAAACGTGCACATAATGCACAGGAACAAAACCGGAAAGACGTGACCCAAATTGTTAACGGGGCTTCCCTCTGAGGGGTGATTCTTATTTTCTTAACTATATTTTTCCGTGTTCTTCAAATTCTTTACAATGAGCATGGGACGCTTTCATGATGGGGGGAAGAGAGGGAGATACGTTTAAGTGTTTTGAAGAAAGAAAACTGAATAATACACTGAAAGATACTGAGGAGGTGAAAGAAGGGCCTGCCCAGAGGCGAGCCAGGCCTCTTCTTGGCAGCCTGAGAGCTGAGGACCCTCCCTGCTCAGAGAAGGCTTTGGAGGTAAGGGCAGGGGTGCCAACGGGCAGAGGGCCACAGCTGGGGACCCTTCCAGAACCTTCTCACCCGAGGACCTCAGGAGCTACAGCTGCTGATGCCGCCAGTGCCCTCCGCTCTTCCTCTGGTGCCGGCTGCTGCCAGCAGTTTTCATTCACTCGGTTAACAAATATTTGTTAAGCACTCACCATCATATACCCAACACAAACACCTAACTGTGAACGACGCCCAGGGCGCCGAAAGACCAACACCGCCACGTGAGCCTAGTGTGGCTGGTCGGGGAGGGGGTCCCGAGGACGTGGTCCCTGACTAAGAGGCAGGCAGGTGGGGGGACAGAGACCCCAAGAAGGGAGGAGGATGGCACAGAACCTCTGAGGGGTAGAAAGAAGGGCCGCGCGGCTGGCGTGCCGAGAGCACGGGGCGGCCGGTCTGGCTGAGGCTGGAGATCACCTGGGGCCTCGAAGGGCAAGTGAGGGATGTGGCTGTTTATCCGAAGGGCAGCGGAGAGCCTAGGATGGGCAGGGTGAGAGCAGCATTTGGAAACGAACTGGAGATGATTTCAGCTGGATTCCGAGAGGCCAGGGTGACAGCAAACCCAGCTGGGGTGTTGGTGGGAGCGAGAAGGCCACCTCCCAGAGCCCTGGAAGGCTGGGCTGGGTGCAGGAAGCAGCCGCCCGTTCCATTCCCGGGAGGATCCGGGCTGAGCAGCCGAGGCATGCGGCCCTTACACAGATTTGAGTGCGTCTCCTGTCACCTCACTGGCGTCCTCACTGAGGAGAGCGTCAGGGCAGGATTAGATACTCCAAGATCCCTTCCTGCTCTGACTGGCCTGGGCTCCAGCCTCCCAGCACTGTTCTGGTCTTAGGGATTCCTGGCTGCGACACACACACGTCTGGGGAGCAGATGTGGCACCTGGCACTGCTTGGCAGGAGGCCAACTAACACAAACAGCCCCCACATTCCTGGGCCCAACAACTCCATCCAAGCCCCCCAAACTTCTGACACCCAGCTCTCGCCGCCAGCACACCAGCCTGTGCCTCAGTGGCCATGCTGTGTGTGGGGGTGTGGTTACGGGGCGTGCACTGGACACCGCTACTCATACCCCTTTCTTTTTAAGCAGAACTGAGACCTGGACATGGGCCAGCCCTTTAAAGTTCACAAGGCACCTTCATGTATGTGACCTCGCTTAGTGTGTTGAGCACCTACACTGGACTACTTCATCCGAACACTCCAGTGAGCCTGAGGGAAGCTCTAACTCCTGCTGCCATATGAACAAACTGGGTGAGGGGACAGAGGCTGGTGGCAAGGTGAGGGGCGGCGCACCGAGGGGCGGCCAGGCCTAGTGAGGGGGAACAGAACTCGGATCGGCCCAACTCTAATTGGAGGGGAGGAATGCAGAAATGGGCGTCAGCAGGGCAGAGTGACTTCTGAACGTCCCTGAAGGGAGAGGAGACACAGAAGAGCCCTACAGCTAAGTTCTGTCCAGGAGAAACTGTGACTTCCAAATTTAAGCTTCACCTAAAAGTGATCATGTCCTTTGACCTTGTAATTCCTCTCACAGGAAACTGTACCAGGCTGTTCGATGCAATGTCATTTACAATAATGAAACCAATTTTTATAACAACAAAAAAATATTCTTAATAATGAAAAAAAACCAGAAATGACTCAATGCCCAATAATAAACGAATGGATAATGAATTAGGGCACCCCCATAAAATGGAGTATTATCCAGCCATTAAAATCATGTTTCCATAGAATATTTAATAACTTGTTAAGTGAAAAATAGCAGAATACAAAACTACAGAGACAGCATGGTTCCCATAAAAATGACTAGAGAGGGACTTCCCTGGTAGTGCAGTGGTTAAGAGTCGCCTGCCAATGCAGGGGACATGGGTTCAAGCCCTCCCTGGTCTGGGAAGATCCCACACGCCATGGAGCAACTAAGCCCGTGCGCCACAACTACTGAGCCTGTGCTCTAGAGCCCGCGAGCCACAACTACTGAGCCCACGTGCCACAACTACTGAAGCCCGCGTGCCTAGAGCCTGTACTCTGCAACAAGAGAAGCCACCACAATAAGAAGCCCGCGCACCGCAACGAAGAGCAGCCCCTGCTTGCCGCAACTAGAGAAAAGCCCACACATAGCAACAAAGACCCAACACAGCCAAAAAAAAAAGGCTAGAGAAAGAGTGAAGTTTCCTTGTACGAATAGGGTGGTAGGTGATTTATTATTTTTATGTTGCTCTACTTTTAAAACTTTCTGTACTGAACATGTATTATAGTCATGTTACTTGACTCACCAAAGCACGGGATACACTGCTGGATCCTTTCTCCTTTATGTCTTTTCTTCACTTGGCTCCCAGGTTTTCCTCTGACCTCAATGGCTGCTCCTTATCAATCTCTTTTGCTGGTGCCAGTCAGCAATTTTCTTCCCAATCTCTAAAGGTCTCTTTCATTCTCCATCTACCTTCCCTCCCTGCATGATCCTATGCTGGCTCATGGCTCTCAACACCTTCAATATGCTCATGACTCCCCTATTTATTTCTCCATTCCCAGCTTCTCTGAGATCTCCACATGGATGCCCACTGATGTCACAAGCCTAACACATCCAAAACCAAGCCCTTGATATTTCCCCTAAAGTCTTTCTCATCTCAGTAAGTGGCAACTCCAACCTTCTAGATGATCAGGCCAAAATGTAAGAGTCAGCAAACCTGGTTGCCTCTGCTTTTAATAAACACCCAGGATCTAATCACCTCCACTGCTAGGATCCTGGTCCAAGTCAACATCATCTCTTGCCTGGATTATTGCAACAGCCTCCTAACTGGCTTCTCTGCTTCTGGCTTCACCCCACTACTCTCCACACAACAGTCAGACCCATCCCTTTAAGTCAGGTTCTGTTCCTCCTCTGATCACATCCCTCCAGGCGCTTCCTGCCCATCTTTACACTGGCTTGGAGGTCTTCCAGAACTGGTGCCCCTGCCTGCTACCTCCCTCCCAGGATACTAGGCACCAGGCACACGGCCTCCTTTCTGGTCCTGAAAGCAACAGGCATAGCCTGCCTCAGGGCTTTTGCAGCTGATCCCTCCAGCTGAAAATGTTGTTTCACCATGGCTTGCTGCCTCACCTCTCAGGGCTTTGCTCAAATGTGACAGTCAACCTGACCACCTGATTTGAAATCACCCCAGCCCACCCTTGGGTACTTCTATTTCTTTTCCCTCCTTCAATTTTCTCTGTAGCTCTTACCACCATCTGGAGAGAGAGAGAGAGGGAGGGAGGGAGGGAGGGAGAGAGAGAGAGAGGGAGAGAGAGAGAGAGAGAGGGAGAGAGAGAGAGAGAGAGAGGGAGAGAGAGAGAGAGAGAGAGAGAGAATGCGCATGCGCATATACACAAATATTTATATACACACACACATACATGTATGCATGTACCTATACATATGTGTGTGTACTTTTTTACTCATTTGTTAACTGCTTGTCTCTCCCCAAAAGAATATAACTCTACGAGCCAGAGATTTTTCGTCTGTTACAATCACACTGATCCTCAAATGTCAGAGAGACATGACTGGCAGGCAGTAATTGTCCCACAAATCTTGCTGAATAAATGGATAACTTCTTACAGCTGGAAAAAAGCTTTTCGTTCCCAGCCCAGCCTGAAGTAGCCCCGTGGATATCATTTGTCCTCAGGCTTCAGTTTTCACGGGGTATTTGAGCCTGCTCTCCAGACCATTCCAGTCAAAAGAGGAGCTTATCAGTATTACGATCAATTGGTAGAAATGGGTGGAGGGGAAAACACAGAGTCCAGAAGCAGCTGGCTGAGGAGGCATCGGGCAGCTCTTTTGCTAATCTGCCAGGTGACCTTGGGGGAGATGGTTCATTCTTCTTGGCTCCATTGTCCCCATTAAGAAGGAGTGTTGGGCGTGTCAACACACTGTGACTCTAAAATCCTCGCACAGGGTAGACCTAGAGAGCACAACCCAATGGAAGGAGGCCCAGGCCATTCACAGGCCTCAGCTCCTCTCAGGGCAGGGGTAGGGAGGTAGTTAACAAATCCTCAGGAGCCTTTAAAGTGTTTACACTCCAGTCCAGGAGGAAGATAAAACCAGTACCTGCAACCACCTTGGGGAAGGCTGCACACAAACAGGGGAAGGGGAGGAGGGCGGCTGAGTCCTTGGGGAGGAAATGGTCTCTTGCTGGAGGCCTCAGGGAAGGGTCAAGGCCAAGGAGAGCTGGGTTATCTAGAAATGATCTTAATAGTAAAATATGCTCATCAGAGAAAACACTTAAGGGTTCAGAGAAGAAAATAAAGTCAAGGAATGGGCAGATGACTTTTGTTTACACAGGCTGAGGGGTAGGGTGTTCTAGGTAGGGGGAATGCAGGCTCCTAGGCCCAGGAGATGGGGGTGGAGAGAGACACAGCAGAGCTGGGTGGTGGGGACCAGAAAAGGCTGGGAAAGCCAGGATGCAGGCCAGGAGTTGGCCTGCCTTCAGGGTGGGAGCTCTCAACCACTCCAGGGTCTTGCTTCTCACTTCCATTCCTGAAGCCCTCTAATGTTACAGTCTCCCGTATCCTGGTGAGTGGGCCCTCCGTCAAACTAATTTCCATTCCTGGTCCTGTCCTGTCTGATCTCTGGTCACCAAGTCTCAGCCTGCACCTTCCTCCTCCCCAAAGCCATCTTCTCCAGATGAAGCAAAGCCTCTCCTTACTGCAGCTGGGTCATTGGAAGGGTTCTCAACCCCTCCCCCTCCTTGGTTTATCATGCTCTCTCCACGTGCAGCTCCTGAAACCCCCAATAATCAAGGTGATGAAGCCAAGTGCTGGAAGGGCAACACTTTAAATCTCAGGAGCACATTTTCCTTCTCTCTTTTCTCCTAAATCAGTGAAGGGCCAAAGTGTCATGAGACACTTTCCTCTAGGAGTTTATTAACCTTTGGATAAGGCAATTCAACAAATGATAGCAACTGCCCAGGTCCTGCTGAAATCCAGACCCCAGCATGACCCCTCTCTATCTGGAGGTGAGAAGGTAGTGGGACACAGTGGAGAGAGCACTGGTGCCGGACTACATGACAAGTATACTCCCAGCTCTGTCTTTACTATGCTGTGTACCTCTGGGCAACCTTCTAACCTCTCTGTGGCTCAGTTATCCCATCTGTAAGATGGAACTAATATCCACATGCCTTCCGAATGGAAGCAGCCAAACTCAGAGGAGACATTAAATATGAAAAACATTTGTATTATACAAGTTAAATGCCAAAATGTTAATGATAGTTATCCCTTATGGGTAATTTTGATTTCTTCTCTTATTGCTTATCTGGTTTTTCTATAATGAATATGTGCTGTGTTTAGTAAGCAAAATAAAACAAAAAAAAAGTTTTAAAAGCATGATACAAATATGAGATATCGTTATTTTAGAGAGTACCAAGATGAAGCAGGAAAGCTGAGGGAGTCTACCTCAAGACACAACGTTCTGGCACATGCATGTCATGGGATCCTCTGCCGACCCTGCAGGTGGCACAGATGTGGTGCCACAGCAGGACGGCCGGAACACACAGCTGGGAGGAAACAGCGAGCAGTCAAACTGCATGTCTGCCTCACGCCCATTTTATGGGACTGCAACGCAGAGCTGACAGACGCCTGCCCAACAACATAAACAACCGTGGAGGGTTTAGAATGGGAAGGAGAAGTGTGATGGTGGGGAGATCAATAGTCTTTACACGATTGTAGTTGTTTTTAAAACAAGTATCAATGTCTTCTGTAATGAAGCTGAGTAGAAAAGCCAGGAGTCTCCTTCAAAAACGCCTTGCTTTCTCCCTAACACAAGCTCTGGGCCTCGCTTGAGAGAAATCAGCTCAGGAAGGGTGAGTACTGACAGCAGGAAGCGAAGCGAAGCAAAGCGAAGCTCAGCCGTGGTGGATTCAAAGGCATTTTCAGTACTTGCTTTCTGTTCTCCCTTTCCGTTTCGAGTGCACACCTGTCTGCTTGCTTTCTAAGGTCCCAGATAAGGGCCTAGTTAACAAATATTTGGAAAGCATGAAGCCTCCCAAAGAGGAAAGGGAGAACCAGAGGTGAGGGGGTGAAAGGACAAAAAACAAGAGTTATCAAATCTCAGGGAGCCCAGAACAGACTTTTTAAACATTGAAGCACCTTGGAGAGTCAGAATGTTGGCCCATGCCCTCACCTTCCAATTCTCATAATATTCTGACAGCAGCTTCCGGATTTTACACCCGCATGACAGCTTGCAAGAGCTCTGAGGAAGAAAACTGGTCAAAACCCTGCAATCTCACTCCTTAGGACTCAGGAGCCAGGAGGAGGGGTGTGTGGGACGAGATGGAGAAACGCCAAGATTGAGTGATTTAGTAATGACACTTGGGGAATTCATTCAGGGAGCGGAAGGCCTCACACGTTCGGTCATGTCAGGTTCCCAGTAAGGGTTCCAGCCTCACCCGGCAGGAGGATAGAAGGGGCTCCCTCAAAAGAATCATGTAAAGCACCGCTGCTTTGAGCGTGACAACCAGCGGAGGTGGGGGATCTGTTCACACCGCTTTCCCTCCGGGCTTCACTCTCCAGGGGCCCCTCGGCCCCTGCCTGCCCGGCTGCCGGAGCCCTGGAGGTCCCTCCAAAAGGCAGGGCCCAAGGAGGCCATGCCATGAACCAGGGGCAGAAGGACTTCCCAGAACTCCCCGCAGGGCCCACACAGCACAGCCTGCTCTTTGTTGGGCTGCTTTGGCCCAGGTCCTGAATTCAGTCTCTTCCCTCTGGAGGCCTGTGGGGATGCACAATGTAGGGAGAAGCAGCTGGAACTCGGGGAGGCTGACTCTCCTGGACTCTCAGCTCTAACAGCAACAGGAAAACATGGCCTTGACAAACCGTGTCCGGATTCAGCTGGAGCCACTGTTTTCCTCAAAACAACTGCTCTGGGGAAGGACACCATGAAAGTGTGAGGACAGACGCTACTCACCGAGCACACAGGTGCTACTTGCCTGGGGAGAGGTGCTCACCGGGAAGGTGACAAGCCGGGGGGCCGGCAGGGGCCGTCCTAGGGAACTCTGGAGCTGCTGCCCGGCCCTTCCCCCTGGCTGCCTGCTCCAGAACCTCCGCCCCTATCCTGAGGCGACCAGAGTAAGTACGTGGTGTCTCCCCACCCACAGTGACCTGCTTGGCAAGGCTCCGCGCACCTTTCCCCCATCAGTACTTCCTGCCCCCACCCCGGCACCCAGGCACCCAGGCAGGCTGAGGCACTGCCTTCCCCCATCCCTCTGGACCATCCTGGGGATTCACGGGCCAATGTGGGGATCCTGGGCAGCAACCCGAACATGGGCCAAGGCCAGTGACCTGAGGCCTACACCTCCCTCCCTGGACAGGCGGGGCTGGACCAGCACCAGCAGCTCACCTCTGTCACACCTGTGCGAAAGCCTTTATTCCAAGGGTGGCGGAGGAGTGCCCGACAGCCCGCTGACCTTCCTACGGAGCCACCTGCCACGTGCAGAGAGCCCAGGTGGGACAGGCACCTCCTCTTCCCTCTTTCCCCACATCCTCCAGGTGCTGGTGTTCTTTTGCTTCTGAGCACTAGTGCCTGGTGCCACCCTAACAGTGACCAGCCACCCCAGACAAGGCGGACTGGGGTGAGGGCAAGGGCAGGGCTTTGTCCCAGCTAGAGCTGAGTCTGAACCCCAGCTCTGCCGCTCACTAGCTGAGTGGCCTTGGGCAAACTGCTTCATTTCTCTGAGTGACGATTTGCTTGTAAGTACAATCGCCCAGCCCAGAGAGATGACATAACTTGTCTACAGTCATGGGGAGAGATGGCTGTAGAGCTGGGTTCCCAGTGCCAGTTTCCGGGCTCTCAGGGGTTTTCTGACTACACCAAGATGTTTCTCAATAGCAGGTGCAACTGACAGAGAAACTGTCTCTTTTCCAACATGGCTGTCAGTTATTCCCAAAAGTCATTGAAAAGTTCCTTCCAAAGTTCTCTGCCTTAAAACAAAAGTAGCCTTCAGAGACACCAACCTACCAGGTGACTAAAGTCAGCATCACCTTTACAGGGGCAACTGGCATCATCATGCCTCCTTATGTGAAGTAACAGGAAGCACCCATCACCTCCGTGGGCTCCCATAAGAAACGTTAACCGAAACCCGATGACAAGGAAACCAGAGAACAAATATGGAATGTGGATGATCTATGACATAATGTTAAGCAAACGTAACACTGTTAGCGATTGGTGAACCTCAGTAAAGGAAATACGAAAGTTCATTGCACTATTCTGTCAACTTTTCTGTAGCTGTGACCTTTTTTAAAATAAAAAATAGTGAGGAAAAAGGCTATTCTGCTTTCAGCTCATCGCATGGCTCTGAGCCAACGAAGACTCAGCTGTGTCATGTTCAATTCTCTCCCCAGTAAGAGTCCGGAATAGAAAAATCCAAGCTTCTCTGCATGTCGTTCAAGGCTTAGCACAACAGAGACCTCAGAGTTTTCCAAGCTCATCTTCCACAAACCTCTACAACCCGAATCATCTTCGTCAGCCAAAGCTGTTTATACGCTGCTTCCAGCCACTGGTTGGAAACCCATCTGTTCAGCCAGCAACTTTCAAGGAGCACCCTCCACGGACCAGGCACCCACCTTGGGTCAAGTGCTAAGGGGGTCCCAGAGACGCTGTGCTGTACGAGACACAGCAGCTGCCCTGGGGAGCTCACCAGCCAGGAAACCCTATGACGCTCGGCTTTCGTCAAGTCCTGCCTTGTGACATCTCTCGATTAGTATTTCTATGCAAGACTTCCTTCCCAACATTTCTTGGGAAATTTATGTACTACTGAATCCCAAAGCCTGAGAAACATCAACTGAGTATTTGGGAAAAGGTATTATAATCCTCTCGTGAGAATTAAAGCCTAGCAATCAACCTAGGGATGTTACTGGTTCACAGGAATCCACTGCTTCAAGTCAAATCAAGAGCAAGAAACTAACATGCAGAGTTGAAGGTTAAGGCTAACATCTTTGGGAACCAAGACAGGAGTGCATAGGAAAGAAGTGACAAGAATTTAATCAAGTCCTCCTTGAAGCCACTGCCATGTTGTAAGTGTGTATTCTTGGCCCGCTCTGTTGCTAACAGTCATTCTTGCAAATATGTATTAACATATTTATATACATAGTATATACCAATTCTCCCAGTGGTATTCTAAGAAATAAGTTTGGAGGCAAAGTAAGTCCTTAAATTGGCAATTTTGACACGTGATTCTGTGTACTACTGTTAACGTTGTTAGGAGATCCACGAGTTAGGTTATTAAAATACTACCCAATAATGTTTACTGGCATTTTCTAGCATTTGACTATTTGCTACAGAAGAAATACAAAGAAATGATGAGTATGTGGAATTCTAGGACACAAAATCAGAGACATCCAAAATGTGAATTAGTAAAAGCAGTCTTGATTAGAAAAAGCAATAGTTAAACCAAAACTGGGGCAAGCAAAGTGTTTTCGTCACTAAAAAAGGAAATGAGTTTATACAAAATGTAGCATGTACCTCCATGCCCAACCTGAAGATACTTTTGGACACACCCTTAACCAGTCAACCAACATCAATGCAAAATGAAAGAAATTCTTCTACATTCGGAACACTTGTCTATATCATGAAACATTTTTCTACATTATGACATTTCATGAAACAAAGATCAAGAATATCAGAAAGGGTAATTAATGCTTTGTGTATTTTATTTTATTTTGGCCTTGCCGTGCGGCTTGTGGGATCTTAGTTCCCCGACCAGGGATCGAACCCAGGCCCACAGCAGTGAAAGCACCAAGTCTTAACCATTGGACTGCCAGGGAATTCCCATGCTTTGTGTATTTTTTTTTTTTTTTTTGCGGTACGCGGGCCTCTCACTGTTGTGTCCTCTCCTGTTGCAGAGCACAGGCTCCGGACGCGCAGGCTCAGCGGCCGTGGCTCACGGGCCCAGACGCTCTGCGGCACGTGGGATCTTCCCGGACCGGGGCACGAACCTGTGTCCCCTGCATCGGTAGGCGGACTCTCAACCACTGCGCCACCAGGGAAGCCCCTTTGTGTATTTTAAAATTTCATTTTAGACCCACACAAATATGACCAACTGATTTTTGACAAAAGTGAACATCAATTCAATAGCCAGAACTCAACGAATGGTGATGAAACAACTGAAACAACTCAAACGCAAAAATTAAAAATAGAAAAACCTTGACCTATGTTTTATACCTTTTATAAAAATTAAGCTAAAAATGGATCATAAATCTAAATATAAATTAAAAGACCATAAACTTTTAGAAGAGAACACAGGAGAAAAACTTTGTGACCCTGGGTTAAGTTCTTAGATGTAACATCAAAAGCACAATTCATACTAGAACATTTTTTGATAAACTGGACTTCATCAAAATTAAAGACTTATGCTCTTCAAAAGACACCATTAAGAGAATGAAAAGTTAAGCCACCTTCTGGGGTGCTGGAAATGTTTGCAGTTGGGTGATGATTCTGTGGAGTATATAAACGTAAGACTAAGACTAGTCTTAAGTAACTAGCCTTAGTTACTTAAGACTAATGCAGACTACACACTCTAACTGTGGGTATGTTATACCCCTGTTACAAAGCAAGCAAGAAGATAAATAAATGGCACATCCCCAGATTAAATAAATAAGTAAAATGCAACAGCAAGAAAGTGTGGAAAGGGCTATGGAGAATACAGAAACTTTAGGAGCACACTGCAGGAGGCTTATCTAAGGAAGTGATATAAGCTGAGATTTGAAGGATGAGGGGTGTTAAGGGGGTGAGATGTCCCAGGTGGGAAGAACAGCCTGTGCTGAGGCCCAGAGGCAGAGAGTGCCTGGTGTGCCAGAAAGTTTTGGGTGAATAGAGTGTAGAGTTCTGAAGGGATGAGAGACGCGATTTCAGACACTCACCTTCTTTCACTGTGTTGTTTTAGAAGCCCACCCAGTGAGTCTCTGCCTTTCTCTGCTCTGATTCTACCCACCTCCTTGCCTCAGAGTTAAGTCCACCCTTAGAAACTAGGAAGTCAAGGCTGCCCATGTCCGGGCCCTTTATCTGTCCTTCAGAGAACTGAACGCCCCAGCGAAAGGGACAGCTCGCCATTCCCAGATGGGCTCTGCGTTCGCGGCCGACTTGCCTTGCTCTCCTTGGCCTTCCCTGGGAGTGCCTTTCCCAACCTGCTGGTCAGGCTGAAAGAAGTGCCCTAACACCTACTCCAGAATCATCCCTGCTTCTCCCAAGTTGTAAATAGTTCTTCCTCCGAAGTGGCCACCTCTTGTGTGGCTTCCATCACCCAGCTAGCTGTACCCTCGCCCTCTTCAAGGGCAGTCTCTGTCTTCCTCCTTTTGGCATCTCCCCTGTGGGACAGTTGTACATAGTCAGTTCCCAAATCAATCCTATAAACGATTTTTTTAATTGAATGAGGCTCTGGCTAGAGGGAGGGGGAAGGGTGCCACGGGGGATCATAGCAAAGGCTGCCTGGGAAAGTGTCAAGACTTTGGTGCTTCCAAATTCCCGACAGTTATTAACTTTCAGGATTCGGGAATGAGGAATAGAATTTCCTGGGAATTCCCCAAATTGTAAATTACTCTATAACTTTCGTAACACTTTATTTATGAGTTTTTAAAGAAGAATGAGAGATCATAATAAACAACTATTTTTCTGTGAAAAAGTTTCAGAGGTTTACTATAAAAGAAAATAAAAATATATAATAGTAAATGCATGCATAATTTATTACTAGGAACAATATAATGTGACAGGATTACATATTTTATTAACGTAAAAATTATCTCTACCTGATATAGATATTTGATAATAGAAAATGTTAATGAAGAAA
Source organism: Leucopleurus acutus (assembly GCF_964270905.1). Lineage (NCBI taxonomy): Eukaryota > Metazoa > Chordata > Mammalia > Artiodactyla > Delphinidae > Leucopleurus > Leucopleurus acutus. The sequence continues at coordinate 66,484,253 of NC_139153.1, read as the reverse complement.
ACATTAACATAAAATGAAAAAAATAAAAATCATTTCATGATCTAAGGATAGTACCACAAATATTGAATATTTAAAAGTTATTCTTATAGTGAAATTAAAATTTTTTATTTTTAAATTTCCAGACACTAAAATTTACCCTTTCTGGTGTGCAGTTCTGTGGGTTTTGGCAAACTCACAGTGATTAACCACTGCCATAATCCAGATAAAGAACTGTGCCATCACCCCCTAAAGAAACTGACATTCCCTTGTGCTACTCCTTTGTAGTAAACCTGCCCACATCATTTATCATTAACTCCTGGTCTGTTCTCTCTTCCTGTAGTTTTGCCTTTTCCAGGATGTCATACAAATGGAATCGTAAGTATATGGCCTTTTGCCCCTTCATTCTAACCCCAGCAAGAGTCCCCCAGAACCTGAGGAAGTGGGAACAGTTGGCAGCTTAGTGGGAGTCTCTGGGATGGGAGCCACGTGTTTGAAGAGCCAAGTTCCAGGCCCACAGACAGTTAGAGACTGATGGCAGGAGTGCAGCCTGTTCCTGGACACGCCATGGCACTGCCAGGAGATACTGCTCCAGGAATGGGGTTGTCATTGGGAGGGATGTTTCTGACCAGGCACCTGGCATCAGCTACACTGTGCTGTCTCTGGCAGCTTGTAACACCGTGAACCTTTGCGAGTAGTAAAATCAGGAAGGGCCTTGGACAGCACAACCAAGAGTCTGGGTTTGTTTTTATGGTAGCAGGGACGTTTTGAAGAGTCCTAACCCTGGAAGTAGATGTGACCAGATTTGTGGTCTGGCTGCAGACTGGGGAGGGGGCAAAGAATGGAAGCCGGGGGCCTCTGAGAGACTTTGGAGTAATTCAGATGAGAAAGGAAGAGGGTAGGTCGGGGAGGTGTTTGGCACTTGGATGACAGTACCAGTTCATCTGGTACTTGGATTATTTGGATCTTGGGGGGACACTGGGGGGATGAGGGGATAGCTTCAAGGAGTCTAACTTCAAGAATGAGACCCCAACCCAGGATCCACCCAAACATAAGGCAGGAAGGCAACAGCAGAATCCACCACACTGTCACCTGGCTGCGGGAGTTTGTTGGTTGACCCGGAAGGTCCTGTGACTCCTCAAAGTCAAGGGTGAGGCTTCAGAATGGGCAGCCCTGGAGATGAGATGGGCAGACAGACAGGCCCCTGCAGACAGGTTGCTGCAGTCTTTCTCCCTAGGTCCAGCACATGGTTGTTTCTGGCCCCAGGAAGCCCTGCCTTGTGCTGCATGGAGCCGGGAAGAAAGCAGCTCCTTGGAGGTCCTTGTCCTTCTGCTTTCTCCCTCTAGTTGCTTCTCCCAACCTTGGGTTTTCATAGTTGTCCAGAGGTGGGGAAGCCAGGCCACTCCCAGGCCTAGACCCATTTGGGCCACTTGGTAGGGTGGGTGGTATTGACCAAGTACTGTCAGCCCCCTGCCTCACCTGGCCAGGTCCGTGGTGTCCTTGAGGAAGCCCCTCCTTTAGGAAGCAACCAACCCCCACCCCGCCCAGTGGGGTCAGGTGAGTGGCTGGGCTTCACTTCAGCTTCTCAGCCATAAAATGGGGCCACACTCCTGCCTGATAGGCTAGGGAGAGGGCATGACAATGAATGCTCAGGGCAAACTGTTGCGCACTATGCAGAGTATAACCACCACCAGTGAGAAGCTGCCTCTGGCTCTCCAAGGCTCCCCACGACCTCCTCTTGCCCACCAACCTAAGAGGCCTTTTGCCTCCATCACACAGTGCAAGAGCACTGCCACCACTTTCTGGAAGCCCTCTCCTCCAGGCGCTCTGCCCTCTGCAGCTCGCTTTTACTTTACCCACCCCTGAAACCTCCCTTACACACACCCTTCCCTGGGTTTGTCCTTGGCTGGCTTTCCTTCTCACGGCACAAACCACCCACTGGGGTTTTCGCACGCTGTGACTGCATCTTCCATCTCTGTCCTGGGCTGCTCTCCTACTGACGGTCTCAACACCCCACGGAGGACTCGTACGACCTCCTAATGAATCCAAAATGCAATCGCTGATCTTTGTGTCGGGCCTCAGACATCCCTGACCCTTGTGCCTAGCAGAGTGCCTGGCAGGTGGCATGTGCTCAGTTTGTGTTTGCAGAGCTGATCACCACGTGCTTCTTTCCTCTCCTGCCACCTTCCACCTGCGACTCCTCCACTGTTCCTTGTGCCATCAATGGGACACCATCTCCTAGTCACACAGGCTGAAACACCAGCACCATCGGGTCCCTTCTCACCACTGACTTTTCAACCATCCACTGTCCCCTTCCCCTGACTCTGCTGCTGTCCTGGCTCAGGCCCTGCCCACCTCTCACCTGGACCTGCCTCTAGACACTCTCTTGCTCCAGTCCAACCTCCCTACTCCCGCTGGTGACATTCCTAAGCCCAGACATGATCTGTCACACCCCTGCCTACAAATCTCTGCAGCTCTCTTGTGCCCAAAGAATAAAATTCCAACTCCTTACATGCAGCATCCAAGGCCTCCCACATTCTGGCCCCAACCTGTCAGTCCAACCACAGTGGGAAAAAGCAGCGAAAATAACTGACATATAGCAAGTGCTTCCCACGTGCCTCTTAATCCTTATAATAATCAGGACTACAATTTGACAGAGGAGGAAACCAAGGACAGGAGGGTTAAGTAATTTGCCCAGGGTCACAGTCCAAACTCATAAGGAGTGTCCTGGGTCAGAACTAACAACCTTTTAATCCTTCAGCCTTCCCTGAAAGATTAAATCTTTAAGGCTGGGATATGCCTTTAAAAAAATCTCTGCAGCAAGCTCCACGATGCCTCCCTCACTTCCCAAAGGGCAAGGAGGGGAAGAGGAGAGAGGGCAACAGGTGTTTCTGAGATTGAAATCAAAGACACTGCGGGTTCTATAAATTATTCCTAAAATTCCCTTTTAGTTCCAAGAAGGAATATCAATGTTTAATGGTACAGAAATTTTATAGTAAACAGAAGTTGTATTTTCTTTACATACAATTAACTACAGCATCCTGAGATTCCTGATTAATCAATGTACATAAAATATTCATACCTATTTTACAGGAGAAGGATTTTACAACTCTCAAAGGTTCACGTTGTTACAAGCTGCCAGGGACAGCACAGTGTAGCTGATGCCAGGTGCCTGGTCAGAAACATCCCTCCCAATGACAACCCCATTCCTGAAGCAGTATCTCCTGGCAGTGCCACGGCGTGTCCAGGAACAGGCTGCACTCCTGCCATCAGTCTCTAACTGTCTGTGGGCCTGGAACTTGGCTCTTCAAACACGTGGCTCCCATCCCAGAGACTCCCATTAAGCTGCCAACTGTTCCCACTTCCTCAGGTTCTGGGGGACTCTTGCTGGGGTTAGAATGAAGGGGCAAAACCACAAAAACAACAATGATGATAACGACAAAAGGGAGAGAGCAGAGGAGAGGGCACAGGAGAACTGAACATCAGAGAAGAACACAGGTGTGATAAATTCCGGAGGCTGCTCGGGTGCCCACTGGCTGGTGGGTGAGGTGTGCTTCCTCATGCCTTCCTCCATTCTGCCCCACTTACCCTTACTCAGTACTGTATTTGTGTGCTTATCTATGTCTCCCCTCTGGAATGGGGACTCCTTGACTGGTCCTAATAACTAGCAGACGGGAGGTGCTAAATTAATTCTGAAATGGTGGCGGACCTTGCAAATTGTTTATACAATTATCTACTCTCTTCTTCTCCCTTAGTTACAAAATCCCAATTTTATTTCAGTTGGCAATGTGCCATCTAAAAGACTTCTCAGCCTCCCTTGCAGCTATGGGAGGCAAATGAAGGGAAGTGGGAGCTATTAGGTGGGACCTCCAGCAAAGCTCCTTAAGGGGGAGACAGTTAGCATATGTCCTTTTAATCTTCTCCCCACATCTTCCTGGAAACTTGACATGATGGCTGGAGCTCCAGCAGCCATCTTAGACCATATGCAACCCCGGGGTTGGAAGCCACGCACTAAGAATGGCAAAGCAGAGACACCATACCTAGATTGTCTTCCTCAGGTTTCTTTTAAAAACCTAACAGAGAATAAACTTCTAGTGGTTTAAGCCACTGCCATTTCTGGTCTCTGCTTACTGGCTGCCAAATGTAACTCCTAATGAATTAATGAATAAACCAATTAAACTTGGTTTTCTTAAATTACTCACTGCTGACTTGCAGTTCAAAGGCCAGTCACCACCTCTAACCTCTGGTCCTTGTAATATAATGATAATTTTCCATTAATTATGGACATCAGGAAGATGGAAGGACAAAAGCAATACAAGGAAGAGGTAGTACAAGGTGGGGAAGTAGAGGATGAAGATGATGAGCGATGGCAGCAGGAGAGGAAGCAGGAAAATGAGGGGCAGACAAGAGAGGGGACGTGGGGGGAAGGCAGGGGAGGAAGAGAGGGCAAAGGGTGCTGGAGGAAAGGAAAGGGGAAGATGAGGGGCAGGTGTAAACCATGGAGAGATGATGGGGAAAGAAGGGAAAGGGAATGGAGTTCAAGTGTCCTCTGGCAACAGTCACTATTTAGAGAGCACTCACTGTGGGCTGGGCACAGTGCCATATTCTGTACCATTCTCTCTAATCCTCATCCTCCTGATGTAAGTATTATCATGCCCATTTTACAAATGAGGCTGGGACTTCCCTGGTGGTCCCATGGTTAAGAATCTGCCTTCCAATGCAGGGGATGTGGGTTCGATCCCTGGTCGGGGAACTAAGATCCCACTTGCCGCACGGCAATTAAGCCCACGCACCACAACTAAAGAGCCCACGTGCTGCAACTACAGAGCCCACACACTCTGGAGCCCACACCACAACTAGAGAGAAGCCCGCGCGCTGCAAGGAAAGATCCCCTGTGCTGCAAGTAAGACCCGACACAGCCATAAATAAATAAATAAATAAATAATGAGGTGGGACTTCCCTGGTGGCGCGGTGGTTAAGAATCCGCCTGCCAATGCAGGGGACACGGACTTGAGCCCTGGTCCGGGAAGATGCCACATGCCGCAGAGCAACTAAGCCTGTGCACCACAACTACTGAGCCTGTGCTCTAGAGACTATGAGCCCCAACTACTGAGCCCGTGTGCCTAGGGTCCATGCTCCGCAACAAGAAAAACAACCGCAATGAGAAGCCCGTGCACCGCAACGAAGAGAAGCCCTACCTCACCACAACTAGAGGAAGTCCGCGCACAGCAACGAAGACCCAATGCAGCCAAAAATAAATAAATAAATAAATAAAAAATTGAGGTAACTGTGGCTCTGACATATTAAATAACCTCCCCTGAGTCACAAAAAACGGAAGAGGCAGAAGACTTATTTGAAGTAGCCTTGGGGCGGGGGGGACATCATCCTCCCTTCTCTCTTTATCCTGCTGCCTGGAATGTGGGTGTGATAGCTGGATCCATGGCAGCCATTTTGGACAATAAGAACAACAGCCACACCCTAAGAATGACAAAGCAGGGAAGTGGAAGGAACTTGGGTCCTTTACAACCTAGTGGAGCTTCCACAACTGCCTGAGACTAAAGATCACCTAAGCCACTTGGAGTCCCCATCCATAAATCCATCCATAACGGTTTCAGATCTCACTTTGCTCAATTTTCCTCTGATCTTCAATAGCAGATTCCAAAACCCACTCCCAGAGAGCCTGATTTAGCAATCACTCTTCTAGAAAAATGGCATCAGACTAGAAAAGGCAAAGAAATGATCCAAGAGCCCACAGGAAAAATCTTGATGCCTCAAAAGCAGCAAGCTGGTGATCTGCCCATAGAAGACGAGACCTTGGAGATCAGCAAGTGACACTGTAAACCTGTCATTATTTAAAGACATGGAAGAGAGAAGGAGGTTTTTTTTCCCCCACTTATTTATTTTTTTAATATTTTTAAAAATAAATTTATTTATTTATTTATGGCTGTATTGGGTCTTTGTTGCTGCACATGGGCTTTCTCTAGTTGTGGCGAGTGGGGCTACCCTTTGTTGTGGTGCGTGGGCTTCTCACTGCGGTGGCTTCCCTTGTTGGGAAACACGGGCTCTAGGTGCATGGGCTTCAGTAGTTGTGGCTTGCGGCTCTAGAGTGTACACTCAGTTGTGGTGCATGGGCTTAGTTGTTCTGCAGCATGTGGGATCTTCCCGGACCCGGGCTCGAACCCATGTCCCCTGCCTTGGCAGGCGGATTCTTAACCACTGCGCCATCAGAGAAGTCCAGGAGGGGTTCTTAAAGACACGCTTGGGGCCATCCTCAGTAACAAAAAAAGGTGGTCCTAACAATCTCGGACCAGTCTTTAACGGTGCTCACAAACCATCCAAGACAAAAATAAACCGATGGTCAAACCTCAGAAAAAGAAGAGCTCCTTTTGAGCAAAAGCACCAGGCTGCCAAAGGGGCACATCTGCACACAGCGGCATCACACGGAGTTACTGTCTTGGGCAACAGGCTGCAGCTTCCTGCGCGCTAGGAATTCTCTCCAACTAGATGGCAAGCTCTCCTCTCTGAGGAGAGGGACTGTGGCATTACTATTTTGGTATCTTCAGCAGTAGCACCCGGCACAGTAGTGAACACCCAGAGTCGTCAGGAAAGAACTATTGGGAACCGTGTGTACTGGCCCAAGTTGTCCACCACCCCAGGCCCTGTGCCCATCTCTGAGTTGAAATGAGTTCTGAAATCCCAGCCAAGGGGACTAAAAGTCAGTGCTGCCATTGTTCACCACTCCCACCAGACTACTGTCTGACGGACACCCTCTGGGGATCTTCAAAGATCAACTTCCCTTCTCTTCTGAGACTATTCCTGTGATAGAATCCCAAGAGTCCAGAGAATTCAGGTAGAGCTGAGGAGGGATGGCACAGGCCGTTTAGCTCTGCCCAGGCCTATCCAATCTGCCTCTTTTGGCTGCTGAAATCTCAGTGGGGCAGAAACCTTAACTGCGCAGGCATGGGCGTGGGGTGACACTTAGCTCTGAACAGCTGGCTACTGAACTTTCACACCCTGGTCTCCTTCGAGGCCTCCGGCATGTAGAATCATCTACTCTGAGAGCAACTGTCCCTTTCAGAAATGCAGCCTTATTCTAAAATTATAGGCTCTCAGGGTCCACTAGGGATTATAATTAGTTTGTATTCCTCTGCCTGGCACTCAGAGAAGCTGAGTTTGGGGATGGAAAGTGGGACATGCATTCTTAAGGCCGGAAACTACTTTAATTTGCAGGCTTTAGTGGCTTTTTCTGGCCACTGGCTTGCTTTAAGTCTCTGGCACCCTCACCTAGACTGAGAATTGCTACCTTGTGTCCCAGCCACATTTCCATCAACTTGGCACAAAACGTGCCCCCCCAAAAAATCTTTCCTGCTCTCTTTCCCTGCATCTGGGTCTCATACCACTCCCAAGCCCTTGCCTCTACTCAACCAGAGAAATTCAATGCAATTCAACTCAACAGGCCACACTGAGCAGCCACCAAGTGACAGGGAGAATGCCAGGAGCTTCAAGCACCAAGAAAAACAAGGCCCTGTTCTCAGGGGTCCCGGCATCTGGGAAGGAAAGGAAACATAAACAAACAATGACCTACCGAGTGATAATTACTATAGAAAGAGACACCAAGCACAGAAAGAGCAAAAGCCATTCTGTCCAGAGGAATTAAGGAAGGCAGTCAAGGGCACTTCCTGGGAGGAACAAGCATGTGCAAAGGTGCAAAAGCCTGAGGGTGTGGCCTCCTGGAGACAGCAGCCATGGACGGAACTAACAGGGATTAGGTTTACTATATGCCAGATGCTGCCACTTTACAGAGGAGAAAACTGAGGCACAGAGAGGATAAGCACCTTGTCCAAGATCACAAGTTATGAAAGGATGAAGACAGGTTCCAAACCGAACAGTTGGACTCTAAAACTTGAGCTTTTAAACATTACAGTTTGCGGTGTACAAATAGTTCAGTTTGCTGAAGTGTAAAATTTAAAAGCTAAGTTTACGCAGGAGAGGTAGATGGGGGCTGGATCGCAAAGGGCTGCATACACTATACTAAGGATTTGGACTTGAACTTTCAGCAATATAATGGACTGAATTAATGTGAAAGAGCTTCCCCTTCCCACTATGGTCACAGTCATAGAAATACTAGATAAGATAAATGATATCCTTAAACATACAGCCAAATTTGAAAGAAAAATACCCCATGTGCCAGAAATGACAAGAAAAAGGGAAACATGAACAATAAGTGGGACTGACACCAGAATGACCTGTGGACTTTTGAACCCACACATGAAGTAGTTATAATGTCTGGCTGTGGCTTTGAGCCCAGATATCAACATGAGAACCTCAAAGGGCTGCCCAGTACAGGAAAGCAATAAGGAGCTGGCCATTTCTCCAAGGCTCTGTGGAAGGGTGAAAGTCACCCATAAGAAACTCAACTACTAAGCTAGCCCCACCCATGGATACGAATCTGATTTTACACTGAGAGTGGTGAAGGGGTGCCAAACTGAGAAGTGAACATAAAAACTGAGCCAGGACCTTTAACCCTACAGCCCCACCAGATGCAAACTGTTCTTAGGGATACTTTCACACCCCAGGACACAAAAGTTGCCCATGACAGTCCTTCCTGAAGATGAGCTCACAACCCAAAGTTACAAACCACACGGAAATAAACCACCAAGAGGGACAGCATCAGACACAAAAAGGGAGGAAGCATCCCAAGAATCAGGAATAATAAAATAATGTGAAAGGGCTAACAAAATGAGAAGATTCAGATGGTTAAAGAGATAAAGCAGCACAGAAAAAACATATAAGAGACCTGGATGGTAGAATGGTCAACAGATGTCTAAGAGGAATTCCGGGAGGCTAGAGTACAAAAAATGGGAGAGAACCAAAGAGAATGACTGAGAATTTCCCAAAATTTAAAAAAGAATTAAATATAAGATGTTAATATTAGGGAGCGCTGGGTAAAGGTGTACAGAAACTCTCTAAATCTAAATTTATCTAAAATTATTCCAAAAAAAAAAAATTTTTAAGTGAGTCTCTTGATAGAAGTAGCACACCAAATCCTGAGGAAGAAAAAGAAAAACAAGTCCACGCTTACTTTCGAATGGTTCTAAACAAAAGTATATAGAGATAAAGAGAGAAATGCATTAAATGCAAGTAAAAAGAATACAGATGTTCACTATATTATTTTCATGTTTTCTCCAAAGTAAAAAGATGGGGGGTAAGAAGAGAAAATGTAGGAGTAAGAACAGAAATAAGGTGTATAATTTTCAGACCAGTAACGAGAATAAAGAAAACTCAGTCAATCTAACAGAAGGCAGGAAAGGAGAAAAACAGGCAAAAAAGGAAAGCATATGGAAAGGACTCAAAAACATGATAATATATTTAAGTCAAACCCCAAAATGTAAATAAATTAAACTCATTTAAGACAGATTTTCAGATCTGACTTAAAATTTTAAATCCAGCCACATTCTGTTTTTGAAAGAAACTCCTAAAATGTGATGACACAGAAAGGTTGAAAATATGAGGCAAATAACAACCACAAGCTGGGGTAGCACTAGTGTCATCAGACTTTAAGGCAAAAAGCAGTAAAGATATTAAGGAAGAAGAACTGACAAGATCTGGTGACTGATTAAAAGAGACATGAAGGGTGCCCATCAGGTGACCAGGGGGGTGGGGATGCTCCCATTAAGGTGGGGACTGTGGGAAGAGCAGGTCTGGCAGAGAAGGGGCAGGAGCCCCCAGACGCTCACACTCAGGCAGGGGAAAGAGGAAGAGGAACCAGGGCAGCAAAGGCACAGTCAGAGAGGAAGGGAGAAAAGAGATGTTTCATCTCCCAGAGGGCAGGGCCAATCTCCTGCTGCATCTTTCCAGAGTCTAATAAGGTACTAGGCACAAAGCAGGCACTTGGTAATAACAGTAATAGTAATAATAAAACAAACAAGTATGTGAGGGCCCAAACACGAGAGATCTCTGAGATGCAAGGAAAGAAGTTACGGCATCTGTAACGCTTGTGATCTCCACAGTGACAAGAGGCAGCATCTTCTTGAGAGGGATAGGGGTGAGTGGAAGAAGGCTTGGACCAAACTCCAAGGAGAATGTGACACGAAAACCATGAGAGATGAATAAAAGGATAACCAGCCAGCTGTTGCTGGAGAGTCTTAACTGATCCCACACAGGGATACAGCTCTGCTACGTAAAAGCTCTGCCTTGGCCATCCAGCTCTTCCTTCAAATCCCAAGTGTACAATCCACAGACTTATCCAAAAAACAGGCAGATGCCACAACTCATCTTTGGAGAAAAGAACTGCTGTGAAACCAGAGCCAAGAGTCTGCCACCATGACCTGGGGAGACCTACACCACGTCCCTGGCCACTGTCTTGGGCAGGTCCTCCCAGACAGGAACTGTGTGGACAGGAGCAGGGACTGTGGCCAGTGGTGACTCAGGCAGCGTTTACCAGCTGCGTGGGTGCCCACCACCTCCAGAGGGTTGGGCTGATTGCGTTGGGCTTCCTGGAAGCATTTCTTCATTTCTACTTCTGAAGACATGCAACTTTGAGAGTGACATCTCTCTTGATGACGTCAGAAGGCATGTAAATCAGCAGCTGGAACCAACGTCTTTTTTTTTTAAATTAATTTATTTTATTTTTGGCTGCACTGTGTCTTTGTTGCTCTGTGCAGGCTTTCTCTAGTTGTGGCGAGCGGGGACTACTGTTCGTTGTGGTGCGCGGGCTTCTCATTGCGGTGCGCGGGCTTCTCATTGTCGTGGCTTCTTTTGTTGCGGAGCACGGGCTCTTAGGTGTGCGGGCTTCAGTAATTGTGGCATGCGGGCTCAGTAGTTGTGGCTCGCGGGCTTTAGAGCGCAGGCTCAGTAGTTGTGGCACACAGGCTTAGTTGCTCCGCCGCATGTGGGATCTTCCCGGACCAGGGCTTGAACCCGTGTCCCCTGCATTGGCAGGCGGATTCTTAACCACTGCGCCACCAGGGAAGCCCGAACCAATGTCTTCTTACACACACTTGACCAACCCAACTTTACTCACTCCCCAACGCCTCCACACGTGACAGGGCAAGTGGCCATAGAATGCCACATGGCCTAAGGGAGACAGGAAATGATGCAATACCACGGGGCCACAGGAGGACTGAGGAGGTCAGAGCTCCCAGACACCACCGTCTCACCCAACACGCAAGACCCTGGTGGCCCAAGGAAAGGGAAATGTGAGCATTGACTCCAAACTAACTGGTTCCAAGGTCAGAGAGTGTTACATTTCAGAAGACCACGGGACTTCCTTTATACGTTAACTCAGATTCAAGGGAACCGGGAGTCAGAAACTCTCACATACTGCTGAGACAGGGTAAATTAGTGTAACTTTCTGGAATTTGGCAAAATTTATCAGTATGCTTACATTTTGATTCATCCAAAATTACACACATACACATACACACACACACTCTCTCTCTCTCTCTCACTCTCGCTCTTGCTCTCTCTTTTAAAACCAAATATGGGGACTTCCCTGGTGGTGCAGTGGTTAAGAATCCGCCTGCCAATGCAGGGGACATGGGTTTGTTCCCTGGTCCAGGAAGATACCACATGCCATGCAGCAACTAAGCCCATGAGCCACAACTACTGAAGCCCGCACGCCTAGAGCCCGTGCTCTGCAACAAGAGAAGCCACTGCAATGAGAAGCCCGCGCACCGCAACGGAGAGTAGCCCCCGCTCGCCGCAACTAGAGAAAATCCGCACGAAGCAATGAAGACCCAACGCAGCTAAAAATAAATAAATAAAATAAATTTTTTTAAAAATGCAAAAGAGCATCCTTTGGGCAGATGCAGTCAGAAACCTGGAGGCTTTCAGGAGTCACTTCCTGGTTGTGAGGTGTGAGGCCCTCAGGACCGTCATTCTCAGGCCCCACTTGAACTCTGATCAGTGACTTCAAGGGCACCTTTCTGAGAAGTCAGTGGTTCTCCAACCAGGCTGCCCCCTCAGGTCAATGGAGAGCTTTAAAACGCAGATTCCTGGAGTTCATTCTTGGAAATTCTAATTCGAGAGGCCTGAGACAAGGCCCAGGAAACTACCTTTCTTCCAAAATTCCCTGGTGAATCTGCCAGCTGAGTCTTGCCTGGGAATCACTGGACTAGACACCACTTGGGACAACTGGTAATGGGGCCCGTCTGCACATCTGGCTGCAGCACTGCAGGGATCCCACAGGCCAGCACTAAGTGCAGAAGGGGAAATTCCAGGCGTGTTCAGCAATCAGTGCCAAAGAGCCTGGGGGACAGCCAGCAGATTCCCCCAGACAGAGCCAATTTTGGAAGGTTCTCTCAGGCATGGTGATCCTGGAGGCTCACCTGTGAAAAAGAGGTGACTAGTGCAACTGCTGCTCTGGGAGGCCAAAATAAAAATTAGTTCCCTTACAACAACACACGTGAGCCAGCAAGCTCTACAGGCCCCAAGGAGTCGGAAGCAGAAAGGAATGCAGGGTGGTGTGGGAGAAAGAGCCCTGGGTCTGAGTCACACAGCTGTGAGTTCGAATCCCTGCTCTGCATCACTGGCCCTTAGTGGGTTAAAGATGGCTGCCCTTGCTACTCCTCCCTCCTTGAATCAGGGCTGGTCCAGGGACTGCTTTGACCAGCAGAATGTGGCAGAGGCCCCACTCAGACTGCTGAGGGAACACGAAAACACAGTGTTCAAACAAAGAACCTCCTCACAGAACCCTCTGACCAAGAAGCTCCCACTTTTAGAGCGCTTTTTGGCCAAAAGCACATCTTCATACACGAAGTCTGGGAACTATTTACGATCCCCTATAACCGGAAGGACCCTGCCAACAAGCACCCAGTGTTCCAGGATGACTCACCTTCCCCCACGACAGCAGCGACCCACTGGCCTCTCTTCTTCCTGTTACAGTGTCATCTTTGTCCTGGCCACCTAGGTTCAAAAAATCAACCTCTCAGACTCCTCCGTCTCCCTTCAGCACCCAGGGAAGGGCCAAAGCTTTGTCTCCACAGTCATCCCCACCTTTCCACTCACGCTGCCACCCAAAGGCACGGTCCTAAAGGCCAGGCAGACCTGAGTGCCACTTTGCAACTTACTAGTTGTGCACCATACGTGACTTTCTTAACCTCTCAGAGGCTTAGTTTTCTCAGCTGCAAACAATATACATCAGTAATACCTTCTTTTTGTGGTCGTTTCTAAGACAGAAGAGTTGAGAAAACACAGCCAAAGTACATGGTACAGAGAAGTTGCTCCATGCGTAGCAACTGTTACTAAAGGCCAGAAACTTTTCACTTCGGTTAATACAGACCTCTCCTAATCTAAGTCTCTGCCTGTGTATCACTCTCCATTTTAACCCGTCTGGTATAATCCTAGCAGATTAACTGTCCTAGATAACGCCTATCACATTATTCTCCTGCTCAAAGGCCTTCTGTGGCTCCCATGTTCTCACATCAATCCCAACCTCCCAGCCAAGCATGTAAGATTACCTACATTAATGGCTCCACCCCACCTCCAGCCAGCTCCAAGTCAATCCCATCCTCACTGCAACTTGCCATTGGAGGCATCCTTCTAAAACGGCTCGCAAAACACCTGCCTCCTAATATTCAGGCCCTTGTGTAACTGCCTCCTGACCCACAGACACTGCCAGATCATAAATGTTTTACGCCACTAAGTTTTGGGGTCATTTGTTATGAAGCAATAGATAAACAATACTCTTGATTTCCCCAGTCACATCTGAGCTGCTGCTCTCTTACTCACACTTGTGCTTCCTACACTATCTCAGCCTGCTGCAATTCTGCCCAGCCTGCGAGGCCCACCCCAGATGCCAAATGCTCACCCTGAGCCTTTCTTAAGGCTCCATTAACCAGCCTCCTCTGAAAGCCTTTATCTCCTTCCCTCCCGGCAGTTCCCACACACATCTCCGCCACGGCATCTGTCGCATTGCATCCATATCAATCTGTTTGTTATATCTGTGTGCAAAATGATACATGTGAAGGTTATTCACTCAGCAAAAGACTGGAAATCACCTGTACGCCCATCAATAAATAGGGGGGTGGTACACACATAAAAGAGAGGAGGGAGCAGTGAAAAAGAATGAGGAAGCTCCAGGCGCACTGGATGCCAGATGGACAAGACACACTACAAGAAGCGAGAGGCAGACCAGTGAGCACAGCAGATAGTCATCTGCCTGGAAAGTAATAATGTCATAACAGAAAAGAGGTACATGCTCATAAATGAGAGTGGCTAATGGGGCTGCCCCCACCGGGGGCTGGGCGGCTGAGAGGTGGGGGAGGGAAAGAGGGAATACCTCTGAATTTTGTAGCACGTCAAGAATTCTCAATTCAAAAATAAAGCAGCTCCTAAGGAAAAGCTTCCCTCCTAAGATCAGGAACAAGACAAGGATGTCCACTTTTACCACTTCTGTTCAATGCTGTACTGGAGATTCTAGCCAGGGCAATTAGGTGAGAAAAAGAAATAAAAGTTATCTGATTGGAAAGGAAAAAGTAAAACTATCTCTATTAGCAGAAGTCATGGTCTTATACACAGAAAATCCTAAGAAATCCACTAAAAAAAAAACCTGTTAGAACTAATAAATAAGTTCAGCAAGGTTGAAGTATACAAGATGAATATATAAAATTTAATCATATTTCTACACACTAGCGATGAAGCAATAAGTCCAAAAGTCCAAAGTCTGTCTAATAAGAGTCCTAGAAGCAGAGAATAGAGACAATGAAGGAAAACAAATAGAAGATTTCCTGGAGATTCCAAGACTTGTCTTTAGCAATTAAGGGCTCTGCAGAAATTAAGGAAAGAAGACAAATATCTAGATATATCCTGGTGATATATCTGAACTCCAAGAATAAAGAATATTCTTACATCTTTTAGAGAAGAAAAAACAGATTACTTACAAAGGACTTAGATTCCAACTAACTTCATTATTCATACTGAAACATGGAACAGTAACCTCAAAATTCTGATTCTGTATTCAACCGAGCTATCAACCAAGAGGGAGGGCGTGGGTACCTTTGTACACTGCTTGTGGGAATGTAAAATGGCGCAGCCACTATGGAAAACAGTACGGTGGTTCCTTAAAAAATTAAAAACAGAATTATCATACAACCTAGCAATTCTACTGGGTATGTACCCAAAAGAACTGAACAAGGGGACGTGAACAGATATTTGTACATCCAAGTTTATAGTAGTACATTCACAAAAGCCAAAAGGGGAAAGCAACAGATGAATGAATCATCAACAGATGAATGAATTAACAAGATGTGGTATATACACACAATGGAATATTATTCAGCCTTAAAAAGGAACGAAATTCTGACACACGCTACAACATGGGTGAACACTGAAGACATTATATGTGACATAAGCGAGTCACAAAAGGACAAATACTGTATGATTCCACTCCTATGATGGATTTAGAGTAGTCAAATTCATAGAGACAGAAGGTAGAATGGTGGCTGCCAGAAGCCTGGGGGGGGCGTGGGGAATGGAGAATTATTAATTAGGGTACAGAATTTCTTTTTTCCCCTTTTTTTTGTGATTTCAATATTTATTACAATATAGAAATCAAGACAGTGTGGTGCTGGCAAAGAACAGATACATATATCAATGTAACAATGTAAGAAGTCCTGAAATAGACCAATACTAACATAGTCAACAGTTCTTTTGGGAAAGAAGCAAAGTCAATTCAATGGACAAAAGTCTTTTCAACAAATGGTGCCTGGAACTATATATATATATATATATATATATATATACACACACACACACACACACACACACACACATACACATATACATACATATATGTATACATATAAACATATAAAAGCCTAGACCTTATACAAAAGTTAACTTAAAATGTAACATAAACTTAAATATAAAACAGGAGAAAATCACCATCTCCTGGGGTGAGGTGACGAGATTTTAAATATAATATCAAGAGCACAATCCATGAAAATAATCTGATGAACTAGACTTTACTAAATTAAAAAAACTTCTGCTCTGTAAAAGGCTCAGTTAAGAGAATGAAAAGGTAGGCTACAGACTGGTAGAAACATCTGCAAAATACGTATCTAAGGATTTATATCAAAAATACACAAAAAATATTTAAAACTGAACAATAATAAAATATATAAGCCACTTGAAAAATGAGCATAAGATCTGAACAGACCAAAGATTTACGTATGCCAAATAATCATACGAAAAAATGCTCAATATCACTTGTCATCAGGGAACTGCAAACCAAGACAACAGCAAGATACTATTAAACATATATTTAGAATGTCTAAAACACAAAACATTAATAGCCAAATGCTGGTGAGATGTGGAACAACAGGAACTCTTACTCCTTTCTGGTAAAAATGCAGATGATACAGCCACTTAGGAAGACAGCCTGTCAGTTTCTCACAAAATTAAAAATCGTCTTATCATATGATCCACAGTCATGTGTCTATCTAAGTTTACCTAGACTTGAAAACTTATGTCCAGAAAAAACCTTCTTGTGAATGTTCATTGCAGCTCCATTCACAACGGTCCAAATCAGGAAGCAACCAAGATATCCTTAAGAAGTAAATGGATACACAAAATGTGGCACATACCCACAAAAGAATATTGTTCAGTAATTTTTTTTAAATGAGCTGTCAGCCAGGAAGAGACATGGAAGAATCTTAAATGCATATCGCTAAGTTAAGGAATTTTGTCCGCAAAGGCTACACATTGTATGATTCCAATTATATGACATTCTGAAAAAGGCAAAACTAGGAACGGGGGGTGGGGGGTGTTGAATAATTGAAGCACAAGGGAATTTTTAAGGTAATGGAACTAAATGTATGAAACTATAACTCTGGATCCATGGCATTATGCCTTTTTTAAACCCCATTTAAATGTACAACACAAAGAATAAACCTTAATGTATAATTTCTTTTAAATGGCCATATGGGAATCCCAGGATTAAAGACAGAATATGATAAAAGAATCAATTGTGTACAACAAATATACTGAACCACTTCACTGAAGTGGTTAAAGGTATAAGGAACTGACCTAAGTAACTTTATTATTTTTTTGTTTTTTTTTAACATCTTTATTGGAGTATAATTGCTTTACAATGTTGTGTTAGTTTCTGCTGTGTAATAAAGTGAATCAGCTATACGTATACACATATCCCCATAATCCCTCCCTCTTGCATCTCCCTCCCACCCTCCCTATCCCACCCCTCTAGGTGGTCACAAAGCACCAAGCTGATCTCCCTGTGCTACGTGGCTGCTTCCCATTAGCTATCTACTTTACATTTGGTAGAGTATATATGTCAATGCCACTCTCTCACTTCGTCCCAGCTTACCCTTCCCCCTCCCTGTGTCCTCAAGTCCATTCTCTACGTCTGCGTCTTTATTCCTGTCCTGACCCTAGGTTCTTCAGAACCATTTTTTTTTTTTTACATTCCATATATATGCGTTAGCATACGGTATTTGTTTTTCTCTTTCTGACTTACTTCACTCTGTATGACAGACTCTAGGTCCCTCCACCTCACTACAAATAACTCAATTTCGTTTCTTTTTAAGGCTGAGTAATATTCCATTGTATATATGTGCCACATCTTCTTCATCCATTCATCTGTCGATGGACACTTAGGTTGCTTCTATGTCCCTGCCACCGTAAATAGTGCTGCAATGAACACTGTGGTACATGACTCTTTCTGAATTATAGTTTTCTCAGGGTATATGCCCAGTAGTGGGATTGCTGGGTCATGTGGTAGTTTTTTTTTAGATTTTTAAGGAACCTCTACACTGTTCTCCATAGTGGCCACATCAATTTACATTCCCACCAACAGTGCAAGAGGGTTCCCTTTTCTCCACACCCTCTCTAGCTTTTATTGTTTGCAGGTTTTTTGATGATGGCCATTCTGACCAGTGTGAGGTGTGACACCTCATTGTAGTTTTGATTTGCATCTCTCCAATGATCAGTAATGTCGAGCATCCCCTCATGTGTTTGCTGGCAATCTGTGTATCTTCTTTGGAGAAATGTCTATCCCCTGCCCATCTTTGGATTGGGTTGTTTGTTTTTTTGATATTGAGCTGCATGAGCTGCTTGTATATTTTGGAGACCAATCCCCTGCCAGTTGCTTCATTTGCAAATATTTTCTCCCATTCTGAGGGCTGTCTTCTTGTCTTGTTTATGGTTTCCTTTGCTGTGCAAAAGCTTTTAAGTTTCATTAGGTCCCATTTGTTTATTTTTGTTTTTATTTCCATTTCTCTAGGAGGTGGGTCAAAAAGGATCTTGCTGTGATTTATGTCATAGAGTGTTCTGCCTATGCTTTCCTCTAAGAGTTTTATAGTGTCTGGCCTTACATTTAGGTCTTTAATCAATTTCCAGTTTATGTTTGGGTATGGTGTTAGGGAGTGTGCTAATTTCATTCTTTTGCATACAGTTGTCCAATTTTCCCAGCACCACTTATTGAAGAGGCTGTCCTTCCTCCATTGTATATTCTTATCTCCTTTATCAAAGATAAAGTGACCATATGTGTGTGGGTCCATCTCTGGGCTTTCTATCCCGTTCCATTGATCTATATTTCTGCCCTTGTGCCAGCACCACACTGTCTTGACTACTGTAGCTTTGTAGTATAGTCTGAAGTCAGGAAGCCTGATTCCTCCAGCTCCGTTTTTCTTTCTCAAGATTGCTTTGGCTATTTGGGTCTTTTGTGTTTCCATACAAATTCTGAAATTTTTTGTTCTAGTTCTGTGAAAAATGCCATTGGGAGTTTGATAAGGATTACACTGAATCTGTAGATTGCTTTGGGTAGTAGAGTCATTTTCACAATGTTGATTCTTCCAATCCAAGAACATGGTAATATCTCTCCGTTTGTATCATCTTAAAAATATGGAACACTTCATGGATTTGCGTGTCATCCTTGCGCAGGAGCCATACTAATCTTCTCTGTATCATTCCAGTTTTAGTGTATGTGCTGCCGAAGCAAGCATGGGTACGGTTTCATTTTTGCAAGATGGTCTTTTTTTTTTCTTTTCTCTTCTTTTTTATGGCTGCACCACACAGCTTGCAGGATCTTAGTTCCCCAACCAGGGACTGAACCCGGGCCCCTGGCATTGAAAGCACAGAGTCCTAACCACTGGACCACCAGGGAATTCCCAGTTTTGCAAGATGAAAAAATGTTCTGGAGATGGATGTGGTGATGGCTGTACAACAATGTGAGGGTACTTAATGCCACTGAAATGTACATTTAAAAAATGGTTAGGGCTTCCCTGGTGGCGCAGTGGTGAGAGTCCACCTGCCAATGCAGGGGACACGGGTTCGTGCCCCGGTCCGGGAAGATCCTACATGCTGCGGAGCGGCTGGGCCTGTGAGCCATGGCCGCTGAGCCTGCACATCTGGAGCCTGTGCTCCACAACGGGAGAGGCCACAACAGTGAGAGGCCCACGTACCACAAAAAAAAAAAGGTTAAAATGGCAAATTTTATGTTATATATATTTTATAATTAAAAATAAATAAATAGCCAATAAACATAATACACAAACAAACAAACAATAAGTGAGTGAGGGCATGATGCAGGCACTTTGGAAAACAGTTTGGTAGTTCCTCAAAATATTAAACAGAAAGTTACCATGACCCTGCAATTCTACTCCTATGTATAATCCCAAAAGAACTTAAAGCATATGTCTACACAAGAGTCTGTAAATGAGTGTCCATAGAAGCCAAAAAAATGGAAACAACCCAAATGATACAAAGGAATATTATTCAGCCATAAAAAGGAATGAAGTACCACTACATGTTACAGCATGGATGAACCTTGAAAACATTATGTTAAGTGAAAGAAGCCAGATACAAAAGACCACATATTGTATGATTCCATTTATAGGAAATGTCCAAAATAGGGAAATCCACAGAGAAGGATAGTAGATTAGTGGTTGCCAGGGAATCAATGAGGGGAAGATGGTATTAGGACTAAGTACTAATAGGTACAGGGTTTGCTTGGGGGTGATGGAAATGTTATGGAATTAGACAGTGGCAATGACTGTACAACATGGTACATCTACCAAAAACCACTAAAGTGTATACTTTAAAGTGGTGAATTTTACATTATGGGAAGTATATCTCAATTTTACAATACTACAGAAATATGCAGAGTATAAAATAAAACAGATTGATTACATTCTGCCTCGTGGCTCAGTGACTCAGAACCTTGGCCCTGTCCATGCCCTCCTGCCCTGCAAGGCTGCCTGTCCTGGTCTCCACCTCTGTGTGCCCTGCACTCTGGCTGCTCACCAGCCCTTCATCTCCCCCTTGACTCCCCACTTTCTGCTTCTTGGGCAAGGTCTGATCCTGCCTCACTGGACCCACGCCTCTCCTGGTGGGTTCCCACCACCTACTCAGACCTACCCAAGACTGTCTGGAGGCTGAGACACCAGACCCTGGAGTCACCCCAGAGGAGCTGCCCAGTGACCAGGACTGCGGTTACAAGTGTGTGTCAGCTGAGGGATACGGTTTCATATAGGAACTTAATTATAGATCAGGAGTGGAGGAAGGGAGAGGAGCAGTGCAGGCTTCGAGGGGCCCCACAGGAAGCTACCGTGCTCTGCAGCCCAGCGGGTGGCTGCCGGGTCTCACCAGGACTGGGATCCACAGGAAAACAAGTATGATCCACTGAGGAACACACAGCTTATGGAAATCATCCTGTTCATAAGCATGGATTCCTGGCCCCGCCATGAAACACCAGCCTGTGTGCAGACCAGAGGAGCCCAGAAAAAAGCTGAGATGCCAAGTTTCACTCATCCTCAGGGCTCAGAGGCCTTCTCCTCACCTACGGCCAGAGACCCCATTTATTCAGTAAGAAGTAAAGGGGAGGCATCGCTTGTTCCTCCCAGACCACCCCAGCTTCCATTTTCTCCCTGGCTCTGAGCTGTTTTTCTAGAATGGAATCTGAGCTGCCAATTCTAAGGGTGATGGGAACATCTTCCCCATGCCTGACTACGTGCGCAGATCCCTACCTACTGGCCAGGGAGGGGCCATGGAGCAGCTGCTGGCACAGAGGTGTCAGTACGGCATGGTGGCCGGGTCTGCCAGACCTGTCAAACCACCTGGCCTGGCCACGGCCAGGTAGGGAAAGCAGACCAGCAGAGGTTCATGGAAAGAGCAGGGCCTGGGTGGAGGAGAGTGTCCTGTCAAGACACAATTCCTCGTCCCCTATTTCCGACCTTTATCCGGGCCCCTTATATAATCTCCAGGCCTCCTCCTGGTCATCTTGGTTGCTGTCTCTGCAAGAAGGCCCCACAGCCACCTGCTATCCCCCACAAACCTAACACCCAGTTTCTTCTCACTGCTTCAAGACAGAGCCAGGGACCTGGGCCCTCCTCTTGGTCACTCTTCCCAAGACCCCACCCCAGCTTAGGCATGACCTTTCCCGTCTCCACTCTGTGTACCTTTTTTTCTGAGCTCCTGAGAGGTTTTTCTCTAAAAGCCATGAAAAGAAACCTTCAGACTGGAGGCAGTATCCTTTCCTGGGTTTGTATGGAAGGAAAAAAAAGGCAGAGGGGTGGGTAGGGAGAGCAGATGGAAGATAGGTAGCGAGAAACATGGATGGGGAGAGGCAGATACACACTTCATGCACCTCTTTGCCGTCCACGCTTTAAGCAACTACACCAAGAAATAACCAGATGGCTCTTCCCAAATGCCTCCCTTTGGGCAAAATGCCTTTCTTTGCTCACTCACAAAAGGCAAGGAAGGTCAGAGAGTAAACAGAGACATAATGAAACCACCTGAAAAATGGGAAAGGCAGGTCACAAAACTAAAAAATATACCATTTTTGAAAGAAAAAAGAATAGGTATACACAGTCATACTAAAATCTAAAAGAACACAGTCCTTGGCTTGTGAGATCGTTATCCACATTCTTCACCCAAAAATAATAATCAATTAATTGATAGATAAATGAATGAATGAACACAGATTAAAATTTATAGCAGTCGCTTATAGATGGCATTGATTACGTATGATTTTTTTTTTTTTTTTTTTTTGGCCATGCCATGTGGCTTGCAGGATCTTAGTTTCCAGACCAGGGATTGAGCCCATGCCATGGCAGTGAAAGCGCCGAGTCCTAACCACTGGACTGCCAGGGAATTCCCTATGTATGACTTTTAAAATTTATTTTTTTAATTGAAGTATAGTTGATTTACAATATTATACTAGTTTCGTGTGTACAGCACAGTGATTCAGTATTTTTACAGATTATATTCCATTATAATTTATTACAAGATAATGGCTATAATTCCCCATGCTATACAATATACCCTTGTTGCTTATCTATTTTATACACAGTAGTTTGTATCTTTTAGTCCCATACCCCTAATTTGTCCTTCCTCCCTTCCTTCTTCCATTTGGTAACTACAAATTTGTCTTCTGTGTCTGTGAGTCTGTTTCTGTTCTGCATATACATTCATTTGTATTATTTTTCAGATTCCAAACATAAGTTATGTCCCACAGTATCTGTCTTCCTCTGTCTGACTTATTTCACTAAGTATAAGATTCTCTAGGTCCATCCGCATTGCTCCAAATGGAAGAATTTCATTCTTTTTTATGGCTGGGTAATATTCCATTGTAAATGTATACCATTCTTCTTAATCCATTTGTCTGCTGATGGGCACTTATGTCTCTGTTGATGGGCACTTCCATGTTTTGGCTATTGTAAACAATGCTGCTATGAATATTTAGGTGCATGTATCTTTTTGAATTAGTGCTTTTGTCTTTTCTGGATATATTCTCAGGAGTGGAATTGCTGGATCATGTGGTAGTTCTATTTTTAGTTTTTTGAAGAACCTCCATACTATTTTCCACAGTGGCTGCACCAATTTACACTCCCACCAACAGTGTAGGAAGATTCCCTTTTCTCCACCTCCTCTCCAACATTTGTTATTTGTAGACTTTTTAATGATAGCCATTCTGACAGGCGTGAGGTGACATCTCATTGTAGTTTGATTTGCATTTCTCTAATAATCAGCGATGTTGAGCATCTTCTCATGTGCCTGTTAGCCATCTGTATGTCTTCTTTAGAAAAATGTCTATTCAGGTCTTCTGCCCATTTTTTGATTGGGTTGTCTGTTTTTTGATATTGAGGTGTATGTACTGTTTATATATTCTGGGTATTAACCCTTGTCAGTCATATTATTTGCAAATATTTTCTCCCATTCCATAGGTTATATTTTCATTTTGTTGATGGTTTCCTCTGCTGTTTAATTAGGCCCTGTTTGTTTATTCTTGCTTTTATTATTATTATTTATCTTAGGAGACTATTCCAAAAACATACTGGTATGATTGATGTCAAAGTGTATTCTGCCTATGTTCTCTTCTATAAGTTTTATGATTTCAGGTCTTACATTTAGGTCCTTAAACCATTTTGAGTTTATTTTTGTATATGGTGTGAGTGAATGTTCTAATCTCATTGTTTTACATGTGGCTGTCCGGTTCTCCCAACACTGCTTGTTGAAGAGATTGTCTGCTCCACTGTACATTCTTGCCTCCTTTGTTGTGGATTAATTGACCTCAGGTGCTTGGGCGTATGACTTATTTTCTTCTCAGGGCTTATCTGTATTTTCCAACTGTCTATAATGAATAACTAGTATTTATATAATTAAAACATTTTAAAATAAATTAAAAACCACACACAGGGAAATTCTTGTGCTCAAGCGCCAGATCCACATCCCAGAAAAGAGAGTTTCCCAGGTCTCCACAATCCTGGCACAGGGCCCCTGCGCCTACAGCTGGGCGGAGGAGAGGCCCTAACCACCCCCAGAGCCCAGGCAAGGCCCCCACTGAGATGTCCCTTATGCTTACCTCTTCTGATTCCCAATACCTTCTCTGCACCCCAACCCCTGCCTCCAGTGAGGAAGTGGGAGCAGAAATAAATACAGCTCTCCAAAAATAACGCAGGGATGACAAGGTACAAGAAAGGAGAAAAAAGTAATGCCACTGCTGGTTTCAGCCCAGTAAGTCCTGCTGGTCTAGGTAGGGCCCGTCTGAACAGGACAGGTGCCAAGAGCCCCGACTCTCCTACTGCCTCTGCTCACAGCCTGAGGATGCCTACTTGCACCCATTCGTACATGCCTGGAAAGCCCAGGCTAAGGGGACATGAGCAGGGAGAGCACAGTCACTGAATTGAGAAGAACAAGGGCTCCAAAGGGCTCAACCCCAGCTCCATCATTTGTCAGTTGTGTGACTTGAGCAAATTGTTCAACTCTGATCCTATACCTCCTCATTCAATACCCACATCTTGCAGGCTGGTGTGAGGGCGAGTGAGCTCCTCCATGGGGTAACGCCTGGCCCAAGGGAGAATCTGAATAAAGGCAATTTCTCTTCCCCCCTTCTCTCCATATGTGCACACCTGGGCCATCTTCTCTTTCTCCTCTCCCTTCACCGGCTGGAAGCAGGCTGATTAATCACTTGGAGCAGTGATTGTTTTCTGCTCCTACAAGTCCCTCTCACCCTACATGCCTGGCCCACCAGTTGGCTGGTTATTTCTTACGGTTCTAGGGGGTTTGCTCACTGCCTTGGAGCAGATCCAGGGAGCCACTAAGCACAGTCATGCTCAGGGCCTCCTCTGCCCGGTGACCTGGAATGAGGCTCTGCAGGGGGTCCCAAAGCCTGCCAACACTTTGCTTCTGCCCAGTGGCCAACAAGAGACTCCGCTGTGCTTGAAAGCAGGGAGTTTCTCTGAAGCCAACGTTAGTCTGGCCAGTCAGGCAGGTACTTTGGAAGCTGGAAGAACTGGATTCGGCCAGCCACCCCTTTGTGGGGAGGCCCTGCTATATGGCGATCAAAGAAGCGGGCTTCACTCACCTGGGTTCAAATCTTAGCTCTGTCACGTATTAGCTGTGCAGCTTCAGGCAACTTTCCTAAACAGTCTGAGCCTTAGCATTCTCATCTGTGCAAGGGGTACTATGATTCCTACCTCTCAGGGTGTGTGGATTAAACAGTGATGCATGTAAAGTGATTAGCACAGTGCATTCAACACATGAGAGCCATATTCTACTCAGCTACTGGTGTCTACTGACTTCTGCTGGGGATGGAAAGGGGATTAGATACAGGTGAGCCCAGCTCCTGAAGAAGCCACAGTCCAATGTCGGAGGCTAGCATGCAGGCAGTAACTCCACCATAATATACCATGGCAGGTGCCAAGCCAGAGAGAAGTGTGAGAGCCTTACTAGACCCCCAGTGGAGGAAGCAGGGAGAAGGAGGCAATTGAGAAAAACTGCCAAAGCCAAAAATCTCAGTTGTCTCCACTGAGCCTCAACCAAAGGGAGGGGCAACAACTGGGGAAGGGGTCCTAGAGGGAACACATCAGCTTTCTGACTGCTCCCCATGAAACAACTTCCCAGACGGCTCTGGGGTAGGCTAGTGCCAGGGCCACTCTGTGGGAAGAGGGCCACTTAGGCTGGCCATCTAGCCACCCTTCCATCCAACAAGTGCTTGGTGAGCCTCTCTGCACAAGGTACTTGCCCCTCAAGGAGCCAGTTTCTAGGGAGAACTTTGATGGTGGCTAATGAACACCCCTCAGGACTGAGGACGTGACCGTGAAAGGCAGGCTGCTCCCCTGTGACTCAGCAAGGTCTCTGACTCATAGAGAACACAGGATGGATGGACTGGTTCTTTCTCAAGACGGAAGCAGGAAGCAGAAAGGAAGGCAAGGTTCAGGCTTCAGTCTGCAGAGAGGAAGCAGCACATGGGCAGAAGCCCTGGGAGAGCTGGAACCAGCTCGTGAGAGGTACTCCGTGGTTATCTACATGGTGCCAGGCTGGAGATAGAAAAGTGAGTCCAAAACACAGGGTCCTGATAGTGCAGAGGACGAGGCCACCCTAGGCTTGCTGGGGACAGAGGCAGGCCTGGGCCTGAGTGCAGACATGCTACCTGGATCAGGGAATGGGCTAGAAAACAGACAAAATATTTTTCTAAAAGGTGACACACTGCAAGGATTATGAAAGGCAAACTGTAAGTAGGTGCTGTAAATACACTGGGGTGTTAAGAGGCCAAAAAGAAGTCACAGGAATCACACTATAATAGAATATAAGCAGGGCTAGATTAATACAGTGTTGATTGGATGCAGTCTGCAGTTTGGGGATTTATTTACCTAGTGATTTTCACTTGGGAGATCGAAATTATTATTGGTCATTTTGTTTATTACCAAAGATCTTTCATGTTTTCAATGACAATCTATTTGGTGCCATTATTTAAAACAAGCTCTGGACAGAGTCACCTAGGACGAACTATAAAATCGGAGACACAGGCATGGAGGATTTAATCCATGGGGACAATCTGTACCTGGCCCCTAGATGACAGTGAAGCTGACGAAGTGTCATTTTGGAAGCTTGCCAGAGCACCTGAACTGTCATGGGGTCACTATCCAGGGAGAGTGACTTTTCAAGCTGGACTTACTTGACCTTTTGGAATCTGTTTCTTAGAAATCCCAGCCACACTGTGAGGACCTAGAAGAGGAAGAGTCCTGAGGTTTGGAATGGCCACTCCCAGGAACGAGAGAATCAGTGGCTCAGGGACGTGGGGGGGCCTATGAATGCTGGGAGCCTAGGTGATGGCCATAAACGTGCAGGGGCACCGGTTCACGTGCTCCTCCTTTCTCGGGCAGCCCCCAGGCACCTGGCTGAGTGTAGGGATGAAGCCAGGCTGTGGTGCTGCTCCGGGCAGGGAAGGGCAGGGAGATGAGGGGGCTGTTAAGAAAGCATTCTAGGTGGCCAACGGTGGGCTCCACACTGGGTAGACGGTGGGTGGGGGGCGGGGGCAGCCTTGAGGCCTTGAGATCCTCATGGGGCTGAGGAGGAGGGGGAGGGAAGTGAGGACCCCCAGAAACAACCCCAGAGCTGTCTTTCTAGGCACACAGCTCCATACCTGCACTGACAGTGGAACTGCTTTTATTATCAGAAAAAGGAGGGTGCTTTTTTTCCCCTCTTCTAATGTTTTAAGCTGCCTATGTTTATCTGCTGACACCCCATAGGTACCATGTGATAAACACTCTACAGAAAGGAACTGATGAACACAAACATAAAGGCAGAAAGGTGGTGAGAGGAGGGAGGGAAGGAGGGAGAGGGGAAGGAAGAAAGGAAGCAAGGGAGGGAGGGAAGAAGGAAGGATGGGCCATGTAGAGAGATTTTACAGTATTTCAGGGTCAATGGCGATCTGGCCCCCAATCATGTTTCTGACCTCATCTCCCATTCTCTTCCTCCCTCACTGCTCCAGCCACCTGACTTCCTGACTCTTCCTCCAACCCACCAGCCATGTTCCTGCCTCAGGGCCTTTGCACTTGCTTTCCCTCTGCCTCTTAAGATTCTTCCCACACGTGGCTCACTCTCCTCTTTCAGCTCAAATATAACCTTCTCAGCAAGGCCTTCCTCAAGCCCTCTATTTAAAACTGCCACTGGACTTCCCTGGTGGCACAGTGGTTAAGAACCCGCCTGCCAATGTAGGGGACACGGGTTCAAGCCCGGGTCCAGGAAGATGCCACGAGCCGCGGAGCAACTAAGCCCGTGCGCCACAACTACTGAAGCCCACACGCCTAGAGCCTGTGAGCCACAGCAAGAGAAGCCACCGCAATGAGAAGTCCACGCACCGCAACGAAGAGCAGCCCCCATTCACCACAACTAGAGAAAGCCTGCGCGCAGCAATGAAGACCCAACACGGCCAAAAGTAAATAACTAAATAAAAATTTTTATAAATAAATAAAACTGCCACGACCTCTTTCCTACTTTATTTTTCCATACAGCATTTCTCACCATCTGACATGCTATTTACTTAATTCTGGCTCCCTCCCCTTTCCCCAGCACAACTACCATGAGAGCAGGAGATCTGTTTATCTGCTTTGTTCATTCCTACATCCCTAGTGCCTAGAACAGAGCCTAGCATGTAGGAGGTACCCAATAAATACCCACTGAATGAATGGACGGAAGGAGAGTGGAGAGAAAGATGGAGTCAGACTTAAGCTAATCCTGGATCCTCAACAATCTGAAAGAAACTATTACCATCTGAGTGAAGGTGTGGGGGAGCTCCAAAAGCAAGGAGCAGATGCTATCTGAGGCCTTCTCTTTTGCTCCCAAGAACTCCCGAAAAGGTTCCCCCAGAGAGCATATTGTCTTAAATATTAGTTTGCAGAAAGTCTGGACCTAGAATCTCCAACTGCCATGAAAAGGATGCTCTAAGACTGCCTTAAAATAAGAACAAGGATCAGCCAAGTCACCCCCTGTGCTTGGAGACGGATGACCCCTGTAGTAGTTTCCTGTTGCCACTGTAACAAATTACCACAAACTTAGTGGCTTAAAACAAAACATTTATCCTCTTAGAATTCTGAAGGTCAAAAATCCAAAATTAGTTTCACTGGACCAA
Organism: Leucopleurus acutus; assembly: GCF_964270905.1. Taxonomy (NCBI): domain Eukaryota; kingdom Metazoa; phylum Chordata; class Mammalia; order Artiodactyla; family Delphinidae; genus Leucopleurus; species Leucopleurus acutus. The sequence continues at coordinate 66,455,905 of NC_139153.1, read as the reverse complement.
AATCAAGGTATTGGCAGGGCCGCACTTCCTCCAGAGGTTCTAGGGGAGCACTTGTATCCTTGCCTTTTCCAGCGTACAGAGCTGCATTCCTTGCATTCCTTGGCCTCTTCCCCCATCTTCAGAGCCAGCAGACCTTGCTGCAGTAGCCACTCTGCCTTCTTCTGTATCAGATCTCCCTTTGCCTCCCTCTTCAAAGGACAATTGTGATTGCACTTAGGGCCCACTAGGATAATCCAGGATAATCTCCCCACCTCAAGTTCCTTAACTTAGTTGCATCTGCAAAGTCCATTTTGCCATACAAGGCAGCATCCACAGGGTCCAGGGATTATGGCCTGGATATCTTTGGGGGCCACTACCCAGTCCACCACCACGAAAGACAGGCACCAAGAGTTTGGGAGAAACACAGTTCAGACCTCTGGTCCATTGGAAAGAAGAGTCAGATCGGGAGTCTCAGCAAGGTCCTGGGCCAGAGTCTTTCTTTTGCTGTAACTAGGGAGTGGGGAGTTATTTTCATGCAACTGAGCATTTTGGTCCTTGGAGGGCCTCCTTAGAAGAGAAGGGTAGTTTTCTCTTCTCCAACCTGATGTCCCCAATGGACCACTCAGAAATTCATCCCAGGATGCACATGCTGAGGGTCAAGGAGAACCCAGCAGGATCTCTGGACTGTCCTGAAGGCTTTTAAGGAGGGGAAGCTGCAAAGAAATGGTGTGGGTCAGACGAACAAGCTCGGGTTCAGGGATGGCAGGTAAGCTTTTTCCCATGAGACCTGCCTGGGGTGGAGGGTTCTGAGAACCCATCTGGGTTGCGTGCTTGTTTGGAAAAAGGAATGATCAGTGATCTCTGGGTTCTGGCAAGTTCAAGGACAGCCTGTTTATCAGGCGAGTGGGCCTGCAGACGACTGTGTCTGCAGAGCAGCCTGCCTGGCTCCTGCTGCCACCGGGAGAGCAAAGCTGGCTTGTACTTCCATTAGAGCGGTGACCAAGAAACTCCACGCCGCTGAGGTCACAATTCTTGGATGAGGGAAGTGCCAAAAGCAGTGACGAGGATCAAAGAGTTACAGCAGATCACAAATGAAAGAAATGAAAATCTGTTTTTAGGTACCTATCGATATAATAATATAGAAATGAACTTAAACATGAGGTCGTTTCCCCATAACACCTGGGAGCCTCTCCCTTCAGGACCCTCCCCATGGGAGAACTCTTTCGAAGCTGAGTGGCTATGAGCTGTGGATAATTCAGTAATGGTCTCAGGAGAGCTGCAGAGATGACGCCAAGGCCCGGGAGAAGTCAGGCTTTGCAGATGGGGCTTGAAAGAAAAAGAAGGGCAACGCACTGCCTGGAACCCCAGGAACTGTTGAGCAGCAGATGAAGACTCCCGTGCTCAGGCTGGGCTTCCAGTGCCATGGTCCGGTGTCAACCAGGGAGGGAACCAGTGCAGGAAGACACTTCCTCCTGAGCTCAGCACCCCCAGAGCCTCGGCTCCATGAAACCAGCACTTACCGAGGTGCCTAGATCTCTAAGTCATGACCCCACTCACTGAGCGCTAAGAGTCACACCCAGGTCTGCCCAACACCAACGCAGCTCCTGCGCTTCCCCAGGCATCTTTTCAGACAGAGAAGAGTCACAGAGACAAGGCAGGAGGACGAGGTGCTAAAACCTGGCAGCCAAGGCCCCGGGAACCGCAGAAGCAGCCAGCCCCACGCTAAGGCTGGAGACCCGCGGAGAGCAGAGGCTTTGTTGGGTCTCAAGCGGCTCCTCCAGCCTCATCCTCCATCACTCTTTTTGCTGTTTTCCCCCTCGATCCCCTTCTTTCCTCCTCTTTATCCCTCTCCCCACCATCCTTTCATTTGTCCCCCTCTTTCTTCTCACTCTTCTCCTCACTTCCTCATGGTCTATGATACTGAAACTGAAGTGTTTTTGAAACACTGTCAGTGGTGTTACAAGAAGCTTTATTTTTCCTACTTTTTATTTGATAAATTATGATTGACTTTTTAATGTGTCTTGACAATAAAACCTAAATTTAGTTGCCTTTTAATTTTTGTGAGCCCTTTTATTTTTGTGAGCCCTCTGGTGTATCAGCATCCCTAAATAACGCGTGTGTGCGTGCGTGTGTGTGTTACTCCACCCATGCTCTGGGTACTTAATCAGTATGGCTGACAGTTCAAAATCAATTAATTTTAACAGCAACCAGAGGAACTCAGATTATATATGAGGAAGAATTTCCTCATACTTAGACTACTGCAGTAATCTCCTACCTAACCTCTCTACCTTCATTCTTTCTCCATTTAATCCACCTTTTTGCACTATTAACATAATCACTCCTTGCTCTAAAACCATCAATGGCTACCCACTGCCCAAGGAACACAGAGTACAAATTCCCTCACCTGGCATTAAATGGCTTCTATCAACCTACTAGGAATTTCCTAACAGTGGTTTCCAGGAATGGAAATTGTGAGAAAACACTTTTCTCCTGGAAGTATTCATATACAGGCCAGGTTACCTCACGTAAGGGATGCTAAAAAGAAGTAGTAGCTGGTCTCCAAGGAGGCCTCTCTCCCTCCCAGTGAACCATGCCTCTTGTTGTTCATACCCTTATGTAGCCCTCTCCTGAATCTGAGCCGGTCCTATGACCAAGAAAACACAAAGTGACATTGTGTGACTTCCAAGATTAGGCCATAAGAAACCTTGCTATTTATGCCTGGATCTCTCAATACACTCAGTCTTGGGATATTTCTGCTCAGAACAGCTGCCATGCTGTGAGAGGCACAAGGCACATGGAGAGGCCACATGTAGGGCACCCTAGTCAACAGCCAGCATCAGTGCCAGCCATATGAGGGAGCCAGTGTGGACAACCAGCCCAGCTGAGCCTTCAGATGACTCCTGCCCTGGCCTCTACTTGACTACAGCAACATGAAAGACCCCAAGTGAGAACTGCCCAGCTGAGCCCAGTCAACCCACAGAATCATTAAAAATAATAAAGTGCCAATTCCACTTAAGAATGTCCTAGGGGCTTCCCTGGTGGTGCAGTGGTTGAGAGTCCGCCTGCTGATGCAGGGGACATGGGTTCGTGCCCTGGTCCGGGAAGATCCCACATGCCCCGGAGCGGCTGGGCCCGTGAGCCATGGCCGCTGAGCCTGTGTGTCTGGAGCCTGTGCTCCGCCACAGGAGAGGCCACAGCAGTGAGAGGCCCGCGTACAGAAGAAGAAGAAAAAAAAAAAAAAAAAAAAAAGAATGTCCTAGATGAGCCAGTAAAAACTAACTTTATTAAATCATGACCCTTGAATACATGTCTTTTATTTTTATTTTATTTATTTATTTTTTGCAGGCCACGCCACACAGCATGTGGAATCTTAGTTTTCCAACCAGGGATTAAACCTGTGCCCCCTGCAGTGGAAGCCCAGAGTCTTAACCACTGGACCACCAAGGAAGTCCCCGGAGTATATGTCTTTTAAATATCCTATGTAACAAAACAAACAGGAGTTCCATGATTGTTTCAAGAAAAAGCAATTGTGCAATTGTTTGAGTTGCAAGCTAAACTAGCCATTTTTTTCATGAAACACCTTTTTTACTTGAAAGAAAAGAATAATAGACAAATTAATTATGAGTATTTAGATTGGGTATTTGACAAACTTTCTCTTGGAAATGAATGAAGTGAGACTGTCACTTCAAGAAAAGAAACTGATAGTATGTTACAAACAATAAAAAGCAAGCTTTCAAGAGAAAATTCAAATTATGGAAAACTTGTATCCACTGTTGTGAGCTTCACAGCTTCCCAATACTTGAAGGCTTTTCTGATGAGAGCAGCGGTCTTAGTATGATTTACTGACATTGTAAAATGAAGCATGTCAACATTTAGATCTATATAACTCAGTAAACCAATTATTTCCCAATGACCAATTCAAAGTAAAAGATCCATTCAAAGTGCCAGATGGGCCAATGGATTATAATGTCACAAAGTATGAAAAGTTTGTTGATAAGATTTCAGACTCCACATTCCAACTAACCTTTAAGAAACTACCACTCATCCAGTTTTGGTATAGTAACAAAGAAAAATATCCACAATTATCTGCAAAAGCTACTAAAATATCCCTCTCCTTCTCAATTACATAGCTGTGTGCAGCCAGATTTTCTTCATATCCTTCAGCTAAAACAATGTACTTAAAGAGACTGAACACAGGGCTTCCCTGGTGGCGCAGTGGTTGAGAGTCCGCTTGCCGATGCAGGGGACACGGGTTCGTGCCCCAGTCTGGGAAGATCCCACATGCCGCGGAGCGGCTGGGCCCGTGAGCCATGGCCGCTGAGCCTGCGCGTCCAGAGCCTGTGCTCCGCAACGGGAGAGGCCACGACAGTGAGAGGCCCATGTACCGCAAAAAAAAAAAAAAAAAAAAAAAGAGAGACTGAACACAGAAACAGTTATGAGAATCCAGTTCTCTTCTATTAAACCAGACATTAGCAAAAATGTAAAACAATGTCACTCCTCTCAACATTTTTGTTTTGGAAAATAGCTATTTTTCATTAAAAATGTCATTTATGATAAATGTAATGGATTTATTATTATATCAAATGAATTCATAAATTTGTAATTTTTAAAACTGCCTCAGTTTTAATTTCTAATACAGTAAACAAAAGTTCTTGAGGTCCTTAACAATTTTATTGTTTAATAGTTTTTTTAAACAAATTTATTTATTTATTTATTTTTGGCTGCGTTGGGTCTTCGTTGCTGCGTGCGGGCTTTGTCTACTTGCGGTGAGTGGGGGTTACTCTTTGTTGCGGTGAGTGGGCTTCTCATTGCAGTGGCTTCTCTTGTTGCAGAACATGGGCTTTAGGCGTGCGGGCTCAGTAGTTGTGGCTCTCGGGCTCTAGAGCACAGGCTCAGTAGTTGTGGCACACCCGCTTTGCTGCTCCGTGGCATGTGGCATCTTCCCGGACCAGGGCTTGAACCCGTGTCCCCTGCATTGGCAGGCGGATGCTTAACCACTGTGCCTCGAGGGAAGCCCCCTTAACAGTTTTTAAGAGCATAAAGTTGACTTCAAAATAAACGAGCTTTCTTTCAAGGTGGCCAATCTGACACCCAGTTTCTTCAGGAACAAAGCCAATCCTCAGGGATGACTTGCTCCTATAAATGAGTATCCTTGTACAGCACCATGCTTTTAGTACCCACTGAGTCTCTAATGTCTAAAAAATCTTTCTGTGCATATATCTTCTCTCACCAACTAGGTTTCACTCACTTGGGCCATGGGGACAGCCAAGGACTACGTCTGAAACCATCTGTCACAGCACCTGGCCCACAAAAGTGCCTCAGATGGGAAAGACTAAGATGACAACACCAGTTTTTTGAGATTAACACTGAAAAAATCTGATAAAGCTATAGCCTCATCTTTGCCAGTGGAAACTAAGAAAGAAAACTTCTAGCTGGGGCTGGGAGCTCAAAGCTAAGGGACGAACAGAACAACCGACCCTGGACATGGACAATAGGTGCCACTGTGGCTAGCTGCTGCTCAAACAAACAAAGCGAATCGAGTCAGTGCAGCAGCTCTCCCTACTCAGGGAGAGCTTCTCTCTCGTCTCCTCTCAGAGAACCTCAGAAGCCTCCCAAACCCTCCTTCTTCCGCCTTCACATTTCCTTCAGAGGAAAGAACTTGGTATGGGTTTCAGAACCGGAGGGGCCCCCGCCTCAGGCCTTCCTGCAAGATCCACAAACAACCTGACCCCTGCAGACTGACAGACACATGGGCTCAGCACCCTGTTTGGCAACAGGAAAACTCACGGGGTGTTAAAGGCAGAGAAAGGGAAGTGAAGCCCATAAACAGCTAGTAGAACCACTGAGCTTCAGAGACTAAAACAAATCAGAGAGGAGCCCCACGTTTCCCCTGGCCCCCAGCAGGGACCCCACCATGGCCTGGCTTCCCAGATAGTTGGGACAACGAACATCAAATTCCCTGAAGCTCCCCTTCCGAGAGTTTACAAAACCTGCCAGGCATCCTGAGAGCAAACAGGGAAACAGCAATGCAAAGCACAGAGCATCGTTCTGACTCTCATGAGGACCCGACATCCCAGCAGAGATGGAAGAAACAATTCCGTGTATCATGCCCAGCACTCTCTCATACATGCCAGCAAACTACAGACTCATGAGACAGGGATAGAATCTGGTTTTTCACTGTCATCATTTTCCAAGGGCCTAGTAATGTACCTGGCACATAGCAGGCACCCAAAAACATTTGTTATTTAAATGAAAGAAAAAGATGGACACTATCTTTGTGGCCTGGCACCCAAATAATATGGGCAGAGAAGAAAGTTTGTACATTTCTTTCTTTATTTTTTATTTTTTTTTATTTTGCGGTACGCGGGCCTCTCACTGCTGTGGCCTCTCCTGCTGTGGAGCACAGGCTCCGGACGCGCAGGCTCAGCGGCCATGGCTCACAGGCCCAGCCACTCCGCGGCATGTGGGATCTTCCCGGACCGGGGCACGAACCCGTGTCCCCTGCATCGGCAGGTGGACTCTCAACCACTGCGCCACCAGGGAAGCCCCTGTACATTTATTCATTCAACAAATACTTAGCATCTCCTCTGTGCCAGACATTGTCCTAGACACAACAGGAAACAAAATAAGTCCCCGCCCTTATGGAGTCTATGTTTCAGTGGGTGTAAAGGTGAAAATCTTAATGCTCCTCAAAAAAAACCACATAAGCCATAGAATCAATAATTATTTAATAAGTTCCCACTATGTGCAAGTACCAGATGCAGTGACAGGCTCCTGGGATCTGGGACTCAGCGCTAGTGAAACCATTTCATCTGAGATGTGTCCGTCAGTTGTCAGAGGCCCCTGCGTAAGGAAAATGGGATTACCTCTTTGGTGCATCTGTCCTCATCTGTCGGTGAACAGAAGCCACTGCGTGAGTACCACGTGCATACCCCAAAACACCATGCAACGCTGCAGGATAGAAAGAAAGCCAACGTCTTTAGCTGAGAGGCACCAGGGGTCAGAAAAGCAGCTCTGATACATTATAATTAAACATCAGGGCTCAGAGAGTGCTCCTAAGGCAAGCTGGCTCCTCCTCTGTCCCTCACCCCCGCCCCCCCCACCGCCTCAGATGTTGTGATTCTGAGCCTGAGTCAGCAAATATTTCCCAACCCTGGAAGTAGTCTGCTTACTTCCAAGTAAGCAGACACCGGCTTTGCTGAATTCTATCAGCGTGGGGCAGGAAGAGCTGGCAAGGTGAAGAAGAAGCCGGAGCCCAACACCCCCCCACAGGTGGCAGCTCCTAAATGCAGACGCCCTGAGTCATGCTTGATTCCTTGACCAAAGCCCAGTAGAGACGGCACTGGAGTCACACCCTAATCACCAGCCTCTGAGCTGTGAAGGCCAAGAACCATACGCCAAGGAAGAAGACCCACATATCTGAAACCTGATACAAGGGGCCATTTCCTCCCTGCCAGGCTCAAGCAAGTGCCTAGCTCTCCTGACACCACAGAGCTCAGCTGCAAGTGGCTCCTCGCTCTGGATCCAAAGGCACAGAGGAGGGCCTGTAGTTTAGCTTCCCAGTCCGCAGGTAACACCCTAGGAGGTGGGCCTCTGTATTTGGTGACAGACTACAGCTGAAGCCTTTAGAAGCGACAGGGCCAGCCCCTCCGGAGAGAAGCTGCGCCATCCCAGGACATGCCAGGAGCCATGGGCCCTAAGGACAGCTTGCACAACAGCCAGGACATCTGCATTCTATCCAAAGAAGAGGCCTACCAGCTTCCCAGGCCAGTGCCCGACAATGGCTGTCCTCTCACCAGGCCCTGGGGGATGGGGTCTGAGGGACCACAGGTGAGGCTGGAAGGCTGAGTGAGGGCAATTCTTCCTGAGTGGGTGGAGGCACACACCAAAGGAGGAGGAAAGCAAGGAGAAAGGCAGCCAAACAAACGAGCGGTTCGTTAAACTAAGGACTTAATGGGCTACACCATCTGTAGGATAATGTCAGGGGCCTGTCTGCCCACCCCTTTGAAAAAGAGAGGCAGGCTGACCCAAGCTCTGCCAACGTCACCGAATGGGCACTTGGTAATTGATGATCATGACTACCCACGCGGAAGATGACGCGGTGGACAAACTGCAAGAAGCTATCTGGCCAGAGCTTCTGGTGCACAAGCTGCTCCCCAAGGCCTGGGCCTGACGTCCTCTCAAGCCCTTCTCACCTGCTGCCTCAGTAGAGAGCGCTATCAATGGGTAAGCAGACAGAGGAGTAGCAAACGGCTCCAGTCAGGTAAAGTCCTGGGGAGCCACAGGCTGGACTAAATCACCACCAAATACACAACCCCAACTTCATCAGAATGCCCATTAAAGCCCCAAAGGGATGTTTTCCATTGGAACAATAGGTCCAGTCTGCCCTATTCCCCCCACCGCCCAAGTGCTGCTTAGGAGAGGGCTCAAAGGTTAGTGGAGAGGGCACTGGCTCAGCCATCCACGACCCTACTCCTTTCACAGAAAACGGTCTGTGCACAAGAGGGTTCCAAAACTTTAAAGTCTGGTCTGGTTGTTTCAGTTGGCTCTCCACCACAGTTCCTGAAGGCTGCCAATTCTGTGTCCAATTCTGGCTCAAAGACAGAGAGCACGATCCTCAAAAGAGGAGACCTAGAAACCTGGAGCCCGGTGAAACAACAGGCCTTCATTTCTGAACTGAGAGTGGGTCACGCTTTCAGAATCCTCCAAAATCAGATTGGGCAGAAATATAGGATATGTTATTTCCTGAAGATCTCTCTAGGGGACCAACGCCAAATAAAGGAGTTCAAATTGAACGCATCTGTAAAGAACTTTCAGTCTGGCAAGAAGGTTAAAGATCCAGAAGCACCGTGAAGGTGGTGGGTTCTCTAGCCACAAAGAGGATGATCTCTGTGACTGGAAGCAACTCAAGTTCCTGACACCATCTTCCTAATGCAGCCCCACAACCTGTCCAGGCAGATACTGACTGGCTACGCCTGGGCAAAGGGAACAGGACTTCAGTGTCAGCCTCTCTCTCTTAGAGCCACAGGAAATGAAGCTCCCAAGGAAAACAGAGGGAGAAGAACCTTCAAGAGAACCTGCTCAGTTATCGACATCAGAAGCCCCAGACACATTCAGAGATGTGTGAGGGAAAAATCAGCAGGTGGTTCGAGTCACCAATAACTAAAAGGGACAGCTACCTGCCAGCCCCAGGGCTATCAGGCTGGCAATCTATTTAAAAACTCAAACAGGAAAAAAAATGTTCTGGAGCCAGTACAGAGGAAAAGGTTGAGGACCACAGGCATTCTCTGGGGCATAGATTCTGGAGACTTCTCTTAGCTCTCTGAGATAGGGCATAGGGTAGAGGGTGGGAATCAGGGCAGAGATAGGCTGAGGTATCATGGTTTAAAGGTGTACAGTATATCCAGAGTGTAAAGCCACAAAGCCCTGTTTCCTGGAAGGGGAAAAGAGTTGGATGAGGCCTCCAGCTATCCCTGGCATACACCCAATTCAGCGGCTGGTCTCTCCTCAAAGGTTCCTGGAAGTCAACAGACCCATAAAGGGGAAGTACGAAAGCTGAGATTGGAAGAATGGTCTACAAATTGGACATTATCCCTGATGCAACACCCCAGTAAATTCTCCCACACAAACATTACCTGCTATTTACCTCAGACATTCAGCGCCTTACTTCAATCAGGGGCTGAACACCCACAGGCCCACTCCACAGGTATCTCAACTGCGGGTCATGGGAAAGCAAAGTAGTGTCTGCAGCTAATGCTTCTCCCAGAAGCAAAGGCAAGGAACTGGGAAGGAAGGGGAGGTGGATGACAGGAATGCAGAGGGCATGACTGATTGGAAAGAAATCAGAGAGTGGGGCAAAAACAGGGCTTCTGGGGGGAACCTGGGTAGGAGGGGCTTAGGTAGACAGGGATTGCAGGCACGGGCTGAAAAAGCCCGGTAACACCGAGAGGAAGATGGTGGGGAGGGGTGATACTGAGAGGGGCCAGGCAACGCGGGAGGGAGAGAACAGGGATGGGAAAAGAGAGAGAAGACACAGGTCAAGGTTGGGAGGACGAAGACAGGAGACAAGGATAACGAGGGGGACAGAGAAGATCTCCAAGGAGACCCTGGGTAGAGAGGGCAATGAATTTGAGGACACCAGAGAAGATATGAAAGAAGAGATCAGAGACAAGGGTGGGTAGTGGGAGAGGACCTAGAGCCTGGGATGGGGCTCTCAGAACACAGAAGTGGGAGGAGACGGAGACACGAGGCCCAAAAGGGGGCACAGAGTCTGGGGGTTGGGGGGAGGCCTGTGGTTCGGGCTCAAATATTGATAGGCGTCCAAAGGCTGGGGAAGCAGGAGAAGCGGGGCGGGGTGCCAGGAGAGCAACGGACGACCGCGACCCGCCCGGGCCAGAGCGACAGGAAGCGGCAGCCGCTCGGTCAGCCGACCCCTGCGACTCTCCCCACTCCACTCCCCACCGGGCCTTCCGCCCCAGCCGCGTTGCCCGCCTCAGCCCGGGCCCGCTGCTTCCCTCCGCTGCTTGCCTACCCGCTTCCCCGGACCCGGACTGACCTGTTCTGGCTGCCCTCCGCGCCACCGCCGCCGTCCCGCAGGCTCCGTAGGATCCTTCGGCTCCTGCCAAAACTTTTCCCATTAATGCCCAGATCCGCGGCGGCCGCGGCGGCCGCGGCGTCACACGCTGCGCCGCCTGGCCCCGCCCCACAAGAGTGACGTCACCGCGCAGCCCCTCCCCTCCCCTCTCCACGCCCCCTTCCGCCCCGGCCGCGGCCAATCACCGCGCCTCCTAGAGTCGCCCCTGATTCTGCCACTCCGCCCACCAGCACGCTGCCCCGGGCCCGCCTGCAGCGTCCTCTGGTGCGGGACGAGGGCGCAGCAGCTCAAGGAGGAGCTGGGGAGGAAGCTCCAGGGCCCGTAAAGCCAGTCTGGCAAGTATCACAAAAGAGAATTTAAAGCTGGAAGGGAACTTAGAGATCATCTCGTACAGTCTCCTCAAACTTCCAGTGAAGACACTGTCCCAGAAAAGGTGCGTGACTTGCAGTGAGAAGCAATGCTGAGGTTAGAACCTGGATATCCAAATTCCACTGGAAAAGACTGTGCTCCCTGTAATTTTCACAAAAGGGCCTTGCTCCCTCAAGAGGCTTCTGCAACTAGAAATTTATGGTTCTGGATTTGTTACCTATCTTCCTATTTATCTAATACACTTGCCCACCTGAATGGGGAGCACCCTCCTTACTATTGTAGAAAATTCTGTTCTCGCTTCTTAACCCAGGTCTTTAGGACCTGGAGGAGACGTGTTATTCCAACCTTCAGATATAACATAAAAAGGTACCCAGCAGCTGGAGGGCAGTATGGGAGAAGAAGATGGGTTTGCCATCTGGCAATGAACAAAACTTGATCAATGGGTATTGGTGTATGATCAATGGGTAACTTCCTCCTTTCCATCACCTTTAAAATAAAGATTACCTCTCCCCCTCTCCTACACTCCTAGATATCTGGATAGTAGAACTACGAGTGCTTTTTTTTTTTTTCTGCTTTTTTTTCTACTTTTTGAAATGAATGTGCAGTACTTTTTTTTTTTTTGCTGCAGCATGTGCGGATCTTAATTCCCCTACCAGGGACCATAACCCCTGCAGTGGCAGAGTCCTAACCACTGGACCGACAGGGAATTCCCGGCGCAGTACTTTTGTAATTCAGATGTCAACCTGCTTGCCTTTGAGATGGAAGAAAAAATGGGTTGTGGAAGTCAAAGCCATCCCTAAGATTTCTGCAAATTTCTCAGGGATTTATATTCTCCTAAATCTCTCTGCCTCCAGGCTCCAGCTTCTGCCAGGCTGTCGCAGTAACACAGTTCAGAAATGTAGAGATGAAACTCAGCCCTTCCTGAGGACTGCCCACACTTCTTCCCACACAAAACATTCATGGGTATAGATGTTATGATGCTCTGGGCCCTGGGGAAGGGTCACGTGATGCATTGCAAACAGTTTAAACTCACACAGCTGACATTTTTTTAAAGTCCTTTCTGCACTGGCGGCGTTGAGGTTTTCTGACTGGCTGTTCACTCCTTAGAGCCTGGTCTTTTCCCAAATTACTACCTCTCCTCCCTGCCCCACCATTCTCTACTCTATCCCATTCTCTCCAGAGAGAAAACAAATCCTTCCCGCTTTCCAGGCACATCTCTTCATTGCTAGAGTTCCTGCCAACACTCATGCCCTAGAGATTTCACTTTCTCCTCCCTAAAAGCCTCATTTCCCCTAATAAAGACAGCTCCTTCCCTAAAAGAAATTCTGGGAGCACTGTTAAAATACTACATTTTTCAGCTCATTTCATTTTCATATTAAACGGATATATAAAAATATGTACATATATTTTATTTTATTTTTTATTTTTATTTTTGCGGTACGCGGGCCTCTCACTGCTGCGGCCTCTCCCGTTGCGGAGCACAGGCTCTGGACGCGCAGGCTCAGCGGCCATGGCTCACGGGCCTAGCCGCTCCGCGGCATGTGGGATCTTCCCGGACCGGGCACGAACCCGTGTCCCCTGCATCGGCAGCCGGACTCCCAACCACTGCGCCACCAGGGAAGCCCTATACATATATTTTAAACTTAAATCAGTTAGTTTCTGTTACTTGAATCTAAAACAGACTAACACAGCTTCCCCAAATCTTCATTTTGACTAGATTTGCCCACAGGCACAGCTCACAGTGGGAAAAGTTGGTCCCTGCCAAGCCTCTGCAACCCTTTTCAGACCAGCCAGAGAGCTCAGCTACCAAAACCTGCTCGGATACCCAATTACAATGTAACTGAACAATAACTTACAGTGTGGAATAAGGCTAGACCAGCTTTGAATTAGATCCGGTCTCCTCCACAGCCATTTCAAGCTCCAGCCAGCAGGTGGAGGCCTCCTTAGCCTCCTGAGAACGGCCTCCTCAGCGTTCCTCTTCCTCCCCCTCTCACCTACAGCAGGGGCCAGAGAGGCAACTTTCAGCTGGCACCTCTTTGGCCTGGATAGACACTGGTCTTGAGGAAGAGGCGCCTTGCATATCCTGGCAACAGTTTGCAACAAACCACTTGCGTTCCAGCCAGTTGCCCAACCCCCCCAACCCTCAGGGGTGACCTGGGGCCACAGTGGCTGTATTTTCCACATGGCCCCCAGAGCTTATAGGTATCTCTGAAGGCATCAGAGATTGGATACACTCTCCACTCCTTTGTCTAGGATGTTTGTAAGGACAAAGGAGTTCTTTTCTAACCCTGGAATTAAAAGACTGCAGGGCTTCCCTGGTGGTGTAGTGGTTGAGAGTCCACCTGCCGATGCAGGGGACGCGGGTTTGTGTCCCGATCCGGGAAGATCCCACATGCTGTGGAGCAGCTGGGCCCATGAGCCATGGCCACTGAGCCTGCGCGTCCAGAGCCTGTGCTCCGCAACGGGAGAGGCCATAGCAGTGAGAGGCCCGCGTACCGCAAAAAAAAAAAAAAAAAAAAAAAAAGGACGGCAAAATATCTTCTTCTGCACCCGATAATGTCCCACCAGACCGACAGCTTCTCATGCCAGTCCTGATGTGGATCCAGGGTGAGCTTCCTTTCACTGTCACACTGCAACCAGCAACACCTCCTGTGTCCCATCATAGAATGTTAAAAAGCCTGGAATGGACGCCATTTACAGATGAGGAAACCAAGACTTAGGAATTGGCTTGCCACCTCAAGTTTAAACACTACCTGGCTTCCAAGAATGTCTCTAATCAGGCCTCATTCTACCTCATAGTTAGTAGTCCTCAAAATTTTTGCCCCGCTACCCCTAAAAGAATATATAAGAACTAATGCAGCTCCTTGTACATTTTTAAGGTGACATCTAATATGTTTCATATTAGTTTAAAACTTAGTAGTTGCAGAGTATGGATGTAATTTCTACTATTTTATAAACATTAATATTTTAATATAAAACTACTATATTACCCTTTTAAATGTATTGACTAAGACTCAGAACCCATAGCGATTTGATGTTCACCATCATCCATCTTAAAAATACATGAACAGGGCTTCCCTGGTGGCGCAGTGGTTAAGAATCCACCTGCCAATGCAGGGGACACGGGTGTGAGCCCTGGTCTGGGAAGATCCCACGTGCCGCGGAGCAGCTAAGCCCGAGCACCACAACTACTGAGCCTGCGTGCTGCAACTACTGAAGCCCACATGCCTAGAGCCTGTGCTCCGCAACAAGAGAAGACACCGCAATGAGAAGCCCACGCACCGCAACAAACACTAGCCCCTGCTCACCGCAGCTAGAGAAACCCCACGGACAGCAACGAAGACCCAGTGCAGCCAAAGATAAATAAATAAAAATAAATAAATAAATGTATTTAAAAAATACATGAACAAATAGATAAACCTACTGTATAGCACAGGGAACTATATTCAATATCTTGTAATAACCTATAATGGAAAATAATCTGAAAAAGAATATATATAACTGAATCACTTTGCTGTACACCTGAAAGTAATACAACATTGTAAATTAATTATACTTCATTTTTAAAAAAATTTTTATTTATTTTTGGCTGCGTTGGGTCTTCGTTGCTGCGCGCGGACTTTCTCTAGTTGCGGTGAGCGGGGGCTACGCTTCCTTGTGGTGTGTGGGCTTCTCATTGCGGTGCCTTCTCTTGTCACGGAGCACGGGCTCTAGGCACGTGGGCGCTCATGGGCTCTAGAGCACAGGCTGAGTAGTTGTGGTGCACGGGCTTAGTTGCTCCGCGGCATGTGGGATCTTCTCGGACCAGGGCTCGCACCTGTGACCCTGCATTGGCAGGCAGATTCTTAACCACTGAGCCACCAGCGAAGCCTCTCCTTCCAAGTTTTGAAAGCAAAGATTTGGAAACCTGCTGACTTGAAAACGAAAGGAATTTTTTGTCTGACTTTTGAGCCATTCACTTTCTCAGCACCCACAGTCCTACACTAGCATTTCAAATCGTTGCTATGTTTAGTGTTTCAGGAATTTGACCCCTCTGGATTGTCCACTCCTAAAAGATACTGGATGGGTGAGTGGTGAACCTTGCTTGCCACTGCAAGTAGAGGAGGTGGAACTGTGAAGGAAGAAAGCAGCTTTGGTAAAGAGAACACTTGGAAGTTGAGGATCTGTGAATTGATTTTCTTAAAACTCCTCATACCTTAGAGATACCCCACTCCAATTAGAGAACCCTTGATGTTCCCATTCAATATCCAGAATCCAGACTTCTTGTGCCCATAAATGTGCTATGCTTCTTTCTATCAATACTTGCATTGTTCCCATGTTCTCTACTCTCCTTCCTTTTTAATAAGGGAATTCCCTGTCGGTCCAGTAATTTGGACTCAGTGCTATCCCTGCCAGGGCCCCGAGTTCAATCCCTGGTTGGGGAACTAGGATCCTGTAAGCCGTATGGCCAAAAAAAAAGTTTTTAAGGGCCTATGAAATCCCACCTCACACCTAACACTTCGTTTTTTCTGAATTCCTACCACACTTAGAATTTGAACCTTACTTTCCATCCCTGAAATATGCATCATGTTATCCTGGCAGCTTCATGACACTTTAAAATAGACTGTAGTGAAGTTCATTGCAATAGAGTTTGGTGTACTTGCAAAAGACATGAATTTTGATACCAGATAACATATAAGCTCCAGGAGGGCAGGGATTCTGTTCATTTTGTTCTGTGCCATATAGCCAGCACCTAGCCCCATACCTGGCTTATAATAAAAGCTTAATAAATAATTTGTTAAATAGGACTTCCCTGGGGGTCCAGTTGTTAAGACTCCCTGCTTCCACTTTGGGCACGGGTTTAATCTCTGGTCAGGGAAATAGGATCCACATACTGTGCAGCCAAAAAAAAAAAAAAATTTGTTGAATAAAGGAATGGTATTGAGTGGGAATCTCAACTACTTCATCACTTTTAAGCTGGGTGACACCCAGTCATTCATATTAGAATTTATTCAGTCATGAATTCATTCAACAAACATTTGCTGCATGCCTACTAAGAGCAGAGCATTGTTCTAGGCACCGGGGACGTAAGTTGAAGAAAATATGTCCCTGCCCTCAAGGATCTCAAGCATCTAGTTATGGAGGCTGTTACATGAAGTAAGATGGAAAGAACAGCCAGTGTGCAGGCTCAGAAGAAGAAAAAGGAGGGAGCTGCTAGTAGATCTATAAAGCAGAGGCATAGGAGGCTCTCCTGGGCTAGATCATCAAGGGCCTTGTATGCCCCATATGGGAATGTGAACTTGACTATCCAGGGTACCACTGAGAGACTGGAAAGTGGAAAGAGTCAAGGATAGATATGCATTTTAGAAAGCCTATCCAGGGACTTTCCTGGTGGTCCAGTGGTTAAGACTCTGCTCTCTCAATGCAGCAGGGCCCGGGTTTGATCCTTCATGCCAAACTAAAAGATCCTGCATGCTGCAACTGAAGATCTCTCATGGCCCAGCGAAGATCCTGAGTGCCACAACTAAGACCCAGAGCCAAATAAATAAATATTAAAAAAAAAAAAAAAAAAAGCCTATCTAGGGCTTCCCTGGTGGTGCAGTTGTTGAGAGTCCACCTGCCGATGCAGGGGACATGGGTTCATGTCCCGGTCCGGGAAGATCCCACATGCCACGGAGCAGCTGGGGCCGTGAGCCATGGCCGCTGAGCCTGCGCGTCTGGAGCCTGTGCTCTGCAACGGGAGAGGCCACAATAGTGAGAGGCCCGCGTACCGCAAAAAAAAAAAAAAAAAAAAAAAGCCTATCCAGGCAGCTGTGGGGAGAAGGGTTAACAAGGAGACTTGGTTACTGCTCTAGTCCAATTGGGAGGTGACAAGGGCCAGAGTAAGGCAGTAGCCATGAGACATGGCCCCAAGGGGGTGGATTTGAGAGTGACCAAGAAAATCCAATCCGTTGGAGTTGGAGACTGATTAGTTATGGGGCAAGATGGAGAAGGAGTCAAAGGTGAGCATGCAGGTGGAGGATAAAATTTTGGCAGGAGCCATGGGGATAGAGATGGAGCAGTAGATATGAGAGCATGAAGGAGAGAGAATCTACTGGATTTAATGATGGGTTTTTCATGAGGGGGATGGCAGGGAGGGAGCAAGTCATCCTAGATTCCCAGATCTCTGTCTTAGGTAACAAGGTAGGTAAGTCAGACAATATGGGAAGAGAAGCAAGTTTGAAACGCTTTGGGCAAGTTACCTGACTTCTCTGAGCCTCAATTTCCACACATGTAAAATGAGAATAATAATATCCACCTCTCAGCATTGCCATGAGAATTAAATAAACTGGGAAATTGCAAGGCATAGAATATACATTCAATAAACACTTTGGGGTGATACCAATAATAGTGCTTGCTCACGTGCTGAACACTTAATCCTCGGAACAACCCTGTAAGGTAGGTACTATACTATCCCTATTTTGCCAACATGGGAACTGAAGCACAGAGAGGTGAACAAACTTGACCAAAGTCACCCAGTTGGAAAGTGGCAGAGTGTACTTTCCTAGCCACTGCATTATACCTTACTCTTTCTGGGACATATAACTGGACTGAGGGAAGAAGAGAGAAAATGGTAGAAGAGACAGACTATAGACCTGATGCATAATTTATCCCAAGAGCTGATTTTATTTGGAAATGTGCCTCCACAACTTGGTGGCAGTCTGGGGACAGATGGCCCCTGGCTTGCTTGTTGACTCTCTTTCCCAGCCTAGGGCATAGAGTCCTTTGGGTTAAGGCACAGGGTCAAGTTCTCAAGGATTAACATCCCTGACAGCCTCAGTGGTCTGGGGCCTGGGGCTGGTGCAAAAAGATGAACCAGGTTCCATTCTGGACTGTTTCGTGGTTGGAGGGCCTGGGCCCTTGGCACCAGGACTGTAGCTCCTTCTTCTGCAGAGGCTGGTGTCACCCACAGGCCAGCTGTGGCCAGGTCCTAGTAGGCATGAGGTTGGGGTAAAGAGGCTAGCAGAGGTTAGTTTTCTGGTGCTGGGTCCACTTTATCTTCCTGAGGGGCAGAAGCTGAGATGGGCGCCTCTTCCCCACAATTGAGGGACTTCTGCTGCTCACTGCTGCTGGGTGAGGGGGTCTTGCTGCCTTGGGATCCCCGGTGAGTCAGGCGTTTTAGGGAGGAGTCACGGCGGGCAAGTTGAGGGGCCTGGAAGCCTGTGAAGGAGCTGCTGGTGGTGGGACGCTTGTCTGGCAGAAAAAAGGCAGGTATGAGAAAGGAGCAAGGTGCTTGCAAAGGGGGGGAGGAGAACCCGCCGACCTGCAGTCCTGTGCTGGCTCGGTAGATCTGGGGGTATCCCTTCCACCCTCGCTTCTCCATCCCCACTCCAGGGAAAGCTCCAGGGTCTAACCCTTCTCACCTCCAGGTTCTATTGGATGCATGAGCCGGTTCATCTGGACATTCCAGTGTTTCACGTTCGTGCTGGCCTGGCGCAACTTCCGCTGTGCAGCCTGTGCAGGCAGGACCAGGGAGGAGTGGGTCAGAGCCACCCTCCAAGACAGAGAGTCTTGACCTTTTCAGGTTCACATGCCCCTTAGGATCTGACAAAGGCTATTGATCATCTTCCCAGAAAAACTCGTGTATGTTCATAAAGAGTTATGAACTCATTAAGAACTCAACTCATAATGAGTTGGTGTCGAATTTCAGGGGACTCACAGGCCCTCAAAGGGTCAGAAATAACCATAGTTTCCACTTATTAAGCAGCTAAGATGTACTAATATCTTATTTAACTTCCAGAGCAGAAGTTAATAGCAAACAAATTCAAAAGAGGTTAAGTGCCTTGCCCAGGGACATACACGGAGCTCTGAACCACTGCATTACACAACCTTCCCAAGACCTAATGCAAAAGCCTCTGCTCCAGTGTTCACTCAGCCATTAGCAGCGGTTGTGGGGTGGGGAATCATAGAGGAACTTTCCCTTTCTTTGATACTTATTTCTATGTTTGAATTTTTTACAATGACCATGTAGGCCAACAAAGCAAAATAAAATAATCAATATTAATAAAAACAAAACATCAGAAGTTAAAAAAAAAGTCTTCTATGGAGATTCAGGCTCCAAAGAGTGGAGCCAAAGTACAGGGATAGCAAAGTAGGGGCTGGAAGAGTAGGAGGAAAAATTTTTGCCCAGATTAATAACAATGATAAAAGTCATAGCTAAGGTTTCTTCAGTGCTTACTACATACTTAATTTCACGTGTTATCTCATTTAATCTTCATAGCAATGCTATTATCAGTCTCCTTTTTCAGATAAGGGACTTGGAACTCAGAGAGGTTAGGCAACTTGTCAGAGGTCACACGGCCAGGCAATGATGGAGCCTGAGGGATAGAGCTTGAGGGAAGATTCCAGAGCCTGTGCGTTAACATGCTCACCCTCGTTCACCTGGCAGCCTCCAAACTGCTCCACCCCAGGCCTCACCTCCACATCTTCGTCGGCTCTCTGCCGGTTCTGTCGCACCTCCTCCAATTGCTGCTGGGCCTGCTGCAGGGAGCGGCTCTGCAGGGCCATCTCCTGCTGCAGTTCCTGCTTCTCCTGCTGTGCCCGCTCAATATAGCGCTCCTGCTCCTCCTTCAGCTGCAGCAGCTGCTTCAATTTCTCCTCCTCCTCCTCCAGCAGTCTGCCAGGCATCCACTGTGTCACCTCCAGAGCCAAGGCACCTCGCAGGTGCTCGGCAAGTGGGGCGGGGTTGGGGTCGGGAAGTCAGGGAGGGGAAGCAGAAGGGGCCCCTCAGTTCTACCTGGTCTGGGCTAGGCGCACGGCCTCCTCGTCTTGCCGAGCTTTCACCTCCAGTTGCAGGGCCTCCTGAAGCCTCTGCTGCATCTCCTCTAGCTCCTCGATGCGCTGCCGCTGCCGGGCAGCCTCCTCCTTCTTCAGCTCCATCTCAGCCTGCATGGAGGCCCTTGCCTGCTCGGGAAATGGAGCCAGGTCAATGGGGGCATGGGGGAGAGAGGCAGCAGGTATGCTGCTCCTTTCCCCAGGGCTTTGCTAGGCCAGCCCAACTACTTATCTCTGGGTGAGGGTCTGGGGAGTTCCTTCATGTCAGCGTTTCCTGATCTGATCCCCTCTGCAAGCCTGACTAATTCAGATAATGATCAGTGAACTACATGGTGGAAAGGCGCTCAAGTCATCCCCTTTTTAGCACCAGCCTTAATAGTTATTATTATACATTATAATATAACGTTTTATAATTATAATTAGGGTAGTGCTTGGAAGGGAATGACAATAATTATAATTGTTATAACAATTACAACTCAAAGTGTTTCCTTAGTTGATCCTCCTTTCCATACCTCTATAAGCCAAGTTCTATTGGCATCAGCATGTCACAGGTAACTGAGGCACAGAAAGGCTGAGTAACTTGCCTGGGATCACACGGTTCCTAAGAGGCAGAGCTGGGACTGAATCCACAGTGTCTGACTCCAGATCTAGATCTCTTAAATCCTAAATCTAATTGCCTCTACACGCTTAGTCCACCTCCACATTCATCCTGCCTTCCTCCCATCCTGCATTCCCCAAAATGGTTTCATTATAAGCTCAGATCAAGTCTAGTCCAACCTAGTCCAGCCTTGGTCCAAACTCATCCCCAATCACACCATCTTTAGCAGCTCCTCTGTCCAAGTCCCGCCCCCAGCCAAGGTTTCTGAGCCAGGTCCCACTCTACACCTAGCACTCAGGTCAGACCCTCCCGTTTCGTAGGCTCAGGCCCCGCCCCCTTACCATCTCTCCTCTCAAGCCATCCCTCGGCCAGGTTCCTTATCCCACAGGCCCTGTTTCTGGCACAGTCCCCGTCCCATACCCATCCTTCTAGCCCACAGGCTCTGTTCCCAAAACCCCTCAAGACAAGTCCCGCCTCCACTTGCATTCCTCAATGCGTGGCTCCGCCCTCGACCAAGGCTCCGCCCCAGGCCCCGCCCCCAGTGCTCAGCTCCCAGGCCTGACCGCACCACACCCCTCAGCCCACCGCCTCCTGCGCTGTGCTGCCCCACCTGCTCAGCCTCGCGCAGCTGGCCCTCGAGCGCCTGTTGCAGCTCGCGGTGCTGGCTGCGGCGCCGCTCCTCCTCTTCCTGCAGCAGGCGCTCGGCCTGCCGCTGCGCCTCCTGCAGCAGCTCCAGCTCCTGCAGCTTCCGCTCCTTCTCCTCCTGTAGCTGCTGCAGCCGCAGCACCTCCTCCTCCTTGGCCGCCCGGCGCCGCTCCCGCTGCTCCCGCTGCTCGCGCCGCTTCTGCTTCAGGTCCTTGTGCAGCGACATCTTCCCCTCGGCCTGCAGCCGGATCGCCGTCTGGATGGCTGCGGAGGGAGCGGGAGGGGCTGGCCGGGGGCAGGGCAGCCTCGAGGTGACCCACCGCCAGAAAGGGGCCTTAGGAGTTGCCCGTGTCCAGTGCCCAGCCTCCCGCTGGGCAAAGTGCTGTCACCCCCTTTCACAGGTGAGGCGACTGAGGGCCAGCCAGGTCCAGGCCACCCAGCGAGCACTCACCAGCCGTCCATTCCTGGCGCTGGCGCGTGTCTGAGGCGCTCATCTCGTACGTGCGGGAGGCAGTCTTCACACAGAACATGCAGCGCTTCCCTTCTCGGTCGGGCAGCACCTGGGAGAGGGTGGACGGTCCCAGACAGGCTGGCTTCACTGGAGTCAGGGCCACACCTACCCCAGGGGTGCTGCAGCTCCAGCCGCTACCCCCGCTGGCTGACCATCCTCCCCGGGCACCCCTCCCACTCTGACAGGAGCCTGCGTGGCCCGGTTTGAAGGTTAGTTATGGGGATACTTGTGTGCCCACAGCTCTGTATCCTTTGCTCTTTGAAGGTGGGACTGTTCTCTTGGTATCTCTCCATGGGGCCTAGCACAGAGGGATCACTCAGTGTTTATGCAGATCACGCTGGAACATCTCCCATGACAGGGTCCTCACTATCGAGACCGTTCATTTCCACAAAGCCCTGCCTGTTGAGAAAGTTCTCCATTCACTCATTCCACAGATATATTGTAGTGTCTACTGAGTGCCACTCATTGCTCTGGGCCTTTGGGATACTGAGATGTGCCTAACAGACCAAATCCCTGCCTTCCCTAAGCTTACATTCTAGTGGAAAATAATAGCTATCACCTACTGAGCTTCATGTGTTCTAGAGTCTGTACCAGGCATGGATTATTAGCTCCACTTTACAGAGAAAGAAACTGAGGCTCTAAGAGGTCCAGGAACTTGCCCAATTCACACTGCCTATTAGTGGTGGAGCTGGATTTCTGCCTAGATCTGTGCTGTTTCCACAATGACAGCTGTTTCCCTATGTGATTGGATAGAGCCTAGGATGACTATAATAATAACATTTTTTAAGGTAAAATAAAAAGTGTTGGTGATACATTGGAACTTTCATACACTGCCGGTAAGAATGGAAGATGGTGCAGCCACTGTAGAAAAGTCTGGCTGTTCCTCAAAAATTAAACATAGAATTAATGTATGGTTCAACAACTCTCCTCCTAGGTATGTACCCTGAGGAAAAAAATATATCCACCCAGAAACTTGTACCTGGATGTTCATAATAGCATTATTCACAATAGCAAAAAGATGGAAACAACCCAATATCCATCAAAGAATGGATAAACAAAATGTGGTACATCCTTACAATGGAATATTATTCAGCCATAAAAAGGAATGAAGTCCTGATTCATGTCACAACATGCTTGAGAACATTATGCTAAGTGAAAGAAGCCAGACATAAAAGGACAAATATTATATGATTCCACTTATATGAGGTACCTAGAACAGGCAAATTCATGGAGATAGAAAGCAGAATAGAGGTTACCAGGGGCTGGAGGGAAGGGCGGATGAGTTATTGCTTAATGGATACAGAGTTTCTGTTTGGGATGATAAAAAAGTTTTGGAAATAGATAATTGGGATGGTTACATGTGAATGTACTTAATGCTACTGAATTGTAACACAAAATGGTTAAAATGGCAAATTTCATGTTATGTATATTTTTTCACTACAGTTTTTAAAATTGTTGTTTTAAGCCTCTAAAATAATGGACAGAGTCAAGGGAGGAAAAGGGATGCGAAGGGAGAAAGAATAGGGAGGTATAGAGTTGCCAAAGGGAATGGAATTTGGGTGAAGGAGAAAGAACTTCAGAGGAATTTTAGAAAGTTTTGCTGGGTAGAGTGAGACATAAGCCGCTCCTCTGAAATCTTTAGCAAAGTCCACATTATTCACCAATGACTTTAGTATTTGATTTGCAGTTTGGTTTTTTTTAAAAAAGTGCTGACATATGGGATCTAAAAAAGACAAAACAAATGAACAAACATAACAAAACATGAACAGAGTTATAGATACAGAGAACAAACAGGTGTGTTTGCCAGAGGGTAGGGGGCATAGTGAGAGGAAGGAAGAAGTTGAGGAAGATTAAGAGGTACAAATTTCCAGTTGCAAAATAAGTGAGTCATGGGTGTAAAATGAATAGTGTGGGGAATATAGTCAATAACTATGATTACATAGTTATCTTTGTATGGTGACCTATCATAACTAGACCTATTGTGGAGGTCAGTTTGAAATATATAGAAATACCGAACCATTACATTGTGTAACAGGAACTAACACAGTATTGTGGGTCAATTATACTTCAAAAACAAACAAACAAATCCATAGAAAAAGAGATCAGATTTGTGGTTACCAGAGGTGGGGAGGGAGGTTGTTGCAGGGATAGAGGGAAGGTAATTGGATGAAGGTCATCAAAAGGTACAAACTTCCAGGGCTTCCCTGGTGGCACAGTGGTTAAGAATCCGCCTGCCAATGCAGGGGACACGGGTTTGAGCCCTGGTCCGGGAAGATCCCACATGCCGTGGAGCAACTAAGCCCATGCACCACAACTACTGAGCCTGAGCTCTAGAGCCTGCGAGCCACAACTGCTGAGCCTGTGTGCCACAAGTATTGAAGTCCACACGCCCTAGAGCCCGTGCTCCACAACAAGAGAAGCCACTGCAATGAGAAGCCCGTGCACCACAACGAAGAGTAGCCCCCACTTGCTGCAACTAGAGAAAGCCTGCGCGCAGCAATGAAGACCCAACGCAGCCAAAAAATAAATAAAATAAATTTTAAAAAAGAAAAAAAGGTACAAACTTCCAGATATAAGTACTAGGGATGTAACGTACAACATGATAAATTAACACTGCTCTATGTTATATAGGAAAGTTGCTGAGAGAATAAATCCTAAGAGTTCTCATCACAAGATAATAATGTTTTTCTATTTAATTTTGTATCTATATGAGATGAGGGATGTTCACTAAACTTATGTGCTTATCACTTTATGATGTATGTAAGTCAAATCATTATGCTGTACACCTTAAGCTTATACAGTGCTGTATGTCAATTATAGCTCAATAAAACTGGAAGAAAAAATAAAGTGTGTTACTTTTCTAAAAGAAAAAAAAAATTGCTGCCATGGCTGAGAATAGCCTTGAGGTACCCAGGTATGCAACTGACCCTTGAACAATGCAGGGGTTAGGGGTGCCAAACCTCTGCCCAGTCAAAAATCCACATATAACTTTAAAGTCAGCCCTCAGTATCCTGGTTCCACATCTGCAAATTCCACCAACTGCTGATGGTGCTGGCTGTACTCCTGAATGTATGTATTGAAAAAAATTCACATATAAGTTCCAACTTGTGTTGTTCAAGGGTCAGCTGTATTTGGGTTGCACTCATCTAAGCGGGAATTTGTCACTGTGGCTTTTCCCATTTACCCTCCTCCTGACCCTCTTGCCTTCACACTGCACTGGAGCCCCTCTGAGCCTTGAGATGTGCTTTACCCCCTCAACTGTCCCCCTCACCTCCACGCAGCACTGCGCATCCAGCAGGATTGTACCCCTTTTCTCCTTGCACTCTTCACTCCCGAAATAGCAGAGGCAGCTGGGCTGCAGCTGGAACCAGCGTTCTGCCCAGTTCCTCCTCAGGTGCCCTCGCTTCCACAGGTAGCCCTGCCAGCCAGAGCAAAGTCAGAGGCATCACTGGCCCCCCCCCCCCCAACCTTCACCCTCCTCGGGGTCCTCCCCTAGTTCCCAGCCTGGCCTGACCTGCTTCAGGACGTCTTGGATGAGTTCCTGGTAGACCTCGTGGATGGCCATGCTGAGGGTGTCTCGCCCCACGCCTCGCAGACAGCGGCCTGAGTTGAAGAGCTCCAGGAACTGCCAGACGCTGAGCCCGCTGGTGCTCTGGGCTGCCTGGGCCTCCTGGGCCAGCAGCTCCTCCAGCTCACCCAAGCCCACCTCCAAGCTCATGCTGCTGAGCACCTTCTTCAGCAGGTATTCCACCTGGAGCGGGGGAGGGAAGGCTTGGTGGCTGCAGCAGACTGTGGCGCTGGTGCCAACACCAGGGGGCGCTCCCATCAGGCGCCCGGGGCCTGGGCAGAAGTGACCAGGGACAGGACGGTGGGGTAGGGTCAGAGGACAAAACAACTAAACGCTGGAGGACACCTGAGTAGAGATTTAGGAGGGAATCCTGGAGCCCCAACTTCAATTTAGGCATCCCCTCCCCAAGCTCCAGTCCCACTCCTTCCTGCCTTGAATTAAGGGCAGGGTGAGGTGGGAGCTGTGGGGGCC
Source organism: Leucopleurus acutus (assembly GCF_964270905.1). Taxonomy (NCBI): domain Eukaryota; kingdom Metazoa; phylum Chordata; class Mammalia; order Artiodactyla; family Delphinidae; genus Leucopleurus; species Leucopleurus acutus. Next base: position 66,430,377 of record NC_139153.1, on the reverse strand, counting down.
AGGGGCCAGGCCGAGACAGCAAGTCATAGAAAATGTCAACAGGGGAACAAGGACCCTCTCATCCAATATCCTCACTTTGCAGATGACAAAACTGAGGCTCAAAGGGGGAAGGGGGCCTTCCCTGGTGGCGCAGTGGTTGAGAGTCTGCTTGCCAATGCAGGGGACACGGGTTCGAGCCCTGGTCTGGGAGGATCCCACATGCCGCAGAGCAACTAGGCCCGTGAGCCACAACTACTGAGCCTGCGCGTCTGGAGCCTGTGCTCTGCAACAAGAGAGGCCGCGATAGTGAGAGGCCTGCGCACTGCGATGAAGAGTGGCCCCCGCTTGCCGCAACTGGAGAAAGCCCTTGCGCAGAAACGAAGACCCAACAACACAGCCAAAAATAAAAAATAAAATAAATAAATAAAAAATGATAATAAAAAATAAAGGAATTCCTTTCAAAAAAAAAAAGTGCGGGGTGGGAAGTGACTTGTTCTGAATCATACAGCAAGTTGGTAGCAGCCAGAACTCAATTCAGATCCGCATCCCATGAGTCCTTATTCCAAGCCCCAAGCCCCAACCTTAGGGATCCTTCCCCTATGGGAGGGCAAGGGGATTGGAGGTGGAGTAAGCAGAGCAGGGACAGGAAACCTGTTACAGAGGAACAGGAAGTGGTGGTTGGGGTACCTCCTGCTGCAGTTTGTTCACACTGCATGTTGATCACAGTAGCAAGCAGCTTTCTGACCTCTGAGAGGCCACCTCGTCCTGACTGGCAGGCGTCTGACAAAGATGCCCAGCCAGCCAGGTGTCTGTATAGATAGACACATGTCCCTCGACTGCCCCAGCAGCTCCTTGGGAAACTCTCTCCAGGACTTTCACTCTGGGGGCTACTGGGTCTCTGCTGGGAGTGGGGCGGGACACCCCTCACTCTTCAACAGAGGCAAGGGCACGAATCTGAGCGCAGTTAGATGTGCCAGGACTTCTTGTAAATACGGTGGATCTCTCCCCCACGTACCCTACTCTAAAGACCTAAATTCGCCCTGGTATCTTCGCAACCACCAAAAGGGCTAAAGGGTCAGGAGAAGGCTGAATGGAGAGGGGAGAGAGGAGGGGGAGTAGAGGGAGGGTGCAGGGTGACTGGAAAAGGGGGGCCATCTGCCCTGGCTTCACCCATGAGTGAAGGAGGTAGAGGCTAGATTCTAGGCCTCTACTCCCAGGATGCCTTCTCTGGAGCCCTGAGGGGAGTCTGCCCTGGCTCTCCCCTATATTGTAGAAGGTAGGAAGAGAAAATCTGAAACCAGGGCAGACTTGGTTGCACACTTGGAGTAACTGGAGAGATGTCCCAGGAAGGTCTCTATTCCCCTAATAATAGCATCCTTCTCAGATTGCCACAGTGCCTAAAATCCTGCCATTTGATTTTAAATGTTCTCATTTTTAAATGCCCAGTCATGTATCAGGCATTCACACGTCTGTGTAAATAGAATTTGCAGATCATTTTCCTACTGTGAGGGCTAGCAGAGCCTTGAAGGAAGTGTAGTTTTTGACCTCCTGGGAGAAGGCATAATTGTTCTGATATGGACACTTCTAAGCATCTGGAGACAGATGGGTGTGAACAGGTCCCAGGGTGGGGAGATAAAGAAGAAAGGGGATGTGGGAAAGTATGGAGGCAATTTGGCCTCCTTCATGGTTCTGCTAAGGTCTGTCCCCAAGTGATAAAGTCCCTGGAGCTTACCTCATCAGGAACCATGATCAGAGGGTACTTGTCCTCAGACAGGAAGTTGAAGAGGCACCAGAGACGGAAGGCATCCTGATTGGAGAGCATGCTGTTCCCGTTGCTATCCACCTGATAGTTCTTCTTGGCCGTGAGGGTCCAGCACAGCTCATCAAAGTGCTCCTTAACGAAAGCCCCCTCCTCCACCTGCCACCAGGCCGGCAAGTCAGCTGAGAAGGCTGCCCCGTCCCTGCTCTACCACCCAACTAGGCTCCAGCTGGCTTCTTAGGGTCATCTATTCCCCTGCTCCCCACACTGCCATGTTGGGGCTCTAACTTGAGGAGTCCCTGAGCTGATGATCAGGTAACTAGCTGACCAACCAGCCTGACCCCAGCCCCCAGCCCTGCTACTGCCACCACTCCCTCACAACCACTGCCCCCAAGTCCCCTGCACACAGAGAAACTCAGGTCCCTCAGCCCAGGGAGAAAGAAGGGGAAGCCCAGGAGGGAGTGGACAGTCAAGAAGAACCTGAGAAGACAGTGACAGCTGGGAGAAGCAGGGGGGACAGCACTTGGGGGAAACTGGAGAGCCTTTTGTAAAAGTTACAGCTGGAAGCTAGGCAGGGATGGGGTGGAAGGTCGTGGGAAAGGTGGAGGCTAGGATAGAGAGGAGGAAGCTTGAGAGTGAGTTAAGGGGAGCCAGGAGGGCGCAAGTGGCTGGGAGGTGAAGGATGGAGATGGGAGAGCAGGGGTGGACAGAGGGGACAGAAATGGGGTTCATAGGGAGAGGAGTTGGGGTGGCAATGTATTAGGGTGCTGGTCAGGTTGGGAAGTGGGGAGAGGTTAGAGGGGCCCCACCTTGTCCAGGATGTACTTGTTGAGGTAGGGCATGTACCCCTGGCTGGACACAGGGCCATCGTCATCATCTCGGAAGTGCTCCTCCAGGGCCACAGGGTCGTGAGGGATGTGCAGGACGGTGTACAGGTTGTGGGACAGCACCTGAGACAGAGGGCAGTTTGCCTTCCTGAACCCCAACCAAAACTGGGCCAAAGGGCGGCTCCCACCTCCTCATTTGTCCCCACCCCCATTCTGGCTGAGTCTTCTGCATACATTATTCAATTCAATCATAACTAAAGCTTCTGTGTATATAGACACAATGGAATGTTATTCAGTCATTAAAAAAGGAATGAAATCTTGCCATTTGCGACAACACGGATGGACCTTGAGGGCATTATGTTAAGTGAAATAAGTCTGATAGAGAAAGACAAATACCATACGATCTCACTTATATGTAGAATTTTTTAAAAAGGGAAAAAAAGGTGTTCACAGATACAGAGAACAGACTGTTGCAAGAGGTGTGGAGCGGGGAGGTGAAATGTGTGAAGGTGCTCAAAAGGTACAAACTTCGGGTAAGTCATGAGGGGACTTCCCTGGTGGTCCAGTGGTTAAGACTCTGAGCTCCCAATGAAGGGGGCAGGGGTTCGATCCCTGGTCAGGGAACTAGATCCCGCATGCTGCAACTAAAAGAGCCCGCATGCCACAACTAAAGATCCTGCATGCCACAACGAAAATCCTGCGTGCAGCAACTAAGACCCGGCGCAGCTAAAAAAATGAATGCAATAAATAAATATTGAAAAAAAAGTCCTGGGGAGATATAATATATAGCATGGTAACTATAATTAACAATATTGTATTGCATCTTTGAAAGTAGCTAAGAGAGTAGGTCTTAAAAATTCTCATCACAAGAAAAAAAATTTTGTGTAACCATGTATGGTGACAGATGTTAACTAGACTCACTGTGGTGATCATTTCACTATATATATATGATCATTACGTTGTAAACCTGAAATTAAAATGTACATTATACCTCAATAAAATCCAAAAAACTAAAACTTGTACACTTGCTATGCACCAAGCACGGTGCTCAGCACTTTACATATACTTCACTTAACCCACATAACAAGTGTTTATATCCTCATTTCACAGATGAAAAAAACCCCTAGGCTCTGAGACATTAAGTAACTCACCCAAGGGCACAGGGCTGGCAGAGCTGGGATTCAAACCAAGGCGGCCATGCTCTTTGCCACTTCGTCAGGCAGGTATGTGCCCTTTCTGCAGACAAGGACACCGAGGCTCAACCGACTCAGTAACTTGCCCAAGGACCCACACTGAGCAAGAGCCTAGGATCCAAATCCAGCTCTGCAGATCCCAAGGCTCAAGGGCAGAAGCCTGACAGCTACCATCAAAGACTCAGGCTGCTGTGTGCCTAGAGTCCAGTGTGTCTGCTCCAGGAAGGGCATGTGCAGTTCCAGTCACTGCCCTGCTAAAGATGGAAGGGAGCTGGAGAGGGAGCAAAGAAGGGCCACGAAAAATGGTCTGTGGGATGTGGAGGACAAGGCTAAAAGGGATGGCGGCCATGACAGTACAGAGGGGAAATGGGTTGGTTAACAAACCCAGGATATTAGAACAAAGATGTTGAAGCTTGGACAAGGAGATCAGGAAAAAACTAAAATTGTCTTGGGGTAATTCTGTTATAGCACTTATCACAGACAGCGTGAATGATTAAAAATTGTCACCTGGTATGTGCCAGCCACCGTATGAGGTGCTTTCTACACCCCACGTCTAATCTCGGCAACCATGATATACAGACATTATTATCTCTGTTTTTCAGATGAAGATGCTGAGGCTTGGACAGGTTAAGAGTAAGTGGCAGAGTTGAGGTTGCAACTGGTTGTTCCCGGCTCTGAAGGCTGCTTCCCCATTAAAATATTGACCCTGGGGCTTCCCTGATGGAGCAGTGGTTAAGAATCCACCTGCCAATGCAGGGGACACGGGTTCGCGCCCTGGTCCAGGAAGATCCCACATGTTGTGGAGCAACTAAGCCCATGAGCCACAACTACTGAGCCTGTGCTCTAGAGCCCACGAGCCATAACAACTGAAGCTTGCACACCTAGAGCCCGTGCTCCACAACAAGAGAAGCCACCACAATGCAACGCCTGCACACTGCAACAAAGAGCAGCCCCCGCTCGCCACAACTACAGAAAGCCCGCGCGCAGCAATGAAGACCCAATGCAACCAAAAATAAATAAATAAATTTATAACAACAACAACAAAAAATATATATATAGACCCTGAGCCTCATTCCCCAACTATATAGTGAACTCTGGAGGCCAGGTCTATGTTCATCTTTATGTCTCACAGCACCTATGTCCTCTTCTGCACACCAAAGGCAGTCAATAAATGCTGTATTTAAGGGCTGCTTCCACCACCAGCAGTCCACCTTGGAATCAGCTCCTCTGAGGCAGAAGCTGGCAACATCCTATAGATGGTGTGTATACCAAGTCTTCATTTCTTTATTCTCTTTTGTGAGAGGAGGGGTAGAAGGGTTTGAGACTTCTTCCTAATGTTCTCCTGGGCCTCAGGTTCAACTCAGCAAAGTGGGAAGTTGGGGGGGCCCAGCAAGGGGATTGGTGTATCCCTTTTCCCTCCTTTCCCTCTGGACAGCCATCTCTGATCCCCACCCCAACGCTCATTCCCATGATCTTCAAATTAGCTCATGTGCCATCTTTGGTTTTGCCTACTCTTGTTCTAAAGGACATCTGAAGTTTCTTCCTGATGAACTCTGCCCCCTTCCCTTATTTTGGTAATGGAGCCTTGATTTTCCTTTGAGAAGTAACTCTCCCCCATTTTCAATATCTGTGGTGTTGGCCATTTGCACCCCTACCCTACCTGGCTGCAGAGGTGGGCACATTGGAGTCGTGGTGTTTGGTTCAAGGATGCACATGACCAAATCTAGGCCAATGAGAATCATCCCTGGGATTTTTGCTTCCTCTAGTGGAGAAGAGGTGTACTTTTTCCCATGGGTATACATGGAAAGAGTTAAGCTGTTAGAAGATAGAGGTAGCTGACATTTTTGTCCCTGTGTGGGAAGTACCTGCTTAAGAATAAAGCTATCAGTGAAGAAAAGCAGAGTCAAGGTATAAAGAGTCATCATTTGAGGACCTAGATCCAGCCATGCCTGAAGCCAATACTATGCTTGGAGTTTTGTTGGTTATGTGAGCCAATCTATAACATCTCCTTTAAGTTATTTTGAGCTTGGTTTCTACCACCTATATGCAGAGAATACATGATTAATACATCCGTGGTCATAGGATACCAGTCCACACTCTAAGAGGTGCCACCACTCCATGCTTAGCACCTAAAATCCAGGGTGACCAACACAAGACAAATACTCACTTCTGAAGAGATAGGTGTTATGCTAAGAGTTTCACATATTTCTACCTGTTGCCTCCTGGCCTCTTTTCAAATTACCCATGTCTTTATCTTTCTTCAAGCCTCCTAAAGCACCTCTTTGAGGAAGCTTCCTGCATAGCCCAGCCAAATGGCTACACTCCAGTGAAGCGTTCGGGGGGATATGGAAGGCCAGGAACCTTCACTTTCTAGTTATGAGGTCTTGGATAAACTCCTTCACCCCCTGAGCCTCAGTATCATTGTCAGTGAAACAGGGGATAATACCCACCACGTATAGGGGCCGTGAGGATGGAGTGAGATATATATATACAGAGAGAGAGTGAGTTAGCTCTGCACAGAACAAATATAAGTTCCCTTCTCATATAGAAACTGCAATTTTTTACCTAACAAATTAGCAAAGATGCAAAAGACTGATACTATCAAGTATTGAGGAGGTTGTGGAGAAATGGGAACTCAAATGCCCCACTGTTGAGATGTGAATTGGTAGTCTTTCTGGAGGGCAAGACTGTATCAAAAATAAAATTGGGCATGACCCCAGCAATTTTAATCATCTAACCTATAGATGCTCAAGAGAACAGTTACCTGTACAAGAATGCTCACTGAAGCACAGTTTAGAATAAAAGGCATTGGGAACTTCCCTGGCAGTCCAGTGGTTGGAGCTCTGCGCTTCCACTGCGGGGGGCACAGGCTGATTCCCGGTCCTGGAACTAAGATCTCGAAAGCCGCGGCATGGTGAAAGGAAGGAAGGAAGGAAGGAAGGGAGGGAGGGAGGGAGGGAAGAAAGGAAGAAAGGAAAAGAGAAAGAAATGAAGGAAAGAAGAAAGGAAGGAAGGTAGGAAGGAGGGAAGGGAGGAAGAAAGGAAGAAAGGAAGAGAGAAAGAAAGGAAGGAAGGTAGGAAGGAAGAAAGAAAGGAAGGAAGGAAGGAAGGAAGGAAGGAAGGAAGGAAGGAAGGAAGGAAGGAAGGAAGAAAGAAAGAAAGAAAGAAAGAAAGAAAGAAAGAAAGAAAGAAAGAAAGAAAGAAGAAAGAAAGAAACGGAGAATAAATGAGGCACTGGAGACAGCCCAAGGCTCCTTCAAGAGGGGACAGGTGGGCTTCCCTGGTGGCACAGCGGTTGAGAGTCTGCCTGCCGATGCAGGGGACATGAGTTCGTGACCCGGTCCGGGAAGATCCCACATGCCGCGGAGCGGCTAGGCCCGTGAGCCATAGCCGCTGAGCCTGTGCGTCTGGAGCCTGTGCTCCGCAACGGGAGAGGCCACAACAGTGAGAGGCCCGCGTACCGCAAAAAAAAAAAAAAAAAAGAGGGGACAGTTACACCAAGTCATAGACCTGTGTGTGGTTGAAAATTTAACTTCTGCCACATGTGTACTTATGGGCAGGTGATTTAACTTCTCCAAGACCTTAGTCTCGTCCTCTTTGAGCAAAAAAAGGCGCCTGCTCCACAGGGTGTTTTAGAATGAAGAGCTTAGCACAGCACCGGGTACATAGTGCAATAATAGAAATTGCTTAATAAAAGTTGTGAGCTATTTTTATTATTATATTTGTATGAACAGACGTGGAAAGATATGCATACTATACTGGCAGGTGGAAAAAAGCAAGCTGTAGAATGAAATATTTGTAAAATAATATGTGTGCAAAGATTATGCTGAACCATATTAAATTGCTATTTTAGTAGGTCAAAACAATCAAACATCAGCAATTTCATATAGTTCAACCTAATAAGCTTATTTGTACATAGAAAAAATTTAGAAGACTCAGCAAACTGTTAACAGCTATCACCCTACCACTCTTCCCCAGGGAGGGGAGGCAATTTCACGTTCTTTAACACTATTTTTGTCTTTCAATTTTTTTAACCAGTAAAACATGTTTTACTTTTCTAGTAAATTTCAACTTCTTTAAAATTATATTCTTCGGAACCAGGAGCATATATTGTTTTCATGGCAACATTTTTAAACTATAGAGATTAAAAGACAAAGGGTGCCATTAACCACTGTTATTAATGTACCCTGCTATTAAGTTGCTCTGTGATAATGTTCTTTTGCTGTTCCCTGTTGGTGTGAGCATTTCTGGGTGTTCTACATTCCTTGAGGGCAGCAAAGACTCTAATCTCAACCCTGACTCCAGAGCTCAACACAGTGTCCCCCACGTCGTGTTAATCAATGTTTTTGACTAACTCCTCAAGTCTAACTTAAATGCTGCAGTGGTTTCCCAAGGTTCTCAGGGTAAAATCTCAGTCTTTCCAGAGATTTTACTCTGTACCTTCTCTGACCTCATCCCTCTTGCTCACTTCTCTCCAGCCCCTCTGGCCCCTTTGCATTCCTCAAGCACACCAGGCACACTCTTGCCTCAGGGCCTTGGCCCTTGATAGTCCTTCAACCAGAAACATTCTTCGCCCAGGTCATGGCTCACACCCTCTCCTCCTTCTGATCTTTACTTAGGGGTCACCTTCTCAGGGAGGGCTTCTCTGACCACCTTACTTAAATCTGTCATCCTATCCCCTCTACCCCCCACAGTAAGGAGAGGGATATCTTCTGCTTTATTTTCCTCCATGTCATGTATCACGCACTTTTACTTATTTTATCATCTGTGTTCTCTGACTAGAACGTTAGCAACACAAGCGTGCGTTTTTTTGTCTGTTTTATTCACTGCTGTATCACTGGACCTGGCATATAATGGATACTCAGTAAATATCTGCTGAATGAACCTAAGTGCTTCAAGGGGAGAAGCAGGAAAAATACGAAAGTCAGACGGACGTGGACTGAATCTCTCTGAGCACATGAACCTCGCTGGGGCTCAGTTTTCACATTTCTAAAAATGGAGTTCAAGGAGATGATGTACAAATTCCCTCCCACCCCAGGATAGAACCTGCCACCCAGCAGCACACAGTTATCTGAGCTGTTCCTCTCTTTGGTTCACTGGCCCACGGTCTCCTCTAAGACCTTCCTCACCTGGACATTTTGCCAGGGGAATCTGAGGAGACCAGGGCAGAGAGGCTCCGACCCTGTTAGCCATCAGGTGTCAGGACAAAGAGGAATTAAAGGCTCTAGACACTCAGGGCTCAGGGCCTCTCCCCAGAGAGCTCAGCCGACCTCAGACTGCCAGGCTTCCTGTGCCTGGGTGCGGGTAAGGGCCGGGGGTGGGGAGAGAGTGTGACCAGAGGAAGGTCATGCTGGAAAGGAAATGGCAGGAGTGGAGGCTGGCTTGCAGAACTCACCTGCCAATTTCAATCAATCCTTAGCCCTGGAGGCAGGGCTCTCATTCTCCTCCTTTTACAGAGGAGGAAACCAAGGCTCAGAGAGGTGGAGTGTCCTCTTGCTCAAAGACTGATTCTAAAGCCCTAGCTAGATCTCTGCTACATTGGCTCAGGTTAAGCATCAGAATCACCTGGGGAGCTGGTTGAAACTGAAATCTGCTGGGGCCCGCCCAGAACTACTGACTCAGAGTTTCCGGGGTGGGGTCCAGGTGTCTGTAGTTTTCACAAGCTGCCATTTGGGCTCCCCCAGAGAGGATTCTGTCTTCCCCACCCACCCAAGCAGCCCCTGACCTCTGGGCTGGCAGCCATTGACCTTTGAGAGGCTTCATTTATTCACTGTTTCCTCTGGAGGCATGTTGGGGGTGTGGTTCTCCCCTGGGGGCTTGGGAGTTTCCTAAAAGCTCCAGTGCAGCAATGCGATGGGCGCCAGGCCCACGGTCCTGTAGTTCGCAGACTTCAGGAGTTGACGCAGATACAGAGGGTTTGGGAATCCATAAAAGTACCAAGCACTAACTACAAAAAGAATGACTAATTTCTTTCTCCTAGCTGGCCTTAGTCTTTCTCCCTCCCTCCCCCCTCCCTTCCTTCCTTCCTTCCTTCCTTCCTTCCTTTCTTTCTTTCTTTTCTCTTTCTTTCTCTCTCTCTCTCCTCCTCTCTCTCTCTCTCTCTCTCTCTCTCTCTCTCTCTCTCGTTTAGATGGCCTATAGTCTTTAAACGTAGCTAGGTGCTAAGTGATTCTTTTAAAATATATAGATCCTTTTTAAGAGTCACTGAATGTATTTTTCTCAACCAGTGGGGTACTAAAGCAAAACTATCATGAGGGAGTAGCACCAGGAATTTTAAAGGATGGGAATCTCTGGATTAGCTGTGTGCCTGCTGAGAGCAAGAAGGGGCTTGGAGGGGTTGGCTGTCAGCATCAAAGGAAAGACAGAGGCTCAGAAAAGGGAGAGGAGAAGCTGCATCAAGGATCAATTTCACCTATTTGAGGTACTTTGTTAAAATTTATTTTCGGAGGCTAGCCAGAGAGCTTGGTGATCCCCAGTTCAGCCCTCAGGCTTTACAGATGAGAAACCAGAGGTTCAGAGAGGCGCAGTGACTTGCCTAAGGTCACCCTACTGGGGAGCAATATAGGCCTCAGCTTATATGGCTCTGAGTCAAGTGCTCTGCACATCATGGAATCATCCTCCCCTTCCTCCACACTCTAGACTGAGGAGACCAATAGCAGGCAGGGGTCGGGGCAAAGCTGAAGACCCCACTCATCAGATTCTGGGACTGGAGTTGTTATTAACTTCTCCTCTACCGAGGAGAAGGTGGTTGTCCCTCTCCAGAGGAGACACAGCCCGAAGCTCAGAGGCTCTTGGTGGGCAAGAGACCCTCCCTGGGCCCCAGGGCTGCCCCGAGTGCCAATGAGAGGCTCTGGGAGACCTGACAGAGCCAAGTAGGGAAGGCCCTAGTTCACCCTCCCTGCCTTCCCCCTGCTCCTGTCTGTCAAAGGGAAGTGGCAAGCCTCCTAGGATCCCCACTGAGACACACTGCTCCAACCACGCGCCCAATCTCGGGCCCCTCACCCCAGCCCTGGCAGTCAGGGAGTGAGGAAGCCAAATTCTTAGCTGATCATCCATGAAGCCTAAAGCCAAAGCTGCTCCCAGAGGGAAGACGGTATGGCCGTTAGGAAACCCATCATTCCCAAGGCTCCCCTCCCTGCAGCCCACTGTCGGGATGGGAACTCACTCCTAAAGCTCTTTAAAGAGGGAGATTCTGAGGACCCTGCCAAAGCTCACAATCCTGAGAAACTTTGTGTTCAACCTAACTCCGTTCTGGGCAGAAGTGCCATTCTTATTGATCTATTTTTATTTTTCTCAACCCACCTGGACAAAGGCTATTGTACTTTCTATAAGAATTCAGAGAAGGGGCTTCCCTGGTGGCGCAGTGGTTGAGAGTCCGCCTGCCGATGCAGGGGACGTGGGTTCGTGCCCCGGTCCGGGAAGATCCCACCTGCCGCGGAGCGGCTGGGCCCGTGAGCCATGGCCGCTGAGGCTGCGTGTCCGGAGCCTGTGCTCCGCAACCGGAGAGGCCACAGCAGTGAGAGGCCCGCGTAAAAAAGAAAGAAAGAAAGAAAGAAAGAATTCAGAGAAGAAAACTCATTTCATCTCTCCCCCAAGCCTTCTCTTCTTCAGAGAAAACAATCCTGACTCCTTGGGGTACTTCTCAGAGCACTTGCTGTTCCTCCTCCTTCTGGCCTCATCACGGCTTTGCCCAGGACAGCAGGTGGCAGCCCTTCTACCAACACATCAGGGGAGAAGTGGTGACTGTTGCAGACAGACACAGCCTGCTCTGGGCTGGTGCGGGTCTCCTGCCTCTTCCCAACTGAGGACGCCAAGGCCAGAGGCAGTTTTAGCAAGGACAGGCTAACCCCAAGATCTCTTCTCTTCTCGCCAAGTCTTCCAGTGGAAGGAGTGTGCCCTGCCCTACGGGTCTGTGTCTCATCTGCTTTTTCCTCTGCCTTCTGGCCACTTCTCTATTGCTCTTTTGCCTTTCCGGCATCCCCACCCCCAACACTATCACTACTTCCTCCCATTCCAGTATCTAGCACTATGGGCTTGAAGGAGAATTGCCTTCCTTATCTTCCTCTCCTATGACATGGGCCCTACCATTTATGCCCCACCGGCCGCTGGGCCTGAGGCTCCCACTGCTAGCTCAGATTCCCAGAGTGGACAAGTTTTCTGTCAAGTGGGCTGAAATCTACCATTGATCCTGTGGGGCCACAGAGGCTGCTGGCAGTGGGCTCAATGTGAGCTGCGACGCGGTACAAAGACAGCAGATGGTTCAAGTATGCAAGCTCCCCAGGCGATCTTCCTTGCAAATACTCAACCTGTGGGGGTGGGGAACAGGCATCCACCCAGTTAGAGGCCAAGACAGAGGCTCAAACTAAGAAGGCTTACTGCCTGATTGGCCCAGGAACCGGAGAGCCATGGAGTGCTGTAACTTCCATGTATGAGAGGCTTAGAGAGTCTGGAGGTGTCACAGGGCCACAGGTGATGGAGTGGTAGAAGATGGAACCTTGGAGACAACAAACCATGGAGGTTGGGATTGTTCCTGAAAGATGTTAAAGGGGCAGAGTGGGAGGTGGATGTAGGACATGGAGTTTCCACAAGGATAGATTTTGGATGATCTGCTTTTCCTCTGTCTATACTGAAGACCTCACTAGATTACATAACCTGCAATAAGACAATTTAAGTAGAACGTAAGGAAGAACCTGTCTGTTGGGAGATTCTCTCAGATGATCAAAAGTGGTAGTGGACTCTCCTTCCTGGGGGAGCCAAGAATCACTTACTGGATGCTCACAAGTGTGGCTAAGGGGTCGATTATGGGATAGGACCAGTTTGGGACATCCAAGTTCATCGTGTCCAAGTTCAAAAGTAGGGGGATGGAATAGGGGTGGGGTACAATGCCTAACCTGTCCCATCCGTCTCTCCCAGGTTTCCAGGCACCTCCTAGCTCGACCAATTAGAATGGAGGTTTCCTTGAGACTGCACTCCTCCTCTGTGGGGGGTGGGTGGCAGGGGAGATGCCAGGATACTATGGCCTAGCCTCATGCCAGGCATGTAGCTGGTGCTCAGTAAATATTTGTAGAGTGAATGAATGAATCCCTAAGGCGGATCCCAGAGGGCTGACGCCCACCCTGCTCCTGACTCCCCGCGTTCCCTGGCTCCAATGGCCTAGGGCCTTGTTTCTTCCCCACTAACCAGGGTGAAGGCAGCACTAATGCGGGGCTACAGGAAAGAAGGCGATAAACTTTTCGGCCCCCCAGGAATTATCTAGGACCAAGCATGAATTTCAGAGCAATCACTGATGGGGCTCTTCCTGGGCTCAGATTCCACCCCTTCCCTACTCGAGTTCTCAGGGTCTAAGGTAAGTTTCTCAACCTGGCGTGTACGGTGTGAAGGGGGTGGTGAGCCAGGCAGCAGTATAATGGGGTCTTCAGGCCTTGCCCCTTCCCACCTCTGTCCCACCTGGGAGGCAAGGTCCAGGGGAGCTGCTCTCCTGCGAAGGATGACTGAGCTGGCCTGGTTTGGGACTGCGAGAGGCTCTTGAACCCTCTCTCAGCTCCGAGAGGAAGTGACTGACAAGCACTAGCTAACTGTCTCTCTTCAAAGCCAGGAGGAAGCGGCAGGAAGGAGTAGGGTGTGTGCCCGAGCTTGACTCTGGGGAGACGTGTGCTCATCACACAGAGTCTGGGATGTAGCTTGGCCTGTGGCCCTCAGAACCCCATGATGACACCTCTACTCTCCCGAGAGTTGGGGGCCAGGGCTCTGGGCGATGCCCCTGCACACTCCTCACTGGGGCCTCTGGACAGGGGGCAGCAGCATCCACTAGGCCATGTTGCCCCAGTTCCCCAGCACGGGCCCTCCCACCCCTCCTGGGTCCCTGGCTAGCTGGGTGCCCCAGGAGGAGCACAGGGTTCAAGTCTAGCTTCAGGCAGCAGGGGCTGATGAGACGTGTCTGCCGGCCTCCCCCGCGCCCCGGGTGCCCCTCACCTTGAGCTGGGACTTGGAGACCTTGCCGCTCTTCTCCACGTCCAGCGCGGTGAAAGCGTACCAGACGGACTTAAGCAGCTCCTTGCGCAGGGCCATGGCTGAGGCGCCCGCCCGGCCCAGGGGCGGCTCTGACACCAAGATCCGGTTTCAGGAAATGCAAACGGCTGCAGAGACCGCAGAAGGGCCGTGGTGCAGAGCAACAGCTCCACCTGCCTGCTCTCGCGGGCTCCCCGCACCGGCAGGACCCAGCCTGTTGCTCTTGCAGTGCTCAGCGGCACCACTCCCTGCATGGGAACTGGGGTCCAAGCCCTGGGGAGCTAGAGCTCCAACGCTGATCAGCCTGGTTCCCTGGGTGTGAGGCCCTTTAGCGGCCTCCTCAGCCCCAGAGCCTCCTGGAGCCTTCTGGGCTCCCAGAGGCAGCTTGATGAGGGAAAAGCAAGCCCATCCCGACTTTGGAGTCAGATAAAAGGGGGCAGGTCCTGTACCAATTCCACACTTACCAGGTAGGAGGCTTTGGATAAATAACTTAACCTCCTTGAGCAGTTTCTCATTGGTAAAGCAGGAGAAATACTCACCTCATAGATTGTAAAGAGGTCTGAGAATGGATGTAAAGCACGGAGTAGGCAGTGGATTAAGCATTTCTTTTAGGACCATCTAACATTACTGTGGTGGTAGGGCTCCTCCCAGGTGGAAGAAGACAAAAGGCAACAATACAAACTTGGAGGAGGAGCTGGGCCAGGGCACCGCTCCAGGTCAGGAGGACTTGGCACATGATCGGCTGCCTCCCCATCCCCTAGGCTTTGGTTCTAAAAGGCACCCCGAGCATTGCCCACTCTGGGGCCCCACTGGCCCTGACCTAGAGATTCTGAAGCTCATGGGGGTGAGGCTCATGGTGGGGTCCAGCTTCAGGGGTGCCTGGGAGCAGGAGGCTGGCGATTCAGGGCCTTCCACATCAGTGCTTCCATTTCTTTAGATCCAGTACCTGTGAGGGCTGGGGCATATTCCTGCCACGAACAGTGGCCCTGGACGTTGACGGAGCCTGATCAGGCAATCGAGACACCCCTCCCTGGGGGCATGTCCCAGCTCCCCCTGCTTCCAAGGAGCTGGTGGCCCAAGAGTAAAAGACCTTGCTAGGCATCCTCGGAGAGGATGTCTGCGTTGGGGGAGAGGGTGGGGCACATCCATGACAATGGAGAGAGGAAAAGCGGCACCTGCAATGCTCCCATGCAGGAGGGGTCAAACCCAAGAGCTCTTTCCATCAAGTCCCTTTCCCTGCATCCCTTCCTTCCCACCAGGGCTGGTCTGGTCCTACCATGTACTTTTCAGTGGGGTCTGACTGTGGCTTTGGAATTCCATGGCCCCAGACACCTAGGTGGGTACCTCCAGAGCTGGGTACCAAAGCTAGGACTTCAGCACCAGGCAGCAGAGGCATCAGAGACCCCGGGTACCTTGGCAAAGGCACTCCCCCCGCCATGGGGCTTTGCCCGCTTGGAGCGGTGGACCGTGTGCTGTGTGTGGCGGGGCTCTGATGACATAACACAAGGTAAGGTAGAGAAAACAGAGTTCCTCCAGCCCACCCATCTTGAGGCCTGAGGCCCAACTGGAGCCTGGAAGCAGTGCTCACACTGGTCTTGCTTGGCTACCGGGAGCCTACTTGCTCAGCTGTGGGCAGGAAGCCACCGGCAGCTCCTCAGGGCTTCTCTCATACCAGGGCTTCCTTCCCCCTGTGCCTCTGGGAGGGCAGGCCCACCAGCCGGGCACAGAGGCTGAGTGAGGTTTGTGCCCGGGATACAGGGCCAAGAGCCTGATTTGACCAGCCCTGCCACCAGGGCCCGAAGCTGAAAGAAGGGAGGAGGAGGGAGGGACCCAGGTGGAAACTTGAAACTTTTATTAAATACTCATTCACCCGTTTGCCACCACCATCCAGAGCAGGAAAAAAAATTATCAAAATGGAATTAAAAAAAATAAAACCGATTACACCCAATCCCCAGTATGTACAAGGCTGCTCCCTGCCTCTCTGCCACAGAGAGGTTGGGGAGCAGCTGGGGGTAGGGGTGGGGCTGGGCACCTTTTCTCCAGCCACAAGCCCCTGAGCAATTCTGACTGCGGTGGCAGAAAGTCCCTGCTGCCAAGTGGCCAGACATCTCGGCTGGCCTCCGGGGAGGTGGTTATTGCTGGGAGGGGCAGTGCTGGACCCAAGCTGCCCCTACTGGGCTGAAGGGCTGTCTGCCTTCTCCCCTAGTGGGCAGTGACCATTTGGAGCAGAGGACCAGTCCCAAGAGCAGCCCCAGTTGCCACCTGAGAAGGGGAGTGGACCAAGGGCGGGAAGGGTGTTTTCTAGAGAGAGGAGAGGGTGCTCAGCTGATTTTGGGGGGAGGACACCCCAGTGCAGCCTGCTGATCAAGCTTGTCCTCCTTAGCTCCTGAGGATGACACACTCCCCCGATTCCAGCTGCTTGGCCCTTCTCTTGGGCAGGATCCCTGTGCCCTTCAGGCCATTTTCCTGCTGCCTTCTTGCCCTAGAGACCTGTGTGGCCACCTTCCACATGTCAGCCACAGCCTGGGCCCTTGGAGGCAAGGATGCCTGTACGGCATGGCACCTCTTCCTACATGGTGTGGGACCCAGCCCTCTCGGGCTCAGCAGCCGCTCTCCGAATCTGTGGTCTCCAGGGTCACAGTCCCTTGCTGCATGGCAGCAGTGGCTACGCTGATGGCCTCCTCTAAGGTCTGCTGCTCCTCCAGCTGTGGAGAAGGGGGAGGAGAAGGAAGGAGAGAGTGAGACCCTCGCTCCTAGATTCCAGTGGTAGTATATGAGGCCCACTTTTTTGAATCTCCACCCACCCAGTGCCAAACACCTGAGAACTTAGTAGGGCCCCAAGGAACAGGCAGTTCACTCATACAATCCTATTAGGCTAGGCGTGGTGGGGAGCCATGGAATGGTCCAGGGTCAGACAGGGCAGTTTGCTCACAGAAGGGGAATGACTGATTGGAGTCATCATCTACTTCAGCCTCCTTATTTTCCAGATGAAGAAACAGGGACACGAAGACATGAAGGGTTTAGACCACCAGGGAGACTGCCATCGAAGTTATCCTGAAGGTCAGAAGGGGCTCCCTACCCTGACCCAGTCAAGAAAGAGCCTGAGACAGGTGTGTGGATGCAGGTAGAAAGGGATTTGTCCTCTGAAATGGGCTCTTTTTGAGCCAAATGCTGTCCTCTTCAAGACCTCCATCTAGTTCCCCTTCCCTTCTAGTTCCTTTCTGTGGCCACAGTATCCTACCAGACCTCAACTCACCTGCACCGCAATGTGAGTTCCATTGGCTGTGGCTAACAGCGCCACCTGTTGATGATGAAGAGATGCTACACTTGAGTCCTCAGCCACCACAGTCCCAGAGGTAATGATTGTGACCTGAAATATAGAAGAATGAGGTTTTCCAACACACCTACATTACTCTCCCAACCCCCAATCCAAAAAATCCCTCCAAGCAAGGTGGCTGGGAACAACCCAGAAGGAAATGAATAAAACCATTACGGGTCAGATTAATTAATTAGCTTGGGGCTCAGAGCTAAGTGGGGTTGTATTTTACTTTAATTTACAGCCAACTTAATTTAGGAATTTTGAATCACAGAAGGACAGACTGTAAAAGCTCCCAGAGATAGTTTAATCCCCTCATTTGAAGATGGACTAAGGTTCACGGAAAAGTAACTTGCCTATGGCAGCAAAGCAAATTAGGGGTAGACTGAGATTTAGAAACTGTCTCTTGACTCCCAGTGCAATGCTTTTCAACAAGAGTTGCTGATGACCCAGAGAAGATGTAGGGAAGACCCTTTATGTGTGGGAATCTTGGTCCTCATATGAAGGCTTGACTAATTAAGCCTGCACTTTAGGGCTCATCCCACAGAAAGGAAGGACAAGAGAACAAGAAACCCCAAGCAAACCGCCTGGCCATACGGGCTGCGTCTGGGTGCCATCGGCGCTGACCATGGTGACTGTGTGTGTGCCAGATGTGGCAAGGTCATCATCATGACTAGGGATGGTGAGGGTGGTACTGCCGTGCTGGGTCACCATACTGATGGCACTCCCCAGTGCCTGCAGGTCTTCTGGTGACAGGCTGACCTGCCAACAGCAAGGAAGAAGATGAGCTGGGAGTGGAGGGGAGGGCTGTCTGAAAGCCCCTAGGCAGATGAATCTGCTCTCCCAGAGCAGGTTCACTTATTGGTAAGCTAGAAGATTAGCTTCTTGTCACAGGGTGGAGGGAGTCTGGACAAGCAAGTAAAACAGGCCGTAGGATGCAAAGAGAGGCTACACTGGAAGAATTCTGCTGACCACACCTATTTATCACGACTTTGCCTCAGGGCTCTGTTCCATGCAATTCAGGGTCTCCACCTAATTTCATCCTCCTATCAACCCCGAAAGTCATAAGTGCACTTGACAGTGAGGGTGCTGACAAACGTCAGGTTATACTGCTGGCTAGAAACGCCAAGTTTCCAGATCCCACACCATGCTCTGGCCCGTGTACTGACATGTCTCTCTTGAGAAGGACATCCAAGTGTCTCGCTCAGATGAACGGGACCTGTCAGCCTCCAAGTAAAGAGGGAAACTACTAACTGTGCTCCAGAAGTCACAGAGACTGAGCTGGAAGCATGAGGAAGAGGGGGGTGCTGTGTTACAAGACTTGGTACCCTCGGCCTCAGCTCTGAGATCCATAAGGCTAAAAGAGAGAAACTGGGTGGACGTAGGGCTGTTAGAACTTGGAGCTCCCCAGAGACAGTGGGCGAGGGTACCAGCCAGAGTGGCCCACCCTACCTCTACCCCCAGGGTCTGTACCTGCTGGGCACCATCCTGAGTGATCAGAGCCACCTGGGGGGCCCCATCTTCCTCGGTCACCATAGCCACTTGGGCAGGGATGTCATCACCCTCTTCTTTCACCTCCGACAGGTAAGCAATGCGGGGTCGTCTGGGTAGCGGGTTCTCCTCGGCTGCAGAGGCGGCTGGGAGAGGAGAGCCCAGGCTGACACCTGCCACCAGGTGGTCACGGGGAGGCCTGGCTTGTCCCCACTCTCACCTCCTGCCCACGCCCCTCACCCTCGAGCTGCTGTTGCTCATAAAGGGCCTGCTCGCTCTCCTCCGTGGCCTCCAGCTCGCCGTGGGCGCTGCGCTTGTGCATGGCCAGGGTAGAGGTCTGCCGGTAGGTCTTGCCGCAGGTGCTGCAGGTGTAGGGCTTGCAGTGTGTGTGCACCACATGGTGCTTATACAGGCTTGAGTACTCGGTGAAGCGCTTCCCGCAGCCTGGCACCGTGCAAACGTATGGCTTCTCCCCTGGGGACACTGGGCTGTGAGGGGGGTGGGACCTGGGGCTGGCAAAGGGGAAACTAAGGGGATAGGAGTGGGGGACAGGGTTGGTGAAGGGAGAGCCAGAGGGAGGAAGAGGGACTGAGATCTGGGACTCTGAATGGACAGAGTTGGGGAAGGTGGCCAGTGGAAGGCAGAGGGGACGTGAGTGTGGGACCACGGAGCCCAGAGACGAGGTGGAGAGAAAATGGCAGGGGCAAGGCTGAGGCTAGTGAAGGGGCTGGTGGGGGGCGCTGGGGGCTTGTGAACAGAAGAGGCAGGAGATAGAGAGGGGTGACTGATATGTCAGGTACGATGGGAGAGTGAGGGGACACATGCGTCTGGGAGATGACACAGAAGGCTGGACAGGGACGTAACACTGGGGAGGGTGAGGATACACAGGAGTCACATGGACAGTGGATGAGGTGAGGAGCTGAAGATGACATTTCCCTCTGCTTTTTCCCCATCACGCCTGACCCTGGGCTTTTTCTGGGAGCTCAGCTGGAGGGGGAGAATTTCGGGTGGGTATAGAGAGGCAGCAGGGAGCTGAGAGGGCCAGCAATGCCCACCAGATTGGACCTAACTGCTGAAGGAGGAACCGCTCACTGCAAGTGAAAGAGTGGTTCTGGGGATATGGCCGAAACCACCGAAACCCCGTGCCCTGCCCACGGACCAGCCTGGAATGACGTTCTGGGCTGCGCGTCGAGAACATGTTTAGGTCAGAAGCCTATGGTAGAGGGGGCTGGGGCCTCAGGGGTGGTCCTTGCATGCCAGCTGGCCCACCTGTGTGGATGCGCACGTGATTCTTGTAGTTGGTGGCACTGGTGAAGCCACGGCCACAGTGGGGCTCGGGGCAGGTGTAGGGCCGCTCGCCCGTGTGGGTGCGCACATGTACCTTGCGGATGTTAGATGTGGTGAAGGAGCGGCCACAGCCCTCAAAGGGGCACCGGAAGGGGCGTTCACCTGTGGAGATGGGCTATGTGAGAGTGGCTCTGAAGGGGTCTCGCGGAGCAGGGCGAGCCCTGGGCTCAGAGCCGGGTCTGAACGGGGCAGGGCGGGCAGGGCCCAGCCTACCGGTGTGGGTCCGGACGTGCTTCTGCAGGTCTCCGGAGGTCTTGAAGGCCTTGCTGCACAGCTCCTCTGGGCACTTGTATGGCTTCTCACCAGTGTGGGTGCGCACGTGGCTCTTCAGCCCATATCCTGTCCGCGTGTGGGAGGGAGGGAAGGAGGGGTGAGAAGAACATTGGGTGGGGCCTCATCCTCCACCAACTCTTCTTCCTAATTCAGAGGCTCTCCATCTTTAGGTCTGCTCGGCGAGGCTCCGGACCTCCTCTGGCACAAGAAGCCTGTGTCTGCCTCTATCCCACCCCTGGCTGGGCAGGTAAGAGGGGCCGGAGAAGCCCACTCTGCTCTCCTTCCCTCTCCAGGGGCAGCTGGTGCCGTTCCAGAACCAGTGTAAGAGGGAACCTAGAGAACCTATGGCTAAAGGGCCTCAATTCAGAGGGAAAATGAAGCCTAGAGGGATTCAACCGACCACCCGGCACCCCCAGCTGGTGGGTATCAGGGCTGACGCAGAGGCAGGTCTCTCTGCCAACCCCCAGCTCCTGCTGCCTCTTGCCTCTGTAACAGGGTTTCCTCCAGAGACGGCACCCTGCCTCAGAGCACTCCGACAGCAGTTTCTCCAGAAAGGCAGCCTGGTGCTTGGCTTCCTTGAGGGAGTTGCCAGAGCTAATCTAGAACCCTCTCCCCTCAACTGGAAGCAGTCCACCTTGGTCCCCATCCAGGTAGGTTACCTGTGGCAAAGGCCTTTCCACAGCTGGGGAAATCACACCTGTATGGACGGTCACCTGTATGAGCTCTCTCATGTACCTGTGAGGACAAGCAATCATGTATTTCAAAGGGACAAGTGTATGAATGGGCAGTTTAGTTCTCGTTAGGGCCCGGAGTATCAGCATTGGCCACCTCCTTTATTTTCCTTCCTCTTCAGCTGAGATGCCCCCTCCAGAGACCCTTCCCTGATTCTCTTCCCTCCTGCATTCTTCATGTGTGTCAAAGCCCTCTGTGCTGACTTTTCTGTACACTCATCTCTTCCTTCCAGGAGGCAATGAGCAACTCGAGGTCAGGGACCAGTTCCAGCCAAAGCGGGAAGGCAGAATTACAGCCTGCTGGGAAGATGGCAAGGCTAAAAGCTCTCTGCAGCAACCTTACCTTTAAGTGATGAGCGGTGGTATAGAGACGCCCACAGCCCTTGTAGCCGCAGCGGAATGCTCTGTCCCCAACCTGCTGTCCTTTGCCATTATGGGGAGCCTGGCTGTCATGCAGAACCTGAGGAAAAAAATCTTGGGGTCCCTATATGTATTCTCCTCAATGAAAGAAGGGAAGAGGTAGGACACAGGACCCAGCTGGCCCCTTAAGACCCAATAATTAGGGTTAAACCTACCAAAGGGGAGAAGTGCAACCTGGGTGACAGATCCAGACAGACGGAACAGACACCGGGGCATGCTGCAGAAGAAATGGGGCTGGCACGTGGAGTCACCACCCAGCTCTGATGGATAGAGGAATGACTAAATGTCATAGGGGCTGTGACAGCTTTGGGAGAAAGGGCATCTCTTAGACGGCTAGGTAAGGTAGGGGAGGAGTGGTCTGAACAGCCACACCTGAGCTGGGTGGTGACTCCACATGCCAGCTGCCCCTTCTTTTGACCACCAACCTAGGAGGCGCAACTCTGGACATGTTTATCCTCTGATGGGAGGAGATCCCTCCCTCCCTGGGGGAAACCTGTGTTTGGAAGGGGCATTAACAAGTGGCCTGCTGTGGGGATGAGCTCACCTGCGTTCACCGGAAGTGAGGTGGTCACAATCAACAAACTGCACAAGTGCCCAGGGCAGGGCCCGAAAGTCCCACCAGAAGCCTCAGCTCCAACCACGGCACCTGGCTATCTAACAAGTCGTTCCCTTCCCTTTCTCCTGCGAACACCCTTTTCACACCAGCCTCTGGCTTCGTGGAGCCCTTACTGTTCTTCTGCTTTCCTGGGCAGAGTCCTGCTGGGACTGTCCCTCAGTCTTTGTTTCTGGGACACTATGGCCTTCCAAGGAGCTCCTGAAACAGAACTCTGGAAGTCGTGGTGAGCAGGACACAAAAGAGGGAGACCAAATCCATGGCAAGGTCTGTCTAGTCAGCTCCAGGTCAAGGGGTCAAGCAGCTGACAAAGTTCCATGGATACTTAAGCAGCTGGTGGGTGGTAGGAGAGGGTCACAGGTGGCCAGGCCTGCTCGGCAGGCTAACCCGCTCAGGCGTTCGGATTGCATTCCCACGTCCCACTGGCTCTTGAGGTAATGAAGGGAATCAAGGAACTTCAGGGCTGGAAGCGACCTCTGAGATCATCTGGCCCCCTCTCATCGTATGAGACAGGAACAAGCTGAGGCCTAGGAGGGGAGTGACTTACCCAAGGTCAGACTAGGTAGAGGCAGAGCCAGCACAGATCTCAGGGCTCACAATTTAAAGCTCAGTTGTCTTTCCAACGTCCGTAAGCCTCAAATTAGGCTTCTAAAATACACCTGAAGGAACTGGAGTGGGAGTGGGCATAGCCCAGAGGGGCCTACTGCAAAGTTTTGTGCTTCAATTTGAAAAGACACGAGGATTTCCTTTTCTCTTTTATGATACAGCCACATTAGTTTTATTATAAAAATAACTCCCCCCAATCTTTGGGTAAAACGGGTGTTCCAGGAAGCCCTGCCACATCTGCCCTGAGGCGCTGCTGTTCATGGGGAGAGGGAACACCCTGGTTTGGAAAGCTCACAGATCTCTGTACCGGTTTCCCCTACGGGCAGGACCACGGCCCCAGCAGAGAGAGCTTAGACTGACTGATGTTTGGAAAGCCAAGATCCTTTTTCTTTGCAGCTGAGCTACTGTGCAAGCCTTGTGTTCCAAGAATCCCAGCTGCTCTGTTACATCTGCTCTTGTCACTGCCTACTGAGGTTATTTTCCCAAATGACTTAATAAGTCGCAGAGAAGAAATAAATACAAGAACATCTGACCTCCGTGGACTGGAAAACTAATAAAATTCACTGGCAAGGCAAGAGCTTTCTCAGACAGTACAGCCAAAGTGAAGCTGGGCCTAAATTCCCATCGTACGGATATCGCTGTTTCCTACAGCTGCCTTCCCTCTGCACAGACAGCATAAACAAGCGTTGAGTGTACACAGCTGTCGGCGGCCCTGGCCAGGCTGTGATGCTTATCCGAGACGATGACGTGTGAGAGATAAGTCGGGGGAGCCAGTGTGGAGGGGCAAAGGAAGTAGTCCCGGCCATGTCCAGGCACAGGACTGCCCTTGTCCTCTAGAAAGGTGGCAGGTTTGGCAGGGCCAAAAGAGCTCACCTTGCTGGCGTACTGCTCCAGGGCCACCACTGTGTCCGCACTGAAGCCCTCATCATCCTCTGTGGCCAGGTCCTCCAAGCCCACCTCTGTCTGCACGGCCAGGATGGTGCTGTCGGATGGCACAGCCACGGGGTGGTGAATGTAGGCAGTGGAGCCGTCTTCCAGCTGGACGGCTTCCAGGGCACTGGGGTCATGGCCCTCTGCAGGGAACATGTGGTTAGCCCAGATGCTGCACAAGGGCAAAAGAGGCGGCTGGGACCTGGGCTTTAATGTAACGAGAGGTACATACACCAAGGAGGGTTTTAACCTCAGGTTTCTCCTGGTCCCTCACTTTGGCGATTCACTCTGGCTGGCCTTCCTTCTGGGGCAGCCTCTCCTAAGGATGAGGTCTCCTATGGAGTACCGACTGGGAACCCACAAGCTCCGTGAGGACCCAAGGGGACCATCATCTTGGCCTAGATGACCACAAGAACCTCCTAACTGGTGGCCCCTCACCCCCTCATTCCCTCCAGGCAGCAGAGCATCCAGAGGGTTCTCTGCAGGACACAAATGCGATCACGTTACCTGAGGCTCTAAACAGTTCAACCATGTTGCATCTGTCTCAGAATAAAGACCAAAACCCTTATCCTGAAGCTCCAGTGCTCTGGCTCCCGGCCTCTCTATTCAGCTTCATCTCACCCACTCTGCCCTCACCCCCAGGACTTGAGCTCCTAGTAGTTCCTTGGACGTGCCGTTCTTTCTCCCCGCCCACCCCCGTTTCTGGACCATACATGCTGTTCCTTTTGTCTGGGGTACTGAACCCTCCCTACCACTGCTCTTCCCCAGCTAAGCCCACTTCACCCTCCAGCTCTCAGCTCAAGTGTCACTTCCCCAGAGAAGCCCTCCCTGAGCCTGAACCCCGTTTGCAATGATCAGTTCATCATGATGGTTCATTTCAGGCCTATTTCCCCCACTAGATTCTAGGAGAGTAAGGGCTATGTCCAACTCTGTTCTCTCTTATATACTCCACACCTAGTACCATGCCTGGCACGCAATAATTGCTCAAGAAACTACTTGTAGAAGGAATAATCAATTATTCTTCAATACCTTAAAAGCTTAATTCTTAAAAAAATGATAGTTAAGTTTTTAGTCCTGGTCTTCGATGACATCATTGGGTCCTATTTAAAGCCCTAAGAATTTGTGGCTGTGCTGGAGCCAAAGCCGCCATCAAGGCCCAGGCTGCAGACCCCCGTGCTCAGCCTCCCGGGGGCAGAAACAGCTGTTCCTGTGGTCCACGCCAGGGAAGGCAGGCGAGCCTGCTGATCCAGGTGAGTGTGGAGACCACAGCTCCATGTCTCTGCCCCAGCTCCCAGGGTGCACAGCTCCAACCCCCAACCTCTGCCAGTTCTGCTTCCCTTCCTTCTTGCCAGTCGTGATAACTGTGACCCCACCTTTGGGTGTGCGGTGTATGTAGGCCATGCTGCCATCTTCCAGCTGCACGGGCTGTCCATCCTCAAAGGAAAGAGGTTCTGTAACGAGAGCAATGCCTGCCTTTCTCTGGAGCTCCGTGTCACAGAGGTGGGTCCTTCAGTGGGGGCTGCCTGGCCTGCCTCATGAGGCAGGGGTGTCTCAGGATGCCCTCACCTTTCTGCACTGTCACTTGGTGAATGTATGCAGTGGTCCCGTCCTCGAGCTGGATCACTTGCCCTTCAAGAAGCTTCTCTCCTGTGGAGGTGGAAATGGAGAGAAGCGGGCCAAGCCCAGAAGAGGGCTGAGGGACACATGCCTGTTTTAGCAGAGGCCTGTTGGAGGCACAGACCGTGTGTCTAAGCACAGGTGACATTCTCCATGTTACCTCATTCCCTCCCTCCCAGGCCTGTGCCTCAGAGGTACCGGGGGTAGAGACATCCTGCCATGAGGAACCCTATAGCTCCCAGCAGATTCCCTTCCTGTCACTCACAGGAGGAGCAACTTCCTTTATTATTCTACCCACACCTGGCAAAGTGGGGACTTCCAACTTGGCAGTAAGCTGCTGAGATTGAGCTAAATGGCAAACAAAGGATGCCCTGAAATGTGGGAAGGCCCCAGTGCGTCAAAGTTCAGATCTGACTCAAACTAACTAAATCAAAATACATTCCCTTGTCTCCCACTGTGGCAGTATGCCAAGACCTAGACCCTCTGATAAGGCAATATAGCTTAGAGGTTAAAAGCAGTGGGCTCTGGAACCAGTCCAGGCCTCCTGGGTTTGAATTTCAGCTCTATCTCTTACTAGCTGTGTGATCTTGGACACCTTATTTAACCTCCCTGTGCCTAAGTTTCCTCTTCTAAGAGCAAAGGCTCTTAGGTTTAGAATTAGAATTAGATAGGCCCCTCCTTATGTCCAGTGAGTTTGAAAGGGAGAAGGGGCAAAGGAAGTGATAAAGGGAAGAAGGAAAGGGAGACTGAAGACTTAATGACAAATGCTTTCTTTGTTCCTTTCTTTACAAGTTTCAGGTTTAGGAATTTGAGCTCCTATGATGTGGGAGAAGGACCAGACAGCTACTTCTGGCTCACCTCTGCTGATGTCTCCCACTCAGAAGAATTCCCAAACTTGTCCCCAAACTGAGTTTTCTTGGGTCAGTAACTAACAGTTCTACAACCCAGCCAGAGGCAGGTAAGGTGGAGACAAAGATAAGAAGCAGGAGTGAAAGGCAGTTGAGATGAGGGGAGAGCGACTCCCCCTCTTCCCTCCCGCCCAGCAAGCAGTAAGCTACCCTGCCTTTTAACACTTTAGCTGTCCTGGCAAGGGCACCAGTACATGGGGTTCTGAAAGTGTCATCAGAGCTTCTGCTAGCGGAGTGGGTTCTGCTTCAAGGCGGGAAACAAGATGTTGAGAAGAGTTATTTGGGAAAAAATTTCAACCTAGAATTTCCTTTAACAAGCAGAGATGACAATGGGGAGAGGCAGGGGGGAGAAGAGCTGACCGTCAGGGCCCTCATTCCCCACTACAGAGGTGACTGTACGTTCCGGTTTGCCTGGAACGGTGCCAGCACCTTTATTCACAGCACGCTCTTCCACTCTCCAAAGTGTCGGCTTTGAACAACAGGTTTCACGCTTACCCTAATTATAGGTAACTGTCATAAAATTTTAGGGCTTCCGGCTGGCTAAGCTGGGCCCAGGCAGAGCTGCCTGCTGACAGAGATGAAAGTGTCCTGGTCAAGAGCATCAGAGGAGCTCACCAGCAAGACAGCTGCCTTTCAGGACAGTGAGGTTCTGGTTCCTGAGGGCCAACTCTGCTCTCAGCAGTGTGAAATCTGTTGTGTGTGTGTGTGTGCACTCGTGTAAGCATACACTACAGCACCATGGAGGAGGCAGAGAACAGAGCCAGGAAGAGTGACAAGAGGAAGATATAAACGGAGAGGTGGGGGAGGCAAAGAGATCCAGACATAAGAAGACAAGATGTAAGAAAAGAGTGTGGCTTTCTCAGGCCAAGTGTTGCCACTTGTTTTGTATTCATTCAGTCAACCATTAATTCATAACAGAAGACTGAGGCATGGGAATTACCTGGGTCCACAGAGTAAACACAGCCCCATCTATAGTTCCTAAGTTCTTCCATCCCACTGAGACTGCTGCAAAGGGGCAACACCTGTGATGGGAAGTCTGCAAACAGAGGGTTGCAGGCTTCACAAGTATTCTAGAGAAGTTCCATTACCACAAAAATGAAGCCAGCCAGACCCATACATCATCATATGGAACGAGCTTATTGATGAGTTTAAGGGGCCTCTTTGTCATCGTCAGGAAGCAGATGATTTAAAATGAAATCAACAAACAATTTATCTGTAAGCTTGGGACCTGAAATACATTTCGACAATGTGTTGAAATGAAGGAGGGCAATGTTACAATGACAGTGCAGTCATGTGGATGGCGGTGCTTACAGAGTCCAGAAATGACAAAATAAAGAGTAGGAATGAGGCGGTGTTTGGCCAGTGCCGTCCAAGAAAGACACGCATGCCATCTGGCAAGCCTGAGAATGCTGGCGAGAAAGAAAGAGGCTGTCAGGATGGTGAGCGTCCCTGGCCAGAAGGCCCTGCCCTTCAACAACGCTCTGTTCTGACTCCACGCCCTCCTTGAGAATCTGAATTTCAGGTAAATCTGAATTTCAGATAAGCAATGAAGTTTTTTTTAGTACTTGGTGTTATTATGTTACTGTTTTTAATATTTAATCCCATGTTTATACATGTCTTCCTCATGCAGTATGTGGAACATACTTATACTACAAAATTATTCGTTGTTTATCTGTAATTAAAATTTAACTAGGACTTCCCTGGTGGCACAGTGGTTGAGAATCCGCCTGCCAACGCAGGGAACATGGGTTTGAGCCCTAGTCCAGGAAGATCCCACATGCCATGGAGCAACTAAGCCCGTGCGCCACAACTACTTAGCCTGCGCTCTAGAGCCCGTGCTCCACAACAACAGAAGCCACTGCAATGAGAAGCCCGTGCACCGCAGAGAGTAGCCCCCGCTCACCACAACCAGAGAAAGCCCGTGCACAGCAACGAAGACCCAACGCAGCCAAAAATAAAAATAAATAAATTAAATTAAATTAAATTAAAAAATTTAACTGTGTGCCCTGTATTTTTATTTCTGGTCACCCTAGTGGGGTCTAAGGCATGAGATCTATGCCTAGGTGCCCCTCTGAACCTAGAAGAGTATCTTGCACATGGTAGATGCTCAGAAGATAGTTTGACTGCTTAAACTTGCTTAAATTAAAATGAACTGCTTCTAGAAAGCACTGAGAAACTGGAAAAGCAGGAAGTCACAACCAGCACTGTGTTCATCCATTCCAGAAATATTTATGAACCACTCACCACATGTCAGGAAACTGCCTTTCAGAGGCCTTGGCTCCTATAGCTAGGCTAGTCTGATTTTCTAGCCTGCCTACGTGGCATTTCATTTTAAGGAGTTCCCTTTCCATCAATCACCTTGAGAGATTCTCATGCAGAGCAGGTTGTGGCAAGCAGGCCGGAAGGCAGGGTGGTCGTGAGACTCTGGGACGGGGACAGGGTGGGATTCTGAGGTCCCCGGAAATACCTTTGATAGCTTGCTGGACGTAGGCCGTCGTCCCGTCACTGAGGGTCACCGTCTGCAGCCCCAAGCTCTCCATGGCAAACTCCTGCTCGTACACTCAGACATGAAGTTGTCTTCTTCCCAGCACTGAGAGCCACAGCTGAGGTCAGAGATTTCCTTTGGCGTCACAAATCTGAGAAAACGGACAGTGTCATATTATGAGCTGCACGGCTTCCTCCTGCCGCAAGGACACACAGTGACTGTGAAGGAGGCCAGCCAAGAAGAAAAAGAGGTGAATTTTTCAAAGTAGAGAACTATGTTGGTTTTTATTAAGAGAGTTCAAAATATACACACTTAAGGATTCTAAAGGTTGAGCATGCAAGAGAAGCATGCCAGCCAAATTGATTGTAAAGTAAGATTTCATTAATCAAAACCCACTTTTAAACTCGCTCCCCTTAGAAGGGAGCCCCACTGAAGGCAGGCGGCCAACCCCACTGCTGCTGGTTCTCTGTGACCATTCTGACATCTCTCCTGTGCTCAGGTCTATCCATTCACCAGCCTTGTAAATATCACACAGGCATCACAAACAGCACAAGTCCCCAACAGAACTCACAATGTTCCCCACCCCAAGAACTGTTCCACTCCCAGTATCCCCTATCCCAGGGATGGCATGTCCAGCCACCCAGAATCAGTGGGGGTCATTCTTTTTTTTTTTTTTTTTGGCCACATGGCTTGAGGGATCTTAGTTCCTGGACCAGGGATTGAACCTGGGCCCTCAGACTGAAAGCACTGAGTCCTAACCACTGAACCACCAGGGAATTCCCAGTAGGGCCATTCTTGATTCCTCCTTTTTCCTCAGAAGTCTAGGTACACCACCATCTTACAACATACACAAAAATTAACTCAAAATGGATTAAAGAATTGAATGTAAGACCTGACACCATAAAACTCCTAGAAGAAAACATGGGTGGTAAGCTCCGTGACATCAGTCCTGGAATGATTTTTTTCGGATTTGTCACCAAAGCAAAGGAAACAAAGGCAAAAATAAACAAATGGGACTAAAAAACTAAAAAGCTTCTGCACAGCAAAGGAAACAATCAACAAAATGAAAAGGCAACCTATTAAATGGGAGAAAATATTTGCAAATCATGTATCTGATAAGGGGTTACTATGCAAAATATACAAAGAACTCATATAACTCAATAGCAAAAAGCCAAACCATCCAACTGAAAAATAGGCAGATGATCTGAAAAGACATCTTTCCGAAGAAGACATATAAATGGCCAAAAGGTACATGAGAAGATGTTCAACATCCCTCATCACCAGTGAAATGCAAATCAAAACTACAATGAGATATCACCTCACACCTGTCAGAATGTCTATTACCAAAAAGACAAGAAAAAAACAAGTGTTGGCAAGGATGTGGAGAAAAGGGAACCCTTGTGTGCTATTGGTGGGAATGTAAATTGATGTAGCCACTATGGAAAACAGTATGGAGGGTCCTCAAAAAATTAAAAATTTGATCCATGAATTCCATTTCTGGGTATTTGTCCAAAGAAAACAAAAACCTTAACTTGAAAAGATATATGCACCTCCATGTTCACTGCAGCATTATTTACAATAGCCAAGAAGACATGGAAACAACCTAAGTGTCCACTGACAGGTGAATGGCTAAGGAAGTTGTCACACTCACTCACACACACACACACACACACACACACACACACACAATGGAATATTATTCAGCCACAAAAAAGAATGGAATCTTGCCATTTCAATAACATGGATGTACCCTGAGGAAGGACATTATGCTAAGTGAAATAAGTCAGGCAGAGAAAAAACAAACACTATGATCTCACTTACATGTGGAGTCTTAAAAAAGAAAACTAATGGATTCATAGATACAGAGAACAGATTGGTAATTGCCAGAGGCAGGGGTTGGGGGTAGGTAAAATGAGTAAAGGGAGTGAAAAGGTACAAACTTCCAGTTATAAAATAAGTCCTGGGGGATGTAATGTACGGCATGATGACTACAGTTAATAATACTGTAATGCACATTTGGAAGTTGCTAAGAGAACGGATGTTAATTAGACTTACTGTGGTGATCATTTCACAATATATACAGATAGCGAATCATGTTATACACCTGAAACGAATGTAATGTTGTATGTCAATTATACCTTAATTTAAAAAATTAAAAGATAGACATGTCTAGGTACCTAATTTCAGATGAGTATCACCTTGCACCTCTTGACTAATGTAAGAGCCTCCTAACATATGTCCTCAATAAATCGTTACCTGTTTCCTATTCATTTTGTAATACTGTGTCAGAATGTCTATGTACAGATCTAAATCTACCACTTCCTTGATTAAAACTCTTCAGTGGCTTCCTATCATCCTAAGAATTCATTCTCCTTGCAGGCAAGGCTGGTCACCTTATAAGTCCCTGCAGCCCTGGCTACTACCTCTTCCTGGCACTCACAATCCTGGAGTCACCTACTTCAGTACTTGTCACCTACTTCAGTACTTATCACTACCTCTTTAACACATGTTGCCTATACAAGACTTTGGGCTCCAGCCTGGCTCCTGGTTCACTGTGGGCTCTCCACAATTCCTTGTTCAGTGACTTACCAGGTCCTTGTGCCAGAAGGGAAGTGCTGGAGTGTCCTACTGGCAGCACTTGCTCTGCGTCTGCCGTAGTACAGAGCGTACTAGAGCCTCTGCTCTAGGCTCAGGGCTTAAGATTCTCTTTGCCACCCATCCATAGAATTCTCCTGGACCTGGAGTCTGGACTTCCTGCTTGGTTCTCACTACCTGCCAGCTGATCTCAATCAGTGCTGCCCAAACTGTCTTCACATCAGGGCACCCAGAGAGAAGGATATTTGTATGTCACACTTTGGATGCTGCTGCTTGAAGCCAGGAGCAAGCAGCTAGGGCTTTGGCAGCCCAAAGGGCTGAGTGGATCAGTATTTTGACAAAACTATGGCCCAGCTGTGACACAATGGTTGGGATACTCTACCCTAGACTTGGCATCTTTATTCATTCATTCTGTCCATAAACATTTACTGAATGGGCTAAGCTCTGGGGATAGCAATACTACTACCACTAATAGTGAATACTGCTGGAGAGCTAACCATGTACTAGGCATTTACATATAGTAACTCGTTTAATCCCCCAAATGGTCCTTTAATTAAATACTATTATTATCCTTATTTTACAGTTGAGGGAGTTGAAGCCCAAGCCATTAACTTGTTCAAGGTTGCACAGCTAATAAATGGAAGAAGAGGATTTGAATCCAGGCCATCTGGCACCAGAGTGGGCTCTTAAGTAATCT
Source organism: Leucopleurus acutus (assembly GCF_964270905.1). Classification (NCBI taxonomy): domain Eukaryota; kingdom Metazoa; phylum Chordata; class Mammalia; order Artiodactyla; family Delphinidae; genus Leucopleurus; species Leucopleurus acutus. The sequence continues at coordinate 66,398,582 of NC_139153.1, read as the reverse complement.
ACTCTGCTGCCTAATACAGAGGTTTTTAGCTGGAGTTTATGAACCCTGAAGCCACCTGGTAAAATTTTTATGGTGTGTGAGCTTGTACATTTTTCTGAAGAGGGGAGAGTCCATGACTGTCATCTGAATCTTACAGGGATTAAAGGAGATAAAGAACCACTGGCCTAGGAATTCCCACATCTGACTCCTCTTCTTTGGTCTACTAGGATCCTGGCAGTGACCCCAATGTTGCCCAGAGTCCTGATAACCCCCACATGGTCCCTATTTCATGAAAGCTCTGGTCCTGGCCTCTTTTCATCTGCTCCAGGACCTTCAACTTTCATTCTCTTGATCAGGGAGAGAAGTTCTTTTGGTAACCTGTTTTCATATAAACAGCATTGTGTCAGAAATAAGAATACACCTGAGAGACGTAGGTCGGAAAACAAAGCAGACTGTAGGTTGAAAAGGGATTACAAAATGGCCTCAGATCTTTATGGCTGGGCCCTGTGACTGCTGAAGCAATGGTTGGTTTGATTTAGCTCATCTGTATTCTATTGAGACTTTCTGAGGAAAATCTGTGCCATGGTTAAAAACACAGGCTCTGGTGTCAGCCTTGGTTCTGATCCAGACTTTACCTCTTTGACGCTGTGTACCCTTGGAAACTAACTGAACCTCTCTGAAACTTAGATGCTACTTCTAAAAAATGAGGATAATCGTGGCGCCTTCTTCAAACGTTGCTGTGAGGATGAAATGAGGTCACATATGTCAGCATTTAGCACAGTGATGGCACACAGGAAGTACTCGAGAAATTCTGGCTCTGAGGAAGAGGATGGAAGAGGAACCAAAAGGGATATGCTTTTGAAGTAATGGGTATTTCTAAAACAGCCAAGAGTACTGGCAACAGCTCGGGACCAGAAGTCTGCAGAAAGTCTTTTAACCTCGATTCTATCTTCTGTGACTGCCTCTTAATCTGTAAAATAAAGTGTTGGTCCAAATGACCCTAAAATCCTGTCCATTGTTCGTGCTAATAACACTTATCAAATATATAGTCCTTAATATGTGTCAGCTGCTGTTCAAAGCACTTTACCTATATTAACTCTTTTAATCTTAAAAATAATGCTATGAGGAAGTAGGTACACTATCCTCATTTTACAGATGAGGTGACTGAGGCTTAGAGGTGGAGTAATTTGTCCAAGGTCCCAGAACTAGTTAGTGCTGAAGCCAGGATCAAAGCCAGACTGGCTGGCCGCAGAGTTCATACCTCTCAATATCTGGTGCATTTCTTCCTTTTGCTAATCTACCGTGACACAACATCAGCTCTCAAAACGCTTGAATACTGGTTGTTTAGCTTTTATCTCACCCACTGCAACTTAAAACCAGTTCTTCTAGACCTGGCCACATGGAAAGAGGGAAGAGCTGGTAGCCACATTTCCCAAAATAACACTTTTTAGACTCAAAGAAAACAAATCTCCACTCTTTTACATGTTCTCATGTCCAGGCTAAATACAGTTTTCCTCCTTAAGCCTCATAATATACACCTTTAAAACAGTCTACTCTTGCTTTCCTACCTTTCCCTGACCTCTGAAGCTGCTTTCCAACAGAGCCTGACGGCAGGTGAGGAGAAGGTGCTTCCCAGCTGCCAGGCATGTACAAGTGTCTAATTGCCATTTTTTTCCCTTTCTTTTGTTAAATGATGAATCCTCCTGTGCCAGTACTAAACCAACAACAGTGACACTGGCAGAGCCAAAGAGAGGCTTGTGACTGCCTCAGGATGGCTGGGTCTGAGCAGTTCCCGCCTGTACTTGACATTTCAGATTCATAACTCCCGTGGCCCTCTGAGAAAGAGGAGGGGGAGCGGGGGAGCAGGGGCAACTGCTATGTTTTCTCCTTGGAGGGTGTAAGTTATACCAGATCCCTAATGACCTGAGCTGGGTATAGGGAAGAGCCAGTCTGGCGGAAAGGGGGGAGTGGGGAATAAGAGCATGACAAAAGGTAGGGATGAAAAGGGAGACGGACACTCCCAGAATTAGCAGCAAGTCCAATTCCTGTTTGTTGCATTTTTAAATGAACTTAACCTACTGTTTGCTCTGATGCAGGAAACAACCTTATGGCTTCATAATATATAAATGTGTTTCCTATTGTAAACATAAATTTAAATTACCAGTGATATAACATTTAGAAAAACTTTCTAGACACATAGAATCTTTAGGTCTCTCTATGAAAAAAGATGTGCTTAAATTGCCTCCCCAAAGCAGAAAAGTAAGAGAAATGACAGATGGGAAATGAAAGAGTAGCCACGTATTTGTGCTTCTCCACTGTCATGGTTTAGATCTAATCTGATCCACACCCAGGCTGGGCTTCGCCTTGACTACAGGCACCTGTTCACTAGTCTATCATTTTCTGCTAACCTGAACTCCCTGGTCCTTGGAGCAAGGCTTTATGTACTCTGCCTCAGCCAGCCCAGAGGGCAACTGTATTGAGAAGCCAAAAAAGAGAAAAACAGAACATTTGCTTGGAGAGAGAAGAATGCTCAACTTTGAAAAAAAAAAAAAAATGACAATTTTCACTCAGATAATTCTTCATTTGGAAATATAGAAAACTTCTCAGAGAGGACAAAGCGACATTAGGTTGGGAGGGATGAAGGCTGAGGGAGTCAAGTAGCAAACAAATTAGAACGGGATTTGGAAGAGCTGTAGTAAAATGACTCAGTATTTGTGATTATAGAAGAAGACTTCAATGCACACACAAAAAGCCTAGTGAAACAGGCTTGGTTCTGTGGGTTTCCAAACACTAAAGAGAACACAGGAAATTAATAACAGAAACATATTTAAAACATCAGCTAAACACCTCTTTCCAAAAGGCACAAAGATGTTAAAAGCCCGAAGTACTTTTTAGTATGGTTCTTATTTGGCTACTACAATTTTATAGGTTTGAATTAGTCACAGAAAAGGGAGTATTTAGGCAAAGTGGATTATTTTCAATTCCAAAAGGGCAATGAAAATGCATACTCCTTTACTGCAGAATGGCATTCATTTAAACTAAAACGGATAACTTAAAAATTTAATTTTCGGCCAAATGTTTAAGTGAATTTTAACACCTTAGTTTGTAAACATTCAACAGAGCAATCATGGGGGAGTTTCAAACCCACCTTTAGTCCATGAAAAGAAAAGTGCAGAATAAAGGCAATTTGGCAGGGTTACCCTAAGGATATCACTTTACATCAACAAGCAAATTAATACAGATATGGTGAGGTTACATCTCAATTGTTTCTGGAATTCAGCTTGGGATCACTGCTGGCTTGAGAAGGGCTATTTGAAAACGAAACATTCCATCAGCATCAGGAGGAACTGGATCATCACGGTTATTTAGACACGTCATGTTATTTAAAACATCACCCTGGGACAAAAAGGTTCCATTTATGTTACCAGTTCATCAAAATGGAACAACATCCAGATCTCAACCAGGATAAGCAGGGAGTTCTGGACTTTTGAAGCATAAGAAAATCAAGTCAAAAAGAAGAGTTGGCTTAAAAAAACCCTCGACGGGGTCCTCCCTGGTGGCGCAGTGGTTGAGAGTCCGCCGGCCGATGCAGGGGACGTGCGGGTTCGTGCCCCGGTCCGGGAGGATCCCACATGCCGCGGAGCGGCTGGGCCCGTGAGCCATGGCCGTTGAGCCTGCGCATCCGGAGCCTGTGCTCCGCAGCGGGAGAGGCCACGGCAGTGAGAGGCCCACGTACCGCAAAAAAAAAAAAAAAAAAAAAAACAAACCTCGACATTAGGGGAAAATACTAAAGAAATAAAACATAACACGTGATATTAAAAACACATATAGGGCTTCCCTGGTGGCGCAGTGGTTGAGAGTCCGCCTGCCGATGCAGGGGACACGGGTTCGTGCCCCGGTCCGGGAAGATCCCACATGCCGCGGAGCGGCTAGGACCGTGAGCCATGGCCACTGACCCTGCGCGTCCGGAGCCTGTGTTCCACAACGGGAGAGGCCACAACAGTGAGAGGCCTGTGTACTGCAAAAAAACAAAAACAAACAAAAAAAAACAACCAAAAACACATATAACTGATACATAACTAATAAGGACCTACTGTATAATACAGGGAACTCTACTCAATACTCTGTAAGACCTATATGGGAAAAGAATTTAAAAAAGAGTGGATATATGTATAACTGATTCACTTTGCTGTACAGCAGAAACTAATACAATATTGTAAACCAACTATACTCTAATATAAATTTTTAAAAAACACATGTAACTGAACTGTACACTTAAAAATGGTTAAGATGGCAAATTTTATGTTCTGTGTATTTTTACCACAATAGAAGAAAAAACTAGGTAGAAAAGAAAACCACATGCAGACACTTACAAACCTCCAAAACCATTATCAAATTCCCACTAGACAAATAAGGCTACAATATGAATTCACATAAGCAAAAAACACTAATATTAAAAAAAGTTTAATTAGTAATTAAAGAACAAGAAAGAATAATCATGATGATATTATACTTATCAAATTACCAAAAATCAAAGTAAAATTATTCACATCCAACAGACAATGAGATATCACTACACACCTATTACAGGAGCCAAAATTCAAAACACTGACAACACCAAATGCTGGTGGGAATGCAAAATGGCACAGCAAAACGGTATTCTGCAAGACAGGCAGTTTCTTACAAAGCTAAACATATTCTTACCATAAGATCCAGAAATCCTATTCTTAGGTATTTACCCAAATGAGTTGAAAACTTATGTCCACAGAAAAACGTGCACATGGATGTTTATAGCAGCTTTATTCATAATTGCCCAAAACTGGAAGCAATCAAGATGCCTTTCAATAAACAAATTGTGGTACATTCATACTATGGAATATTATTCAGCAATAAAAAGAGCTATTAAGTCACAAAGAGACATGGAGGAACCTTAAAATGCATTTTGCTAAATCAAAGAAGCCAATCTGAAAAGGTTACATACAGTATCATTCCAACTATATGACATTCTGGAAAAGGAAAAACTATAGAGACAGTGGAAAGATCAGTGGTTGCCAAGGGTGTAGGGCGAGGGGAGGAGGGATGAACAGGTGGAGCACAGGTCATTTTTAGAGCAGTGAAACTATTCTGCATAAATCTGTAATGGTGGATAACTGACATCATACGTTTGTCAAAACCCATAGAATGTACAACACAAAGAGTGAACCATAATTGTAAACTATGGACTTGAATTAATAATAATGCCTCAACATTGGTTTATCAATTGTAGCACATATACTACACCAATGTAAGATGTTAACAGGGGAAACTGGGAACTGGGGGCAGGGGGTTGGGGAAGAAGGGAGTATATGGGAACTCTCTGTACTTTCTGTTCAGTTTTTCTGCAAACCTAAAACTGCTCTAAGAAACAGTCGATTAATTACAAAAAAAAAAAAAAAAAAATTGAACCATCAGTGTTGGCAAGGCCAGGAGAGGCGGGCGCAAGCGTGCATTGCTAATGGCACTATAGGGGCTCCGGGTTCTCCAGAGAACAATCTGTCAATGCTTAACCCCACCAGGAAAGGTTCAGGATCTGAGATCTAATCATCTCATCTTCATAATTCATCCCACGAAAAGAATGGACAGAAAACAAGAGCTACTTGCACAGGATGCTTGTTTAAACGTTTCAGACAAGAATCACGAAGACCATCTGGATTAGTGGAGGAGGGTTAACAATCAACGCTAGGTGAAAAAAGACGAGGCTGAACACTCATCCAGCTCCAACTCGCAGAAACCTAAACTCCAAGTGAGAAGAGGGCAGAAGAGGCCAAAATGAAATGAACAGTAGTACTAAAAGGAGGGGGTATAATCTTTAAAAAAAAAAAAAAAGTCGCTGAAATGAAAAGATACCAGCATTGAGCTGAGAGGCAGCTCTACAGTGGACACTAAACCCGTCTGCTTGGTTGCCCAGCTCCACCCTCTGGGAGTTCTCCTTTACTCTCCCCACAGCCTTCCTATGATTGATACTACTGGCATCTCATCCCTCCTTGGTTCTGCAAAGACAGATACCTATCCTTCCTCTAATTTATGCCAATTTAAGTACTGAGGTAGGGAACTTCTTCCTCTAGGATTTTTTCTTCCTTTCTTCTCTTATAACCACCAGAGGTCCAGTTACTCTTTAAAATATATCATTGTGGTATTCTTCAAACTGGGCTGTGTGGTGCTTTGTGTGTCTTGTGGAATAGAGTGTCACAGTGGGGCCCCATGATTCAGTATCCTATGTTGAAGGTAGTCTGTATATTCTTAACTCAAAGCAATGTCCCTGTGTGACTTCCCTGGCTGTCCAGTGGTTAAGGCGTCACTCTGCCACTGCAGGGGGTGCAGGTTTGATCGCTGGTCGGGGAACTAGGATCCCTCATGCCACGCTGCGGCCAAAAAAAAGGAAAAAGCAATGTCCCTGAGGCTGTGGGGAAACAGGCACAGTCCTACATTGTTGGTGGGAGTATTCATTGGTATAAGCTCTATGTCGGGCAATTTGGCAGTTATCAATCAAAATTACAAATGTACACACCATCTGACCCAGCAACTTCATGTCTAGTCTACAGGTAGACGTACATGTGTGAAAAATGGCACACGTCCAAGGTTATTCATGGCATCCTTGCATGTAATAATAGCAAAAAAATTCCAAACAGCATAAATGTCTATCAATATAGAACTTCCTTATTATGTAGACATAAATAAATGAGGATGCTCCTTACATACTGACATGGAAGATCTCCAAAATATATTGAATAAAAATTTCAAGGTACAAAACAGTTCCTTTTGTATGCTGCCACTGCCATAAAAAAATCTATGGAAAGACAGTGAAGCAATTACTAACCAAGGTGGAAGGATAACTGAGTGACGGGCACAGCGATGGAAGGGTGACTTTTCACTGCATATCTTTCACACTTACAAAAAAAATTTTAAGCCCTGTGAATGTGTTACCTATGTAAAATAAATAAATAAAAATATAAGAATAAAAGAAGAAAGTCTAAAAACAAGCTTTGCACTCCTTGTGTTGGCTAGAGGAATATCTATGATTCTCCCCTAACAAGGCATGGCTACTCCAGGCTGACAGGATAGATTCCATGATGTACCAGTTTGTAGCAAAACCACATCTGAAAACTCAGCTTTCCAATTCATGGATGCCATTCTCACTATCAGATGGAAACCTGATCAAGCTGAGCATGAAGCAACGGCAAATCTACACAGGAACTGAGGACATACTGGCTCCCCAGCCTGGTATGTCCCCAGGCTGGTCAAGAGGGTGGGTCTGGCTGAAGTGGCAGATAAGCAGGGGCTGCTTTTCTCCCTCACTGCTTCTGTGGCTTTGGGACAGTACCTCCTAGATTGAAAGGATGATCTTCTCAGACAGAGAGAACTTTGGTCTTAGGTACCCCTGCCACACCTTCTACATCTAAGGCTTGGGTCAGTTCTACAATCTCAAGGAGCTCCCAGTTCCTTGAGCTTAGCTTAACTGCATGGGTCTCATGCTTTATCAGCTATCCCAAAGCAGCAGGGACTTCCAACAAATGAAAAGTTATGCAGTGAGAAACAGTACCAGGCTAACAAGTTACATCTGGGCTTCTCTGAGATGAACCATTACGGAAGGCAAGCGTTAACCAGGAAGCAATAGAAGAAGCGCTCTGACTTCCAGCTGGTGTCAGTCTAATACACTGAAGCTTTGAAACATCCCAGATCTTTCTGAACTATAAGTGAGGAGCCCAAGTAGGCCCTGCACTTCGAGCAGCAAAACAGAGACATAGGATTTGTGAGACCCTCACACGGACACTCACATTTCCATACCTTGATTGATAGCTGCCAGGGCAAGAGGCATCTGAGGTTTTGTCAGTAGCTTAAGGCCACCAGTTAAAGATAATAGCTTCAGGGCTTCCCTGGTGGTGCAGTGGTTAAGAATTCGCCTGCCAATGCAGGGGACATGGGGTTTGAGCCCTGGTCCAGGAAGATCCCGCATGCCACGGAGCAACTAAGCCCATGCGCCACAACTACTGAGCCTGTGCTCCAGAGTCCGTGAGCCTCAACTACTGAAGCCCGCGAGCCACAACTACTGAAGCCTGCACGCCTAGAGCCCACGTTCCACAACGAGAAGCCACTGCAATGAGAAGCCCGCGCACCGCAAGGAAGAGTAGCCCCAGCTCGCCACAACTAGAGAAAGCCCGTGCGTAGCAACGAAGACGCAACACAGCCAAAAATAATAAATAAATAAAATAAATTTATTTTTTAAAAAAGATAATGGCTTCAGCTGCACTTGGATTTGTAGCTCAGTTGTTCTTTTTTTTTTTTTATTACTCACCAGAACAAAATTTTCCCATTCTGTTAAGTGAAAGATGCTAGTTACATATCCACTCTAATTTTGTGAGTGACCGGATCATTAAGATGGGTTATATCTCGTATTTTATAAATTAATTAATTAATTAATTTTTGACCGCACTGCACAGCATACAGGATGTGGGATCTTAGTTCCCCGACCAGGGATTGAACCTGTGCCCCCTACAGTGGAAGTGCGCAGTCCTAACCACTGGACCGCCAGGGAATTCCCTATATCTTGTATTCTTGTTTAGCTGGTCAGAGACTCTCCTTAAAATATAAGCATCAACATCTAAATGACACAAGGATTAGACGTCTGTGCTTCCAGATGCAGTGAAGGGATTACTCTGCCAGGTTTTTTTTTCCCCTTAAACTCAACTTTCTTGGGGTGAAAATCACACATCCTACTTTCTGTTAAACTGATTATAATTTAAGTTCCTGGAGAGCATGCATTTCAGCTTAATCAGCACCAAACAAAGAATGTGCCCACAGATACTAAATGAATAATACTACTAGGCCACATAACTAACTGAACACTTTAGCTCAAATTTGAATCCTAAATCAACCCTACTTATTGTGAATTAGATCTAATTGAGACCAGATTTGAAACCCTTCATCTAGGGACTTCCCTGGCGGTCCAGTGGCTAAGACTCTGTGCTTCTAATGCAGGGGGCGCAGGTTCGATCCCTGGTTGGGGAACTAAGATCCCACCTGCTTCGTAGTGCGGCCAAAAAAAAGAAAGAAACCCTTCATCTGCTACAGAACTATAAGCTCCCTAAGAGAAGTTCCTGGCAGAGGAGTAAATGCTGAGTGCAAGAATGAAGGAGCGTGGGGGACTTCCCTGGTGGAGCAGTGGTTAAGACTCCACACTCCCAATGCAGGTGGCCTGGGTTCGACCCCTGGTCAGGGAAGTAGGTCCCTCATGCATGCTGCAACTAAGAGTTCACCTGCCACAATTAAGGAGCCCACAAGCCGCAACTAAGGAGCCCATGTGCCGCAACTAAGACTCAGCACAACCAAATAAATATTAAAAAGAACGAAGGAGGGAAGGAACTGAGTCCCACCACCCCAGCTCTTCCTCCAGCCCTAGCTAGGATGCCCACTTTTTCCTCACTTGGATTACCATCTTGCCTCATCTCCGACATCCACGTAGTTTTCTCCCAGACCCAGGTCAAGAACAAGCTTTCCCTGGCCAACACCACACCAGACCATCAGACTCCAGTCTACTCCCTCTATACTCAGCAGTGAAGCTACACCAGGAGGCTCGTCTGTAGTGTTCCACGAGGGCACGGATGCATCTCTCTGTCATCGGATCCTGAGTCCAGTGCCCAGAACATGGCAGGCACTAACTGGGTATTGCTTTAGCAAAGGAAGGGAGGCCTCTTACCACCAACGCCACTACACTGTGTAGAGCTCAGCAGTTTCCAACATCCTCTCAGATATACGTACAGTTATATTATCTCCCTTGCTCTATGCACTACTTCATCGACTCTCACACAGGAGGAGCTGAGAAGACAACTCATTTCTAGTCTAAAGCTACCATTTTGCAGATGAAGAAACAGGCCAGAGCTGCCAGAGGAGTCTGAAAGGATCACAGAGCACCTGGTGGCAGAGCCGGGTCTCACACCTGAGCCACTAGTGTTCTTCCCACCATACTCCTTTGTCTCTTGCCCAGTAATAGTGTTCTTTCAGTTCCCAGGAGGGCAGAAATTGACTAGCAAGTCCAACAGACTTGTATATCCAGCTGCTTATTTAACATCTTCACGTCCAAAAACATCTCAAACTTGACATATTCAAAAGTGAATTCCTTATCTCCCCTTCCTACAATGTATCCTTCTTCCAGGCTCCCCCATTTCAGCAAATGCGAACTCCATCCTTAAATTGCTCAGGCCAAAAATGAGGGAGCCACCCTCAACTTCTCTATTTCTTTTATATGCCACTTCCAATCCATCAGCAAATCCCATTGGGTCCTCTTTCAAAACATATCCAGAATCCAACCACTTCTCACTCTTGCACTGTTTACCTTGGGTACAAACTACCAACTTGTCTTGCCTGGACTATTGCAATAGTTTCCTAATCAGTTTCCTTGCTTTCACTCTTGCCACCTACAACTCATTCTCAACATAGCAGCCACAATGATCCTTTATGTCAGATCATGTCACTTGGGTGCCTAGGACCCTCCAATCGCTCCCATCTCACCCACAATTCACAAAAAATCCAGGGGCCTATAAGGCCTAATATGATCTACCACCAATCCACTCCCACCTCCACATCTCTTGCTATGTTTCTCCTCTCCACCCTACTGCAGCCATACTGACTGGTGTCCTCATGTTTCTTGAATATACAAGGCATACTCCTGCCTCAGGGTTTTTGCACTTGCTGTTCCCTCTGACTGGAATATAATTCCCTCAGATAAATGCTTGGCTCACCTCAACTTCTTCGGGTCTTTGCTCAAATGTTGCCTTTTCAATAAGACCTTCCTTGACCACCCTACTTAAAACTTAATATCCTGGTTTCTGGTACTGTTTATCTTCCTTCTCTGTTTAATTTTCCCAATATATATTTTACTTGTTTATGGTATGTTTCTGCCTCATCCCAACAGGTGAGCTCCTCAAGTCCTGGAACTTTGTTTTATTCACTGCTCTATCCCCAGGTATGAGAAAAGTATCTGGCCTCCAGCAGATATTCACCAAACATTAGTGGAATGACCGAATGAGTGAATGAATGAATGAACCTCCATACTTTTAGAATCTCCCAGTAATCTGAAGGGTTTAGGCCAGAAGGGGAAGACCCTAGTTGAGCTCTGATCTCTCCCTCACTTCCCCCACTGTCTCTCCCTCTTCTCAGGCCCAGTCCAGCCCATTAACACAAGAAACCACACCTGGGCTGGGAAGCAGGGCAGGACCAAGGCCACAGGTGCTTGTTGCCAGGATGATACATTTCTGCAGTGTGCTAATTTTTGAATTTAGCATCATGATATCTCACAAACAGAAGAGGTCAAAAATAGGTTGGGACTAAATATACTACTAAACCAAGATAATAGTACTGACTCAGTAACAGCAGCTCGTTTGTTTTGATATATTTTGCAAGGAACAGTGCTAAATTTGCACTTGTTCACCTAGCTGTCCTCTTCTTTTTTCTCCAATTTTTTATTATGGATTTCAAACATACATAAAGGTAGAAGGAATAGTATAATGAACTCCACGAACCCATTACCCGACTTCAACAATTACCAACATTTTGCCACTCTGATTTCTTCTCTTCTCTGATTGTCTCTGCAACCTCTGCTAAATATTTCATCTAGCTGTTTTCTTGAGAACTGGTCTACATATGACAGACCCTGGCCTTGTTACCACTGTATACTAGCCACTATGTCAACCAGTCTCTCTAGTCTAACCAGAAACACAGTAAAAAGAAACACTTACACCCATTCCCCCACCCAAGCTATGACTAAAAAAGGAAGTGTCTAAATTCCAGAATGTTTAAATCAAGGGACTTGCCCATTATCACGTTTGGAGGGATTTGGGGAGAAGGGTTGTTGTAGCTACAAAGTAGATATAGACACTAGCTGTTTTCACTTGTTTGGACCTGATGCAGAATTTCTGAATGAGTTCATTCAATCCAGTAAGTATTCACTGACTACCTGCTAAATATGTGGGACAGGATTAAGATAACAAAAGATAAAGAAAACCCAGCTTCTGTTCTCAAGGAAACCACAGTGGGGGTGGAGGGTGGGTGTTGGGTGAGAAGAGTACCCAAATAACTAAGATCCAAGGCAGAATATGTTCTATAGCCTAAGAGAGATTAAACAAATCTAAGGCGAAAGCTCCTTTTAAAGAAATCAACCCACAAAATTTGCAGACCCCAAGATTTATGCCTTCCTTAACTCTAAATCTGCCCTCTGCTGAATTTACTGCTATAGAGCCAATAAGTATATTATTGGGAATTTGGGAATTCCCAATAATTCCCAAATTTGGGAATTTGGTGACCCACAGAATAGACTTTTGGAAGTGGATCTTTAATGTCACATTTTGCTACTCACCATCCAGTCCTCTGGTGGGAGGGGACTGGAAAGTCCTCCCAGGGCTTGGAAAACAATGGGGCTAACTGGTGTTGACACTCAAAGCATTCTACCCTGAGGGCATATACAGCAAGCAGCTTCATAAACCGGATAGAAGAGTGGAAGTGTGTCAAGAAGACTTGGCTACATTTATTCAGAAGGATTTCCAAGATCTCTCTTCTTGCTACCTAAAGGACTGTGATCTTGGTGATCTATTATCAGAGGTTCCCAGAGAAAAGTGTAGTTCTCTGGACAAACCAGGGAAGTGTGGTTGGCCATGCTGTGTGTGAAGGAGAGAGTGGCAGGGAGAGTGGAAGAAGGGGCAGAGCTGGGATGGGAGAAAGGTTTACACCATAATCAATGCTACCAAGATTGGTGAGGTGAGGATGCAGGTGAGGATGAGGTGAGGTGAGGGAGAAAAATAAGAGTAGGGCAGGAAAAAGGCACTGTGAGAAGGGATAGGGCACAGGAAGGGGGATAAGGTAAAAGATGATTCTGGTTTGAAAAGATCACTGATGAAAATGAGAAAGATGCTATGAGATCCCAGAATCTAAGAGGCAGGATCTCACAAGATATTGAAAAGGGTATGAAGAGGAGGGATCTTAGCATGGGAGGGTGTATAGATTTTGAAGGATGGGTTCATGTTGGAATGGAAGGGGCTCATTTCACTGAAGCTGGGTGAAGCACTCACTAGATGAAGGGCTAACTTAGATGAAGGTTTTGAGTAACAGGATGTGGCTGAGGATGGTAGAAGGGAAGCAGCTGGAACACTCATAAGAGATTTCCAATCTCTTATGTATATGAATTCCTGGGGGTAAAGGATTTAACAGGATGAGAGGATTTGGGATAGAGTGCCACTGAGGTGGGAGACACCTTAGGGTAAGTTTAGGGTAAGTGGGAGCTCCAAGGACTCACAGGGTGAGAGGATATTTGGACAAAGGGTAAAGAGAGGTATTAAGGTGCAGGGGTCTCAGGACACGTGGGGTCAAAAGTCATGAACAATGGGTTGAGGAAGTCACCAAGCCATGGGGCAAAGGTTAAGAGAAACCTTAGAAGTGATGGGGAAAGCGTTGGTGTTGGGCTTAGAAATTATTAGAAAATAAGGAACAAGGGGCTGAGAGTGACCTGGAAAACTAGGTAGGTTTAGGGGCAAGAGAAGCAATGGATCAAATGAGTTTTGAAGACTGTGGGTTCAAATCCCAGCTCTGCTACTCATCTGGGTGAGTTTCAGGTTCTTCATTTGTTTAAAACCAAACCAAAACAAACAAAATATGGGAAATAGTGGTAGATATATTGGGGTTGTGAGGGGAAACAGTTTACACATACAAAGCTTGGTGCACAGTAGGTGCTCAGCCGTAAGTGCCAATCATTATTAAGGAGATAGCAGGGTAAAAACCCAGAGAGTGAGGAGGCCACAGCAGAGATAAGAGGACAGTGATTCCAAGAGCTCGGGGTGGGGGTGGGGGGGTACCAAAATAATGCAAAGTGTGGCCCCTGTGTTCATTATCTGTTGACTCCCTAGCACCCAGGACACAGTAAGACCCACAAGAGCTTCTCAGCATATACTTAAGGGCTCCCATGGGCTAGGCCTGGTACCAAATGCTTTGAATGCATTATCTCAAGCACTACTATTATCCTACCCTAGGAGAAGTGAAGACTGAGGCTAAATGGTGTGCCTAAGGTGCCATACTTTACAGGCCAGAGTCAAACTAGAACCCAGATCTCTTATCACATCAATACCCCAAGCTGAAGCACTCTTATCCTGCTTTGCAAACATGTTAACTGATGAGGCCTGATCAAGGGAAATGGGTATGGACTATTAAGAGTGTAGGGGGGTTGCAGGAGTGAGGGAATAAGGTTCAAGAAGCAAGTGGACCCTGGGCTGAGATTACAACAGTAAACTTCTAGTTAGGAGTACAGAGTATAAAAATGATTGCAAACAAATATTATCTTGACTGAGAATTGCAGAACGTCACAGCTGGAAGGAAACTCTGAGATCATTTAACCCAACCTTATTATAATACAGATGAGAAACTGAGGTCCAGAGCGAGGAAAGGACTTTTTCCAGGTTCCCAAAGCACAACGGTGGCAGGGCTAGGACTTGAATCTGGGACCACACACTCAATCCAGATTCTCTGATGACTCCAACTATATCTACTTCATATTCATCTCTATATCTTCCTGAGCACCAGCTCGGTGCTAGGGCACTTGTAAGTCACGTGTTGATTAACACTGGGGGGCTGGAGTGCAGAGAGGGATGTCCGTGGAGGTGATTTTAGGATGAAGGGGGCACATGGAATGAGGATCATGAAGTTACATGGCAAAGAAGGGATTATCAGATACTGAGGGTTATGTAGAAGATAACTGGGTGGGAAACTATTTTAGTAGGTATGGCTTAGGAGTTACCAGGAAAGGTTTGGGGGGAGTCACCAAGTTTGTGGGGGAACACGGGGTAGAAGTGGAGGGGGTTACCAGACCAGTGGGGTCACTGACGTTTTGGGGGATGTAGGGATCTCGGGTCGTGAGTCACTGGTTTAGAGCTGAGGGTGGTGGGTGCCTGGGCAGTGCTGGGGAAATTCCTGGGTTGGCAGAGTCAATGAATAAGAAGTGAGGATTACCTGGTGAGGTCTTAGGGTCAGTGGGTGGGGTGTGGGGGTCACAGAGGTTGAGGCGGGCGCAGTCACGGGGTGGGGTTTGGAAGTCATGGAGGAGGAGTCACAGGACGGAATGGAGGGGCAGGGATGGGGGCCAGAACCCGGGGTGGGGGAGGATCAGGCCGCCGTCCAGCCTCCCGGCCACCGGGCTAGGGCCGGAGGAGGGTGGGCACGCCGGGCTCGGGACCTTCCCAGGGCCCTGCGCCCGCCCGGCCTCCCACCTGGGCACGGTGGACCCACTCCCCGCAGCCACCAACCTGACAGCCCCCGAGGGCGACTCCGCCGACAGACCGCCATGCAACGGGCCCCGCCACCAGCGCCGGCCCCGCAACCCGCCTGCGCCATAGCCCGCCCGCCCGCGCGCAGCTTGCCTCGCGCCATATCCAGGTTCCAGGGCCGCCGCACTTTCCTCTCCTCTCGGCGCGCCTCAACCGGGCCCCGGAACCCGTATAGAAAATACAGGGCACGCTCCACCCCGCACCCCCAGTCGCCGCGACCGCCGTCCTACTTATCCCGGTTCCCGGGCCGCTGGAGCCCGGGCAGCCTGGCTCTGAACGGTGCCGGTGAGAGCCCCGCCCCGCCCCCCGGCCGGGGTGACGCGCAGCCCGCAAGGCCAAGCGCCCGGGGAGGGCGTGATGACGTCACGACGCCCCGGTCAGGGACTGGGCGCGGCTCGCGAGCCGGGTCGTCTCTATAGCAATGAGGAGCCGCCACCTGTCCTTCCGAGGGATTCGGTCCACCTGAGGCGGGAGGCGGGAGGAGCCCGAGGCCCCGCGTCTCGTCGGCCGCCTGCGGGTGAGAAGGTGCGCTTTTGGATGGGGGGAGGAGCGGAGGGGCAGATTGTGAGGGAGGCCGTTCTCGCGGCTGCCACTCTCCGCACCGGGGCCACGGACCCTCTCCTCGCGGCTCAGAGCCCCCAGGCGTCCTCCTGCGCCTTACGGTCCCGAGGCGCTTTACTGTGCGCAGTCCGCTGGCACTGCCTACGATCTATGAGCCACGCGGGTATTATTAGCTCCTTATTGAAAAAGACGACGTCGAGGAGTCGTGAGGGACTGGCCTCTTTAGGGAGGGCGCCCTGAGGGTGTTCTTCGGTTCTCTCATTCCCCCGCCAGCCCCACCCGCAGCCTCAAAACCAGCTGCTCCCCCTTGTAGGCTCCTTTCGGGGTGAACAAAGCCAGGCCCTTTTACTGTTTCCCCCTCTCACTAGGGAGGGGCTGTGCTTGGGGAATTTTCAGACACCTAGGGGAAAAGTAAAAGAGAGTGAGCTTTTGGTAAAAAATTAAAAATAGAGACGTTAGATGAGGAACTGGTAAACGTTGCCTCTTAGGAGAGGAATTGGGGTGACTGGAGGAATGAGGTGAGAAACTTTTCTCCCTCTCTGCCCTTTTAGACTTTAAGTCCTTTCTTTTGTCTCCTCTCTCCCCACCCCCCAAAATTAACTAAAAAACATTTTTAAAGGAAGTATGCCAATAAACTGGAAACATTTACAAAGTACTGTGTTTGGGGCCCATGGTAGCTAGAGATGCCATTGGTGGTTCCTTTCCTCCCTTGTCTAAAGAGCTTAACCACAAAGCCTCCACTTCAATTTTAGACATTCTCTGTTCCGCGTCTTACTGCTTTTGGCACAATTCCAGAGATGGGACTGGGGCTCCAATTCTCATCAGGTTCTCAGTTTAGGGGGGCAGTGACAATTGTTGGCCCATTCTTTTTCTCTTTTTTTTGGCCGTGCTGCAGGGTATGGGGGATCCAAGTTCCCTGACCAGGGATCGAACCTGCGCCCCTGCAGTGGAAGTGCAGAGTCTTAGGCACTTGACCGCTGGGGAAGTTCCGATGGCCCATTCTTATGGTTATATATATTATAATTAATCCTTTCTGCATCTCCAGGTATAGAAATAAACAGCCTGACCTTTAAGATGCCCTCTTTCTGTTCCTTTCTGGTGGAAGTTTGACAAGTTATTTTACCTAGATACAAAGAGAACATAGTAGCTTGTCCTGTAGCATAAACTTCTGGTTAGACATAGAGCAGGGACTAGAACTCAGGTTGTCCTAGTTTGTCCGTCCCCCCCCCCCACCTTTTTCCATAATAAAAAATACATCTGTCCTTCCTCACATTCCTTGCAGATCCTAATTTGATTGGCTAATCACCTCTCCCATTACACAACAAAAACTCTGGGAAACTAGTGTCTGAATTTGAAGTATTAAGATTCTGATGATGGGTAATTTCAGGTACTCGGGAGAACTGGGGAGGAAGATACTTTAGAGTGGAGGATTGAAGATCATTTCTAGTAACTTCTGTTCTTCCTTTGAACCCCATCCCCACAATATAACGTATAGGCTGGTGGTCTTCAGACATTTTAAAAATGGACTCCATATAAGAATTTTAAAGAACTGTGTACCCCCTTGTTCATTTCTAAGTTGATACCTAAATTTTCCATCATAAATTTAAATACTTGTAGAGGATATAATTTCTGACTTACTGCAAATGTTGACGTTTTAAACTAAAACCATTACATCATTCTTAATTGTATCTAGTGGACTCCAAATACCCTAAATATTTGATGTCTGCCAACATCCATTTAAAAATATATGAACAAGAAATTTTATATGGTTCCCTTTCTTATTGAATTCCTAATTCCATTCACTGCCCCATAGAACTTTATCCTAATTAGTATATTTGTATGCTTTAAAGTCTTTTACTGATCACTATCACCTTCTTTGCAACAAAATTGAGTATATATTTAAGCTTCTTGCTTGTGACCATAGGCTTTGTTGAAAATTTTCTTATGAATCAAATTGTCATTACGGTTATCACTAGTACAACGATTTATTAAGCAACATCACTATATTACACATTTTTATAACTTGTGAAACCTAAAAAGTACAATTTTATTGAAAATGCATCTCAGTGAGAAATATGTTGTTTCTCCTCAATTAGTTCAGGTATTCACAGACTAATATTACCTAATGGAAGGAGATAAGGTGCCACACCAATTCTCTACCTGTTTTTTATTTTTATAGACATAAGCGTTGAGAAACGTTGTTTACATAGTAATTGGGAAAGGAAGAAATTTGTTAAAATGATATCCCTCAAGTCTTTGAACTACTTCTAAATTACATGCCAACAGTCACAAAGTGTCCTATTACCAAATACTGTTATCAAGTACTATCAGAGTCCTCCTTTACTTTATTAAAAGCAAAGAATTGGAAACCACTGATCTTGCAAAAGGATTTGTTAGTCATTTGAGTATGTTTCAGTCTTATGAAAATAATTATTAAATTATCTGTCACCTTTTCACTCAGAGGCACCTAGTTAATCAGATAACTGATTTTCGTACTTCTTTGCCAACACAATTTTTTTGATAAAATTCTTTCATCATTACATGTTTTCAGTATCTTTCTGTTAAAATATTGACATGCAGATTCACTTCCATATAGAAAACACCTGCCATTTGTGGAATTAGCAAAGCCAGTCTTCATCTCACATCAGACTTACTTTCTGTCAGGAAAAAGTCTGACTTTATTCTTCAATTTAAATAAGTACATTAAGGGACTTCCCTGATGGTGCAGTGGTTAAGAATCTGCCTGCCAGTGCAGGGGACACAGGTTCAAGTCCTGGTCCGGGAAGATCCCACATGCCACAGAGCAACTAAGCCTGCACGCTACTGAGCCTGCGCGCCTAGAGCCTGTGCTCGGCAACAAGAGAAACCACCGCAATGAGAAGTCCGTGCACCGCAATGAAGAGTAGCCCCCACTTGCCGCAGCTAGAAAAAGCCCACGTGCAGCAACGAAGACCCAATGCAGCCAAAAATAAATAAATAAAATAAATTTATTAAAATATATATATATTAATATTCACTTTTAAAGAATATTGTAAAATCACTGGGAAATAAATTATTAACTGCAGCTTATAAAATAGATTACTAAAGTCAGTCATGATTAAAATTATATAGATCTAATATTAATATTATAAAAATTGTAAAAACAAGATGGTACTATTTCTCATTGTATAATTTGGAATAATGCCATATAATGTATAGCTGAATACATTAATTTATTAAGTGAAAAGTAGGGTAGAAGGCATGTTAGTCCCTTGGCAAATACCGGTTTCTGCTTGTGTTGAACTCTTATGTTTGGCTTTTGGGAACAACTAAATAACAATCGTGTAACAAAAAAAGAGAAAGAACTCCAATAATTTTCTTAGACTTCATGATCAAACTTTTTCTTATGTATTTAATAAAAAAGAAAGTTTTTTTGTTAGGAAATAATGGTTTGAGCAGCTAACAATTTCATTTTTTGCTAGCAGGAGGTAGAAAATAGGAAACATTTTATAAGATGAAACAAGAAGATTGATTGTAATGGGAATATTTTGTTATGAAGGGAAAAAACGACCCCTTCCTTCTACTCCCCAGGTTTTTACACCCTAGGCCATGCATCAAGATTCAATGTAGGTGAGGGATATGCCTTTCTTTTGTAAAGTAGGACAAGGATTATTATGGTGATAGAGGAGGTAGAATGGAGAGTGCATGAATATGCTGGCTGGCTCTCAAACAGATGAGTTTTAGGGAAGAATTCTTATGGAAGTTGAGGATCTGGAAATGTATTCCCTTAAAACTCTCCTCAGGGCTTCCCTGGTGGCGCAGTGGTTAAGAATCCACCTGCCAATGCAGGAGACACGGGTTCAAGCCCTGGTCTGGGAAGATCCCACATGCTGCAGAACAGCTAAGCCCCTGTGCCACAACTATTGAGCGTGCGTTCTAGAGCCCGTGAGCCACAGCTACTGAGCCCATGTGCCACAACTACTGAAGCCTGCACGCCTAGAGCCCGTGCTCCACAACAAGAGAAGCCACCGCAATGAGAAGCCCGCGCACTGCAATGAAGAGTAGCCCCCGCTCGCCGCAACTAGAGAAAGCCTGTGTGCAGCAATGAAGACCCAATGCAGCCAAAAATAAATAAATAAAAAAATTTTTTAACTTAAAAAAAAAAACCTCTCCTCAGATTGATTTCCTTGCACAGGTACCCCCCTTGGAAAGTCTTCACATACCTTTAGGAAGAATTCCTTGGAAAGTCTTCATGTACCTCACTTTAAAGACTGCTTGATATAGACAGACCCATACTCCACTGGCCCTGACTCTACATTATTCTGGGACATAACTGCAAGTGTCCTAGAAAGAAGGAGGAAGACTTGGTGTTTTTGGAATAGAAGAGGGTTAGGAGAGAAGTCAGAGAAGATGGCCCCAAGTTGGTATAGTCACTCACCGTGGTCCTGGATATGGTCCTCAGCTTTGCAGTTCTAGAAATGTGATTTTTGTCCGTCCACACAAAGGTGTTCATATTTTGTCACACTGAATCAAACTCACAGGAAGTTAATGTATGAAATAGAATGCCAGTGAATTAATTTATACTCATAATCACCAAGTTGACTGGATTCCCTCTCCTGCTGGGAAATCTTTGTAGAAAGGTCAGTTGTAATCAGTCTTACATGAGGAGTGCGGATCTTGAGCATGGCTATTGCTATCAAGCTGTGATGGCCTGATGCGCGATGCCTGGCACGTAACAGGAGCTCAGCAATTGTGGAATAGAATGCACCTGTCTCCTTTATAGATGCTGATGGGGAAGTTCAGGATTCTGGTAGGCCAACCCAACATATGTTTTGATCAGGTAGATTTTTCCTTGTTCCACTTAAAGGGCTATATCATGTAGCTATTAAATCCAATAAAATGTCACATCAGGGAATTATGTAATTACAACAATTAAGTTTTATCTATCATCTCTGAGCCTAGAAATGGCTACTGTTCATTTATAAGGGGTTAGAGGTTGCATTCCCGAGACCTGTATAGTAATGGTGGTAGTGGCTGAATGATCTCCATTTCAGAATTCGGTTTGGCGGCCAAGAATGTACTGCATAAAAAGAACAACGTTGGTGAATCTCAGTGCTGGTACTTTGCTAGAGATGGGACATCTTTACTAGGGAAGTATCTTAACCACCTGTGGCCTGGCTAGATTTTGGGGACTGTACTATGATAAGCAACAATACCCCAAATTTCCCCCACTCGGGATAATTCTTGATACTGCTTTTTAAAACAGACAAGCCTTTTCAAATTCTAAAATCATTAGGAATAAGATGGATAAATGAAAAATTGGGGTAAGTCCTATCTGGAAGCAAGAAGACACTTTGTCTCCTCAGAGCTTTTTTCCAGCTCTAGGGTAAGCCATTGAGAGAGGAAAAGATGCCAGGCTGAGAAGTTTCATTTAGTATTTTAATAATAATAATAAAAAAAGACAATACAAAATCCAAACATTTCTTTTTACAAGTTCAGATACATTTTTTCCCCCAAGTGCAAAATACTCTATGAACTGCATCATTTATTGTTGTGTAGGAGATGCTTACTATATCGGCAGCAGTGGAAGGTAGATATAAATACAATATTTTGAGATTTCTTTTGCATTAAAAAAAAAGCCTCCCACATGGTAATGGTTATTCTCTGAAACTTAAGTTCGACTCACACAGAAGAATAAAGTTTTTGGTTTGTCCAAACTGTTACAATCTGTGTTGTCTAGATAAGCTGATAAAAGAACTGGGGGTTATATTCCCTCTTATCATATATTTTTCCCTCTTATCATATATTTTTGTAGAGGGTTCCTAGTCCAAGTAATGGCCCAAGGACAGAGTGTGCTACCTTTGAGACAAGTCAAATTTAAAGGTATCCTTGTGTTGTTGGCTTCCACTTTTCTCTTACAGTGCTTAGGAGAGAAGCCAAGCAGGTTAACATTATTTTCTGCTTGTGGTCAGTTATACTTTGTCTCCCTTCCTCTAGTTTGAGCCTGTTATATTGAGGTTAAGCAGCAAATACAGAAGTCTGAACGCTCTATAATATTTTCTGACATTTGAGATATGGCCCCCTAATCTCCAGAGTCACCTCAAACATGCATATGGAGAAAACTTCTTGGATATGAAAACTTTCATTAGGGCTAAAGACCAGGACTGTACTACTGAACTTTCAGCAGTAAATCTGAGCCTCCACCACCTCAAATTAATCCAGTCCTGGCAGAGTCTGAGCAGTCACTGCTCAATGTCAACCTCTGGGAATTTGTAGGCCTGGGGCAGGGCAGTTCAAGTCCAGGCTCTGGTCAGTTTTGTTCTGACTTTGTCCTCTAAGGTTTAGTGAATGGGCCTGGCCCAATAATACAGAAAGACAGAGGCAGAGAAGTAAAAAGAGATTGCCACGTTGCTGAAGACATAAGTGCCTTTCTGATATGCATCACTTGGCGCTTGCAGCCCTTGCAGGAATGGCTTCCCATTCCCAGACTCAGATCAGGGCAGGTTTTGTACTAAGAAAAATGAGGCCTCTCAGTACTGCGGCCCTACGAACACCTCATCCTGCAGAGAGGCCTCTTGGCTAGTTCATGAAGGGTTCCCATTTATACCATCTTCCCACTTCCCTACAGTGGTAAAAACCTCTTTTTCTGTCTGACCTGTAAAGGCCTAGAGAGTCCCTGAATGTTGGCTCCTCAATCCACTAACCCTTAGTTTGATGCCCCTGAGCCAGCTTCCTCTGTAGGTTTAGGAGCAGCTTTGCCTGGATTCTTAACTCCCAACTTGGACGACCTAAATTAAACTTGGTGGACATTAGCAGGTCTTCACCTGCTCTCCAAGATCTGTCTTGACATTAGTTAAGAAGCTTGGTGGTCTCTACTTTCCATACTGTGGAAATAATTTGCAAGCCCCGGAAACCATGGAATTAAATGGTTAGAGGAAGTGTGTTTATGTGTGTGTATGAGGGTGACAGGAAAGGAATGGAGAGCAAGAAGTCAGACCCTGAAGGCATGAACTGGGAAGCACTCTGACTGTTTGGCTTTCTGAGAGAGATGCAAAATGGTAGGGAGAGAGGAATCAGAAAGTTATCCTAGCTTCTGGTGGAGAATGAGGATGGTCAAAGTTGATTAAAGCAGTTTTCATGGCATCTCCTGGGAAGTGTGGATACTTCTTCTATTAAATGACCATTCCCCTGCTTGGAAGCAGCCGTTTTGTATCTCTACAGCAGAGCCTTCTTTGACCCAGAGAGACAAAGGCAGCCAGACACTCTATCTCCAAGGGCCATGGTGTTGGCTAATGGATGTCAGGGGATCTAGTTGTGACATTGGTTACCTACTGCCTAAGGCTGTTTCAGTTGGTGAATGCTACTGATTGGGGGGATGTCCGGCTCCTTTATTTAGTGTTGAGCCTCCTTGGGGAGCAATAGCCTGAGACAGTCATTAGAAGTGAGCCCTAGGACTCAACCGTTAGCCTTTGATTGAATAGGGCTACAGCTTTGGGGGAACTATAAGGAGCAAATGGAAAATAATTTTATAGGCAGCAGTGGATTGAAGGTGGAGTATGTACAGGATCTGGACTTGGGCATGGACTTGATTCTTCTTCCTTTTGAAAAGCAGTAGTTGAGGAAGCTAGGCTTGAAGTCAGCTCCAAGAGGAAATGGCAAACAGGGGTAGGCAGAATGGCCAACGTCAGGCAAACAACTCCATGCCTGGATAACTGTCCTATTCTTGGCTCCCACAGCCTTGTCTCTGGCCTCAGGGCCCTGAGTCGGCCTATCCCCAGGGGGTTTGTCCTGGTCTTCTTCCATGTGCACATCAGGGGAAAGCTGGATGAAAGCAGGGAAACGATGGAGGTTTTCCCTACTTGGGGTGGAGAATCACTAGCCAATTCCATCGGCCTCTACAGTCTTGAGGTCCATGCTGAATTCATGGAGGCACAGGGATGGTGGGATTGGTTTAGCAAACACAGGTCCCTCTTCTTCCCGCTCCATCAAGTCCCCAGAATTACATATCCTACATATCAGGTGCCTCTGCTGGGGGAGTAGAGACAGATCAGATGCTCCAGCGCTCAAGGCTCATGAGATTCAAAACCTTTTTCTTCCACTCCAAACATACACTCTTCTCTCTTAGGCAGCTATAAATAGGGTTGTTCTAATAGAGGAAGAAGAAACAAAAACAAAAAACAAAACTAGAAAACAAAAACCCCTCCCTCTAGTCAACACAGAAAGACTCAAAACGATTGCACTTATTAGATGTGGACAGGGTGGCAGAAGGCTCGCCAAGTGCACACATTCCTCTTGCTGCCCACGGCCTGGGGCCAGAGGTAGGTGGCTCTGGGCTGGCTGCAGAGCGGGGTCCTCTTTGGTGGGGCCCACAAGCCATCTGGGACTACAGGGGAAAGACAACTCTGGGGGCAAGGCCCAAGCTGGCTTTTGGTCAGCAGCCGTGTTTCTTTAAGGACAATACTTAGCAAGGGGAGTAGGGCTCCCCCAGGGAGCACTCAGGTGGGAGTGAGGGAATGGCTGGGCCAGGGAAGACAAGTAAGAAAAGGGATTAGTGTTTGAAGCTGGCTTCCAATTGTTCTGTAGTCTAGTCCTTTAGAGGACACATTTTCTTTTTTTTTCCGTTTTCTTTTTTTGCCGATGCTTTAAAACCTGGTTTCTGTCCTGCAGAGATAAAGTCTTTCTCTTGGGGAGCAGCAGCCGCCTATTCAACATGGTAATTCCTGCTGCTCTTCCTCATTCAGCTGGTGTCCACTAGCCAGTGGTGTGGGCCTTTTGTAAGCCCTCATGAATTGGACCCCAGGCAGCTGTGAGCGAAGAAGGAGAGGAGCTGTGTAGACAGGAAAGCTGGCTGTGTGGGCAGTCCAGGGCTCAAACCATGTGTCCCAGAGGACGAGTGCTGGCATTAAGCCTGTAAGTCAAAGGCTTCTTTGGCAGAACCCTGGGCTGTTAGAATATTCCTGGGGGGCACAGCCAGGGGACATTTTGGCTCCTGTCTAGCAAGGCACAACCTATAACGGCAGAAGCCCCTCTTCCCCCTCCCCATTCCCCACTAGACCCGCTTCCTTCGTGGGCCTCTAGCACCCTTCCAAGCTGATAGGGTCAGGGACGTGAGCTGGTAAAATGGGCAGTGTGGCTGGGGAGGGGAGCAGGATACTTACTGTTCCTTCACCCCTCGGGAGACAGAGCCAGCACTGAATGGCTTTTCCAGGGAGCATATAGGAAATGAGTAAAGAGAAAGAGCGAGGCAGAAAGAGACAAGGAAAGGAAGCTAGAGGAATGGAAAGGGAGAGTGCTTGGTCTATATGGAGGTTTTTTTTTCTCCAAAAAGAGAGATCGGAGAGAGTCCCTCATCTGAGGGTGGGGGCTGCCGGCTCTGAGGGCTAAAGAGTCTGGGGGCTTCAAAACCTGGGTCTCGGGCCTAGCGGCACTATTTATAGGGCCTCAGGAAGCTGGAGACTTTGGAGCGGAGCAGCTTGATGAAGGATTTGGGCAGCATCTCCTTGTGCTTCTCTGTGTACTTGAAGTAGTTCTGGGGGTGGGCCAGCACCTCGAAGAAGGCCTTAATGAGCTTCTTGTCCTGCAGAGGATGGCAGGTAGCAATGTCAGCATCAGTGTCAGTGGTGGGAGAGAGGACCACCAGCCTCCACTCAGCAGCAGCCCCTCTTGATGTCTAATAGGCATATCCAGAAGTGAAATCTGGATTCCCATCCCCCCATCTGTTGCTCCTTTGGAATTCTACAACTCAGTCAGTGGCAGCTCCATCCTTCCATCACTCAGTCCCAGTCCTTGGAGCCATCCTTGACCCCTCTCTCTTGCTCACAACCACAGCAAATCCTGTTGATTCTACCTTTAAAATATATCCAGGGTCAGACCACTTCTCACTGTCTCCAGAGCTACCACCCTGTCCAAGCCACCGTCATCTCTCCCTTGGCAATGGCCTCCTAACTGGTCTCCATGCTTCTACCTACCCTTGTCCTTCTACAGACTGTTCTCCCCCACAGCAGCCAGAACGACTTTTGTGGTTTTTAATTAGATCACGTCCTTCTTCTTTTCTAAACACTTCTCTGGTTTGTTTTTTTTTTTTAATTTATCTTTTATATCTTTATTGGAGTATAATTGCTTTACAATGTTGTGTTAGTTTCTGCTGTACAACAAAATGAATCAGCTATATGTATACATATATCCCCATATCCCCTCCCTCTTGAGTCTGGTTTCTCTTATCACTCAGTAAAGCTGAATCCCTTTCACGGCCCACAGGCTGAACGTGATCTGTGCCCTGCTGTCTCTCCTCTATCCCCGTCTTGACTCTTCCTTACTCTGCTGAGCTGCACTGGCCTCAAGGTTCTTGAACATGCCACACGGCTCCCATGCTCCTGAGCTTGGAATGCTCCTCTCCTGATCTTCTAATGGGTAGCCTCTCACCTCCTTCAGCTCTCTTCTCCTCAGAGGCCTTCCCTGACCACCCCGTCTGAAACAGCAACATGATGTGTGGAGAGCCTACTGGGTGCCAAGCACTGTGCATTAGGACTCAGCTCTTCTGGCTTCTAGGCTAGTGTTCTTTCCATTGCATCAGCAGATTTTTAAAACAAGGGGTGGAGCTTCCAGCCTCTCATCTCCACTTTAATCAAAATGGTGCCTCTACTTTATGCATTGGAGTTCCACAGCACATTTGATATAAGGATTCAGATGCTCTAAAAATTTTTGAAAAGCATTGCTGAAATTATACTCTTTGCAGTCTGCACGTTCTAGATTTTTGTCATTGTGTCTCATTTTGATAATAATACAAAAATTATTTTATTTATCATAAAGATAACTTTTTTGCATGGATAATTTATGAAGGATAATACTGTGACTAGGACTATATAGTTTCTTTAGTAAGATTTTCTCAAACTGGGATCCGCAGACCTAGGTATCCAGACCATCCTTCAATGTTGGAAACATTCCTTTTCCTTTAAAAGAGGTCTATACCGAATTAACTCTGAGAAACACTGTACTAGATCTGCTGTTTTTCTGTGGGAACGGAGGAGGGAGTAAGGGAAGGCAGGGACTTATGCAAAACCATCTTTCTAAACCACATTTTCCGTATATGTCTTGGTGGAAGAGGTCAAGGACATTTCATCTCCTCATCCTCCCTTCCTCTTCACCCAGAGTGTAAGACAGTGTGAGTGACACTGCAGTCAGATGGGCTTGGCCTCAAATCCCAGCTTTACCACTGGGCAAGTGCTCTAACTCTCTGTGCCTCAGTTTTCTCATCGGTAAAGTGGGAATGATGAAAGTACCTAGTTCATAGAGCTATTGTGTAAACCAAATGAGAATATTCAAGTAAGCACTTAGCATATTGCCTGCACATTGCTACGTGCTCATTAAACATTGGCCATCATTACTGTTCATATTCACTCACCTTTAAAATCTCCTGGTGGTTTTCAGATGCATAGAGCCGGCCGTCTCGCACAATGTCTTCTACCAGCTGTTCATAGTCCTCTGCAAGGTCAGCGAAGGAGAGGGGCTCAGGGGTGGGAACTCCTCCTGCTTCCTTGCTCCCCCCAAGACCCATGAGCCTCCCCTTTCTCACCCACTTCCCTGGCTCTTCTGCCCTTGCTCACCATCATAGGTAACATAGGGAATCTGGAAGCCACGGGCGCTGTTGGCCTCACTTGTCTTGAAGTTGATCCAGAGCTTCCTGGAGCGGGCTGTGAAGGCGATGGGGCGCTCGTAGGTCTGGCAGGTCTCATAGGTGGTAATGGAGGATGGGGAGGCTGAGAAGGCAAGCAGCAGGTCAGGAGAGAGCAGGGCAAGCTCTCCAAGTCCTCCTAGAGTGAGGAATCATGCTGACAGAGGCCCTCCCTCATGTATGTAGCTCCCCTACCCTCCAGCATACACATATTCTCTCTCAATGCCCTGGGCTTGTTCCACAATTCCTCTTTGACATCCAGGCAGTCACACAGTGTAAGAAATTTGACATTTAAGTGAATGGAACAGTAAAAATACTAGAATATGGGCTTCCCTGGTGGCGCAGTGGTTGAGAGTCCGCCTGCCAATGTGGGGGACACGGGTTCGTGTCCGGGAGGATCCCACATGCCACGGAGCAGCTGGGCCCGTGAGCCATGGCCGCTGGGCCTGCGCATCCGGAGCCTGTGCTCCACAATGGGAGAGGCTACAACAGTGAGAGGCCCGTGTACCGCAAAAAAAAAAAAAAATAAAATAAAACTAGAATAGGAAAGTGACACATGTAAGACTACTGGAATTCTACTCCCAAAGCTGGCTTTCTTAACTCTGCTCTCCACCGAACACGTAGCATTCATTGCTGTTTTCCTTCGCTCCGAGGCCTCCCTCATCATTGCCCCAATTCTTCCAGCACCAAGTTTTTTCTCTCTCCCTCCCAACCAGATTTGGACTGCCCTTCCCTGGCCCAACTCTGCAGCCACCCACAGTTCTTTCTCATGACGAGGACGTCCCCACACTCGTCCTCAGATGGCAGGAAGATCTCGGGTACCACGATAAGAATCTTGCGCTTGGGTGGGGGGTTGATGTTCCAGACGCACTCCACGCCGGCTGGGTAGTTGCCTGGGTAGTTGGGAGACTCGATATAGCCAGTGAACTCACCCAGCTCCCCACCACACTGGCGATCTGTAGGCCAAGCCCCGGTGGACAAAGCAAGAAAGAGAAGGGAAGTCAGTGGGGAAATAGGTTGGGGAAATTGAAGAGTTCTGAAGTGGAAATCAGATACATGTAGGCAGCCTCCTTCTTAGTCATCATCTCTTCTCCAAGTTCTGGGTCTCCCTTCCTTCCTGCCCTTTTAGTACCTTCTAATCTCACTCTACCTGTCCCTGCCTCCCCACTACCTGCCTCCCTCCTCTCCAGGGAGAGGGTGCTATAGGGCCCAGCCCAGCAACCCGTCTTGAGGTTGAGTGGGTTGGGGAGAGATGGAGGGTGGGACTTTCCTGCCCATCCACTGCCCAGCCCTGCTCCCTGTTGGTTTACTCCCTGCCCACCTCTGGCTTCCTCCCATGCCCACTGCTCCCAGGCCTCTCTACCCCTTTTTCCACAGCCTGGCCTGACACATACTCTTGCACTGGGCCACACTGGTGGAGCCATCAAAGTCAGTGCTCGTGTTTCCTGGACAGCGGGTGCAGAAGTTCTGACGGAAGTCGGGCTGATAGGAGCCCATGGCACAGCGGATACAGCGATGGATGCTGGTGTTGTAGTAGTGCCCAGGGGAGCACTGGACTGCAGGCAAGGGGGAAGGGTAGGAGTTAAGATGGCAGGCAAGCGGGAGTTCTGGGGCAGGACACATTCATCGTAGAGAATGAATGAAGACGCCAGAGTTCCTTCTAGAGTCCCAACCTTCCCTAGTCAGGCCAGAATTTAAGCTCAGGGGAAAACGAACTTGACAGAGTGGTTGGCTACAGCGCCAATCCTGTTCTTTCAGGCACTGAGCACAGTCGCAAACCTGTACAGAAACTCATTTGTAGTATAGAAGGGAAGGTGACACCAGCTTTCCAAAGCAGAGGGGTAAGTAGAACTGTTACTTATTGCCCAATTCCCACGCTTGGGACTGGTGGAGGGTCAGGACGGGTCCTATGGGTAGGATGCGGGGGTTGGTCACACAGCTGGGCCTTTCCCGGTTTGGAGAAGATGGTAGGGCAACATACTTGGGTCTACTCTGGGGACTTGGAGAGTTTTTTGGAAGTAGCTGGGGTTGGGGTCCTGTACCGAGGGGAGTAGCCCACTCACCTTTAGTGTCACAGTCTTGGAAGGAGGCGGCTCCCTCGTGCTTGGTGGTGAGGCTCCCACCGCACGGGAAGCACAGGGTCCGTCCCGCTTCAGGTTGGTAGGTGCCACGTGGACATGGCTGGCAGGGCTTGAAGCCATCTACAGAGTGTTGGCCAGGTGAGCACTGACCTGCAGTAAACCGAGGGCCCAACTCTGATGGGGATGTTCCTGGTCATCCCCACAGGGTCACCCAGTCTCAGGGGACAGAGGCACACACAAACAGGATGTTGACTAGGAGAGTGGCCTGGGGCCTGGGCCTGCCTTGGGAAATCCCATGCCCATGGGCGTCCCAGTGCCCACCCTACCCCACTCTGTATTGTTTGTTCCCCTGGCACCTGCACATGTGGTGACGTTGGTGGCTCCGAGAGGCCCGTGGGCATCACTCCCAGGGCAAAGGTCGCAGGAGAGCTGCCCTTCTCTCTCCTGGAAGGTGCCCGCCGGGCATGGTACACACTGCTCCGTCTGGCCGTGGTAATACGTTCCCTGCGGGCAGCTGACTGAGGGAGAGTCGGCCGCGCTAGCCACCCACCCCCCACCTATTTCCCACCACCCAGGTCTGGGACTCCCCTTCCCTCTCCCCCCAGATTCAAGGAGAATCTCTTTGTCTGGGAACAGACAGAATCCTGCTTGGGAGGATCAGGGGCCAAAGCCATGTGCAGGAGGGTTGGTGGCCCGACATGATGTCCCTCTAGATTTCAGCCTGGGACCAAGGAGTGGGGGATGATGGGCAGGAGTGTCTTGGCTGCCTCACAATTTGAGAGATGCAACCGAGGCCGTAAAGTGTCCTGCTCTGAACCAGACCCAAGCTGAGCCTTCCCTACTCCCCCGCTCCCCAGCAAGCTCCCTTACCACACTTGGCCCCAGAGCGGTGCTGCCCGGGCCTACAGGCCTCCACTGGTTCCGCTCGCTCCCCAGCTACTGGGCCTGGTTTGTGGGCCAGCTCATAATCAAGGCCTGCCAGGCGCAGTAGGAAGCGGTCCTGGTTGATGGACTTTCTAAGCATCTTCAGGGACCCTTTCAGCCGCCGTTCCATCCGCTGTCGCAGGCAGGGCAGCCCACAGCCAGCTGGTGGGGGATGGTGTTATGAGTCAGAGAAGGAAGAGAAAGAAAGAGAAGGAAGAGAAAGAAAGAGTCCCTCCTCCCTGTGAGCAGGAGGGCAAGGAAGCAAAGCTAGGAGCTAGGAGGGTCGTGGTGAGAGGGACTGGCTCCTGGGCTTGGCCTTAGGCAGGGTCTGCCCTTAATACAGGCTCTGCCCCTTCCTTCACTGCTGTTTGCCCATCCCTGCCCTCCCCTTTCCACCCTCCTCCCAACGGTGTCCCAAGTCCTACCTGTGGTTTCTTCGGCTCTGACTTCTGCCTCCAGTTCCAGGGTGAGCCGAGTGACTTCCTTGCCTGGAGGGGTCCGGGCCCGCCGGCCCTTGCCCTTCCGAGAGGAGTCACACTTGAGGTGGATGAAGGTGACCTGGCAGTCAGAGCAGGGGGCACCACCTGGGGGAGAGGCCTTGTCAACCTCAGGGGCACCCCCTGGAGACAGGGAATGTTCTTACTCCCAGCTCTCACTTTTCCACCCCAACTCAGACAGATCTCACCAGATCTCTGACTATAACTATCTCAATTCTCTTTTAGTCTAAGATACTAATCAGTTGGTGGGGGGGGATATCCTAGGACTTCCTTGGACCCTATGCCTACAATCGCTTCTTCCCCTGTTCTGTCCAGAATCCAGGGTGCCAGTGGGTTTTTGGAGATCCCACTAAGCAGAAGAGCTGAGGGGTGGGAAGGGTTTGGTGGCCAGATAGCCCATTGGAGTGGAGTCCCCAGTCCAGACCTGGCCCCAGGATTCTGCTGGCCTCCTCCGTTTTGCCTTTGTTTCTCAGGTGCAAACGGCATTTGGCATCTTTGATCTTGAAGGAAGCCCGCTGTTTAACCGTCAGCACTGCAGCCTCTAGAGGGATGGCAGAGCTCAGCACAGCCTGGGGGTCCCTTGAGGGTGGGGGCTGCTATAGAGGATGTTGGGAAGCTGGGGCCAGGGGCTTGGCTGGAGGAGAGGGATTATGAAGGCCAAGGGCATCGGCTGTTAAGGGTAAAGGGAGCAAGGCGGCAGGGCTGGAGAATTACAGAGGAAAAAAGGGGATCCAGGAAAAAGTAAGGCCAGGAGAATTCATAAGGAAGAGAAATAGGGGTTAATAAGCCAGAGAGTAGCATGGAACAAGGCCTCTGGGCTGGTGCTCACCATGGCAGTGGTTGGAGTTTGTGCTGTTCCCAGTGTGGCCAGCTCGGCCTGGAGCAGCCCTGGGGCTGGGGATGCCACAGCTCACGGTGAAGCCATTCTCAGACTCTGAGAGAAGGGGACTGTCACAGCTCTGACCTGCCCCCTGACCCCCACTGGCCGGAGGAATCCAAGGGGACCAAGGAGCTGCCTAAACAGCCAGCCTTCCTCCCTGCCAGCCCTCCAGCAACCTCCTCTCTGTACCTGGCAAAAACCGGGCCCGGGAGGGGCAGCTCAGGGCACAGGTGTCCTTCTTCCCAGACCGACTGCAGCTGATCATGGCTTTCGAGGCACCAGGACTACTGTGACACTTTACTGGCTCTAGGAAGTGGAGAGAAGCCTGAGGAGGAGAGGGTCTTCCTCTCCCGCCCTCTGTGTCAGTCCGTCAGTCAAGTAATTAGGAGGAAGAGAATTAGCTACGTGTAGAACTGCAACTGTACACGGAGATGAATGAAGGGATTATTTACCAGGAACTTCACATCTCAAATGGCTACATTCTTCATCTCCTACTACCTCATACCTTCCTCAGTATGGAACTCCACATTTCCCAGGACCCCCAACTACCCCCAACCCTGGAACTGCAGTTCAAGACTCAGCCAGCAGAGGGCGCTGCCCACCTGTGCAATCCTTCCCGTTCCAGTGCAGCCGGCCCTGGCCTGCTGGGCAGGTACACTGGTAGCTGCCAGGAGTGTTGATGCAGCCAAAGCGGCAACCTCCCCGGTTGATACTGCACTCATCCACATCTGGGCGAGGGAGGAGGGAGACACAGACAAATAATGTGGGGGGGAAGTAGGAGCCAGAGAGTGGGCAGTGAGTGAGGACCTTTGGTTAGAGTTCCAGGCACTCTGAGATGATTCCTGGCCCGAGAAGAGCTCAAACCTAGGACCTCCTTCCCTTATCTCTGTTCCCGGTCAAAAGAAGGATTGAGAAGGGGCCAAGCTAACAAGCTTTTTAAAGCCTTCCACTCCTACCTACCAGTGGGGCTGTAATTCGGAAGCTAAGGATGGGAATCAAGAGGCAGTGATGGGGATGGGAGACAGAAGTTTCGGAAACAGGATGCTGTTCCCTGATACTCTAATCTCTCAATTGTCTTCATCTCTCCCACTTCATCATGATGAATGCAGACATGGCACATGCACCTGGGGATTGCCCACAGCCACCAGCCAACTCAGGGACTCGTCCAATTGAAGGGTGAGGAGTTGAGAGGGGCTGGGTGGCTGAGGGTCCAGATTTGCTGACTTACCCCCACAGTGGGTGACACCATACAGTAGGTAGCCGTGATGGCAGAGGCACTGGAAGCTCCCTGGCGTGTTGACACATATGTGGTCACAGGTTCGATCAAAGGAACACTCGTCTATATCTGGAAGAGCAAGGTTTCAAGCCGCTGAATCTGTCTTGAGGCACGTGACCCTGTGACTCCGTGCTCAGGTGAAGGGCCCCAGGGAGGGGCCTTGGCTCTCTCCCTTAAACTGAAAAGCGTTCCTACCTCTGGCCCAGCCCTAAGATCAGCAATTCAGCAATGCCTACCCACCCCCTAAGCCTGCTCCATTTGGAGTCTTTGGAGTCAGGAACTCTCGAGGTCCGGTGCCTATGGATCAGGGCCACCACGTGTGGTTAGGCTGGTCAGATCCTGCCAAGGATATGAACTGGGGTGAAATCCATCCCTCACTTCTTGCCAAGCCATGTGCCCCAGCGTAGAGCTGGTTTGCCCAGAGGAAGGAGCACGTTTGCTAATTCACAGCGCAACACTACCTATGGAGACTCTCCACAGTGTCCTTTGAGCTTCTCAGGCTCTGGCCCTCTGGCCTCTTTGAAGCTCTCCTACCCCGAGAAACTCTCCAAAGCGTTTGCCCTTGGCCCAAGTCTGCTCACCCTGGCAGTTCCTCTCATTGATGAGAAGCTTATAGCCCTTCTTGCAGCTGCATTCGAAGCTGCCCACTGTGTTGCGGCAAATGTGGTCACAGCCCCCATTGTTCAAGCGGCACTCATCTATGTCTGGGGAGGCAGGGCAAAGGAGAGAGAATCAGAGTAATACTGAAGGCTGGGGACAAATAGGGAGATAAGATCCCTCCCTCCCTCACAGAGACAGGGAGAATCAAGGAGAGCCCTGGGCCTGCCTCTTTCTCTCTCCCGTCTCTGTTTCTCCCCCGTTCAGGTATCTGTGGCCATTAGTAACAACCTTGTTTCCTGAGACTGAGTCTTCTTAGAAGGGGAAAGATGGGAACCAGTGTCAGGCCCTCAGGTAATTGCCTAGAAGTAGGTGGGCACCTGACCTACAGGGGGCTAGTCCATGCCCCTCACACTGCCACTGACAGCCCCTCCCAAGAAAGCTGGTGGACAGGGTTTATCCCCTTACTGTCCCCCACCCCTGCCTGCCATAAGAGTATGGGGGGGGGGGGGACGGGGGGCAGAGAGGTGGAGATTCAAAGGGGCAGCACTTCAGAGAGGAGGAGCTAGAAGAGAGGCCAGGCAGGGAGGACAGGAGAGCCAGTGAGGCTGGGGAGCTGATGGGGGGAGGGGTGGGGGCCAGGCAGGGGGCTGGGCTGTGAGAGGTCTGGAGAGACTCAGGCCTGAGGCAGCTTTCAGCACTAGGAAGGGAAGGGAAGGAGGGGGGCGTGAGCGGCTTCCTTCCTGAGGTCAAGTTCCCCAAGCGGGTGGCAGACAGGACCCAGGCTGCTCACCCCTACTTGGGGGAGGGGGCAGAGGGGGCAGTCTTCCACTTCACTCTTAGCATACCTGTCAACAGTCCTTCCTAGCAGCAAACCTCTCAGCTCTGGCTGTCTGACCTGCGGCCCCAGCCCTCCCCCGCACCCCAACCTCCTCCGAGGCCTCTCTACCAGCTGTTGGGCCAAAAGACACAAAGAGCAAGCCCAGGCCTTCCTCCAGTCCCCACTCCTTGTGACCAAGGGACACAGACCTGATGAATCACAATTTTCAGTACGGCTACCCTCCCGTTTTCCTCCCCCGCTCCACCTTTCCCCTAAACCTGGCTAATTAAAAGGTGGGGAAAATAGAATGGACAATGTGGGACATTATACCATAATAATAGCTAACACAGAGTGTTCACCATTTGCCAGGCACTGTTCTAAGACTTTACATATAGTTTATATGTAACTCATTTAATCCTTACAACATTCCTATGAGGCAAGCACTTTACTTGGTGAAACTGAGGCGCAGAGACACTAAGTAACTAGCCCAGGATTGCAGAGTTAATAAGAGGCAGAGCTGGAATCTGAACCCAGGCAGCCAAGCTCCAGCATCAGTGCTCCCAACTGCTACCCTAATCTCCCTCTGACCAGGAGAGCCTTTTCTCGGGGAAGGTCTGGGGAATGTGGGTTAAGAAGGTTATGGAACACACCTGTGACCTTGTGCATACATAGTCAGGGCTCAAATATCCTTCTAGACCCAGGAACAAACGTGAATGGCATGTTCATTAACCAAGAGGGTTAGGGACCCATAGGGGAAATGGGAATAAGAGTAAGGAAAACAAAGTGGGGCAGGGGCAGGGACACTAAGGAACTGGGCGGACTTTTTTTTTTTTTTTTTTTTTGCGGTACGCGGGCCTCTCCCGCTGTGGAGCACAGGCTCCAGATGCGCAGGCTCAGCGGCCATGGCTCACGGGCCCAGCCTCTCCACGGCACGTGGGATCTTCCCGGACCGGGGCGCAAACCCGTGTCCCCTGCATCAGCAGGCGGGCTCTCAACCACTGTGCCACCAGGGAAGCCCCAGGCTGGGCTTTTTTTGTGCCCCTTGAACTGAGATGGGGAAAGGTGGGCAGGAGACAAGCCTTAGTCACAGCCTCAGTTATTTACAATCAGGATCGTCTCCAGGGGCTTGAGGAGGTCCCACAATAGGTACTGTATCTCTGGTCCCAACCTCAGCCCCTTACCCTTACACTCCTGTCCTCCAAAAACCCTTACCTTTGCAGGTCTTCCTGTCCGGCTGCAGCATGAAGCCCACAGGGCAGCTGCAGTGGACGCCCGTCGCTGCATCGTGGCACTTACTGTCGCAGCCCCCGTTGTTAACAGCACAGGTCTCTGTTTAGGAGGGAGGTGGGAGATGGTAAGCTGGTTATCAGCTCGGAGGAGTCCCAAACGTGAGGGTATAGGAGGGAGCACAGAGGCCCAAGGGAAGGCCTTAGCCTCCCTGTGCTTTAGAAGGAGCATTAAGTGGAGGCTCCCAGCCCCCTTCCTCCCATCACTCCCGCCCCCATCCCCTCACAAGTACAGCCAAGCAGTCCACTTCCCTGCCCCCTACTTGATTGAAACAAGGTGGACAGCAGTGAGGCAGGTACAAGCCAGAGCTGTCAGGCAGGAATGTGCTGAGGGGGTGGAGGAGGTAGAGAGGGGAGGGCGCAGGGAGGGATGGAAGCTAAGTAAGGGTGGTCCCCGCCGCCAGGGATCAAGAAGGGACAATAGGAGTTTCCTCCTCTTTCCACCGACTATCTCGACTATCTCATTGGCGGGTGGGGGGTCATGGTGGGACAATCCTGGGAAGAGTGAGCCTGGTGATTCCTAAGACAGCTGAGAGATGACCGTCAATCCATTTCCCCTTCCTCCCTGCTCAGCTGTCTTAAGAAAGATCCCAGTTCCAGGACTGACTGCTCATCCTCAGAGGAGACAGCTAGTACTCCATCATTTCCCAGCCCCTTCCTGGCTACCTCCAACTCCTCCCAGGCCCTCCTCTTAGTTCCAGAGGGAGATAAGCTGGCTGTTCTGTTGTTGTTTTACTTTCCTAATGGGGGAAATACTGTCTAGGCTAGGGGAGGGGGCAAAAGGAGAAGAATCCAGAGGAGAAGGAAGGGCGTAAGAAGATAGGTGAGAGAGTTAGAGAACCTCAGAGCTAAGTCTCTTCTGTTGACCCCTCCTGACTGGTAAGCTTTCCCTTTGCTGAGAGGTCGGAGTTGGGGGAGTATGGATGGGCCACTCTCCCTATTTTCTGAATTCAGAGCAGGAGAAAAATAGAGGTTTAAACTGCAGCTCAGGAGAGTCAGATGAGCCCAGGAGAAAAAACATCAGCTCAAACAGTGCAAGGCCCTGACGCAGGGACTGTGAAGGAGGTGTGGTCCATCCTCTGGGGGGCCTAGAATTCTCCCATTAGAGAGACAGAATCCTGAGGCCTCCACTAGGGAAGAGAGGAGAGAGGTTCTCAGAAGCAGGGGAGCTGAATGAGAAAAGCGCTGGAAAGTACTATCATCTTCTTGAATCCTTGACTCCTAAAATTCAGGCCCAACCCTTGTCACTGAGGAGACCAGCAAAGCAAAGACTCCAGAAGAAGCCCAACTCTGCCTGTGGGTCCCTGGTCATGCCCTGGACCCTCAAATGCCCAGGTCTGGGAGCAGCCACAGTGGGATCTCCTATGTGCCACTCCCACATTAAGTCTCTCCTAAGGTTCCCCGAGACCATGGGAAGAACCTAGGAGGGAACCTTGACTTCAGGCTCCAAGCCCAGCCATCCCCCACGAGAGTGGTCTTAGCATAAGAAGAAACCCTCTAAGCCCTGGAGCAGGGAGAGGGGAACAGAGATCCTGCACCAAGTCTAGTCAATTCTGAGGGATCCAGGATGGGGAGCAAGCAGAGCTGGCACGCTGACCATCCCAGGCTGGACCAGGAAGCTGGGCACAGCTGCCTGCCCCTGCAGGGCAGAGCTCTCCAGAGGGGCCTCTCTGGCTGCCTCAAACCTCTGCTCCTCAGGCTGTGTATTTAAATCACAGTTTAATCTGTGCTTATTCTGTGTCAGGCACTTAGTAGATGCTATAATGCACTATCTCCATCATCACAGCAATACTAAGAGAGGACTCTTATTCTCTCTCTTTTACAGAAGAGTAAACTGAGGATCAGAGAGGAAAGCAGCTTGCTTAAGGTGGCACACTGAGAAGGTGGCAGAGCCAGGATTCAAACTCGGGTCTGTCTGAACTCAAATGTCGTGCACTTAACCATTATGGTGGGAGAGAATGGTGAGTGATGCTGGGACTGTGAGCTAATACGGGTAAGAACCCAAGGAGGGGATGGCATCTAACCCTATCCCACCCCGATCTCAGTGGGCACGATGGGTAAGTGCAGCTGGCTGGGTCTTTAGCTGTGTAGAAGGCAGAGAAAGGGAGGGGGCAGATGGCTGGGAAGGGGTGAGGTGTTAGAAGGTGGGACAAAGGAGCAGGAGAGGAAGGAGAGTGACAGGATCATAGAAAGAAAACCAACATATGAAGGCTCCCAGGCCAGCTCGTGGGGACTCAGGTTTCCTGTCACTCAATGGGCCCGGTACCCAGGCTGCCAGGGGAGCCCGTGGGCATGCGGTTAGTGGGAGCCCCAGCGGGTTAGCCCTTCCCCTAGCAAGCCAGCGAGAGCAAGCGGAGAGAGCAGACATATTTACCATTAGAAACGGCCTGAGGGGGGATGTGCTGCTCTAGCCGCCTTTCCCCTGTTTGACATTGTAAAAAAGCTGTTTAGATGCTGCGCGGGAGCTACTGTGGCCCTCTGTGCCCCAACCCCTCCCCACCCTCCTCCTCCCTGCAGGCCCAAACCGCTGGCCCCAAATGATGAGCTCTGAGACTCCTACACTTCATTCCCCAGGGTTGTCCTGCCTGGTATCCTCCAAGAAGCCAGGCTCCCACCGAGTGACTGATGGGAAGCTGAGTCTCAGAGAGGGGCAGTCATGGACCCAGTACTACGCAGCATGCCAAAGGCAGAGCTGGGATGCAACCTCAAGTCTTATAGGCTGCCAGATCCCAAATCCCAGAGGCTGCGACCCTTTCTGCTAAACCGTACCGCCCTCTCAGCCCCCTCACTAAATCTGGATGTCCTGATGGCCCCGAACAACGAAGTTTCCTTCTACCAGGGCTGGGGAGAAAAATGAGATACAGGTCAAGGTAAAATCAGTTCTACTGGAGAAGAGGGAGAGGAACTTGGAAAGGACATAGCTATGAACCTTAGAACAGCCTCATTTGCTCTCTTCTGCCTCACTTGGCCATGGCCCAGAGGGTGGAATGGATCTTGACTAGAGAAGAGCTCAAGCTTAATAGGAGTATTTTCAAAAGCAGCCGTGCCCAGGACTATCTAAACAGAAAGACATCACAGAGGGACCTGGCATCACACCCATGGGCCCCAAGTTCTGTCCTAATCCATGCAGCTTTTCTTTGGGGACTGCATGCAATTTCTTCTGGGAGTCTCTAGGATGTGTGAGTGTGTCCAGGGCATCGTAGGAGGTTTGGAAAGCAGAAGAATTAGACTTATGAGGGAAAAAACGAAAGGAGCTGGAACAAACCAGCCTGGAGAAGGCAACATGAAGACCCAAAAATGTTCCAAGATTTGGGCGAGTTAGTTCAGAGGGAAACACGCAGCAAGAGAGATTTTAATTAAGGAGCTTTAGAACTGTGTGTGCAAGTCTCTGGAGCAGGTACCTGAGGGAGACGGTTAAGAGCACCGTCTGCTCCCCAGTTCTTGTGACTGGGGGAAAGGCAGTGCTCTCTGCAGAGACGGGGTGGGTCTCTGGAGTGAGATGGGAGAGAGTCTGGTTCTGAACCGGAATATCTTGTCTCTCATAAACACACCAAGTGACTGTGTTCACACCTTCCCATCCCCAGCATGTTGTATCCCATGAGATGAACGTCCATTCATAAATATCCGTGCCCACAGGACAAGCTTGCCCCTGCCTGGCTCAACACAGCCTTTCCCCCTGCCCAAACTCTCCGCGTTCATTTCCCACGTTTCCAAGGGGACACCCTGTCCCACTGTCTTTCTCAGCACTCTGTGAGCACACAGCAATTGGCCTTCACAAACAACAACAACAATAAAAACTAAAGACTTTTAGAGAATTAGGAATTAAGGAACTGAACTCATCTACGGGACCTAAAGATATGTGAGGTAAGGCCTAGGAATTCAGGACAAGGGGTCCAGGGGTTAAGAAGGCCCCAAACCAGGGTGAGAGGGATGGGATGCTGGAATTGGCGAGGAAGTGGGAAGGCTACAGGCAGAGCTCCACTGGAATGTGGAGGAGAGAGGAGGAAATGGGGGCCTAGGGTAAGAGGACTGGAAGGGAGATTTAGAGGAGAGCAAGGAGAGAGAGGAAAAGATACCTGGAGCCAGGAAACCCCATTTGTCAGTTCAAGGCTGGTTGTTCCAGGAAAGAGCACTCTGTCCCACCCTCAGTTCCAGAGTGGGGACACTGGGTTGTGACAGCTCCCATCTTACCATACTTGTCAACCAGGGCCTCTGCTCAGGCTTAATCCATTGCATTGCCCCAGCTTTCCTCCCCCTTCTCAACCACGGCCTGCGTCAACAAGCACCTCTGCTAATTATTCCCAACCTGGCAACACTTTATCCTGGACTAAGAGGATGGTGAGGCTCCCAGGGGCGGGACAGCAGGACCAATGGGTGGGGGAGGGGAGGAGGGTCAGGTGTGCCCTTCAGTCTCTCAGAGTCGTCTCTCACTAGACCTGGCATTGTCTGGGTCTTCAACCCACTCACCAGTCATTCTGCTCTCAGCACCCGGGCCCCATGTGTTCCCCCCTCCCCTGGATCCCAAGGGCCCCTACCCCCACCCCCATCACAGGTGGACTGAGTTCTCCACTGGCCTCACCCACCGATGCACGTCTTCCCGTCGGTATGGAGCACAAACTTGACATGGCAGCCGCACCGGGGACCCTGCTCTGTGTCATCGCACGTGTGCTGGCAGCCACCATTACCATAGTTGCACGTCACTGTGCAGAGAGGGCAGGAGGCCTGTCAGCTTGCTTCTCCCTGGGTACCCCAGTTCTCCATAACATGGAGACTGGTCCTCTAATCTAGCTGCCTCTCCCACGCTCTCTTTTCTTCCCACCTCTTGCTGCCAAGGCCCCATGCCCTTCCTCTTTGTCTCCCCTCCTCCCCCACTGCCATCCCAGTTATCTCACATTTACAGTCCCGTTGGTTCTTGGTGAGCTCGAAGCCAGGGCGGCATTCGCAGGCAATACCCCCTTTGGGTGTCTCCCGGCAAATGTGAGCACAGCCATGGTTCTTGTTCATGCAATTCATTCCTTCTAAAAGGGAAGAGGAGGGCGGTGAATGTTCCGTACTCCTGCACGCCTAGAGGAAGAGAAACTAGAAGGGATAGCTGGGGCCTAGGGAAGTGGGAGGATTTCACTGAGGCGACAACACAGAGGAGACTGGCTCCCCCTCACAGGGCCCCTGTCCTGCCCATAGAGCTGGGTGCTAATGAGCAGAGCTCAGAACTATTCTGAATGAGACATAAGTATTGACAGCCAGCCTCCCAACCCTGCATGATCACCCTCTCCTTCAAACAACCAAAAACTAGTGTCTAACAGCTGCCCCGCACTGTGCTGGCACTGGGTGGATCTAGGAAGGATCCAGAAAAATGTAAGACATGATCTCTTTCCTCAAAGAGCTTACAGTCAAAGTGGGAAGAAGATAAGTAACATTTATCATGTGAGTGAGGAGTAATTAGTACAGATAATCACTATACGTCTTATTCAACAAGTATTTATTAAGCTCCTACTATAAGCAGGGCAGTATGTTAGGTTCTGGGGATACGAAGATGAATTAGGCATAGTTTCTGCCCTCAGGGATGTCACAGTCGGCGGGGGTGGGAGGGTAATGGCGGAGTCACAGAAACAGACAACACATACCCCACTACGCCTGCCTGACCCTCCCAAGCCAATCCAAGGAATAAGGCATGGGTGAGGTCCCCTCAGACAGCATCGGCTTACGGCTCAGCCATCTACAATTAGGAGCGACAGTCATCTTGGGTCTGGACACAGAGGATGTCCCATGGTAGCCTCAATCCCATACGGACCCCCAGCCCCAAGTGAATTCTCCCAGATTTTCCTGTAACCCCAAGTATCTGTCCATGGAACCCTTAGGATGTAATTGGGTTGAGGGACAAGAGAAGAAAGAGTAGCAGAGGGTGGGACCTAGGGGTCACTGAGGGGAAGCTCCAGAGCAGGTGGAGAGAGAAGCCTGGGAGTGCAGGGCTGGGCCCTCCCAGGTCACAGGCTGACCTTCCGGCCGCTGGATGCAGGTGTGCTGGTTGTCGCTGAGGAAGAAGCCCTCCCGGCAGTGGCACTCATAACTGCCCATCATGTTGACACAGCTCTGCTGACAGCCACCGTTGCCCTCGGCACACTCGTCCACATCTGTGCAGGATAGGTGGTTGGTGAGGCCGTGGGTGTGGGCCAAGGTCTGGTCATGCGCTGGGACTTCAGCACCCAGGGCTGAAAGCAGTCTTAAGAATCCAGCACACATGCACATCCCCTCCACGGAAATCCAACTCCCAGCCTTACGCTAGGCAGTTCTCACCCACTCATCAGCTAACGTTCCACTGCTTGTGAAGAGGCCACCCTAAGAGGGAAGAGCTGGGGAGTTACGCAGGTGGGGAGGGGACATTCCAACATGGCCTCCCTTTCCTTCACCTGTTGAAATTGGGTCTGAAGGCGGAGGAGATTAGGAAAGGAGTCAGAGCAAGAGAAACAGAGATGAAGATAAGGATGGAGACTGACGACGGGGAGGAACTGTGGGCAGCTGGTTGTGATGAGCAGCCAGGGAATCAGGGCTCCATGTGCAGGGAGAGCTTTGGCCACGGTGCTGAGGTTGGAGGGGCAGGGTGGGGAAAGGTAGTGAACTTCAACTCATTGTGGTGCAGGGACCATTTCTGTGGACAGGCCATGACCCCGTCCTTCCTCCCCTTCCCCCATGCCTGGGCTTGCTGCCACATTCCCTAGCCTTTCTCCTATTTTGGTTTAACAAAACAAAGTCTGGTAGCTTGGCAGGGAGGGGTGGGGGAAGAGCTGCCAGGCCACACCCTGATTACCAACCCCAAATCACCACCCCCAGGCCCCAAAGCCAAGCTCATTCCGGGGCTCCCACTTCAATGCCTTGACTCCATCTCTATGCTACTTACTACCCTCCCAAGTTCACAGTCCTTCTCAGTTTTTCTTGGCACAGGGAGGCATCAGGGAGATGGACCCAAATGGACCAATCTAGCTCCTAAGGGGCCTGACTCCTAAGGGCCTCATCTGTCCTTCTCTTCCCATCCTCTCTGCTGTGCCCTGAAACCCTGTCCTTCACCCTTCTGGCCAAGGGCAGAGAGGCCCAGATCCAGCAGGCTCCTGCCCGAGAGATGCATCTGTAGGGAAAGCCAAGAAGGTAAACGTTTTTTTGCCTTGCTCCTGTCCCATCTCCTACACCCCTGACTTCTCCCTATCCCTGTCTTCCTGCTCTTACCCCGTCCTACATTCTATCCTTCTATTTGCTCCCTTCTGTTCCAGCCTTGTGATTTTGCTACTCTAGCCAAGTTCTTTCCTCTAGCTCTCAGTGGGGAAACTGAAGCCAAGGGCATGGATGACTTAGGGTTCCCCTAAAGCCAAAGGTTAAGAGTCTGAACCCTGAACCCTAAGGTTAGGGAAGCATCAGCATCCCCCTCCTCCTCATCGTCTTCGACATTCCCCCCGTTTATTGAGCACTTACCATGTACTAAGGATTCTACGGGGCTCTTTACACATGTTCTCTCATGGTGAGTCACACAGCAGCCCTTTGAGTGGGATACCACCATCCCTATTGCCCAAGGCTCCATAGCTAGTAAGCAGCAGAGCCAGGATCTGTCTGGAGCCAAATCATCTTCCTACCGTGCTCCACCTCCCGTGACTAAGCCCACTACTGTCATATCCTGGCCCTTCCCCTGAGAACACTTTCTAGCAGCATCTCCTTCATGTTTTTCATCCAGCAGAAGGATTATTTCATCCTCAGCATCTAGTTTCCAGGGGGAGGCTGACTTGGTTTTCTATTTTGTGGGAATGCAGCTTTTTGTTCACTTTCCTCTTCTTACCTGGGAATAGAAAAGGCTAAAAACACCTCCTCCTCCACAAGACATGCCCTGCCCCACCCTCGCTCACCCAGACAGTTGTGTCCATCGTGTGCCAGGTGGAATCCATCATAGCAGGTGCATCGGTAATTGCCGGGGATGTTGACACAATCGTGCACACAACCTGCATTATCCTCCCGTTCACACTCATCCAC
The DNA here is from genome assembly GCF_964270905.1 of Leucopleurus acutus. NCBI lineage: Eukaryota > Metazoa > Chordata > Mammalia > Artiodactyla > Delphinidae > Leucopleurus > Leucopleurus acutus. The sequence continues at coordinate 66,354,683 of NC_139153.1, read as the reverse complement.
ATCTGTGGGCAAACAGGAGTTGAGGCAGCTGGACCCACCCGCGTGCCCCCGACTGTCCACCCCTGGGTTCAGCCTTATGGTGTTTTTTTTAAAAATATATAACCTCTGTGTATGTTTCTATATGTGTCTCTGTTTCCCATAGTTACTTTCATAGCCTACAAACTATTTTGCATTTTGCTACTTTCATCTAAACTTAAGTCATAAACATTTTTACGTTTCCATCCAGTCTTTCCAATTATCACTGTACATGGCTGCAAAACGTTCCATTATGTTGCTACATCATAACTTATTAATCCCTTTTCTCTATTGTTAGTTTCCTTCCATTTATTTTTCTATCATAAATGATGCATCAAAAAAACATATTCTCCCATATATTGTTTCTTTGAATTTCCTTGGAACGAGTTCCTAAACATGAAATTCCTGAGTCAAAGAGTATAAATAACTTCAAGATTCCTGCTAGTATGACAAAATCACTTTTCAATTCATAATGTCACCAGGAATGAATGAGTGCACCTTGTGGAAGTCTTAACCAGCACCGAAGGTCATAAATTTAAAATAACATCTCGACTGCTTTAATTTGCATTGCTTTAATTATGAGGAGATGTGTTTGTTTATAGTATGAATTTCCCCTAGGGCAGATTGCCTGTTCTCATTCTTTTGGGGCATGGCATAAGGGTCTAAAGATGGAGGTTCCAGTGTCAGGGAACCTCAGGCCTTAGTCCCATGATTCTGATCCCCCCACCCAGTCAGGCTGTATGGCCGTGAACTGTTCCCACAAGGGCCTTAGCCAGCATATATGGTGGTGCCTTTGTGCAAATCAGAAAATGACACCCTCTCTGGGAAGAAACAGCTTTCCTCCAGCCCTCTCCCCACGCCAGGAGGGACTGCAGGCCTTAGTGTAATGTACAGCGTGGCCAACTGAGAGCAGCTCAGTGGGGGTCTCCCCTCTCCGGCAGGTCCCCCTTCTCCAGGTGCCCTCCCAGCCTCACCTTTGCAGTGTTTACCATCCCCTGTGTAGCCAGACTTGCAGATGCACTTGTACGACCGTGGGGTGTTCTGGCAGATCGCATCGATGTGGCAGTTGTCAGTCCCCTCCACACACTCGTCCACATCTGGCAGGGGCAGAAGGAACACATGAGACCCTCTCTTGGTACCTCCCAAGGGGTGTCTTGAAGGTGGTCCCTCAGGGCAAAATCCCCTCTCCTCTAAAATAGAGGGCAACCCCTCCAGAAGCAGGTGGCCTCCCCTCCGATTTCAGAATCTTTCTGAATTCCTGAAATTCCTGTAATTTCAGGAATTCAGAAAGAACACCCACTCCCCTCAAAAATACTTAATCCACAATGACAGCTAAAATTCCATCATTTGAAACACTCCCCTTTGATTTAAAAACAAACAAACAAAAAACCTTTGGACTGGGTAGGTAGCACACCTGATTAGAAACATTCAACCTAGGGTGAATTAGTTTACCTTTCTTAGGAGCAGACTTAGAGGGAGGGGGAAGAGAAAGGCAGGGGGACAGTGGCCTCTGGGAAAGTGGCAGGGTCCAGCGACTATTGGTAATTCAAGGAGGAAGAAAGGGAGATGGGGCATCTGCGGAATCTTCATCTGCCTCACAATTCTGCTTGAGACCAGGCCTGCTCCCACTTGCCCACCATGGCGCCAAGAATCTTTAAAGGAAAGAAGTTCCATCCTGGAAGATTTGCCTAGGCCCATCCCTCAACAGCAGAGGGACTAGGAGCTGGCAGGGGCTGTGGCACCAGCAACCTGAAGCCTGATAAGTGCAGCCTTTGCGGCTCTCCAGCTGATTCATCCAGGCCCATCCATCCCACCACCCTGAGCTCTTTCATCTAACCCCAGGTGTACCTCGCTCTGACACAAGGTGCTACTCACAGAGCTATGCTGAAGAAGAGGCCACCCAAAATCTAGCAGAAAAGCCAACGCTCAGAAAGGACATAGGAAAGAGAATAATTTATCATCTTTGGGCAAAAGACTCCAACTTCTGGGGCAATGTTACGGTGCCCATAAAGCTGAACCGAAGTAGGTGAAAATGCGTTATAATTTAAGGCTGTGGAGGTTCGGAGATGACCCTGACCAGCCAAAAGGAGAGACAAAAAAGTAACATGAAGCAGGATGTGTCGAGTGCCACGAGGGCATTAGAGATAAGGAAAGAGGGTCCTCAACCCTGGCTGCACATCAGAGTCAACTCTCCTAGGAGATACCCAAGTGCTACCTCCAGAAATTCTGGTCAGCTGGTCTGGGCTGAGACCTGGTCATCAGTAGTTTTCTAAAGTTACCCAGGTGAGTCTAATATGCAGCCAGGCTTGAGAATCTCCATTAAAGGGAAGATCAGAGGAGGAAGAGACAACTTCTAGCTGTGAACCAGGAAACCCAGGGTAGTGTAGCAGACTGCAAGCAAAGAAATGGGATTTGAAATCAAGATCATAACCTCCAAGTGTGATCTATGGGTCACAGAATTGCTTGGCTTTTGTTAAAATGCAGATTCTTAGGCCTGACTGCTGACCTATTGAATCCAAATCCTTAAGGTGCTTGATATATTTTTTATTGAATGAATGAATGAATGGATCAGTAATTGCTCCAATTTATAGACACCCATGAGTCCTAGCTTGAAACAGTTAACTGTTCTTTTCTTTTTGATGTCAAGAACTTCCGGGGTAGGACTAAGGCTTCCTGGGGCTAAGAAGGGAACTGAAATTTGGAAGAGTGTCCCCAAACACCTGCCTCAAATCTTCTGGGCTTCTATTCGGCTCTGCACTCTACTCTCCAACTCTTTGACCCCTCTGCAGCAGTCCACCACGCCCAGTGATCTAATTGCTGTAATTCACACTTAGTCTCCACCTCCCTCAGGCTCTGCAGTCATGGTATCTGCCTGCTAGCTCACCCTAGGAAGTCATCCCAAAGTGAATGGATGGAGAAGAGGGGGCATAGAATTCTAGTTAATGAGACAGGGCAAGAGGGACCTGTGTAGATAGTAACAGGCTGCATGGGGCTTCCCTGGTGGCACAGTGGTTGAGAGTCCGCCTGCCGATGCAGGGGACACGGGTTCGTGCTCCGGTCCGGGAAGATCCCACATGCCGCGGAGCGGCTAGGCCCGTGAGCCACGGCCGCTGAACCTGTGCGTCCGGAGCCTGTGCTCTGCAACGGGAGAGGCCACAACAGTGAGAGGCCCGCATACCGCAAAAAAAAAAAAAAAAAAAAAAAGACGCTGCATGGAGAATCAGTTTGTCCAACTGATGAAGAGAAAATGGTACTAAGAAACGTCCTATTGTAGAAAGACAATAGCCAGTCCCAGGTTCAAATCCAGCCCTACCACTCTCTAGGGCGTGTTTTCTGATTCTCTTATTTGTTCCTCTTTAAAATGGGGACGATAATCCCTTCTCATGAGAGGCTGTGAACAGCTGATGAGATAATTTGTGTAAAGTACCTAATAAAGTATCAGAAGCTTGAGATGATAATTATTAAATCACTGATTCAGATAACAGGTGCTCTATGACTGTGCTAAGATGGTCGCCACTACGCACATGTGGCTATTTAAATTTAAATTACTTTAAAATTCAGTTCTGTAGTTGTCCTGGCCACAGGCCAAGTGCTCAACAGTCATACGTGGCTAACGGCTACCACAGTGGATAGCACAGGTGTGGAACATTTCCAACATTGCAGGAGGTTCTACTGGACAGCACTGCTTTACGAGTTCTGAATAAGGGGATACCCTGGGCCCGAGTGGACCAAAAAAACTCCCTGAGGAATGGGACTCAGGTTTGAGTTTTGGAAGTTGGGTAACCATTAGACAGTTAGAAGGGGAAAGGACATTTCAAGTGCGGTTAAATGCATGAAGAAAGACCAGGCACTCTGAGGTCCAAGTCCTTATTCTCTGTCCCCACATTTGCACATGCCCTCCATGTTGGGGAAAATATCTTTTAACAACTAATTCTAATATTTGAATGGAATCCAAAGTTTTAGATGTTCTTATTGGGTCCCCCGGAGGCAAAGGGACTGGTTGATCACCCCCTTCCCTGTGGTAACCCTTGTGAGTCTTAGAGACAGGTACAGAGCACTGGGCAATGCCAGTGACTAATAATCATCCTGTTCATCCTGCTTTGAGCCCTCTTCCCCTTCTGTGTCTCTCCATCCCTTCCCCTTCTGTGTCTCTCCATCCCTTCCCCTTCTGTGTCTCTCCATCCCTTCCCCAGCGGCCAGGACAACTTGGAAACTCATCTGGAAGCTCCTCCTCTAGGGCCATCTCAGAGGTACATGCTTGCCTCTGAATCAGCTGGGGCTTTACAACAGTCTACATCAGGCTGGGCTCCGAGTTCTTCCGTTTGCCTCTGATTCAATGCTCACCGGTACTATAGAGTGGATCCTTACGCTGACTGCAGCAAACCCAGGCTTCCTGGCAGAATCTTTAGACCCTTCAGGCAGTTGGGCTTTTCCTGCCATCTTACCCCTCCCCCTCATTCCCTGCTCATAATACGTATCCCTCTCCAACATCTAAACCATTCTACCCCTTTTCACGCATTCACACATCTCATTCTTCACATTTGAAATGCAGTCCTTTCTTTTTTCTTGTAGCCACACTGTTCCCAGCTTCCCAAAACTGGCTCAGAAATTGTCTTCCTGGTAAGCCCTATTCCTGGTAAGTTCCAGGTCCTTGGGGACTCAGTTTGCCTCGGCTCACTTGCAGCTATTACTGAGTTGCTCTGCTAATACTTTAAAGCCATCTTGTGTGGCGTGTTCAGCTTTCCTCACTTGGCTGGTCACTCACTGAGGATGGAATTATTACTTGGATGGAATCTTTTGAAGCAGAACAAGCCTAAAACAGAGCTCTGAAGTAGGGCCCCAAATTATATCCAGTGTCTCCTTTTGCCAGTTCTTTCAGAGCTCCCCCGACAAGTGCCCACCCCCAATTTGTCCATGCAGGGATCCCTTCAACACCCATGGGCACAGTCTCATCTTAGTTCATTCTCTCAGGTGTTTACTACTAGCTGGCCTGACAAACCAGGTGATACTGTTGGGCAGGAATTGGTTTAGACCAGTGGCTGCACCCTGGGATTCCCAGGGGACCTTTTAAAAAATGTGATTGTCTGGGGACTTCCCTGGTGGCACAGTGGTTAAGAATCCGCCTGCCAATGCAGGGGACATGGGTTCGAGCCCTGGTCCGGGAAGATCCCACATGCCGCGGAGCAACTAAGCCTGTGCGCCACAACTACTGAGCCTGCGCTCTAGAGCCCGCGAGACACAACTACTGAAGCCCACGCGCCTAGAGCCCCTGCTCCGCAGCAAGAGAAGCCACCACGATGAGAAGCCCACACACCGCAATGAAGAGTGGCCCCCGCTCACCACAAGTAGAGAAAGCCCACGCGCAGACCCAAGACAGCCATAAATAAATAAATTAATTAATTATAAAAAATGTGACTGTCTGGGCACTCTCTTAGACCAGCTGCATCAGGATCTCCAGGGTGAGTCTGGACTGCTCTCTGTCTTCCTTTCCCAACTCAGATAATGTGATAGACTATTTGCCCACACTGGGAAGAGACCAGGGGCAACAACATGACCGAATGTTTGAGAAAAGGGGTTCTGGAGTGATACTGTGTCTGTTTAAATGCCAGCTGCATGCATGTCCTTGTGGTCCTGGGCCAGCCTCTGAACTTGGGAATAATGATAACAGCACCTCCTCATGGGGCCACCATGAGTGTCAAATGAGTTAATACTTATCAAGTACTTAGCACTGCAGTACAGGCATACAGTAAATGCTCAATAAAGGTCATTATTTTATTCCTTCTCTCCAACCTTCTCCACAGTATCCTTTCTGAACCCCTCTCCCCTTCCCCCTTCCCCTTACCAAAGCCCCATTTGAGGCCTGGTGTGGGGAGATGCGGCACTAGGGGAGCACGTGATGGTACAGGGAATTTGGGGGAGACATATCCTTAAAGGTATCTGTGTCACTGCCTACTCTGCCCATGCTGGGAACTGCCCAAGCAGCAGGTGCAGTGGGTGAGAGGCCAGTTGGGAACCAAAAAGCTGCCCTCCACAGTCCTCTGTAAAGGCTGTCCTTTTGTGCCCTTTCCGCCACCCCAGGCACTGGCCTGGAGCACAAGCTGAATCAGGGGAGAGTGGTGGCTGCAAAGACACCACAGACGAGCCAAGACCTCCCTGCCTCACCTTCTCCTGGCATGAATGCACAGGTCTGTAACGGCAGCAGCTTTTCCCCGCACCATCTGACGTTTCTTCTGGATTTGCTTCAGCACCTAACAGAGCATTGCATAAATTCTGCTAAACAGGGAGGAGGGGTGGGATGAGGTGGGGGATATGAGGGTTAGAGGACAGACTAGAAAACGTGGATTATTACAACACAGGCTTAAGCATTAAGATTCCCTTCTGAGGATGGGGAAGTGTACCCTAAAAGGGAAGCAGGAGGACCCCCAAATAAACACTTTATCTCCTTCAAAATTTTGCCCAGGTCCAGCTCTGGAATAACCAGGGCAAATGAGCAGGAATGCAGGCTGCAGAGAAGCAGATGCCCGTAGGTAGAGTCTACCCCATCTTTACGTTACTACAGTTGTCACCTTACTACTCAGAGGGGCTGGGGGTAGTTGTGGACAAATTTGCTGGGCCCATTGCAAAGGTCCAAAGGAGCCTGCTTGGTGTCCTCATGTGCCCACATGGCTGTGGCATCCTTCTTGCCCAGCCAGGATAGCCCAGGATGTTTGCTGTGTCTACCTCATTCCTCTATTTTTCTCACTTGAAATGCCTCACCCATCATTGAGGACCGAGTGTAGGTGCCACTGCTGGGAAGCTACCTTTGACTGGTGCAGCTTTCTCTAATTTACTCTTTCTCTTTAACTCCGAAGGCATTTACTGTCAGGTTCTCTCATCCTCTGACCAATCGCTATCTTGTGATGCCTCTTACATGCTACCTTACACCATTATTTAACTTTTGGTTCCTGTGTATTATCTTCCTATGGAAGCTCTGAGCTCCCTGAGGCCATGGCTTCTGAATCTTTGAAACCTGTACAGCAGCTAGAATAGAGTTGAGCATATTCATTCAACAAACAGTTATTGAGCATTTGCAACATGCCAAGCACTGTGCTAGGCGCTGGGCATTCATCAGCGAACAAGACAGACTAATATACATGTATATATATGTATACATTTTTTTTTAATTGGGGTATAGTTGTTTTACAATGTTGTGTTAGTTTCTACTGTACAGAGAAGTGTAATTCCTTGTGCTGTACAGCAGGTTCTTATTAGTTATCTATTTTATACATATTAGTGTATATATGTCAATCCCAATCTCCCAGTTCATCCCACACACGCGCCCCCTGCCCCCGCGCTTCCCCCCTTGGTGTCCATACATTTGTTCTCTGTGTCTCCATTTCTGCCTTGCAAACCAGTTCATCAAGACAGACTAATATATTAAAAGCATTTAGTAAATATTTGCTAAACAGATGCATGGATGGATGCATGGATAGATGGACGGGTTGGTGGGTGAGTGGATGAGGTCCATACTGTGGCATCCTTTCTGTTCTGTGTTACTGCAGAGAAAAAGCTTCTTTTCTCTCCTGTAACCCCACAACTGTTCTGGGTAGAAGACAGTCCCAAGAAATTTAGTTTTAAGTTAAGGGTAGGGAGACTGGTAACTCAGAAATGGTAAGATACCCACTTAAAGACATCTATTTGGTCATGCTGAAGCCAGAAGAGATGGGACCAACAAATCTAGTATAAGAGGGAATCCTATAGAATACACAGGTCCTCAGGGTCTTCAGATGCTATTTGGGACTACTCAGGCATCTCTTCAGAGTATCCTTGTCAGACAGACGTCCCCCAGCCTCAGTGCTAACACCTTCACGACAGGGCACCAGGGGCCAACGTTCCATTGCTGCTCCTGGTCAGTTCCCCTCTCCTTTCTTCCATGTTGCCTCCCACATCCAAGTAACATCCATAGTAGAACCAGCTCAGGTTTTGGCCATGACACCCTAACCTGCAGCATGTGCACGTATGTGTACCTGCATATGTGCATATCTGCTCATATGCAGGTACCCGTATGTGCACATGCTGGAGCCTGGCATACCAGCTCCGGCTTCTCAGGCTGTCTTCCCAATTTGGAACTGGGCTGTGACCTCAGCTGGAGCCTGGGCCCATCCTCAGCCTGGACAAAGCCTAGTCAGGGATGAACAGGCTTGGAGAGAGTCCAGGAAACCACACAGACGACCCTAAGGAGAGGAGACAGAGTATTTTGTTCTTTTTAAAAAAGTACGCTTCCCTCTCCTACAAGCTTAGCCTGCTCAACTGAAGAGCCAGGAAAAGCAGTTGGTGCTTGGTGACTGGAGAGGTGCAGGGCTGAACCTGACAGTGTCCTATCTTATTCCTAATCCAGCTCCTTGCTTATTTGAATGTACCCCTAAATGGACAAGAATTTTCTCCCTTTCAGTGTGGACTAAACCAACAACCCTGAGTCAGAGGTGTTTAGAGGATGGGTAGGGTAGAGGGTAGTGGCAGTGGGGAGGCAAGAACAGAATACCGGAGAGGGAGTCAGGCCGTGGGCTGAGACACATTCCCTTTTCATGATGATCAGTCTTCTCTCTCCAAATTGATGGGAAAAAATAACAAGATAAACAGTGATGATGTCAGATGATGTATAATTCCATTAAGCACGCAAAGTTCTTTCATGTAGGCCATTTCATGTGGTTCTCAAACAGTCCTGTCTCTCACTGAATCGATGAGGAACACGCCCAGAGACAGTATCTTGGGAAAGAGAAAACAGCTAGTGCACAGCCAGGACACAGGTTTTCTGACTCCCAGTCTGGTGCTCTCTCAGTATACAATGTATTTTATAAACGTATGAGGGAGGAATCATGCCTTAGCTGTCATCGCACCCCCCCCCCCCCCCGCCCATCCCCACCCCGACTCAGCACTTAGTTCAGCATGAAGCAAGCGTCCACTATGGAACCACGGAATGGCCTGGAACTGACATTCGGATGTTCCTGGGAGTAAGTCAGCAGTAGGCATACAGATGCTCCCAGGCTTTGGGCATGGGGGCAGCAGGGAGGAGGGCAGGGCTGTGTGTGGGCCGCGAAGGAGGGTGGTTGCACCATGGTGGGAGCAGACAGAGTTCCAGTGAGGAAGGGGTGGGCAGTGCAGCAGCGGGCAGGTGTCTCCTGCCCTTGGATTCACTAGGCTGGGCGAAGCAGCTGGTTAGAAACAAAAACAAACACCAGGGATACAGGTTCCTGCTGTTAACAGCTTCAAACCGCCAGAGGAAAACTCCAAATAAATATAATTAGAAACTTGTAAAAACGTCCTCTCTGTAAACCTGCTCCCCAGGGTCTACCCTTTAAGCGCCCCCCTTCTCCCAGCTCCCCCCAAGCCCACATATCCTGACACTCCACCCTCTCCGAGGGATTCCTTAGATCTGTTTCCTTATTCTGGATCTTCTCTCCAGCCCAGCAGCTCCTGCCCAGGTCTGTCCTCAGCTGTTACCATCAGTGACCAGAGGCAGATAGCCCCTGGCCTGAGGATCTGACATCCAAACCCCACAGATCTCTAGGGCTATGGTTCTAGCCACAGGGAAACCATAGGTAAAAGTGAGGGCCACAACACCCTATTTAAGGGGCATCATTCTGCCTGTAGGGCCAAATTGCAAAATCCAATAGCAACTACAAGACGGTGCCTTGGTCTGAAAAGGGGAGATGTCTAGGTTGGAGCACAATAGAGAGAACTAGTCTTGGAAACTGAGACTATATGGTGTGGGGCAAGAACTGGGGCCCTGGGGCCTTGCCCAGAGAGTACTCAGTTCCCAGGACACAAACATTTCAGCTCTACTTCCCAATGCAGTTGGATACACGTACCTTCGCACACACAGAAACACACACGTGTCCTGCAGGGGCTGTTTCCAGGGGCAAATACCCCACTTAAGGACACGGTAAGAGCTATCAGGTATGTGAGGCCCCAGGAAAGTGGGGGTGGGGGTGAACAAAAGAAGAGTAGCCACATGACATAGACTCGGGCAGGAGAGAGTGAAGCAGGGCCCAGGGAGAAAAAGGCATGAGATTCAGGCGAGAAGCCTGGGGAGCCCCAGCTGCAGGACTGGGGCTTGCTATAGTGTCTTCCACCTTCAGCAGGAAGAATTTTGAAGAGATGCATAATCTCAGCGCCGAAAGGGACCCTACTGATACTCTCGTCCATTTCGTAAGTGAGGAAGAGAATTTCAGTTATTTCCTCAGAGGCCCCAACCCTCGGGCTCTGCATTTGCCTAAAGCCACTGGTACCTACCATACTTCCCACCCTGTGCCATTTGGGGCTAGCAGTATGTGGGCATGAAAAGAAGAGAGTGGCCAGTCTGGTGACAGAGGGGCCAAAGGGGACGAGGAGGGGAGGGTCCACGTTCCCACTTAGTGCAGGCAGCTGGCTCCTCTACCCCTCAAACATCCCTGGGTTGGCAGTTGTATCACTTTTCCCCCCAAGGACCGGCAGTCCCTCTGTTTCCAGACTCCTGTCTAATAACTGAGCCTGAAGAAGCTGTCCCCAGGTCTGGGCCTCTTGTGGGTACTGCCAGCCTCAGAGTAACTCTGCAGTTTCCAGTCCTGACAGGGACTCTTTCTTATGAGTGGTCATGTGCTAGGGGTATGGGACGTCAAAGGAGGCCCACACCCTGACACGCAGGGACCAGAGCCGGGGGTAGGGACTGGGGTTAGTTCAGGCAGCAAGCTCTTTACCTCCATCTTCTCAAGACGGTCTGAAGCCATCCATTCCCTTCCCCCATGCTCAGTTCAAGGCTCGGGACCTAGCCATTCCACTTCTTTACTTCTCCAATGAAAACAAAATGCACGTTGCCTGCTTCCTTTTCCCTCTCACCAGAGCACAGACACACACTCACACACCCTGAGTCATGCACACGCACGCTCACACGCCCCAGTGAGTGTACACCGCGCATTCCCAAACTCACACCCAGGGCCGGCTCCTTTTACAACAGGTCCCAGCCGCTTACATCTCAAACCGGTTCTCATGTGCTCGGATTCCTGAAGGTTTCAGGAAACAGTCTCATTTAGGGGTGCTGACAACTTTCTTCGTTCTCTGCCTGTAGGAATTTTGGCCTCGGTGTCTTCTAGTCCCCTCTCTCTCATTCCACCCTGCAGAGACTCGGGAGGTGAAGGGTGAGAAGGGGAAAAGTTCTCCCCTGGCTCCAGGCTTTCCCCAGCCCCTTAGAGGACATGTCACTGAGAGAAGAGAGGCCAAAGGGATTCCTGAGGAATTTCTAAGCAGTCCACCCCCACCTCTCCACCCTTCTGGAAAAATGAGTGGTGGGGGTCAAGCTTAAAGGGAAGATCAGGCTGCAAGAGTGAAGGCTGCCTCTCCCTCTCTCTCCCCGGTGTGGCCTGGATGGGGCACGGGCAATAGCTGGCTGCCCACGGGGCCACCCTCACCCGCTGACACCGTTATGGTTTTCATTTCATATTTTGGAGGGAGGGGCTAGGAGGAACAGTCCCCTCACTGTAAGAGCCGGCCACAGGAGCCCAGGGAAGCGGGGAGGAGAGGAAACAGCCACATTAAAGAGGAAGAGAGGCGTGGGGGAAAGAGAGAGAGACACACACATACACCCAGACAGAGACCCGGAGAGACCCATCGAGACAGAGAGACACTGTCTGCTGCCAGAGGAACGCTCTCAGTCCCAGGGATGGTGTTACTTGGAAGCTCTAAATATACGACTTTATCAAAATTCTATCCCTAATGAGGAGAGGAAACAACCAGGTAAACTAAATGGCCAGGCTGGCTCTCCCAGCCGGCCCTGGGGACAAGTTTTCCCCAGGAGGCCAGGAGACCTTTTCATTCAGCTGTAACCTGAGCCCCATGCAAGGATTAGGTCTTTTTTAACCACTGCTGCACACCACCACCCCCCCTCAAAAAAAAACAAAGCAAATTAATGCTTTTAAGTTAACAATTATCCTGGTTATCCAGTCTGTCTACTTTAAAATACACAGACAGGCACTTGAAAAACACTCAAAATCATGTAACCTCATGCTCACTCATTCCCAGTCACACACACAGTTCTCAAAGGCACTAAAACATCTGTATACATGCTTAACAACTAACTCACAACAGAGACATACACCAGCTATGTCACCTGTGGGTGATCATGGTAAACCTCACACACACACACACACACACACACACACACACACACACATACACACACACACACACCTGCATACTCAGGGTTCCCTTCTGTGTCCCTCCCCTCCTCTCCATTCCACACCACTTTGGTTCTCCCCTGGTGAATCTCTGGAGAAAAGGGACAGAGGCCCAGATATACCCAGTGCTATAGTAACTCTTGGCAAGATACTTGCCAAGGTTATTTGTATTTTAAAGACTTGCTAGAGCTTCATTTAAAAGCATGTGGCATTCAAAGCACACCTTCTGGCACTGGTGATACCCTGGAGATATGTCTGAGAGCAAGGAATGTCCACAGCACCGTCTATGGATAAGGCTGCCCTGCCCGGTCAATACTTGTCCTTCCTGCAACATTGGCCTGTAGATTTGGGACCAGAGATGTCCCCCTATACCAGCAAACCTGTTGTGAGGCAACTCTAGAAGACCAGGTTGATAAATTTCCTGAATAGTAGGGTTAAAGGTAGCTGAAATGACAGGCTTGGAATCTACGCCCAGCTAGACTCAGGGATCAGAAGGAAGATGTGAAGCTAACTGCAGCCCAGGCAGAGCAAGTGTGGCTCGAATGTGAGATAAGCAGTGGGCAAAACTATAGTCTGTAAGCTCCTTGAGGGCAGGGCCTCCGCTCCGGCTGCATTTCCCACAGCAGCAGCGGGATGAAATGCAAGAGGGAGCCCTGAAGTACCTCCAAGAGATTCTGAGTCCCTCTGTCCCTGAAGGATAGGTTGATCTCTCAGGCTTGAAAGCCTTGGCTTGACGGCACCTGTCCCTTCTCGGAGTCTCCATCTGCCCCACAAACCCCCCCTGAATATACTGCCTGCTCCTCCGTTTGGCCCCAGCCTCACTAGGCCACTACAGACACTGGCTTCAACTTGAAAGAGGCCCTTATCTCATCTCTAGATTACTGCATGAAATCTGTTCCTTCCTTCAGACTAAACTCCCTAGCTAATTCCATGTTATGAGTAAGTCATCATGCACTACAAAAACCACCTTTGTTTATGAAAACACAAGCAAATCCACAGTGGGAGAGGGGCTACTCCCAGCCTGGGGGTGGCAGTGGTAGTGGGCTGTCTGGAACCAGGACTAGAGAAGAGGCAGTTTGGGGTTGGAAGGGGTGGGGGTGGGGTCTGGTATTTGACAGCCAAGGGTCTCTAGTGTTTGGGTTCTGTTAAAGGACAGGTTGGAGGAGGAAGGGGGTAGTTGAAGAGGCAGTGCTTGGGGAGAAAAGGATGGCACTGATATAGCACCTTCCTTTTAAGAGAGTGGGAGCCCATCCAGGACACAGAGCGGCTTACGAGCCAAGTGCTCAGGCTCCAGGACACAGCAACCCGACTGCCAGAGACTCAGACTTCCCCAACTCCCAAGTTCAACTTTCCCTGGTGGCCCAGCCACCTCCACACCCCAACTTGGCTTCAAGGAGCCCCTAGGACAATAGGCAGAATCATATTCTCCTGGGCAAAGCTGTGGCGTGAGGAATTTTCTTTTTGTCCATATAAATCTCTTCCTGGGTGAGGACTCGATGGGGGAAGGGTGCAGCAGGAGGTCAAGGGGGAGGGGAGTCTGTCCCCAAGAGAACTGTAGCCCACCAGCCTGGTTTCTGCCAGCACAGCCTTGGGACTGGCCAGGCAATGAGCCTGGGGTCAGGGATGGGGGCGGGAGGGCCTCCCTGTCTCTCTCTAATTCCTAGAGGGATCTGTCAGAGCTCCCCAGCCTGGAATTTTACTTTGTTATTTTAATGCAATTCTGACCTGGATTTAAATGGAATTGGAAACCCAAGGCCTTAATAAATAAATATTATGATAAGAAATGAAAGCCATGCAAGACGAAAGAGATTTCCCCCCAAACAGGCAGAAATGCGACATTCTTGCCGGGAGCCAGAGTCACAGAAATTTTCTTCTCTTCTTCAGCCCCCTACCATCCAGAGGGAGACAGTTGGTTTTTTGGTTTTCCTTAAAAGATCCTATCTTTGTTTAACATTTTTCTGATAAGACAACTTCGAAATTTCTGTCTAACTTTGAAGACTGGGGGCGAGGGGAAGAAATATAGCATGGCTGAAAAAGTTTTCATTCTTTCAGTCTGTCCAGGCCAGAACTTAAGTTTTCTGACAATGTTTGAGAGGAGAGAAGATTCTCTCTCATACTTCTGGAGGACAAGAAGTCTTTGGAAGATGCTGGGGTGACAATGAAGTCAGGCAGAATTCTGAGATGCGTGGTCACTTCTGCCCAGGGCTCCCCAAACTTCTCACTCACCCGTACCGCCCCTGGCTCCTCCAGCCTTTCGCCTGGGGCGCAGCGCCCAGAGGTCAGGCCCCCAGCCGAGGAGCGCGGGTGCACAGTGCCCGCTCCTGACAGCAGCACGCCTCCCAGCACCTGCCCTGCCCCTCGGAAATCGCGCCCCCGCCCTCGGGCCCTGCAGCCCAGGCAGCCCGGCGCCCGCGCGCCCCTCCTTCCTTACCTTGCACGGCTTTGCTGTGCTGGGCGGCGCGGGCGTGGACCAGCAGGACTAGCAGGCAGAGCCCGGGCACGCGTCCCGAGCCCATGGCTGAAGCTACGGGCGGCCGGGCGGCCGGGGCCGGTCTCGCGGCCCGGGGAGGGCGGAAGCGGGCCGGGCCCCCTCGCGCCGGAGGGGGAAGGGGAGGGGGTGCCCCGCCGGGGCCGGGCCGGGGGGTGCGGGCGCGGGGCGCGGACCGCGGCGCCCTTGGCGAGAGGCTCCCGATGCTGCCGGCTTCTCCCGGCCCGACGCCGGGGAGAGCGAGGCGGAGAGCGGGACGAGGCTGGGGGCGCCCGGCGCCGCTGACGGAGGGGAGCCCCCGCCCTCTCCAAGCCCGGCTCCGCTAGCGGCGGCGACGGGGCTGCTCCGTATAATCCCACCCAATTCCCAGCTTCGTCTGGAGAGAGCTGCAGCGGAGAGCGCGCAGAGCCCGAGCGAGGGACCTGAGAAAGGGGAGGGGAAACGCAGCGCCAGAAACACGCCCTTTCTGCCTCTCTTTCTTCCTCCCTCGCTCTTTCTCCTTCTCTCAGGCTCCGTCTCTTTTTCTTCGCCTTTCTCCTCCTCCTCCTCTTTCTCCTCCTCTCCTCGCTCCTTTTCGTTTTCTTCCTCCTCCCCCTCCTCCACCACCTCCTTTCCCGTGCCCTTTTTTCTTTCAAATGGGGCCTCGACGCGGCGGCCGCTCCCCCTGCGCGCCCGGGCGCGGCGGCCCCCTCCCCAGGCTGCCGGGCCGCTGCCTGCAGGAATTTACAATCCGGCGCTGGGGGAGCGGGCCCGGTCTCCATGGAGACGGCTTCCCCGGGAGCAGGGAGGTCAGGCGCAGACCGCGCACAATCAATGGATCAATGCAAGCACCGCTCGGCTCCAGACCAAACAGCACCCGGCTCCGGCTCGTCCTGTCTACCGGCGGAAAGAGTGGGGGAGCTAGGGTGCGCCCCCGCGCTCGCACGCGATGAGGGCTGTGCGACGCAGGTTTGCACTCACACCTAAAACAGGAGACAAAGAGAGTGAAGGGTGTCGGGGAGGCTGGGCTAGACCGGACGGGCACTCAGGCTCGCCCGCCGACACAGCCCGACACGCGGGACACAGCCACACGGGACCTCGAAAAACTGAGAGCGGCTCCGACAGCGGGTCGAGTTACGCCCTCCCAACTCTCACCTCCACCACAGACCCCACACCCTCAGGACTCAGTCCCCAATTCGTAGTGCCGAGTCCACTTTAATTGAGGACCAAGAAGAAAGTAGCCTTTCCCCAGCTGAAACTGCCAGCTCCAGGGCAGACTCCCTTGCAATTAAGGCCTCGGAGAGAGCCCACCCGGCACCCTACCCGCATAGACCTGGGTTTATGTATAAAAAACAGTCTCATGCGCTTAGCACAGGGGCAAAGGCTAACCCGCAGAAATCTGCCTATGTGTGTAAACACAGAGACCCAAAGATAGGCACAACATTCTCCTCCATACCTGCCCTCCCACCTTCAAGATGTGGTCCCCACCAGAACATTCTTAAGCCTTCATCCTTCCAACTTGCAGGAGCAGAAAAGGAAAGATGAACGATATTTTTAAAAATAGGGGCAAAGTGTGCCAAAGGAGCAGTGTCCCTGAACCGTGGACAACACCTCCTGACGCATTTACCAGCTCTGCAACTTCTCTCCTTCCATTCTAGCGGAAAGATGAAGGACCTCTTGAAAGGTGGTGAGAGCTCTCTTGGAGTGTGGAGCTTTGGTCAGAATGAGACTGCCAGGCCCCAGCCAGCTTACTTATGCTTCAGAGCCAGCCTTCTGCAGGGAAGAGACCTTTGGGACACAGACTAACCTCAGAGAGCCCTCAGGGTACCCAGGAGGAAGGGACAATGACCGGGCTCCCCCTGAAAATAACTCAGTTCTTAGACCCTTGACACTGACAGCCCACATCAGCTGAGGTGACAGCTCTGCTTTGTCAGAAGCTTCCTTAACCCCCAGGGAGAAGAACTGAGCCCTTCCTCCCCTAGCGATTGAGTGGAAAAGTAGGAGGATGCAAACAGACTTGGGCATCTGGGTTTCTCGTCCTAGTTCTATCCCGGGACAAAGATTACCTTTGGGCAGGTCACACCTCAGTGGGCCTCCGTGTCCTCATCTAGAAAACAAGATGGCAGGTTAGCTCAGTGATGGGAAGGAGACAGTGCCCTTAAGAAGCCTGGGGAAGGAGGCCTTGGGAACCACTGCATGGCATGAGAGATGACGGTTGGGATGGGAGCACATAGACCATGGGAATGGTGTGGAGGCCACAAAAGGTTGGGTCAGATGATCTCTGAAGTCCCTTTCAGCCCTGTCACTCTAGGACTCCCTCCCTCCTTCATCACATTGGCAAACCCCTCCCCTTGAAGCAGCTTTGCCTGCTGCCACCAATTATGTGTAGGGCTAGAGGACAAGTGCAAACCTGCCATCCTCTCTGCCCCAAACAGGAAAGTGGTTAAAAAGAAAGAAAGAAAAAGAATTGGAGGTTGCCAGACGGTGCCAGATCAACATGGGGGTACAGAGCCTGATTAGCTCCCCCAAGGCAGGGAAGGGAGATTGCACTGTGCTTGCTTTGTCTCTGCCTTGCTTTGGACACTGGTGTGAGGTCCTCTGGGTCCCTAGGGAGGAGGGCTCCTGCCCACCCTCTAAACCACAGGTGAGGTGGGCATTGAGGATTCCGTATGGGCTGATTAACAGGTTAACTCAGACCTTGTCTCCAGTTCAGCATGATTTCCTGGTCCTCTGAATGTGGACATTGACCTGGCTTGGTGGGGAGCGGTGGCGGGAGAGTGGTGGGCCTCACCTTAGCCACTGTATTTCTGGGAGGCTCAATGTCTTTGACTCTAGTTTCCTTTTTTCCCCTCATTTTCCTCTGTTCGTCTCCTCTGCTCTTCTAGGAAGGTGAGTTTTCTCCACATCTGGGCAGAAGAGGCAGTTCCCTGCCCAGCTCCCCACCATCCAATCTGGTACCCTCAGCCCTTCAGAGGATTCTATAGGAGCAGAAACAGTCTTATATCACCAGGGTACTGTGAATTGGGGTGCGGGTCACATTGCCCTATGCCCTGTTCACTTCTGCAGGGACTCACAACCAGATAGGGACTCAGGAAGATGACAAGGAAGGAATAATGAGATGGCTCGTGCAAGCGCTACTACAAGAGCAGCAGCACATGCCATACTGGCGGGGGCAAAATATCCCTGCGTTCTCTAGGCCTCCCACACTCACCTCAGGCGGCAGTTTGCTTTGGGGCTTTACTTTCCTTCAGGGAGACCTCTGACGTTCACTTGGTTCTAACTTCTCTTGCAAATGTCTAGGGAGAGGATGGGGTTGGGGGGCCCATAGCCAATACATCTTGGTTCTGATCCTGCTTGTAAGGACACCTCTGCCAGGGCTCTGTCACATTCAGGGACTTCACCTCCCCTGCCAACTCTCTTTCCATGAGGCTTTGCTTTTTCTCTCTGCTCCTGAGCTTCCCCATCTGTAAAATGAAGCCAGTGCTTCTATCTTGACAGGAAATTATAGTCTTAACGGAGAACATGTACATATTGAAACAACACTACCCCAAGTTCAACACTACCCCAGGTTCTATTTTGGGTGATTTATTTCATTTCTCTGAGCCTCAGCTTTCTCATCTAGAAAATGGGTAGGCTCATACAACCTCATAAGTGAGGCATAAATCACTGTTTAACTACATGGGCCTTAGAGTAAAATAAAACTGCAGTTCAAATCTCACTTGTGTGACTCAGATAAATTAGTCTCAGTGAGCTTCAGTTTTCTCTTATGACAAAAGGAATAAAAACCTCATAGGGTTATGGCGTTAATTAAATGAAATAATGAATGGAAAAGCCCTGGCACATAGTAGGCATTCAATAGGTGGTGGCTATTGTTGTTATTTCCACTACTTCTCAGAAGGAACAAAGACCACAAGTGTTTGATAGTAAAGGTATAGCAGTGCCTGGGAAGGAGCAGTCTTGTCCCAGGCCAGAGTTTGACGCAGCTGGGTATGAGTGCGGCTAACTGGGCTCGAGTCTCACCACCCTCCATAGGTTCCTGTCTGTCACACATTCCTACTGAAAAGTTTCCAAAAATGCCATGCATTCCAGCACACTGCCCTTGTCAGCAGCACTTCCAAATTGGAAAGTTGGAAGGAAACTTACCTACCAGGTAGAGTAGCTCCAGAACCCCTCTTTCCGAACCACCTTGCACCTCCTACCCTGCCTTAAGAAGGCACAGACACACTGAGACACAAATTAGAGCTCATGCTACCATTTACTCAGTGCTTTTCTCTGTGCCAGGCACTCCACCACTAGCTGATCAGGCAAGAATTGTTATCCTCATTTTGTTGTTGGGAAAACTGAGGCTAAAGTAAGGTCAACCTGCCCAGAGGACCGACGAAGAAGGGACAAAGCCAGGACTTGGGGCCCAGGCTTGACTCTGAAATGTGTATACCCTCTCCGTTCTCTATTCTGCCTCCTCTGAAAACACAGAGAACCGGTATATTCTTGCTACCGTTACAGTTTAATCATTTGGGGCAGACCAGCCCCTTCACACACAAGAGGTAAGAGGACAGTACCCTTACTCTGGAGGCCCATACAGGAATAAAATTTCAGAAGACTTTAGCCATCAACTTGTCTAATGATGAGAGGTCACATGACTGCCCTCGGTCACACAACATATTACAGAGGCAAAGCTAGAAGCAGAATCCATGTCTCCCCTGACTTCTGACTCCTGGCTCAGTGCTCCTTAGTCAGTACCTCAGAGCTGCCAGTCTCCCTTCCAGTTCTCCCTTTTCCTGATGATTTGATCAGTCACGAATCCTTCTGTCAAGAGGCGTATGGTACTTGTCTCATATCCTCCCCCCCAACACACACTGTCCTAGGCCCTCTAGAGTGTACAAAAGAAATAGAAAATGTGATCCCTGATCAAAGAGGTGTATCAGCACCAGTGTATGATTCCAGACCTTCACATCACAAGGCAAATCCCCCAAATGCCCTGAGTCTTACCAGGAAGGCAAGATTTGTATATGCAAAACAACATCTGAATGCAACATCAAGGAATCCAGACAGAGTGCCAGAGAAAGTCAGAGGAAACAGGAGTCGATCATCCGAGAAGGCTCTGTGGACATTAGGAGGGATTTGAGGTGAATCTTTTTTTTTTTTTTTTTTTTTTGCGGTACACGGGCCTCTCACTGTTGTGGCCTCTCCCGTTGCGGAGCACAGGCTCCGGACGCGCAGGCTCAGCGGCCATGGCTCACAGGCCCAGCCGCTCTGCGGCACGTGGGATCCTCCCGGACCGGGGCACGAACCCGTGTCCCCTGCATCTGCAGGCGGATTCCCAACCACTGCGCCACCAGGGAAGCCCTTGAGGTGAATCTTGATGACACTTAGAAAGAGACGGACAAGATAGAAATATAAACAAAAATCAGTGATTGACAGATGGAGAGAAAAAGAGAATAGTCAGAACAACAACAACAACAATAAAAGAAATAGAATAAAGAAGGGCGGAGCATATGCTAGGTCAGTGGACAGCTTGACTCTGGTTGGTCCTTGTTTCCCACCTGTCCAGGATGGCTGAGCAGCCATTTGGCCAGATAAGCTGAAGATTGGAAGTAACTCTCTCTCAAAGTCTATTCCGGCCCTGGGATTCCAAGAGTAACTTTTTCCAAGGCCCTTGGTCTTGTCTTTGTGGAGAGGTCTGCCGGCAGTCCTGCCAGGACCTGGTGGGGAAGCGGGGTAGCCTGGTCCGAACAGCCCACACCTGTTCCAGCCTCCCTACTTGGGCAGCCTCCTTGGCCTCTCATCCCGGTGTCCGCCCAGCCCTTCCTCCCTGCCCACCCCCACACCTGAGTCGCTTTGCCACCTGCTTCCTCCCCACCTGCTCCCTGGCTGCTTCCATGAAAGAAACAAAAATCTCCAACCTGCCAATTGGCATGAACACTGATGTGTGGTTCCAGACTTCTCCACATCACAGGGCAGGTCTCCAAACTGCCCTGAGCCTTTCCTCTGTCACCTTCTACACAGCTGCTCTTCCAAACTTTGGATTCCCCTCCACCAACCTCGGCCCCCTTACTTCTCCAATCAGTGCTCTCAACTCCTGTTTCATTGAGAAGCCAGAAGCGATGTGGCATGAACTTCCTAACTCCTGTCCCCCTCTCCCTCCACTGCTGGGAGAGGGGTCCCTTTTTTTGGCTAAGGCCAGTCCCACATACTTGGGCAAGGACCCCAACCCCTCTTGCCCCTACAGGGAGCTGATACTGTCAGTTACCCCCTCCCTCTCCTGAATCCCTCACCTCATCTCCTTCTCCTCCTGTAAACACAGTGTAACCTGCATCATCCCACAGCAGCAACAACAAACTTCCCTAGACTCTGCTGCCTCTTGTCCTTCCAGTCTCCTGAACTTCTAGGAGGAGGACTCCTGCTCTCCATCTCCCCTGCTTCCTTCACCCCTCGCCCTTGTGCAATCCGGCCCAGGCCCACTCTAACACCCCTCTGCTAGGTCTCTGTCGACTTCCCCATCTCCATATCTGGGGCTGCCCGCTGGTCCTTATCTAGCCTGACCTCTCTGCATCATTAGATGCCTCTGAACATTTCCCTTCTTGGAATCCTTTCTTTCCCCCAATATCCTGCCAGCCACTCTCCCTCCACTGGCCTCTTAAGTGCTTCTAGCTTGGCTCTTTTCCCTTCTTACACTACGTGACCTTCCCAGGGACTCTAACCCAGGGATAGCAAGGGTGGAGGAAAGAATATTGGTTTTGTGGTCAGATGGTTCTAAGTTTAAATCCCATCCCCAGCAATGAGTGAGTTTGAGCAAGTTTCTTTACCTCTCTGAGCTTCAAGTTCCTCATCTAGAAAATGGGAGGATAAAATTCTGACCTTGCAGGTTGTTGGAGGGTTACTGATAGGTCGTGTGGAAGGTCCAGCACAAAGTAGGTGCACGGTTTGCCCCACATTGTGGGGCATTATGGCTCCAACTATCACCAATGTGCTGATGACTCCCAAATGTATATCCCTAGCCCCAACTTTCCTTCTAGCTCTAATTCTATACGTCCAATTTTCAGATCTGTATCTCTAACTCATCCTATATTTTTGCCCACTTATAGATATTTCTATTGGTATTTCTCAAGACCTCAAGTTGAACCGACCCCCAACCAAACATTGTCCCTCTCAACACTTGTCCCTGACCTGTCCTCTTCCTGATCTCCACCTTGAGGTTAACAGCCCCATAACTCACTCAGCAGCCCCAGCTGGATTGCTCAGAATCTGAAAAGACTCTCTCCTCCTTCCCCATCTAACGGGTCAACAGGTCCTGAGGGTGAAACTTCTGAAACCTCCCTCGATCTCACGCCTCCCCTCCACTCTCCATCCCCTCACCACTCCCCTTGCTGCTGCCTCAGTCCAGGCACTCAGTGTGTCTCCTGTGGACCACTGTCTGACAGGGTTAAGTTCCAGCTCCTTAAGGTGACATACATGGCCCTCTGTACCAGTCCTGAATGCTCCTCTCCAATGACATTTCATGTCTCTCTTCTGATCTCACCACCAGTACACCCAAGCCATGCCATGCCTGGCACATGTTCTTGCCAGCTGGAAAACCACTACTACCCTTCAAGATCCAGCTTAAATGTACCTTGTTTATGAAGTCTTATTACTGCCCCCACAGGCTTGGCACTCAGTGGTCCTTGAAACCTACCCCTGTGACGGCTCTGGCTGTGCTGTGCTGTGCTGTAATGCTCTGTTTCCCTTCACTAGTCTGGCAAACATTTGAGGGCAGGACCCATAGTAGTCACCACTGTATCCTCAGCCCAAGCATATGCCTGGCACATAGTTGCTCAGTGAATGTTTGCTGAATGAATGAAAGAGTGAAGGAATGGTGAGCTCATAGGAATCCATCCCAAGGAGAGGTCGAGCATCCCTGACCTGTCTTCCTGCCTCCCACCAGCCTGAGTTGGGTTGCCTAAAGGACTGGTGGCAGAAAAGGGTGTTAAATGGAGGGGCAACGTGGAAACCAGGGGCAGTGTGGAGATGCCAGGCTGAAGAGAGATCACAAAGATGCAGGGGACCTAGGAGGGGACTATTCTGGCCAGAGACTCTGAGATTCTGGAAGACAAAGAATCAGGGCTGGAATCTTCCAAGTCAGAGCTCAAGACCTCCTCAAGTTTTGGAGAACTGGATGATGGCAGTCTGGACACAGCGGCCAGAGGCAAGAAACTGGGGAGAGAATCAATGATCCCAGAGGCCTGGGACCAAAGTGGATGGGGCGAGGTACACAGGCGAGTTCCCCATCTGAACCTTGGAGAAGCAGACTCAGGAGGCAGAACCCTCATCATCTCTACCCCTTCATCAAAGATCTTTCATACTGATGCTTCAAATCCCATCATTAGAAGATAAACTCCTTTGAGCTAAACTTGTGTTTCTTGGGTTCCAAATATAAATATCCCTGTAAGAGGGGGTGGTAGGATTAGTCCTTTGTGAGTTGAAACGTTACTTATCAGCTGAAGCCTTAACAAAGGTGTGGCAAAGGAGGGGCTATGGGAACACTCACTGAACTGCCTAACTTTATAGCTCTCCTCCCCAGATCCCCACTGGGTTCCCACCCCAGAGGAAAAGATGGAGAGATGGAGGGGGACCTCTCCAACTAACACTATAATTCCTATGGGTATCCTGGATTAAAGAAAGGATGAGTGGAGGTATTGGGACAAAGTTCAAGGTACTCATGAACCAACTCATAAAGTGAGTTGCTGTAAAATAAAACTCAGTTCCCCCAATAGCCTCTATTATATTTTCCAAGGAGGGCCCTTACAGGACTGAGAATCCTTTTAGAAGAAGCTGAAAACCCGTAGCAAGGAAGGGCTTGGAATCCTTGCCAGCTGTGTGCTTGTGCTGAGTGTCGGTGCCCTGACAAAAGCTTGCCTCCTTTATTTGTTAAGAGGCTCTCCCTTCTTCATGCCACCACTTCTCCTCTGTCCTAGGCATCCGCCGAGCTGGCTCGGCAAAGCTAAGGGGCACCAGCCAGGTTGGGATTCCTTGGTGTCTCGCCCCGGTCTTGCAAAAATTGGTCTGCAGGAGGCTTCAGTGCTCTGAAGGAGAACAAGCCCTGACCTTGACTCAGGCCTAAGGGCTACTGAGGAGAGAGCAGAACTCATTCTAGTCCTCTTCTGCCCTCACCCGCCCCTCCACATCCTGGTC
Source organism: Leucopleurus acutus (assembly GCF_964270905.1). Classification (NCBI taxonomy): domain Eukaryota; kingdom Metazoa; phylum Chordata; class Mammalia; order Artiodactyla; family Delphinidae; genus Leucopleurus; species Leucopleurus acutus. Next base: position 66,330,845 of record NC_139153.1, on the reverse strand, counting down.
TGGTCCTGCTGGGGCTGACTGAGAAATTCGGTTGCTTCTCTCTGGCGGACCCAAGCTGTAATGCTACCCTTTACCAGTAGGTGCCGCTGTCTAACATACCATCCTCCAGTCCTTGGTGAAGTCCTGAAATCAGACCTTGGGGAGCCTACTCAAGGCACCCGGCGCTTCAAACAATTTGCAGTTGAAATTATTATAAATGAGATACTCCCACGTCGGTGAAGTTAAGATGTGGAATTAATTGTGTGTTTCTGTATAACCATAGATTCAATTTTTAATGAGTTTGACATTCATTTTGCGCTGTGTGCCAGGAACTTAAAGGATGTGGGAATTCAAAGAGGACATAGTTTCTCTTTTAGAGCTCATAATTAGGTAGGAGAGAGGAATTTGCATCTAAATAATTAGAATGTAAGGCAGAGCATGGTAAATACCCCAATACGGAGGTGCCAGCATAAAATTCTACAGTAATGAAGGCATAAAAGAGATAGATTAATTCCAGCTGGAAGCCTGCGGACGACTCAGAGGGGAGGGTTTAAAGACGACCCCAGAGAATACATAGAATCCCATACATGGAGCTGGGTGAAGAGGGCAAGGGCTTTCCAAGTGGTGGAAACGAGGTGAGCAAGGACTTGGAGGGGGAATGTCCACTGGGAATTAACAATGTGGTTCAACCAGAGACAAGGATTTGAGGGGGTGGGGAGGAAGATCTGAAGGGTGGGATGGGCCAGACGATGAAGAGCCTGTTCCCACCTGGTGCTAAGGGGTCGACCTCGTTGCATAGGCTCCAGGAACCCTGAGGACTTTGAAGCAAGGCAGCAGCATGGCTGGCTCATGTCATGAATTGACTTTCTATGCTCTGGGCTTTATGTACTCTGCAGGATTTCTTATTTCATCATGGATGCAGGAAGAGAACAGAGCAGAAAGGGGGAAAGGGGACAAGAAAAGAAGTGCAAGGGAGGGAAATAATGGTTAGAAGGAAAAGAAAGATGGAGAAGGAGGAGAGGGAGCAAAAGAGGAGGCAGCAGAGGAGAAGGAAGGCAGACCCTGCCCTGGGAAGAGGCTCAGCCCTGCGGCTGCGCTCAGGGAGCTGTCTGGGCTTTTCCAGGCTCCAGGCTCCAGCCGACCACAGAGGACAATGTGAGGCAGGCTTGTTTGGTGATGTGTTTTCTGCTGGCCCTCTTTGTTTGTTTTCCCTTTTTCTGGCAGTGGACACATCTGGGGTGGAGAAGAAGGAGGAGGTCAGAGGCGTGGCCAGCATTGACGGTAGTCCCAGGTCAGGCTCTGGGATGGTGGGATCCTTTAGTGGGGGCTTGTGAGCTTCGGAGCTGGACTTTTTTTTTTTTTTTTTTTTGCGGTACGCGGGCCTCTCACTGTTGTGGCCTCTCCCGTTGCGGAGCACAGGCTCCGGACGCGCAGGCTCAGCGGCCATGGCTCACGGGCCCAGCTGCTCCGCGGCATGTGGGATCTTCCCGGACCGGGACACGAACCCATGTCCCCTGCATTGGCAGGTGGACTCTCAACCACTGCACCACCAGGGAAGCCCTGGAGCTGGACTTTTGATGTTCCTGGGAGGGGCCTCCCTGTGGGCACCCAGAGCCCAGTGGCCTGCCCAAGCCCAGAGATGGTTTGCCCCAAGCTTTTGGTCCCTGTCCTTCCCTACCCCGACAGGAAAGAATTAGCGCTTGAGGCCTGGGCTCCTTGCCTGTGTAGCCAGGATGTCGTGCTGGGCTGGGGAGCCTGTGAGGGTAGCAAGAGCAGCCACTTTCAGCTCAGCACTGGGGGCCTCAAGGGGAGTCTACGCAAGCCAGCCTGCTCCCAAGCCCTGGCGATGAGTCTGGCCTTCTCTCTCCTGTCCCACAGCCCTTGGAAGCCAACCTAACGAGCACTATTAAAGTTCATGAAATGCAATGGTTCCTCCGTTTGCTCAGTTACAACTTTTTATGAGATTGCTCCCTCTTGCAGAGGAGATTCATTTGAGCCGCCAGGGCTTGGTCTTTGTCCCCCTAATTTTTATTGGCCCATTAACAAGATCAGATGCCCTGGGCTGACCAGGAATATCTGGTATGGGGTCCCCACAAGCCCCATTGGGTCTAGTCTCAGGTGGCCTTTTGATTCCAAATTAGCCTAAAAGCAGCTCCTGTTTCCCTTCTTCCCTCTGTTTCTTCCCCACCTCCAAACCCAGTTTTCTATGTAGGTACAGCAAGGATGCGGGGAGATTTCAGAAGTTAGGAGATGCCTTCCCACCCCCTTTAGAATGTGTCTCAACCCACGGATGGAGCAGTTCCCCTTGGAAGAACTCCAGTTTGGCTTAAGGGCTTTACTCCCCATTAAAATGGAAATACATTGAACCTTGTTAGTCATTCCTAGGTTGGTGTGAATTAGTTCATAAGGTCATGGATTGGCTTCAAGGGAATCTGGGAAGCTCCTGTATTGTACACAAGCTTTTGTCCCCAGTGTTCCTTTTTTTCCAGAGAGAGATTTTCTATAGCTTTCTTCAGAGTTTTCATGACACCCCCAACGCCTCGCACAAGGTAGGCAACCTCTATAGAAGTGGAAGGAGAATGGTTTGTGACTGGGTCACAGAAGATAAACTCTTCTACCTGCACCATCTGCTTGGCCAGCCCCATCCCTGAGGAGGAACTAGACCCCTCCTCCTTTGGAGATATTTCTTCCACAGACCTCCCTTGTCACGACAGCTCAATCATGCCTCTCCTAAAACCAACCTCAAGTTGGGGGCAAGGTCAAGAGGAGAGCCCTTTAACTCTGTGTTGATTTGCATGGCAAGGCTGTAAATGATAGGTTCTCATTCTGGTGTAAATACTCATAAACTCACTGTAAGTGCGAGGCATCACATGCCTTGGGTGTCCAGATCCTCTGCAACCACGTACAGGGCTGGCATCCAGGAGGTCAGGGAGGAGGAGAACGCTGAGCTGGCAGCAGCTGTCATGGCAAGATCACAGTGACTACCAGGGAAGAGGGCATGTAGGCTGGTCTCTGTAACCCCTCGTCCTTGGCCCTGTACAGTGATGCTTCAGAATGGCTCCTCTCTTGCTCAGCCAGTCTGACTCTTCTCGTAGACTATGGCATTGTCATCAGAAGGCCCTTGTTAACATGCAAAGGGGTTTCTTGGGAAGATAAGTAGGGCTGGTTGGCTGGCTGTCACCCAATAGGAAGCAGAGACCCCGGACCAGGGAGGATCACGTTTGGGATATGTGGAGGGAAGTTTCCAGCAGATCAGTGCAATAGCTGTATGACGTTAATTTAAGTGGCTTTTCAAGTAGTCTCTCTAATTCCATTCTTGCATTCTGAGGGTCTGTTCTTCACATGGCAGCCAGAGTCATCTTAAAGCGGAGTTTCACAACTTCAGCGCTCTTGACATTTGTTGGGGGGCTGTCCTGCGCTTTGCTGGACATTCTGCAGCATCCTGGCCTCTACCCACTAGATGCCAGGGCCACCCCCACCTCCAATCTGTGACAACCAAAAATGTCTCCAGACACTGTCAAATGTCCCTCATTTGACAATGGGGGGGCAAAATTGCCCCTCCCCCATCCGCCACTCCATTGAGGATTTCTGTCATAAAGTGTAAATCAAATCATGTCACTCCCTGGTTAACATCCTGCAATGTCTTCCCCTTGCTCTGAGGATGAAATCCAGCTGCTTGGCAGGGACTTCCAGGCCCTCTGTGGCCTCGCCTCGCCTCCTGCTCCAGCCCCAGGTGTGCCCCTCTGCTCCTGTCCGCCATCACCCTTTAGCCACGTGAAACTTTTTTAAAAATTTACTTAGGGGGCTTCCCTGGTGGCGCAGTGGTTGAGAGTCTGCCTGCCGATGCAGGGGACACGGGTTCATGCCCCGGTCCGGGAAGATCCCACGTGCCGCGGAGCGGCTGGGCCCGTAGGCCATGGCCGCTGAGCCTGCGCGTCCGGAGCCTGTGCTCCGCAACGGGAGAGGCCACAGCAGTGAGAGGCCCGCGTACAGCAAAAAAAAAAAAAAAAAAAAAAAAAAAATTTACTTAGGACTTTTATTTAAATATATACATATATATATGTATACATAGGAATGAAAGAAAAACCAAGGTTTCTCCTTTTATTCTTAACTATAAATTAAGCTGCAAAAGGAAGCCCCAATAAAAATTGCATAAACCAATCTTAAGAATCAGACCATATTTACCATATACTTTCATTTTGCACTTTTTTTGTTTCCACTAAAATACTATCATTACATAAAAATGAGACTTTATGTTGTCTTTGACACACAAAACTTTTTGATGTACCTAGATAAGCCAGGCTTTTTTGGACAGAGGAGAAGATGGAGAGACATTGGCAAATTTTGGATATGTCTTGGAAGGCTTTTCATACATACTTATGACAACTCACAAATATTTGACTTATAGAACTCCTTACTTTTGTTTTTCCTCTCTCCCACATGACAGCAGGGACCTTATCTGGCTTGTTCACTATTATATCTTCATTATCTCCCTTGGTACCTGCCACACAGTAGATCCTGAATAATTATCTGCGGAATGAACAAATAAGGGTGGCAGAGTTCAGAGAAGGGAAAATTTCTTGGGCACATTGAGGCTTGAAGCTTGTTGGATAGGAAAAGTGGAGGGTAAGAAGGGGAAAAGGTATCCTGGGACAGAGCTTAGGGGATGGCAGAAGCAAACGCCCAAAGAAAGCCCAGTGGCCAACGTGTACCACAAGGGACCCAAAGGACGTGTAGGCAGCAGAAACTCCTCAAGGGCAGAAGGACAAATCCGGTGTGAAAATGATTTTTGGTCTGAGTGGATCCAGGGGTGAAGTGCTTTTGTCCCTTGATGAGGAAGTGGGGGGAGAAGTCAGCTGAGTTGGAGCCTAGTGAAACTGGGGACAAACCAGGGAGGATCTCGATTGCTGAGCCGGAGTCTAGACTGGGCTGAACCTGTGAAAAGTGATGATTTTTCCTCTCATGGTATCTGATGTCGATGACTCCAAGTGCTCTGATCCCCTCCGACCACTGGAACCAGATCTGTGGCCACAAGGGAAGTCAAGGAGCTGACCAGACAAGTGAGCCTAGACCAGTGCAGAGAACCCTGGGACCTAAATTGTAGAGGCCTGGCGCCTGGTTCCTTCTTCCCTCCCTCTCTTCATGTGTGGCCTTGCTCTAGGCATTGGACTGCAATGGACCTCCGCGTCCTCCTTTTGGAAAACAGAGTTAACAATACCTGCCCCGTTCAGAGGAGGAATGAGGTCATATTTGTGCAGCACTGGGAGCTCACTGGAGACAATGAGTGCATTCTTCACAGTAACAATAATAATCATTACTGTAAATCTAACCAGTAAATATATCTCCTCAAAGCCGGAGTTGGGCCCCTCAGTAGGATAGCAATTAAAGTTTTTTTAAAAATCTCTAGACGGGGGAATTTTCTGGCCCCATTTTGAGCTTTGGGGTTTGCAGAGTTGTGGGAGGGAGCGAGGCCTGCAGCAATCATTCATTTCAATTCCATTCAATTGTACTTGTATCTCTCTTGTCCTTGAGTTATCCCCAATGGGTTTTGCAACCTTTTGCCCTCCTTCGGTGCGAGGAGAAAGAAGTTCCTTATATTCCCCATTTCCACACCCACACAGTGTCCCATTCACTCACAGAAACAGTCATCTGGCTATTAGAGATCCTGGGCATTTGGGCCTTGGCCACAAACTAGCCTGCAAAGTAGATGACCTACCTCGAGTACTTGAGCCTCGCTTCTACCCATCCCACTAGGTGGGCTGATGGTTCCCAAACTGAGCTGTGCATTCAAAGCCCTTGAGGAGTGGAGCCCGTGGATCCTCAGGTGATTCTGATACAGCCAGCCAGCACCTGTCTAAATTTGGGAACCACAGGTTTAGGGAAGTATTAGTTACGAAATAGGTCTACAAAGAGAAAAATGATGCTTATACGAAGGCATTGTTAAAGTTTGGGTCAAATTGGCAGAAGACCCTTTCTCCTGCCCAATCCATAAAATGATAGAAACCTACAGGAAAAGAAAACTATATTACTGTGTGAGAAAACAAAAGTGAACCCTCAGCATATCAGAAATCTTGGATACCAGAAAGATAAAGAACAAATAGCAACAGAGCTATAAAGAAATAAAACTTGAAGAAACCAAGCTAATACATATGAATAAGACCATGGTGGAGGGAAGAGAAGTTTGGGGGATAGGGTGCCCTAAGCCTCAGACAACAGACTCAGAATAAGCAGAGGAGGTCCTAGAAGTGTTCCTTGCTGCTTCCTGACCTGTGTTAGTAGCTGGCAGTAGAGGATTTGCCCCAAGGTGCTGGGACTAGAGAGGCAGAGCAATGTTCCAAGTAGCTACTGACACTCTGAGAGGGATATAGGGAGCCCTCATTCAGAAGAAAAGCTGCTAACAGGCCATTCCTCTCTCTCCCACCCTCAATAACCAGTGACAAGGCTATAGTGCACACAAAGCTGGCAAATAGGTATTCTCAAACGCAAAAATGAGCAGAACACCAAGAATCACTAGAGGTTAAGGAAAAATAAAACTATGGTACAGAGGAAACTCTAAGCCAGTACAGTCCAATAGAACTTTCTGTGATGATAGAATTGTTCTGTACTTGAGCTGTCCAATGTGTAGCCATGCTCCACATGTGGCTAGTGACCACTTGAAATGTGGCTGCTTCAACTGAAGGACTGAATTTTTTATTTAATTTTATCTTAATTTGAATTTAAATAGCAAGCAGCTACTGTATTGAATAGCATAGCCCTGAACTTAACATATAGAAGAGTTAGGGCTTCCCTGGTGGCACAGTGGTTGAGAGTCCGCCTGCCGATGCAGGGGACACGGGTTCGTGCCCCGGTCTGGGAAGATCCCACATGCCGCGGAGCGGCTGTGCCCGTGAACCATGGCCGGAGCCTGTTGCTCCGCAACGGGAGAGGCCACAACAGTGAGAGGCCCGCGTACCGCAAAAAAAAACAACAACAAAAACAACAACATATAGAAGAGTTAACACCCAAAGAAACAGAGATAAAAGAACAAAAAAAACCCCAACAAAACCCAAAAACTTCTTGAGTTGAAGAAGAATTATTATTTTCAAGAGATGAAAAATAATAATAAACCCATTTAAAAAACCAACCAGATTTTTATAAATTTAAAAATTGATCATCAGAATTTGAAATTCAGCAGATGGTCTGAGATGAACTTAATGATCTGATTATTAGAAATGATAAAAAGATGGAAAGTCTGAGGGAAAAAGTTAAGAGACATCTGTCTAATAGGCATTACAAAAGGATAGAACTTCAGAGAATAGAAGAGAGAAAATAATTAAAGAACTAATAAAGGAAACTTTTCCAGTTGTTGAAAAAAGAAATTAATCACTAGATTGAATGTTCCCAGGAAAAAAAGACCCACACCTAGACACATTTTGATGAAATTTCAGATCACCAAAGATAAAGAAAAAAGATCTCGAAGCTTCCAGAGAGAAAAAGCAGGTCACCAACAAAATAATATTAAGTTGGTGTGAGACTGGAGGTTAAAAGACAATGGAACACTATCTCCAAGTTCCAAAGGGAAATGAAGTATTCAAGGGGGAGGGAAACTTTTTTTGTTTAACAAGGAGAAAGTTTGCCACCCTCATATTCTTTAAAGAATTCCTAGGGGAAATCCTTCGATTAAAAAAGAAATAGTGAGGGACATACCTGGTGGTGCAGTGGTTAAGAAGCCACCTGCCATTGCAGGGGACATGAGTTTTATCCCTGGTCCGGGAAGATGCTACATGCTGCAGAGCAACTAAGCCCATTCACCGCAACTACTGAGCCTGCGCTCTAGAGCCTGCGAGCCACAACTACTGAGCCTGAGTGCCTAAAGCCAGTGCTCCATAACAAGAGACTCCACCGCAGTGAGAAGCCCGCGCACCAAAATGAAGAGTAGTCCCTGCTCGTCACAACTAGAGAAAGCCTGCATGCAGCAATGAAGACCCAATGCAGCCAAAATAAAAAAAAAAAAAAAAGTGAACTCAAGAAAGAGGAAGACACGGGATGCTGAAACTGTGGTGAACAAAGAAATTAGTAAAACTTTTAGTCAGGTCTGAATTATTGAGGCATAATGTAAACATTTCAAAAACAACAATTTGGAACCATAATCTACCCAGATGATCTAAATTTGGGAGATGACAAATAGGGGAGGAAGAAGAATGTTAAAGTGTGTTAATGGAGAAAAATGTTCCTGATTAGCTCCAGACATTGATAGAAAATCATGAGTTAAAGAATATAGGATTCAGGCTTCCCTGGTGGTGCAGTGGTTAAGAATCCACCTGCCAATGCAGGGGACACGGGTTTGAGCCCTGGCCCGGGAAGATCCCACAAGCCGCAGAGCAACTAAGCCCGTGCACCACAACTACTGAGCTTACACTCTAGAGCCGGCAAGCCACAACTACTGAGCCCACATGCCATAACTGCTGAAGCCTGCGTGCCTAGAGCCTGTGGTCCACAACAGGATAGGCCACGACAATGAGAAGCCCACGCATCGCAACGAAGAGCAGCCCCGGCTCACCACAACTAGAGAAAGCCCGCACACAGCAACAACAACCCAACACAGCCAAAAAATAAAAACAAACAAATAAATTTTTAAAAAACCCATAGGATTCAAATTCACAAACAGATAATGGGGCTTTGGAAAATCAACTTCCAAATCACTAGAGTGAATTAAAAGGGCAAAAAACTTAATCTAACAAAAAGCAGGAAAAACGATTTTAAAAGATAAGAAGAAAGCAAGGAAAAGAGGAAGCATAAAATAAAATGACAAGGTAAGTCTAAAAATACCATTAATATTACATGAAAAAAGAGACAATTCTTCTATTAAAGGGCAAATCCAGCTATATGCTGTTTACACAGATGTATTTGAAACCATGTGGCAAGAACATTTGGAATATGAACAGATGGGAAAAATATACCAAGCAAATGAAAACAAACATAAAACAGGTATATTAGCATCAGATAATTTGGAAGTCAAGGCAAAAATCACTAAAAGAAACAAAGAAGATATACTGAAAAAAGTTATAGTCTTACAAAAATATATAACTTCTATGACTCTTAACAGTCAATTTCAAAATATATAAAGCAAACGCTAGTAAAAATCAAAGAGAAATGAACAGATCTATTATGGCCATGGATGAAGTTTCGGAAATCTACAAGTCAAGTAGAAAAAAGTCATAAAGAAAATAATAGAGGATTTGAGTGGCATAGGATTTGAGTTAACAAGCTTTAACTAATATATGTTATACCCTACAAACTGAGAACACTTTTTTATTTCAAATACATTTTTAGAATTCACATACAAAAAAAGCCCCCAAATTCCAAACTACTCCCCATTATACCAGCCACTTTCTCTGTGCACAATACATGAAAATAAGCAATTAACATTAAAATGGTGGGGTGGGATGGGATGAGGTGGGACTTTACATCTGTTTGGAAATGTAACCTCATTCACAGGGAATTCTTTGGAACTCAAAGCCTAGCTTATCTCTGCTACAGCCCATTCTGGTGAATACTTATAGACATAAGTCTCACATATGAATGTCATGGGACCCCCAAGGGGGGAGGGGGATATTATTGTGAACCTCTGGTTCTGAGAGTAAAGTTTAAATAAACTCAGCCTGGTATTCAAAGGCCTCCAGAATCTGACCCTAGCCTGCCTTTCCTCTCTCAGCTCCAACTCTTCTCCAACATGCAAATGCCACAAACTCAGAATACTCACCACCTAATAAATGCTCCTTGGTTCATGACACTCATCCTGTTACTTAACTCATGTCCTGTTGCTTAATTGTTCTACCTGTGTAAATCTCACCTCCTCAACGTGATTGCACACTCCAGCACTCCAGCAAACTACAGCTCAGGCTATAGTTTAGTAAATAAAGTTTATTGTTTGCTTGTTTTTTTTTTGTGGTACGCGGGCCTCTCACTGTTGTGGCCTCTCCCGTTGCGGAGCACGGGCTCCGGACGCGCAGGCTGAGCGGCCATGGCTCACGGGCCTAGCCGCTCCGTGGCATGTGGGATCTTCCCGGACCGGGGCACGAACCGGTGTCCCCTGCATCGGCAGGCGGACTCTCAACCACTGCGCCACCAGGGAAGCCCCCGCCACCCACTTTTTGATCGTTATGATCGGCCTTGGAACAGTCATGGCACCTGTGGGTGTGTCATTTAGCTTGCTGGTGTGTTACAGTGAGCGTGTACTAAGGCTCAAGGTCTAGTGGAAGTCGACTTGTCTGCCATCTTGGACCCATTTGGTTCTAATCGGTTTATGTCATGTCCTTGGGCTATGTCATTCTTTCAAACGTTGTGCCCTGCCCCCTTCCCTCCTATTTCAATCTCATGATCTAATTCCTAACTCTTGCTCTTTTTTCTTTCTCTTGGACATCTTTATTTAACAGAAGTTTATAATGTGCTTCCCATGAATCAGGCATTCTTTTATAAATTTTCACTCATTTGAGTCTCAGCACAGTCTTAGGAGTTAGGTACTGCTATTATCATCCACATGGTATAGGTGAGGAAACTGAGGCACAGAGAGGTGAAATAACTTGTGTGAGGACACATTTCTTAGTATTTGGTAGAAGCGATTTGGCTCTGGAGTCTACTTAACCACTATCTTATGCTGTCTTTCATCTTCAGATGCGATTTGTCTTTTTCCTCTAGGTCAAAAACACATCAGGGACTTCCCTGGTGGTACAGTGGTTAAGACTCTGCCTGCCATTGCAGGGGACACAGGTTTGATCCCTGGTCTGGGAGGACCCCACATGCCGCGGAGCGGCTAAGCTGGTGCGCCACAACTACTGAACCTGCGCTCTAGAGCCTGCGAGCACAACTACTGAAGCCCGTGCGCCTAGAGCCCGTGCTCCGCAACAAGAGAAGCCACCACAATGAGAAGCCCGTGCACCACAACGAAGAGTAGCCCCCTCTCGCCACAACTAGAGAAAGCCCGCGCGCAAAAACGAAAACCCAACGTAGCCAAAACTAAATAAATTTAAAAAACCCAACACATCAAATAATGCCTGATCTCCCCACCCTGTGATCCGTAGAGGTTCTACTCTATTTAACATTGAATCAGTCACCAAGGAGGGTACAAATAGAGAATGTGAGCTCCAAAAGGGCAGAGGGGTTATCTTGTTTACTGCATTCCCATCACCAAAACAGTGCCTGATAAAGGAAGGTGCTCAGCAAAAAAAAAAAAAAAAAAAATTAAATAAACGATCAGATGAATAGATGGATAAATGTATGAATTAGATATGTTTGTAAATAAAGTTTTATTGGAACACAGCCACGCCCACTCATTTATACAATGTTTATGGCCGCTTTCCCCAGAGGTCATATGGCCAGCGAAGCCTGAAGTATTCACTATATGGCACTTCACAGAACAAGCTTGCTGAACCCTAGAGTGTAAAGACACTTTCTTCTGGGAAGTTGTTATCACCAAGCCACTGCTGGAGAGGAACTCCTGTCACTATTTGTTGCATGAAAAATGGTCAAGAACGGCTTGTGCAGGAAATTGCAAGGATGTTCTTTGTGCCAAAAGAATGCCCTTATGGGAGAAGAGGAGGCAGTGCTAGCAGATGGCTGTCACCCTTGCAGAAGTGATTGGAAGGCAGGCTTTGGAGCCTGGGTTGACTTGGGTTTGATTCCCAGCTCTGCCACTTACTAGCTGTGTGATTTCAGGCAGGTTCCATGCTCTCTTTGAACTTCAGTTGGCTTCTCTGTAAACTGGACAATAAGATCTGTCTCTAGGGTAGTTCAAGGCTCAGGCAAGATTAAGCACAGAAACTAGGATCTAGAAGCCCTGGTAAATGGTCATTCTTTTTCATTGTGGATACCAAATCTGATTCAGGATTGGTCTCCAGCTATTACCAGCCAGTTTCGAAAGAGCTTTTGTGCTCAGGTAGCCCTTCATGGAGAAGACCACCCCCTTCTTCCTGCAGTTACCTTCTGCAGCCTTCCAGGTTCCACACTGGCTCTCATCCGGTGCCAACCCTCCCTGACTTCTGTCTCTAGCCCCCCCACCCCTCCCCACCCCCCCACCACCCGTCCTCATCCTCTGCACTTACACTCTTACTCTGTTTTTCAAGTCATTATTGTTCTCTGGGTGTTTCCTGTGAACCCAGACACCTGCCCAAACAGATCTGTCCCCACAGCAGGTCCAGCGAAACCTTGAGGGCCGGTCACTTGATTTGACAACAGCTCCAGGCTGAGTGGGCACACACTCACCCAAGGGGGGCATCTTCATTCCCAGCCACACTAGACTGCACCCTGTGCCTGGTGTCCTGGGGCCTGAAATTCCTGCCACCAGAGAGGCATTCCTTTGTGATTATTCTTACCCTCGGGACGTTCCTCTGTTAAAATGCAGGTAATTCCTCGGAGGAGATCACCTGTGTCCAGGTTCTTATCTTGAGTCACAGCCTCTGGGGTATTAACCTACCAATGGTCAACTAATTCCTGAGCTGTTACAGTCCCAAATGGGATTCTGTATCTGAAAACGATTTCAACTTTGTGAAGAGAAATATATAAGCAAAGGATTATTCTTAGTGTTAAAAGGTGTTAGCAGTTATGTGTTCCATTTTACTGAAATGGGTTTTGAAATAAGCCCCAAAGGAGTGAATCTCTAAGGGTGGAATTACAAACTACAAAATAAGTTTTAAAATATTTAAGATGCCAGGGGAAGGTACTTTCCCTCCCAAAGCCCACTGCTCGAGTGACCATCAACTCACCAAGTGGCCAGCTCTGACCCCTGGAGTCTTGGAGTAAAGGAGGTCTGTTGATGTGACTGTGATGTTGATGCTGAAGCTTAGAACAGGAAGAGTCTTGGAAGCCTCTTATATTGCAGATGAGGAAGCCGAGGCCCAGAGAGAGAAAGCTCGTCGCCCATCTAAACTGGGGGAGCCTAAGTAGAAAAGTAAGCAGGAGCTAAAATAGCTCGGGGAGGCAGGGGGCCAGGAGGGGTCAGAAGACAGAGGGAACCACAGGTGTGTTAAGGACACTGCACAGCACTCTCAGCAGTGCTGGCCCCTGTGCACACGCAGCAGAGACAGATGAGTGCGCTCAGCCCCTCACCCCGGCTGCCCCTCCTGGCCTGGGGCCACTCCGCCAAGGGGAGGCCTCCCATGCCAGGCCTTGACCCACACAGAGAAAGTCAGAAACAACACCACTAAACTGAAAACATTTTTGTCTTTCTCCACGGAACAATGGCCATGGAACATTAATAGCCATGGAACTGGAGCAGAAATGGAACGTGAACCCCAGGGGCTTGGGAGCCTGGAGGGCTGTGGGGATGGGGGGACGGAAGTCTGGGGACAGCTTCTGCCCACCGCCTCCTCCCATCACCCACCTGCAGCCCAGTCCCTTTGAGGCACTTCTGGTGGCATTTGACTTTTCCATTTGGAACACCGCTTGACCCGCACCCCTCATGCTCTAGTGGGGGATCTGAGGGGCTGCCCAGGCCACCCTCCTACCCACCCTGGCAGTGCCCTGGACACTCGCCACACATCAGGAAACCGGAAACCACAACCAGGGGATGGCTTAAAACGGGCCTCGACTCCCTGAGCTGGGTGTCCCTGGCTCCCTGAGAAGCCCTGCAGCCCCCTGCTGGGAAGCGGACAGGGCTGCATGGGTGACCTGGAGGCCAGGGACTGCCCCCCGGTCCCCTCACTGAGGGCACCCCCAGCGCGGGCTCTTTTGGGGGCTGCTGAGGCAATGAGGTCTGCCAAGACCGAGAGCGGGAGATGACGCATTTTTCTGCAGCCACAAGTCGCTTTTGACGGGTGCGCCCCATTGGGGAGCAACCAAAGCCTCGTCCCACCCAGCACGGCTTTTGTCTGCACCACATATTTGTCTTATTTGGAAGATTTTTGTGGGTTTTCTCGTCTTTCTCCAGCGCTTACTGCCTCGCGGGGGATGGTGGGGCTGAGGGAGGGCGATCTGGGGGCCCCTGCCTGGTGGTCTACAGCACACTTGGAGATGGGGGAGAAACGTCGTGGCCCTCACAACACCCTCTGCGCCCCAATGGGCATCCTGGACCCAGGCCGCACGCCTCTTCCCTGTGGCACGTATGCCTCTCCTGGTCTTTCCCCAGCACTTTCCTCTCTGTCTTCTCCTCTCAGCTTCCTCAGTTCCTGCGGCAGCATCCCTTTTTATCCCTTCACATCCCCTTCCGCCTGACCCCTTGTAATTTCGTACCTCCTGGCCATTGCCCATACTTTTCCTCCCCCTTGGAGCACCTCCCCTTTTTTTCTACCTGTCTGAATTCTGAAGTATCTCTCAGGGCCTGTTGCCATCTCACCTCCTCCTTGGTGCCCACCTGGACTACTTTACCCCTTGGTAGGATCTCCTGCTTCTGAACTCCAAAAATGTGTGTTTTCTATCCCTTTTGTGATTCCAAACACCCCCTGCCTCTGTACCATCTGCCCAGCGACATGGCAGAGGTCACGGCTTTCATTCTTTGGTTTCTCCCCCATTATGCCTTGGATAAAGCGATTGCTCAATTAATATGTGTTTGTTTGTGGCTTCTCAAGGGCTGGCCGTGGACCAAATTAGAGAATCTCAGTTGATGGAAGAGGCTGAATCTAAGGACCCATTCAGAGCTTGAATTCCTGCCCAAAGGTGTCTGGCTTCAGCTTACATGCCTCTAGTGACAGAGACCTCACTACTTCTTGGGGCAACTCATTTCGTCTCCTGATAGCTCTGACCCCAAGAAAGTTCTTTCTCATTTTGAACTAATACCTGCCACCTCTGGCTTTCCCCACCCTACTCCCAGCTAGACCACAAAACTATTGCAGTCCCCTTGCCTCAAAACTACCCTTCAGATATTTCAAGGCAGCCATCTCCTACCTCTGCAGTCTTTTCTTTTCCATGGGGAAACACCTTTTGTCCTAACCCCTGGTGCTCCAATGCTTCGATGACCATGGACTTCAGCTTCATGCTGAGCCTCTCCCCAGACCCTTGCTGAACTCATTCTCCTGACAAAATTTCCCCTCTTTTGGATCAGAATGGATGTCATAACCTTTGAGATGGGGCTTGTCTCTATGTGGTAATTTGAGATGTCTTAAAGGAAGGAGCCCACTTTCTCACCAGGTTAAAACAAAAAGGGGATTAGGAGATGCCAACCAGCTGCTTTGTCTATTTCCTGTTCGTCTTGGAGCAGCCCTACCTGCTCCTGAGGAGGTAGCCAGCAAATCTGGTAACTGCTTCTACATGTTAGTGAAGGACTGGCTTTCCATACGTCTCAACTGCTGTCTCTTAGGTAATTTATGTGCGTTTTAATATAGGTATTTCCGAGGGAATACCAAATGTTTTAAACCAAAGGGGTGACTCATGGTGGCATTTCAGGCTGGTGAGATATTGTGTGACAAGTGAGTCCTGTGTTGTCTGGCCTGCCTCTCCCCTGATCCTCTTGTGGGTGATGGAGAACCTCCAAGTCCAAGAACATTTGCATCAGGACCAGGCACTTCTCAAGGGGTTGCCCCTTCCAGCTCCCAGCCCCCATAAACTGCATCGATTATTGGAACTTATGCTTTGCTGCCTTGTATAGTTCACTATCTTTCTTAAGTATCTGTGTCTTGTAGCAAATGAAGAACTCCTTGAGGAAAATGACAGGGATCTTAACATATTCTTATCGATGTTCCGTTTCTTAATCATGGTGATGCTTACACAAATGTAGGCATTTATTGAAACTCATCAAACTGTATGCTTAAAATGGTTGCACTTTGTTGTTTGTGAATTATACTTGGATGAAAGTGGTTTTTAAAAAATGTGTTCATGTCCCTTACAGAGTCTAGAGCCGCATCCTGCTCACACCTGGATTCATGTGCATCTGTGGATTGATTTGCTGAGCTAAGCTGTACCTAGCGCTATAGCCAAGAGCCATCTTAGCTTGTATACCCAACCACCAGCTTGACATGGCTCCTCAAACAGCGTGGCTGAAGGAACACTCTGCATTCTCTGGCCTTGCCTCCAGCCTGGTCCTTCTACCCAGTGAGTCAGACCCAGATCAAGGAGACACACTCGATTCCTCACCCAGCCTATCTTGCAGGATTGCTTCAATATGACCGTTATCATCACTAGTATCACTACATTACAGGTCCCTCACATACCAGCTGCCTCACCAGTCCTGCCAATTGCTCACTTTGAGAGTTGAAGGCTTCTCCCTGAACCCTTGAACGTGAGGGCAGCACTGTTACCCAACGTTGATCCTCCAGACTGTGGCTGTTGCTCGGAGCCTCCCAGCCACCCTCTTCCAGAAGCCATGTGCCAGTTGTCCTGCCTAATGGGCTACTGCCCCTGGTCCAAGGTTCTAATCACCTAGCCTGAGTTAGGGCTTAAGGTGTCTGGGGCACTTGGATGCCGGGCCCTGCTCTACCCAAGTGCCTGGCTTCTTTTTCTTGTCTTGCGCTCATGAGCACTCATGAGTCCTTAGAAAGGAAGATAATAGCTGTCTGTTGGTAGCAGGATGGGGTGATTTCTGTTTGCCTCTTCATGTTTTCCAGTCTATTCTAATGATTCCCGAGTGAGTGTGTCTATCTTGCCTACCAGACTGCAAGTTCCCTGAGGGCAGGGTCTGAGTCCTACCCCTCTTCATTACCCTTTACTCCTAGCTGTGTGCCTGGCATATATTTGGTGTTCGATAAACATTTATGGACTGATTAATGGGTTTGATTTCATGAAAACTATGGGGGAGATGTCCTGCACTCATCCAACAGTATCAGGTGTTGGAGAGGCTGCAGAGAGACCGGAAGGCTTCTATGGAGTGTGACTTGATCCAACCGTCTTGGAGAGCTATTTGGCGATACCTTGTCAAGTGGAAAATGCCCACCAAAGTCTTTACTCTGGAGACACTGTCTCTTGCATGTGCATAAGAATGTTCATGGCAGTGCTGTATGGAATCACAAAAAGGTAGAGGTGACCTATATGTCCTTCCACAATGGACATTGCGGTGGTCACAATGGACTATATACAGCACAGAATCGATCACAGCTTCACTCACCGATGTGGATGACTCTCTGAAACATAAAGTAGATCAAAAAAGAAAATTACAGATGAATATGTACAGTATGATACCACTTATATGGCCTTAAAATAAATGTAAAACAATACTATATATTGTTAGTTATGTACACTAGGTCTCAGGACAGGCTGAGTGGGGCTCAGGGCACAGTTCACCCCTCTGCAAAGGATATATATAATATGTATATAGTAAGATACAGAGATATTTGATAAACATCAAATTCAGGAGAATGGTCACCTTGGTGGGTAGGTGCGGGGGGAGAGCAGAGAGAGGTATTTGAATCAGGTACACAGAGGGTTTCACCAGTTTTGGCAAAGTGATATTTTCTAGGTTGGGTGGTGTCGAGTACATGGTGTTTGTGATGTAATTCTTTATTTTGTGGTCATCATTACTGTTGTTCACCAGACATTTGCGGCTCCTTCTCTTCTAAGCACATAGTAGGGTTGCAATTTCTGGTTCTCTGTGGCTGGGAGGACCCTGTGACCAGCTTTGGCCAATGAGTTGTGAGCTAGACCATTAAATTACCTTTTTGAGACCCTCCAGATTTCTCTTTTGCTTCTGACAATGTTTGAGATGTTGGCTGTTCCATCAGCCTGGGTTACTGAGTAATTTCAGTGAGCAGAGGCCTCTGCTCATCCTTGAAGGACATGTAGCAGAAGGAGGAAGCAGCAAATAGCAGAAGCAGAAGCAGAAGTGTGTTAAGCCAGTGAGTTAGTGGGGTTGTTTGTTACTGCAGCAACATCTAGGCTATTCTGACTGATACATACCTTTTAGTGTGCCTAAATATTTCAATTTAAAAATGAAATGATAGGACTTCCCTGGCAGTCCAGTGGCTAAGACTCCACACTTTCATTGCCAGAGACATGGGTTAGGTCCCTCGTCAGGGAACTAAGATCCCACATTCCGTGTGGTGCGGCCTAAACAAAACAAACAAACAAACAAAATGAAATAAGGGGAAACATCCATGCCTTTTGGGCAAGTGCCAAAATTTGACAAGAGAAGGAAGCATAGGAGAGAAGGCCTGCAACGTTTCATTTCCATTGCTGTTCCCTTTAAAATAATAAAAAAAAAAAGCCATTTCCTAATATCCTTTTTTTTTAAGACTTTTTAAATATTAATTTATTTATTTTCGGCTGTGTTGTGTCTTCGTTGCAGCGCGCAGGGGCTACTCTTCGTTTCGGTGCGCGGGCTTCTCACTGCGGTGGCTTCTCGCTGCGGAGCACGGGCTCTAGGCACGTGGGCTCAGTAGTTGTGGCTTGCAGGCTCTAGAGCGCAGGCTCAGTAATTGTGGCACACGGGCTTAGTTGCTCCGCGGCATGTGGGATCTTCCTGGACCAGGGCTCGAACCCGTGTCCCCTGCATTGATGGCGGATTCTTAACCACTGTGCCACCAGGGAAGCCCCTCCTAATACCCTTTTGCCCCTCAATGGATAAGCTCAGCAATGAATCAGGGAGGCTTGAGGCTGTAGTGCCCCTGGCACTTCATTACACCTTCCTTAGAAACCCATTTAGCGCCACTGTGCTTTCCCTTGGCCAGACCTCAGCTTCAGGAAACAAGCCCAGCCATTGCTGGGTATTAGACACCTGCAAGGCAGACTTGGCTTGGCACATTCTCCAGGCTTCCAAGTCCATCCCCCCACCCTCCCCACTCCCCTAAGCTGCAGGAACATCAGCCAGAGCAGATACATGAGATCAGGGCAGACAGGATGTGAGGAGGTTCTCGCCTTAGGTGCCTGGCAAGAAAGGGAGCCCAGGCTCCCAGGAGTTTGGAGCCAGATAGCTCTGTCACACACAGTCTGGAGCCCACTTTCAACATGAGCCTCCTGCCTTCTGGCCTCCGCCTCCGGAGGAAGTGTTCCTGGATTACCTTGACTAGAGGGGAGGGGAGAAGGAGCTGCAGGGAATACTTGGATTTCTATGGTGCTTTTCTTCCTAAAGCTTCAAAAGATTTTCCCTTCTCTGATCTCCTGTGGCCTCCCCCAGAAACAGGGCAAGGAGAGGAAGATCCTCTCATTTCCCAGTCCAGGTGAGGAAATGGGACCCCAGAGAGGGTAAGCAAATGGCCTGCGGTCACAGAGCAGGACAAGGATATGATTCTGGTGGGCGAGGGTGTCGTCTTCAGCGCCATATGCCCCACCCTGGTCCTAGGCCCATCCTGCTGGGCTGGCTGATCTCTCTGTGTGGGCAGCAGCTTCTGTGCTCTCAAAGCTTCCCTTGCAGAGGGGTGAGCTGGGCCCTGTGTCCCCACTCAGCCTGTCCTGTGGCCTGAGCACTGAGGGGGAGGAGGCTCCAGGAGAGGCTAAGTTCAGCCTCCTGCCCACAGAACAGTGACGAGAGGTTGGCCGCGAGCCCTGTGGTCCTGTCACTGGGAGGTCAGGCCAGGGAGGCTGCCAGAACACCAGGGCTGAAGAAGGTCCAGATAACGCAACTGGGGCAGCCTCTGTGGGTGGAAATGACATTTCTTGGCTTTAAATAGCTCCATCTCCCTGGAGCCCCAGAGCCTCAGCGGGGCTATTAATTCCTGGACTCCAAGGGCTGCACGGCCCCGTCATTCTGTTTGCACAAGCTGTGTAAGATCTCAAGCATTTTTCCTGCCACCCATCTCCCCACCTCCCTTCAGTTTTCCTGCGCAATTTCAACAAGGGGTTAGTTTATTTCTAGTAACGGGCCTGGGTTTTGAGCTGATCACATACATATTTTGTCCTTCTTACAAGTGACACGGCTCAAGTCAGCAAACTATTGAGGGTTTTCTTTGTAAGCTGTTGTCTCCTACAATGAAAGGTAATGTGTATACACGTGAGAGGCGAAAGTTGAGGCCATATCTACGCAGGTATGTATGTGTATACCAAGTTAATTAATCAGTCGTTTAATCATTCAACCAATATATTAATCCCCCAGATATTTGTTTGAGTGCCTACTATGTTTCAGGCACTGTGCTAGTTCTGGGTACACAGGGTAAACGAGAGTCCTAATTGATTAAACAACTGTTACCACCTCCATGCCTGCTGCTAGGGGTGTCTCCTGCCTAGTTGGACATCCCAGTCACTAGATCCACGTGTCTCTGAATCCTGCTCATCATCACGAAACCCCAGCTTGTGCCCTGCTGAGAATGATGAAGAGGAGAAGACAGGTGGATACAGCAGGTACTCGATGTAGAAAATTGACAGGTCACGGTGGCTGATTGGCTGGAGATATATGAATCGGTGACAATTCCAAAGTATTCAGCCTAAGGACAGGGAGAATTGGAGAATGGCAAAGACGGATGCTTGGACTTGGGAGGGGCCATTTGCCTCAGTTAGGAATTGTATCTGATTGCTGATAAAAATCCATTCACAGTGGCCTAAGCACATGGGGTTTCTTCTCTCACATAAAAATTCCACAGCTCTGGGACTTCCCTGGTGGCTCAGTGGTTAAGAATCTGCCTTCCAATGCAGGGGACATGGGTTCGAGCCCTGCTCTGGCTCGATCCCACGTGCCGCGGAGCAGCTAAGCTGGTGCGCCACAACTACTGAGCCTGCGCGCCACAACTACTGAAGCCCGTGCGCCTAGAGCCCGTGCTCCGCAACAAGAGAAGCCCCCGCAATGAGAAGCCCGCACACTGCAACGACAGCAACGAAGATGGAACACAGCCAAAAACAAACAAACAAATAAATAAATTTTTATTAAAAAAAAAAGTTCACAGCTCTAGGGCTAGTGCAGCAGCTGCATAGTCACTGGGATCCTTCCATCTTTCTGCTCTGTCATCCTCATGTTCTCCTCATGGCCCAAAATAGCTACTGGAGTTCCACTCATTACATCTGAATTCCAGAAAGAGAGAAAGAAGAAGCATAGAAAGACAAAAAAGGTATGTGCTCTCCACCCTTTTAAGAAACCTACCTAGAAATCCTCTGTCACCCTCCACTTGCCTCTCATTAACCAAAACTTAGTCACATGGCTACACTAAGCTTCAAGGGGGACATGGAAATGTAATTTTTTTAGGAGGGTGTGTTGCCCAGGGCTCTGTTACTAGTGAGGGAGGGAAGGACTGACACTGGGAAGCAACCAGCAGTTTTTGGATGGCTTGAATAGATACGTGCTGACTTGAATTGAGTCAGGAGGGAAGATAAGGAACTGTGTTTGGGGGCATGAAGAGTTTGCAGTGAGGATGAAACATCCTATTCGAAACAGAGGAGTGGAACAGATGTGAAGGGAGGACTGAATACGTAGGTTCTCTGGTCAGCCACAGAGCGATAAGAAAACCATGGCTCAAGTGAAAGCCCATGGCTGAGCCTGGGTCAAGAATACAACATGGGGGAAAGAGGAGAAAGAGCAGCTTGCAGAAGAAAAAAATTATAGAACATCATTTGTCAGTTCTCATTGTGTGATTTCATCCTGGCTCACCCAGCCTCCCAGTCAGTCTGTAGAGCCACACAATACAGCAGGTACTCGATGTAGAAAATTGACAGGTCATGGCTGATTGGCTGGAGATATATGAATCGGTGACAATTCAGCACCTGTTAAATCCAGCTGCCTGGTTCTCTCCTGTGCCCAGGTTGAGCCTTTCAAGGACATCCACAGGGAAGACACCTCTACCTGCTCCTCCTTACGCAGGTGCACCCTGCTCAGACCTGGTTGACATTTAGACCTCGTTGGGGAATTCTGGAACCGAAGAGTGGGGGCCTGCCCTGTAAGGAGGGAGCAGGGGCATGGGAGGGGACTCTCCTCTTGCTATGTAAACCCTCCAGAAGTTTCTCCTAGAGGATTTAGATCAGTGGTTCTCAACCATGGGCAGTTTTGCCCTGCAGGGGACATTTGGCCAGGTCTGAGGACATTTCTGATTGTTATGACTGGGGGAGTAGGGTGTGCTATTGACATTTAGTGGGTAGAGGCCACAGATACTGCTAAACAGCCAACAAAGCACAGGACAGAGCCCCCCCAACAAAGAATTATCCCATCTAAAATATGAAGAGTGACGAGGTTGCAAAACCTTGGTTTATGTGAGTCTGATTACTGGGCCCACAGGGAACAAATAATCTCAGGTTCACCCAGACCCATGCAATGTTGATTGACATTCAAGCTAACCCTAGGCCTCTGAAAGGCCTACTTAACCACCAGAGGAAAGACTAAAGCTATGCTTATCATAATTGACTACCATTTATTGACCATCTACTACACCCCAGGTTCTTTACATAAATTATTGCCAAGCATTTCAGCAATTATGAAAAAGTTTGTGGCATAATCATCATTATCCCTGTTTCACAGATGAACTAACTGAGGCTCAGGCGGGGTTAGGTGACTCAATAGCTCACAGCTAGTAAATGACCCCAAAGCCCACGCACTTTCCGTTCCCCACGTGACTTATATTTGTTACAATCCTATTACTACATGTATCTGCTTATGGTCTCATCTGTTGAAAGCTCATAATTGGATGTGACAAATGAGGGAACTCTTTACTAACTAGACCATTCCATTAACCATAGCACATCCTTCTCCAGCCATTCTGGGCAAATGGGAATCTCTGTGCTTAAACGATATCAAGCTGGGGCTTCCCTGGTGGCGCAGTGGCTGAGAGTCCGCCTGCCGATGCAGGGGACAGGGGTTCGTGCCCTGGTCCGGGAAGATCCCACATGCCGCGGAGTGCCTGGGCCCGTGAGCCATGGCCGCTGAGCCTGTGCGTCTGGAGCCTGTGCTCCACAACGGGAGAGGCCACAACAGTGAGAGGCCCGCGTATCGCAAAAAAAAAAAAAAAAAAAAAGATATCAAGATGTAACAGGAGGATGCAGTTTTTAGAAAAGCAAAGCTAAGTGGCCACCACGCAGTTGAAGATACAGTCAAGTTCATTAAGGAGTTAGGCAGGTACAAATTAAATTAATGGGGAGATACCTCAGGGTGGTCCCAGGCAACTGGTAGAAATCACCAAGCACTGTGCCACCTATTACTTCTGGGTGTGGGGAAAAGGGCATCCTCATTCATTGTTGGTGGGGACATGAGCTGTTAGATCTTTTGCAAAAGCAGTCTGCAATATCTTCTAAAATTAAACCCAGGGACAGTTCAACCCAGCAATCCCACTTCTGGGCACATGTAGGTAGGTCACAGGAGTTTATCACACTGTGGCTCAGAGCAGCAAAAAGCTGGAAACAGGCGATGACTGTCAGAAGGGGGTGGCTTGATAAATTAATAAAGGTGAGTTTTATTGTATGTAAATAATAGTAATAATAATTTTTAAAAGATTGCTATACAACCACTACAGTTCCTATGATAATAGAAAAATATGTTTAACAAGATTCCGTTTATATGCGTTTGTGTATATGTAAATATATATAGAGATATTTGCATAGGCTTATATGAACATGGAGAAAAGTATAGAAAGGTTCATTCTAGGTTCTTAGCATGGGTTTCCTGGGGATGGAGATGCTGCTGGGGTGGGGACCAATGAAGACTCAAGAAAAAAGGAAAACAAAAGAAAAAAAGAACAGGCTTCAACTTAATGTGTGATATGACCAAATTTATGCACTTATGCAACATTTATGAATGTGGAGGTACGTATACATTTAATTTAAAATTAGAAAAACGTTAATTCTGCAACGGGCCGAGCCGGGAGGAGGCAAGGGTCTCCCGCCGCCGAGCTCTCGGCTCGCGCTCCCCGGGGTCTGGCGGCGGAGGCTGCGCGTTCCCGGGCGGTGAGCGGGGGCGTGCCCGACTGGTCCCGGTGCCTGCGGGCGCGTTGCGCCTGCACCTCGTCGCGGCGCGGAATCCCTCACCTGGAGGGAAGCAGACGCCGGCCGCCCGGGAGACCGCGCGGGGATTTTCCAGTGGGGGCGGAGGCTCCTGAAAGGCTCCTTGTCGGCCGGCGAGGCTCAGGGACAGCGGGGACAGCGAGGCCTGGGGGTGGGGAGACCCCAGCTGGTCACCGCGAGGGCTGCGCCTCGGATCCCCTGGCCGCATGTCAGCCCTGAAGCTCAGCGAGAGGCCAGAAGCCCCTATTCAGCGCAGAGGCGAGTATTACCAGCAAGGGGGGCTGGGACCTCACGCCCAGCTTGCCACAGAATTTGCGCACAGAATTTGTGCCTCATTTTAGAGGCCAGTAGTGGCTTGGGCCCGCCCTGGGAGTTGCTCGTGTTTGTGGCTCCTCCTCCCTGGGGCCTAACACCGTGTCTGGCACTTTACAGGGCCTTCAGCAGGCAATGTTAGGGAAGACGCCCCCTGACTCCCGGGCTCCATAGCCTTCTACTCCCTCCAGAACCCTGGGAGCATTCCTGTACCCTCAGCATCCCACCTGGTGGGCTTGAGCATTATGCTTCTCTCAGCCTGTGTCCTGCGCCTGCACCTCCACCCCACCCCGGGGCTGCCTGGAGGACAGGGACGTAACAGACAAGTTTGACCACTTGCTGCCCAACACAGGGTAGGTGTCTTTCACCAAAATTTACTGTGGCAGGGCAGAGAAAGAGGACATATGAGTCAAGGGGTTCTCTCCATTTTCTTTGAATGAGAATCTAATTAGGTCTTAGATATTCCGTTGTCTTTACCAAGAGAGAAACTTAGAAATGTAGCCTGAGCTCTGAGCCTGGTGGCAGGAGGGTTGAGATGTGACAAAACTTGTAGCGAAAGAAAGGAAGGAAGGAAGGAAAGAAGGACGGGAGGGAGGAAGGAAGAAAGAAAAAAAGAAAACTGGAGCACAAAGTTTAAAGGTTGAGTAAAGGGGGCCAAGAAGCCTCCCCTGTTCCCTTGCCCTGGGTTGTTTGCCAGGAGAAAGGAAAATGCTTCCAGAAAGCCCAAATTGGGGTTTAGTGGCTCCAAGGGAAATTTTTTCTACCTGGAACTAAAGCAAGAGCTAGGCTGCAAACCAAAATCTTCTAACTTCCTCTGTTGCCAGAGAATTGCAAGAGAGAAGCAGCAGGGAGGTGGGGGACGGGGGGGATGGAAAGAACCCTGGACTTGGGGTCAAGGTCTGGATTTGAGCTGTGATCTCAGCCACTTAGATCGGCCCCTTAGCCTTGGGGCTTGACTTCTCCGAACCTCGGTTTCCTCACCTCTAGTCTAATAGTAATAATCCCATTTCATTCACATGACACTCTACTAATAGATGGATGACTACCTATCTCAGTTCCCTATGTGCAACAGGTCCTCAGCTAAAGGGTGCAGGTCAAAAAGATACTTGCATGGCAATGTTCACTGCAGCATTATTTACAACAGCCAAGGATGGAAACAACCCAAATGTCCATCAATAGATGAATGGATAAACAAAACTTGGTATATCCACACAGTGGAATATTATTCAGCCATCAAAAGGGTGAAATTCTGATCCATGCTACAACACGGATGAACCTTGAAAACATTATGCCAAGTGAAAGAAGTCAGGCACAAAAGGATAAATACTGTAGTATGATTCCACTTATATGTGGTACCTAGAGTAGACAAATTCCTAGAGACAGAAAGTAGAACAGAAGTTACCAGGGGCTGAGGAGAGGGGAAATGGGTAGTCACTGCTTAATGGGTACGGATTTTCTGTTTGGGATGATGAAAACATTTTGGAAGCAGATAGCGGTGATGGTTGCACAGCAGTGTGATGGTAATTAATGCCGATGAGTTATGCACTTTAACCACAATAAAAATCTTTTTTTGTTTCGTTTTTGTTTTTTTGGCTGCGCTGGGTCTTCATTGTGGTGTGCGGGCTCTTTGTGGCACGCGGGCTTCTCTATTTGTGGTGTGCGGGCTCAGTAGTTGCAGCACGCAGGCCCAGTTGCCCCACAGTATGTGGAATCTTAGTTCCCTGACCAGGGATCGAACCCACATCCTCCGCACTGGAAGGTGGATTCTCAACCACTGGACCGACCACCAGGGAAGTCCCCACAATAAAAATCTTAAAAAGGGGGGTGGGATCCCGATTGTGAAAAGAAAGTTCTGCTTTTAGCAGCATTTTTGTGATAGCTCCCAACTGGACACAGCCCAAATATCCATCTACAGTAGAATGGATGAAGTGTTGTCTATTCATATACTAGAATGCTAGGCAGTCTTGAGAATAAACGACAACCACACACAACGATCTGGGTGGATCTGACAGATGTGATGTTGAGTGAAAGAAGCTGGACACGAAAGAGAATGTCCTGTATGATTCCATTTATGCAAAGTTCAAAAACAGGCAAAACGAATCTATGGTGCTAGAGGTCAGGATAGGGTTCCCGGTGGGGAGTAATTATTGGAGGGAGCACAGGGGGCTTCTGGGGCTGGCAGTGTTCTTGTTAACTGATCTAGATGCTGTTACCTGGATGTGCTCACTTTGGGAAAATTCTCCAGGCTGTTTTACACTTATCATGTGTTTTCTGTATATATGTTTGCTTCAACAAAACATTGGTTTTTTAAAAATTCTTGTTCATGTCTTGAATGGTGAATAGGAATGGTGAACTAGAAAGTCAAGCTACAGAAGCCTGATTTATACGCTTAATCTGTACCAAGCCAGAGAGACTATGAAACCAGATTTAAAATTCTCTACGCTGCTTGCAATTTGTACTGCTTCCACCCCCGTGAGCTGTAACCAATTAGTTTTGAAATCTAAATAGCCGACTTTCCACATCTCACACTGCCAGGGACCTGGAGGGGAACGGGGTGCAACCCAGCACCAAGAAGAGGCCCTTATCCTCAAGCTCACAGGCTCTGGAGCAGAATCCACCATCCCCCCTGGGCTTGCAGGTAGACAGGAGGCATCCAGCAAATACTTGTGGATGGACTGTGTCATAAAAATTCTTCAAGTGCACCCCTGGGATCCCACTGCCCCCGACATCAGGGAAGGGCTGTTGGCAGGGAGCTGCCTGCAAGGACTTAGGGCCTTGGGGTCTAGAGAAGAGGTTGTCCCTTCCTCCAACATCGGGAGTCCACCTCCCAGCTGCCCTACTGGACGCTGTGGGGAGAGCTGATGCAAAACATTTGACTTGTCCCTGGCTGACCCAAGTCGACTCCTGACACCAAACAACCTGGCAGTTGGGGTCTGGGGGAGAGGATAATTTATATTTTTGCTTGGTGACAAATTGCTAAATAATAGATCTGGCTAGGGTTTCGGTTTCTCCCCCAGCAGCTTCACCAGTGTGTTGGCGTGTTGATTCAATCAGCAAGTTATTTTGGCCCTGTGGGGACCCAGAACTTGGTTTCTGCTCCGGGAGGCCTTCCCCTCTCTCCTGGGTGTTTGGGCTTCCCCCAGGTGTCATGTTTGTTTGCCTGCCTGTCTGGGGCGCTGAGGGTTGAAGGAGGCAGCATGGGCCTTTGCCAGACTCCAGGTTTTCACATGGCCTGGAGCACGTGGCCCTAGGGAAACAGACTCCTGCTTGCAGGGGTATTTCTCCTGCACAGCTAGTGAAGCAGCCGCCGTATCTCCTTCCTCTTTCTATTTGTCCCAGTAAATGCTGTCCTCCCTCTCCTTCCAGCCCTCTCTGCCTCTCTCTCCACAGAAAATAGCCAGCCACTCTTAGTATTAATGACAGCAGTAGCAGCAACATAACCCCTTATGTGGGAATAGTGCTTTATGGTTTATGAGGCCCTTTCACAGCATCATGTCATTTGACCCTCCCCTAGCCCTCTGTTTGGGGCTGAGGCTCAGGAAGGTTTTGGGATTTACCCAAGGCCATGGACTCATAAAGGTCAGAGCATATCTTTTGATTTCTGATCCCGTTTTCTCGCCTCTAACCCAAGAAGCCCCCTTGCTTTTGGAGACTGGGGCAGAGGCTGTTAGCTGCCACCCTAAATCCATTCCCCTTTCTTCCTTAGCAACAGAACCTCCATTTTATTCAAGGTAACATAGTGCGCAGGCAAAAGAAACATTCCTAGCCTCACTTGCAGCTGTGATTTGTAAGCAGGAACTTCAGGAAAACTCCTTAAAAAGGGGGCGTGGACCCTTTTAACCTTATCTCACTGCCTGGAATTCAGAGATAATGGCTGGAGCTCAGCAGCCATTCTGGATAATGAGGTAACCTGGAGGATAAAAGCGATGTACTACGACAGTAAAGTAGAAATATAGAGGGGTCCCGAGTCCCAGATGACCAGAGAACTACTATGCCAGCCCGGGCTTCCTACCTCTAGACTTCTGTTACATGAGAGAGAAATAAGTTTCTATTTTGTTTAAGCCACTGCTGTATGGTTTTCTGTTGAATCACTCCTGATTCAGGTACCCCATTTCTGGTGATACACAGTCTCTCCTGCACCCCTTCCTGCTTACTCATTTTGAATGCAGAGGGCTCTCTCCTCATGGTTCTCAGCTCTCATAGTTTGTATATGCTGAGCCTGGGTCATGAGAGCTATCCCTGGCAGGTACCTCTCTGGGTCTCTTGAACCTGCTGAGAGTTCTAGAGAATAATCACATTATAGAGTTTCTTCTGTTAGTTCCTATAGCCAAGTGAAACTACTGAAGGGGGAGAACACATGAAAATTCCAAGCTCACAGCAATTTGCCTAGATTGGATCCTTCTGAGGGCAAGTTTACAAACATACTTCCAGCTACCCTTCATCTCCCCAGGCTTCCAGAGGGTGGGACAGAGAGTTCATCATTTAGGGCCTACTTCTCATCTGCACCCCTGTGCCCAGAGCACAGCAGAGAACAGTAGAGTCCATGCGTTCATGATCCCTGTCATGTGATCCCTACCAGTAAAACATTTCGAGCATATACCCCTAATAGATGCATGTTTGTTGCCTTAAGAATTATAGGGCTTCCCTGGTGGCGCAGTGGTTGAGAGTCTGCCTGCCGATGCAGGGGACACGGGTTCATGCCCCGGTCCGGGAAGGTCCCACATGCTGCGGAGTGGCTAGGCCCGTGAGCCATGGCCGCTGGGCCTGCGTGTCCGGAGACTGTGCTCCGCAACGGGAGAGGCCACAACAGTGAGAGGCCCGCGTACAGAAAAAAAAAAAAAAAAAAGGAATTATAGACTCCCTCCTGTTAGTCCACACATGTGGGGCTGCACGTAACTGAAAGCCCAGGCAACAGTGGCTGACTTGAGCACCTTGACTGGTCAGGCCGGGTGGGCTCTGCGTGGTGCATCAGGTCGCAGATGTCATTAAGGGCCGGGTTCTGTCTGGCTTTCTGAAGCTCCTCCATCCTTATTGCATAGGCTTTTGTTCTCAAGTCTGTCCCTTCAAGGTCGTGTGTTAAAATTGTGTCTTCCTTCTCAGAAAGGGGGACAGGGGCAGGGCTAGCCTGCCAAGCTCTGTCCCCTTTTTGAGAAGCAAAATGTCTTTTCCAGAAACCTCTGGTGATCG
The DNA here is from genome assembly GCF_964270905.1 of Leucopleurus acutus. NCBI lineage: Eukaryota > Metazoa > Chordata > Mammalia > Artiodactyla > Delphinidae > Leucopleurus > Leucopleurus acutus. The sequence continues at coordinate 66,301,622 of NC_139153.1, read as the reverse complement.
TGTTCTTATGCCTCATTGTCCAGCACTGGGTCTCATGGCTTCATGGGTCACAAGGAGTCTGGGAAGTCATCAGGTAACAAGGGAAGATGGAGGTGGGAATGGAATGGCTGTTGGGTGACCACCCCATGAGGTCTGCAATGCATGTGTACTACTGGGCTAATGTATTAGGTATATGATAAGACCTACGTTAAGAATAGGGATTTTAAAAGCATGAGATAAGAAGTAGACATTCTAATGTTACTTCCCACACAGTTTCTGGGGCACAAGCACCCACTTTGGAAACCACTGGTGTAGCATAAAAGGCACAGTCTCTGGAGCCAGAAGGATCTGAGTTTAAATCCTGTCTCTGCTATTTATTAGCTGCAACCTTGGCAAACTCCTTAATCTTGTCAAACCTCACTTTCCTCATTTGCAAAATGGGGGTGGGAGTAGAACCCACCTGCGTTTTGTAACAGTGCTGGGTACCTTTTAAGAGAACAATAAATATTAGATGTCTCCCTTTAATAACAGCTTCCCATTTATGGGCAAGGGATGGTGGTGGGGAGAGTTAAAATAGTGAAAGTATTGAAAGCGATGGTAAGTCCTCAACATCTTAATAATGTCCATCATTTACGTGTCCAGGTGTTTTTCATTTCTATAACAACAAACACCCCATTCTGAGGATTCCTACCAGGGCTAGAGCACAGGACCAGGGTCCTGCCAGTATTTTCCTAGCGTTGCCACTACCTGCTGTAAGCCCCTGATCCCATGGTTTTGCTCTCTTGGCCTCAGTTTTCTCAGCTGGAATCTGGGAAGTTTGGGCTAGAAGGTGCCAAGCCTGTCCTTTCTCCTTCGGTTTAGGATATCCCCTTTGTCAGTCCCGACTCCTGTGACATCTCTCTGCCTGGTCTCTCACCACTCCCATTCTCCTCCCCAAGCCCCCTGGACTTGATTTCTGAGGTCCTGCCCCTTGTGGCTTGGCCTTCCCTTTCCCTGGCCTGTTCACCCATCAGTTCCCCCACCTCTGGTAACTCTGCCCATTTGAAGGTGCTCTCTATCCCAGTATCCTATGAGATTCCACTGTCTCTCTAGGGAGGAGGTGGCATGGAGGTCTGGTCTCTGCTAGAGATGAGAGCTGGTTTCAGAATTTTTCCTCCCAGAAAGATTCAGAGCACTTTCAGCGTGCAAGGACTTGTCCTAAGGGCTTCATATGTTTTAACATACATAACACTAGGAGGTAGCTCCTCTTATTATCATCATCATCATCATCATCATCATCTTTCCCACTTTTAAAATGAGGGGAATGGGGCACAGAGAGGTTAAGTACCTTGCCCAAGGTCACACAGATGGTAAGGGGCATAGCTGCATGTTTGCCCAGGCACTCTGGCTCTAAAGCCCATGCTCTTAACCACTATGTTGGACAATATGTAATTAATTTCTTTGTCTCTTGTGACTTTGGGCAAGTTATCTAACCTTGTCATTTTTGTAAATATGGAACCATTTGAGAGTACATTGCAGACATCATGTCACTTCACCCTAAATATTTCAGCGTGCCTCTACCTGGCATTTCTCTATATAACCTCAGCACCTCGTCAACTCAGGAAATTTGACACTGATACAAAACTGTCATCTAATATAATGTTTATTTGCAAAATGTCCCTGTCTCAGTAATGCCCTTTGTAGCTTTTCTTTTTTCAATATAGAGTCCAGTCAAGGACCACACATTGTATTTAGTTATAATGTTTTAAAAACTTTTTCAATTGAGATATAATTCACATACTAAAAAATTCACCCTTTTAAAGTGTATAATTCAGAGGGTTTTTAGTATATTCACGAAGTTGTGCGACTGTTACTACTTTGTAATTCCAGAAAATTTTCATCATCCCCAAAAGAAACCCTGTACCCATTGGCAGTCACTTCCCATTCCCCCGTAGCAACCACTAATCTGTTTTCCGTCTCTGTAGCTTTATCTATTCTGGACATTTCATATAAATGGAATCATACAATCTGTGGCCTTTTGTCTCTTGCTTCTTTCACTTAGCACAGTGTTTTCAAGGCTCATCCGTGCGATAGCCTGGATCAGAACTTCATTCCTTTTTAAGGTTGAATGATATTCCATTGTATGGACATACCACATTTTGTTTATCCATTCATCTGTTGATGGACACTTGGGTTGTTTCCACTTGTTAGCTATTATGAACATTTTGGGGGTCCAAGCTGTTGTTTTGCAGGATGTCCCTCCATTTGGATTGTCTGATTAGTTTCAGGTTCACTGCGTCTATTTTCGTAGCCTAACAAATGGCTTTCTCTCTCTGCTGAGCTCAGCCATGGCCAACGTCTCTGCCCAGCTGTGTCGCTGGCAGGTGGAACAGCCTGTTGAAGGCAGAGCTCCTCGCCTCCCCAACAAAGCAGTGCTGTGCTCATTCCCACTGCCCTCGGTCCCTGCCACTGCCCTCCCTGCCCTGTGGGCACAGAACCTCAGAGCTATTTCAGGCCCTTTCGTGGTAGACCTGGCCTGGGAAAATCTGAGGTCCTGGCGGCTAGACACAACTGCCTTCCTCAGAGGCGTGAAGGTCATTCCTTGGGCTTGGCTTCTTTGGTCTGGTGGCCCAGCCCCTTGCTTCTGGTTTCCACCAACCCCCAGCAGTCAACCCCTGGCAACTAGCATGAGGGAGCAGAATACACATCACTGGGATGGGCTTCCTGTTGACATGCGCCAGCTTGTGGCAACGGGTGTGGTTAAGGCTCAAAAGAGCATCTATCTAAAAATGGGCCCTTTCTGCTCAATGAATTCGGAGCACATGTGTCTTTGAGTCATTGCTGTTTCCTTCATACCGGCAAAAGTGACCTTTCTTCCCCCGCTGGTTTCCTCTGAACAGCCCCAGGAGTCCCACAGCTATGAAAATCTGGAGTCTTTTCCCTCCTGGACCTCTTCCCTAGATTAACAGCTCAGCTCTCCTGGCAAAATCCACAGGGTGGCTGGGACTGCTGCTCCATAGCTCTTTGGTTTTTGTTAGAGCAGGACGAGGCAGGGCTTTTGGATCACTTTCTGACTCGCTGTATGGCTTTGAACAAGCCACTTGACCACTCTGTTCTCCTGTTTTTCCACTTGGAAATTAGAGAATGGATGAGGCCATTCTTTGCAGCATTTCTCCACAGACAGGTTTGTTTATGGATGAGACAATGGAGCAAGTGACCGAGATGGGGTGAATCTCCTTCCTTGGAGATGCGGACATTTAACAATAGGTCAGATCCGCATTTGGCCATCCTGGCAGAAGTGGTTATGGAAAGAGCATGAGCTTCAGGGCCAGCTATTCCCAAGGCCAAAACTTATCTCTCTGTATCCTGCTTGTGGTGTGGCCTCGGGCGAGTTAATCTCTCTGACCCTCTGTTTCATGGGGATAATAGTAGCTTTTCCAGGAGTTGATGGAGAGATTAAAGGGGGTGACGTCTGGAAAGTGCTGAGGACAGTTTCTAGTATGTTGCAGAAGCCCAATAAACCATTGATATTGAGAAAGTACGGTCAAACAGGGTAGCAGTGGGATAGTTCCTTAGGATATGTCCAAGTCCTTACTCCTCTCTGTTGGCCAGTTTCTCATGCTGAGTTTTAAGACAGGTAAGTTAGTGTTGTTGGGTGAATACCCTGAAATTTTTACTGTGGTATCTTCCCTGGTAATTAAGGCCCCTTAACTCTCACCCTCCTTTTTGCTCAGCCCAGTTTTTACCTCCTTGGAAAACAGAACCAATCAGAAATGGGTTGCAAAAGGTCCCAAGTTATCTCAAGGAAAACCAGAAGAAAGTTGAGATGCTGCAGGGCGAGGCTGTGGTGGGGCCCCAGCTCCCTGGGAGGCTTGTGGGTTCCAGCCTCCCTGATGGCATGGCTCTGGGTGGGCCACCCAGGGGGTGAGATTTCAGGGCTGCCCAGCCACAAATCCTTTCTGTCTTGTGGGCTAATTCTTGATAGTCCTCGAAGTCCATTGACTTAAAGGTTTGATCCCTGCTGGAGAGAGAGCCACCCGGGAAAAGATATAATTTAAACCTCTTCAATCATGTGATCCTCAGTGTATGTGCCTAGAGCAGAAGTTGCTGGTTGTCCCCCCGTTTTGTTGCCCTCCATCTTCGTTTTGTAATAGAACCCCCAGCACCTGGCTGCCCAGTCACACCAGTGTTTCTCAACCATGGCACTTTTAAACATTTTGGGCTGGGTGATTCTTTCCTGTTGGAGAGGCTATTCTGTGCATTGTAAGACATTTAGCGGCATCCCTGGCCTCTACCCACCCCGCCCCCCGTAGACATTGCCAAGTGTCCCCTGGGGGTAGGGGCAAAATCTCCCCTGTTGAGAACTCCGTTGCAGTAGAGACTACATCTCCTAGCCTCCCTTGCAGCTAGGTGTGGCCATGTGATGCTGTTCTGGCCAATGACACGTGACTTGGAACACCAGAGGTGTCCACGTGAGCAACTGCCAGTTTTCCTTAAAGGGGAGCGTGGGTGCTTTGCTTTCTTTCTCCCCTTCCTACTGGCTAGAGTGAGAGTACGGTGTCAGAAGCTGGGAGGTGGAAGCTGAAGGTCAAGGTGGCAGAGAAGCTACAGAGAAGGAGCCTGGGTGCCCAGCCTGGGAGCCGCCATATCTGCCCTGTTGCTTATGCTTAAACTGCTGTGTGTGAGAGAAATAACCTTCTGCCTTGTCGGAGCCACTGTCATTTTGGCCTTTGCAACAACATTCAAACTATATCCTAATTGACATAAGTCATTTGTCACCTCCTTTCCTGACTGCAGAGTGTGAGAGAGGAAGTGAGAACATGAAAACAGGAATAAAGGAATGAATGACTAAACCTGCCTCTATGGAACCTCCTCTAAGTTCTAGGCACTGTGGTAGGGGTTTTCATGAACACCGCTTTTATTTAGTTAGTTCTCCGGGTGACTCTACAGAAGAGGCAGTATTATCCCTGTGTTTCCATAAGAGAAAGGCAAGGCTCAGAGAGGTTGAGTGACTTGCCCATATCACACAGTCAGCCAGGGACAGAACCATGATTCAGTTCTAGGCTTGAAAGACCCCACACCCATTGCATGCTGCTCCTTTGATTGAGAAACTTTGCAGACACGAAGCTCCAGTAAGGACGCCACTGCCTTCAGGATAACCTGTCACACAAAGCCCTGTTCCTGTCTCCACACAACACTTTGTCTCCTCCGCTCACACCCCATGTTCAGCTTTGCTCATCTCCAAGTGGTCTCCAGGCTGGCCGGCTCTTTCCTGCCTCTATATCTTTACTCAGGCAAAACTTGCTCAGCCCCCTTGGGCTGGGATGCCTTTAACATCCTTCCGAATCCCTAGCCCCTAAATCTGCTGACTCAGAGCCCTTCAGTAGGACTCGGCTCAGACATCGCCTCCTCCGAGAAGCCTTCCTTGACTATACCCTTCTCAGTCAGACCAGGTCCCTCTCCTGTGTGCTCCCCCCACACCTGTACCACCTGTGATGGCACCTACCATTGTGTGAGGTGTAGGCTCCTTGAGGGCAGAACTCTGTCTCCTCTGTCTCTTCACAGATCAACGTGATGTCTGAAACACAGTTATTTATTCAAGGATGGGGAGGGAGGGAGGAATGCTAGAATGCTGTCAGATGAGAGAACCAGCTCACAATTTATTCAGCCCTGTATGTGTCCACAGTTGCTAGTTACCGTGAAGAGTTTCTCAGAGAGGAAATGTGCTGGGTTTGGTCCTCAAAGAGCTAAGACTCTGAGCGGAAGCTGAGAAGAAGTCGAACAGGAAACATACAAAAAGATAAACAATGGACATTGTACCTGTAGATTGTCTATGGAGTGGGTCCCCCGAGGCCCCCAGCAGGCTCTGGGCTCTCTTCACCCCATCAATCCCTAGGAATGCCGGCTCATTCTAACAGCAGTCTGAGCAAGACATAATTAGGAAGAACGTTCTGCTGCCTGAGAGCTGCAGCTTGAGATTCCAAGGCTGAAAAGGAAGACCAGATCTCCCTGCCTCCCTGACCTGACTCACCCAGTTTGTGGGAATTATGTCCTGTTGTCCTGCTGTGGCGGACTGGCTGGCATTTAGGGCTGGGGAGCCCTTCTCTAGCCCTCAACTCCCGAGAAGCTTCCCCAGAGACTGGGAATGTGTAGGGGGATGTGTAGGAGGGGACCCCTTCCTCAGATGCTCTGAAAGCTCGCGGAGCACCTGGAGAGCCAGAGGACAGGCCGGGCACCTCGGAGCATGCAGCCAGGCCTCCCCCATTGTGGGGGACCACTCATCAGTCCCGAGTTCCCATGGGGCGCTCCAGTGGCCTCCGATCAGTGGGTTTGGAAGTCTGGGCAAGAAGCCCAGCTATGAGTCCACCCTTTGCCAGAAGAGCCTTCCTTTCTGCCCAGGCGAGGGAGGGTGGCAACCTGGCCTCACTGGCAGGATCAGCCCTGAGGGTGGACGGGAATGACAGATGTCCTGATGATGGTGGTGGTGAGGACAGTGATGATGTACCTGTCAGCAGCTGTTCGAAGCACTTACTTAATCCTCACAACCACCTCATGAGATTGAGTCTCATAGGTTTTACCCCAGTCATTATCCAAGTGATCTTAAAGGCATTTTCCAGGGCAATACGCTCCCACAGAAGCTCCTGCCCTGTGTGTCCTTGGGCAGGTCCCTTCGCCTGTCAGCCAGACATCAGCCCTGATGAGACCAGCATTGTAAGACCAACGATGCAGCCGCGCTTTGAAGAGGCTGTGGGTATTAACCAGGCTTAGCTGTTATTCCTCGCATCCTTAGCTGGCCTGGCCTGCGTGCAGATGCCAGGGCCCGCCAGCCTTGTCCAGGGAGGGAGCCTGATTCTTCCATTTGTGCGTTGTCCTTTCTGTTTCTGTTTCTTCTCACTGACCACCCACCATTTTTTTTTTTTTTTTTTTTTTTTGCGGTACACGGGCTTCTCACTGTTGTGGCCTCTCCCGTTGCGGAGCACAGGCTCCGGACGCGCAGGCTCAGTGGCCACGGCTCACGGGCCCAGCCGTTCCGCGGCATGTGGGATCTTCCCGGACCGGGGCACGAACCTGTGTCCCCTGCATCAGTAGGCGGACTCTCAACCACTGCGCCACCAGGGAAGCCCCACCACCCACCATTTTGTACAGCCCGAGGAGGGCCTGGCCAGTGTGGACAAGGGTCCCAGCACTGATTCTGCCCCTCACCAGCCACATGACCTCAGGCAAGTTGCTTCTCCTGTCTGCCTCATCTGGAAAACAAGGGGGTCAGGACTGAACTACCCCCTTGAGCACTAACATCCTAATGTCCTGTGATCAAAGGCCAGGGGAAGGGCTGGAGGACCCAGACGGGAAAGCTCAGCCCCAGCTCAGCTTCCCATGTTAATGGCTTTGCCGAAAGGAGGCCCCTGGCCATGGAAGCTGCTTTATCAAAATGTGTTCCAGCTCACTTAGATTACACTTCACTCCGCTGAACTTCAAAAGGGGCACAAGGGCTCCTCTGCAGACAATTGCCGGCGGAACGTCAACACGGCCAGTCAGGCTTGAAGGGGTCACCTCACTGGGCAGCTGGGCAGGCTTTTACGGACCCTAGATGGGAGAAAGAAAAAGGAGGCAGGCTGAAGCCTCCCGTGGTTGAGGCTTTATGGTTTTCTCATGGTTATCGTCTTCCCCTGTTCTCCAAATCTCAGATCCAAAGAGAAGAGTCCTGATGGGCCAGGAAGATAGGCAGCCTCTGAGAGAATGAAATATAATCTGAGGAGCTGCAAGCCTCATGCTTAGAGGGAGGGAACAAAGCAAATTTGTGAGAGGGACAGCTTATGGGTGACGCCTGTTAGCAGCTCTGTGTGTGAACAGGGGACATGGGTATTAGTTGATGATAAAAGTTAGTCACGTGATGCAGCTTCCGGAGAAACTAAAGCCTTGGTGCTGCATTTAGAAGTTGAAGAAAAGCAAGAATATTGTTACCGTTTATAAGTGCTAAGAGCGCTAGACACTGGACCTAGCCAGTGGTGTGGAGTATCTCATCTCATCCTCACAGTACCCAATGAAGTAGATACTATCATGATCTCTCTCTATTTCCAGTGAGCAAACTGAAGTTCACAGAGGTTAAGTGACTTGCCCATGGCCACACGGCAGATAAAAGGCAGAGGTGGGCTTCAACCTTGGGTCCCTCCACCTATTTTGCCGCCAAAACAACGTCACGTGAGGAACAATCCAAAGAGCAGTGGTTGTTGAGTCTTCCACTATTTCCAAGAATGTGAGGGAGAAGGCGGATCGGATGTGCCCTGCCTTGGGGCATTGGGAGGAACTAAGACTGAAGGGTGAGCAGAAACCTTCTTCCACTCAATGCAAAAAAGACATTTTCAGCAGCCAGTTGTCTGGAGACAGCAGGCACCATCAGGAGTAGTGATTTTCTTTGATATTGGGGGTGTTTATGCATAACCATCTGGCAGGGAGGCAGGCCGGTGGATTCAGTAGGTGGTTGAATGAAGGCCCTGCTACTAACCCTGAGATTTTGGCAGATTCAAGGGCTGAGGGGCTGGGTCAAGCAGACACACCTTGGTCTCTGGTGTCCAAAAAGTCACATCATATAAAGGATTTCTCCAGGTGTTACTGGAGGTACCCCGTAGTGGTAGTGGGTGGCCTCAGGCTAAGCTGAGAATGAAGCTGGCTTGAAAGAACACTCACCTCAAGGTCCGGAGACCTGGTCTTTTGACTTCAACTTTTAGCTCTGTGCCCTTGGGCAAGTCACTTGACCTCCCTGGCCCTTGGTTTCTTCACTGGTGAAAATGAGCTTGGATCGGATCAGTTCTGTGGTCCTGAGACATAAACAGATGTTACAGGTGAACTTGGGACGACACAAACCCTCTGTGTCATAGTGTTGGAGAAACAGAGCAGGAGAAGGCAGGCTGAGGATAAGCCCATGGCAGCCTTCTCAGGAAAGGAGGTCCTCTTAATGGGATGAGCTAAGCGGTCCTGGCTTGGAGGTCAGGACTCAGGATCTGGGCTGGTGGCCCAAACTTGAAGTCAGCCCTTGCATTTTTATCATAGAGGAAGTGGGAGAAACGCACTCAGCAGACAAAACAAACACAGAAAGGTGAGTTGTTGGTGAAGGTGTGTGTTTTGTCTGCTGAGCTCTTTCCTGCAGAGACCCATCAGACAGGGTCGGGGAGGCCCTGGGAAGAGAGAGGAGGGGGCACAGGCAATGCAGCTCCCAAAGCGTTGTCTTTGTGCTTTGCAGTTAATGCCCCGACAGTTTTTGTTATTATGAATGAGGTAGAACTCCCCCAGTGTCTGCTTTTTGAACTGAGGAAAACCTGAGTTCGAATCCCAACTCTTGCCACTCACTAGCTGGGTGATTTGGGGCAATTCACTTAACTTAGGATGTCCATTTATGACTTGTTATCCAAATGGAGGCATTTTTGAGAATGGAGGGGAAGGCTATTATTAATTATGGTGGGACAACAGCATAAACTGAGACTATTTGGAGCAAAAATAGGACACCCTGCCTGCCTTCACCAAGGCCATTTCCACATTGAGAAAACGGCCACTGTGATACTCACATGCATGTGCTTCACGTGGCTGGGCTGAAGCTGCAGGGAACGGACACAGCATTTAGTGGGTGCTCAGGAAGAGAAGGCTCCATGCTGACCTTTCCCTCTTCTCGCATTCCGTGCGTCTAAAAAAAGGCTCTGAGACGGGGCTAACTGGGGTCCCAGAGAAGCTGTGCTAGGGCCTCCTTCAAATCTGTGTGTGCTTTCCTGGAGGGCCGGTGCCCAAAGCCAGCTAGGACTTGGGCCTCCCTTTGGGATCTGTTTGCCTTTTCATCAACACAGACACAGGGTTTTTCTTGGCTAGGCCCCTCTGCTCACAGCTCAGGGATTGTACCTTGAAGCATTCAGTCCCAAGTGATATGAATCAGGATCTACCAGGAAGTTTGTTTTCCAAGGCCTTAGTCAACATGTGGGTGTGGAAACACCAACCAATTTCAATGTAGAGTCAACTCCTTTTTAAATAGGGACTTTCACATTAGTCAGACTTTTCAAAACAACATAATGTTTAAACAAAATTCCATTTCCACTTTTCCATCACCAGCAGCAGTTGCTGAAGATATTTCTGTTCCAAACAGAGGCTTCCCCAACCCATGTCTTAGCTGGTTCCCTTACTATGTCAGAGCCTGGGCTATGATGTCACACGCTGGGGGTGTGAAATCACCCTTACTAGGGCCTCAGTTTCCCCTTCTGGCTCTTCACGTGGACTCGGACTGCTTCGGCCAGTGTCTTCTTTTCCTTCGTTCTGATTCTTTGGTCTGTTGATTGCCTGGAATAGCAGCAATCCAGCTCACACCTTCCGAGATACCTCCCCCTTAAGCCCCGGCACAATCCCAGGAGTTCCCACATTTCAGTATGCGAAGCTCATAGCTCAGACTGCCGCTGAGGTAGTGCCGTTGAGGTACCAGGATTTGGCATGAAATACTTTCAGCAGAGACTCATGGGTCCCAAACGTGGTCACCCTGAGCAGGCTCAGGCTTTCACCTTACCGAATCCTGAAGGTTGGCTGGGTACACACACACCTGGCATCTTCCCATGGCCCTGGGCCCCCATCAGTGTCTACTTTTATCCCTTCCGTCCTGGCTCCTACATTCCCAGGGCCTGTCCTGTGTCACATCCCCATGCAGCTCTCTTTGCTGGTTTGGCAAATCAGGCAAAGCCCGAGAACTCCTCAACCTGTTGGTTGTGTATTCCAGAGCTCTACTAAGTGTAACACGCAGTATTTCACTTCACGAGCAATGCTCTAGCTTGTGTTCAGAACTTGGGCCTCATGTAAGTAGCCGAGTAACCCCTCTGTGCCTCAATTTTGTCACTTGTAGAATGGGGATGATAACAGTAGCTCCTCTCTCACTGGATTGGTGTGAGAGCTCAGTGAGCTCATGAGTATAACGTGCTCCATTGCCATTGGCCATTGTTACGATAAATCTTCACCACCACCCTATGAGAGGGGGACTCTGTTTATCTCCATGGGCAGATGAGGAACTGAGATTTGGAAAGGTTAAGTAAGTTGCCCAAGCCGTGTGCTAGAAAGACGGGCAATAGCATGCTTTGGAAGTCTGGGGCCCTGCTCTCGGCGACATGAGAGTCCGGGTTAAATCCCAATTCAGTTGCTTTTGCATATATTTAGAGAGACCAATGTGTCAGGCCCTGTGCCAGGAGCCAGCAGGTAGCTCCACCCAGTGTTCAGCCCAACCCGTGTGGGCCAGCTCTGGACTAGGCACAGTTAATCTCCAGCCATCCCCCCTGGCTTCACCTGGCTCCTTAAAACCAGACACGTTACTTAGCATCTGCAGAGAGTGTCTTTCATCTTCAAAGGATTCCCGAAGCACCAACAAATTAATGCTTACAACACCCTCATCTCGTGGACAAATATTTATCCTCACTTCATACCCAGGAAAACTAAGGCATAGAGAGGAGAACAGACGGGGTGGGAAGAGGAAGAGTGAGTGACAGAGCTAAGCAGAGAATTCCGGAGCCCCAGACCCTGCTGACTGCCCAGTCCATCTGGGGGCTGCAGGGAAATTCTTCCAATAATATCTTTTTTTTTTTTAAATGGAAGTAGAACCTTTTGCAAGTTCAGAAGATTTAGATTTCTTTAATAGTAACCTCCAGGAAATACATTAAAAACACATTCTATCCGTTACAAATCTTAATGTCACCAGCCAGGGATGAGGGAATTAATGCCGGACCCAAAAATACATATAATCAGCAACTCCAGGGCAAGGGCAGAGACGATTTATAGAGTGCGAGATCTGGATGTCTGGAGCAGGCAGGCTGAGCTCAGCGGCGAAATTGAAACAGGGCTGTTTTCAGATGGGGCTGAGGTGGGGGGAGGCTGCTGAAGGCGGCTTTGATTCAATCATTGTTCCCCATTTCTTCTCAATCAATGTAAAAAAAATTTTTTTAATACTATAAAGGCCAGGTTCCGATCTGTCATGAGAAAACTGCTTTCATTAACATAAGTTCCTGTTAAGGGCCCTTTAAAAGAATCAACCCCTCCCCCCTCCCCCTGCCCGCCAAGTGCCCCCACCAGAACAATCCCAACCCTGATCATCTCCCATGTCTACCTGGGTCAAACAAAGGGGGAATCCAAGCAGTGGTGCAGCTGGAGAATCTATGTAATGAAGACAAAACGTGTGTATAATTAGTGTGGTTTTACTTCCCTTAGCAGAGGGTATCTTTCTTTACTTTTATATTGTAAAATAAAATACAGTTATAGAAAACCACACCAAAAAAAGGTGTAGCTTAGTAAACTGGGATAAGGGAAACAGCGCAGGGCTTTTAAATTGTTTTCATTTTTGGACTCAGCACTCCATTTTGCCAAACTTGAATCTAACACAACCTTGGAAAAGCTTTGAACCTCAGGGGTATTATTGCACTCATTTTAGGAAGGACAGTGACCTAAAGAATGATGTAGAGCACTCAGCTGTTACTTTAGGGCCGCCGCATTCCCAGCCACATGCTTGCTGCTCAGAGAAAGGGTATTAAAGGACTCAGTGAGCACTAGGAGCTGAAGCCCACAGCAGCGATGGACTTGGGTCCCCAGCGTGTTCCCACTGCCCGCCTCTCTTGTCGAAAACCACACAGCATCGCCTAGGGCTGAGCGAGTTAATGGGCAGGTCTCTGTGCCCTTTTATCCTGGAGGAAAGGATGAGAAGGCATTACATCACGCCCCTCCCTTTACAGGGGAGGAAACTGAGGCCACAGGTCTGATCTGAGGTCAGTAGTAGCAGAGCCAGGACCGAGAGCTGGGTTGGAAGACTCCCTGTCCGGTGCTTCTCTGCCCCATGCCTGTGCTGCTTTTTCCGTGATACACCTTGTTGGGTCAATAGCTACTTGTCAGGAACTGGTAACTAGCACTTTCTAACCAGCCCGAGTACTCAGTAGGATGACTGACCACCCCAGTTTGCCCGGGGTTGGGGGTGGGGATTCCAGTGCTAACCCTGGGACAGTCCCAGGCACACAGGGCCAGCTGATCACCCTGTGGGCTGTGTCCATGTCACTGGCGCCCAATCACCTTGACTAGTTGGTGGGCACTCAACCTGTGGGGGCGAATCAAAAGTTAGAGAGGAGGATGTGGTTTCTTATGCCCAATGAGTTGAGTTGGAGTACAATTATCCAAATTATTGAGATTTTTAAACAGTTACTGAAGGAAACGTAGGGGTTTGTCCTGAATTATAATAGCTAACACTTCGAGCACGCTTTATAACTTTAATGAACTTTCACACTCCAGATCTTAATTATTTGGGCCCTTCAGGCAAGGATGTCTGATTAAAATCATTTTTATGAAGTAGGAGACTGAGCTGGCCCAGCGACCTAGGCAGGCACACCTAGCTGTGAGTGATGGAGCTCAGAAAGCACCACCCCCTTCTCTGACCCTTGGCTGAAGCTCTTCACCGCTCCCTCTCTGGTCAGGAACCCTGGCTGGAGGCCAGATCTTGAGTTCTCTCTCTATTTAATTGTTAGGAAGCAGGAAGCCAGAAACTGGGGGTTTCTAAATTCAATTCCGAGGATCTTGGATGAACACCAAAATAATTCCCGTACCGTAGACTTGCTATTGGAAAAGAACCTTAGTGGGGCCAAAGAATGAGCTTGGTTTGATCAAGCGAAGCTATTTGTTTACCTTTAGCCTCTGCTGAAAGACGAGTTCCAGTATTAAGGCTCTCCCTTTCCAAATGCCATTCAAACAGGCCCCAGCCACAGACACGGCTTTCCACTCAACGCTGGAGCAGGAGACTCTATCTACACTTCTGAAATTAGAGCTGGAGGTGAAATGCTTAGCTGAGCTTTGTCTTTCAATGCCTTTCTTCTCTCTGGGGTTTTAACTGCTTTTTCTGGCCTCAGGGAATCCCTTGGAAGTTAATAAACCTTACTACATCAAAGGGCTCTACAACCATTACTCTATTAAAACCTCACAGCACTCCTGCAGCAGGTAAGCATTATTAACCCCATTTTACAGATGGGGAAACTGAGGTTAATTGGTTTGCCTCCAGCTACTGAGGAAATGAGTGTCCCAGCCGGCTTGAGAACTGGGTGGTTTGTTCAGATCACCCAGGGGTGGTGGTTTCTGCTGAAATCCGTTTTTCAGAGCACCTTGACTGGATTTCTTTTTCCTTCACGAAAACTGATTCCTCACTGGTTGCACTGAGGATGAGGAATTTCTCCAAAGCTGGCTAGTCCCGAAAGCAACAGCTCCAGCCTTCCACCAGGAGAGGTGCCATAAAAACAGATGAAAGCTAAGAGTTCAGTGCAGTAATTTAGGAAACAATTTGGGCCTTTCAGAAATTAATGTTATTTAAAGATGCAGATTCATCCACCCCAGGGGCCTCCTGGGAGTGCTTCCCGAACCATCTGGTTCAATCAGCTCATTTTCTTTCCCCTAATCCTCCTGGCTCTCGTGTGTGTATGTACAGCGAAAGTTCCTGGGGAACTTGCAGCATGAATAAAAAGCAAAGACCTTTCTCTTTCACCAGCCACCTCTCCTCTTTTCCAAACAGCCTTAAATTCCTAATCCTGTTTATTCTTAGTGGGGGTATAAAATTCATGTTCCAACAGACAATGAGGAGATCTGTGGAGGCCTCCACCCCAGGGCTCCTGTCCTCTCAGTTTGGGGGTGTCTTTACCCCATTCTCTGATGGGGTGGTTGGGGTGTCTTTACCCCATTCTCTGAGAAGACCTACAAAACCTGGTAGTGTTTGGGAATAAATTTGCCCAGGCCTGCTGAAGGAAGAAGCCAAAAAAAATTTTCTTTGTGGGGAGCGGCATGTCTGGTTAAAGCTATCCATGAACCACAGGGATGATTTCAAAGGCTCAGGTAAGTGTTTTCAAAAGGAGGGTTTCAGCACAGTCCCAACCGTATGAGTCCCCGCTTCTTGCTGTTCGAGTCCAATTATCCACAAAGGCAGGATGCTGTGTTTACATAAATAATTACCAGATTTCGGATAGCCAGACGTGTTGCAGCACACAGAAGGCAAACCCATAAATTACATTTGGGGAATTAAGGGTCAGATTGATCTTATCTCTCTAAATCCGGCCAGATTCCGGCAAGCTAAAGGCACATCCGGTTGACTGAGCCTTGGGAGGCATGGGCCCCAGAAACTAGTGATCCTGAGGATGGCGCTACCTGTCCCCCTCAACACGTCCCTTTTCTGCTTCCCCCTGCTCCAGTTTGCTGGCTGGCTCTGAGAGCTAGGGGGTGGCAGAAAAAACTGTCCCAACTCGCTCTTTGCCCAACCTGCAAGGGAGGAAGCCAGGAGAAGGGTGTAGGCATCTCACTTCTATCCTCTTTTTCCTCCTGGACCACACAGGGTCTCACTTCTGAAATAACAGCAACGATGTAGGAGTAGTGATAGGAAACATCAAAACAATGAGAGTTATAGAACAGGGCTTCTGCTGGAGATTTCCCTCCTGCACAGGCCAAACCTC
This sequence comes from Leucopleurus acutus, assembly GCF_964270905.1. Lineage (NCBI taxonomy): Eukaryota > Metazoa > Chordata > Mammalia > Artiodactyla > Delphinidae > Leucopleurus > Leucopleurus acutus. The sequence goes on along the minus strand of NC_139153.1, from coordinate 66,286,191 downwards.
TGTGTTTTCATTCATCCAACAGAAATGCATTCAGCACCTACTGCATCCGCAGTGCCACGCACAGTGCAGTGGTGGAGGGCTCATGCTCTGCAGCCACAACGCTTGATTGGAATCCTGGCTCTGCCGGCCACCGCGGGCAAGTGACCTAACCCTCCTGGCCTCAGCTTGTTTACCTAGAAAGTGACGTAATGATAGCACCACTCCCTAAGAGTGAGGTTAGGATTAATTAAATCATTCATAAAGAGCTCTTTGAACAGGGCTGGCACATAGTAGGTTGGTTATTGCTATTATTATTATGATTATTATTATGACTCTGCTAAGCCCATGTGAGCCTCTGTTCTGAAAGTGGTTACAAGCTGGTTGAGACAGAATTCCCACATAAACACAAAGAGTATGACAAGGTGGTATGGTTGATTAGGTACCAAGTGAATGGAAAAGACAATTAAGTTCTATAGGGAGCAGGCAGAAGGGCGAGATTGCTGTGCTGGAAGAAGGCGTCACAGAAGAAGGAAGGCTTAGGCTGTGCTTGAAGGATGTGCAAGGTTTGGCTGGGCCACAGAGGGAATAACGGATGTAGGGAGAACTTGAGGCGGGGGCTAGGGGTAGAGCCCCAAGAATCCACAAGACTTAAGCTAGAAGTTAGAGTGTTATGCAAGTCTGATGCTTCTAAGAGTATAAGCAAAACCTCTTCAATTAAGATTTCCAAATCCAAATGTCAGCCTCTCTTATAGAGAAAGAAATATTGATGTGTGTTAACTTCATCTGACAAAATAATGTTACAAAGTGGGGCAACAGAGTGCATTGTGAAGAGACCAGAAGAGGCATGGATAAATAGAGCCTCAATTTATAATATGGGGAGTTAGGTATGTTGATAGAGATGTCACTGAAACAAAGTAATATTGTTTGGTGAATTAGAAAGTATTCTACCCCAAAAGTGTTCTATTCATTCAATCATTCTTTAAATATCGAGTGCTTACTCTGTGCCAAGCATTCAGGGAGACTCTGGGAGTGACAATAAATATGGTTTTTATCATTGACTAAGTGTGTATTCTTAATTCCTGGCCAGAAGGACAGCTCCTCTTTCCCACAGAGACACAGGGAGGAACGTGAGTGAGCACAGAGGCTCGGACAGTCATCAGAGTAGAGGTGTTTCCGTGATCATTTTGATGAGAGTTGTAATGTACAAGTAGATAGGGCGTGAACTCTTGTGTTCTCCCAGATTTCCACTCCTACCTCTAGGTGCCTCATTTTGCACCTGATATAAAAGTGCAAAATATATTTCACAAGTAATAGGGGAATTTGATTTATTCACTGTTTTAATCTTTCATGCTACATGTCTTAAATGTCAATCCCTTTTTTGTAACTTTAAGGTTATAAACAGAATATAACATTTTTACTTCATTTAAAAAGTAAATATATGTTCACTGGAAAAAATTAAAAGCATGCATAAAGGTAGCCAGATTATTCTTTTATTTTACAATTTCATTTACAAAAGCAGATAGTGGGCATACAAGATAACTGGTAAGTTAAAGGTGTAGCTACGTTGTTTTCAAATGTTCTGGTCCAGTGCTGTCCAGTAGAAGGATGGTGCCAGCCACATGTAATTTTACATTTTCCAGTAGCCACATTTAAAAAGATAAAAAGAAATGAAGTTAATTTTGGTAATTTATGTAATATATCTAAAATAACAATATAAAAATTGGGTTCTTACATTCTTTTTTTCATACTAAGTCCCCCAAATCTGGCAAGTTTTCCATTTATAGCACATCTCCGTTTGAACCAGCACATTCCACGTGCTCAATAACTACATGCCAGCAAGTGCAATTCTAGAAGAATCATTTACAAAGTCAACTGCTTTATAAAACACAGTTGAAATAAATCTTAGTGAAATTATAGGTAGCAAATGTGAAATGTGGCAATTAAAGGAATGCAATTAATGTCCAGAATTTTTTTTTATTTATTTTTTTGTGGTACGCAGGCCTCTCACTGTTGTGGCCTCTCCCGTTGCGGAGCACAGGCTCCGGACGCGTGGGCTCAGCGTCCATGGCTCACGGGCCCAGCCGCTCCGCGGCATGTGGGATCCTCCTGGACCGGGGCATGAACCCGTGTCCCATGCATCGGCAGGCGGAATGTCCAGAATTTTTAATGTCCTTTTCCTAAGAGGGTAGAAAGCATTAATTACAGTTTGTTGTTGTTTATGTGAAAGAATTTTAAGTTATAATATAAACTATTTTGGTTATTAAAATAAATAAATAAATAAATATGGTTTTTACTATTGGTGTATTGACCTCATATTTTTCATTTTCTATAAGTTAGAAAACAATTTAAAATAAATAAATAAAAGCAGGTACATGTGAAGCAAGCATTTCAAAAACGTTTCTGTATAGCGTGTTTCTAAAAAAAATTTTAACCTGCCTCTGTGCAATTTCATAAATTAATTTGGTCTTCATTTGAGTAAGAATTACAATAATTTATTGTTAAACACTTAAAAAATTAACCCAGTCATTGACAATTGAATTTCTGAAAAACTTTTGCTTGGATATCATTACTTACAAAGATGAATTAATTCAAGAAGCATTCAGTGAATGAACCAACCATGTGCCCAGCACTGTTCTACCTGCAACAAAAGATAAGAAAGGATTTGAATGGAAAGAAGGACTTTCACTTCCAGCCAAGGAGCAACAGGGACTGGATATACTCTCTTCCATGAAACAACCAAAAAGACAGACAAACAGACAAAATATATGAAACAATGGTTTTCAAACCATTTCAGGCAATGAAGGACAGTTACTGAGAGAGGAAAACAAACAAGGTAAGTAAGCCCTACAATTGCCCAAGCTTTCTGCCTTATGAGGGTTTCCAGGCTGTAGCACAGGGAGGGAAAACCCAGGCAGAGCTCAGCCAATTCTCTGAGTTGAGAATTCTCTGCCTGAGGACAGAGCTAAAAGTTTGGGGAGACCAAGGTGGCCAGAATTTGCAGGACAGAGTACCAAGAGCAAGAGAGCTGCAGAGGTCTGGAGATCTGCAGAAGGTCTCCCTCAAGTAGTCAGCATGATCGACCCATGAGTTTGAGGAAACTATCCAAGGCAGAGGGGAAAGAAGATCTGAAAAGATTAGAGAAGATGAGAGGTGTTCACTCAGAGCTGGGAACAGTGTCTAATCACCACCAGGCAGACTGGAAAACTTCATAAATCATGGGGCATTGGGTAGAATACTCAGAAGGGTATTGCCTCAGTAATGGGGAATAATTAGCCCTATATTAAACATGGCTCTGGTCCTACCTGACGATTCTCAAAAATAAGACCAAAAGGATCAAACTGTGTCCAAGTAATCTAGCTCCCATACAAATGTCAAGAATATTTGTAGAAATACCAAAATATCCAGCACCCAACAATGTAAAATTCACAATGTCTGGCATGTAAACAAAGATTATCAGACATGCAAAATGTGACCCATAATGAGGAGGAAAATAAATCAAAACTGACCCAGAACAACACAGATATTATAATTAGCAGCTATTATAACTGTACTCCATTTGTTCAAAAAGATGTATGTTATAAAAAAGATTTAAACCAAACTTTTCAAGATGAAAATTACACAAGTGAGGTGAAAACCACACTGGTTAAGAATAATAGCAGATTAGACATTGCAGAAGAAAATTTTAGTGAACAGGAAGACATAACAATAAAAACTATTCAAAATTAAGCATACAGGGGAAAAAAAGTTTAAAAACTGAAAAGAGCATCTATGCACGATTAGACAACTTCAAGCAGCCTAATGTATATAATTGGAGTCCCTGAAAATGAGGCTGGAGGACAGAAAATTCACTTGAAGTAATGACCAAAATTTTTCTAAATTTGATGAAAACTATAAACTCACAGATCCAAGAAGCTCAATGAGCCCCACGTGCAATACAAAAAAACCTGAAAGAGAACTACACCAACTCACATTTGATCCAAACTCTCAAAACCTGGGATAAAAAAAGAGCATCATTGAAGCAGCCAGAGGAAAAAAAGACACATTATATGGAGAAAAACAAATATAAGGATAGCTGCAGATTTCTCACTGGAAACAGTACAAGTGAGAAGACAGCGGAGCAAAATATTTTAAATCCTGAAAGAAAACAAACAAACAAAACCTCTCAATCTAAATCCTATACCCAGAAAAAAAAAAAAACTTCAAAAATGAAGGTATTGGAAATTCCCTGGTGGTCCAGTGGTTAGGACTCTGCACTGTCACTGTCAAAGATGTGGGTTCAATCCCTAGTCCGGGAAATAAGATCCCACAAGACACGTGGTGCAGCCAAAAAAAAAAAAAAAAAAAGGTACTATACAGATCTTTTCAGACATACAAAAACCGAAAGAATTCACCACCAGCAGAAGTGTACTCTAAGAAATGTTAAAGGAAATCCTTCAGGCAGAAGGAAAATGATACCAGACGGAAACATGGATCTACCCAAAGGAATGAAGAGCACTGGAAAAGTTAACCCCATGGGTAAAATACGTGTTTTTTTAACCTCGTATGTCTCTTTCAAAGATAACTGACTTTGGGACTTCCCTGGTGATCCAGTGGTTAAGACTCCACACACCCAATGCAGGGGGCCCAGTTTCGACCCCTGGTTGGGGAACTAGATCCCACATGCATACTTGTAACTACGAGTCTGCACGCGGCAACTAAGAAGTTCTCGTGCCGCACTAAAAAAAAAAGGATCCCGCATGCGGCAGCGAAGCTCCCGCATGCAGCAACAAAGACCTGGCACAGGCAAAATAAATAAATAAATATTTTTAAAAAGATAACTGACTGCTTAAACAAAAATTATGATGTATTGTGTGGTTTATTTCACATGTGTAAGTAAAAAGTGTGACAATAAAAGCTTAAAGGCCAAGAGGGGGGAAATGGACATATTCTATAGTAAGGTTTTTATACTATATGTGAAGTGGTATAATATCAATTAAAGGCAGGCTGTGTTAAGATATAAATACCATAAACCTCAAAGCAACCACTAAAATAACAAAACAAAGAATTATAGCTACTAAGCCAACAAAGGAAATAAAATGGAATCATAAAAAATACTCAATTAATCCAAAAGAACACAAAAAAAGAGAAAAAAGGAAACAAAGAAAGAAATGGAACAAATGTAAAACAAATAGCAAAATGGTAGACAAACTTAACCATATCAATAATCACATTAAAAGTAAATGGTCTGGGCTTCCCTGGTGGCACAGTGGTTGAGAGTCCGCCTGCCGATGCATGGGACACGGGTTCGTGCCCTGGTCCGGGAAGGTCCCACATGCCGCGGAGCGGCTGGGCCCATGAGCCATGGCCGCTGAGCCTGCGCGTCTGGAGCCTGTGCTCCGCAACGGGAGAGGTCACAATAGTGAGAGGTCCGCGTACCACAAAAAAAAAAAAAAAAAAAAAAAAGTAAATGGTCTAACAAATGAATCTATCTATGAAACAGAAACAGAATCGGGCACATAGAGAATAGACTGGTGGTTGCCAAGGGGGAGGGGAGTGGGAGAGGGTTGGATTGGGAGTTCAGGATTAGCAGATGCAAACTATTATATATAGGATGGATAAACAACAAGGTCCTACTATATAGCACTGGGAACTATATTCAATGTCCTGTGAGGAACCATAATGGAAAAGAATATGAAAAAGAAAATATATAGGTATAACTGAGTCACTTTGCTGTACAGCAGCAAATTAATACAACATTGTAATTCAACTATACTTCAATAAAAAATAAATTTAAGAAAAAGGAAATGGTCTATACTGTATGATTTCACTTATATGAGGTAAATAGAGTAGCCAAACACATCAAACAGAAAGTAGAATGGTGGTTGCTGGGGGTTGGGGGAGGGAGAAATGAGGAGTTATTGTTTATGGGTATAGAGTTTCAGTTTTGCAAGATGAAAAAGTCCTAGAGATTGTTTGCACAACAATGTGAATATACTTAACACTACTAAACTGTATACTTAAAATGGTTAAGATGGTAATTTTTATGTTATGTATATTTTATCGTAATTAAAACCAAACCAAACCAAACAAAAAAATTCACATAATTCTTTGAGCTTACAAAAAAAAAAATGGTCTAAATGCTCTAATTAGAAGGCAGAGATTGTTAGATTGGATAAAAAAGCAAGATCAAATTATATGGTGCTTATAAGAAATACACTTTATTTTTTCAGTTTTTTTTATATATATATATATATATATGCACTCCTTATTTTTTTATATTCTTTTCCATTGTAGTTTATCATAGGATATTGAATATAGTTCTCTGTGCTACACAGTAGGACCTTTTTGTTTATCCATTTTATATATAAAAGCTTACATCTGCTAACCCCAACCTCCCACTGCATCCCTCCCCCAACCCCCTCCCCCTTGGCAACCACCAGTCTGTTCTCTATGTCCGTGATTCTGTTTCTGTTTCATAGATAGGTTCATTTGTGTCATATTTTATATTCCCTGTATGTGGTATCATGGTATTTGTCTTTCTCTTTCTGACTTACTTCACTTAGTATGATAATCTCTAGTTGCATCCATGTTGCTGCAAATGGCATTATTTTGTTCGTTTTTATGGCTGAGTAGTATTCCATCGTGTATATGTACCACATCTTCTTTATCCATTCATCTGTCGATGGACATTTAGGTTGTTTCCATGTCTTGGCTATTGTGAATAGTGCTACTATGAATATAGGGTTGCATGTATCTTTTTGAATTATAGTTTTGACTGGATATATGCCCAGGAGTAGGATTGCTGGGTCATATGCTAATTTTATTTTTAGTTTTCTGAGGAACCTCCATACTGTTTTCCACAGTGGCTGCACCAACTTACATTCCCATCAGCAGTGTAGGAGGGTTCCCTTTTCTCCATATCATAAGAAATACACTTTAAATATAAAAACACGGATATGTCAGAAAGTAAAATGGTGTAAAAAGATATATCACGCTAACACTAATCAAAAGAAAAGATGGACCTGGGGATGTGATGTACATCACGGTGACCATACTTAATAATAATACTGTATTGTATATTTGAAAGTTGCTGAGAGAGTAGATCTTAAAAGTTCTCATCACAAGAAAGAAAATTTGTGATGAATGTTAACTAGATTTATTGTGGTGATCATTTTGCAATATATATGTATATCAAATCAAAGTGTTGTACCCCTGAAACTAATATAATGTTATATGTCAATTATATCTCAAGAAAGATGGCTATGTCTTGGAAAGATGTCTATGATATATTATTAGATTAAAAATAGTTGTGAAACAAACAAACAAAGAAACATGTAGTGGCTATATTAACGTCAGACAAAGTAAATTTCAGAGCAAAGAATGTTTCAAGGTATAAAGAAGATCATTTTATAATCATAAAGTGGGCAATTCATCAAGATGACTTAATTCTAAAAGTTTGTGCACCTAATAACAGAGCTTCAAAATATGTGAAGCAAAAACTGATAGAACTGCAAGGAGAAATAGACAAGTAACAATTATAATAGGAGATTTCAATGCTCTCTCTTATTAATTGATATACAAGTAGGGAGAAAATAATCAAGGGTATAGAAGACAAACACCATCAGTCAACTTGACCTAACTGACATTTATAGAACACTCTATCCAACAACAGCAGAATGTACATTATTTTCAAATGCACATGGAACATTTACCAAAATAGGCCATATTCTGGATTACAAAGTAAGTTTCAATAAACTTTAAAAATTCAAGTCATAAAAAATTTGTCCTCTCATCACAATGGAATTAAATTAGAAAGTTAATAACAGAAAGATTCTTGGAAAAATCTCCAAATATTTGGGAACTTGATAACACACTTATAAATAACCAAGGGTCAAATAAAAAATATAAAAGGGATGTACTTAGAATGTATTTTGAATGGACTGAAAATGAAAACCCAACATGTCAGAATTTGTGGGCTGCTACTAATTTGGTACTAAAAAGGTCTCAAATCAATCATCTCAGCTTCCACTTTAAGGAACTAGAAAAAGAAGAGCAAATGAAACCAAAAATAAGCAGAAGAAAGGAAATAGTAAAGATCAGAGCAGAAATTAATGAAATAAAATACAGCAAAACAATGAAGAAAAATGAAGCTAGAAGGTAGATCTTTGAGAAGATCAATAATACTGATAAATATTAACCATGTTAGATCAGGAAGAAAGAGAGGAGACACAAATTACCAATATTAGTAATGAGAGAGGTGACCTCACTACAGATTTTACAGGTAAAAAAGGATAATAAGGGAATATTATGAACAACTTTGCCTATGTCAACAATGAACAATAAATTAGACAACTTATATGCAACAGACAAATTCCTAAGACAAACTATCAAAACTCACTTAAAGAGAATAGGTAACCTGAATAGCACAGTATCTTTTTTTTTTTAATTAATTAATTTATTTATTTTTATTTTTGGCTGTGTTGGGTCTTCGTTGCTGCATGTGGGCTTTCTCTAGTTGCGGTGGCAGGGGCTACTCTTTGTTGTGGTGCGTGGGCTTCTCATTGTAGTGGCTTCTCTTGTTGTGGAGCATGGGCTCTAGGCGCGTGGGCTTCAGTAGTTGTGGCTCACAGGCTCAGTAGTTGTGGCTCACGGGCTCTAGAGCACAGGCTCAGTAGTTGTGGCACACGGGCTTAGTTGCTCTGCGGCATGTGGGATCTTCCCAGACCAGGACTTGAACCTGTGTCCCCTGCATTGGCAGGCGGATTCTTAACCACTGCGCCACCAGGAAAGTCCCCAGTATCTGTTAAAGAAATTGAATTTGCAACTTAAAACCTTCCCCCAAAGAAAACTCCAGGCCTAGATGGCTTCACTGGTAAATTCTGCAAATATTTAAAGGAGAAAAAATACCAATTATATACAAACTCAGAAAACTGAAGAGGAGAAAAACTTCCCAAGTCATTCTGAAGCTGGTATTACCCTGATACTAAAACCATACAAACAAATTTATAAGGAAATAAAACTACAGACCAATATTCCTTGTGAACATAGATGCAAAATTTCCAAACAAGATTTTAGCAAATAAGATCAATATATAAAGAGACAAAATACATCATGACCAAGTGAGATTTATTCTAGGAAGGCAAGGTTGACTTAACATTTGAAAATCAATATAATTCATGTTGTTAACAAAGAAAGAAAGAAAAAACATACGATTATCTTAATAGATGCAGAAAATAATTTTGACAAAAATACAGCATCCATTCCACATTAAAAACTAAGCAAACTAGGAAATTCCTCAACCTCATAAAAAGCATCTGTGAAAAACCTGCAGCTAACATCATACCTAATGGTGAAACTTAATGCTTTCCCTCCAAGATGAGGAGCAAGACAGGGATACCTCCTCTCATCAATTCTATTCAACATTGTACTAAAGGTTTTAGCCAGTACAATAAGGCAAGAAAAAAACAGGCATCCATATTGGAAAGGAAGAAGTAAAACTCTTTATTCAAGACAACATGACAGCAAAAGCATGATCCATAAAGAAATACTGATCAACCAGACTTAATGAAAATGAAAATTTCTTCTATATGAAAGACACTGTTAGGAGAATGAAAGTCACAGAGTGGGAGAAAAATATTTGCAAAGCATATAACTGATAAAGGAGTTGTATGTGGAATATGTAAAGAACTCTTACAACTCAACAATAAGAAAACAACCCAATTTTTACAGTAAGCAAGAGATGTGAACAGACACTTCACCAGAGGAGGAATCTGAATGACAAATAAGCACAAAAAAAGATGCTCAGCATTGTTAGTCATCAAGAAGATGCAAATTAAAACCACAGTGAGAAACCACTACACCCTTACCAGAATGGCTTAACAGAAAAAAAAAAGAAAAAAGAAAAGATTGACAATACCAAGTATTAGTAAGGATGTGGAACAACGGAAACTTTTGTATACTGCTGGTAGAAATGTAAAATGAGACAACCACTTGGGAGAAATGTTTGGCAGTTTCTTATAAAATTAAACAAACTTACCATATTATCTAGCAATTCCACTCCTAGGTATTTACCCAAGCAAAATTAAAACATGTGTCCACAAAAAGACACTAGAATATTTATAGGAGCTTTGTTCACAAAGTCAAGAGCTAGAAATAAGCCAAATATCCACCATCAGATACATAGATAAAAAACTGTAGTATATTCATAGAATGGACTAACACTCTACAATAAAAAGGAAAAAACTGATAAATGCCACAAAAATGGATGAATCACACAGACATTATGCTGAGTCATAGATGTTAGACACAAAAGACTACTGTTATGGACTGAATTGTGTCCCCAGGTTCATATGTTGAAGCCCTAACCAATATGACTTTATTTGGAGACAGGGCCTTTAAAGAGGTAATTAAGGTTAAATGAGCTCATAAGGGTGGTGGGGCCCTAATCCAATAGGACTGGTGTCCTTATAAAAAGAGGAAGGGACACCAGGGATGTGCCCACACAGAGAAAGGCCATATAGGGACACAGAGAGAAGGAGGTCATCTGTCAAAGAGAGAGAGGGTTTAGGAGAAACCAAACCTGTTGACACTTTGATCTTTGTCTTCCAGCCTCTAGAACTGTGAGACAATAAATTTCTGTTGTTTTATCCTCCCAGTCTGCAGTATTTTACTAGCTGACTAATATAACTGTATACTGTATAACTCCATTTATATGAAGTTTCAGAACTGGTAAAACTAATCTATAGTGACAGAAAGCAGACCCATGGTTGCCTGGGGACTGGGATAAGGAGATGGGCACAAGGAAACTTCTGGGTATGAGGGAGGTATTCTATTTAACTGTGGTGGTGGTTCCCTGGTATATATATTTGTCAAAACTCATCAAAATGTATGCTTAAAATTGGTGAATTTTATTCATGGAAATGATACCTCAATAAAGTTGATTTTAAAAAGAAACAAAATATTATGTAAAAAGTATAGACAAGAATTCTGGATTGCAGTGTAAGGGAGTCATGAAGTCTACCAATGCTACATGTCTTTCATTTTGTAAGTTTGGATTTTTAGAGAGGTGTGTCCCCAGCAAAGGAAGCTGTGGGTAGTTTCAGCCCTATATGCAAAGAGCTTTCCATGTTAAAGGCCCGTAGAGTTATAACCATGTATTTCCTTTAATTTGCTCATGAAAAATAGCCGACGTTAAACATCAACCAACCAACTATTACACTCAAAGGTATTTTTGTACTTAAAAAAAAATCTTAATATAAAAATTTGTATTTTTTTTTTAACTGGGTCCCTATTTCTATGATCAACTGATGGTGAAGTTTTATTTAGCCTGGGGGCCTAGCCCTTCCTGGTGTCTAGTTCTCCAACTTGGACTGTGCAAGGCATCAAATCCCCCCTGAGGGCTTGCCTCACAGAGATTGACGATCCTCACTATGGGCGTTAGAGGCTGCCTGCCCTAATTAGAGGGGCAACTATTAACCTTTCTAACACTGCAACTCTTGCTTCTTTTCTTACCATAGAGTAGAAAAGAGAGAAGACTTGGATTAGGTGATTTAAAAAGTGTTTGCTAGCTATAGCTATAGGCTCCTCTGAGCCTATATTAGGTCTATGCTTCTGTCACTCACCCATTCAACTATAATGAGTTCTCTCTCCGTGCTTAATTCTATAGGAAGGGCTCAGGACACAGCAGTGAAGGAGGCAGACATGGCTTGTGCCTTCATGCTGCTTGTATTCCAGTGGGAGTTGGGAGCTGCAGGCATCCCAAGTCGAACCAGCTTAAATGATAAGTAATGTATTGGCTTGATGCTTGGGAATCTTAGGCAGGGGTTTCAGGGGTTCCCCGAGGCTCTCTGTGCAGTGAAGCTGGTATTAAGATGGCGGTCAGGGACAGTTCCCGGCCTCCCACCCTGGGAAGACAAAGTCAAAATCCAGGAGAGAGCCTCTCCCTTCCCTAACGGTGTGTGATGAAACAGGCTGATGAAGAACGTTGCCGGAAGCCTCTAGCTGACCTCTCCTTGTGCCTTATTTGCCTGACTTGTGTCACATGCTCTCTCTGAACCAATCACTGTAATGGAGATGGGATTTTTTTTTTCCCCCCCCAATCAGGGTTCTCCATGGAACTGGGTGTGGTAGGAATGAGCTGGGCGTGTCTCAGGAACCAGAAATAAGAGGCTCTGCATTATTCTAGTTGGGTTCTATTAATCCGAATATTCACGTAGTGAATTTCAACATTGGTTCAAGGCAGCTGATAACCCTTTGGCAACTTCTGGAAGCACTGACTTAAGATACTGGTTTCAACTATAAAGTAATTAAAGGGAGTCACCTTATAGAAAACGTATAAGAAATATTCAGAGGTTTCATTGCATGACTGTTGAGGGGCAGGCGGGAAAGACTGCTTGGGGGAGGCAATTCTAGAGCTGGCTCCAGAAGCACGCAGCTTGGTTTTAAGTACCTGTCTCTGAGACTTACTAGCTGGGTAAGTCCCTTAAGCTCTTGGAACCTGTTTCCTTTCCTGTAGAATGGGCGCTATAATGCCTTCTTTATAGGATTTGTGAGAGGACTAAATGAGAATGTATGTGATGTCTTTTAGTACAGTGCCTGGCACATAGTGAGTGCTCAATGTTATTACTTACATGTGCAGAGCCAGTCTAATTGACCACATTAGGAGGGACACCTGGGTTGTTTCTGACCCACTCCTTCATCTTCTCAGAATCTGATTTTAGGTCACAGCTGATCAAGAATGGGAGTACCACTTACAGGTGTTTGTCAAGGTTCTGTCCTCCATCTGCATTGCTTTCCTTGCTTTCCTCAACACCTCCACTTTTCAGGAGGTGATAAGAAAGACTGGTCAAGAACTCTGAGGTCAGATTCCCTGGGTTCAATCCCTGTCTTACTACATATTCACTGTGTGACCCTGGGCAGGATACTTAAGTTCTCCTTATCTGTAAAGTGGGTGTAAAAGTACCACCTTTGTCGTGGGGTGGTTGTGAGAATGAGAGTCGCATATCTGTGTGAAGGGCTCCCTGAGGGTCTGGCACATCATAAGCACTTGGTATGTGTTGTCTGGTATTATTACTATTTCATCTATCAACCATGACTCCTAACACCATTCTTGTTATCAGTTAGTCTCAATCTCTCTCCTTAAAAATTCCAGCTGCTTCTTTCCACCTGCCTGCTGAATATTTTCTCACAAAGATCCAACCAAAACTTCATTCTCAACCTGTCATAAAAGAAATCTAAAATATACCCATCCACTCTCTCCTTCCCCCAAGTTTCCTCCTCCGCCTCTCTGCAGCCATTCTTTCCATTAATATCAGCACCTATGGGCAACAGCTGTTTCCTGTTTCAAGAATTCCAGATTATCAGAAAGCCTTGCTTCTCTTCCACTTCCCACAAATTCTCATAGTTGGGGAGCACTTCCACCCAGCTTAAGAGAAATGAGGCCAGAGCTGTGAAGTGACTTGCCCAGGGTCACCAGCACATGGGCAGCAGAAGGAATTCAGGCCTCCTGTTTTTGAGGGGATTCCCCTTCCACCGCCCCATGGCTCACTGTTCTCTGTGCCGCGGAATCACTTTGCCCCAGTTGTCCTAAGGGCCCCTGGCAGGCTCACAGCCCCGGGCTTGGTGAGGCAAGGCTCTATGTAGTTCTTGAAACAATTAATCAGATTTCAAAAGCCAAGTCTCCTGTTATCCTGAGTTGTGCTCTGGGGAAGGGGGGGTGTGCAGAGGTGAGGAGACTAGCTCCTTTGAGACTTTCCAAGCATCGTGAGCAAAGTAAAACCCAAACTGAAGGATGTGAGTCATTCTGAGTGTGCATCTGTTAGCCACAAATGGGTACAAGAGATACAGGTTCTGCAGGGGTTATGAGTGGTTTAGCCAGTGTTTTTCAATCTGAGAAATTCCATAGCATAGAATTTGAGGGTGCCCGAGAGAGCCCTCCATGGCTCTTCTTGCATTCCCACCTTTCTGAGCCCTGACAGGTCTCAGGTACTCACTCCGTAGCTAATGGGCACGGAACATGGGCCGCATGCGGGCTCCATGCAGGCTTCAGACACCAAAACAGCCGTCCAGCTCATCATGTTCCTACTTCCTCAGACTATTGAAGTCAGAAAATTCTTGCCATTCCTGAGCTTGTAACAGAGACTCAGACCCAGTGACCTCTTTTTGTTCCCGCAGGGGGCTGCAGCCCCTCTGCAAGTTTAAACCGTTCAAATGAGCTCTGGCTTCATCTCATAGACACTGTTGGAGGAACGGGGAGGGGGGAGGCAGCGCTGGGAAGAGTCCCCAAGGTGCAAAGAGAATGCCCACGGTTTCCCCATTCTCCCCCCACGCCATGGGAAGAAAAAAAGCCCCAAAGTAAAACTGGAGTTTAAAACTTTTCTCTGTTCATAGAGACAGAAACTAGAATAGAGGTTACCATGAGCTGAGGAAGGGGGTGTTGGAGGAGAGGAGGAGGAGTTATTGTTTAATGGGTATAGAGTTTTTGTTGGGGATGATGAAAGGTTTTGGGTATAGATAATGGTGAAGGTTACACAACATTGTGGATTTAATTTATTTGACGCCACTGAATTGTACCCTTAACAAATGGTTAAAATGATAAATATTATGCTATGTATTCTACCACAATAAAAAAAAAAGACAATAACTTTAAAAAAAAACCCTGTTCTCTGCATTTCTTTTGAAACTGACTTCAAATAGACTGGCCCTCAAATCTGCAGCTGAATTCTTTGTCGGGAGATCATTATACTTTGCTTTAGGCTGGTGGTTCTAAAGAATTATGGATGACGGGAATGATTGAAACTGATTTATTTCTCAAGTGTTTGAGATTCCTTCATCCTGGTCCAATAATGTCTATTCAGGAAAAGCTTGTCTTTACCCAAGTCAGAAAAATAAAAGAAAATGCACAGGCCACCATCTAAAGTGGGCCTGGTTTAAGAAAATCTCTTATGTGAAATCTCAGATTTGGAGAACAAATTGGTAGCTGATGATTTGCCTTACAAAAGACTGATTCACTTAACAAAGGAGTTTTACTCAAAGGTTCCTTTAAGAAGAGAGCCCCCTGGTGCATTTAATGATATTATTAGATTAAAAAAAAAACCATCCCAAACGTTCAAGGACATTGCACTGTAAATATGTGAATGCATTGTATTGTGTTGTAAGAGTGGGAATAAAGAAGTAAGGGCTCTTTGACAAATGGACCATTTTGGCCCAAAGTAACACAAGGAGGAAGCAAGATGAGTGTTCTTGGCCTAAAATCCTGGCGGCTTTCTGGGAAGGCTTTGGGAGTTTGTGATTTATTTCAGACAGCTAAGCCCGAGGCCTGCGATGTGTCCATTTTGAGAACTTAGGGTCCAAGTTCTAACTCTGCTCACGCTGACCCCTGTCACCTGCCCTAATCACAAAGGCCCTCAGTCGTGAGCGCAACTCTGTCCTGCGATGGCAGAAAAATATATCTGTTGCCAGAAAGTGGATTCTCTCCGGTGATGAAGAATGATCCTTATTTATGTCTGCATAGGTACATTCTGGGGCCCATAAAGGTTTAATTGTCCCTCTAACTAGTTTTTTAAAAAAACCCACAAAGAGGCTGCCAGCTTTCCCCAGAGTTTAAAACCAACTGAATGCGGTTCTGTGGAAACTGCTTTAAGTGTGTAACTCGCGCTGTGTCCTGGGGCACAAGGCACGATTGTTTGGGGGAGTCGAAAGATGCAGCTCTTAGGAGGACTTTGAAAGTCAGTTTTTGTGGCTTTGGGCTGCTGCTGACCCTGGCTTGCTCTACAGAGGGAGAGAGAGAGAGGGCCTCCCTCTCCCTCAGCAGAAGCCTACCTCTGCAAGTTACTCCCGGGGTGCCACTGCCCCCTGCTGCCACCTCCCAGTTCAGGGGGACCCCGTGTCACAGGACCCTAAACATCCTCCCTTTTCTCTCTGACGTTGCCTGTGCCGGTTTAAAAGACTTACAGGAAGCTAAGGAGAGAGGAGACACAGAAAGAGAGGAAACATGTCTGTGAGACAAAAGAGAAAGACAGACACACTGGGCCCAGAGAGACTCCTCAGCACCGCTGCCTCTCCTGTTTGTGCCTGTGTGTTCATTTGACAGTTATTGGCAGGGCACCTACTATGTGAATAAAGCACACACAGTTCCTGCTCTCAGAGAGCTTCCAGTCTCCCGATGGAGTTACTCATTATGCACAAATGTGTGAGGACAAACTGCGGTGACTGCTATGAAGAAAAAGGAATGGGTGCTGAGTGAAGCTAACCAAGGGCCATGGAAGGTTCTGTAAGGGAGTTAGGCCTCGTAAGTTAGACCTGAAGAATGAGAGGGAGTCAGTGAGGTAACCGGAGGTTAGAGGAAGGGACAGTATGTGCAAAGACCCCGACGCAGAAAGGAGCAGGACCGGAGAAGCAGGCTGTCAGCACTGCTGCCAGCATCTTCTTTGTCTTCTCTTTAAGCCCCCTTCCCTGAAAAGATCTGTGATGGTTTCCCATCCATCACACTTCCCTGTGAGCTTTGAAGGGCCTCGTCCGGACTGCCCCCAGATTACCTTGACCCTTCTCACCCTCCTCCTGGGTTCTGTGGAGAAAACACATTTGTCAAAAGACTAAAGCAAATAGTTTTGACGTGTGGTTCTGTACCATAAGGGAGGTTATAATGAAGTCGATCCCAGTTTACACGACTCCAAATGGTTCCATTTAAATGTCCCACCCTGTATTTATGTGTCCCTACCACTTTAGTTGACTGTTTATCTTCCAGTATACTCTACTCTACTTGCAGTCCAGGCCTCTATTTAACATCATCTCTTACTATTTCCATTCCATGGTCTATCATTTACATTTTTCTTTAGGAAATGTAAATATTTATTTACAGTATTAGCTTTTACTCTTGCTTAGCTCTATATATTATGGAATAAACAGACTGTGATATGGGTTCTAGTCCTGAATTTTCTGTAAACTGGTGGTGACCTTAGCAGAGTCATTTAACCTCACTGAGCCTAAGATGCTTCTGTGTAAAATGAGGCATTTTTTGTTTTTGTTATTTTGTTTTAGCTAGCGGATCCATATTCAGGATTCCTCTTAATCCCTGTGCTTCTCTACTTCTTACAGACAGCCACCTAGGAGTGCTTCTCTGACATCCTTCTCTATATCCACCCCTCTTTCAGAATGTCTTTGCGGTAAGATCAACTTTCTGTATAATTTGCTCTTGTGGGGTGGTGTACAGGATAGTATTTAACAAATGAGGATAGATCGTACTATTGTGCTTGGGTTAAAGCGCACATATGTGGGGAAATGGTGGAGAAGTAGGAAAATTCTAGCTGCTGCCTAAAATTCCCTTAGACTGCTTCTCAACCTGGGGTATATGCACCCATAGGGGTACAGAGGTGTGCCAGCAAGTACAGGAAGCCCTTCCTCCTCGAACAAGAATTCTACTCAAAGATTTGAGGAGAGAAAATAGACTTCAGTGTTAAAACAAACATATGACATCTTAGTTTAAAAGGGGAACCCTGGGGTGGACAGCTTTGGGCACACTGTGATGTGAGCGGAAACGTGGCCTTTACCTCTGCCCTTGGGTTGTTTGAGAAATACTTGCCTTATGGGTCTTTTGAAATATGTGCACTTAAATAGGGTAAAGGTGTTGAGTTACTCAGGAGGGCCACTCCTGCCAAAGAATGGACATATGTGGAAAATCCATTTTCACCCATTAGGAGAGTTTAAAGAGGGGTCCTGAGGTTGAGGGGGCAGCCAGGCTGAACAAGAGACCCATTTCTAAAGACCAAATCGGTTACACAGTCTTGCTTAGGATTCTGGCTCACGGCTGGGTTTGAACTGATCCAAACATCTGGAAGGTCTCTCACCCTTTCTCTGACCTCCAGTAGCAATTCTTATTTGTACTCCATTCTGGGACTTACCATACCATTATATGTTAGTTATATTTTCCTTTTTATATAGCTTCTCAGCCAGAGTTAGGGAGGTGGTGTGAATTAATAAAAAGTATATGATCAAGAGTCAAGACGCTGCTTGCCGTGTGACTTTTGGAAACTCCCTGAAATCTCTCTGATCCCCAGCTTGCTCATCTATTAAATGGTCCAATATAACACCTGCCTTGCCTACTGAACAGGTAGGATTGCATGCAGAGCGTATACATTACATTTGCAATGTAAAAGCATTTTGTAGATCATTAAACAAAAATCAGTTATTATTAACTAAGACCCCAAAGGGAAGGAGAGTTTATCTCTCACATCATCTTTCTATTCTCCTCAACCTCTAACTTTTGCCTAGTTGGTTCTGAAAACTATTAAAGATAAGATCATGAAATGCTGTCCCCACGCTGACCCTGAGAAAAGTCCAGTTCTGTCTCTCCTACCCCCATCCTTTCCTCCTCTTCTGGCCTGTCTCCTCCCCTCTTCCACATGCTCCCACACTGCTGTTTCTTCCTACTGCCCCTTCCAGAGAATTTGGGTAAGAAGAGGACGCTTAAAGGGGCTGTGTAATGTATATGAATGAACTACTCTCATAATTTCAGGCATCAGCAGGGCAAGTTTTATGGCAATGCCATTTTTGTGGGAAAACAAACTGGTGTCATTCTGGAGACTTTCTCCCAGAAATAAAAATGCCCAAACAGAATTCTGGAAAAAAAAATTTTTTTTGATAGAGAAGTCAACAACCCGATCTAAATATATCCCTGTAATAATGAAGAATCATATTTTCATTTAACTCTTTGCTGCAGTCAGACAACTTCCTCCCACTTCTGGCTTTGGGGTGTAGGCCAGCCTGCTTCACAGTTGACATCCCTGAGGGAAACACTAGGAAAGGGTGATGGGGAGGAAGGGGCAAGTTTAGTATGTATTGATTTGAGATACTCTGGCTAAACAGTAAATTTGCTAGGCCATTCCCCTCCTATCTGCCTGGGCCTCAGAGTGAAGTGGATTTTCTTAAGCAGAAATGTTCTTGGATCTCTTCATAATTTTCCCCTTCAAACTATAGGAGTTGTGCAAGAAAGATCCACATTCCACACTAACAAGGCAAGGGTTGTAATGAGAACTTGGTTTCTTACAGGCAATACTTTCATCTTTTATTTATTTATTTTTAAAGTAAGCTTTTGTGGTAAGAAATCAAGTCAAAGTAATAAAGAAGGATGGGAGAATGTGGAACGGAAACTTCCTTTTCATTTTTTCCCCCAAAGTGCAGGGATTGGAGAGGAGGGGTCACTCCATGTCCTCACATCACTCCAGGGTCAACAGAGCTGACCAGGAACCAAGAACGGCTGGTGACCTGCGGCCTGGAGCGGCGGGATCAGACCCCAAGCCACAGATGAGCCCGTGGCCAGGAATTCAGTGGGAGGAGCCTACACTGCCTCCCAGTCCCCGCGCCTGCTCCGACAAGCACCTGGCACGGTTTCTCAGCTTCCACACCTGGAGAACGGGAGAAGGGCCCACCTCTCACAATGGGCCCAGGATGTGCTAAGGAAACAACCCGCCTGGGTGTGGTTCTCAAGTTTTATGAACAGGCTGAAGAGAAACAAAACATGGTGCTCCTTCCCTTCCTAAGTAGTTTCAGGTGATCTTTTTCGTGGAGGGCGGGAGATGTCAGGCAGGGAAGGGACCCGGGGACCAGTTAACCAAAGGCCTGTGGAGGCTTCGAGCCCTCGAGGACCGAGGCACTAGCCGGCCGCTTCCACCAGAGAAGCCGGCGGCGGCCGGCACGTGCCCCTCCCCGTTGCCCCGGAGACGGGCGGCGGTTTACGTTCAAATCCCGGACTCTCCCACCATGGCACGGCGGCGGGGGTGCGCGCGGGTCGGCCCCGCACGGCCGTCGCCCCTCGCTGCCCAGCCGCGGTGGTACGGCCCCAGTCTAGAGGTGCGCCGGAGCCCGCTCGATTCCGCAGTGGTGGTTGGTCGCCGTGGAGGAGGTGAGGGGCTTGGAATTTGAGCGCCGTGGGCTCCCCCTGCTGCTGGAGCCCGGGTGGGCCTGGGGCGGGCGTTTCGGGCGAGCAGGCCGCCCCTCTGGCCTCAGTTTCCTGGTTGCGGAGCCAGCACTCACTTCTCTGTGATTCCCCAGCCCCGTTTCTCCAGTCTCCTCTGCCCATGTCGGTCCCCGAGAGACGGTGAAGCGGTCCACCCTCCTCTTAGTTTGTCCAGGTCGGGCGCGATTGGCCGGGCCCCAGACCCCTTCGGTAGTTGGAGAGCCCCCTTCCTCGCCGCCCACAGCGCCCCATTTCTCCCCCACCCAGATTCCATCAGCAAAATGACGGACGTGGAGGAAAACGTGCCCCTGAAGGACCTTGGCGATGCAGAGAGCGGGCCCTGTAAGCCCGAAACCTCAGGACCGACCCGGCAAGACATGAGTAGCCCCAAGAACCACCCTTTCAGTAGGTCCAGCCCCGCCGGCCCAGGCCCTCGGGGTGCTTAGTGTGGGTCAGGTGGGAAGGAGCCCGCGGCGCCGCACTTCTCTATCCCCCTTTTTCCTCATTCCCCCCCCCCCGCCCCCAATCTCTACTTTCAGGCCCCAGGCCCTCTGTTGACCAGAAGATCTTCAGAGTTTGTAGTCCTGGAGAAAGATGTGACCCAAGAGCGATTTCTTGAATCTGACAAGATGTGAGGTTGAGTCAGTCCAGAGCCAGCTTTGTATTCTTTTATTTTGAATTTGTAGGTGGAAAATGGCAGACACCTGGGGTAGATTTTAAAGAACGGAAATGGTCCCAGATGGGCATTGTGTTCTCTCGGTGCTTCGTTGACTGCATTAGTAATGCTGCTCTGGCCTCATACTCTTTAGCTCATACTATAAGAGATGTTCTTTTATAGTTCTTATTGGGGCACAAAGTATCTTCCACACTTTACGTCTGATCTCACTGGGACTCATCCAGCATTTCCCTTGTAATAATCACCAGGCAATTTCAGCAGTCATCAATCTGAAGGCCTGTCCACGTGCAAAAACCTGCGTTAAATTCTTTAAATTCAATCACATTTCTTTCTCTTGTAGCCACACGGGGTCGCTGCTGGTTAAGGAAAAGCAGCAAATGGGGTGCTTTGGAATCCTGATTTAGGCAATACAACTCCCTTACCTGAATAACCAAACTCCTCTTTTTTAATAATTTCGAAATTTTATATATCAGGTTGACTTGGTTAAGTTACCAAATTATCTTGAAAATGTCTTTGTCCTTGGGATCTGGGTTTTAAAAATCTATTTTAGTTACTTTTTACCTCTAATTTCTCTTTGAACCCTCCCTGTTCCTGAATTTTACAGCTGTAGGAGTTGCATAGTGCTATGGTACTTTTGAGCGACAGAACAGTCTTGTCAAAGCAGGCTATGAGCTTTGGTTTGTTGTAATTGGGAAGTGTTTCTGTGTATTTTCCTCAGTCCTTCAATAAGCTGCTACAAGCAGCTCAATCTCCTTTTGAAGATTTTCTCTTTGTTCTGATTTTGCATTACTGAATTAGCAGTACGTCTGTTTGCATATTTGACTGTGTTTTGCCATTTTGGCCAAAACTGAAGACTTCAGAGAGACTGTAAAAATAAAGGGAACTTCCCGTCCACCTAAGGTTCAGTTCACCTTTACATTTACCTAAACGGAAACTCTGCTGGTGGCTTTTTGGTAAATTTTACAATCACCTTTTATCCTTAACTTTTTATTTCGATATATTTAAAATCTGTTGAAAAGTAAAAAAAAAACAACGAACGCCCACATTAACATTTGCCACACTGTTTTTTTCTCTTATTGTATTTTACGTATGTATTTTTTCTTTCTTGAAGTTATAGTCATGACTTTACCTCTAAATATTTCATTCTCTTCTAAGAACAAAGGCATTCTCCTATGAAACCTCTTTTCTGCAATTTTTCCTTTTTACATTTTTAAACCTTTTTGCTTATGGAAAACTTAAACATATACAAAAGTAGAGAGATTGGAATAATGAACCCCCATTTACTCATCACCCAACTTCAGCAATTATCAACTCATGGCCAATCTTAGTTCATTTATATCCCCTCCACATCTTGGAGCCAAATACGTTTTTGTGAACAGATTTTGAAGCTTCATTGAAAGAGAGTGAGAAAGTATGATTTATTGTGTGCAGCTCTTTTATACCAAGTAATAATAACTACCATGTACGCCAATTATGTAAGAATGCTATCAGGTAGGTCTGTACTAAGAACTTAGAATAGTGGTTCCCAAATGCCAGAGCTGGTTTGTGACAAAATTCTTAGCATACTGTGTGAAATGAAGTAAAGATATTGTAATGAGTTTTTCCTAAAGCTAAATTGATTCAGTTTTCAGGACTAGTCTTTTTTCTGACTGTATTCCCTTTCCGCTTTTTGGGAGTTTAAACTATCCTTTTTCTTTTATGAAATGGTTTTGGTGGTGGTAGAGTGGATTTTTTTTTTCTTGGTTGCACCAGGTCTTAGTTGCGGCTTGCGGGCTTCTTAGTTGCAGCTCACCAGCTCCTCAGTTGTGGCATGCACACTTTTAGTTGTGACATACATGTGGGATCTAGTTCCCTGACGAGGGATTGAACCAGGGCCCCCTGCATTGGGAGCACAGAGTCTTAACCACTGCTCCACCAGGGAAGTACCTACAGTGGATTTTTTATTTGCTTATTTCATACTATCCATACCTGACAGAACAAAAAGTTGGCAAGCTGTCGTCAGTTGCTCAAAATCTTTTTGGATATTTACTAGTCTGTGAAATCCTAAATTCTGGAAACTACTTTAGAATACCAGGTGAGATTGACGCCATTCAGTACCCTCTGTGTGGAGAATTTAACTTCCATCAGAGGCAGGAAGAGGAGAGTGGAATCGTAATATCCTTAGATTACCATTATTTTTGCAAATCACAAATTATTTCTTTGCCACTTCGTTATTTTATTTCTTAAGAGAAAGGTTTTTAATCAGTTTCACTTTGTTTTTTTATAAGATAGCTTCTTTGTCCTCCCTTACCCCCATGCTGGGCTACTGAGAGGCTCTGTCATGGGGCCTAGAGTTCGGAAAACATAACTGACTGGAATGGTCGAATGAGTGTGTATAAAGTCACTGTGATGAATCTCAATTTGGAGCCTACTCAGTGGAGTGAATCTCTGAATAAAATAGAAATTCAGACTTCTTTGAGTTCACTGGTGTCCCCCATAAGTTCTTTTTTTTCAGTTGAGGTATAAGTGACATAGAACATTAGTTTCAGGTGTGCCTCATATGTTCTTTCTGTCACAGGTCTGATGGATACAGTTAATGATGTTTCCAAGCTGAGCAAGGAGATTGGGATGAATCATGATTTCCACATGGAAGAGAAGGTTTTGCCTCGAAGCAGGTACAGGCTCTTCTAATTTTCCCATTTTATTCGTCCTGGTATAGGCATTTAGCACTAATGGATTCTGACCAGACTCAAAGCATTTTTATTTAATAACACAATCAGTGCTTGAATCTAAGCCGTTAGAGGTCTCAGCAACTGAAACAGAAGAGTAATAAATTATAATTATTAGTATCAGAGGGTCAAGAAGCAAATGTTATTTAACCCGTGAATAAACCCAAGCAAATTTTGGGATGTTCACTTTGGGACCCCCACTTAATAATAAAATAGTTAGGGTGGATTTCAGATCTTCTCTGACAGATGGGGAGGAATTAGCCTGTAGTAGCTATCTATTGCTGCATGACAAATTACCCCAAAACTCATCAGCTAAAACAGTGTTCATTATCTCCCAGTTTCTGCGGGTCAGGGATTACGGACGTGGCTTCACTGTGTGCTCTACCAGTCTGTTGATGTTGGCCTGAGCTGCCCTCAGTTCCTTGCCACCTGGGCCTCTCCATAGGGGAGGAGCAGCTGCCTTCCCTCACCCAGGGTGAGAAAGCGAGAGAGTAAGTGAGTGAGAGATGGTGCCCAAGACAGAAGCCACGGTCTTTTTGTTACCTAACCTCAGGAGTGACGTCGTGGCCTCTGCTACATTCTGTTTGCTAGAAAGGAACCCATAAATCCAGGCCACACTCCAGGGCACAGGATTACACCAGGGTGTGAATAACAGAGATCTAGATCTTTGGGGTCATTTTATTGGTATTGGTTGCCTACCACATGGCTCCTGTCTTATCAGTTACTCTCTATGTGATCACAGATTTACACAGGCACAGATAAAAAGATCAATTTTCTCATTGTGGTGTTTTCAACTGCCCCCTCAACTCCTCACCCGCACCCCCATTCCCCACTTCATAAATCAGCTTAATTTGTGAATCAAGGTCAGAACCCTGTTGATGAGGAATGCTCCCCCACCCCCATCAAGCCTTATTTTTCATTCTTCTTAGTTATATTGACATTGCAATAAATAAGAACCATTCCGTGAGTATGACTTGCTGGTTTATTGGCAGTTAAGTGGGTAAATTCACTGTCAGATTTTACATTTTAAAACAGTTCTGATTTCCCACCAACAGACAGATATGTGATGGCAGCTTGTGATAGGTCAATTTCCTTGAATGTTTTTGTTATTTGTCAGCTTCAGGGACTCTGTTACTAAAGTGCTGTTCTCTGCCACAAGTTGCTGCCCTGGTCTTCCTGGTCTGATCTGCTCTTGCTAGCAGATGTCCATGTCAAGCACAGCTTCTCTGGGAACAGGTTTTCACCAAAACCCAGATCCTCTAGCATCTCTCTCACTGCTTAGATGCTTCTGTTGCTGGCAGGAGAGGAGGAAAAAAGAGTAGAGGAAATGAGAGAGGGAGAAATGAAGCAGGGGAAACAGTACTATTCAGAGCTGGGTTTTCAAGTAAGGTAATACAAAATTTATATCAGGAAAAAGGTTGAAATCGAGTTTGAGGTCACTCCTTATTGGCAGTTGGCTTTACTTTGGGCTCATAGGATGAAGTTAATTACAATTGTAGGTTCCTAAGGGAAATCCCATGTTTGGGCATTCATTCATCAGGCATTTGCTGAGTTCTTATTATGTGGCAGGAAAAATGTTGAGTTCTGGGGATAGAGGTAGCTACAGCTATAAATAAATAAGACACTGTCTTTGCTGTCAAGAAGCTTTTGTAAGAGAGACAGATGAATAACAGAAAGTGACTGATAAGTTCACTCAGAGCTGTGTGAATAGAGTTCAATGAAAGTTCTCAGCTGCCTAAAGATCAGAGAAGATTTGCCTATGGAGGAAGATTTAGCCTATGATGACTTGAGTCTTAGAGGTGGTCTGGGTGGGAAGGAATGCTCCTGGCAGAGGAATCATGTTGGAGGCACAATGGTGTGAACTGAACAAGTATCTTGATGTGATTGAGCACAGGGTATTATGAGGTAGGAGGAGATAAATTTGAAAGGGAGGTAGAGCAATATCAGGAAGGGTCATGTGAGCCGTTTATACTGCTGGTGATGGGAAGCCCCAAAGGACTTTGAGCATGACCTCATGATCGGAGTTGCATCTTAGAAAAATCATTGATTTTAGAATGAATTGGTGGGGAACAGATTAAAAAGGGACAAGACTGAAGACACAGGGACCAGTTAATGGCCTAATGTAGTAGTCCAGGTAAGAGATGATGGTAGGAGGGGATGGATTCCAGAGACATTTAAAAAGCAAAATTTATGGAACTTGGAAGATGGATTGGACAAATAGGGTGAGGGGAAAAGCTTTAAGAACAATTACAGTACACAGCAGACTATTAGATTATAGTTGGTTACCTCTGCTGATTGAGATTGGTATGTTGGGAGAGGAATTCTGATATTTGTTTTATTCATCTTTGTATTGCTTTTGTTTGTTTTACAAGGAGCATGCATTACTAAGGGGGGATGTTTAATGCCAGAAAACCAATCACTATTTGGCAATGACTAGGTACAGCCTCAGAATTTTCAAATGATTCTTTTTCTTCTTATTAGTCTAACTGTATAGGTCAGAGAAATCATTTAAATAAAGGTCAGAGGAAAATTAATTCCTTTTAAAATATTAATAGACAATTTTTTAGCATAGTTTAGTTTTATAGAAAAATGATGGAAAATAGAGTTCTTACATTCCCCCTTTTCTCCTGCACACAGTTTCCTCTATTATTTATATTTTATATTAATGTGGTATATTTGTTACAATTGATGATCCAGTATTAATTCATTATTATTAACTCAAGTTTACACTGGTGTTCACTTTTCGTGTTGTATATTCTGTGGGTTTTGAAAAATGTATAATGACATGTATTCACCATTTCTGTATCACACAGAGTAATTTCACTGCCCTAAAAATCCCCTGTGTTCGACCTATTGGTTCTTCCCTCCCTCACTCTGAAACCCTTGGCAACCACTGATCTTTTTACAGTCTCCATAGGTTTTTCTGAATTTCTTATAGTTGGAATCATATAGTATGTAGCCTTTTCAGATTGGATTCTTTCAATTAGCAATATGCATTTAAGGTTCCTCCATGTCTTTTGGGGGCTGGATAGTGCATTTCTTTTTAGTGTTGACCTCTTGGTTGCTTCCAAGTTTTGGCATTTATGAATAAAGCCGCTATAAATGTCCATGTGCAGGTTTTTGTGTGGACATAAGCTTTCAACTCATTTGAGTAAATACCAGGGAGCATTATTGTTGGATTGTATGGAAAGAGTATGTTTAATTTTGTTAGAGGCTGTGGAACCATCTTCCAGAGTGACAGGTCTTAACACTTTGCATTCCTACCAGCAATGAATGAGAGTTCCTGTTGCTCCCCGTCCTTGTCAGCATTTGGTATTGTCAGTGTTTTGGATTTTGGCTATTCTAATAGGTGTGTAGTGGTATCTCATTGTTACTTTAATTTACAATTCCCTAATGAGATGTGAGGTTGAGCATCTTTTCATATGCTTATATGCCATCTGTATATATATCAATACTTTGGTGAGGTGTCAGTTCAGACCTTTCCCTGTTTTAAAATTGGGTTGTTTTATTGTTGAATTTTAAGAGTTCTTTGTATATTTTGGATACTAGTTCTTTATCAGATATGTGCTTTGCAAAGATTGGAGCTTGCCTTTTCATTCTCTTGTCTCTCACAGAGCAGTTCTTAATTTTAATGAAGCCCAACTTACCAATTTTTTCTTTCATGGATCTTTCTTTTGGTGTTGTATCTAAAAGGTCGTTGCCAAACCCAAGGTCACCTAGATTTCTCCTGTTATCTTCTAGAAGTTTTAGAGTTTTATGTTTTACATTTAGGTCTATGATCTATTTGTGGAAGGTGTAAGAGCTGTATCTAGATTCATTTTTTTGCATGTGGATGTCCAGTTGTTCCAGTACCATTTGTTGAAAAGACTATCCTTTCTAATTGAATTACCTTTGCTTCTGGTTTTTGTTTGTTTGTTTGTTTTTAACGTTTTTAAAAATTATTTATTTATTTATTTTTGGCTGCATTGGGTCTTCGTTGCTGTGCGTTGGCTTTCTCTAGTTGGCTATTGGGGGCTACTCTTTGTTGTGGTGCGTGGGCTTCTCAGTGCGGTGGCTTCTCTTCTTGTGGAGCATGGGCTCTAGGCGCGTGGGCTTCAGTAGTTGCAGTACGCGGGCTCAGTAGTTGTAGCTCACAGGCTTTAGAGCACAGGCTCAGTAGTTGTGGCGCATGGGCTTAGTTGCTCTGCGGCATGTGGGATCTTCCTGGACTAGGGATCGAACTTATGTCTGCTGCATTGGCAGGCAGATTCTTACCTATTGTGCCACCAGGGAAGTCCCTTTTTTTTTTTTTTTTTTTGAGTTGGGGGAAAAAGACGGATATTTCTGGCTTCCATGACTGGCTACATGGTAGTGCCATTGAAATTGGGAATACAGGAGGAACAGGTTTGGAAGGGGAAGATAGTGAATTCAATTTTAGACCTGCTGATTTGGAAGTATCTATAGATATTCAGGTGTTATCAAAGAAGGAAAATCCTTTCCTAGATTTTAGGTCTATAAGAAAGTGAAAGATCATTTAGTTCATTGCTATATGTGTACATAAAGGGAAACTAAGTCACATCTTTTCTAAGCTAAATGCAAAATCAGTGCTAAAGGTCAGCCCGATCTCTATTCAGGGTTCTTCCTACTGCAGAGGGTGGGCTGTGCTGGAACCACAAGGAGCCCTTCTGAGAGGTTGTGCTGGTGCCCTGACATCCAAGTTTAACCCCAGCTTATTCAGCTCTGCTACCGTCCAAACATAGTTCCTGGCCTTTCCCTGTCTGTATAATGGTCTTTTATCATATCAAACACTGTTTGGGGCTTAGGAGATAATGACCTTTTGGCAGTTTTTGAGTAGAGAAAGTAATTTGTTCATTTAACCTTCTTACAGTCTGGAAGGCAGGGTCGAGGAGACAATGCACAATGCCTTTTGGGATCATCTGGAAGAGCAATTATTAGCTACTCCTCCAGACTTCAGCTGTGCTCTTGAACTCCTAAAAGAAATTAAAGAGGTGAGTGACGAACCTTTCATTTGTAGATGTAAAGTTCCTAGACAGCCCCCGCTCACTGGAATGTCAGTGGCTAGCAAATCCTAACTGAACATGGTCTATGAATCAGTCAGAGTCTAATCAATAGACAGAAATCACACAGTAATTTCAACAAAGAAGTTTTAATATAAAAATTAGTATAACAGGGAATTGGAGAAATGAAGGCTTTGGGCTAGTAAGAAGCAAAGAAAACTCTACTGGAATATCAGACATAAGGAGAATCCTTTCTCATCCCCAGGGGATGGGGAAAACCCAAGGACCCAGTTCCTCATTTGAGGGCATGTCTGTGCCAGGGGAGGTTGCTGGCCTGTGTGTGCTGCTGACCGCTGTGTACTGCAGGAGCTGGCCCTGGAGAAGCAGCCACTTTCCCTACAGAGTCCAGCACTAGAGAAGCCTCTCAGCTGTAGGAGCCAGCTGCCTGCAGAGCCACGTGTACTGTAGGAACCTGCCATGTGAGCATTCCAGAACCAGGAAGAAAAGCTCTTGCCTTTTGCAATGTCTTTCTAGTATGTGGTGGATACCCCCTAAGGTGACCCCCAGTGATCCATGCCCTTGTATAATCCTCTCTCCCTGAGTGTGGATGAGATCTATAACTTGCTTTTAATCAATAGAATATGGCAAAGGTGACGGGATATTACTCCCAGGATTACATTTCATTATGTAAGACTTTATCTTAGCAGGCTGGAGAGAGAGACTTTCCAGCTGGCCTTGAAAAAGCAAACAGGTAGGGACTTCCCTGGAGGCGCAGTGGTTAAGAATCTGCCTGCCAATACAGGGGACACAAGTTCGAGCCCTGGTCTGGGAAGATCCCACATGCCGCGGAGCCACTAAGCCCGTGTGCCACAACTGCTGAGCCTGCAAGCCACAACTACTGAAGCCTGCATGCCTAGAGCCTGTGCTCTGCAACAAGAGAAGCCACTGCAATGAGAAGAAGCCTGCACACCACAATGAAGAGTAGCCCCCGCTCACCACAACTAGAGAAAGCCCGCGTGCAGCAATGAAGACCCAAAACAGCCAAAAATAAATAAGTTTAAAAAAATTGTTTAAAAAAAAGAGAAAGCAAACAGGTATGTTGTGAACTGCAAATGGAGAGGGCCACATGGCAAGGAAATGCAGGTGGCCTCTAGGACCTGAGGGCAGCATCCAACAAACAGCCAATAAGAAGCTGGGGCCTTCAAGTATACAGCTGTAAGGAAGTGAATTCTGTCAACAATTTGAATGAGCTTGGAAACATTCTTCCCCAGTCAGGTTTCCAAATGAGAACACAGCCCAGCCAACACCTTGATTGCAACCTTGTGAGATCCTGAACAGAGGATCTGGTTAAACTTTCTGGACTCTTGACCCACAGAAACTGTGAGATGACAAACGTATATACTGTTTTAAGTCTCAAAGTTTATGGTTAACTTGCTTATGATAACAGAAAACCAATTAATAACCATCTCACATGCACCCCAATGTTCATAGCAGCACTATTTACAGTACACAAGACATGAAAGCAACCTAAATGTCCATGGACAGATGAATAGATAAAGAAGATGGGGTCCATATACATAGAATATTGCTCAGCCATAAAAAAGAAATGAACTAATGCCATTTGCAGCAACATGCATGGACCTAGAAATTATATCATACTGTCATACTAAGTGAAGTAAGTCAGAGAAAGACAAATATCAGGTGATCTCATTTATATGTGTAATCTAAAGTATGATACAAATGAACTTATTTGCCAAACAGACTCACAGAGAAAACGAACTTATGATTACCAAAGGGGAAAGGGTGAGGGCAGGGATAAATTAGGAGTTTGGGATTAGCAGATATAAAAACTACTGTGTGTAAAATAGATAAACCACAGGTCCTACTATATAGCAGAGAGAACTGTATTCAATATCCTGTAATAAACCATAATGAAGAAGAATATGAAAAACAATTTCATTATATGTATCTATATAGATATAATCTGAATCACTTTGCTGTATACCAGAAACTAACACAACATTGTAAATCAATTATACCCTCCCCCCCAAAAAACAGTGCCATCTACAGATGAAGCTTAAAATTGTGCCATCTGGTAAAGGAAAACTATTTAAAGGACTTACTCCATTTTCTCAGAGAAGAAAAGGATGGATTTGGAGAGGATTTGAGAGGCAGTAAATTGATAAATGTTGCATTCCATTCCTTTGGCTACTCAGCTTCCATATGTACCCTTCTATAAACACTCAAATTCCTGAAAACAATTCTATTTTTACCTAATAAGACATAGCTATCCAGGAAATTCCCTGGCCATCCAGTAGTTAGGACTCCATGCTTTCACTGCCGTGGACCCAGGTTCAGTTCCTGGTCAGGGAACTAAGATCCCACAAGCCGTGCAGCGTGGCCGAAAAAAGAAAAAGAAAAGACAAAAGACATAGCTAGGGCTTCCCTGGTGGCGCAGTGGTTAAGAGTTCGCCTGCCGATGCAGGGGACACGGGTTCGTGCCCCGGTCCGGGAAGATCCCACATGCTGTGGAGCAGCTGGGCCCGTGAGCCATGGCCGCTGAGCCTGCGTGTCTGGAGCCTGTGCTCTGCAATGGGAGAGGCCACAACAGTGAGAGACCCGCGTACTGCAAAAAAAAAAAAAAAAAAGACATAGCTATATGTCTTACAAGTTCTTATCCTTTTACCCAAATGAGGAAACTCACATTCCCAATAGTTATAACCGTTGCTGTCTATGATATACCTCATATCTGGTCATAGTCTCACTGAATATTCTATTACCTACAGGCTAAACTGTAAAATTTAACTTCCTACAACCTGTCTATAAAATAATAATGGAGGTTCCTTAAAAAACTAAAAATAGAGCTATCATATGATTCTGCAATCCCATTCCTGGGCATATATCCAGAGAAAACCATAATTCAAAAGATACGTGCACCCCAAATGTTCACTGCAGCACTATTTACAATAGCCAGGACCTGGAAGCAACCTTAATGTCCATAGACAGATGAATGGATAAAGAAGATATGGTACACATATACAATGGAATATTACTCAGCCATAAATAAAGAATGAAATAATGCCATTTGCAGCAATGTATACACACTACTATGTATAAAACAGATAATCATCAAGGACGTACTGTATAGCACAGAGAACTCTACTCAATTATTCTGTAATAACCTAAATGGGAAAGGAATCTGAAAAAGATATATGTATAACTGAATCACTTTGCTGTACACCTGAAACTGACAAAACATGTAAATCAACTATACTCCAATATAAAATAAAAATTAAAAAAAATAATAATGGGAAGGAGAGAGAAGAATATTGTTAGCATATACAAATAAAGCCATGCTTATAACAAGCAAAGAGAAAATGTATGGTCTTCGTTTCTGTAATTGGTCCTGAGGCTGTAGTTGGTATCTATGGCTTCATTTTACTAGTCATTCCATATTTCCCTTGTCCTTAGCTGCTGGGGTTCTTTATCTGATGGAGTGACTCAAACCTTCATTGCCAAAGAGTCTGAGTCCTTGGGCGTTTTGCTTTTGTTGTTTGTATGTTGTGGTTTTCCCTTGACCTATATTATTGGGTATGGAAGTATCAAAAGGTACTTAGAATCTTCTGGGTTCCAGACAACAGTCCTTCTTGTTCCCATTGTGTAGCAGCAACCCAGTTTCTCCTTAGTACTCAGGATCAATTACTCTAGTCCATAGAGGAACTCCTTTTTTACCTTGTTGGTTCAGTGGTATAGGGAGCCCAAAATGACCAGGGGGGTAGTCTCATCTTCTAATTCATTGGAACCAATGTAAGCATTCCTCCCAAATCAGCAGAGCCCAAAGTTGGCAGGAGGGGAAATAAAAATTCTGCAAGTAGGTTATTAGATATAATGGTGAGAGGAACCAGTCCTACTTCCACCCCTTGATTCCTGGGACCATGTATTCTGGCTTTAGGGAATAGCACTGCATAATGGTTTTGATTCAAAGTATATATTGCATCTTATAAGACAGAACCTCTTCCTTTCAGGATATTATCTCTCAACTAATGCTGTAACTGAGTCTTCAATAAGCCATTCCACTTTTCAGTTAAGACCAGTCGACTCTCCGTGAGGGGTATGTGGGTATGAACCCGTTGCTGTACTTTCTTGGCTGTAAAATGAGTTCCTTGATTAGATGCAATGCTGTGGGGCATACCAGGACCCAGGACAGAGGATAAGGCATTCTGTGAAATTTTGTGAGTATATGGATGTTGGTGCTAACAGAAGTAGTGCAGACAGGGAAGACAGCTCCATATTCAGAATGCGTCTATTCCATTGAGGGTGAATCTCCGCCCCCTCCACGAAGGAAGAGATCCAAAGAAATCATCCGCTACAAGGTGGCTGGCTGATCCTCCCTGGGGAATGGTGCCACATTACCAACTTAGTTGTTTGTGCTTTTTAGGATTTTTTTTATTATGGTAAACAAAATTTTTACCATTTTAATAATGTTAAGTGTTACAATTCAGTGGCATTAAGTACATTCACAATGTTGTGCAGTCATCACCACTATCCATTTCCAGTACGTTTCATCTTCCCAAACTCTACCCATTAAACAGTAACTCTTCAGACCCCTTTTCCACCCGTGCCTGGTAACCTCTATATTACCTTCTGTCTCTAGGAATTTGACTACTCTAGATTCCTCATATAAGTGGAATCATACAACATTTGTCCGTTTACATATGGCAAATTTTACTTAGCATGTTTTCAAGGTTCATCCACATTGCAGTGTGGATCAGAACTTCATCCCTTTTTATGGCTGAAAATATTCCATTGTATGGATATACCACATTTTGTTTATCCATTCATTTGTTGTTTTGCTTTGGTTTTGGCCACGTCACGTCTTAGTTGCAGTGTGCAGCATCTTCAGTTGCAGCATGTGGGATTTTTTTTTTTTCACATCTTTATTGGAGTATAAATGCTTTACAAGGTTGTGTTAGTTTCTGCTGTATAACAAAGTGAATCAGCTATATGTATACATATATCCCCATACCCCCTTCCTCTGGAGGCTCCCTCCCACTCTCCCTATCCCATCCCTCTAGGTTGTCACAGAGCATCAAGTTGATCTCCTTGTGCTATGCAGCAGCTTCCCACTAGCCATCCATTTTACATTTGGTAGTGTATATATGTCAGTGCTACTGTCTCACTTAATCCCAGCTTCCCCTTCCCCCCCATGCCCTCAAAACCATTCTCTACGTCTGTGTCTTTATTCCTGCCCCGCCACTAGGTTCATCAGTGCTGCTTTTTTAAAAATTCCATATGTATGTGTTAGCATACGGTATTTGTTTTTCTCTTTCTGACTTATTTCACTCTGTATGACAGATTCTAGGTCCATCCAGCTCACTACAAATAACTCAATTTCGTTCCTTTTTATGGTTGAGTAATATTCCATTGTATATATATGCCACATCTTCTTTATCCATTCATCTGTTGATGGACATTTAGGTTGTTTCCATGTCCTGGCTATTGTAAATAGAGCTGCAGTGTGCATTGTGGTGCATATATCTTTTTGAATTATGGTTTTCTCAGTGTATATGCCCAGTAGTGGGATTGCTGGGTCATATGGTAGCTCTATTTTTAGTTTTACAAGGAACCTCCATACTGTTCTCCGTAGTGGCTGTATCAATTTACATTCCCACCAACAGTGCAGGAGGGTTCCCTTTTCTCCACACCCTCTGCAGCATTTATTGTTTCTAGATTTTTTTTTGATCCATTTTCCTTTTATTTATTTTTTGAATTTTATTTTATTTATTTTTTATACAGTAGGTTCTTATTAGTTATCCATTTTATACGTATTAGTGTATATATGTCAATCCCAATCGCCCAATTCATCATACCACCACCGCTCCCCACCGCTTTCCCGCCTTGGTGTCCATACGTTTGTTCTCTATATCTGTGTCTCTATTTCTGCCCTGCAAACCGGTTCATCCGTACCATTTTTCTAGTTTCCACATATATGCGTTAATATACGATATTTGTTTTTCTCTTTCTGACTTACTTCACTCTGTATGACAGTCTCTAGATCCATCCACATCTCTACAAATGACCCAATTTCTTCCTTTTTATGGCTGAGTAATATTCCATTATATATATGTTCCACATCTTTTTTTTTAAATAAATTTATTTATTTATTTACTTATTTTTGCCTGCATTGGGTCTTCGTTGCTGCACGCAGGTTTTCTCTAGTTGCGGCAAGTGGGGGCCACTCCTTGCTGCAGTGCGCAGGCCTCTCACTGTGGTGGCCTCTCTTGTTGCGGAGCATGGGCTCTCGGTGCGCGGGCTTCAGCAGTTGTGGCTCACGGGCTCCAGAGTGCAGGATCAATAGTTGTGGCACACGGGCTTAGCTGCTCCACGGCATGTGGGATCTTCCCAGAGCAGGGCTCAAACCCATGTCCCCTGCATTGGCAGGTGGATTCTTAATCACTCTTAGGGCTAAACTCTAAAGCTATTTGACTTAAAGCTGGAAGCTGGTCCATCAAAGGATGTTAGAAGTACAAAACACAGGTCCTCTCTACACAGCTTCGGATTCAGCAATTAGCTTGAAAAGACTGCTGGTCTTGGAGGGTCTCCTGGGGAGGTGGGGTTGGCTGTGGCTCATGCTGGGGCCATAAAAGCTGGTAGCAGATATACTGGGGATTATTCATCTGCCACCACATCTTCTTTATCCATTCATCTGTCAGTGGGCATCTAGGTTGCTTCCATGACCTGGCTATTGTAAATAGTGCTGCAGTGAACATTGGGGTGCATGTGTCTTTTTGAATTATGGTTTTCTCAGGGGTCATATGGTAGTTCTATTATAGTTTTTCAAGGAACCTCCATACTGTTCTCTACAGTGGCTCTATGAATTTACATTCCCACCAACAGGGTAGGAGGGTTCCCTTTTCTCCACACTCTCTCCAGCATTTATTGTTTGTAGATTTTTTGATGATGGCCATTCTGACTGGTGTGAGGTGATACCTCATTGTGGTTTTGATTTGCATTTCTCTAATGATTAATGATGTTGAGCATTTTTTCATGCATTTGTTGGCCATCTGTATGTCTTCTTTGGAGAAATGTCTATTTAGGTCTTCTGCCCATTTTTGAATTGGGTTGTTTGTTTTTGTGGTATTGAGCTGCATGGGCTGCTTGTATATTTTGGAGATTAATCCTTATCAGTTGCTTCGTTTGCAAATATTTTCTCCCATTCTGAGGGCTGTCCTCTTGTCTTGTTTATGGTTTCCTTTGCTGTGCAAAAGCTTTTAAGTTTCATTAGGTCCCATTTGTTTATTTTTGTTTTTATTTCCCTTTCTCTGGGAGGTGGGTCAAAAAGGATCTTGCTGTGATTTATGTCATAGAGGGTTCTGCCTATGCTTTCCTCTAAGAGTTTTATAGTGTCCGGCCTTACATTTAGGTCTTTAATCCATTTTGAGTTTATTTTTGTGTTTGGTGTTAGGGTGTGTTCTAATTTCATTCTTTTACATGTATCTATCAATTTTTCCCAGCACCACTTACTGAAGAGGCTGTTTTTCCTCCATTGTATATTCTTGCCTCCTTTGTCAAAGATGAGGTGATCATATGTGCATGGGTTTATCTCTGGGCTTTCTGTTCTCTTCGGGATCTTTTTTTAGTTGTGACATGTGGACTCTTAGTTGCAGCATGTGGGATCTAGTTTCCTGACCAGGGATTGAACCCAGGCCCCCTGCATTGGGAGCACGGAGTCTTAGCCACTGGACCACCAGGGAAGTCCCCATTCATCTGTTGATGGACATTTGTGTTTTCACATTTTTGCTATTGGGAGTAGTGCTGCTATGAACATTTGTGTACAAGTCTTTGTTTGAACATCTCTTTTCCAGTCTTTGGAATATATACCCTGGAGTGGACTTGCTGAGTCATGTGATAATTCTATATTTAATTTATTGAGAAATCACTAAACTGTTTTCCACAGTGACTTACCATTTTACATTCCCACCAGAAATGTATGAGTATTCCAATTTCTCCACATTTTCACTTATTTTTCAACATTTATTTTCCTTTTTTAAAAAAATATAGACCTTCCCATGGCACAGCCTGCATGAAGTGGAATCTTAATGTGGTTTTGATTTGCATTTCCCTAGTGGCTAATGGTGTTGAGCATCTTCATGTGCTTGATGCCCTCTTCTGCGTCATCTTTGGAGAAATATTTACTCAAGTCCTTTGCCCATTTTAAAATTGAGTTGTCTTTTTGTTGTTGAGTTGTAAGAGTTCCTTAAACATTCTGGATAGTTGACCCTTGTCTGATAAATGATTTGCAGATGTTGTCTTCCATTCTGTGGGTAGTTTTTTCACTTTCTTGATAGTGTACCTTGATGCACAAAAGTTTTAATTTTAATGAAGCCCCATTTATCCAGTCTATGGTTGCTTCTGCTTTTGGTGTCATATCTTATGAAATCCAAGATTATGAAGATTTACTCCTATTTTCTTCTGAGAATTTCAGAATTTTAGCTCTTATGTTTAGGTCTTCCACCCATTTTGAGTTAATTTTTTATTTGGTGTAGGTAAGGTTCAACTTCATTCTTCTTCTTCTTTTTTTTTTTTTTTTGTGGTACACAGGCCTCTCACTGTTGTGGCCTCTCCTGTTGCGGAGCACAGGCTCCGGATGCGCAGGCTCAGCAGCCATGGCTCACGGGCTCAGCCGCTCCGCAGCATGTGGGATCCTCCTGGACCGGGGCATGAACCCGTGTCCCCTGCATCGGCAGGTGGACTCTCAACCACTGCGCCACCAGGGAAGCCCCAACTTCATTCTTTTGCATGTGGATATCCAGTTTCCCCAGTACCATTTGTTGAAAAGACTGTCCTTTCCCCATTGAATGGTCTTGGCATTGTTCTCAAAAATCATTTGACCATATGTCCAGGTTTTATTTCTGGGCTGTCTATTCTAATCTGGTCTGTATGTCTGTCCTTGTACCTGGATATGCTTGGTCTCTTATGGGTCATTTTCATCTGATGATAGATTGCTGTGGTGCATGTCCAGTCTTGTGGCTAGGTAGGTCAGACAACACCGAGTTCCTGGTGGGAATATCAGGCCACATGGTCCCCCAGTGTCCTGTGGTGCGGTGTTTACTTTCTGCCAAGGGTCAGGCACAAGCCAGAAACTGTTTCTCAAAAGGCAAATAGTTATCTGCAGAAGAGGGCATAGATTTGCTCCCAAATCCTAGAAGTCTGTGCTGTGATGTTCCTGTTGGTGTTTGCCAGGGCTCTGGACAGCATCCTTACTTGCCATGGGCACTTCAAGTATCATTGAGTCTGCTGGATCAGGCCTAAATGGTAGAGTCACTTGTATAGCAGCCTGAACTTACTGCAGAGCCTAGTCTTACTTGGTTTCACTTGAAATTGGCAACCTTGTGAGTGACTCTAAATGAGTGTCACAGTAGCAATCTCAGATGTGGTGTATGTTGCCTACCACATCCACAAAGTCCTACAAGTGTTGTGCCTTTTTTCATGATGGGTGGTTTGAGGTACAGCAACTTACTTTTCATCTTGGAGTGGAAAGCTTGACAAGCTCAGACCACTGAAACTCTAGCAACTGCACTGAGGTCACCAGCTGCCCAATTCTTGTAGGGATTATCTGCCATCCTCTAGTTTGCATGTTTTTCTAAGGCATCTAAGGTACTTCCTACTTTCTGCTCATCAAATCCAATGGACATGTGGCCATTTGAGTTCAAACCTCACTCATGGTACAGATTTTGTATCAGTCAGGTCCAATCAGGCAAAAGAAACCACATAGTAATTTGAACAAAGAGAAGCCGCTGTGCTGCAGGAGCTTGCTGGCAGGAGCACACCAGAGCCAGGAAGGAAGAGGCTTCCTCTTGCATTGTCTCTTTAGCACCCTCTACTGGCAGAACTTAACATTGTGCCAGCCAGCAAAGGAAAAATATTTAAAGGGCCCAGCACCATTTTCTCAGAGTAGGCACTGATGGGCAGATTTGGAACTGAGAGGCTCCAAGTGGATAACTGGCATAGTTTGTCATTTAAATGGATAGTATGGAGCAACTTTTATTTGTTTAAGATGAAG
The DNA here is from genome assembly GCF_964270905.1 of Leucopleurus acutus. NCBI lineage: Eukaryota > Metazoa > Chordata > Mammalia > Artiodactyla > Delphinidae > Leucopleurus > Leucopleurus acutus. The sequence continues at coordinate 66,247,838 of NC_139153.1, read as the reverse complement.
CTAAACAGTTGGGATCTTGCTGTGACAACACAGTGTTTCATTAAGTTAAACAACCCCTATCCCTCACCACCACCAATGTCTAGATGTTACAGAGCCACAGAGATGAATAAGAGAGTCTCTGTCCACAGGGGACTTATGTTTTTGGGTTAATAGTCTATTTCAAGGGACTTTTTAAAAAAATTTTATACTCCAAGTTTTTTTTTAATTTATTTTTTATACAGCACGTTCTTATTAGTCATCCATTTTACACACATCAGTGTACACATGTCAATCCCAATCTCCCAATTCATCACACCACCACCACCACCACCCGCCACTTTACCCCCTTAGTGTCCATACATTCGTTCTCTACATCTGTGTCTCAATGTCTGCCCTGCAAACTGTTTCATCTGTACCATTTTTCTAGGTTCCACATATATGAGCTAACACATGATATTTGTTTTTCTCCTTCTGACTTCACTCTGTATGACATTCTATAGGTTCATCCACGTCTCTGCATATGACCCAATTCCCTTCCTCTTTATGGCTGAGTACTATTCCATTGTATATATCTACCACATCTTCTTTATCTATTTGTCTGTTGATGGGCATTTAGGTTGCTTCCATGACCTGGCTATTGTAAATAGAGCTGCAGTGAATATTGGGGTGCATGTATCACTTTGAATTATAGTTTTCTCAGGGTATATGCGCAGTAGTGGGATTGCAGGGTCATATGGTAGTTCTATTTTTAGTTTTTTAAGGAACGTCCATACTGTTCTCCATAGTGGCTGTATCAATTTACATTCCCACCAACAGTGCAGGAGGGTTCCCTTCTCTCCACACCCTCTCCAGCATTTGTTGTTTGTAGATTTTCTGATGATGCCCATTCTAACTGGTGTGAGGTAATACCTCATTGTAGTTTTGATTTGCATTTTGCTAATAATTAGTGATGTTGAGTGGCTTTTCATGTGCTTCTTGGCCATCTGTATGTCTTCTTTGGAAGAATGTCTATTTAGGTCTTCTGCCCATTTTTGGATTGGGTTGTTTGTTTTTATAATATTGAGCTACATGAGCTGTTTATATATTTCAGAGATTAATCCTTTGTCTGTTGATTCATTTGCAAATATTTTCTTCCATTCTGAGGGGTGTCTTTTCGTCTTGTTTGTAGTTTCCTTTGCTTTGCAAAAGCTTTTAAGTTTCATTAGGTCCCATTTGTTTATTTTGGTTTTATTTCCATTACTCTAGAAGGTGGATCAAAAAAGATCTTTCTGTGATTTATGTCAAAGAGTGTCCTTCCTATGTTTTCCTCTAAGAGCTTTATAGTGTCCAGTCTTACATTTAGGTCTCTAATCCATTTTGAGTTTTTTTTGTGTATGGTGTTAGGGAGTGTTCTAATTTCATTCTTTTACATGTAGCTGTCCAGTTTTCCCAGCACCACTTATTGAAGAGACTGTCTTTTCTCCATTGTATATCCTTGCCTCCTTTGTCATAGATTAGTTGACCATAGGTGTGGGGGTTTATCTCTGGGCTTTCTATCCTGTTCCATTGATCTATATTTCTATTTTTGTGCCAGTACCATATTGTCTTGATTACTGTAGCTTTGTAGTATAGTCTGAAGTCAGGGAATCTGATTCCTCCAGCTCCGTTTTTTTCCCTCAAGAATGCTTTGGCTATTTGGGGTCCTTTGTGTCTCCATACAAATTTTAAGATTTTTTGTTCTAGTTCCGTAAAAAATGCCATTGGTAATTTGATAGGGATTGCATTGAATCTGTAGATTGCTTTGTGTAATACAGTCATTTTCATGATATTGATTCTTCCAATCCAAGAACATGGTATATCTCTCCATCTGTTTGTATCATCTTTAATTTCTTTCATCAGTGTCTTATAGTTTTCTGCATACAGGTCTTTTGTCTCCCTAGGTAGGTTTATTCCTAGGTGTTTTATTCTTTTTGTTGCAATGGTAAATGGGAGTGTTTCCTTAATTTCTTTTTCAGATTTTTCATCATTAGTGTATAGGAATGCAGGATATTTCTATGCATTGATTTTGTATCCTGCTACTTTACCAAATTCATTGATTAGCTCTAGTAGTTTTCTGGTGGCATCTTTAGGAATCTCTATATATAGTATCATGTCATCTGCAAACAGTGACAGTTTTACTTCTTTTCCAATTTGTATTCTTTTTATTTCTTTTTCTTCTCTGATTGCTGTGGTTAGGACTTCCAAAACTATGTTGAATAATAGTGGTGAGAGTGGATATCCTTTTCTTGTTCCTGATCTTGGAGGAAGTGCTTTCAGTTTTTCACCATTGAGAATGATGTTTACTGTGGGTTTGTCATATATGGCCTTTATTATGTTGAGGTAGGTTCCCTCTGTGCCCACTTTCTGGAGAGTTTTTATCATAAATGGGTGTTGAATTTTGTCAAAAGCTTTTTCTGCATCTATTCAGATGATCATATGTTTTTTCTTCTTCAGTTTGTTAATATGGTGTATCACATTGATTGATTTGCATATATTGAAGAATCCTTGCATCCCTGTGATAAATCCCACTTGATCATGGTGTATGATCCTTTTAATGTGTTGTTGGAGTCTGTTTGCTAGTATTTTGTTGAGGATTTTTGCATCTATATTCATCAGTGATATTGATCTGTAATTTTCTTTTTTTGTAGTATCTTTGTCTGGTTTTGGTATCAGGGTGATGGTGGCCTCATAGAATGAGTTTGGGAGTGTTCCTTCCTCTGCAATTTTTTGCAAGTTTGAGAAGGATGGGTGTTAGCTCTTCTCTAAATGTTTGATAGAATTCACCTGTGAAGCCACCTGGTCCTGGACTTTTGTTTGTTGGAAGATTTTTAATCAGTGTTTCAATTTCAGTGCTTATGATTGGTCTGTTCGTATTTTCTATTTCTTCCTGGTTCAGTCTTGGAAGGTTATACCTTTCTAAGAATTTGTCCATTTCTTCCAGGTTGTCCATTTTATTGCCATAGAGTTGCTTGTAGTAGTCTCTTAGGATGCTTTGTATTTCTGCAGTGTCTGTTGTAACTTCTCCCTTTTCATTTCTAATTTTATTTGAGTCCTCTCACTCTTTTTCTTGATGAGTCTGGCTAATGGTTTATCAATTTTGTTTATCTTCTCAAAGAACCAGCTTTTAGTTTTATTGAGCTTTGCTATTGTTTTCTTTGTTTCTATTTCAGTTATTTCTGCTCTGATCTTTATGATTTCTTTCCTTCTGCTAACTTTGGGTTTTGTTTGTTCTTCTTTCTCTAGTTCCTTTAGGTGTAAAGTTAGACTGTTTGATATTTTTCTTGTTTCTTGAGGTAGGCTTATATTGCTATAAACTTCCCTCTTAGAACTGCTTTTGCTGCATCCCATAGGTTTTGGATCATTGTGTTTTCATTGTAATTTGTCTCTAGGTATTTTTTGATTTCTTCAGTGACCTCATGGTTATTTAGTAACGTACTGTTTAGCCTCCATGTGTTTGTGTTTTTTACGTTTTTTTCTCTGTAATTGGTTTCTAATCTCATAGCGTTGTGGTCAGAAAAGATGCTTGATATGATTTCAATTTTCTTAAATTTACTGAGGCTTGATGTGACCCAAGATGTGATCTATCCTAGTGAATGTTCTGTACGCACTTGAGAAGAAAGTGTAATGTGCTGTTTTTGGATGGAATGTCCTATAAATATCAATTAAATCAATCTGGTCTATTGTGTCATTTAAAGCTGTGTTTCCTTATTAATTGTCTGTTTGGATGATCTGTCCATTGGTATAAGTGAGGTGTTAGAAGTCCCCCACTATTACTGTGTTACTGTCGATTTCCTCTTTTATAGCTGTTAGCAGTTGCCTTATGTATTGAGGTGCTCCTATGTTGGGTGCATATATATTTATAATTGTTATATCCTCTTGGATTGATGCCTTGATCATTATGTAGTGTCCGTCCTTGTCTCTTGTAACATTCTTTATTTTAAAGTCTATTTTATCTGCTATGAGTATTGCTACTCCAGGTTTCTTTTGATTTCCATTTGCATGGAATATCTTTTTCCATTCCCTCACTTTCAGTCTGTATGTGTCCCTAGGTCCGAAGTGGGTCTCTTGTAGACGGCATATATATGGGTCTTGTTTTTGTATCCATTCAGCCAGCCTGTGTCTTTTGGTTGGAGCATTTAATCCATTCATGTTTAAGGTAATTATCAATATGTATGTTCCTATTACCATTTCCTTAATTGTTTTGGGTTTGTTTTTGTAGGTCCTTTTCTTCTCTTGTGTTTCCCACTTAGAGAACTTCCTTTAGCATTTGTTGTAGAGCTGCTTTGGTGGTGCTGAATTCTCTGAGCTTTTGCTTGTCTGTAAAGCTTTTGATTTCTCTGTCCAATCTGAGTGAGATCCTTGCTGGGAAGGGTAATCTTGGTTATAGTTTCTTCCCTTTCATCACTTTAAATATGTCATGCCACTCCCTTCTGGCTTGTAGAGTTTCTGCTGAGAAATCAGCTGTTAACCTTATGGGAGTTCCCTTATATGTTATTTGTCGTTTTTCCCTTGCTGCTTTCAATAATTTTTCTTTGTCTTTAATTTTTGCCAATTTGATTACTATGTGTCTCAGCGTGTTTCTCCTTGGATTTATCCTAAATGGGACTCTCTGTGCTTCCTGGACTTGGGTGGCTATTTCCCTTCCCATGTTAGGGAAGTTTTTGGCTATAATCTCTTCAAATATTTTCTCGGGTCCTTTCTCTCTCTCTCTTCTCCTTCTGGGACCCCTATAATGTGAATGTTGTTGCATTTAATGTTGTCCCAGGGGGTTCTTAGGCTGTCTTCATTTCTTTTCATTCTTTTTTCTTTGTTCTGTTCTGCAGCAGTGAATTCCACCATTCTGTCTTCCAGGTCACTTATCCATTCTTCTGCCTCAGTTATTCTGCTATCGATTCCTTCAGGTGTATTTTTCATTTCAGTTGTTGTATTTTTCATCTCAGTTTGTTTGTTCTTTAATTCTTCTAGGTCTTTGCTAAACATTTCTTGCATCTTCTCGATCTTTGTCTCCATTCTTTTTCGGAGGTCCTAGATCATCTTCACTATCATTATTCTGAATTCTTTTTCTGGAAGGTTGCCTATCTCCACTTCATTTAGTTGTTTTCCTGGGGTTTTATCTTGTCCCTTCATCCGGTACATAGCCCTCTGCCTTTTCATCTTGTCTATCTTTCTGTGAATGTGGTTTTTGTTCCACGGGCTGCAGGATTGTAGTTCTTCTTGCTTCTGCTGTCTGCCCTCTGGTGGATGAGGCTGTCTAAGAGGCTTGTGCAAGTTTCCCGATGGGAGGGACTGGTGGTGGGTAGAGCTGGATGTTGCTCTGGTGGGCACAGCTCAGTAAAACTTTAATCTGCTTGTCTGCTGATGGGTGGGGCTGGTTCCCTCCCTGTTGGTTGTTTGGCCTGAGGCGACCCAACACAGTAGCCTACCCGGGCTCTTTGGTGGGGCTAATGGCAGACTCTGGGAGGGTTCATGCCAAGGAGTACTTCCCAGAGCTTCTGCTGCCAGTGTACTTGTCCTTACGGTGAGACACAGCCAGCCCCCGCCTCTGCAGGAGAACCTCCAACACTAGCAGGTAGGTCTGGTTCAGTCTCCCCTGGGGTCAGTGCTCCTTCCCCTGGGTCCCGATGCACACACTACTTTGTGTGTGCGCTCCAAGAGTGGAGTCTCTGTTTCCCCCAGTCCTGTCGAAGTCCTGCAATCAAATCCCGCTAGCCTTCAAAGTCTGATTCTCTAGGAATTCCTCCTCCTGTGGCCGGACCCCCAGGTTGGGAAGCCTCACGTGGGGCTCAGAACTTTCACTCCAGTGGGTGGGCTTTTGTGGTATAAGTGTTCTCCAGTTTGTGAATCACCCACCCAGCAGTTATGGGATTTGATTTTATTGTGATTGCGCCCCTCCTACCGTCTCACTGTGGTTTCTCCTTTGTCTTTGGATGTGGGGTATCTTTTTTGGTGAGTTCCAGTGTCTTCTTGTCAATAATAGTTCAGCAGTTAGTTGTGATTCCAGTGCTTTCGCAAGAGGGAGTCAGAGCACGTCCTTCTACTCCACCATCTTGAACCAGTCTCTCAAGGGACTTTTAACAGTTCCTTTGCCTATTTCATTCTTGCCCTTTGAAGTAAAATAATCTAAAAAATGCTTCCTTTGGTAAATTAAGAGTACCTCACCACTGTGTGATGGTGTGTATTTTATATTTGTTGTACCTTGCATTTCTTTTTACCATACCCCTTGACTCTATTTATCTCTTTATCTCAATCTGCATAGAAAATGATATACTGTTGCTATCAGTGATCCCCTAAACCCTCGAACTGTCATTGGCCCCTAAACAAAGATAAATAATATCCTCTAGGAAATTTAGGGACCTAACTTTTTTTTTTGTTTAATTTTTATTGGAGTATAGTTGATTTACAATATTGTGTTAGTTTCCACTGTACAGCAAAGTGAATCAGTTATACATATATCCACTCTTTTTTAGATTATTTTCCCATATAGGTATTACAGAGTATTGAGAAGAGTTCCCTGTGCTATACAGTGGGTCCTTGTTAGCTATCTATTTTATATATACTATTGTGTATATGTCAATCCCCATCTCCAAATTTATCACCGTGCACCACCGCTGCTTTCCTCCTGGTAACCATAAGTTTGTTTTCTACAGCTGTGACTCTATTTCTGTTTTGTAAATAGGTTCATTTGTACCATTTTTTTAGATTCCACATATAAGCGGTATCATATGATGTTTGTTTTTCTCTGTCTGACTTCACTCAGTATGACACTCTCTAGGTCCATCAGTGCAAATGATATTATTTCGTTCTTTTTTTTTTTTTTTTTTGCGGTACGCGGGCCTCTCACTGCTGTGGCCTCTCCTGCTGCAGAGCAACAGGCTCCGGACGCACAGGCTCAGCGGCCATGGCTCATGGACCCAGCCTCTCCACGGCATGTGGGATCTTCCCAGACTGGGGCACGAACCCGTGTCCCCTGCATCGGCAGGCGGACTCCCAACCACTGCGCCACCAGGGAAGCCCCTATTTCGTTCTTTTTTTATGGCTGAGTAAAATATTCTGCTGTATATATATATATATATATATATATATATATGACATCTTCTTTATCCATTTCTCTGTCAATAGACATTTAGGTTTATTCCATGTCCTGGCTAGTTAAATAGTGCTGCAGTTGAACATTGGGGTGCATATATCATTTTGAATTATGGTTTTCTCTGGATATACGTCCAGGAGTGGGATTGCTGGATCATATGGTAGCTCTATTTTTAGTTTTTAAAGGAACCTCCATTACTATTTTCCATAACTTCTTGATCCTTAAAAGACATAGGCTGGGATGTCTTTGGCTAAAGGGATTGTCCATTAGAGAAAGTTTGGGGCTCTGAACAGAAAGCAACTTCTCCTTTGACTTTCTTTCCTGGGCAGATCTTGCTGTCACTGCTATTACCACGCCAGAACCGCCTAAGAAGTGAGATTGAAGAAGGCCTGGACATGAACCTCCTTAAGCAGGAAGCAGAACACGGAGCCCTGAATGTCCCTCGTCTCTCTAAGTACATTCTCAACTTGATGACTCTGCTGTGTGCACCAATTCGAGATGAAGCAGTGCAGAAACTAGAGAACATCACAGACCCTGTTCGGTTACTGAGGTGTGAAACTTGACCAGTTTCTTGAAACCTGCCTCAGCCCCTGGGCCGGGCACAGCTGGGCCGGACACTGGGTCACAGCCTCTGTCTTGGCTGGCTCTTCCCTACTGAAGACCTGACTAACTCCTCTTTTCTCTGGTCTATTAGCCTTTCTTTTCCAAAGATGGCCTTAGATTGATTGGCCCCCTATACACCATCCTACCATAAATCATTGGAGTATGTAATCCTTTCTTCTAAGGAATTCAAACATCCCTATCCCAGGTTTTCTTATTGCATTTCACACAATATGAGGGATAGGGATGGGAGGTTACCCCTTTTTCAGAGCTATAGAAACCATGACCCAGAAAGTTAAAAAAAAAGTGAATCGTCCAAAAATAGCATCAGAAATAGCATCAGCTAAAATCCCACTTCCCAGAGAGGTTCGTCGGCATGGTGGTGTGTGTCCTTCCACTGACTACTCTTTTTTTAGGACACATAGAATGACTGTTGTGGAAAGGTCTGAAGGCTTTAGCATCCAGAGACTTAGCTGTTCCTAGCTCTGCCACTCACTCATTTACTCACTCTGGGCCTTGGGTCCTAGGCCTCAGTGCCATCTTTTGTAAATTTAGGAGGCAGGACTAAGTTAGTTTTAAAGCCCCTCCTACCTCTAGAATATGGTGATTTACTGATATCTTGTGTAGGTTCCCCCTCACTGGATTTCCTTTCATAGTATAAATATTCTATTTCCTCCTGTGTCAGAGGAATCTTCCAGGTTCTGGGCCTGATGAAAATGGACATGGTGAACTACACTATCCAGAGCCTTCAGCCCCAACTGCAGGAACATTCCATCCAGTGTGAACGAGCTAAATTTCAGGAACTCCTCAACAAGCAGCCTAGTATGTATATAACTTGAGGGCAGGAGCAGGGAATATGACTTTGGGTCTGACTTTAATGATGTGAGAGAGTACTCTGCCTCTTTTTAGGAGCAGAAAGTTTCTTCCTCAGATGGGGGTGGCAGAAGGAATAGTTAATCTAAGCCAGAAAGACTTCCCCCCACCAAAGCATTTACTTATTGAGGAGGAGGAGATCTTGAATCTTCATCCCAAGGCCTCCGGGATGTAGGAGCTGAAGATAATTACGCACTCTTCCTGTCGCAGGCCACCTCGATCACACTATCAAGTGGCTGACCCGAGCGGCGGCAGACCTCTCCACGCCGCCGCCTAGCTGCCCTGACTCTCCCGACTCCTCCAGTGTGGTCTGCCCCTCTCCAAGTGAGGCAGCCAACAGCCCGGAGCCCCTCAACCCCAAAATGGTGCTGTCCCAGGGCTTCCTGAACCTCCTCCTCTGGGACCCCGAAGATGAAGAGTTCCCTGAGGTAGGACTGTGGGGGGCCTTGCCTTGTTGTCTGGGACTGAGGACTTGCATGGGGACCCTCCTCTCCTGACCCACTCTGCCTGCTTCCCCAGACCCTGCTGATGGACAGAGCCCAGCTGCAGGAGCTGGAGGCCCAGCTGTGCCAGTTAACCATCCTGGCCTCGGTCTTGCTAGTGGCCAGCAGCTTCTCTGGCAGTGTTCTGTTTGGCTCGCCTCAGTTTGTGGATAAGCTGAAACGCATAACCAGAGCCCTGATGGAGGAGTTGAAGTCCAGGTGAGTTGCAGAGGTCTTTTTTAGAGTAACGACAGGTGATATGAAGGCACAGGCAGGAAATGAAGGATGCCTTACGTTCCACAACAAACCACAGAAAGGCCCTTTGGAATCATTCACAAAGATTGTTGGTATCTTTCCATAGTGGCCTTGGGGCTTGTAACAAAGAAAAATAAAACTTCTTCCAGAAGTGTAGCGCGGAGGACAGTTTCCTATAAAATGATTCACTAGCTTGCTCGCTACAGGAGAGTCTTTATCTAGTTGAGTGGGCTGGTCGACCAGTACGTATCTCCAGGAGTCGACCAGTCAGTCAGCAATGTTGATTGAATATCACTGAGTGCAGGGTGTCACACCAAAGGAAAAAGCGGAATCAGAAGGCCAGGTTTGTCATTGTAATTGGTGAGAGTATGACAAATGACCGTGGAAAATGTCCAAGAAAGTGCTAAAAGTGTGCATACATGAATAAACCCCATGGGGCTGAAGAATACTGAGTGGATACGAAATCCTTGTCCAGAGTTGATTTTATAGTTTATCTTGTTTTCTAAGAAGAAGAACATGGTATCATACAGAGAAAGAAGTCAGTATCTGGAGGGTAACAGTGAAGACACTGACCCTGCCCACTGGGCTCTGTGCTTCCAGGGCCTGGGGTGAGGGCAGAAGGGTGGCTGGGCATCTCCCTCACATGGACCCAACTTCTGGTGTGGAGCTTCGGGGCTCAGGGCCACCCCTGGGTACCAGCTTACTCTCCTTCACGGTCTAGGCCTGAGGAGGAGGCTATGCTGACTGTGAGTGAACAGGTGTCTCAGGAAATCCATCAGAGCCTCCAGAACATGGGCCTTGCTGCTCTGAGCAGCGACAACACAGCATCGCTGATAGGAGAGCTCCAGAACATCACCAAGAAGGAGAACTGTGTCCACAGTGTCATTGGTGAGCATGCCTGTGGGGTGGTGGGAATGCTGAGGGGAGAGCCAGTCCCCACCCTGGAAAGTGCTTACTGAACCATTTAACCATAAAGGGCATGATGATTGGGCAAGTCACTGTGTAGGCTTTAGTTGTTGTATAATGCTGGGTTGAAAATATATCCCTTTTAGTTTAAAGACTGATTCTATGGTTGAAGGAAGATTTGTACCGGGAATTCATGGCTTCTAGGTGTGGCATACTGTCCAGCCAATCTGGTTAAGTCATCCCTGGCCTTCTGGGTCATTTTTGGCTGCAGTCTAAGACATGTGACACCCACTCCCTGCCAACAAGAAGTTGATGCCAAATTAGGCTGGAGGACATGTTCCCAAAGCAGGGGTTTCCCCTGTCCCATGTTGGAATGGTGGCCATGAACTTGACCTTGCTCTTAACCTCAGCCATCTGAAGGGTCAGTCAAAGATCCTCCTGTTATGTCAAATACCAGGATTTAACTGATGAATACTTAAGGAATCTTTTGAATAGAAATGTGCTAGCCCACTAGTTTTGGATCTTTGCTTTGTCCTTGGGAGTTAGGTAGCAGCCCCCTTCCCAAACAAAACAAATTTCCTTATGTCTAGGTGCGTGGGTAGGTCAGTGACTATCTCAGTTAACTTTGAACTTGGGTGAGTAGAGTGCAGGGGGCAGTGTTTCTCCCTGAAAGTTGTTTGCTCTTTCCCTTCTCACTGTCTATTCCTGCTCACAGGTCAGCGGATCCACTTGTTCCTCAAATGCTGTTTGGTTCTTGGTGTGCAGCGGTCTCTGCTAGACCTCCCTGGAGGCCTTACCCTCATTGAGGCAGAGCTGGCAGAACTGGGCCAAAAGTTCGTCAACTTAACGCACCACAATCAGCAGGTGTTTGGCCCCTTCTACATGGAGATCTTAAAAACCCTCGTCCCCCCAGCCCAGGCACTGGAGACCGAAGTGGGGTCTCTCTGATGACACTGGCTCCAAGCCCTGGTACCTTGGACCCAGGAGAGAAGCCCATCATTCTCTTGGGGTGACATCACCAGTGACCAGCAGAGCAGCAAGCCCTCTCCCCGTCTGCAGCCAGTACACTACGCTGCAGTGACCAAGCATGTAAATACTGGCTGGCCCAAACTCATTCACTAATAAACTTCTGAACTGCAAGCAAACGCCATGCTTCCTGTGCAGCAGCTGTGGCCAGGCCCTGTGTCCTCTGCCCCCACTAGTGAGCAGCCGGCAGGCCCTGGTTTTTCCTCCAGGTGCTGCCTTCAGCACGCAAAGCTGAGAAGCCAAGACACGCAGGTACTATAACATTATATAACATTTTCTCTGAGGGTAAAGCATTTCTCTGAGGGCTCTGAGAATTCTGTGGAATTATCCAAAATGTGAGTATATTTCTGGAAGTCAGAAATTGGTTTTGTCTAATTCAGTTCTCAGGATTGGGTGTGATTGAAAAAAGTTATTAGAAACCTCATTTCCAGGACCAGATTCCCCTGAAGATTTCAAATGATGCCACAAGAGGTCAGGAAGAGTGAGAGCCTCAGCTTTCTCTTCTGTTGCAGGGGTTCTGAAGCAGGGCGCCAGCTGGGGCCAGATGACAGTGGATGTTGGCTCATAGCGGGCGTCCTGCTGAGGACAGGTCCGAGTTCCTGTGCTCTCTCTCTCTCTCAGGTGTCCAGAGTTCAGTCTTGGCCAGTTGGATCATTGACTGGTTTGGTCAAGTTTATCCTTAGTCCTGTTCTCTAGCTGAGTGGCTGAGTAAGTCTCCTGTTCCTTCCTCTCTAAGCTTAGAAGCCCCTCTTCTTCCCGACAGAGGCCATGTGGGCGTCCCAGTGTGGAACACCCTCCACCCTTCTTCCCACTTCCAGACTGGGACTGTCCCTGGCAGTTGTGGCTGTGAGCTCTGCTGTTGGCATCACAAATGAGAGCTGTTTTAGGAAGGACCTGGGCTTGTCTCCTGGGCTTGTTGAGATCCAGCCCCTCATTCTCGGGCAGACCGCAGCAGACCAGCCCTGACCTAGGACGGCTGAAATGAGGAAATGTTCCCTTCACATTTGGCCCGTTTTTGGTAATGGATAAGAGAGAAAATGGAAACTCACTTTCTGCTCTCAAGATAGGGCGAAGACAATCAGTGTTCTCACCATTTCAGGAGATGGAGGGAGCTGAATATAGGAAGAACATCTAGGAAGTCTAGGAAGGACATCTGAAGGGGGATTTGAGTTCCATTAGCCCAGGATTTCTCCTGATTGACTTCCTTTTTTAGAGAGTAGAGCCTAGATGGGTGACAGAGCCAGGCCAACAGTGGACCTTTACTATGACCAGAAAAGCTGGAGGGCCTGGATCGCTCAGTTTCCAATCTTGTAGCTGGACATCCTCGAGATGGGGAAGCCCAGAAAAAGGATGTGTTTCATAGACAGTGAGGCTTGCCTAGATGGAGTCTCTGATTTGCAACTATTTGAATTTGTTAAAAATCCATATTTTGGAAGCCTCCTTATCTTAGAGGCAGAAGTGCTCTGAAGGGGTTCCTGAGAAGAGGACTGCCTGGTTGGTGGGTGCAGATACTGGGCTGACAATAGAACTTTGCTTTGCACTTCATAATTAAAATCCGCAACGATTGATTTCTTAGAAATTTTGAGTTGATTTTCTTGTGCTTCCATGTGGAGGAGACAGGGATCCTGACCTCAACAAAGAAAGATAGCTCCATTCAATCCTGCCCACAGTTTGAGGGATATATACTTTGCGGTAAAATACACATAATACAGAAATGTACCATTAGTGACATTTTGTACACTCACAATGTTGTGCAGCTATCACTAGTGTCTAGTTGCAGAAATCAAAAATCAGTTCATTGGGCTGAAATCAGAGTGTTGGCAGGGCCATATTTCCTATGGAGGCTCTAGGGGAGAATCCGTTCCTTGCCTCTTTCAGCTGCTTTTTTTTTTTTTTTTTTAAATTGCTGGTATTTCATTACCTGTGGCTGCATTAGTCTAGTCTAGGCCTCCATGGTCACCTCAGGGTCCCATGGTCGTCATCTGTGTGTATCTAATCTCCCTCTGCCTCTCTCTTATAAGGATATTTCTGATTGGATTTAGGGCCCACTCACATAATCCAGGATAATCTCCCCATTTTAAGATCAACTTAATCACCTAGGTAATTGTTATGGGTTGTGTCTCCCCCACTCCCCGCCCCCAAATTCATATGTTGAAGTCCTAACCCCCAGTACCTCACAATGTGACCTCATTTGTAAATAGGGTCATTATAGATGTACTTAGTTAATGTGAGGTTATACTGGAATTGTGTGGGACCCTGATCCAATCTGACTGGTGTCCTTATGCAAAGACATGTGTCACATGAAGAGACAGACACATACAGAAGTACAACAATGTGAAGAATCAGGGAGAATGCCGTCTACTTCAGGCTACCAGAAGCTAGAAAAGAGGAATGGGACAGATTCTCCCTCAGAGCCTTAGAAGAAACCAACTCTCCTGACACCCTGATTTCAGACTTGTACCTCAGATAAAACAAATGTATTATCTGTTTACACCACCCAGTTTGTGGTGCTTTGTTACAGTAGCCCTAGGAAACGAAAACAGTAACATTTACAGGTTCTAGTAATTAGGACCTAATATCTTTGGGTGGCCATTATTCAGTCTTCTACAAAGAAAGAATCTGTTTCCTTGACTTTTCCAGCTTCTAGAGACTGTGCACATTCCTTGGCTGGTAGCCCCTTCCTCCAGCTTCTAAGACCGTCCCTAAACCATTGCTTTCATCATGTCTCCTCTCTTACTTTGACCCTCCTCCCTCCCTTTTTTTTTTAAGCATCTTTATTGGAGTATAATTGCTTTACAATGTTGTGTTAGTTTCTGCTGTATAACAAAGTGAATCAGCTATACGTATACATATATCCCCACATCTCCTCCCTCTTGGGTCTCCCCCCCACCCTCCCTATCCCACCCCTCTAGGTGGTCACAAAGCACTGAGCTGATCTCCCTGTACTATGCAGCTGCTTCCCACTAGCTATCTATTTTACATTTGGTAGTGTATATATGTCCATGCCACTCTCTCACTTCATCCCAGCTTACCCTTCCCCCTCTCCATGTCCTCAAGTCCATTCTCTACGTCCGTGTCTTTATTCCTGTCCTGCCCCTAGGTTCCTCAGAACCATTTTTTAAAATAGATTCCATATATGTGTGTTAGCATACCATATTTGTTTTTCTATTCTGACTTAATTCACTCTGTATGACTCTAGGTCCATCCACCTCACTACAAATAACACAATTTCGTTTCTTTTTACGGCTGAGTAATATTCCATTGTATATATGTGCCACATCTTTATCCATTCCTCTGTCGATGGACACTTAGGTTGCTTCCATGTCCTGGCTACTGTAAATAGTGCTGCAGTGAACATTGTGGTACATGACTCTTTCTGAATTATGGTTATCTCAGGGTATATGCTCAGTAGTGGGATTGCTGGGTCATATGGTAGTTCTATTTTTAGTTTTTTAAGGAACCTCCATACTGTTCTCTACAGTGGCTCTATGAATTTACATTCCCACCAACAGGGCAGGAGGGTTCCCTTTTCTCCACACTCTCTCCAGCATTTATTGTTTGTAGATTTTTTGATGATGGCCATTCTGACTGGTGTGAGGTGATACCTCATTGTGGTTTTGATTTGCATTTCTCTGATGATTAGTGATGTTGAGCATGTTTTCATGCATTTGTTGGCCATCTGTATGTCTTCTTTGGAGAAGTGTCTATTTAGGTCTTCTGCCCATTTTTGGATTGAGTTGTTTGTTATTGTGATATTGAGCTGCATGGGCTGCTTGTATATTTTGGAGATTAATCCTTTGTCAGTTTCTTCGTTTGCAAATATTTTCTCCCATTCTGAAGGATGTCTTTTCATCTTGTTTATGGTTTCCTTTGCTGTGCAAAAGCTTTTAAGTTTCATTAGGTCCCATTTGTTTATTTTTGTTTTTATTTCCCTTATTCTAGGAGGTGGGTCAAAAAAGATCTTGCTGTGATTTATGTCATGGAGTGTTCTGCCTATGTTTTCCTCTAAGAGTTTTATAGTGTCTGGCCTTACATTTAGGTCTTTAATCCATTTTGAGTGTATTTTTGTGTATGGTATTAGGGAGTGTTCTAATTTCATTCTTTTACATGTAGCTGTCAAGTTTTCCCAGCACCATTTATTGAAGAGGCTATCTTTTCTCCACTGTATAGTCTTGCCTCCTTTATCAAAGATAATGACCATAGGAGCATGGGTTTATGTCTGGACCTTCTATCCTGTTCCACTGATCTATATTTCTGTTTTTGTGCCAGTACCATACTGTCTTTACTGTAGTTTTGTAGTATAGTCTGAAGTCGGGGAGTCTGATTCCTCCAGCTCTGTATTTCTTTCTTAAGATTGCTTTGGCTGTTCGGGGTCTTTTGTGTTTCCATACAAATTGTGAAATTTTTTGTTCTACTTCTGTGAAAAATGCCATTGGGAGTTTGATAGAGATTGCATTGAATCTGTAGATTGCTTTGGGTAGTATAGTCATTTTCACAATTTTTTTTTACATCTTTATTGGAGTATAATTGCTTTACAATGGTGTGTTAGTTTCTGCTTTATAACAAAGTGAATCAGTTATACATATACATATGTTCCCCTATCTCTTCCCTCTGGCGTCTGTCTCCCTCCCACCCTCCCTATCCCACCCCTCCAGGCAGTCACAAAGCACCGAGCTGATCTCCCTGTGCTATGCGGCTGCTTCACACTAGCTATCTACCTTACGTTTGGTAGTGTATATATGTCCATGCCTCTCTCTCACTTTGTCACAGCTTACCCTTCCCCCTCCCCATATCCTCCAGTCCATTCTCTAGTAGGTCTGTGTCTTTATTCCTGTCTTACCCCTAGGTTCTTCATGAAATTTTTTTTTCTTAAATTCCATATATATGTGTTAGCATATGGTATTTGTCTTTCTCCTTCTGACTTACTTCACTCTTTGTGACACACTCTAGGTCTATCCACCTCATTACAAATAGCTCAATTTCGTTTCTTTTTATGGCTGAGTAATATTCCATTATATATATGTGCCACATCTTCTTCATCCATTCATCCGATGATGGACACTTAGGTTGTTTCCATCTCCGGGCTATTGTAAATACAGCTGCAATGAACATTTTGGTACATGACCCTTTTTGAATTATGGTTTTCTCAGGGTATATGCCCAGTAGTGGGATTGCTGGGTCATATGGTAGTTCTATTTGTAGTTTTTTAAGGAACCTCCATACTGTTCTCCATAGTGGCTGTACCAATTCACATTCCCACCAGCAGTGCAAGAGTGTTCCCTTTTCTCCACACTCTCTCCAGCATTTATTGTTTCTAGATTTTTTGATGATGGCCATTCTGACTGGTGTGAGATGATATCTCATTGTAGTTTTGATTTGCATTTCTCTAATGATTAATGATGTTGAGCATTCTTTCATGTGTTTGTTGGCAGTCTGTGTATCTTCTTTGGAGAAATGTCTATTTAGGTCTTCCGCCCATTTTTGGATTGGGTTGTTTGTTTTTTTGTTATTGAGCTGCATGAGCTGCTTATAAATTTTGGAGATTAATCCTTTGTCAGTTGCTTCATTTGCAAATATTTTCTCCCATTCTGAGGGCTGTCTTTTGGTCTTGTTTATGGTTTCCTTTGCTGTGCAAAAGCTTTGAAGTTTCATTAGGTCCCATTTGTTTATTTTTGTTTTTATTTCCATTTCTCTAGGAGGTGGGTCAAAAAGGATCTTGCTGTGATTTATGTCATAGAGTGTTCTGCCTATGTTTTCCTCTAAGAGTTTGATAGTTTCTGGCCTTACATTTAGGTTTTTAATCCATTTTGAGCTTATTTTTGTGTATGGTGTTAGGGAGTGATCTAATCTCATACTTTTACATGTAGCTGTCAAGTTTTCCCAGCACCACTTATTGAAGAGGCTGTCCTTTCTCCACTGTACATTCCTGCCTCCTTTATCAAAGATAAGGTGACCATATGTGCATGGGTTTATCTCTGGGCTTTCTATCCTGTTCCATTGATCTATCTTTCTGTTTTTGTGCCATTACCATACTTCCTTGATTACTGTAGCTTTGTAGTATAGTCTGAAGTCAGGGAGCCTGATTCCTCCAGCTCCATTTTTCGTTCTCAAGATTGCTTTGGCTATTCGGGGTCTTTTGTGTTTCCATACAAATTGTGAATTTTTTTGTTCTAGTTCTGTGAAGAATGCCAGTGGTAGTTTGATAGGGATTGCATTGAATCTGTAGATTGCTTTGGGTAGTAGAGTCATTTTCACAATGTTGATTCTTCAAGTCCAAGAACATGGTTTATCTCTCCATCTATTAGAAGAAAGAATTAGATGAAAGAAAGAAAGAGGACAGAATTAGAAGAAAGAAAGATGGATGAAATTAGATGAAAGAAAGAAAGATTTTTAATCACAGTTTCAATTTCAGTGCCTGTGATTGGTCTGTTCATATTTTCTATTTCTTCCTGATTCAGTCTTGGCAGGTTGTGCATTTCTAAGAATTTGTCCATTTCTTCCAAGTTGTCCATTTTACTGGCATAGAGTTGCTTGTAGTAATCTCTCATGATCTTTTGTATTTCTGCAGTGTCAGTTGTTACTTCTCCTTTTGCATTTCTAATTCTGTTGATTTGAGTCTTCTCCCTTTTTTCCTTGATGAGTCTGGCTAATGGTTTATCAATTTTGTTTATCTTCTCAAAGAATCAGCTTTTAGTTTTATTGATCTTTGCTATCATTTCCTTCATTTCTTTTTTATTTATTTCTGATATGATTTTTATGATTTCTTTCCTTCAGCTAACTTTGGGCTATAAACTTCCCTCGTAGAACTGCTTTTGCTGCATCCCATAGCTTTTGGGTCATCGTATCTCCATTGTCATTTGTTTCTAGGTATATTTTTATTTCCTCTTTGATTTCTTCAGTGATCACTTCGCTATTAAGTAGTGTATTGTTTAGCCTCCATGTGTTTGTATTTTTTACAGATCTTTTCCTGTAATTGATTCTAGTCTCATAGCTCCTGGACCGGAGCACGAACCCGCGTCCCCTGCATTGGCAGGCGGACTCTCAACCACTGCACCACTTGGAATGCCCTCCCTTGCTGTTTTTAATATGTTTTCTTTGTATTTAATTTTTGACAGTTTGATTAATATGTGTCTTGGTGTATTTCTCCTTGGATTTATCCTGTATGGGACTCTCTGTGCTTCCTGGACTTGATTAACTATTTCCTTTCCCATATTAGGGAAGTTTTCAACTATAATCTCTTCAAATATTTTCTCAGTCCCTTTCTTTTTCTCTTCTTCTTCTGGGACCCCTATAATTCAAATGTTGGTGCATTTAATGTTGTCCCAGAGGTCTCTGAGACTGTCCTCAGTTCTTTTCATTCTTTTTTCTTTATTCTGCTCTGCAGTAGTTATTTCCACTATTTTATCTTCCAGGTCACTTATCCGTTCTTCTGCCTCAGTTATTCTGCTATTGATCCCATCTAGAGTATTTTTCATTTCATTTATTGTGTTGTTCATCGTTGTTTGTTTCATCTTTAGCTCTTCTAGGTCCTTGTTAAATGTTTCTTGCATTTTGTCTATTCTATTTCCAAGATTTTGGATCATCTTTACTATCATTATTCTGAATTCTTTTTCAGGTAGACTGCCTATTTCCTCTTCATTTGTTAGGTCTGGTGAGTTTTTATCTTGCTCCTTCATCTGCTGTGTGTTTTTCTGTCTTCTCATTTTGCTTATCTTACTGTGTTTGAGGTCTCCTTTTTGCAGGCTGCATGTTCATAGTTCCCTTTGTTTTTGGTGTCTGTCCCCAGTAGCTAAGGTTGGTTCAGTAGGTTGTGTAGGCTTCCTGGTGGAGGGGACTAGTGCCTGTGTTCTGGTGGATGAGGCTGGACCTTGTGTTTCTGGTGGGCAGGTCCATGTCTGGTGGTGTGTTTTGGGGTGTCTTGGACTTATTATGATTTTAGGCAGCCTCTCTGCTAATGGGTGGGGTTGTGTTCCTGTCTTGCTAGTTGTTTGGCATGGGGTGTCCAGCACTGGAGCTTGCTGGTCGTTGAGTGAAGCTGGGTTCTGGTGTTGAGATGGAGACCTTTGGGAGATTTTCACCATTTGATATTATGTGGAGCTGTGAGGTCTCTTGTGGACTAGTGTCCTGAAGTTGCTCTCCCACCTCAGAGGCACAGCACTGACTCCTGGCTGCAGCACCAAGAACCTTTCATCCAATTAGAAGGGAAGAAAGAAGAAAGAATTAGAAGAAAGAAAGATGGATGAAATTAGAAGAAAGAAAGAAAGAGGAATGAAGGAAGGAAGGAGGGAAGGAAGGAAAAAAGACAGAAAGAAGATAAAATAAAATAAAGTAAGATAAAATATAATAAAGTTATTAAAATAAAAAATAATTAAGAAAAAGAAATGGATGGCTAGAACCCTAGGACAAATGGTGGAAGCAAAGCTATACAGACAAAATCTCACACAGAAGCATACACATACACACTCAAAAAGACGAAAAGGGGAAAAAAATCATAAATCTTGCCCTCAAAGTCCACCTCCTCAATTTGGGATGATTCGTTGTCTAAAGGAGGGAAGGATGGAAAGAAAGAAGATAAACGAAAATGAAATAAAGTTATTAAAATAAAAAATAATTATTAAGAAAAACAAAAAACTGATGGATAGAACCCTAGGGCAAATGGTGGAAGCAAAGCTATACAGACAAAATCTCACACAGAAGCATACACATACACACTCACAAAAAGAGGAAAAGGGGAAAAAATCATAAATCTTGCTCTCAAAGTCCACCTCCTCAATTTGGGATGACTCGTTGTCTATTCATGTATTCCACAGATGCAGGGTACATCAAGTTGATTGTGGAGCTTTAAATTGCTGCTTCTGAGGCTGCTGGGAGAGATTTCCCTTTCTCTTCTTTGTTCTCACAGCTCCCAGGGGCTCAGCTTTGGATTTGGCCCCGCCTCTGCGTGTAGGTCGCCGGAGGGCGTCTGTTCTTCGCTCAGACAGGACAGTGTTAAAGGAGCCGCTGATTCGGGGGCTCTGGCTCACTCAGGCCGGGGGTGGGAGGGGCGCAGGGCGAGCCTGCGGCGGCAGAGGTCAGCGTGAGGTTGCACCAGCCTTAGGTGCGCCGTAAGTTCTCCCGGGGAAGTTGTCCCTGGATCCCGGGACCCTGGCAGTGGCGGGCTGCACAGGCTCCCCGGAAGGGGGTGTGGATAGTGACCTATCCTCGCACACAGGCTTCTTGGTGGCGGCAGCAGCAGCCTTAGCATCTCATGCCCGTCTCTGGGGTCTGCGCTTTTAGCCGCGGCTCGCGCCCGTCTCTGGAGCTCCTTTAAGCTGCGCTCTTAATCCCCTCTCCTCGCGCACCAGGAAACAAAGAGGGAAGAAAGTCGCTTGCCTCTTTGGCAGGTCCAGACTTTTCCCCGGACTCCCTCCCGGCTAGCCGTGGTGCACTAACCCCTTCAGGCTGTGCTCACGCCGCCAACCCCAGTCCTCTCCCTGCGCTCGACTAAAGCCCGAGCCTCAGCTCCCAGCCCCGCCCGCCCCGGCTGGTGAGCAGACAAGCCTCTCGGGCTGGTGAGTGCCGTTTGGCACCGATCCTCTGTGCGGGAATCTCTCCAGTTTTCCCTCCGCATCTCTGTTGCTGTGCTCTCCTCCGCAGCTCCAAAGCTTTCCCTCTCCGCCACCCGCAGTCTCCGCCCGCGAAGGGGCTTCCTAGTGTGTGGAAACCTTTCCTCCTTCACTGCTCCCTCCCACTGGTGCAGGTCCCGTCCCTATCCTTTTGTCTCTGTTTATTCTTTTTTCTTTTGCCCTACCCAGGTACGTGGGGGAGTTTCTTGCCTTTTGGGAGGTCTCAGGTCTTCTGCCAGCATTTAATAGGTGTTCTGTAGGAGTTGTTCCTCGTGTAGATGTATTTCTGGTGTATCTGTGGGGAGGAAGGTGATCTCCGCGTCTTACTCTTCCGCCATCTTCCCATTTTCACAATTTTGATTCTTCCAATCCAAGAACATGGTATGTCTCTCTATCTGTTGGTATCATCTTTAATTTCTTTCATCAGTCTCTTATAGTTTTCTGCATACAGGTCTTTTGTCTCCCTAGGTAGGTTTACTCCTAGGTATTTTATTCTTTTTGTTGCAGTGGTAAATGGGAGTATTTCCTTAATTTGTCCTTCAGATTTTTCAACATTAGTGTATAGGAATGCAAGAGATTTCTGTGCATTAATTTTATATCCTGCTACTTTACCAAATTCATTGATTAGCTCTAGTAGTTTTCTGGTGGCATCTTTAGGATTCTCTATGTATAGTATCATGTCGTCTGCAAACAGTGACAGTTTTACTTCTTCTTTTCTGATTTGGATTCCTTTTATTTCTTTTTCTTCTCTGACTGCTGTGGCTAAAACTTCCAAAACTATGTTGAATAAGAGTGGTGAGAGTGGGCAACCTTGTCTTGTTCCTGATCTTAGTGGAAATGGTTTCAGTTTTTCACCATTGAGGACGATGTTGGCTGTGGGTTTGTCATATATGGCCTTTATTATGTTGAGGTAAGTTCCCTCTATGCCTCGTTTCTGGAGGGTTTTTATCATAAATGGGTGTTGAATTTTGTTGAAATCTTTCTCTGCATCTATTGAGATGATCATGTGGTTTTTCTCCTTCAATTTGTTAATATGGCGTATCACATTGATTGATTTGCATATGTTGAAGAACCTTGCATCCCTGGAATAAACCCCACTTGATCATGGTGTATGATCCTTTTAATGTGCTGTTGGATTCTGTTTGCTAGTATTTTGCTGAGGATTTTTGGATCTATGTTCATCAGTGATATTGGCCTGTAGTTTTCTTTTTTTGTGACATCTTTGTCTGGTTTTGGTATCAGGGTGATGGTGGCCTTTTAGAATGAGTTTGGGAGTGTTCCTCCCTCTGCTATATTTTGGAAGAGTTTGAGAATGATGGGTGTTAGCTCTTCTCTAACTGTTTGATAGAATTCGCCTGTGAAGCCATCTGGTCCTGGGCTTTTGTTTGTTGGAAGACTTATTTTTTTAAAGATTTGGTTTTTTGCTTGTTTTTTGTTTATTTATTTAATATATTTTTGGCTGCATTGGGTCTTTGTGGCTGTGTGCAGGCTTTCTCTAGTTGCAGCGAGTGGGGGCTTCTATTTGTTGTGGTGCGTGGGCTTCTCATTGAGGTGGCTTCTCTTGTTGCAGAGCACAGGCTCTAGGCACGCGGGCTTCAGTAGTTGTGGCTTGTGGGCTCTAGAGTGCAGGCTCAGTAGTTGTGGCGCACAGGCTTAGTTGCTCCTTGGCATGTAGGATCTTCCTGGACCAGGGCTCAAACCCGTGTCCCCTGCATTGGCAGGTAGATTCTTAACCACTGCACCACCAGGGAAGCCCTGTTGGAAGATTTTAAATCACAGTTTGAATTTCAGTGCTTGTAGTCGGTCTGTTTATATTTTCTTTTTCTTCCTGGTTCAGTCTTGGAAGGTTGTGCATTTCTAAGAATTTGTCCATTTCTTCCAGGTTGTCCATTTTATTGGCATAGAGTTGCTTGTAGTAATCGCTCATGATCTTTTGTATTTCTTCAGTGTCAGTTGTTACTTCTCTGTTTTCATTTC
This sequence comes from Leucopleurus acutus, assembly GCF_964270905.1. NCBI lineage: Eukaryota > Metazoa > Chordata > Mammalia > Artiodactyla > Delphinidae > Leucopleurus > Leucopleurus acutus. The sequence continues at coordinate 66,225,030 of NC_139153.1, read as the reverse complement.
TAATTCTATTGATTTGAGTCTTCTCCCTTTTTTTCTTGATGAGTCTGCCTAATGGTTTATCGATTTTGTTTATCTTCTCAAAGAACCAGCTTTTAGATTTATTGATCTTTACTATCGTTTCCTTCATTTCTTTTTCATTTATTTCTGATCTGATCTTTATGATTTCTTTCCTTTTGCTAGTTTTCGTTTTTTTTTTGTTGTTGTTGTTCTTCTTTCTCTAATTGCTTTAGGTGTAAGGTTAGGTTGTTTATTTGAGATTTTTCTTGTTTCTTGAGGTAGGATTGTATTGCTATAAACTTCCCTCTTAGAACTGCTTTTGCTGCATCCCATAGGTTTTGGGTCGTCGTGTTTACATTGTCATTTGTTTCTAGGTATTTTTTGATTTCCTCTTTGATTTCTTCAGTGATCTCTTGGTTATTTAGTAGTGTATTGTTTAGCCTCCATATGTTTGTATTTTTTACAGATTTTTTCGTGTAATTGATATCTCGTCTCATAGCATTGTGGTCGGAAAAGATACTTGATACGATTTCAATTTTCTTAAATTTACCAAGGCTTGATTTGTGACCCAATATATGATCTATCCTGGAGAATGTTCCATGAGCACTTGAGAAGAAAGTGTATTCTGTTGTTTTTGGATGAATGTCCTGTAAATATCAGTTAAGTCCATCTTGTTTAATGTATGATTTAAAGCTTGTGTTTCCTTACTTATTTTCATTTTGGATGATCTGTCCATTGTTGGAAGTGGTGTGTTACTTCCACGTAGTAGGAAGTGTGTTACTTCCACATAGTAGGAAGTCCCCTATTGTTGGAAGTGGTGTGTTACTTCCACATAGTAGGAAGTCCCCTACTATGATTGTGTTACTGTCGATTTCTCCTTTTTTGGCTGTTAGCATTTGCCTTATGTTTTGAGGTGCTCCTATGTTGGGTGCATAAATATTTACAATTGTTATATCTTCTTCTTGGATTGATCCCTTGATCATTATGTAGTGTTCTTCTTTGTCTCTTCTAATAGTCTTTATTTTAAAGTCTATTTTGTCTGATATGAGAATTGCTACTCCAGCTTTCTTTTGATTTCCATTTGCATGGAATATCTTTTTCCATCCCCTCACTTTCAGTCTGTACATGTCCCTAGGTCTGATGTGGGTCTCTTGTAGACAGCATATATACTGTCTTGTTTTTGTATCCATTCAGCCAGTCTGTGTCTTTTGGTTGGAGTATTTAATCCATTTATATTTAAGGTAATTATCAATATGTATGTTCCTATTACCATTTTCTTAATTGTTTTGGGTTTGTTTTTGTAGGTCTTTTCCTTCTCTTGTGTTTCCTGCCTAGAGAATTTCCTTTAGCATTTGTTGTAAAGCTGGTTTGGTGGTGCTGAATTCTCTTAGCTTTTGCTTGTCTTTAAAGGTTTTAATTTCTCTGTTCAATCTGAATGAGATCCTTGCTGGGTAGAGTAATCTTGGTTGTAGGATTTTGCCTTTTATCACTTTAAATATGTCCTGCCACACCCTCTGGCTTGCAGAGTTTCTGCTGAAAGATCAGCTGTTAACCTTATGGTGATTCCCTTGTAATTTGTTGCTTTTTCCCTTGCTGTTTTTAATATTTTTCTTTGTATTTTATTTTTGATAGTGTGATTAATATGTTTCTTGGCATGTTTCTCCTTGGATTTATCCTGTATGGGACTCTCTGCGCTTCCTGGTCTTGATTGACTATTTCCTTTCCCATATTAGGGAAGTTTTCAACTATAATCTCTTCAAATATTTTCTCAGTCCCTTTCTTTTTCTCTCCTTCTTCTGGGACCCCTATGGTGCATTTAATGTTGTCCCAGAGGTCTCTGAGACTGTCCTCAATTCTTTTCATTCTTTTTCCTTTATTCTGCTCTGTGGTAGTTATTTCCACTATTTTATCATCCAGGTCACTTATCCATTCTTCTGTCTCAGTTATTCTGCTATTGAGTCCTTCTAGAGAATTTTTAATTTCATTTATTGTGTTGTTCATCATTGTTTGATTGCTCTTTAGTTCTTCTAGTTCCTTGTTAAACCTTTCTTGTATTTTCTCCATTCTATTTCCAAGATTTTGGATCATCTTTACTATCATTACTCTGAATTCTTTTTCAGGTAGACTGCCTATTTCCTCTTCGTTTCGTCTGGTGGGTTTTTACCTTGCTCCTTCATCTGCTGTGTATTTGTCTGTCTTCTCATTTTGCTTGACTTACTGCATTTGGGGTCTCCTTTTCGCAGGCTGCAGGTTCGTAGTTCCCGTTTTTTTGGTGTCTGCCCCCAGTGGGTAAGGTTGGTTCAGTGGGTTGTATAGGCTTTCTGGTGGAGGGGACTGGTGCCTGTGTTCTAGTGGATGAGGCTGGATCTTGTCTTTCTGGTGGGCAGGACTGCATCCGGTGGTGTATTTTGGGGTGTCTGTGACCTTATTATAATTTTAGGCAGCCTCTCTGCTAATGGGTGGGGTTGTGTTCCTGTCTTGCTAGTTATTTGGCATGGGGTGTCCAGCACTGGAGCTTGCTGGCCGTTGGGTGGAGCTGGGTCTTAGTGTTGAGATGGAGATCTCTGGGAGAACTCATGCCAATTGATATTATGTGGGGCCAGGAGGTCTCTGGTGGATCAGTGTCCTGAAGTTGGCTCTCCCACCTCAGAGGATCAGGCCTGACACCCAGCCAGAGCACCAAGACCCTGTCAGCCACATGGCTCAGAAGAAAAGGGAGAAAAAAAGCAAAGAAAGAAAAAAATTAAAAAATTAAAAAAAGTTATTAAGATAAAAAATATGTATATTATAAAATTTAAAAATTAGTAAAAAAAAAAAAAAAGAAGAGAGCAACCAAACCAACAAAGAAATCCACCAATGATAACAAGCACTAAAAACTATACTAAAACAAACAAAACAAAATGGACACACAGAGCCCTAGGACAAATGGTAAAAGCAAACCTATACAGACAAAATCACACAAAGAAGCATACACAACACACTCACAAAAAGAAAAGGGAAAAAAGAATTATATATGTGTGTTTACACACACTCACACACACACACGTACATATAAAGGAAGCATCAACCAAATCAATAACTAAATCTACCAATAATAATAGGCTCTAAATACTAAACTAAGATAAACATAAAACCAGAAACAAATTAGATGCAGAAGGCAAACCGCAAGTCCACAGTTGCTCCCAAAGTCCACTGCCTCAATTTTGGGATGATCGTGGTTTATTCAGGTATTCCACTGATGCAGGGTACATCAAGTTGATTGTGGAGATTTAATCCGCTGCTCCTGAGACTTTCTCTTCTTTGTTTGCAGAGCTCCTGGGCTTCAGCTTTGGATTTGGCCCGGACTCTGTGTGTAGGTCGCCTGAGGGTGTCTGTTCTTCACTCAGGACGGGGTTAAAGGAGCAGCTGATGAGGAGACTCTGGCTCACTCCGGCCGTGGGGAGGGAGGGGTACAGAATGCGGCAGCAGAGGCTGGCGTGACATTGCGCTAGCCTGAGGCGTGCCGTGTGTTCTCCTGGGGAAGTTGTCCCTGGGTCATGGGTCCCTGGCAGTGGTGGGCTGCACAGGCTCCTGGGAGGGGAGGTGTGGATAGTGACCTGTGCTCACACACAGGCTTCTTGGTGGCTGCAGCAGCAGCCTTAGTGTTTCATGCCTGTCTCTGGTGTCCACGCTGATAGCCGCGGCTCATGCCCATGTCTGGAGCTCGTTTAGGTGGTGCTCTGAATCCCCTCTCCTTGTGCACCCGAAACAATGGTCTCTTGCCTCTTAGTCAGGTCCAGACTTTTTCCCGGACTCCCTCCCGGCTAGCTGTGGCGCACTAGCCCTCTTCAGGCTGTGTTCACGCAGCCAACCCCAGCCCTCTCCCTGGGATCCGACCTCTGAAGCCTGAGCCTCAGCTCCCAGCCCCCACCTGCCCCAGCGGGTGAGCACACAAGCCTCTCGGGCTGGTGAGTGCTGGTCGGCACCAATCTGTGCGGGAATCTCTCCACTTTGCCCTATGCACCTGTATTGCTGCACTCTCCTCCGTGGCTCCGAAGCTTCCCTCCCTGCCCACCACTCTTTCCACCAGTGAAGGGGCTTGCTAGTGTGTGGAAACCTTTCCTCCTTCACAACTCCCTTCCACTGGTGCAGGTCCTGTCCCTATTCTTTTGTCTCTGTTTTTTCTTTTTTCTTTTGCCCTACCCAGGTACATGGGGAGTTTCTTGCCTTTTGGGAAGTCTGAGGTCTTCTGCCAGCAAGTAGGTGTTCTGTAGGAGTTGTTCCACATGTAGATGTATTTTTGATATATTTGTGGGGAGGAAGGTGATCTCCACATCTTACTCCTCCACCATCTTGAAGGTTCCCCCCCCCTCCCTTTTTTAATAGCCCTGGTGATTATACTGGGCTGTTCTAGATAATCCAGGATAATCTCCCTGTCTCAAGACCCTTGATTTTAACCACATTTGTAAAGTATCTTCTGCCACATAAGGTAACATATTCACAGGTTCTGTTGATTAATTGGGATGTGGACATCTTTAGGGAGCTATTACTCACCGTCTATTTCCGTTTTTCTGAGTGTTTTAAAAATCATGAACGGGTGTTTGTCAAATTTTTCTGCATCAATTGGTAAGATAATGTGATTTTTCTTCTTTAGCTTATTAATATGTTGGATTATATGGACTGATCTTCAAATATTGGTCAGCCTTGCAGCCCTGGAATGAACTTTACTTGGTTATGATGTATAATTCTTTTTATATATATATGAATTCTATTAGCTAATATTCTGTTACAATTTTTTTTGTGTCTACATTCATGAGAGAAGTATTGGTCTATAGTTTTCTTTCTTTGTATTTCCGTTGTTGGTCTTGGCATCAGGGTAATATTAGCTTATAGAATAAATGAATTAGGAGGCATTCATACACTTCTGTTTTCTGAAACAGATTGTGTAGAACTGGTATTAATTATTCTTTAAACATTTGGTAGAATTCTTCAGTGAAATCATCTGGGCTTAGAGTTTTTTTTTTTAATTATGGATTCAATTTTTACAGTGCTACTCAAATTATCTATTTCACATTGGGTGAGTTGTGATAGTGTATGTTTTTTGAGGAATTGTTCTATTTAGTCTAAGTTGTTAAATTTACATGTTTAGAGTTAGTGCATAGTGTTCTGTTATTATCCTTCTGATGTCTGCAGGGTATGTAGCAGTAGCCATAGTTTTATCCCTGATATTGGTAATCTGTCTTCTCTCTCTTTTTTTTTTTCCTTTGTCAGTTTAGCTACAGTTTTGTGAATTTTATTGATCATATCATAAAAGAAGCTCTTTGCTTCATTGGTTTTTTCCTACTTCCTGTTTTCATTTTCATTTATTTCTGCTTTTATCTTTATTATTTCCTTCCTTCTCCTTGCTTTGCGTTTATTTTGCTCTTTTTTTGAGGTTCTTGAGGGTAGAAGCCTAGATTACTGATTTAAGACTTTTCCTCTTTCACAGCATATGCATTTACTGCTATGAATTTCCTTCTCAGCACTACATTACCTTGTCCCACAAATTTGGGTATGTTGTATGTTCATTTTCATTCAGTTTAATATTTATTTTGATTCCCCTTGAGATTTATTTCTCTTTGACTCATGGATTACCTAGAAGTGTGTTATTGCCAAGTGTTTTAGAGAATTTTCTGTTATCTTTGTTATTGATTTCTACTTTGATTCTATTGTTTTTCAAGAACACACTGTGTATTATTTTAATTCTTTTAAATTTGTTGAGGTTTATTTTTGGCCCGGGATATGGTCTATCTTGGTATATGTTCCTTGGGCACTCATCCTGCTGTTGTTGGCCAAAGTGTTCTGTACTGTCAGTGAGATCCTGTTGGTTGATGGTGTTGATTTCTTCTGTATCCTTGCTGATATTCTCTCTAGTTGTTCTGCCAGCTGTTGACAGAGTTTCTAATTGAGTTGAATCTCCAGCTCTATTTGTTGTATTGATATTAGTCTGCTTAGGCTGCCATAATGATATACTGTAGAAATTTATTTCTCACAGTTCTGGAGGCTGGAAAGCCCCAGATCAAGTTCTAGGAGGGTCATTTTCTGGTGAGGAGTCTCTTCCTGACTTGTAGACAGTCACCTTCTTGCTGTGTTTTCACATGGCCTTTCCTTGGTGCCTGTGTCTGACGAGATTGATCTCTCTTTCTCTCTCTCTCTCTCTCTCTTCCTCTTCTTGTAAAGCCAGTAATCCTACTGAATTAGGATCTCACCCTTATGACCCAATTTAACCTTAATTACCTCCTAAACGCCCTATTTCCAAATACAGTCAAATTGGGAGTTAGGGCTTCAACATATGAATTTTGGAGGGGCACAGTTCAGTCCATAGCATTTGTGGATTTGTCTGTTTCCCTTTTTAACTCACTTTTTGCTTCACATATTTTACAGCTCTGTTGTTTGGTCCATACACATTTAGGATTGATATGTTTTCTTGGTGCATTGACCTTTAATCATTATATAGTACCATCTTCTCTCTTATAATTTTCTTTGTTCTGAAGTCTACTTTATAAGATATTAACATAGCCATTCCTTTCTTTTTTTTTCCTGTACGCTGGCCTCTCACTGTTGTGGCCTCTCCCATTGCGGAGCACAGGTTCCGGACGCGCAGGCTCAGTGGCCATGGCTTACGGGCCCAGCCGCTCCACGGCATGTGGGATCTTCCCAGACTGGGGCACAAACCTGTGTCCTCTGCATCGGCAGGCGGACTCTCCCTGTGCCACCAGGGAACCCCCTCACTCCTTTCTTTTGATTAATGTTTGCATTATATATCTTTTTTCCATCCTTTTATTGTCAACCTGCCTATAGTATTGTTATTTGAGGTGGGTTTCTTATAGATAGCATATAGTTGGCTCATGTTTTTTAATCTCCTCCAGTCTTTTTTTTTTTTTTAATTAATTTATTTATGGCTGTGTTGGGTCTTCATTTCTGTGCAAGGGCTTTCTCTAGTTGTGGCAAGCGGGGGCCACTCTTCATCACAGTGTGCGGGCCTCTCACTATCACGGCCTCTCTTGTTGCGGAGCACAGGCTCCAGACGCGCAGGCTCAGTAGTTGTGGCTCACGGGCCTAATTGCTCCGAGGCATGTGGGATCTTCCCAGACCAGGGCTCGAACCCGTGTTCCCTGCGTTGGCAGGCAGATTCTCAACCACTGCGCCACCAGGGAAGCCCTCCTCCAGTCTTTCAATTGATGTTTTTAGACTGTTTAGACTGTTTTTAGACTGTTCATGTAATTATGATATGCTAGGGCTTAAGTCTGTCATTTAATTTTTTGTTTTCTAGTTATTGTTTTCATTTTTCTGTTTTTCCTGTCTCCCTGTGAGTTACTTGAAAACATTTTAAAATTCCATTTCTATTTATCTTAGTGTTTGTGAGTTTATCTCTTTGAATAACTCTTTTATTTAGTGTGTGCTCTAGGTATTACATATATACGTAACTCTCCACAGTCTATTGGTATCATCATTTACCAGTTCAAGTAATGTATAGAAACCTTACCTTGTTTTATATCCCCTCATCCTCCTCATTTAAAAGATAATTGTTTTAAACATTTCCTCTACTTGCGTTTCGAACGATATTAAACTGCATTAGGATTTTGCTTCAACCATCAAACATAATTTAGAAAACTCCATAGGAGAAGGAAAGTCCATTGTATTACCCATATTTTTGCTTCATGTTTGTTCATCCTTCCCTGATGTTCCAAGGTTCATTTCTTTCTTTCTTCATTTCCTTTCTATTTAGAAAACTTTCACCATTCTATTAGGGTAGGTCTGCTGGTGACTAAGTTCCTTAGTTTTCCTTCATCTGAGAATGTTTTGATTCCTCTTCATTCCTGGAGAATATTTTTGCAGGGTATAGAATTCTGGGTTCACAGTTCTTTTCTTTCAGCACTGGAAAAATATCATACTACTTCCTTCTGGCCTCCACAATTCTTCTGAAAAATTCACTGTCATTCAAATTACTTTTCCCCTATAGGTAAGATGTCATTTTTCTCTCACTACTTTTAAGAATTTTTCCTTGGCTTTCATTTTCAGAAATTTAATTGCGATGGTGTCTTGGCATGGATTTCTTTTGGTTTATCTGGTTTGGGGTGTGCTCAGCTTCTTGATTCTTTAGATTTGTGTCTCTTGCCAAATTTGGGAAATTTTCAGTCATTATTTCACGGATGGCTCTTTCAGCCCCACCCCCTTTCTGTCCTTCTGGGACTCAATTGACATACATGTTTGATCTTTTGTTAGGTCCCTGAGATTCTATTCATTTTTTTTCTAATCTATTTTCTCTGCTCTTCCAGTTGGGTAATTTCTGTTGTTCTATCCTCTGGTTTGTGGTTTCTTCTCTTTCTTGTTTGTTCTGCTGTTGAGCCCATCCGCTGAGATCTTCATTTTGGTTATTGTATTTGTCAAGAGCAGCCTCCTTATTGCCGGGTGATTGCAAGTTCCCCACTAGGCCTCCTCTGACGCCACCCCAGTGGGTTTGGGGCACCTTGTCACGTGGTGAGGGGGTACATCTAGGCTCCCCATTAGCCTTTGCTGGCCTGTGGATCGTGGGGCCACAGATTTTTTTCTGTGATGTGTGGATGGACTAGAGCAGTTCGTGTCTAAAAGCTTTCTGTCTTGTTAGGCTGCCTTTTTCTGGTCCTCTGGCTAGAGAGAGCAGGCTTTTGTTTGGGCTTTGTCTGTGCCCACTGGGGTTTCTGCCGGGGTTTTAATTTTACTTGCAGGACTTCCCCGGTGGTGCAGTGGTTAAGAATCTGCCTGCCAATGCAGGAGACACGGGTTCGGCCCCTGGTCCGGGAAGATCCCACATGCTGCAGAGCAACTAAGCCCGTGCGCCACAGCTACTGAAGCCCGCTCACTGTATCTAGAGAAAGCACGCGCACAGCAATGAGGACCCAACACAGGCAAAAATAAAATAATAAAAATCAATTAATTAATTTTACTTGCAAGAATAGGGGAAGGTCTGTCTACTTGATCTTCCTGGAAGTAGAAGTTTGTTTACTTTTGATAGCTATTGTCAAGTTGTCCTTTGTTACATGTGGTGCAAACATTATTTTCAGTTTTTTTAATGGTGCATTTTGCTTTGCAGAAGTATTTGATTTTTATATAGTTGAATATATTAATCCTTAAGAAAATGGACTCGGAGTTATGTAACATGTTTGGGAAGACCTTTCTCATACCAAGATTATGAAAACAAAGTCTCTCATTTTCTTCTATCAATAGCTTTGTTGGGGGTTAATTTATTTTTTCATTTAAATATGTGAACCATCTGGAATTTATTTTGGTATAAGTAGGAATAGAAACGTCCCTGCGCCGTTCCCACCACTCCCATGGCTACCTGCTTTCCCAACTCCATTTACTGAATAATATTTTATGGTGTTAGGGAATTTCTTTAATTTGGTACATGCTTGTTTTTAACAGTGTTCCTAATAGCCGAGTCCCGAAAAAAGCAGTCACAGAGTTGCAGGGGGTGTGCCGCGCACTGGAGTTGAGACCCACGCCCCCGTGGCTGTTGGTTGGTAACGGCCGGTGCTGTGAGTTGGTGATACTGAAAGGTCAGCCAGCCCGTCCACTGGGCTTCGGGGGACCTAGACTCTCGCAGGGTCGGAAGCCAGAGGTGCCGAGGCTGACAAGAGGGCGTCCAGAGCTGCCCTAGAAAGTGCTCCCGGGCAGAGCTCCGCCTCCTCAGTGGCCTGGTCGCTCAGCCTTCCGTCCTGACGCCCCCGCTGCCTGGGTGCCTGGGCTACGGAGCATCTGTGAAGCGAGGTGAGGGGAGGAGCCCTGGTCCGTGCGCACTGCACCGTCCGCTCTCCGACACCACCCGACTCCTGGCGGCTGCTTCCGCCTCCAGGTCCCGAGGAGGCCGGTGTGTAGACGCACTGAGCACAGCGAGTCAGAGGGGATGGGGAGGCAAGGGGTGGAGGCGGGCTGGACCGATGCCATCCTGTGGGACGTGTCCTGTCCACCCCTGCTGTGAGGCCGCCCCACACAGTCCTCCCGCCACTCCCTTCTGTCCTGCTCCAGCTGCCACTCGGTTAGCTGCAGCACGCCTGCGGCCCGGACGGCAGGCCCGGGCGCCCGGCCCGGGCGCTCAGCGGGAACTGGTCTGTCTCCCCCACCCAGCAGGCCCCCAAGGCAGGATCAGCACTGCAGTCCTGGGGTTGGGCAGAGCGAGTCACACCTGATGCTGGTGAGTGGTGCCAGAAGGGATCGTGACGGTGGCAGTGTGTCCCGCGCCGTACCCGTTCCTGAGGAATGGTGACTCCAATTATGACCAAACCTCCTCTCTTGCTGTAACGTTTCTTCTGCCTAAGAAACTGGTGCCAAAGCCAGGGGGCAGAGGCGGGGTGAGGATGATGCCCCCGCCCCGTCTAGAACATGAGGCCCTCCACCGGCCCTCAGTCTCCTTTCCCAGATTCAATGCAGTTTGGCCTGAGAAGCCCAAATCGGAAGAAGCTGGGTTTTGGTCCTCTCTCTGCCATTAGCTGGCTGGCTAAGAGAAAATCATTTCCCTGTTCTGGGCCTTGGTTTCTTCATAAATACAGCTGGGTATTGGGTGAGAATCAATGCTTTCCTTGTAAAGTCCTTTAACAAATGGAATATTTCACAGAAACTCATGAGTTAGAGTGTGCAGAATTCGGCAGCTCAGGTTGAAGCAGGAGTGGGACCAGCGGCTCTGAGGATAGCTTGACACCACCCGACTAGATGGTTTCTAGGGGCCTCTCCAGCCGGCCCTGGGCAGGCATCTTAACCTCTCTGAGCCTTGGTTTCCTTTTCTATGGAGACAATACGCAGCTAGGTGTGAGGGCTGATGGGGCGGGTTGCCTGTAAAGCTGCCAGCAGGGTTTGGAACACGGGTGCTCCACCAACGACGGGGATGTCAGTGTTGTTTGTGCCTTTCCAACCCTCCTTTGAATAGCAGCCCAGGCACCACCTGCTCCGGTTCTTCGAGCACTGCATCCCTCCCAGTCCCCACGGCCCAGGACTGTCTGATGGGTCTCACAGTGTGGCTTTGGGCTGGTAGCTAGTTGTGTCTGTTTAAAACTTAACCTCCACAATCTAACTGAGTTCCTGAAGGGAGCCTCTCCTTCCGTAGCGCTCAATCCACACACTGCCTTGTACACCGACATTCAATAAGTATCTGTGGGTGACCAGCCCAGGCCAGGATGTGGCCCCTGCTTGGTGTTCAGACCGAGGAGGGGCAGGTGGATTGCAGGGCCCCTGCGCTGGAGCAGGGTTAATGATGACTAGAGAGGGCTGGACGGAGCGGAATCCCCAAACTTGTCCCAGCCAAACACAGCGGATCCTCGTTTCCACCCCGGAGCCGGCGGCTGGCCTGTGCCAGCACTTCTGCCGGAAAACAATCAAGAAACCTTCCAACTCAGACTCCACAAAGTAAGGTTGGTTTCATGTCGCTTCTCATTTATTAATTCAGTCTGTTCTAAGTTGTACAGTTACGAAAATAACAAAACCAAAGCCGAAAGCCCAGGAATATTTACACTCTCTCTCGTGTAGTGAGGTCAGTCTATGTTGTTGCACAGGTCGGTTATGTTTGGTACCACAAGATGTTTGTAATTTAGACAAAATTGGACAGATTAACAATTATATGTACAGTAAAATAAAAGGGGAAGTCATTCAAGTATCAAAATACAGAGACAAGGATTAAATAACGTTTTATTACAATTCAGTCCCATTGCCACACCATTAGCAACACCACTTTGTGAACTGCATCTGAGAGTTGTCCTGCAGGCCTGGGCATCACAACACAGGCCGAGGGCAGACCAGTCTGCTCAGCCCGAGACTTCTCCGGGGACTCCCCGGAGTCAAAGCCGGGGGCCCCGGGGGGACGCGAGCGTTGCAAATGCAGAGCCTGTCGGAGGGAAGCCCTGCTCGAAGTAGCTGCAAGCAGAAGGGCAGAGCAGAGAGCCTGTGACCGGGCAGGTACTGACCTATCTCAGGTCCTGCCTGGACGGCCTGCACAGTTCAGAACGGGGCTGCCACACTGCAGGGCCTGTGCTCACGTGCAGAAGCAGGGCTTCTCTCCATGTGAAGCCTGTCCTGGTGTTAAAATTTTTCTTTCTAGGGGAGGGAGAGTACCTGTCCCGGAGGAGGAATAAAAAAAATATCTAGTCCCTTCCTTTCTTGGCTATTGAGAAACAAACCAAGCTCAAAACAAAATCCAGAGCCAGAGCATATTAGCCAAGGCTTTCCAACATGAAACACCCTGAATGAAGATACAGCAGCTGCAGGGGGAGACACCGACCTATGACTTAGAGATAAAGACAGCTTGAGGGACTCATCGTAGTGTCTACAGTTTTCTTTATGGACCCACCACCCCCCAAGAGAGGGCTGCCTAGAGGAGACCGGCCTTCCTCAGGAGGAAGAGGGCACAGCACTCGCACTGCAGCAGGAGCCGCGGTCTACCCATCCAGCTCGGGGTTCCTCGTCCATACCTGGAAGGAAGTAGGGGCTGAATACTGCTCAGTGGAAGCCGACGGGCCCTGGAAGCAGCAGGACGTGAAGTCAGACTTCCCGGTATCGAGGTCCTTGTTTAGTACCGAGGAGAAGGGCAGGATCAGTGAGAGGGGGTGTGACTCCCCAGGCCTGCGGTGTGGACGGCTCAGCGGAAAGGAAACCCACAGGGCCCAGCCTCAGGTCAGCAGGAAGACGCGGCCCAGCTCTCCACTGCTGGCCAACCACAGGGCTGTGAAGGTGCGCCAGAGCGCTCCCTGCTCATTCACAGCCCCTGCCAGGAGAGAGAGAGGCGCTACTGAAGCCTGGACTACTGATCCTGGGACCAGATTGCGCTGTGCCAGCAAAGCGGAAGGTCTGCTCCGGCCCCGTGGGAGGAAAGGCTCTGCTCTGGAAGGTGCTGGACGGGCAGTTGACCTGGCCCAGCCTCACAGGAACAGTCCCTCTGGCTCTGCCTCTGCCTCCAGGAGGAGCAACGCAACCAAAGGTGAAAAGCAAAGCCAGCCAGCAGGAGGGCTCAGGCAGCAGCAGCGCCCGGATGCCAGCCTGCCCTGAAGGCCACACTCGGGGAGAATCAAACTGTCACCTGATTCAGCCTTCTCTACCCTTGGAGCCAGTGGGGAGCCCAGCAGCTGAAAGGATGACAATCAAACCGATAATTCAGAGAACCAAAGTGAGTCCTAATCACACAGACCTGATTAGACAAATCGCAAGTCAGCAGGCAGCCACCTCAGCCGACCTACCCGTCAATGCCCCAAACAAACAAAGCTGCTGCTTCTCCTTTCTGCCTCGACTCAGACAGTCTGAGGTCACCGGAGGGCCTGCGGCCAGGCAGCCCAGGGCAGCGCTCTGACCACCGCTGGGTCCGAGACGGAGGAGCAGCCCAGAGCTTGGGCACCGCGACCTGCCGGTGCATCTCCGCGCGGCCCCAGACCTTCACGTTTGGAACCCCAGAAGCCTCTGCTTTTGCCAGGCGCCTCTACGGGCTGCCCCCAGCTCCAGGCGGGGACGAGAAGCTGTGCGGCTCAGAAGGAAGAGCAGCTGACTGGCGGGTCTGTCGAGCCGATTCAATTCACCCACTACCTTCTCTCAGAGCTGCCCAAGCGCGCCAAGACCCCAGCCTGAGGACAGAGGCCCGCCGTCCTCTGACCCTATGGCCATTGTCTAAAGATTGGCAGTTTAACCTAGAGGGTTGAGCCAAGTGTTGAAAGTTCATTTTATAAAAAAAATTTTTTCTATTAAAAAATGTTTTCTGGACAAGTCACTTCTTGGCTCTCTGGAGTTCCAACCTCATCTGCTAGAGGCCCGGAGGGCTGCTCCGCAACCAGGGCAGGGCTCACTCGGCGAGACCTGGCAGTGGCAGGCCTGGACCATGCAGCCGCGAGGAGGTCCTACGGGCAGTAGTGGGGCCTGCGTCTTCAAAGCTGCAGCTGAGACGGTGGTGGCGGTGGCGGCGGCGGCAGTGGGAGCCTGCGCTCCCCATGGCTGTTTCCGCAGCACAGTTGGTTCCTCGGTGGCTCAGCTTGGCAGAAGCAAACACAACGGGGGGGAGGAAAGGGTTAACCAAAGGGGCCTGCACAAGGTGGAGGAAACGGAAAGGAAACACGGAAGCAGAACAGAAGGTCCCTTACAGCCTCCCCTGAGCACCCTCCGTGGCTCAGCGCATCTGCTTGGAAGGCACGAGGACAGGCAGGCAGGAGGACCCACCCCGGTTTGTCGACTTGGGTTTCAACTCATAAAGCAACCGCTGCAACTTACTGGCTCTCATACTGGGCCACGCTACGTGTACAGTGCTTCTTCCCACGGAAACTGGCTCTCCTCTCCCGCCATCTAAGCTGACATGCCCTCACGCGAGAACGTGGGCCTTCTGAAAGCCTCAACTCCACCATCCCAGCTGCTGAACTGCTTTGAGGTGATGGACTCCTTCTCAGGAGTCAAGAGGCTGAGGGCGGTCGATCAGGGAAGGGACCGGGTGCCAGCTGACTATCTCTGGTCCCCACACTGTGGAGAAGCATCAGAAAGCTCCTGGAGGACAACGGATGTTGCTCGGCCCAGGTCCCTGTCCTCGAGCAGCTCCGTTCTGAGGGAAGAAGGTGCACAGTGTGTGCAGGGCACTGGCCTCCCTCCTGCTGGCTCCTACAGGAAGGCCTTCCTCTTCCTCGAGCCAGACTCCAGAGCCAGCCGGGGACTCCCCGGTGAAGACGTGAGGAGCCATCCCATTCCTTGCAGTGCAAGACCCATCAGGACCAAGACACCTGCTGTGTGGAGCCAGCCTGTGGGTGTTCAGACGCTCAGAGCCCCAGGCTTTGGAGTCAGGCATGTGCTCTAGGACCTGGCACAGACCCTGGGCCCTCACAGAAAGAGTTCTGACCCTGGTCAAGCCACATCGCTGAGCTGAGGGTCTCACAGGGGGAGGCCAGCAATCTTAGAGGGATGGGCCGCAGGCCAGCTGTTAGCAGAGCGCAAGGGGATTCTGGCCCCAGGTGGTCACAGTGGTTGGTTGTGTCAGGAAAGGTGCAGTTAGCTCTTGGCAACGGCACCCAGCCGTGGCTCGGAAGACGGGAGAGGAGAGCCGACAGGGAGCCCCGGCCGGTTGGAGGGAGCAGCCTCCAGTGCCGAGTGGACTCCGCCTGGAGACTGCCCCCGCCTCAGGAGCCACGGTGCCCGCCCGCTGAGGCCCTCTTGGTGCCCACCTCAAAGGCACCTTGCCCCCCCGCCAAGCTGTCCTCGCCCAAGGGGGGAATTCACAGTGTCCGGTGGTGTTAGGTGCGAGCTGAGAGTGTGCAGTGTCTAAAGCTGCCGCCCCAGGAGGAGAGGTCCCAGTGGGGGTGGGACCTTGGCGTCAGCAGCTGGAAGGAGAGTTGAGAAGAGCAGAAGGACGGACGGCAAGGCACATGAGACTAGTGGAGACGGGGTGGGTGCTTAGAAGATAGTGGTCTCATACTTGGTGCTGAGGCTCCGCTTAGAGTCTGGTTTGGGGTCCACAACCCAGGAGACGCTGGCATGGGACTGGGCATCTGGGTCCATATCGGGTGGTTCCAGCTGCTGAGGAAGAGGGTGAAGAGTCAGAGGGAGCGCTGCACCTGGGCCAGGGGTCAACGGGGCCCGCTGTCCCCCGCCTCCCGGGCCACGCTGACGTCAGTACCCCACGGGGGAGGCCCTGTTCTCCTCAGCCAAAGAGCAAGCTCCCTGGGGTGGGGTGGCAGAAGGGGGACCTTCCCTGGAGCATCACGGGAGGGCCGCCTCTGAGCTCTCCAGGGGCAACTTCTCCTGGGGGTTTCTTGGAGCGGCTCAGTTAAAGGAGCCTTGCCCTACCTAAGCATCGAGCACTAAGCCCCAAAGCTGTTCTCGGTGGCAGGAAGCGGGTAAGGGGTTTGGAAACCCCAAACCTCGGGTCCCTCTGGCAGGGCCAGAGAGCTCACCCCGGGCAAGACCACAGCGGGCACCCATGAGCTCTGGAGAGAGGAGGACACACAGCAGAGAAACAGAGGCTCCAGCACAGACAGGGATGGTGGGACGGCAGCTCAGGAAAGACGGGCATGCAGGCGGGGCCGGGGCGGGGCACCAGAGTCTCAGAGAGCTCACGGTCACTTCGGGGAGACTGACACACAGACAGCAGGAGGTGCAGAGACCTTGACTCCAGGACTAACAGACGGCAGCGGGAGGTAAGAAGGACGATGGGTGGGGCAGGTGTGACAGTAACAACAGCGACTATCAGGGGGCAGCGGCACCTGGGGTGCAGAGCAAAGCAGACACAGACACGGGGTGGCGTTACGGAGGCCGCCTCGCACGGGCCGGTGTCCTGAGGGGCTGGCCACCTGAAGCGTGAGAAGACCCTCCTTGCACCCGCTCCACCCCGAGCCCTCAAATCCCGGGGCCCACGTACTGCTGACTTCCTCATGCCGACCCGAGGCTTAGGCACCGGTTTGGAAGATTTTGTTTCGATCATCTCGGCAGCAGAGGCCCCCATCGGCCTGGACTTCTGGGCCTGTAGGGCCAGCTGATAGGCCACCTCGAACGCCTGCCCCAGCGTCAGGATGATCTCATAGGTCAGGTTCTGGGAGAAAACAGCACAACGTGAGAGATGGGATGGAGGAACCACTGCCTCTCACACCTGCCCTGGCCTCATGCCCCTGAGCACAGGCCAGGCAGCACTGCACACGTAACAAGAGTGCAGGGAATCTGCTGGAACGCTTGCTTTGAAAGCAGAAGTTTGTCCCGAGGTGACTGACACATTAGGGAACAATCTGAACAAAACACACACTTTGTGTTTCCTCATGTGTGATTTCATTGGAGAGAAACACGAGGCGAATGCAAAGGCTCCCCTGCTGACCCCCGTTGCCTGGGAATACACAGCATATATGCCACCCCCACCTGGCAGCTCAACTTCCCCACGGGACCCACCCCTGACCGTAACAATCAAGCAGCAGCTCTCCCAGGGCCACCCGGCCCGCGCCCTCCCCTCCATCCGTGCACCCCTCCGTCCTCTGTTCCTCCTCTTTCTCTCCCCCTCTGGCACACAGGCTGGCAGGAGTGAGGCACATGCTTCCACAAGCCGACTTCGGGTCCTTCTCGAGGCAGAGCGCCGTGTTTATGTAGCATTTATGTATTTCTTAACCATTTAACATGGATAAAATGGTGTGGGTGTTCGTATTAGGTTCCTGAGGGCTGTGCCCCCTGCCTCATCTCCCCATGAGCCTTGGTGCTTCCCGTGCGGTTTCAGGGTGTGGTGCTCTCTAGGAGCACAGACGCCACGTTACAGCAGAACTGACTGATGCGGGAAGATGAGCTACAGGTAAGAGTACCGGGAAGGATGTGTCCTGGGAGGATTTCCTCATTTCATCTTCAGAACCACCCCGTGAAGTCGGTTACACTCTATCCCCTTTGCGCAGACGAGGAGCCGGGGTCACGCAGCTAGCTAGTGGCAGAGCCAGGAGGCTGCAAGCACAGAGCTCCCGGGCGAGGCCGGGAAGACCCTGGAACCAGCTACTCTCACAGGGGCAGCAGGGACCTGGACAAAGGTGCTGTCTCAGGGCAGCCACCATGGTCACTCATCCACTCCCTGTGGGCAGCACGTGTGACCACTCCCCTCAGCCCAGCAGCGCCAGAACCCCACCTAAGCTGGGATATGGGCGAAGAAAACTTACTGTCCCCAAGAGGGAGCTGGAGGGCTTTTCAGGGAGATGGCCCAGCTGGAGGGCGGGAGTTAGGATGGATGGTCGACCAAGAGCCTAGGGAGATGAAGCCTTGGCTGACCTGACAGGCACGCAGCCGGAAGCAGGAAAGCCTCTGTCAACTAGAACCCTGGACGAGCCACTGTCATCCTGTGTGCTTTAGTCTCAGTGCCAGATAGAGGGGGCTGGAGTGATGTTCATTCTTGAACAGACCTTTGCTAAGTGCCAGCCGGGTGCCAGGACCCACTGCACTGGGGCTGTCGCAGGACCCCCCACCGTGCCCAGCTGCGGACTCCACCCACCACGTCCACCGTGCTGAAAACGTGGCAATAGTGGTGGCTGGTCTGCAGGTCCTTGGTGATGTAGGCGAAGGTACAGAGGTCCTCTGGGTCCTGGGCTGCACAGGAAATGTTCCGGATCTCGTGCTCTGCGATGACGTTCTGCGGGGAAAACAGGGTCTGGAATTCTTGGGCTCCCTGAGGGCACACCCTAGTCCCTTCACCATTGCCACCTTCCTGTCCCATCCTAGCGTCAGCCAAGCACCACTTCCCCATCTCTTCGTGGTGGGGGTGGGGGTGGCACCTCACCTTGTCTGATTTAGGGTTGGGGTCTCCACCCTTGACCATGGCAACTGAGGGAGCAAATGTTCACACCCAGCCCACTCTGCTCTCCAGGTGGGATCCCAAGCACAGGGCCTGGGGGTGCCCTAAGCTCACTAAGTGCATCACAGCGTTGAAGGCCCATGAGCAGATAAGTGGCCAGTGGAGCCCATGCTGGGGAAGATAAGCTGTCCCTCGGGCGGGGCCCTGGGAACCAGGATATGTGGGTGCGTGAGAGACAAGTACCCCCCCTCTAGGGAAGATACCCAGCTGGCCAGGAGTGGGGTGTGTGTGGGGAGGAAGGGTGCCCCCTCCTCCCTCAACAGCAGTTGTGGGAAGCACACCTTGTTGGAGGCGTCGATGAACTTGACACCTTTGTAGGTGATGGACAGGATGATGGTGGGGATCTTCTTCATGTGCTCCGTGGATTTCTACAGGAAATGGGAGGCCTGTCAACTCACCTTCTCGGGGCCTCCCTCAGCCGCACGCAGCGTGGCAGGGCCCCCGTGGCTGCAGGCGGTGCCGCCACCCGCTGCCTTGCGTCCTGGCCGCCCCCACGGTAACCTACCCGCATCTTGGCACAGGCGTCTTGCGTGGATTCTGTCCCTCGCAGATCTTTGATCAACATGGAGCCCAGATACTGTGGGAGCGAGCAGTGGCCCAGCTTAGGAGTCCTGCGTTACCACATGGGGCCACCAGCCAATCTGGGACCACAGTCAGGGGGCTCCCTCTCCCAGTGACTCTCTTCCCCCATCCTGGCCGGTGAGTCCCCCTTCCCCCAGGTGCTGGGAGCAGCTGAGGAATGGAGAACACCACGGGGGCCCTGGGTCCGGCCAGCATGGAAAGCAGGAGACTGGCCAGGCTGGGAGGGCAGAGGCTACTCACATTGGCTTCATAGCCGCAGGACTCGAAGATGAGTTTCTCCGGCTGGTGTTGCCAACTCTGCACAGGGGCATAGGGGGCAGCCAGGCTTGGAGGCCGAAGGGTCAGCTTGGCCTCTCGGTGCTCTTCCTGCAGAACACGTGGGGTCACAGGTCAGCTCGCCTGCTCAAGGGGTTCCCAGGCTCCCTCCCGGGTTCCACCTCCGGGAGCTCCAGGCCGGAGGCAGACAAGCCATTCCAATGCGCTGGGGCGGAGGTGAGGCCTGTCTATGCCAGAGAACTGGTGGAGAAGCAGGGACCTCAGCTGCCCGCCCACCCGTGAGCAGCTCAGCAGGGAAGGCTCTGTGGAGTCTGAGATGAGTGTAGATCTGATCCTGGGGTGGGGAGTCGGGAAGTATCCGTGGCCAGGGATGCACTTTACAGGGATCCTCATGGCAGGAGCTGGGGTGTGGGGGAGGGGTGGGAGGCCACCACGGGCCAGGTGCCAGGCGATGGGGTCCTTAACTAGGCTGCTGGTGGAAGGAATGGGGAGGAGGGGAAAATTCAGGAAATTTATGACTTCCATTCCCAGCAATATGCAAAGTCTCTCAATACAGAGCAACTAAAACTGCTGGACGATGTGTTTTCTAAATCTTGTAAAATTCATGGTCGTGCTTGTGGAAAGGTGAGGGGGAATCCCCAGAGGCCAGAACCGAGAAATATGAGTCACGAGAGAAAACAGCGAAGCTAGGGCTCACCCTGCGGGGACAAGGGACACCCAGCAATCTGTGTCTAACAGGCCAAGACGGGGGCGAGACAAAAAGCCTGCGGTCCGTGCAAGGCGGGAGGGAGGACGGGCAAGTCGAATAAATGCGAGAGCCCTGAAAGCAGTGCCCTGGGCGGTGGGCTGGGAGCCCTGTCCTGCCAAGAGGAATGAGGGGACCCCGTCTGTGGCTCCCTCCCGCCCACCTGGATCCTGAAGCGCTCGGCCCGAGAGGGCACCGTAGGGTCTTGGAGACTGTCGTGCCGCCTCCTGCCCGTGTCCCCAGAAGGCAGCAGCAGATCAGCCGACCGGCCGGTGCAGGAGTCATTCTGGCTCAGGGGGGACGACGTCTGTGAGAGCAAGTCTTGGCACTGCAGCGGGAAGAAATCCAGGTGAGATTTGAGACTCATCAGGCCAGTCCTTAGGCTGTAGGTGTCAGCCAATCCTCGGGCTGTCAGGGCCCAGCTTGGGCAGGAGAATCAGTGAGAACAGGCATGAGCTGGAGGCCAGCACCCCGTGTGGAAACGGGCCGCTGGGCCCACCGTGGGTACAGTCAAGGTGACCAGATTCTTCCAGCCAGGTACCCCTAACAGCCGGGTCCTGCAGGTGAGCACCCGGGTGACGAGAGCACCCTCCGGCCTGGTTTAGGGCTGGGAGGCGATCTCTAGTTTATAAAATCGTCTGTCACAGCTGATCGCAGGTCCTGGGGGCATGTGACCAAATCCAAAAGTCTTTCCTAAGAAAACACATAGCACTGCCGGTTGGCACCCAGAGGCCTCACAAAGAGTATGAATCAGTCTTCACTTTCCATATCTGAATGTCAGCTGAGTCTGGTCCTCAGAACCAGCCTGGGCCCCAGCCTTCTCATGCGTAAGAGGAGGATAAAATAACGCCCACTTTGAGGCTGCCATAAACGGGCTGAGGCTTGGAGCCCAGGGCCCACCCCATCCACTGGCAACCACGCAGCTTCACGGGTTTGGGGAGACTCATCCTGAACCACAGGCTCACAGTCTAACCCACTTTTCAGTCAGAGATTACCTGCCTTGAGCAACAAAGCATCTCTGAGGTTTTTAAAATCACAGGGATTTTCCTTCAGAAGATGGGGAGGGCCCTGGCCCCTCCGTGTGTTCCAGGCTTTGTCTCGGGTTCACGTCAGGCTGCCCGAGAGGGGGCCCCTCTGACCCACCCCTGCCCACCACCCTGGGCACAGCTCAACCGGACGTTCAGACATGGCCCCAGCCGTCTGGGATTTGGATATTTGTTTTCCTACTTTTGCCAACATTTGGCCCCAACACTGGGAAGGGAGGGATCAGTTGCTCCTCGACTGCAGAGGTGACGCTGTCTCTGAAGAACTCCCAAAGAATTCTCCTCAGTTCCTAACAACACACAGCACATACAAACATCCCTTCCCACCCGCCCCAACTCACTCTCAGCTGGGAAAACCGGGGGGGCTTCTGGGGCGGCTCCTCGTAGGGTCTGTCTGCCAGGGAGGCGATGATGCGCTTGCGATGGCCGAGCAGGTGCACCTTTAGGACCTGGGCAGGGGCGGGGAGAGGAAGGTCAGGCGGCAACTGGGCCCCCAGCCCCCAGCCCTCACCCCCACGGGCCATGCTGGCAGCCCAGGGACACTCACAGCAGGGCTGTACTCACGTTGACAAGCTCCAGCTCCCAGAGGTTCTTCACAGTGTCAATGGAGCTGTAGCCACTTGACAGGAAGGAAGGGACATAGTCCTGCAGGCCCAGGGAGACCAGCCAGGAGCGCACTGACAGGGGGCTGTTCCCATCATAGCCCAGAGCCTTCACCTGTGGGGCGAGGGTAGGAGGCGGGACTAACATCTCAGCACTTGGGACGAGGACCCTGGGGACCACGGGGACGCAGGCCGGTTCACTCAGACCACAACAGAGGCTGAGGCTGGAGTAGGTATGGGACAGCTCCTGAGGACCAACGAGGGGCCTGTGTCCTAGCATCCCCGAGTCGCTCCACTCACACAGCCTTCTCTACCTCAGCTCTGGTCTCGGGCCCCATCTGGGGACTACTAGGGCACCCCAGGTCTGGGAAATGTGCCCTATCAGGTAAGGCTAGATGGGGAGGAGGGTTTGTGGAGGCCCCTACTGTGCTCTGACAAGATCACAGACCTGGTAGGACAAGAAAATGGTGTGTGTCTGTGAAGCGGCCACTGGCCTCACTGCTAGGACTCATTAGTGCTTCCTGAGCTCTGGGCAAGTGGAAGAGACAAGGGGACTCTGTGCCAGCAGAGCTGAGGAGAGGCTCAGGCCTACCAGCCACAGCTCCCCAGGAGGCAGAGACTGCTTCCTCTGCTGCCCCGAGGGCCCCAGGCCTCCTGGGGAGGGCTTGGTCTCAGGCGACAGGCCAAGCCTGTGGGCACCAGGCTCTGCGCCAGGCAGATGCCTGCAATGCCGTTCCTGAGGCCGGACTAGGTCCTGACTGTCCCTAGTGCTCTGCTGGCCTTGGGATGTGGCAAAGAAGTAAACAGGATACTGTCCTCCCCGCTGGGGCTCCCGGGATGAGGGGCAGGCCCCCACAGTGACCTGCACATCCCCTGAGCCCCGCCCCGCCACTGGCAAAGGCTGAGGCCACGGAACTGTCGGTGGTCACCTTGGGCAGGGACCGCGCAGCCTGGAGCAGCTTCCGCCTGTGCTGTGCATCACTGATGCCGATTTCCCGCAGGTCTTGATCTTCCATCACATTAGGCCCCTAAGAGCAGAAAGGAGAACGTGAGGGCCTCCTGGACAAGGCCGCTGGCTCCCTCAGGGCGTCATGTCAGCCTGTCATCGCCCCTTACCACGTTCTTCTCCTTCGCCACAGGCACCACAAGAGAACGAGCCCCAGGGCGCCCCGCAAGGCCAGGCCAGGCAGCAAGCAGCCGCATGCAGCAGGAAGACAAACCTGCCCAGGCTGCCCGCCCAGCCCGAGCGGCTCCCAGGGTGCTGACCCGGGCTGGAGCAGGCAGGGCCGGGCACAGGCCCTCACCCACCTGGGCTGATGTGCATTTTCCTGGGAGCAGGTTTCATGACCCCCCAAGGTGAAAAACAGGAGGATTAATCCCCAGATTCCTCACAGATGTGATTTTGTGATTTAAAGCGGCGGTAACATCCACCTTGGGCCGGCGGCAGGGGCAGGCACCCAAGAAGCCTGCCTCACCCCGAGGAGGAGAGGAGTCTCAAAGTGGGGACCTGCCTGAGAGAGGAGGGGGGGCTGGGGCTCAGCCCACGTGGGGCAGTTCTCCCCAAGGGAGCAGCTGAGAGTGAAGAAGCCCAGCATGGCAGTGACGACGAGGAGAATGGCTGGTGTTTGCTGTGTTCTTGCTGAGTGACAGGGACGGAAAGCTTTTCTCTGCACCATCCCATTTCAGGCTCACAATCCTGTGTTAGGTTCTACTGGAATCCTCAATTTACAGATAAGGAAACAGACACACAGAGGTCAGAAACGCGTCTGAGGTCACACATCTCATGGTGGAGCTAGGATTTGAGGCAGTCTGACTGTACTCACCACTCCTAACCCCTATCATGGTGTCTTTTATTACTCACAATGGTGTCACAAGATAGGTTTTTTCAGATTATGATACATGAAAAATCATGGGTTCTGCCCTGTCCCTCAGCCACAGTGTCCACCCCCGCCAAGGGCAACTGTTACCACTTTCCTGGATGTCCCTCCAGAGCCCAGCTGGGCACACACACACATGTGCATGCTTCATTTTCGCACAAATGTGATTGTTGTACACATTGTTCAACACCTCATTCTTAACTACTTAGCATATACAGGAGGTCACTCAGTATATGGAGACCTGTCTCTTCTTTTAAAGCTGCATAATCATCCAGATTATGGACATATTATAAATTGCTAAACCAGTTCCCCGTTGAAGGACAACTGTTTCCAATTTCTGCTTTTACAAATGGTGCTGCATGAACCTCCCTGTATGTGCATCCTTTCTATGGTGGTTATCAAGAGAGATTGCTGCCAAACCATTCTCAAGAGAGAAGAGAGCTGCAGGCATCATTCTGTCTTCGGGCTATACTACAAAGCTACAGTAATCAAAACAGTATGGCACTGGCAGACACATAGATCAGTGGAACAGAATAGAGAGCCCAGAAATAAGCCCACGCTTATATGGTCAATTAATCTATGACAAAGGAGGCAAGAATATACAATGGGGAAAGGACAGCCTCTTCAATAAATGGTGTTCAGAAAACTGGACAGCTACCTGCAAAATAATCAAACTGGACTACTTTCTCATACCATAAAATGGATTAAAGACTTGAATGTAAGACCTGAAACTATAAAACTCCTAGAAGAAAACATAGGCAGTACACTCTGACATCAGTGTTAGCAATATTTTTTGGATCTGTCTTCTCAGGCAAGGGAAACAAAAGCAAAAATAAACAAATAGGACTATATCAAACTAAAAAGCTTCCAGACAGTGAAGGAAACTATCAACAAAATGAAAAGGCAGCCTACTGAATGGGAGAAGATATTTGCAAACAATGTATCAGATAAAGGGTTAATATCCAAAATATACAAAGAACTCATATAATCAACATAAAAAAACTAAACAACTCGATTAAAAAATGGGTAGAGGATCTGAACAGAAAATTTTCCAAAGACATACAGATGGCCAACAGACACATGAAGAGATGCTCAGCATCACTAATTGTTAGGGAAATGCAAATCAAAACCACAGTGAGATATCACTTCACAGCTGTCGGAATGGCTACTATCAAAAAGACAAGTAAGTGTTGGCAAGGATGTAGAGAAAAGGGAACTCTCGTGCACTGTTGGTGGGACTGTAAACTGGTGCACTGACAGATGAATGAATGGTGTGGTGTATACACACACACACAGGAATAGTACTCAGCCATAAAAAAGAGAATGAAATCTTAACATTTGTGACAGTGTGGATGGGGTCTAGAGGGCATTATGCTGAGTGAAATAGAGAAAGACAAATACCATATGATCTCACTTATATGTGGGCTCTAAAAATTGAAAACAGACTCATAGATACAGAGAACAAACAGGTGGTTGCCAGACGGGAACTGGGTGAGGTGGTCGGGGGGAAGACATAGGTGAAGGGGACTAAGAGGTAGAAGCCTCCAGTTACAAAATAAATAAGCCATAGGGATGTAATATACAGCATAAGGAATATGGTCAATATTGTAATAACATTGTATGGGGACAGATGGTTACTATACTTATTGTGATCATTTCATAATGTATGCAAATGTCAAATCACTATGAGTACACCTGAAACTAATATAATATTGCATGTCAATTATATTTTGATTTAAATTTTTCAAAAAAGGATTTAAAAAAAGAACAGAAATCACTTGGTCAAAGAGTATGTGTATTTAGAAGTCTGACAGATATTTATACTCCTATCAGTGCAGCACTGTGCAGAAGTGGCTTATCACTGCACATTTCTTATCACAAGATCATCCCGCTCATAGATGAACTCAAGCATCTTTTCACATTTTATCTACCAAGCACTTACATAGCACTTACTGCCCTCCTCCATGTTTTCCATGCTTTGCACCTGCTAAACCATTGAATAATAGGGACCACTGTTACCCATTTTACATCTCAGGAAGCTGAGGCCCAGAGAGCATCAGTAACTTCTGGGGCAGAGTTCAGCCCGATGCTCATGTCCCCACGGCTCTGGGCCGGGCATGCAGAGCAGCTGCAGCTCCTTTTCCAGGAATTACTCACTTTATCCTTTGCATGTTTATCTATGGAGCTGTTGGTCTCTTCTGTATTTGATTTGTAGGAATTCTTTATATAGTAAGAAAATTAACCCTTTATGAAGAGTTAGGCACGTGTCTTTCCTGTTTGTCATTGGACTATTATGCTGGCTTTGCTCATGCAGAACCTATCAGCCTGCACCTGAACACACCCACGTTTCTCATGGAGCTTCTCTAAGTTCTGTCAGCCTTAGAAAGATCTCCCCCTCCAGAATTTTTAAAACAATTCTTTCACATTTTCTTCCTGTAACTTTACAGTTTCATTTTTTACAATCAAATCTTTAATCTATCCGGAATTAATTTTGATGTAAGTTTTAAGGGTCAGGATCCACTTAATATTTTTCCCAGGCAGGCTGTCTTATTTCTTGAATGAGCTATCTTTTCCCATTGATATGAAATGACTTCTGAGGTACCCTAAATTCCTGTGTTTCCAAGACTTTTTCTGGACTTTTTATTCTATTGAGGTGGGTATTACTTATGCCCACTTTACAGATAGACAAGTTAATAACTCAGGCAAGCTCACGCAGACCACCAGCTGGTGGCCTCACCTTTGTACCCAAGCTGTAGTGACTGCTGGTGTGAGAGCTTCCCCAGAGCCTGTGCATGGTGACAAAAATTTTGCCCTATAGAGGACACAAAGAGGACAAGCCATAAGCTCAAGAGACTCCAGGTGAAGATGGCTCTGAAGGCAGACTGGACTCCCTGCTCAGGCCGCACGCACAACCTTCTCCTGGGACACTAGGGAGCCCTGGGCCTGCAGAAGTTCCCCTGGGCCCTGGCACCACTCCAGGTCTGACCAGATCCCAAGTCACCCCTGAATCTAGGAGTCACCACGCTGAGTTCCTGCAGTCATTCTGGGCCCAAATCTAGGGTGTGCTGATGGGGAAAAGCAGAGAGGGGGGCTGTCTGCCCAGACTTTCTACTTGAAGATGAGGACACCTCAGTGAGGACCTGACAAGTGAACCTCCAAGAGGGTGTCACTGCGGTGACGTTGTGAACACCCACTGTTAACCCCAACATTTACTCAGAAGCCTTCACAAGCTTTTAGGGTAACATTAATACTGGACTGAAGGCTGACAACCAGGAAAACCAGATCCAGATGGGGACAGGACCTTCATTAAGCAGAGCCCCCAGTCAAGAGAACTGGGGACTGTATGCAGCTTTGAGGAGAAAGAGGCAAATGGAAACAAAACCAAAACAAAGGATGTGATGGAAAATCAAAGCAAACAGTTGCCACAGCACGTCCTGGGCTCAGTGCGGGGTCCTCCTGAGTTCCTGAACTTGCCACATCTACATTCTGTGGGATTAGTTTGTGTGGTGACTATAAGGTGCTCCAAATCCTCAAAGGCAAGAAACATTCTGGAAGTTACTGTATCCTCTTGACTGAGGAAGAAACCTTTACACGAGGAGGTTTATGGGGAAAAGGGACTTCTGCTTTGTTTACTTTCTACCACACTAACGTTTACTGAGAGCTGACTACGTGCCAGGCCCTGTTCCGAGTTCCTAGTGAGTGAATAGTTAGGGAGCTCATCAAGTAGAACAGCTTATCCGCCTAAGCGAAATCTGAAACACAACTAGTTGACACTTGGCTTGGTTGGGTTCCGTCCTTGAGGGAGAGGGGGCAGGAGGGCGGGGGTTCCCAGCCACAGAGGTGGGAGCAATGCCACAACACCTCCTCCTCCTGGGTAGGTGTGGGCATGCAGTATGTCAGCGTGTGGAAAAGCAGGCTAGGAGACGGTGCACCTGGGCTCTCCTGCTCTGGCCCCACCACGGCCCGTATCAGCCCCTGCAGGACCTGGCCTCCACCTGAGCAAAGGCCTGTATGTTCTGATGCAAGCGTGACTACTGGGCAGAGCAGCGCTAAACTGCACTCGCCTTGGAACAGGGTTTCCTCTCTCACCAGTGGTTTCCAGACTTTCCACCTGCCCCACCCCCTCCAGCCTCATTTCCATATTCAGTATTCTCTCTCTCTTTCTCTCTCTCTCTCTCTCTCCTCACTTGGCAATTTCTCCTGCCAGGAGTCATAAAAAAACAAAGGCTGAAACCTCCTGTCTTGGGGAAGAAAGAATGGGACAGAGCTACTGTCCCGGCCTGATTCTGCCTCAGGGGAAAAGCCTGGCACTGGTGCTTCCCCTGCAGCCCCTCCCTCTCCTCTCCACCTCCCAGTCCTTTCTTGGGCCTCAGGAGCCAGGGGCTGTGAGAAGAGCTGCTCCAGACAGAGGAGGCACGGAATTGGGAGAAGTGCGTTGCTGGGGGTGGGGGCTCAACCTGGACACACATGAAAATGCAAATTAAGACCTTAAAACATTAAATATTAGTGGTTAGCATTAAATACAACAAAAAATTAAAACAAACTTCAATTTGAAGGATGACGTTCAAATTGAGGGAAATAAATTCAGATATTGTGTGGCTGTGTCCCAGTCATCAAAGGTCTTAGAGAAACTTCCAGCTGTTTTTGAAAGTGCATGAGTGGAGTGACGTCTTCAGGGAGGCCATTCCGAATTGGGAATGGTTAAATGTAAACATGAGACACACAGGACACAAAGCATTTAGCTGCCGATCCGTGAGACCTCTTCCCAAGTGAATCCCATACTTGAACTTGGGAATATTTGCTAGCAGTGTTCTCCCTGATGAAATTTCTCTCCAGAAGCAACCACAGTCAGTGAGCCTAAAGCGCATTTGGCATTTCCTCAAGAGGACGTCCTCATCAGCTAGAAACACGGATCAGACTGACGCTTCCAACTACTTAATCATTTTCCTGAAGTCATGGGCTCAGTTCCCAAATGCTGTGGCAACCAGGTAGGTGTGGCACCAGCTACTTGCTCTGTATAGTCTGTCATATTTTAAAGTTTCTAACCCCATTTTTTATCTCCAAGAATGGGAAAGTGGAATGTACAGAGTGAAGGAGAATACAACGTTGGGATAAAACACTAAACTTTTTTTTGTTTTTCAAGGCAGAACACTCAATTTTCTACCTTATTTCCTAATTTTTATTTTATGATAATATTGAAAATTGGCAAGTGTATAAATGTTAAAAACTTCTAATTGCTAAAAAGCACTGAGAAAATGGGGGCTAGCACTTAGAATAAGAAAGACAAAACTATTTTCTTAAAAAAAAAAAAAAGACCTTTAGAGCAGATTTCTCTAATCAAGGGAAGGAAGGGTGGGAGGATGAGGGAAGTACCAGCCTGAGTGAACTGAGCAGCCAATACTCACCACACGCATGGCTGTATTGATCTGTGGCACCTGCCTGAGCAGCTAAAACTCCTTAAGTAGATAAGCAGCTCGGTGGGCGGGCGAGAGGCCCCCACATCTCCACCTGGGCCCGAGGCATCCTCCAGAGTCTCTGTGCACCAAGGGGGTAGCTCAGAGCTTCCCTGGGTCCTGGCTGTTTCAATGTGATACTTATGCTGCCTCTCTGCCTTCCAGAATTTTGTAGATTTCCACTGGGCCCTGCTTCTATCTCTCCCTCATATTAACAAAATAAATAAATAAAATTGTTTTCTGAGTAGAAAAGTTATATAAGTCTATTATAAAAAATTCTGAAAATTAATAAAGTACAAAAAAAATGTAAAAGCTACTTATAAATCCATTACCTCTGGGGGGGGGAACACCCCAGGGTTACCATTCTGATGAATTCTTCTAAGTGGCTTAATATTTTTTAAAAACTGAGATTGGGATCACTTCTAGCATTTCAGTGTATTTTTCTAAGCTTTTATTGTAAAAAAAAAAAAAAGCAAAAGTTGGGATTGTGGTATATGTATTACTTATTTAACCTGCTTTCCCACATGCTGACATACTGCGTGCACACACCTCCTCGCGACACGTAACCACCTGCTTCCACTGCACACTCTCTAGTTCCTGGGCATCCCATAATCTCACCCGCCACTGGACATTCTGGCTCCTCCTTTGCACGTAGTTTTCTACCATCCCCAGAACATGTTACTGGCCACAATGACGGAGTTGTTGTGGGCATCGTCATCTGGGGGGAGGGTCACTGAACATGGCACAGGACCCTGGCCTGAGCCAGGACCGCCTTCCCAGGCCGGGGTTGCAGTGACCACACGCGCACACTGGTGAGTGAGCCAGGAGGGAGAGGGGTGAGCACACGAGTCTTCCTCGCCCAGACCATAGCCCCAGACCCGGGCCGGCCCAGGGAGAGTGGGAAGGAGCACTGGGAAAGGGAAGAGGAAGCAAGGAGGGGCAGGGCTCTGCTGCTCACTGTTGTGGCCTAAAAATCTTAATAGTGATGGAAAATAGAAGCCATGCTCCCCGAAGCATCACGTGTCTACTCCTCCAGGGGCTGAGGGCTTTATGTGCCCCACACAAGGCAGCTGTGGTATAAAGGATAAGAACTGGGCTCAAATCCCCTACAAAATCAGAACCTTAGAAACAGGAACAAAGCCACCTGCCTGTCCAGGTTAAACAGGAACCGGCGCTCATTGGCTCCTCCTGTGTTCACCTGTTCACCACTGCCTGGCCCAGCTGACTCCTGCCTCCCTGGAACTTGGTCATAGAACTTCCCAAACTGACACCTTCCCCCAGCTCACGGGTGGCTTTATAAAAAGCTCACCAGCCTCAGTAACAGGAGCAGCTCAGGCTTGACCCACAGCCCCTGCTCTCCTAACGATCCCCACCCCTACCCGGCCCAGCCATGTCCTCAGCTGGAGAGATAGAATTCGATGGTGACAGAGAGCAACTGGTTCCAAGAAGATGAGGATGAAGTGCAAATGTTACCAGCTCCTAGTTCCAGAAGCCAGACCCCTCTCCCTTGTCAGTCTCAAGGGAAGGGTTGTCAGGGACGGCTCTCCTCCTGCGTTCAGGGAGGCAACACCCCTCGTGACCCTTGTTCTCCCAGGCAGGTCCCCAGTGTCCCCCTTCTCTTTGTACCAGGAGCAGCATCCTTCCATCCATCTGCTGCTCGTCACCCCCAAACACCTGCCTTTCTGAGGCCTCATCTGAGGTCAAGATGCCATACTCACCCCCAAATCACCAGTGCAGACTAGCCAAGCCCAAAGGGCCTGGATCCGAGACCACCCAAAGCAGGCTTTAACCTCATGGATCTGAGGACAAAGCCGATTTCTGCTTCCGCTGCAGAGAAATCACCACCTTACGTTCCCACACACGGCCAAGGCCACAGTCAGTCTCGATCGTTGCTGTGTGCCCCCTCCAGAGCTTATGTGCAGAAGGAAGCAGTCAAATGAGATTCCATGGGACAGGGACAGACGGGGAGGGAGGCAGAGCAACTTGCCCCAAATCATACAGGGGCGCCTGGAGGAAGCCCAGGTCTCCCGACTCTCAGCTGGTTCTCAGTGCGAGTAGTTAGAACCCCGTGTTTTTTCCTAAGGTTTGCCCCATCCAGTTTCCTTAACTGTGGCTTCAGCCAGCTGCCCGTGGGCCTGGCCCTTCCCTGAGGGTGGAGGGCAAGAACGCCTGCTGCTGGCCTGTGGTGGTGGCGGCAGCTGCAGGTCCAGAGGGCTCCGGTAGCTCCAAGCCAGTGCCAAGAGCTTACTGCGGTCTGGGCCCCACCAGCTCCTTTGCCAGCCTTTTGCAGAACAGCCCTCAACACAGAGTGGGCGGATGGAATGGTCTGCCTGACCCGACGGGCACCTCGAGTGATGCACTGGCCTAGCCCACTGGCTCTGACTTTGAAGGATGTGCTGAGCCTGTGGCCCAGTCTCAGCATCTTCCGGTGAAAGGGGGGCATGGGGACCAGAGTGGCAGGCGAAGGCACTGCTCTGGGCCCAGGAGACCCAGCTTCCAGCCACAGCTCAGCTGTCTGCTTGAGGAGCAGCCTGGATCCAATGACTTTCAGGACCCAGAGTCCTGAAAGTGCTGTCCATGGACCCCAGGAGTCCACAGATGGGCTTCAAGAATGCCCGGGGACACCTGAGTTATAACTGACATTTGACAGAGACACACGGGCCTCACTGCTCTGCCCCCTGCACCGCTGCACCTGTACACTGGTGGGGGGGGGGGGGCGTGTACTAACCAAACACAACGGGCGTGCTGAGATGCCAGCACGGGACCCCCTGCTGCTGCTCACGCTGGGATATCAGCAACTGGAAGCTACATCAACAGGATGTGTTCACCAGTCCAGTTCCATCCTAAGGTGCAGTTAGTTAAATCGACAGACATGCAAATAGTTCTCAAACTCCCTTCCACTGTGAAGGGGACTGGAGAAGGCCAGAGCAGCACCGGGGGCACGTAGAGCTGGATGCTGAATAATTCCAGCCGCTGTCACTCTGAATAACTCCAGGGAGAGCAAGAGAGCACACGCGCCCGGAAAGGGGTCCAAAGGGAGCCTGGCTCTTGTCTCAAGGTTCAAGGGCCCAGCAGAGACGAGGAACCACCTCAACTCCTGGGACACTGCGGAGCTAAGTTCTTAAGTGACCACAGAATTTAGTCCGGGAGGCAGGATCCACACTTGTCTAAGAACATTCCTCTCAAAGCCTTAGCTCCACCGCCCCTTCAATGACCCGGCTGAGGGAGCTCTCCCTCTCAGGCCCTGCTACACGCTGGGGCCCAGGAACCCCTACCACACCCACACCCCACTGAGCAGTCAGCTCCCAGAGTGCTCTGCAGAGATGGGCCAGAGCTGGTGCAGAGAAGTCGAGGCGGGGAGGCAACCTGACAGCAGTGCCCGCAGCGGCCCCTTGAAGACGGGGAGGAAAGAAGACAAAGGGAGGGACATCGGAGGGTTGCGGTGAGGAGGTGGCGTGGGGAGCCAGGGCGGGAACCCAAGGGCACAGCCGGCTGCACACATGAAGCCGGCTTCCGGGGCTGAAGAGTGCGGCTAATCTGGGGAACAGGAGCAGGAAGGGAAGCTCGGGCGTCTGGGGACCTGGCTGGAAAGCTTCAGGGAAGCCAATAAAGAAGGACCTCCTTGCCGAGCTTACGCCTTTAGCTCTTGCAGGGCTCGGTCCTTTTCACCTGCCATCTCTCTCCCACTCGTGGGACCAGCTGGCACAGTCTCAGAAACAGACAGGAAAACAGGGGGAGGCTGCCTGCATGTGGCAGAAGCCTGTGAAGAAATAAATGGATGGGAGGAATACGAGGCCTCCCCTTGCCGGCTCAGTCTCTGTTTCCAGCCCATCCCGAACCCGCTGCCAGACTCATTTCCGCTTTCAATTTGTCCAACACCCAGCCTCGACCACCTCCCACGTGCCTGCTCTCCACTCCACCCTGCTGTCAAGGGGCACCATGACTCCCGGGAAGCTCTGCCTGGGGAGGGCACAGCCACAGGACCCCGCCTCCCAGGCCCAGGGCTCAGAGACCTCGGGGCTCCCCCAGAGCATGCTTTCGAGGCTCCTCGCAGTCGGGCCCAGCCCACCTCTGCTGCCCAGTCAGGGCCCTGCCCTTCTCTGCACCTCGAGCCAGATTCCCCTCACCACAGACAGTGTGGGCCTCTCCCTGGAGTCTTTCCAAGTCCTGCAGGCCTCTACAAAACCCTCAGGAGAGCAAGCAGAACCCAGGGGTTCAAAGTTGGACAGATCTGGGCTAGCGTCCCAGCTCTGCCACTTCCTGGCAGTGCCTCCACCCTCTGGGCCCCAGCGGCCCCGTCTGCGACTTGATGGACAACTGCCCCAGGGCTGGACGCCAGCTCAGTGCCCGGCAGGCGGTGAACCCTGGGTAAGCGCAGGGCCTCCTCCCTGCGGCAGCACTTAACACTCAGCCGCTCTGTTGTTACTATCGCGCTGTGTGCTACCTTCTCCCAGCTCATCTGTCAAGTTCCTTAAGGCTCCTACATTATCTGCTTTTCTGATTTCAGATCCATTCATTGTAAGAAATGAATGGAAATCA
Organism: Leucopleurus acutus; assembly: GCF_964270905.1. Lineage (NCBI taxonomy): Eukaryota > Metazoa > Chordata > Mammalia > Artiodactyla > Delphinidae > Leucopleurus > Leucopleurus acutus. Next base: position 66,191,606 of record NC_139153.1, on the reverse strand, counting down.
TTTCTTAATGATTTTAGCAGAAAATCTATTTCACTCCAAAAAAAAAGAAAATGAAGCAACCCATAATCCCCGAGATAACTGACTGTGGAAAACATTTTGGCTCACTCCCTGCACCTCTAGATGTTTTCTTTTTTTTGAAAATGAAGGTCATGTTGCACATGGATTTTTGTGTCTCAATTTCTTCACTCAACACTCCAAGGTGAATGTTTCTCCACATCAGACAGTCTTAAAAACCTTTTTAAATGTCCACATCATACCCCAGCGTGAGAAGCACCGCCACTTACTCAATGAACACTTCCGTAAAGGGAGGGCAGGCAGAGTCCCAGATACAGAGACCTGCACCAGCACGCGTGAGCTGAAAACCTGCCAACCACAAATCACCTTCCTTCTGCGCTGATTAACTGCATTTCCTCCCTTTTCCAGAGAAAGCCCATTTCCTGTGGACAAGATTTGTGGTGAAAAAAATGGAACTGGCTCTGATGCACGAGCCAGTGTGGTGAGCTGGCCGGCAGATGTGTGAGCCTGATTCCACGTCCCTTCTCCCAGGGTCTGGGGTCAGTCCCATCAGCCTTGGGAGCGAGCACCTGGCAGACCACGCTGCCCTGCCCCTGCCCTGTGCAAATCAGAGGCCCTTTCTGCCTGCAGACAAGAGGGTGTGAATAAAGTTCAAGGTGCAATCCTTGCTGGTCCAGCTCAGTCATCACATCACAGGAGGAAGAGCCAAGAGAAAGAGGGTGTTGAGCTTAGACAAGATAGGACCCAGGAGGCCGTGATAGAGGTCTTCAATTTTCTAATGGGCTTAAGTGTGTTCTGTGTGGCCCCAAAAGGTAAACCTGGTTCAATGGACAGAAGCCACAAGGAAACAGATTTTGGCTCAATATAAAGAATGCTCTAAACCAGCCCAAGCAACGCAGAGAGTGAATGGGCTATGCCTTTGTAAGGTGGAGAACCTGTTACTGGGAAAACATCACGGCAGAGCTCATCTGGAGGGGATTTGGGCACAGAGGGGATGATGAGACCACACGATGTTAAAGTCCCTTCCACGTTGAGAGGGAGCTGCGCGACCCCCCCTCAAATGCCCTATACTCCTCCCACAACAGCTCGGAGGAGCCCGCCACAGGGAGATTCCATAGCCGCCATCAGTTTCCAGATGTTGCTACTACATCTAGAGTCTGGATGGGTTCCTGGGAGCCACTTGTGCATCTTGCAGAAGAGTCTCCAGCGTATTTCAAAACTAAGGGAAACATTTACAGCCTATTGGAAACCAAACCACACGGGGATAATACCACAGCTAACATGATGTAAGTTATACCATATGCAAGGAGGGAATGTTTCTAAACAAAAATGCTCCCTTCTTGTGTGTTTTCTTCCTCTTTTTTCTGGTTGCTAAAACTTAATTAGCCTTGCAGTCCATCTGGCAACTTACATGCAATTACCCAGGATACTTTGCATGGCTACTCAGGCCACTCGAGGTCTGAGAAGGGACAGGCTAGGCAGCGGTGTAATCAGCATTCCTTCCTGCACGGACTCCGCCTGCCAGCTGCCCCTCCAGAACCGAGAGGAGAGAGAGGAACAGCTCGCACCCAGAGCAGCAGGAGAGGCCTGGAAGGCCCTGGAAGAACTGAGCTGCTGGCCTCCCTCAATGAGTGCCCTTCCCAAATAGAAACAGACGCGTTCTAACAGAGGCCCTGCATCTTGCATGGATGTTTGGCCCAGGGTCCGCCCAGCTACTTTCCGATCTGAGCACAGGGGTGACAGGGAAGCACTTTTAAAGGAGTCTTGATATTCAAGGCTTAGGAACCTTAGCCTTTCCAAACTAGCAGAAGGAGGGGTGAGAAGTCAAGAGCTCAGCCCCTAAGATTCCTAAGCATAGGGAGGGGACACTCTGTGACATCCACGGCCACCCTCCCTTGCCCATCTGATGGCCAGCGCTAGGAGAGGGAAGGCCCCTCAACACCCAGCACCAAGGGCCAAGTGTCTTCACTCACTGGCTGAACCCCCACCTCCACCTTGGGTTTGTCAGCCTTCCCCATAGAACATGGTGAGCCAGGGATTAGTTTATAACAACTATAAATATACTCAGTTCAACTTAGAAAAAATTGTTATTTTAAAACCTAAGATTTTTAAAAGCTGAAAAATAACTGGCCCGAAGCTGGTTCTGGAAAGGTGGTTTGCAGCAGCCTTCGCTGTCTGCCCTGAGGATGGAGACGGCCCAGGTGAAGTGAGCGGTCCCAGTCAGGGTCCCCCTGGGATCCCCAGGCCAGCTCCTTGGGTGGCCCTCTACTCAGGAGGCACCCAATGCCACCTTGTTGTTGAGAAGCCCACAGAGACCCACTCTGGACAGGAGAGGGCGGGGGAGCTCTGGGTTGACCGACCACCGCCCCTCAACCATGGCAGCGAGGGAGCTGGGGGGTCAGAGGTCTGCTTCAGGGATTGAAGGCAACTCAGCATCCACTCGGGACTGTGTTCCGGGAATTGTCAGAGTGGGGAATAGGCCTGCCAGGAATCAAGGAGGAGCCTCAAACCAGCTCCTGACATAACACGTGCAACAGGGCGACTTAAAGCATATGAACGGTTCCATTCCCACTCCCCTCATCCTCGAGTAAGAAAGTGGCCGTGCAGAACGGTGGTTAGAGCAGGACCCTCGGACCCAGGTGCCAGGCGCATGTTCCTACCCCACCAATTCCCAGAGCTGTGGGTGTGAGTGAGACACTCCACTGCTCTGCATCTGGAAAACGGAGATGTTGATAAGAGCGCACATCTCAGGGCTACTGGGAGAGTCAATGAGTGGATACATGCACACCACTGTCCCACAACTGCCCGCACACAGAGCACTAACAAGACGTGTCAGCTCTGTCGTCACCACTGCACTCAACACCTGCCCTGGGGCAGCCGGGGCTGCCTGGGAGCCGGAGCCAAAGCCCGGACCCAACCCATGAGGACATCTCAGGAGGGCTTCCAGGAGAGGGATGGTCACGGGCAGCCCACCCTGAGCTGCTTGTTGGACTGACACAGGGGGCACTGGATCCAGAGCCCAGGGTCCCAGCCAGGCCCCTACTCCAGAGGGAGCCTGAGAAAAGACATTGGTTTTTTTTCTTTTTCTCTGAGCCGTTGTGCTCTGCAAGAAGAGCGCGCAAAGTTATAGCTCAGAAAAGGAAGCAATCCTTCCCACCCCCAGCTCAGCCTCTCGTCTGGGCCACCTCTGAGGCCATGGCCCCGCCAGACACTCAGTCTTCCTGAGGGAGACCAGGCTCCCGGCTTCAGTGACTATGGGCTCCGCGGCATAGTTTCGGGGAACAAAGGGAACTTCTGGTGTCCGGCTGAGATAGGAAGGGGAGTTGCCAGGGGGGCCCGGCTGTCCCGTGCACCTCAATTCTCGGAGCCACCCACTGCCTGGTGTCTGAAAGAGAGCCGGGATGGGGCCAATGGGTGCATCAGAGACACGCCTTCTTGGACGCAAACTTGCAAAGAGCTCTCCCCACAGGGCCGTGTCCGGAGCGGAGCTGAGGAAGCAGGCGACACTCAGCTGAGCGCCCCGGGTTTAAGCCATGCAGCGCCCTCTTCCCCGAGACAAAGATCTACGTACAGTTTCCAACTCTAGCACGGCCTGGGCAGCAGGGAGCGTCTCCCCCGGGGCCTGGACACTCACCAGGAAGCGGACATCGTCAAAGCCATTGAGAAGCAGCCTGCTCTCATACTGCTGCAGCCCCACGGCCTCCAGCCACTCCCCGACGCTCTGCTCCGGCGGCCGCGAACCTGACGAGAGAGGAATCGGCAGACGCTTGAAAAGGGAAAAACCATTGAGGCGGTAGCAGCGGCACTCAGAGGAAGACAGATGGCACTGCCACATCATAGTCATTACCATAAAGCAGCCACACTCCGTACTAGAGGAGGGAGAGCGGTGGCCCCGCGGCCCCTCCTCAGTGGGTGCACCAAGGGCACCGGGCGGCCACGGCCCACTCACGCACCCCCCTGGGTCCTGCTGCTCCGGGGCCTTGCAGCACCTGCACGGCCGCTGCCCAGGGATTGGGGGAGCCAAGCCCCAACGCTCTCCGGGTCGGCGCTCGTCCGCCTCCTCGGAGGTATTTCAGAAAGTCTGTCCCCACGGGCACTAGAAGGGGCCAGGGACGCGGGACAAGTCCCGCGACCTTGCAGCACAGGCCGGTCAGGTGCGAGCGCGCCTCTTCATGCAGTGGAGGGACACAGGCACAGCGACCACAGCGAGGACTCCGTTCACGGTCACGGGGAGCCAGCGCATGCAACACAAGCAGCAGGAACCCGGCACGGGGAGAAAGGAGACTTTTACTTGTCTTTCCCCAGCAGTCCCGGAACAAGCAAACCATGGCCACCGGCACTTCGTGCTCAGAGGCTCAAGCCGGCGCGGTGCACCGTGCACGCATGGGCCGGAGCTCCGGCCGGGAGCCGGGTCCCCGGCTAGACTCCGGCTGCCGGCGAGCGGGGCGTCTCCCCGGCCAGGCCGCTGTCCGCGGGGCCGCCTTCCCGGGCGGGGCTGTGTGGCGGGGGCTGGGCGTTCATCTTCCTCTTCCGACGGTGGCTGGCTGCTCCCGTGACTGGCCTGCCTGCTCGGCTGGAAAGCAGGCGGGCAGATCCAGTTCTTGGCTAAAGAAGACAAAGCCCAGCCCAATAAAGGAGAGAGAAAGGAAGCGGTCCTCCGTCAGCTGAGCTGTGGTGGCTCAAGTCTATTCCCATTCTGCGCTGCTCTCTCTTTGGCTGAGTGATAAAGACAGCAACTGTCTTCCCAGGGTCTCCGGAGCTTGCTGTCCTCCTCTGAGGATGAGCAGGGAGGGGAGGAGATGCATTTGCTCCGCTCCTCAGGTAGGACAGGGGAGCATGCTGGTGCAGGGAGGAAAAAAGTTCAGCCCTTCCGCGCAGACCTTGGATGTTCTGAGCCTTAAACCCCACCTACTTCTCCAGTTCTCGTGGGCAAGAACAGATAAAAGAAGAAAAAAGGAAAAAGGGAAGAAGAGGTGCAAGGAAGGAAAAAGAAGAACCAACTATAAAAACATCACCTCCGGAGAACTCTTGACACGGTGAAAGTCATTATGCTGTTCCCGGCACTTTCTGCCCCTCGGGGCAGGCCAAGGCCAAGTGGCTTGGTTGTCTAGGAGACCCTGGTGACCCACTGTCCCAGGTTCCCCCTCTCCTCTGTCCTCTGCTGAACAGATGGTGGTCAGGGTCCCAATGCACACTGCAGCAGCACTGCGAGATGCCGAGTCTGGGGGCTGCTTGAGCTCCCCTGCCCTGGAGTGGGGCCGTCTGCTCCAGGAACCTACGTGGTGGGCTCTTGTATGCCCTTGATGTCAAGTGTCCCCCGGCTGCTGATTCATTCCTGCTCGTAATCCCCCGGCTGGGCAGCCGTGGCCCGGCCTGCTGCTGGTGGATGTGTGCGTGTCCAGAACCGCAGCAGAATGCTTTGTCTAAAGGCTCCTGGGCTCTCACGCTGCCTGCTGCCGGCTCCACAGTCCTTGCTCGCTCTCGTAACGTCTGGCCCTCCCCCCCTCCTCCCCTGCCCACCCTCCTCCCTTCCACACTCAGGAAAATACATCAGGGATCGGACATCGCAGCAGAAGCTGCTGCTTCTGCCACCGAGGGAGAAGGAGACAGCAGCACCAGCATCGGAGCAAAAGGACAGATTTTCCAATATCTGCTGTTGCCTAATACACACGCGTACAAAAGGCAGAGATGGCCAAACTTTACCTCCAGTTCCAGGGGCTGGAAACAGCTTATCAGAGAGAATAGAGAAGGAACAGTTCTGTAGTCTTGGCTGATAGTTTCTAGGACAGCCAGAGAGGGGACAGAGGAGGGACACTGTCCTGAGGGCACAGCCCACGGGTTAAGTGACCCCCGCCCCCACTTCAGGAATGATTGTGCCTCTGCCAGGCAGATAAGCCGCGCAGTATCACAAAAAGAGATGACAAAATAAGGACATTACAACTGATAGTCCTCAGGTGAGCGCACCAAACAACTTGGGAAGAGACTTCTCTCCAGGCCGTTAGAGCCCAGCAGAGAAGTGCCAGGCCCAGGGCAGGCCATTCACTCTCCGGCGGAGGAAGACATGGGAGGAGAGGTACCAAGGACAAGGGGAAACCAGGACCAAACCCCCAGTACAGCTGAGGAGACAAAAACGGTAACATGTACAGAGACACAAACCCAGGGACCACGTGTCACCCTGTAAACGTGCTGGGAGGCACCTGCAGCCCAACAGGCTGTTGGTGGCCCTGGTGAAGAAGGGGCTCTGTGTGCTGGGAGATCAGGCCCCTAGAGGAGCCTGCATTTAACAGCTACTCAACAGCTAAACGGCTGGCTTCAGCAAGAGACAATCAAGCGTTCTCTTCTGCTGGCTGGAAAGAACAGGTCTTTGATGACAGCAGCCAGAGTGGCCCAGGCCAGGGGGAAGGCTCGCCCTCCCTGGACTCCAGACAGTGGGATGAGTTGTATAACATGCTTGTTGAGGATACGGGTAACCAGCTCCAGAGCTGGCCACTAGGAGGCCCACAGCCCAAAAGAGGAGTGAGATTCAAGTGCCATACTGGGGCACTTCAGGACACAACCCTCTGCAAAACCAGTCACACCAGGCAATCCCATGCTTAGTTAAGGGCTGCTGGCTGGCACGCCTGCTCCTCCTCCCAGGATGGCAACCCCACAGCCCAGGCCTCTTCTCCTAGATCCAGAAGCCCAAGGACAACATGAACTCTGACAATGATCATCCAGAATAAACAAGAAATCTGCTCTGGTCTGAGCGGAAGGCTGGTGTTCCCAAAGGTCCTGGGGAGAGCCCCCTCCTGACCCATCAGACAGAAGACAGAGGTCACAGGCAGGCCTGAGCCCACGCTCTCCATCCTTCACAGCCTGGCCGCCATGCGGATACTGCGAGCTGGGACTCTGTAGCACGGGTGGACGCACCCTCTGCTCATGGCCACCTTCCTGTGCCCGCCCTCGACTTTCCTAAGCTGGGGTATGGAGGATGGCTCAACTCAATGCTGCTAAAACAAAACTGTGTGTTGGGATCCAGAAACCTAGGGGGGTAGCTGGACCAACTCCTGCCATTCACATGAGTTCGTGGGGGGCGAGGATCGGAAAGTGGGGCCCACAGGGCAAGGAAAGGGCTCAGTGTCACCAGCTCCAAGAAGAAGGGCTCTTCCAGAAGAGTGTTTTCCAGAAGGGCTGCCACATCTCCTGTTTTATCAAAGCCAGGAGGTAATGGCCTGATTCTGCCCCAATCTCTCAAGCACATGCAACTGATGTAGGCTCCTCAGATGCAGAGGGGTACAGGGAAGCAGAAATCAGCCTCACAAAAGCTGACTGCATCAGACCCATACCTGCTGCCCCTAAAGCACATGGCAACAGTGTTTGTCTCGGACCTGAACATCTATTCCCAACAAACACACGCTCTTGGTAAAAGCCTGCAAACCACAACAGAAGGAAAGCTCCCCGGACTGCGTGTAGGCAAGTGCCTGGAAAGAGAGCCACAAAGTCTTAGCCAGAAGAGCCGCTTGTGCAGACCCTCAGCATGATCCAAGACTGGCAAAGATGAGCCCAACCCAACCGGACCCTCTCTGCTAGAGCCCAGGGAAACAGGGCTGAAGGGGGGTGTCTCCAGGAACACAGTGGGAAAAAGCGTGGAGGGAGACAAGGTAGGGGGGCAGACGCCCCTCCTCTCCAGGTCTGTCGATATGAGAAAGTAATCACTTCCTGGAGAAAAATGAGCATAACTACTATTTACTGAGTACCTCTTTAGCTCAAGTGTTTGTATATATTACTCACTCTTAACAAACATAAGAGAGAAGTACTATATCCAAATGTTGCAGATGGGAAACTGCGGGCTCGGAGGGAGTAAGCGACTCGCCCTGGACACACAGGTATCTAGAATCAGGATTTGAACCAGGGCTGCGGCTCCAGAGCCCATGCTCTCTCCACAAGCCCCATGGCCTCAGCAGCAACTTTATCCCTGACATGCATACTTGCCCGCATCCCTCAGACTTCCTGCCAGGGCCAGAGGCCCATGGAGGAACTAGAGGTGTCACTCAGGGCTTACAGGTCAATCCTGGATGGAGCCTCCTAAGTGAACAAGGAAGCCACCCCTTCAGGGCAGAGAGGCACTTCCCCAATAAGGGGAAGAGGCCAGGGTCCCAAGCTGCTTTCAGCTCAGATGCACTGGTGGCAGTTCTGTCTTCAGATGCTTGGGGGAGGGGGTGCAACAGGTGCTCTGGGATGCACCTTTAAGATGTCACCTCACCTGAGCAAGTAACACAACCATAATTCTATTACCAAGAAAAACAGCTCAGGTATGGCCTCCCTAGTTCCTTTGTTTCAAACAAAGGAAATGGAGGCAGGCCTCACCTGTAGGGCTTTGAGATGAAAAGAATACCCCAAGTAACAGTGATCTGAAGTAAAAATGATGAGTGTCTAAGTAAATGGAAAAGTGGAGAAACAGACACAAGGAGGAAACAGCAGAGCCAACCCTTCCAGGCGATGCAGGCTAAACAGTCCAACCCAGAGCTCTGCTGCTGCCATGGATCAGGTGAACGAAAGCCACGTGCCCATGAAGAGGTAGTGCCAGAGCCGCCTGGGAAGCTGGGAGACCAACACGAGGAGCACTCCACATTAAGCCAATCAGAGAAAGCCTACATTTATGAAAACAACGATGAATAAGTGACAATCGTTCACTTTTTATAAAAGGGCTTCCTAATAGACAGCCTAAAATTCAATTTGTATATTTTCCCCTCTACTATGTAAAAGGAGTCATGGTTCCTAAAGTAAGAGCTAAAGTAAGCTAAAGTAAGATGGGCTGTGTGGACACGTGAGATTCCAAATTGTAAGAGAGTGACGTGGTCTGAGGCTGACTTCTCTCACCCCCCAAATGTCTGTCTTCTGCGTCAGAGAAAAACCTGAGCTAGAAGGGACCCAGAGGGTGGTGCTCCATGGGGAAAACGGCTGCTTGGTACCATACCTGAGATCTTCTGCTGTTCCTGAGAAAAGTCGATCCCTTCTCCAATAGAGCTCATGATCTTCTCAATCTGAGATGGAAGAAAAGAGGAACAAAAAGGAAAGGCTGTCAGGCTCGAGTCAAACATCGCCAGCTCACCGTCAGCGCGCACACCGGGGTAGGCCTCCAGGTCTCTTCCAGACGATTCCAAGGTCCAGCACCAACCTGCAAGGTTTCAGAGCTCACGGTGCTCAGATCAAGAAAGGCTCTTCTCTGGCCACAGCCCTGTAGGGTCTAAAGACGAGCTCTGAAGGGAGTGAGCGGGTAACAATCGGAGCTCAGCTGCTTGAAACGCCCAAGAGCCTCCCTTCCAAGGCAATTTATATGTCAGTCCCCCCACCCTCCAGCTCTTTCAGACCCAGCGGAAACTGGGCAGAGGGTGCAAGAGCAGGCCAGTGCTGGCACCCTTCACTGCTCATGCCAGAATCTAAATTCCATGAGGGCAGAGGCTTTGCCAGCTTTGTTCCATGCTATACCCCCAGCGCCTAGAGCAGTGCCTGGCAATTCGTAAGCATTCAACAGATAATTGCTATTGCATGACTGCCAGCTCTGAGGGGTGGAGACATTTTCTAGAGCACCTGAATGGGCACATAACGCTGAATGGAGGATCATCTGATCCCTGGAGGCCGTCAGTCCTGGATGCAGCTCTGCATTCAGGGGAGAAGAGGTGCAGATACTTGTCCTTCCTCTAGACCACAGCAGAGAGAGCTGGTCTCAAAGCATCCAAATGTCTCCAGCATTGCCCCCTGTATGGACCACCTGTCCCAGCCATCTGGCTTTGGTCACCCTGGGCCAGATCTAAGCCCCCTGCTCCCGGAAACCTGGCTAGGGGCAGGCCCAGACAGCGAGGAGGAGCCCCCCCCCCCCAACCCCAATTGGGTTGCAGTGGTAATGAGCTCATTCACTGCTCTTTTTCCAAAGAAAGGAAAAGAGGACCTTTTGTACCAGGGCTTGGATGTTTCTTCCTCTAAGTGAAAGTAAGGAGCCTCAGGTCTGACAGTCAGAAAAATAACAGCTCTCCAGCCAGCCTCCAGCTGGCAGGCAAAGGCAGCACTTTTGACACCCGGCAGAACAACACAGGGTAAGCACCACCTCTCCCCTGGCAGCCGGGAGCACAGGAAGGTCTTTTCCTCTAGCAGTCACCTAACTGCTTGTTAATGCACACTGCGAACTCCATCCCTGAGCTCAGCAAAAGCAAAGGAAACAACACATCTGACCCATGCAGCAAACGGAGGGTGTGCCTCGACTTATCGGCCGGCAGCCCAGAGGCCGGCATCAGAAGCAGGCAGTGCCTCGGCAGGTCTGCAGTGTCCCTTAAAGAAAAGGCCCCCCTCCCTCCAGCCCTCTCCAGAGCATCCCTTTCTCTGGCCCTGCCCATTTCAGGTGCAACACGGCAACGACCCAGCCAGCCAGGAGGGTACTTCCCCCCCACCCCCGCAACGCCGCAGTGCTGCATCCATAAAATCGGGGGTGGATACTGCCTCCCATAAAGGACTGTGTGGATTAAAAGTATCATGTACATAGGCATCTGGCCAAAGACCTGGCTCATAGTAGATGCTCAATAAAAGGTTAGCTTGCTTCCCACTTCCCCTCTGTTGTCCACAGTGCTCCGACCTAGTAAAACTTATTTTTAAAGTTTTAAAACATATTTTTATTTATATTTATTTTTTGACAATACATCCACACGATTCAAAACTCAAAACAGGCAAAAGGTTATTCAGAGAAAAGTCTCCTTCCTACTCCCGTCTCCCAGCTGCCTATAGTTCTTCTCTCTGTAGGAAACCAGTATAACCAGTTTCTCAAGTATCCCTCAGATCTATTTGCAATTAAGCAAATATATGAATGTATTCCACCACCCCGCATACTGATATGCTGTTCTGCATCTTGGGTTTTCCACTTAATAATGCATCTTGGAGTTCTTGCCACAGTTCATAAAGAACATCCTTTTTTTTTTTTAATGGATGAGGTATAGTCATCCCGTGTAAGGCTATATGATAACTTATTGAACCAGTCTTCGGACAGGCACGTGTGGAGTTTCCAATCTTTTCTCATTCTAAACAGTGCTACAATGAATACTGTTTCACATACATCTTTGAAGCCAGGTGCAAGGATATCTCTAAGATATCCTAGTGATCTCTTGGAGTCCTTCCAGGCACAGAATCTTGAGTTAGCAGCAGGGACCTCACAGGTCATATAATCCCAACTCCCACGCCATGTCCAATTCTGCTAAAGACCTTCCAGAGATGGGGTACTTGCTAACTCTCCCAGTCAGTTCACCCTATTTGCATAAAGCGCCAAGTTATAACGTTTGTCTTTCTACAGATTTAAACATTTTTTCTAACTTCATCTCCTCTTCCACAGGAAAGGCTTAGGGATATGTGAAGACAGCTCTTACCTTCCAGATAAACTCTCCCCCACCACCAGGCTGCAAGGCCCAACCTGGCATTAAATGACACATCAGTCATCACATTCAGATTTCAGAAGCCTCAAAGCTGGGCAACGAGCAGGCACTCCACAGGTATCTGTTGGTGTGCCTTCTTTTTCTTTTCTGCATTTACAGGAGAAAAGTAGGGTGCTTAAGGTGAGGAAACGTTTTCTTACATGGGGGGTTGGGTCCTTATCCCTGGAATGGCTCTACCAGCCTTTGGATGCCTCCTCCAGGCCAAAGTGGGTAAATGTGGGAGAATTACTGCTGCAAGCACCAGGACAGATGGAATCAAGCATGTTTTATCTGCCATTCCTCCCCCTGGGCCTGGCTCATGGTAAAAGAGGCAACTGACAGACAGACAGACAAAGAGCAGTTTACATTTACTTAGAGCCAACAATGAAAAGCTGTTTTCCCAAGGCCACACAGAGTGTCAGGGTGGGAAAAACTGAAATGGAAGGTGACTCCAAGGTGTCTTTTGAAATAAAGTCAAGCCCTACATTATATATTTCATTATCATCATAATCACCTAACACCCAAAGCCCTGGCTGGCCTGTCCAATCAGTATCTCCTGGCTGCTCAACCCATGACATTTTGCCAAAGGACCTTTGGAAGTCAGAGTGAGCAGGGTTGGACACGCTGCTGCTCCTCTGCTGCTGCTGCTTCTCTGCTCCGTTCCCTCCTGCTTGCCCCAGGGGTCACCCTCAGGTGAAAAGCTCAGCTGCCACAGCCCCCTGGGTGCTTCAGCCTGCAGGCCAGCTGGGAACTGCTAGCCGGGGAACTCTCAGAACCAATGTCATCCAAACTAGAAAGTGTGTTTTGTTTTCTGGGAACGGCAGTAGCCAAGTCCAGCTGAGAAGATTCTAGTTTATAGAGGAACTGAGAGCTCTCCAACAGCTTGCAACCCAGGACTCCTTCCAGCCTTGGTGGAAGCACAGGGCTAGGAGGGAAGTGGCGGTGAAGTGGGCCTGCGCGGGCAGAGACTGGCAGGTCCCCACCCAGCCCCTCAGCCAGTCCGTGGACACAGGGAGGAGCGGGACCTCATCACCTCCCCCTGCCACACCCCGGGGGCCCAGAACCAGCGAAGGGGGAATATGGTCATTTCAGTCTAGACACAGAGGAGCGGTCATAGGAGACAGATACCGTTCTGATCTACACACTTCGTGTAGTTTAACCATTTAGGCTTGAGTTAAAAAACAATTTGATTAGGCTGCTTTCCCAGAAACATTCTGCATCTCAGGGGAATGTCAGGGGAAGATGCAGGTGGAATGTAGCAGAAGGGAACAGTTCAACGTTCTCTTCTTCTTCTATTGTTTGGGATCCATGACATTTTTGGAGAGAGATGGGAAATGGCCATGCTTTAATACTGCACTTCAGGACTTCCCTGACGGTCCAGTGGTTGAGACTTTGCCTTCCAATGCAGGGGGTGCGTGTTGGATCCTGGTAGGCGAGCTGGGGTCCTGCATGCCTCGGGGCCAAAAAACCAAAAAAGCACAGAACAGAAGCAGTATTGTGGCAAATTCAATAAAGACTTTAAAAAATGGTCCACATCAAAAAATCTTTAAAAAAAAAATACTGTGCTTCACATGAACTCTATAGAGAGCTCAGCTCACATTTGTGTTTAGTAAAGTAAAGCCTGAAAGTTGTCACCATAATGGACTCATCTATTCAAAAAATGCTTGGAAATATTCCATTTTCAGCAAGTATTCAGAATTATTCCATTCAGACTTTTTTTTTCCCCCCTACCAGGGCTGTATAAAATGTGTTCCCTGTATGGCTAAAAACAGAACCAAAACCAAACACTAGGAATCCTGCCACTAAGGCCCTCTCCCATCTGTTTGTTAGGAACACAGGATCCCGGATGCCCACAGGCTGGCAACGGGAAGTGACATTCTATATCCAGAGAGGCTCCACTCCGGTCACCATAACCTGGCTGCCAGGAGCAACTCAGATCATACTAGGCTTTTCCATGGACACTGGGAGTCACAGGGGCAGGGGGGAGAAGACAGCTGCTGCGCGGAGAAATACCTCCCTAGGTTCTGATGGGTCTTCTGTGCCCCAGGAAGTGCGCTGGATAAAGGCAGTCCAAGGAGAACCACAGCCTCGGTGCAACATGGCTCTGAGGCCCGTGGGGAGCCTCCCTCCTAGGAGGTGGCACGAGTGAGAAGCAATGGGCATTTTCAGGGGCTCTCACTGCAAAAACATCAGGGGAACAGGAATCAGTCTGGTCATAAGCTGAGGCCTGAGAGGAGAAAGGGAAAGAGATTGCCTTTCTCCAACCTTCTTTTGCGGCAAATGGGAACCTGAATGGAGATGTTTCTGGAATTGATTGGCAACTGAATTTGGTGCCTGACGTCAGACACTCTCCCCCACCCACTTTTGCTGCCTGCGGAGCTATCAGCCCCCGAGGACCCTGCCACCAGATGGAAAACACACCAGTCCCGTTGGGCCTGTACCACCAGGGCTGGAGACACCGTCTATCTCTCCTTCTCTACCCCCAACAATTAATACTTTACTGGCCCAGAAACATACTGTGCTTGCACTGTAACTTCCCAATTAGCTGTTTTATGGTTTGTCCCAGAGACACTATAGGACCAATAAAGGTAAGATCCCCATTTCATACTGTTTCTTTAAGAGGCCACATGGTGACTTGCACAGAGCTGGCACGTGGAGGGGCGGGTAACAAACAAGTTACCATTTGTTAAATGCCCAGGCCAGGCTAGTCACCTCACTGATACAGTAAGAGGGGAAAGGTAGCCAACACTCTCAACCCCAGTCTGGATTCTCTAACTCGCCTTCCCTCCTCATTTTTATCTTTTTCCAACCTCCCTGGGTTGCTGGCACAGTGACCTCACACCCCACGACTACCAGCTGGCCCTTTCTCTCAACAGTCCCTCAGAGCCTCGACTCACTGCCAAGAAAACGTGTCATCCCATTTTTCAGGTGAGGATGCTGAAGCACTACCTCACAGCTAGACGCCCAGCAGCCCGCTGATGGCACTGCTCTCAGTGGGGCGCCGAGCCTGCCCTCCGGCGGGGACCAGGGAGGCAGACCCTCTCCCCCCCACCCCGCCCCGGGGCCAGACAGCCCGGCTTGGACAGCGCCCCCCATTCCCAGGAGCCCAGGCCGAGCCCTCGCCTCCTCGACCTCCCCAGAGGCCCCGAGCCCCTGCCCTCAGGTGACCGACGACACCGGAGGTGGCCCCTTGGCTGTGCAAGGCACCCTGACGCTGCTGACGCTGCCTCCCAGGCCCAGCGAGCACATAAGAATTCATCACCATCTCTGTCTTCTGCGGCTCAGCGGCCGACAGGCACTCCTCAGCCTAGAGTGGGCTTTGATTCCCCACATTTGAAAAAGGGTCACCGACCAGGGTCTGAGTTATTTGTTCCCTCTCCCCACATACTGAATTGCACAAGGCCTGGGGAAAGACAAAGATGGATTGAAGTAAATTATTTGTCCTGATTTTCTAACCTTGTCAACTGCATTTATAGGAGAGGGACGGGGTGGGGGGATGGAAGAAGACAGCAGGGGATGAATACCGATCTGCCAGTGGGCTGTCCCTTCCGAGGCAGCTCCACTAACAATGAATCACTTCTTTTCCACAGAGCAAGGTTAGTCTCAGTCTCATGGGGTTGGGGGGGGACCTTGGATCTTTACCATATTTAGTGTTGTATCCCCATTTGAATCCCCTTTATGCTGCCACCTTCCTTCTCAATCCCCCTTTTTCTAAGAGACTGGGAGACCACAGAGCTGTTTTGTTTCAAAAGTCTCTGTCCTTCTGTCTCTGACACAGACTCAAATGAAAGCCCGAGGTGTGCTTGCCCCAGGCTACGCTGGCCGAGATTGGAAGCCCGTGCCCTCAGTCTAAGTCTCTAACTCCCCTTCTCCCTCCTCATTTTTATTGTTCCCATACTTCTTGAGTGGCTGATACCGCCCTTGCTCCCCAAAGCATCGCACACCCCACAACTACCTGCTGGCCCTTTCCTTGACCGATGCTTGTGCCCCAGACCTGCCACTTGGCAGAAAGTAGACGAGACCTGCCAAGTGGCCTTCTCATTCTAGAACAGCCTACTATACAAGCACTCTTTAACTCAAAGCCCCAAGAAATGCTGAAAGAAGAAAAATAGTTGGGAGACCTAGATTTCAATTAACTTATTATTGCTGCCACGTAACTCTAGGTTATTCGCCAAGTACTGGCTTTAATAAGTGGGACAAGACTCTAAAAGATTAATGAGGATTATGTATTTGGGTTCTAGTCCAATTTACGCAATCTACTTTCTGTCCAGGAGCAGGCTTATTCGGGTGAGGAGGGTAGGAATGCGGAGGAAGCCACTCAGAAAGGCTGCAGTTCTCTCAAACACTGGGGAACCTGCCTCTTGGTCCTTCTTCAATTTTGCTTTCACCACCAATTTCCAAGTAACCTTCCCTTGTTGGTTCTGTTCTTCCACAGCCTGAACTTCACTACAGTGTGCTGCATTGTTAGTATGGCTATGGATTAAAGGAGCCCAAAGAAAACACCCTAAGCATCCACTCAGAATTGATTTCCTATATCCACTGGCTCCTCAGATTCTGCAGGGGAACACTTGCCTTGTAATATCAGGGGACACAAATATAGAATTTTGAGTACCAAATTATATATACTTAAGATGTTAAAAAAAATTGTATATGCTTGATACAAATACACTACCAGTAACCATCAGATGCGCAGAGACTTCCTGCAGCCTGCCACTCCTAAGTATCTCTGAATTTGTGAGATAGGAAGAAGTTGGATAGATGAAGTTGATAGAGTCCCCCAAATTCATTTTAAAGCACTAGTTAAAATCTTTCACATAAGCCTTACACAGACGAGCACATACTGCACTGATTCCAGTATGTGCTCTAGTTTATATAAAGGTCTAGAATAGGCAGAACTAATATCCAGGATTGGGAAAATGTCAGAGGAGTAGTTGCTGGGCAGTGGGGAGGGGTAAAGATTGACTGGGAAGGGACTCGAGGGAACTTCCTGTGGTGATGGTAATATTCCTGTATCTTGACTGGAATTTGGGTCACACAAACGTATGCACTTATCAAAACTCAGGGAATGGTAGACTCAAGATTTATGCATTTTATTTGTATAAATCCGTACCCGCAAAACTATAAACAAATACCAAACTCTAAGTAATGATATACATGTTAAAATGTTTAGCGATGAAATGTACTGATGTTTGCAAGTTATTTTGAAATGCATCAAAATATAAAATGGATTTTATTTTATATTTTGACGGGATGGATAGATATAAGATAAAGTACAGCAAAATCGAAATGTAGAATCTAGGCTCTAGGTAGTGAATATATAGGCATTCGCTCACTATTCAAAAGTCTCTTTCAAGTTTTCTGTACATTAGAAGTTTTTCAGAATAAAATACTGGGACAAAAATCTCTTTCAGGATCAAATCCTTTAGAGAATAATAAATGGTAAGATCAATACTGGTTTGAGCTTCATCATTTGTAATGAACTCTGCTCAACATGCTAATAAGCAGAGACATGCCCAATAGGCAAAGGAAACAAAGAGAAAGGAATGTGGGAAAGCTGACTTCACCATTATTCTGAGTCACTAAGCTTTCAGGGTTAAGGGCTCTCAGCCCCGCTCCTCTGTGGTGTGGCCTTCTCTATTCTGGAACCCAGGCTAACCCCAGTCTTGACAGTCTGAAAACTCAATTATCGAAGTGTTCCCAGGGATGCACAGGCCCTGGGAAACTGGTTCATATAATCAGACTCAAAGGACACTGATCCCTCTGTGAGTTGCTTTAGCATGACAAGGAGCACATTAGGACATTTGGCTAGCAGGATACATTTGTATCCTCTACAGCACGGTCCCCAACCTTTTTGGCACCAGGGACTGGTTTTGTGGAAAACAGTTTTTCCACAGACTGGGGGTGGGGAGGGGTGGGGGGGTCAGGCAGTAATGGGAGCGACGGGGGAGAAGCAGATGAAGCTTCTTCACTCACTCACCACGGCTTACCTCCTGCTGTGCGGCCCGGTTCCTAACAGGCCATGGCCCAGGGGTTGGGGACCCCTGCTCTACAGCCTGAAATCAATAAAATGGGATCAAATCCACCCTCAGAATACTGCAAGGGAAAGGTGTGTGGACCATGCCAAGAGCTTATTCAATTATCCCTTGGGACTTCCCTGGTGGTCCAGTGGTTAGGAATCCGTCTTGCAATGCAGGGGACTCCGGTTCAACCCCTGGTCGGGGAACTAAAATCTCACATGCCGCAGGGCAACTAAGCCCACGTTCCTCAACGAGAGAACCCGCGTGCTGCAGCTACAGAGCCCACACGCCCTGGAGCCCATGCGCCGCGACTAGAGAGAAGCCCACTAGAGAGAAGCCTGTGTGCCGCCACGAAAGACCCTGCATGCCGCAACAAAGATCCCGTGTGCTGCAACTAAGACCCGACGCAGCCAAATAAAAAAAAATTATCCCTTTCCTACTTCAGGAGGTCATCTTTCCTGAAAATCAAGTACAGGTGCTCACAGCAAGGTACCCTTCTCCTTGGAAAGTACTTGGGATCAACACTGTTAAGACTCCAGCCTTCCAGGGTGGACAGGTTCCAGGGCGAAATTCTCTCAGTCAGGTGCCGTGCACTGAGTACCCCCTGAGTGCCCTCCCGGCGATTAGTTCATCCTCACAACCAGCTGGGGGGCAGGGGGGACTTCCCTGGTGGCGCAGTGGTTAAGAATCTGCATGCCAATGCAGGGGACACAGGTTTGAGCCCTGGTCAGGGAAGACCCCACATACTGTGGAGCAACTAAGCCCATGCGCCACAACTACTGAGCTTGTACTCTAGAGCCCACGAGCCACAACTACTGAGCCCATGTGCCGCAACTACTGAAGCTCGCACGCCTAGAGCCCATGCTCCACAACAAGAGAAGCCACCGCAATGAGAAGCCAGCGCACCGCAACAAAGAGTAGCCCCTTGCTCGTGGCAACTAGAGAAAGCCCGCACACAGCAATGAAGACCCGATGCAGCCAAAGATAAATTAAAAAAAAAAGTTCCTCCCACTTTAAAGAAGAGGAAACCAAATATCAGAAAAGTTAAATAACTTTTAACTTCAATAACATGATCACAAGAGTAGAAATATGTGGCCAGTGCCTGATTAATTATCTTTCTAATTCAGCTTATTTAGGGCCTAGCTTCTACTCTAGTAAAGCTCAGAGTAGAATTTCAAATACGTGGGACTGAGGACATTGGAAAGGCAGTGTACACTGATGGAAAGAATGAGAACTTTGAAATAAGAAACCTGGGTTCAAAATCCACTTTAAAAAAAGTCCACTTAATTAGCTGTGGAACCTTGGATAAGTCATTTAACATCTCTTTCAATTTCCCTTTCTATAAAATGTGAAAAAATTCCTTACTCATGCAATCATTGCTACAGGCAAATTACTTGACCTGTCTTCTTAAAGCCTCAGTTTCTTCAAAGGCAAAATGAAGACCTCAACACGAGGTTCCTATAAAGATGTGAGGCAGCACATAAAGAGTCTTAGTGAAGTGTTTGGTTCCCAAACAGAGCTCTAATGAGGAATTAATTTATTATGACATGAGTTTGAGCAAGCTCTGCACCACCTAAAAGACATGGGCTTCGCTGGATGACATCATCCTAGAAGGAAAGATAAGGTTCTTGCTCCCATAAGCACAGATGGAGAGATCTGCTCCTTATCCAACAGCAGTGTCTGTCTGTCCCTGCTCCTGGGAGATCTGAGGCCCTGCCACATCCCTGGGCCCCAGCAGGAGGTACTAAAGTGCCTTCTTAAATTAAGTCCTTAGAAAACAGGGTTGAGCCTAAAAGTCATTTAGTTTTCACTCTGTAACCCACTTGAGCAGATGCAAGCCTTCCTTACACCAAGAAACACCTGCAGCCCTTGTAAAACCACAGAGGCCAGGAGAAGGAGTCTGCACGGTCCCCCTCCATTGCTCATTTTAGCTTACAGAGCTTAGAAGGGGTTTGCCCTCATGATTCACATTCATCTGGTTCCAAAAGAAACAGAATTCTACCCAAAAAACAAGTTAATCAAAACCCAGATTCCTTTTTTTATTTTTTAAAAGGACAGACCAGAGGGAAACGGCTTCCTTCTGGCAGAAAATGTTTGGAACTTGCTGCGTGAACAATAGCTCACTTCCTGGATGCTCAGCTGGAGGCTGCTTCTCCATTCAGGACAAAAGTTTCATGTGAGGGAGGTGACGCCTTTCTACAAGGCGGCTCCTCAGCAGGAGCACAGAGAACCCTGGATAATACCAAACAGAGGAGAGGGAGGAGAGGGGAGGGCTAGAAGCCTGGTGTGGGCACCATTCCCTCACCTTAGAGAAAGCTGCGGAAACAGGCGGAGGCTGTGGAATCCGCACGGTCATCTGTGACAGGGCGAACACCCACCCTGCAAGCTGTTAACAACTCAACTGACAGACCCTCAGTAACTAGCCCAACGCCAACCATGTTCACAGCGGGCAGGAGTCTCCTAGGCACACCTGTGGGTCTTCCGCTTCCTCCCGCTGAGGGTTCTGCTCATCAAGAACCAGTTGGGATCACTTCCAAAACTGTTTAAGATGGTTGTATTTGTTGATGGAAACAGAAAATTAAACATTACATAAGCGATGAAATAAGTGCAAAAAGATGTTTCTGTGGCAACCTGGTAGATGCTTCGAAGAGACTCAATAACAGGATCATTTTTTAAAAATGTGCCCTTGAATTGTGTTGTTGGAGAAATAAACCATAAAAATTTCTAAAAGGATTCTGTGCTCAGACTGCTTCACAAGTGGCCAAATTCTAGCTTTGCTTTTAAGAAACTCAATCTAGAAGTTTAAATCAATCATGTATTATAGATGTGGTTCATGTAATAAACAGGACAGAGAACTCCAAATTAGCAGGTCCACATGGAAAGAAAAAGCCCCAGCTCCACAAAAGACTAGCCTGCTCACCTATGCGTTTGGAGTTAAAGAAAACGTTTGTATCCTTTTTAAAAATGACTTCCTCCTTTAAAAGAGTTTTGTGATTAACCAAACAACCCTAGTCCTGACTGGCCATGTCAAAAGCCTCCTGGGGGAGCTGGCAGCAGTGTCTGATAAGCTCTCGCCTCTGTTATCAATACCACAAGCCGTGCATGTAGGAATTCTCAAACCACTTTCATTATCTAATAAGTTTAAACTCCCACAGACACAGAACCCTTCTCTGGCTGCTTTCTCCTGAAGAGCCTCTCCGCTGAGGGCTGGAAAACCATCCCAGGTGACTCGAAGCATACTTCCAGCCCTTCCTTCTTCCTCATCGTGGCTCCTGTTTGAACAGTGCCTTATACTTTCACTGATCATCACGGCCATGGTCCAGGGCCAAGCAGCCCAGGCTGTGTGATCGCTCCTGGTTACAGAGCCAAGTCATGGGCTCTTACCTGCTATCACCTCAGAGGCCACCTCTCACTAGTCAAACTTCCAGCTTCCACTCATTGCATCTGGCAGGTAGTGAACAGGAACCGCCGTCAGCCCACCCAGATCTCCAGCTGGGAGCACAGAGACAAAGGGGCATTTCATCTAAGACCTCCACCTGGTCCCCTTACCTTCCCTGGCAGACCATGGGGCAGGGAGGCAAAGCAACTAGAGTCCTCCAAGTCTCAGAGATGTGTTCTAAAGCTCAAGAGCATCCAAGGTCATCCTAAACAAAAAACCTGAGCTAGGAACTAGTCTGTGCCCTGCCCTAACCCCAATCCCAAAAGGCAGTGCAAAAAATCACGGAAATGGCATCCTTATATCCCCCAAATATAATCATGGAAGATAAGACACATGGAAATACGCCACAGGAGTGGTAGGTACATGGAGGATAATTATTTTCCGGGTGGAAAGCTGAGCTCAGGGGTACAGACAACAGCAAACTTGAGATGCCTGACCCTGGCTGCAGGCTGGTGTGGGGCCTACTTCTCAGCCCACCATTCCCACCAACCCACGTCCCTACTGCTCCTGAAATCCCACGCCTGGGCCTGGCAGGCCTCTGCCTCCTCTGCAGCCCCCAAATCTTCACCCTATAATTCCTTCCAGGCCCAGCTCTAGTCACCTGTGCTCTTCCACGCCGTGTGGTCTAATATAAAAAAGTATTCCAAGTCAGAACAAGAAGAAGGCTTTACCCTTGGTTTGTAACTTTGGCGAAATACATTAACCTACCTGAACCTTGTCTGTAAACGGGGATGAGAACACCTGCTTCGAGGTACAGGATGGGGATTAGACGCGATAACACAGGGAGAGTGGCTGGCACACAGCAAGTGTTCGATAAACTCTGGTGCCCTGCCAGCACCCTTTTTGGACTGACTGCATCTGAGGTTTCTGTTTTAGGATCCTTACAGCAGAGGCAGCCTGGCTGTCCCGTACTAACACAAACATGCCCATTAAATATGGTCCGAGGACTGCGCCCAGTCCTTTGACATAAGTGTACCATGCCTCTTCCGCTTCTTTTGTGTTTCCCACTGGTGCTCCTAGCAGGTACTGAGCACCGGGTGGGCTTAGTCAATACCCAGTGGAAAACACACAAAGAGCTTTTAAAGTGGTTACATCTTAACCGATTTTTAGGGAGGAATTTGTTTAGGACATAAATCTTTCTTCCATCTGAGATTTTTCCCAAAGAGGAAATGAGAGGAGGAAAGTGGTGGCTTTCCCAGCAGCTATGTGGCATCTTTCCTCCTAAAATTCCTCCAACGGCATCCTCACTGCGTCACTAAGTTCCTGCCAACATCCTCTTGCATATCAGCCCTGTGCTGACCTCAACCACAAGGAACTCTGTTCTTTCCTCTTAAAAAAATGAAATATTTCCTAAATTACAAAGAGTATATTTTTTAATATTGTAATTTCAACAATAATAAATGACCCATCCACATGCTCACCACTTGGTTCAGGAAATAGAACACGGCCAATTCAACACAGCCTTTCCTGGATCAAGGCCCCCCCTTCCCTGCCCCTCTGAGGCCACCAGCCTCCTGCATTAAATGCTTTCATCCTCTTGCTTTTCTTTAGAATTTGCCACCCACGTCAGTGCTCCTAAGCAACATGGGCTCCTGTCCCTCTTTCCTGGCCAAGTGGACAGGAGCACAACTCGATGGCCCTGAAGAAACACAACAGGCTCTGAGCCCAGAGCTCAGGGACAGGGCTCCCTTTGGCTGGTGAGGAAATGGGAGGCCACGGAACAGCCCCAGCATTTGAAGACACAGTACTGGTAGAGGGAGAGCAACAAACCCTCGCTTCTCATCAGGCTGGCAGGGCGAGGTCACATGCCTTCTGGGACTCCTGAGAAAACCCATTCCCTACATGGGCAGTGGTATGAAAAGGCTATGGGCTAACCACACCAGACAACCAGAAAGAACACAGCCTTTCCCAAACAGTCTCAGTGGGGACTGCCCGCTCTGGGAATGCCCTGGGGACCTGCACTCTTGGGCCTGTTGGCAAGGGAGTCTGGCAAGCTGCAATGACAGAGTACATGCACTTTCTCTGGAAGAACATGAAAGGCTGCACACAGGAGAGGAAAGGCAGAAAAGACGGCCACACTGCCCCTCTCCACACTGTGAGATCCTGGCACTGGGAGACCCCTGGGCCACCTACCCTGCCAAGACCATCTCTCGCCTTGGCCTGCACCAAGATTCCACAGCGACCACAACCCACCAGTCCCAACTGTTCTGCAAGCATTTACCACAGCCAAGACCGTTCCCCAGGGGCTGTGGGTGTGCCTAGGAGGGAGGGCCCTTCGGAAAAGGAGTGGGAGCTACATACAGCCTCAAGACAACATCGAGAGGGAAAGGTCGGTCAGAGGAGCCAAAGAAAGACTGAGTTTACTCATGTTTGCGTGAGACCCAGGACAACCATTACTTTTAATATTTCTCATAACTTCATAACATCTCTACTGTTGGCTATTTGTTTCCCGTTTTTGTCTTGTTTGATAGGCAGTAACAATTGAAAAGGGGGCTGCGGGCTTACTTCAGAGGCAGCAAAGCTGGGGCAATACTTCCACTTTGTCCCTTCCTCGCAGAGTTCTGGGATAAGAGGAAAGAAGGGGGAGACAGAGTGGGGAAGGCAGGCTGGGGAGGTGTGCCGGGCCCGGGGGTCTACAGAGAGAAGAAAGGGTGGAGAGGAGGCTTGCTGATGCCCCCGAGAGTCCCAGGCCAAAGGTCAGGGGTCCCAGGTTGGGCTTCTCACCTCCACTGTTAACTGAGGTACAGGAATCTTGTCTTCTAAGATTCTACCTCTTACACAATCAAATACTTGAGCGACAGACGAACTCAGAGAGAGAGAGTACAAGTTCAGACTGAAGGAGTGTAGTACTCACGGCAACCGTGATCAACAAGAGATTTGTTTTTCTCAAGTATCTTTGAGCTCAGGCTGTGTGTGTGTGTGTGTGTGTGTGTTTGCACACACATGCATCAGAATCTCAAATATGCTCCTATACTGTTGAAAATAAACAGGATGGCTCTAGTCAAAACCGTTAAGTATGAAACCTCTACCCTCCTTTTTTTCTTTTTATACTTTGCTCCGAGAAGTGAGAATAAGTCCTTGGGCCCTCATCGCTGTGTCGATGGCAATGGAGGACAGGAAGGTGGGGGCCACGTGAGGTAGGAAGCCGCAGACTCAACCAGCAGGGACCTTAGAGATGATCCAGCCGAGTCTCTGTTTTGCAGATAAGGAAACTGAGGCTCAGAGACGTTCAATAACTTAACCAAGGCAACGAGAGGGGCGATACAAGTCTGACCCTTGCTTCTTGCCTCTCTGCTGAGTCGCCCCACTGATCTTGCAGCTGGGGAAGTGGCAGAATACGGAGCAGCCCTTAGGGAAGCCTCCAGAGGGCTGAACCCTGAAGGAAAAAGACCTGAGGTAAAAAAGAGCTTCTCTGCATTCCGGGGCTCTTGTCTCTTTTCGGAAAATGGCTTCTGTGCAGAACACTGTGCTGGTTCCACTTCAAGAGGGGACATGGGTCAGAGGTCCCTGAACTTAGCAAATGTGTGGGCCATTTCCCCCGCTAACTGGGATGATGGGAATGTTATAAGGTTGCCTTTTCATCGTAACACGTAAGGACTTTAAAAATCAACACAATGGAAGCATGAGGAAGATCTTTGTGATGAAAGAACAATGCTGCATCTTGACTGTGACGATGGTTACATGAACCTACACATAATAAAACTGCATAGAATCACAATCCCCCCCTCACCCCCGCCAAATGGTGAAATGAGAACAGGGTCTGTGGATTGTACTAACGTCAATTTCCTGACTCTGATATTATGTGAGAGTTATGTAATGCATTATACCATTGGCAGAAACTGGGTGATGGGTACCAAATAAAGGCCCTCTCTGTACCATTTTCTGAACTCCCTATGAATCTATAATTATTTCAAAACAAAGAATATGAAGAAAGAAAATTTTTAAGTTAACATGAAAACTATCCCTTGTTTTATAAAAGGACAACTGAAATACAACAAAAGGATGGACATATTTAGAATAAAGGCAGTTGGCAACCAAATACCATCAGCACCGCCGTGACACTCCTCATTGTCCCTAATTTTCTCCTTTTATCGTGATTCAGTCAAAATTGTGTTGGGGACTATCTTAGTAAGAATGCAAAATTCCGGTCCTCCATCCTAGCTTGGCAAGCAAACTCACTGTGCCAACAGACCCACCTGAAGGGAGGCCTGGCATACAGCCCCCTTTCTTCCCAGCCCGGTTGGCTACAGTTCTCTGCAGCCCGGAGAGACTAGAACACAAGAGTGGGACAGGATGGGAGTGCTGTTTGAGGCCAAGGGGAAAGGGCACATAGGGTTTGCTGGCAAAAAATTGAAGTTTCTCTTCTTCTCCTCTTACCAGTGCCCAGAACCCTCTGCTTTTCATGTTCTCCTCCACCAGAGCAAAGAGACTCAATGTCAGCCATTTACAATCCCAGGTTTTTTTGATTTACTGCCCCCTGCCCTCTTTCTGGCTCAGACTCTGAGATCCAGGGTCTATTCTCACAGCATCCTCTCCTTTCCTGCTGCCACCACCCCTGGCAGCTGCTTTCAGAGCCCTGAGGACTTGCCTAGCACATCCCCTCGAGCACCCGGACCCCAGGAGCACTTATCTGTCCTGATAAGTGCCAAGAGGGACGGGGTGGGGGTGGGGAGCCACCAAGAAAGCCAGGGAAGCCTCAGCCCTGGGGACACTGACAGGGTGGTGTCAGCATTCATCATTTCTGAGCCCAACAAGCCCACAGTTTCCAAGTGCAAACACCTGCAGCTCTCTGCGGGTTCTTTCGGGCCCCCAGAGCCCTTAGGCCTGGATCCCAGGTGGACTGTAGGGTCGGGGAGTCAATGTCCTGCCCCACCTTCCCACTAAGGGAGCAGCTCTCACTCAGACTAACTGGCTCCCTTCACTCCAGGTCCCTGGCAGGTTTGAGCCCAGGTCCAGAGTGGCGACCCCTCGTTAAGAAACCCTTTACTGGTTCCCTTTCTTTCTCACTCCCTCACTCCCCAAGGAGTGCTTCCTGGGATCCCCTCCCAGATAAACTATTTGCATCTAGATACTGCTTTGGGGGGAACTCAACCTAAGATAGATGGTCACAGGGAATCCCAACAGTGGGGAAATTGGGGCCAAATTTCCACCATGAATGAACGTATCTCTGGGGGAGCCTGAAAGATGTATATCACCCTAAGGAGGGAAACTGCCAACCGCGTGGCCACTATCAGATACTAGAAAGCTAATAAGGGGGTGAAAAAAAACGATTAAAAACTTGATTTGCCTGAGTAATACTCATTATAGCCAGTTATATGAACTGCTTTTCATTTGCCTAATTACCACTACCACAATAATTACCACAGATATATTAAATGTGTCAGATAAAACTTGTATTAAATTTTATTTGGTTTCCAGTGTTACGCAGCCCTACACTTAGCTCTTGTATGTTCATATCTGCGTGCTCCGTTGCATCGTCTGTTCACAACTGGAGAAAACACGCCTGAGGCTTACCTCCTAAAGCAGAGGCTGTCAAACTTCAGCGTGCATGGAATCACCCAGAGAGCAGAGTCTCTAACAACCTTGGTTGCTGGGCTCCCCGCAGAGCGTCTAATTCAGTAGGCCTGGGGAGGAGCCGAGAATTTGAATTCTAGCAATTTCCCAGGTGAAGCTGCCGCTGCTGCTCTGTCATCAAGCTTTGAGACCCACTGCTTTAAAGTGCCATAATGAAGGAGAGCACAAAGGTCAAACCACAAGGTCAAACTTCCCAGTTTGCAACATGAGAGGCTGACAGTCTCTTTCAAGAAAACAGATGGAATCTTCTAACCGTCTAGATCAGTCACTCAAGCCAAGTCAGATTTGGTATGCTGGTACCTTTACCAAAAAGGGTAAAATTAACTCTGTTACTCAAACAAGTCCCAGGAGATCTGGGTTTGCTCCTTTGTTCAACCAGTGGGAGTGCCCCCTGTGTGCCAAAGATGTTGCTAAGCAACAGAGGTTTGGGCACTGTCAAAGGTCTCATGAGACTCTGGGTAGGTCACATCCTCTATGGGCCTCAGTTTACTCACCTCTAAAGGAGATAACTCATAATTAGGGAAACTTCCAGATCTGCCATTTTACAATGAATCAAAGCAGTATTGTGGTTCAAAGCAAAAATATTCTGCCCGGCTGTGTGGGCAGCATGATGAGAAATATGGGTAAGGATCCTAGCTGTTCCAACAGGCCGACTGTGACAGGGCAGGTGAAGCCCTGGTCAGTCCAATTTGAGTCAACGAATGACCCCAATTAAAGGTGTTGCCAAGGTAGGTCAGTACTATGTCCAATTCCAACCAAAGAATGTAAAAGCACCCAGCGTGAAATCCAGGTTCATAATTGGTACTCCCCTGATATATTATGACATTTAATCACTCCAACTGCTGAAGGGAAAACCAGAGCCACTCACTAGAATTAAGGATGCTATGATAACCTCCTCAACTGGGGTTTTAAATGAGCCTTGTGCTAACAGCTTTCCTGCTTTGAATGCAAAGCAGGATGCCAGTGTAGAGAGGCGGGGCAGCCACCTGTGAAGGGCAGCCACTGAGGCCACCTCTCTCTCTTTTTTTTTTTTTCTGCGGTACAAGGGCCTCTCACTGTTGTGGCGTCTCCCGTTGTGGAGCACAGGCTCCGGACGCGCAGGCTCAGCGGCCATGGCTCACAGGCCCAGCCGCTCCGCGGCATGTGGGATCCTCCCAGACCGGGGCACGAACCTGTGTCCCCTGCATCAGCAGGCGGACTCTCAACCACTGCGCCACCAGGAAAGCGCCCACCACTCTATTTCTGAGAGGCCTGGCTTCTGAACGAATCTCCTGATGTGTCCCAGGCAAAGCACTGACTTACCAGATTCCACGGGGAGCCTGCAGAAAACATTCTTGTTTTATTCTACTTTACGGATAGAGAAACTGATACCCAGAGATGACCACAATTTGTTCAAAATCACCAACAAATCAACTGTGGAACTGAGGAGAGGAGTGAGGCCAACCCAGGTTGGCAACATCCAATCAGCACGCGGCTAAGTGTGAGGGCGAAAAGAACTCAGTTAAAACAAACGTCTGCCCTAAGACCCACATGACAACGTGGCATTAAGGTTAAACAGGCAGAAACGGAGTCCAGCAATGGCAGTACCTAGGAGGGGCACCACGGGGCAGGGGCACACTTATCCCCGCCAAGCCAACCCAGAGAAAAATACAATTCTCTTATATATAAACAATTAACATTTTCTTAGTCTCACATAAGGTAAAAACAAAAGCATATGCAGGAAACTATTTTTGTTGAACACACAAAACAAGCAATAACACTGAAGCACATCATTAAGACAAGCCCCTAGCCCCTACTTTCAATTAGACTGCTGCCCTGAAACCCTCCTTATACAGAATTCAGGAGCCACAGACTCCCTTCACAGAAGCTCCCAGAGACAAGCAACAATGTCTTTTATCTGTGCCCCCGGCACTCAGCCCCTAGCACAGTGCCTGACACAGAGCTGGCACCTAATAAATACCTGCTGATAAAGTGGATGGTCTCAGCCTACCTGGACAGGCACTGACAGTGTGGCCAAGAAGAGGGCCCCAGGGAGGCCAGCCAGTGCCTTTGCACCTGTTCCTCATGGCGAGACGGTTCCTAAGCCAATGTGTGCCACCTACTCACAGGATAATGAGTCCCATAGGCTTAGGATCACCCGTGTAAAGTGAGCTGTCTCCTTGATCTGTCCTAATATACAGCCTTTAAGTGTCTGCATCTGCATTTCATCTCATTGTGTCGGGATTTAGGAACAAGGCTGTGCTTTGCCTATTTAGTCCTGCTGTAATTTCACAGGTGTCAATCATACTGTCAGCCCAGGCTTCCTTTCTTCAGACATGGAGCCCTTACCTGTGGAGAGCTAACTGCCTCTAACCAAGCTCGCCTCGGATTTATGATGCTGCACTTCCTTTCGTAGCTCAAAACTGAGAAAATATAGACACAATTACCATGTTACATAAAATTGAGCAAATAATGCAATGATATTGGCCTGAGTAATGCTAAGCATACAAAGGCTTGGAAATGTATTTTAATTAATACAAGTAGGAAGCATTTGTCTAAACAATCAAGTAAAGGGCACAGCTACAAACGTGCTAGGGGTACACCATGCTCCCCAAATGTAGCATTTTCCAAAAGCCGGGCTGAGACCAGTAAATGCTGCTTTGTGGAATGACTGTGGGTGTTCCCACCAGTGATGACTTCAAATAAAGCACTCAACAGAGCTCTCTCCCAGGAACGGGGCCTGACAGGCTGCAACATCCAACCTGCTCAGGTCCATCTGGGCAGGCGAACCCCTTCCAGAGCACCGAGAGACGTTTCTGCATCTGTACATGAGGACCAGTAGAAGCTTTCTTCCCTGAGATCAGCCTCTGTTCCCATCCTCAAGGGTCCGGGAGATCTGACATTGAAATCTCTGTCAGCGGTGAAACAAATGCATCCATCACTAAGCTCTGGCCTTGTATACTGGCAGTTCTCAAATGTTTGCCTGGGATGAAAAAAGGCCGAATCCAATTGAACCTTCAGGAGGAATTTAGCACAGAGAAACAGCATTATCTGAGCTGGAGCACGGCCAGACCTCTGGGTTAATAACCCAACAGGGAAAACTCATCAAGGACCTTCATTCTGGATCAGCAGCAATACTTCTGATTTTTAAAAAACGGGCTTTGGAAAATTTCCTTTTTCGACAAATCAATTCCACCAGCACCATATATGTCAGAGATGCTAACTCTTCGCTCTATCAAATAAGTGCCTCTGAAGCCTGTAAATGGCTTTAAACACACGGACCCAGCTGAGGAGGATTGGTTAAGTTCTGCATTTACTTTACTGCAGCAAGTCCTTCTGGAGACCTACAGGGACGGATGAAACTACCTGGGCAGGAGCTGATATTTTAACTGAAATATACTGTGTTTGGTTCTTTTCTCCTTTCAATCTAATTTAAAAGATTAGGGGCCAAGAACTGGCCAATGCTATTTCTGGCCTTGACTTAAATATATGATACTTGAAAGCAGAAAGAGTTGTAACACCCACTGTGACATTTGCAAGGAGGGCTTTTATTTTCAACATTCTTTATAACTGTTAACTATTGTATGTATGGGGGAAGGGGCAAGCAGGAAACAGAGTTACCTTAAAACTTATACTGGCATTTAAATGTGAAATTCAACACTCCCTATTCAAATTAGAATGTTTTCACAAAACATTTTTTGGCTTAAAAAAAATTGGGGTGGGGAGGGCTAATCTATCAAATTGAGTGAGAAATCCATAAAACATTGGCAGTAAACCCCTTCTGAAATCCATAAATTTCTATGTGCCCATCTGTGAAGCAAATTATTCTGCATATTCTCCAGAATCCATCATTTGTGGTATAAAAGGGCTACTACTTATTACTAGAGAATGAAAAAGTAAATAAAATTCAAGATTTAAGGGTGAGTTGGAGAAGGACTTAATTATTCTATCTCCCTCCTGAAGAAAAAGAAAGCTATCTATGCCCAAGCCTGACAAGGTCCTCAGCCATCCAAACCTCAGCCCTTTGGACTGACCACAACATTTTAAGGACAGAGGACCTCCGACATCCTTCCGAGGTCCTTAACCACTGACACATTTCTAAGTGTCTCTTTTGGGCTGGGAAGCCTATGGGCTTGTAAAAATGAACTGTGATTACTATCCTTGAAACGTCTCTAATCTGGTTAGGGAGACAGGCCATGCACAAAAAGACAAGATCAGCAATGCCCGATGTGCCAAATTAGTGTCTGAGGAGAGACCGCCAAATGAAAAGCCTCTGCAATCTCAGGCTGCAGGCCGACAGAGACTTGCCCTCCTCCTCTCCCTGACTGGGCCCTGGTCCTCACGACTCTTGTCAGGCTAATGCGGTTGATCTAAACTGAGGTCCCCCGCCCCCGCCCCTCCCACCTCTCACAGCACTTTCTTTTTCTTCAAGAGCGCTAATCTTTGTTTGCAACAATGTATTTTTTTGTTTGTACTTGTTTAACATGTCTTTCCCTTTTGACCGGAAGTCCCTCGACAATGTATTTTTTTTGTTTGTACTTGTTTAACATGTCTTTCCCTTTTGACCGGAAGTCCCTCAAAAGCTGGGTAAGTGTCTATTCTGTTTACTATTTCTCTTCTGTATGCCCAGCACCTACAACAATGAGCACACAGTAAGCTCTCAATAACTGTGTTAAATGAATGAATGAACAAGCCTTTAAAGAAGGGTGGGGGCTTCCCTGGTGGCGCAGTAGTTGAGAGTCCACCTGCCGATGCAGGGGACACGTGTTTGCGCCCCGGTCCGGGAAGATCCCACATGCCGCCGAGCGGCTGCGCCCGTGAGCCATGGCCGCTGAGCCTGCGCGTCGGGAGCCTGTGCTCCGCAACGGGAGAGGCCACAACAGTGAGAGGCCCGCGTACCGCAAAAAAATAAAATAAAATAAAATAAAGAAGGGCGGCATTTCAACAAGAAGAAATGGAGAAAGCCATTCCAACAGGGACAAAGGTATAAACCAAAGTGTAGAGGAAAAGAGTAGGTAAAGGAATTGACAGGAACCAGATAAATAAGAGTACGAGAGAGAAAGCCACGTATAGAAGCTGGAATTGGGTCATTCTCTGGAGAACCATGAATCCACCAGGCCAGGGAATTTGGACTTTGTACTGTAGCAATAGGGCACCGGGGAAGGTTTCCAGTCAGGGGAGATAACCCAAAATATTTAGGAACGTGACAAGGCAGCCACATGTATGACGGACTAGAGGTGAAGCCCAGTGGCAAGCAGAATACTGAGGAGGAGGCTATCGAGGTGACACCAGGAAGGCAGGTGGGAATGGAGAGGAAGGGGAGAGATTCTGGGAGGAAACCTTGGTGACTGACACAGGATGGGGAGAAGAGGGAGAGTTCAGAGTGAAGCGCATATGAGGGCTTGAGACATCCTTTACAGGGCCAGGTGTGGGGAATCACTTATACCACACAGGCTTTCCCACTTCTCATCTTTATATTGATTTCCAAAGGAAAATTGGTATTTTAAAAAAAAGCATCTTTACCTACAAATTAAGACCATAGTGGGTTCTACAGCTGCTAAACACTACCTGAGAAGCCCTCAGGGACCAGGCAAGACGATCACGCTGTCAGGTGGTAAGCAGGTACTCTTCCGTGATGGGGTAAAGAGACCTATGCTGATTTTGCCAAAAAGCACAACGGGGGAGAGGCTGAGCTCTGTCTCCCAGGAAGGAAGCACAGGAAGAAGCTTCACAAGGCAACAAACAGCCCCCAGTCACTACACAGAGCAGCTTTCTGTATGACCCCCTCAGGGGGAAGTGGGGGCTCTGAAAGGGTCACACACACTGTCCCTTGACTTGGGTTCACGGACAAATTGGTCTCTGTAATTTTTCAGGAGAGTAGGAGGCACGTCAAACTCCTTGGTGAAGCATTACTGGGTGGCATGTGACAAGAAAACCTCATCAGAATATATATTGCAATCTGTGATGATGTCATATGACTCCAGAAGGACCTGAGGACCTCAATGCAGCCAGAGAACAGAAGCAGTGTGAGAACAAGCCATCTGAGCAGAGGGGGAAGGAGCTGGGTTAGCTGGCAAAGAAATGAGAAGGTTTGAGGGTGGGAGGACATAACTGCAGCCTTAAATATCTGAAGAACTGTTAAGCAGGACAGTGTGCATGGTCCAAAAGGTAGAACCAGAACTGATGGGGCGGAAGTCACAGATTTTAGCTGGAAACAAGAAAGGAGTGTCTACAATTTCATACAAGTAATGGCGGACGGCAGAAGGGGTCACTTGGGGCTTCCAAGCAAAAGCCTGATGATCACTTCAGGGAACACAGAAGTGACTTTGTTCAGAAGGCAGTTGGACTACCTGGTAACTCAGACTCCTTCTGATTTCTTGATTTGAGAATTTGCTAGAAATCGCCCTATCACTCTGCAAGCCACAAAAGAAAACACCCCATCCGGGACATCAATAGAGGGAGGAAATACTTTGAACCTTAAAAGCGAAAAGGAAAACTCATGCTTTCTCCCAGGAGTCCCCTCTTCCAAGTTACTTTCCTTCATATACCTAGACAAAACTTTCTGGAGTTGGGGAGAAAAGTAAAATAGTACTGCAATACATTGGGGTTAAAGAAGAGGAATTGAAAAGTAACTGCTAATTAATGCCAAAACAAAAATTCAGCTCACCTATGTGCTAACTACAATCTCATTAAGACTTCGAAGCTCTAACTGGCTTCCCTCATTTAACAACTCCAACATCTTAAACAAGTCATTTCAGCTTGCAGACTTTAGTGTCCTCACTCGGAAAACTAAATCAAATAGTGGGCAAGATCAAATAGCTGTTATAAAAATCTACAGGATGTTTGGTCTTGGCAACGATTTTTTGGATTTGACACCAAAAGCAAAGGCAACAAAAGCAAAAATAAACAAACTAAAAAGCTGCACAGCAAAGGAAACCAGTAACAAAATGAAAAGGTAGGGACTTCCCTGGTGGCACAGTGGTTAAGAATCCGCCTGCCAATGCAGGGGACACGGGTTCGAGCCCTGGTCTGGAAAGATCCCACATGCCGCGGAGCAACTAAGCCCGTGTGCCACAACTACTGAGCCTGCGCTCTAGAGCCCGTGAGCCACAACTATTGAGCCCACGTGCCACAACTACTGAAGCCTGCACTCCGCAACAAGAAGCCACCGCAATGAGATGCCCGCGCACCGCAACAAAGAGTAGCCCCTGCTCGCTGCAACTAGAGGAAGCCTGCGCACAGCAACAAAGACCCAACGCAGCCAAAAATAAATAAATAAATAAAATTTATTTAAAAAAAAAAATGAAAAGGTAACTAATGGAATGGGAGAGAATATTTGCAAACCACATACCCAGTAAGGGGTTAATATCCAAGATATACAATGAATTCAACTCAATAGCAAAAAAAAAAAAAACAAGTAACTCAATTTAAAAATGGGCAAAGGACCTAAACAAACATTTTCCTAAAGAAGATATACAAATGGCCAACAGGTACATGAAAAGGTGCTCAACATCATTAAGCAACAGAGAAATGCAAATCAAAACCACAATGAGATATCACCTCACACATGTTAGAACTGCTACAAAAGTGTTGGTGAGGATGCAGAGAGAGGGAACCCTTGTACACTGTTGGTGGGAACGTAAACCAGTACCGTCACTGTGGAAAACCATATGGAGGTTCCTCAAGAAACTAAAAACAGAACTACCACATGATCCAGCAGTTCAACTTCTGGGTTTATATTCAAAGGAAATGAAATCACTATCTCAAAGAGATATATCTGTGCTCCCATGTTCATAGCAGCATTGTTTACGATAGCCAAGGTATGGAAACAACCCAAGAGTCTGTTGACAGATGAATGAATAAAGAAAATGTGGAGTATTACTTTTATTACTTTATAAAAAAAGTATATTATAAATTATGATATTACACACACAACGGAATGTTATTCAGCCTTAAAAAAGAAGGATATCCTGTCATTTGAAACCACATGGATGAACCTGGAGTATATTTTGCTAAGTGAAATAAGCCAAGACAGAGAAAAAGAAATACCCCATGATATCACTTATGTGTACAAACTTAAAAAAAAGTCAAACTCATAGAACCAGGGGAAATAGGGGAAGGCTGGTAAAAGGGTACAAACTTTCAGTGATAAGATAAATAAGGTCTAAGGATCTAACGAATAACATAGGACTGACTACAACTGATAATACTGTGTTTATTATGTAATCAAAATTTGCTAATAGAGTAGAATGTCAACATTCGCACCAAAAAAAAAAGTAAATACGTGAGGTGACAGACGTACTAATTAATGCAATGTGGGGAATACTTTCACATCGTATATGTATATTAAATCATCACGTTGTATATTTTAAATACCTTACAATTCTATTTTACATCAATAAAGCTGGGAAAGAGTCAACGGATTGCATTACTCCCTATATAAAAATAAATTCCAGAAGAAACAAAGATTTAAACGTAAAAAATGAAATGATAAAACTACTAGAGGAAAATAAGAAAATGCCACTTTTTTTCCTGGTATTCGTATAATAAGGAAGATCTTTTTAACTAGGACACAAAATCCTGGTTTAAAAAAAGTCATTAAAGGAGAAGGAACCAAGATGGCGGAGTAGAAGGATGTGCTCTTACTCCCTCTTGCGAGAACACCAGAATCACAACTGCTGGACAATCATTGACAGGAAGACACTGGAACTCACCAAAAAAGATACTCCACATCCAAAGGAGAAGCCACAATGAGAAGGTAGGAGGGGTGCAATCACAGTAAAATCAAATCCCATAACTGGTGGGTGGGTAACTCACAGACTGGCGAACACTTATACCACAGAAGTCCACCCACTGGAGTGAAGGTTCTGAGCTTCCCAACCTGGGGGTCCAGCAACGGGAGGAGAAATTCCTAGAGAATCAGACTTCGAAGCCTAGCGGGAACTGATTGCCGGACTTCGACAGGACTGGGGGAAACAGACTCCACTCTTGGAGGGCACACACAAAGTAGTGTGCGCATCAAGACCCAGGGGAAGGAGCAGTGACCCCAGGGGAGACAGAACCAGACCTACCTGCTAGTGTTGGAGGGTCTCCTGCAGAGGCAGGGGGTGGCTCTGTTTCACCATGGGGACAAGGACACTGGCAGCAGAAATTCTGGGAAGTACTCCCTGGCGTGAGCCCTCCCAGAGTCTGTCATTAGCCCCACCAAAGAGTCCGGGGAGGCTCCAGTGTTGGGTAGCCTCAGGCCAAACAACCAACAGGGAGGGAACCCAGCCTCACCCATCAACAGTCAACTGGATTAAAGTTTTACTGAGCTCTGCCCACCAGAGCAACAGTCAGCTCTACCCACCACCAGTCCCTCCCATCAAGCCTCTTAGATAGCCTCATCCACCACAGGGCAGACAGCAGAAGCAAGAAGAACTACAATCCTGCAGCCTGTGGAACAAAAACCACATTCACAGAAAGATAGACAAGATGAAAAGGCAGAGGGCTATGTACCAGATGAAGGAACAAGATAAAACCCCAGAAAAACAACTAAATGAAGTGGAGATAGGCAACTTTCCAGAAAAAGAATTCAGAATATTGATAGTGAAGATGATCCAGGACCTTGGAAAAACAATGGAGACAAAGATCGAGAAGATGCAAGAAATGTTTAACAAAGACCTAGAAGAATTAAAGAACAAACAAACAGAGATGAACAATACAATAACTGAAATGAAAACTACACTAGAAGGAATCAATGGCACAATAACTGAGGCGAAAGAACGGATAAGTGACCTGGAAGACAGAATGGTGGAATTCACTGCTGCAGAACAGAATAAAGAAAAAAGAATGAAAAGAAATGAAAACAGCCTAAGAGACCTCTGGCACAATATTAAACGCAACAACATTCGCATTATAGGGGTCCCAGAAGGAGAAGAGAGAGAGAAAAGACCTGAGAAAATATTTGAAGAGATTATAGTCGAAAACTTCCCTACCATGGGAAAGGAAATAGCCACCCAAGTCCGGGAAGCACAGCGAGTCACATACAGGATAAACCCAAGGAGAAAAACGCCGAGACACACAGTAATCAAATTGGCAAAAATTAAAGACAAAGAAAAATTATTGAAAGCAGCAAGGGAAAAATGACAAATAACATACAAGGGAACTCCCATAAGGTTAACAGCTGATTTCTCAGCAGAAACTTACAAGCCAGAAGGGAGTGGCATGATATACTTAAAGTGATGGAACGGAAGAACCTACAACCAAGGTTACTCTACCTGGCAAGGATACCATTCAGATTCGATGGAGAAATCAAAAGCTTTACAGAAAAGCAAAAGCTCAGAGAATTCAGCACCACCAAAGCAGCTCTACAACAAATGATAAAGGAACTTATCTAAGTGGGAAACACAAGAGAAGAAAAGGACCTACAAAAACAAACCCAAAACAATTAAGGAAATGGTAATAGGAAGATACATATCGATAATTACCTTAAACGTGAATGGATTAAATGCTCCAACAAAAAGACACAGGCTTGCTGAATGGATACAAAAACAAGACCCATATATATGCCATCTACAAGAGACCCACTTCAGACCTAGGGACATGTACAGACTGAAAGTGAGGGGATGGAAAAAGATATTCCATGCAAATGGAAATCAAAAGAAAGCTGGAGTAGCTATACTCATATCAGATAAAATAGACTTTAAAATAAAGAGTGTTACAAGAGACAAGGAAGGACACTATATAATGATCAAGGGATCAATCCATGAAGAAGATATAACAATTATAAATATATATGCACCCAACATAGGAGCACCTCAATACATAAGGCAACTGGTAACAGCTATAAAAGAGGAAACCAACAGTAACACAATAATAGTGGGGGACTTTAACACCTCACTTACACCAATGGACAGATCATCCAAAATGAAAATAAATAAGGAAACAGAAGTTTTAAATGACACAACAGACCAGATAGATTTAATTGATATTTATAGGACATTCCATCCAAAAAGAGCACATTACACTTTCTTCTCAAGTGTGCACAGAACATTCTCCAGGATAGATCACATCTTGGGTCACAAATCAAGCCTCAGTAAATTTAAGAAAATTGAAATCATATCAAGCATCTTTTCCGACCACAACGCTATGAGATTAGAAATTAATTACAGGTAAAAAAACGTAAAAAACACAAACACATGGAGGCTAAACAATACGTTACTAAATAACCACAAGATCACTGAAGAAATCAAAAAATTCCTAGAGACAAATGACAATGAAAACACGACAATCCAAAACCTATGGGATGCAGCAAAAGCAGTTCTAAGAGGGAAGTTTATAGCTATACAAGCCTACCTCAAACAACAAGAAAAATCTCAAGTAAACAATCTAAACTTACACCTAAAGGAACTAGAGAAAGAACAAACAAAACCCAAAGTTAGCAGAAGGAAAGAAATCATAAAGATCAGAGGAGAAATAAATGAAATAGAAAAAAGAAAACAATAGCAAAGCTCAATAAAACTAAAAGCTGGTTCTTTGAGAAGATAAACAAAATTGATAAACCATTAGCCAGACTCATCAAGGAAAAGAGGGAGAGGACTCAAATCAATAAAATTAGAATTGAAAAAGGAGAAGTTACAACAGACACTGCAGAAATACAAAGCATCCTAAGAGACTACTACAAGGAACTCTATGGCAATAAAATGGACAACCTGGAAGAAATGGACAAATTCTTAGAAAGGTATAACCTTCCAAGACTGAACCAGGAAGAAGCAGAAAATATGAACAGAACAATCACAAGTAATGAAATTGAAACTGTGATTAAAAATCTTCCAAAAAACGAAAGTCCAGGACCAGATGGCTTCACGGGTGAATTCTATCAAACATTTAGAGAAAAGCTAACATCTATCCTGCTCAAAC
The DNA here is from genome assembly GCF_964270905.1 of Leucopleurus acutus. NCBI lineage: Eukaryota > Metazoa > Chordata > Mammalia > Artiodactyla > Delphinidae > Leucopleurus > Leucopleurus acutus. The sequence continues at coordinate 66,153,249 of NC_139153.1, read as the reverse complement.
TCTTCCCAAAAAACTGCAGAGGAAGGAACACTCCTAAACTCATTCTATGAAGCCACCATCACCCAGATACCAAAACCAGACAAAGACACTACAAACAAAGAAAATTACAGACCAATATCACTGATGAATATAGATGCAAAAATCCTCAACAAAATACTAGCAAACAGAATCCAAGAACCCATTAAAATGATCATACACCATGATCAAGTGGGATTTATCACAGGGATGCAAGGATTCTTCAATATATGCAAATGAATCAATGTGATACACCAGATTAACATTTAAGAATTAACATTTAAGGGCTTCTCTGGTGGCGCAGTGGTTGAGAGTCTGCCTGCCAATGCAGGGGACACGGGTTCGTGCCCCAGTCCGGGAAGATCCCACATTCCGTGGAGGGGCTGGGCCCGTGAGCCATGGCCGCTGAGCCTGCACGTCCGGAGCCTGTGCTCCACAATGGGAGAGGCCACAACAGTGAGAGGCCCGCGTACCGCAAAAAAAAAAAAAAAAAAAAGAATTAACATTTAAAAATAAAAACCATATGATCATATCAACAGATGATCATCTATTGACAGATCATCTCAAAAGGCTTTTGACAAAATTCAACACCAATTTATGATAAAAACTCTCCAGAAAATGGGCATGGAGGGAACCTACCTCAACATAATAAAGGCCATATACTACAAACCCACAGCAAACATCATTCTCAATGGTGAAAATCTGAAAGCATTTCCTCCAAGATCAGGAATAAGACAAGGATGTCCACTCTCACCACTATTATTCAACATAGTTTTGGAAGTCCTAGCCACGGCAATCAGAGAAGAAAAAGAAATACAAATTGGAAAAGAGCAAGTAAAACTGCCACTGTTTGCAGATGACATGATACTATACATAGAGAATCCTAAAGATGCCACCAGAAAACTACTAGAGCTAATCAATGAATTTAGTAAAGCAGCAGGATACAAAATCAATGCACAGAAATATCCTGCATTCCTATACACTAATGATGAAAAATCTGAAAAAGAAATTAAGGAAACACTCCCATTTACCATTGCAACAAAAAGAATAAAATACCTAGGAATAAACCTACCTAGGGAGACAAAAGACCTGTATGCAGAAAACTATAAGACACTGATGAAAGAAATTAAAGATGACACCAACAGACGGAGAGATATACCATGTTCTTGGATTGGAAGAATCAATATTGTGAAAATGACTATACTACCCAAAGCAATCTACAGTTTCAATGCAATCCCTATCAAATTACCAATGGCATTTTTTATAGAACTAGAACAAAAAAATCTTAAAATTTGTATGGAAACACAAAAGACCCCGAGTAGCCAAAGCAGTCTTGAGGGAAAAAAACGGAGCTGGAGGAATCAGACTCCCTGACTTCAGACTATACTACAAAGCTACAGTAATCAAGACAATATTGTACTGGCACAAAAAACAGAAACATAGATCAATGGAACAAGACAGAAAGCCCACAGATAAACCCACGCACCTATGGTCAACTAATCTATGACAAAAGAGGCAAAGATATACAATGGAGAAAAGACAGTCTCTTGAATAAGTGTTGCTGGGAAAACTTGACAGCTACATGTAAAAGAATGAAGTTAGAACACTCCCTAACACCGTACACAAAAATAAACTCAAAATGGATTCGAGACCTAAATGTAAGACCAGACAGTATAGAACTCTTAGAGGAAAACATAGGAAGAACACTCTTTGACATTAATCACAGCAAGATCTTTTTTGATCCATCTCCTAGAGTAAAGGAAATAAAAACAAAAATAAACAAATGGGACCAAAAGAAACTTAAAAGCTTTTGCACAGCAAAGGAAACCATAAGCAAGATGAAAAGACAACCCTCAGAATGGGAGAAAATATTTGCAAACGAATCAACGGATAAAGGATTAATCTCCAAAATATAGATTCAGGTCATGCAGCTCAATATTAAAGAAACAAACAACCCAAAATCCAATAATGGGCAGAAGACCTATATAGACATTTCTCCAAAGGAGACATAGAGATGGCCAAGAAGCACATGAAAAGCTGCTCAACATCACTAATTATTAGAGAAATGCAATTAGAGAACTACATTAGAGAATGTAGAGAATTATTAGAGAAATAATGTAGAGAATTAATGTAGAGAAATAATGTAGAGAATAATAATAATGTAGAGAATAATATGTATAATATAATAATATAATTTTATTATAATATAATATATAATTATATTATAATATATAATTATATTATAATTATATAATATATAATTATATAAAATATATTATATATATTAGATATAATTATATATATAATATATATAATTATATATTATATAATATATAATTATATAATATATAATTATATTATAATATAATAATATAATAATAATAATGTAGAGAATAATGTAGAGAAATAATGTAGAGAATTATTAGAGAAATGCAATTAGAGAACTACAATGAGGTATCACCTCACACCAGTTTAAAATGGGCATCATCAGAAAATCTACAAACAACAAATGCTGGAGAGGGTGCGGAGAAAAGGGAACCCTCTTGCACTGTTGGTAGATATGTAAATTGATACAGCCACTGTGGAGAATAGTACGGAGGTTCCTTAAAAAACTAAAAATAGAATTACCATATGACCCAGCAATCCCACTACTGGGCATATACCCAGAGAAAACCATAATTCAAAAACACATGCACCCCAATGTTCATTGCAGCAGTATTTACAATAGCAGGTCATGGAAGCAACCTAAATGCCCATCGACAGACGAATGGATAAAGAAGTTGTGGTATATATATACAATGGAATATTACTCAGCCATAAAAAGGAACAAAACTGAGTCATTTGTTGAGACATGGACAGATCTAGAGACTGTCATACAGAGTGAAGTAAGTCAGAAAAACAAATATCGTATATTAACGCATGTATGTGGAACCTAGAAAAATGGTACAGATGAGCCGGTTTGCAGGGCAGAAGTTGAGACAGAGATGTAGAGAACAGACGTATGGACACTGAGAGGGAATAACCGCGATGGGGTGGGGATGGTGGTGTGCTGAATTGGGCGATTGGGATTGACATGTATACACTGATGTGTATAAAACTGATGACTAATAAGAACCTGCAGTATAAACAAACAAAGAAAAAAACCAACTAATACTAAACTTTCTTTGGGTTATTTGTATGGAAATATGCTAATATAAATGTTTCAGACATTACATGAAATTTCTAAAAATTTTATATGTTCTGGTATAATGTTATAAGTCATAATTCTAGTTATTATTTTAAAATGTATACCTCAGAAATAACTAAATTTCCTTGTCAATTGCATTATTATGAACTTGCATCAAATCTTTAACCGTGGTCATTTTTAAGTCTTTTGTCATTTACAGACAGGTCTGGGTGTACTCGGATGCTTTGGCAAATATGTTCCTATAAAAGGGTTTCATCTTCAAGGAACTCATGGAAAAGACTCTGACAAGTATAGGTTTCTGGTAACTGACTATACTGCTGAACTGAATGAATAAGCATTTTTAGAACTCTAATGGAAAACTGATGAACTCATAAAAGTGCTAACAAAAGATGAAGATAAAAAAAAATTAATTACATGGGACTGAGTGAACTGATAAGGATGATTATAATTTTTGTGACTTTCTGTTTGAATTAAAAAAAAAAATCCCACAAGGACTCAGAGGCAAAAAATATACAAACCAATTTTCACTGCAAAGTAAAGGAGCTGTTACAGTGGAGGATTACTGGACTGAATGTTAATATTATGACATAGTATGAGTGTGTTTCGTGTTTGGTAATTGCAATCATTGTTGCTTTTGTTGTGGTCATCCATTTACAATGCTTGGTGTCAGTCTATTTATCTCTTGTAAAAATAAAATACAGTGTGTGTGTGAAAAAAAAGTCATTAAAGAAAAGATTGATAGATTCATTTACATAAAAAATTTAAATTTCTGTATGTTGAAAAAAAAAAAAAACAACCAACCAAACTCCAAACACCATAAACAAAGCCAAAAGACAAACTCATACCACAGATAAAAGGTCAATTTCTTCAAACATAAAGAGCTTCTACAAACGAAAAGAGATCGATTCAAAGAAAAGAAAGGAACAAGCACAGTCCAGAAAACAGGGTTTTTATTTTTAAGCATATGAAAAGATGGTATCTCACTCCTAATAAAAGACACCCACTTCGGGCTTCCCTGGTGGCGCAGTGGTTGAGAGTCCGCCTGCCGATGCGGGGGACACGGGTTCGTGCCCCGGTCCGGGAAGATCCCACATGCCATGGAGCGGCTGGGTCCGTGAGCCATGGCCGCTGAGCCTGCGCGTCCAGAGCCTGTGCTCTGCAATGGGAGAGGCCACAACAGTGAGAGGCCCACGTACCAAAAAAAAAAAAAAAAAGACACCCACTTCAAAACTATACTAAAATAACATTACCAACCTGTTAACCAAAAGGAGATTAAAAAGCCAACAACCCCCAGGTTGGTGAGGTGTAGAGAAACAGGTGCTCTTTGTGTGTATGAGAGTAAATTTAACATGCATAAGCCCTTTAAGATACCTGTTTACCTTCTGGAAATTTATCTTAAAATAACTTTGTATAAGGATATGCATTGCAGCATTACTTTTCATTAGTGTCGACTAAAAAAGATGCACGTGAGAGTTACGAGTTAAGTTTTAATGGGGGCAAAATGAGGACTACAGCCCGGGAGTCAGCATTTCAGATAGCTCTGAGAAACTGCTCCAAAGAGGTAGGGGGGGAGGTCAGTATGTATAAGATTTTAGTGAAGGAGGAGTACATGTAATCAAGCACATATTTTTTTGCAGAAGGTTTCTGCTAGTCTTGTGAAGGTTTACTTTTCGTCATCACCATGAAGGATTTTAGTGCTTTTCTAGATATGCGGAGATACAAGAATTGGGCTCACAGAGCTTCCCTGGTGGCGCAGTGGTTAAGAATCTGCCTGCCAACGCACGGAGACACGGGTTTGAACCCTGGTCCGGGAAGATCCCACATGCCGCGGAGCAACTAAGCCCGTGCACCACGACTACTGAGCCTGCGCTCTACAGCCCGCGTGCTACAGCCCACTGAAGCCCACACGCCTAGAGCCGTGCTCCACACAGCAATAAGAAGCCCACACACCGCAACGAAGTATAGCCCTGCTCGCTGCAACCAGAGAAAGTCCACGCACAGCAACGAAGACCCAAAGCAGCCAAACATCAAAAAATAAATAAATAAATAAATAGTGCTAAAAAAAAAAAAAAAAAAAAGAATTGGGCTCATAAAATCGGCTGCTGAAAATATCTAACTATCTGAAGACCTGTTGTGCCAGTTTCTCCCAGAGCACAGAGTGCCTCATTTCTGCTCTCCATCCTGAACTCCTTTCAGGGGGTGCTGAAAGTCAGCAGCTGCAGCAGCACATGATTTAATCCTTGTAGAGGTAGATGGCAAGTGCCAATGGTGAGTGCCAATCTGTAGCTGACGTCAGTAAAAACTTGGTAACATCCAAAATGTCCATCTACAGGAAATGATAAATGACAGTATATCCACACTATGGATACGAAGTATAAAAATGAAAAGGAAACACTTCATACTGAATTAGAGTGATTTTCAAAAAAATACTATTAAACGAAGAAAGTGAGATTCTGAGTAGTATGTATAACATGGCACCATTTATTTTAAAAAGAAAGAAAAATATTCAACGTGTCTGAAATGCTTACAGATGCACAGAATATTTCAAGGAGTATGTAGGAGAGATACTTGAAAAACTTGTGACAGGAACTGGGGTGTCTAGGGAGCAGAGAGGGCGGGAGACTTAAAACATTATATATTCTTCAGTACCTTTTAAATGTCAGCCATATTCAGGTATTATAACTAAAAAAAAAAAAAAAAAATCCCCGGGTATAAAAATTCCATTTCCAGAGCTGGCTTTGCCTAGACTTCTATCTGCAGCTGGATATGGCAGTTGAGACAAATATTTCCACCAAGGGCACAGAGACAGCTCAAGACCTTGGGGTTTGGCTATCCTCACCGTTGAAGTGCTCTCCTCTGCCACTACACCCCGAGATACACAGCGTTCTCTCCTGTCCTATAAGCCAGCACAGAGGTTTGGCCAGCCCCTGAAGATAAGCTTCTCCAGGCTCATCTGCCTTCTGAGTGTCAGTGAGGGAAGCTATTTCCCCAGCATCAAAACCTAGGACGGCATGCCTAAATGCATAACAGATACAAGGCAGCCCCCTGGTTTTTTGGAGGTCCTGTTGAAAATAACTAGCTCCAAAGTAGAAAGGAACTGGAACATTTATACAAAACACACCATTTCAACTGAGTTTACAACAGCTTCCTGGTTGTTTAAATCAGGACAGGCAAGAACAGATTGCCAGACAAATTGTCATTTGTAGGCCCCTAGTGAGCTTACGCAGTTTTCCACCTGTCCAGATAGATAAACAGGCCGCTTTGAGTTATGGACAGGTGGGCCCTGTGGCGCCAGAGACTGGGGTCATTCGAGCTCATGAGCAAGACAGAGCAGGACACCTGGGGAAGAGCACTCAGCACCTTGGCCCTGCCCAGAATCTTCAGGTCACAAGCATTCCTCTTACCCACTGGCTACCCCCCTGGTGGCATCAAAATGGAACATCCATGGGGAAGAAAGCAGGACAAATAAAAGTAAAGGAACCCTAGGCAGGGAGGGCAGTGCTCCATGAAAACACAGAGCTGAGATAGGATCACATCTCTGAGGGCGCGAGCACAACACTGGCATCCAGAAAAGAGCTCTGTGTTGTTGCTGAGGATCATGGATTCCAAACGAAGCCCAAGTGAGGTCCAGATTAATTGCTTTCCTAGGGTCTTACATAATGAAAAGCCTGTCCCTCACTATCTGGCCGGGTAATTACTTAGCTGCCTCTCTGACCACACAGCACATCTCTGAACAAACTAAACTTCTCTGGGGTCTATTCATTTCAAGGAGGAAAAAACATAGAAACACAGTTGTCCTATGAGAATGTAATGAAGCCAGCATGTTTAGTGATACTTCATGGGGCTCCACGTGAGCCAGAGATGATGAGGGCTGAAGCAGCCAGCAGCGGGTCACCTGGGCAGATTTACAGGGAAGGAGCAAGGACAGACCAGAGGCATCAAAATGCCTGGCATCTCAACCTGAACCAGACGCAGGCCTGCATGCACTACACACTCACTAACTAGGCAACCAGAGTCCCTGGGCACAACTGACCCCTAGCTGGACACACCAGATGTAAGCAGTTCACCATCTGAAATAACACAGAACCTACACATATGTACACATACATAAACACACACACACACACACACTCTCCATACCTGGCACCTCAGAAGCTCCCTGTACACTGACCACCCTAAGTCCACTCAGGGTCAGAGAATGTCTGAGGCCACCAGTATCTCACACTCTGACTGTAATTAACTGTTGGGAACCTGTGGGCTTGGGGCTCCTAAGAAGAAGCATTTAAGATTAATCAGGGCATCAGCCCCAAGATGCCTTCCAGGGCATCAGCAAGCACCATTATGTGCTCCAAACGATGGTGCCAACACCTGCACTCATCTGCCCTGACTCCTGAACACCTAGTCAGCTGTCCTCCTCTCATGGGAGCTCCTGTTTTCAGATTCCTGGACATTTTCTGGTCTAAATCATTTTTTTTTAAATGTATTATTTATTTTTGGCCATGTTGGGTCTTCCTTGTTGCACGCGGGCTTTCTCTAGTTGTGGCGAGCGGGGGCTGCTCTTCGTTGCAGTGCACGGGCTTCTTAACGCGGTGGCTTCTATCGTTGTGGAGCATGAGATCTAGGCGTGCTGGCTCAGTAGCTGTGGCTTGCGGGCTCTAGAGCGGTGGTGCATGGGCTTAGCTGCTCCTTGGCATGTGGGATCTTCCCGGACCAGGGCTTGAACCTGTGTCCCCTGCATTGGCAGGCAGATTCTTAACCACTGCGCCACCAGGGAAGCCCTGGTCTAAATCATTTTGAATTCCCTTCCTTTTGCCTTATAATCCTGGTTTTTAGATTTTATTTCTGCTTTGAGCATGTGATGCACCCATGGAAATGTATTTCCTAAGACAATGACCTAGAACCCAACTCCTCTGTCAGAACCCACCTGATGATCCTGGCCCAGGATGACGACAAGGACAATGATCAAGTTTGAGAAATTCTTAGAAATTCAGATTTTATTCTAGTTCAATAGCTTAAAAATACATGTATGTATATACGTGTGTATACATGTATGCGTGTACATATGTATGTACATACACATGTATGTATGTTTTAAAAGTCCCCAACAGGGCTTCCCTGGTGGCACAGTGGTTGAGAGTCCGCCTGCCGATGCAGGGGACACAGGTTCGTGCCCCGGTCCGGGAAGATCCCACATGCCGCGGAGCGGCTAGGCCCGTGAGCCATGGCCGCTGAGCCTGCGCGTCCAGAGCCTGTGCTCCGCAATGGGAGAGGCCACAACAGTGAGGCCTGCGTACCGCAAAAAAAAAAAAAAGTCCCCAACGCAGCTTAACAGAAAAAAATTGGGGAAAAAAAACAAGATGAGAAAGGAAGCAGGTGGCGATAGTGGCTAAAGAGAAAGAAAAAGGAAGTTAAAGGTAACAGATAATAAGGTATATTTTTAAGATAATGTAAATGTAGAATGGAATTCTTTTATTGAAGTATAGTTGAGTTACAATGTTGTGTTAGTTTCAAGTGTACAGAAAGTGATTCAGTTATACATGTATATGTATATATAGTATATGTGTGTGTGTGTGTGTGTGTGTGTATATATATATATATATATAGAGAGAGAGAGAGAGAGAGAGAGAGAGAGGGAGAGAGAGAGAGAGAGAAGGAGAGAGAGAGAGAGAGAGAGAGAGAGAGAGAATGGAATTTTAAAATTCTCTTACAGGAGAAATAATTGTGTACAAACAGAAGCAGCAGCCAAGTAGCTCTGCTCGTGCTCCGCCCACACCCGCCCAGCTCCCTCTCTCCTCCTTCTCAGAGGGGTCTTCCCAGGCTGCCCCACTGAAAACTGCAGCCCTGGCCTCCACCGCACTCTATCCCTCTTCTCAGCTTTATTTTTCTTATTAGCACTCTTATCGCCAACTAGCACACTGTGCATTTTACATATTGTCTCCTGTTATTGCTCTTTCCCCTCTAGCCCTCTAGAAAGTCAGTTCCATGAGGCAGGGGATTTTGTCTGTTTTGTTCACTGCTCAACCCCAGTGCTGAGAACAGGGCCTAGAACATAGCAGGTACTCAATAAGTTAGTCAAACGGATGAATAATTATGATAAAAATATACCTCTATTTTACATTATTTCCAATTATATGAAAAATACCTCTACTTGTTTCTCAAACAATTGCTTAGAATAACATAAGATAAACTACTATTGCAGAAATTATATAAAATTACTCAGTCTGTATCCTACTGATGCCATGACTAGAAAAAAAGAAGCAAGAGATACAAAACCAGAACCAAAGTATATAAAGAATGTCCCAGAAAATGTTTCTTTCTGTGATTCTCAGCATTTATATGCACTGGAATAAAGACCAAATTCTTCTCATATATTCACCTACATTCACTGTCGCTCAAGCTCTTGGTCGGGTGTGAACAAAGCAAAATGTAATGAAATGAAAAAGAGGAGAAAAGGAAAATTCTCATCTTGCTAGCAATTTCACACATACCACAAAATCGTACATAGTACTTGATGGTGCCTGTCCTGACGCAGCTAAATGGAACCAGACTGTTTGTGAAAGGTCCAAGGACAGACAGTGTGGGTGGTGGCGTGGGGTGGAGGGGAGGTAGCTTACACCACAAGCAGTAAGCGTTCTGTAGAATACAAAAATGGGTGAGCCCTGGCAAGAACGTTTTAAAGAAAGAAAATAATAGAAAAATCCTGGTGGAGAAGGCTGAGAATGACTGGCTGTTAGAAAAGCCCCTCCATGATGCCACCAGTAAAAATAAGAATGAAGAGGAAAAAATAAATGAGAAAAGGAGGAGAAAAGTAAAAAGACAGGAAAGAAAAAAAAAGATAGGAAAGAGCACAGATGAAAAGGAGAGAGCGAGCAAAGGGAAAAAAAGAGATGAAAATAAAGAAGCAAGATGAGTAAAAAGATAGGAAAAGCAGTAATGACGCAATCTGGAGAAGCAGAGAAAAGCGTGAAAATGAGGAAAGGAAAGAGAAAAGTCAGGGTCCCAGAGGCCCGGGATGAAGAGTGGAGGGGCAGCAGCCGGGAGGGCACCCTCCCAGGCCAGGTCCCAGCCGCCTCGCCCTTTCCAGCAAGCGGTCCAGGGGGAGGCATGATGTCATCAAGAGATGGTCAGGAGAGGCTTGGGCGGGGGTGGACACACCGACCTTCTCATCACTGGCCAACTGCAGAGCCAGGACTGACTCCAGCTTATTCACAGCACTCTGGTGCGCCTTCTGTTAGCATCAAGGCCGTGAAGATGCCTATATATATATGTTTTTTTTTAAATCTAGGCTAAAAAAAATCACTTGGATTCATCAGACAGAATGGCCAAAATTGTTTATTCAGGACTGCCTATAAAATAAGTGAGATTATTTTTAAAATATGAAAACAAAAACACCCTCAATCTTACCAGGCCACTTAAAACCAAAGGAAATGTAGAGGTTCTAGGATTAAAGTTGTGACTACTGTATATACCCAGAAGCAATGTAAATAGACACTCCAGGCTCCAATCTGTCCCCAGAGGTAGGAGGGTCACATTCTTGTTTAGAGTGGGAGGGCTGTGCTCAGCAGAAAGGACTACGTGCTTGTTTACGTGTCAAAGAACAATGCACACTGCAGAACAGTGGTGTGGAAAGTTGAGCCACTGTCAGCGGAAACTCAAGCCCAAATCTCTCTGTTTTACATCTAAGTCAATCTTCTTACACACCTGACTCTCAAGGGTTAAAAGCAACCAAAGCCTCTGTAGAGTTGAACCAATCAGTGTTTCTCTTGATGACATCATGCCTCCAACTGGACAGCTTGCTGGAAAGGGTGAGGCGTGTGGGACCTGGCCTGGAAGGGTGCCCTCCTGGCTGCTGCTCCTTCCCTACTCATGGGGAGATTCAAGGGCCAAGGGTCCCCGCAGCTACCACTTCAGATGAAACCAGGACATTCCCCAAATCCCTGGCCAGAGATCACTCTCAGTTTGCACAAAATGCATATGAAGCATGCCCCTGCACTTCACCCATTTCTCACTAGTTTAATATTGATGAAAGCCAATTACAAAACATCACTTAAGCCTTTAGCCAAGTTCTAAATGACTCAGATGTTTATGCTAAGTAGACAAGCAGCCTTCTGTGGTTTTCTCTTTCCTAAGCTTCAATCCCATTCAAAGGCAGGTACATGAGAGACTTATCTGACCCCTTAGACTTGTTATATATTCAAACCACTATCTGACCAGGAGGTTATCTCTGTTCTTCTTGCCGAGGTGTTTATTTCGGATGTGGACCGCTGCTGCCGTGTGTGTGTGTGTGTGTGTGTGTGTGTGTGTGTGTGTGTGTGTGTGTGTGTGCGCGCGCGCCTGCGGGTGCATTGTGCAGCGCAGGAGACTGATTCAGGAGCACACAGCTGAAACGCTGCAGACACTGCCAACACTGTGGAAGGAGAACAGGTTTCTTCCTTAGAGTTGGAAGTGGGAAAGGCTTCGAGTTAAATGATGAAATTCTCCTGCCTCCCAGCACCCATGCCTTCTGGTTCATCTGCAAATGAAGATTAATTTACAATTTACATGCAAGAGCCATGCTGACTGCTCCAGCACACAGCTATCTATGGTTGTTTAGAGTCGATAGAAACCGTGCTAGAAATGTCCATATCATTCAGGGTCCCTGCAGGAAAAAGAAGGCACATTCGAACTGGGGAACTGAAGGAGCTTGATAAAGGGATTATTTATACAGGTTTGCCTAGGGGACGGAGAGTAACAAGGGATGGGAGCTAGTCACAGCCAGGAGCCCCAGACCAGGAGGGTCCAGGGCAGGGGCTGGTTACCAGAACGCAGAGAGAGCAGCTACTGGGAAAGGATCTCTCACAAGACCGATGGTCTTCAGCAGAGCAGCAGACGGACCCAGCCAATCCAAAATTTCCTTGGCCTAGTGATGCAGTCCACATAGGTCGGCCTCCTGGGGCACACAGGCAGGTAGAGAGGGTAGGGAATGCACTGAAGGCAGAAGGAAGATGCCCTGCACAGTGTCTAACAATCGGAGATAGCTTAAAGAACAACAAACTACTAACCTTCTGATATAACCAGGGACAGAATACTATGCTTTTTAGAATGAGGATCTGAATCCAGATCTTACTAACACTGCCGCGGTATGGAGCCATTAGGTAAGAAAAGCAAATTATAAATCAGCACATGTACTGAGACCCCAAATTTGGATATACATCAAACGTTAACAGAGGTTAACTATGTAGAGAAATGTAGGTGATTTATCACCTACACTCCTTATCTATATATTTTAAAGTTTTATTTAAGCTTCTCAGTTTAACTTCTATGATGTCCACGGGATCATTAAGACAAAGAGGGCGCTGACTTGACTGCAGAACATGGTAAGTATCTACTGAAGCTGGGATTTAGAGCTCCTCTTAGGCTGAGCACTTTTAAAAGCAAGCTGTTCCTTCTTTGTTACCAGAAATTTAACAGAAAATACGGAGAATATAAGTGTCACTAGTGGATACTGTCTCAGAGGTTTCCCTTAACCAGGCTAACTTTTAAAAGTCCTTGGTTCAGGGCAATCGACAAGGGCCGTGTTAACACCTATGAGGAACAGGCTGTATGTGGACAAAGTGACCATCCACTGCGCACATTCCCCAACTATACATCATTATCCCAAACACCCAGCCAATCAAGTGGCCACTGTTACCCCAGATACAGAAGGTACATCGGAACAATAAACAGTAGAGAGGCTGCAGGTTGCTCTCTAACCTCTCCTCTCTCAGGGAGCCAGGCAGAAAGGCTCATTAATTTCTCAAAGAACAATGGTGTGGGGGGGGTGGGGCGCCTGCCCTACTTTGCCAGGCGGGGCAGGCTCTTCCGTCTTGGGTGGGGCAGACTAGTACAGGAGGTTACAGGCTGAAGGGCTTGAACTCCACCACTGGACCATCCACCCCAAAGCTCTGCCTTTTTAACGGTCTGAAGACACTCCACGCCCCAGTTCTCTTTCTCCAAAGCTGCAGGCACAATAATAATATTAATATCTACCATTCACTCAATATTTTATGCATACTAGGCACTGTGCTGGGCAGTGAAACACATATCTAATTGGTAAAAACACCTCTGAAACACAGATTTGACCACCTCTGTTTCACAGATAAAGATAACACCGAGGCTTCCTGGGGCCTCACACATGAAGGTGGAGGCGATGGAGCTGGGGCTCCAAGCGGGATCTGCTGACTTGGGAGAGGAGCCCCCCGTGCTACCCTGCACTGCCTTCCAGGAGCAGCCTGGCTAGCCTGCACGCAACTCCATCTGTGCTGGGATCGCAGCTGCCTGGGCCCGGAGCCTTCCTCTTCCTCACAGGCCCCACGGTGAACAGCTGAGCTGGTCCACAGCTGCTTCACAGCAGCCTTCCCTACCTCCTGGGGATCTAACAACGACAAAGAAAAAAAATCGTGAAGCACACGATACAGGCAAAGCAGCCTTCAGGCACGGGTCAGGGTAGTGGCGAGCAGCCGTTAACTAATGCCCGCTTCTAGACAAGTCTGCCCAAGCCCTGCGTTTAGGGCCAACTAGTGGGGGAAACACTCCTGAAGTTCCTCTTTAGACAGAGATAGCCACAAAAACCAAGTATAACATGACTCAAAAACAATGTTGAAGGGTTACACATAAAGGGCCCTGTTAATGTTTACTACGCAAGCAAAGCTTGATCGTCTGAATTCTTTCCAATAAGACCTCAATTGCCTTTACTTTTTTCAAATTTAAAATGCAACAGTGCTTCTGGTGGTTAGCCACACTACAGCCTGGGCCAGGACACCTAGACCTCGAACAGTCCCTGGGTTCATTGGATCCACCTGCAATCTCTACCCGCAAAGGAAATATCAGCATATAAACCTCCTCTCATTAAGATGTCAGGTGACCACGGATATATTAGCCCAAACAGCCAACTTCAATTAAGCTGGGCTGTGCCTCGGTGATTGTTTCTTTTCCAGGAGGAAATGGTGGAGCCCATAACACTGCCTGGAAATGCTGCATGCCAACAGGGCCTGGATATCCCGTGAAGAATCACCCAGCGACTTCTTGGGGTGGAGGATACGCTCAGGGTAGAGCAATAAAGAAGATTATGGTTAGATTGGTAAAGCTGTCTTCCAGCCCATTTGGAGGATTCTGAGATACTGCCTTGATATCAAATCAAATACTCACTTCTCAGCCTCATGTTCAAGGTCCTCTCACTGTCTGGTCTCAATTTCACTTTCTACCATTATTTCTTACTCTCCCTGTACAAACTCTACACTCTGTAGAAACCAAACGACCTAAGCTTTCTCAGCGCCACGCCCTTGCTCATGCTTTTCTCTCCACCTCAATGCCCTTTCTTCATCCTATGGTTTCAATCTGGTTCTAACCAAAACACTTGGTTCTTTAATTCCATGTCCAATGCCACTTCTCTGTGATCTTTCCTAAAGCCTCTTTCCACCCTCTCGTACCCCTCGCCTCTGCCCACCCCACCCCCACTGATGTTTTTCTCTATTGGTCTCTCCTGCCATTTCAGAGAATATTGCATTTATCTTACTCTTAAGCTGCCTTATCCTATACTTGACTGTAAATTAGTAAAACTCCATTTTGAAAAACAAAGGTACAGCACACTTTCCTACAAACACCTACTCTCCTGTGTGTAACCTTCTGGCCCCAGGCGCTCTTGAACACAAACTGATTTTCCTTAAGTGGCCTGGCATCTAGTACAGGCTCACCAAATTCTGGTTTACTAAATAGTGCAGACCTTCTCTGGCACAGGATCTTCCTGTCCCTGACTAAACAGAGTCCTAAACCTTATCATATCTGGAGATGAGTGCTGGAGGAATCGGCCCCGCCCTGTTCCCACATTGGGAATGGGATTAGCTTTGGTTTACATAACTTTTGCAGCTGCAATCCGGATGGGCTGGGTGGGGCATTTAGTCTACAGAGTGTTCAAATGGACATGCCAGCTGCAGTGGTCCCCTCCTCTTCAAGTGCTAAATTCATCTCTTGAAAATGTTCCGGGGAGACAGATCCAGCCTGCTTCAAAGTCAGCTTCCTCCTAGCAAGAAGCTTTCAAGGGTAGTACTTGAACATTCCCTGCGTGTTTACCCATCTTTGAGAGACACATTCTTCTGCCCAGGAAGACATGTCACAGGTCACTGAAAAATATTTGGGCACATATTTCTAACTATTCTATAACAATGGCTATGAAAGGAACGTGGGCCTCAGACTCCAAATGTTTTCTCCTCACTAATCTCTCTTTGTTTCCTGAACCACCTAGCCCTCTGCCCGGCCAACCCAGGAACGTGGAATGGGCAGAACGCTTCTGTGGGGAGATCATTCGGTCTTCCTGGGAAACACAGTAAGTATAATCACGAGCAGCGGGAAACAGAAAATCCCCCTTCTGATCCCCTTTCAGCAGCTTCTCCCAAAGCCCCCTCCCCGCAACTCAGGATCTTCCCTCTTCCTCCTGAAAACTCATAGGAAGCACTCTAGCTCTTCTGAAGCATCTTCAGGGTGAGCCTGGCTCCCTCAGTGGGGCGGATGGGATCCAAATATTTCCAAATACCTTATCATTTCTAGGAACCGCCTCTCCCTCAGCCCTGCTCTGCCGGGCCTCCACCCTCCAGATTAACCATGAGTGGACCTGTCCTCTGCCACACAGGCAGGAAGACCCCTGACCTGGCTCCCCAGCACCTGCCTCCCTCCCAGTTGTCAGAAACACTCTGGTTGAAGTGCGAAGGAAGCAGGGCAGCCCCAGCCCACATCCTGGCCTGGGCGTCAGCACCCAGGGGAGCACGGGGGGCTCAGCCAGCCCAGCTCTCCAAGACGTCACGCGGCCTTACCTCATCCCACTCGGAGGCAAAGGAGGGAGACTTCTCCAGCCTCTTCTTCCCGATGCTGCAGTTGGACAGGGACTCGCTCCGGCTCCCCATCGTAGCGTCCTCCGTGGGTGAGCAGGTCAGGAGATCAGAGTCAGACTTGGACAAGCTGCGGCTGAGTTTGAGCTCAGCTTTGGGTCTGCCGGTGGGAGGGGCTCGGCTTCTGGCCCCGCTCCGGTCTCCTTCTTCCTCGGCACCCCAAGGGTGTGGAGATGCGGTGCGCGTCGAAGTTGCAGGGTGCGTCTGGCTGTGGGCGGGAGGCAGGCTGGCCGGATAGCCCACTCTCTTACTCTGGTCCGGCATGCGGGGCGCGGAGGCTCCAGACGCGCGCCCGCCCGTCTCCTCCAGCTGCATGCCTGCCTCGGGGCGGGCACCCTGTGCACAGGACCCTTCTTGATGGCTCTGGCCAGGGGCTGGGAGCAGCTGGAAAGGGTCCTGCCCGGCCTCACACACTGGGGAGGAGCCGTGGAGGAGACCTGAGAACTGCTCCGGGACCTGCCCGTCCTGCCCCTCTGCAGAGTCCTGGCTCCGGCTGCCGCTGCTCCGCCTGTGGTCTTGGAGTGGACGGAGAGACAGAGAAATAACAAAATTAAACACGGCAAAAACCAACAAAGTTCCAATGCAGCAAGCGCACGGCCAAGCAGAGGAATTCAAAAGCAGAGGGAAAGAGAGAGAAGATGGATCGGCTGGGGAGAGGGCAGAGGGAGAGAAGGGGAGAGAGGAAGGCAGAAAACAGTTTCATATTGTTCTTAATGTCCAATTTGTACCCAAAGTCAGAGCATTTATGAAATTCCAAACACTGGCCTGATTAATGCTATCTGGCAGCCTTCCTTGTTGTTAGATTTCTGTTAACATTAACGACCAGACCTTGCTATATAAGGCGACAAGAGGTGCTAACTATATCCCACAGAAAGGACACAAGTGAGGAGAGAGTGAGTGAACACGGAGCAAAAGTGAGAGAGAGAGAGCACGCGCGTGCGAAAGAGAGCAAGCAAGCACAAGCAAGCGAGACTCACTCCTGGACCATCTGATACATGTCCATAAAGGCCAAAGTGCTATTTAGAGCCGCCCGCCCCCACCCCCCTTCCTCTGGCAAGCAGCAGCAGAGGGAAAAAAATGGAAGGCATAATCCACAACCTGCAACTTCTGGAATTCCTTAACTGAAAGTACAAAACAAACCAGCAGAGAAATAACTGCTTCCTTCCTCAAAGGGGGGCGATTCAGAGTTCCACGCCTCATCCTTCCTTCCTCAGGGAGCACAGACTTTTCTACTTTTTTTTTCTCTCTTTCTTTTTCTTTTCTTTCCTTTCTTTTTTTTTGTTTTTTTGAGAATGTACACATCTCACTCCTTCCAAAGCCTCCCAGCTGCTCCTATTTGTTTAAGTTTAACCTTAGTTGATCCACTGAAATCAAAATGGTCTGATTTGTCAATGTCAAGAGACATGTGCAGTTCTCCTGAGACGGCCCTAACATCCCAGAAACCTGACACTACCGGCTCGTGAGGCCAACTACTACTGTACACTCCCCTGAAGTATCAAATACCTCTGCCCTGAAGTAGCATAAATAATTGATCAAATCAGAGTCCAATATCAGTATCACACTGGGACACCCAAGGGGCTCTCCCTGCATGAACTCAGAACCATTAGAGATTTTAACCCACATCAGCAGGGCAGATGACAACCCTGTGTCCAGTACTAGTTCACATTCCACAGCTAATATTCAGCTCTACTTTCTTTGTGAGTGGAATCTACGGTATATACACCAAATGATTCCCTAGTCTGCCCCAAGCTCTCCAAACTGTTCATGAGAGCAGAGAATCTCGGAATCCAAAGGGTCAAGTTCAACTATTTTTACAGATGAGAAATCTAAGGCCCTCAGGCCTTCTGTGGTTTGTCCGGAGTGGTGGGGGAGAAGGCTCTAACCTAGGCATCTGAGCACCTGGCTCTGGTCCTGCTGTTCTACTCTCTTGCTGTGTGGCCTTGGCAGTGATCACATCTTGCTGGGCTTCAGTATCTAAAATAAATAGGTTGGCTGCATGGTCCTTAAAAATCCCTTTTATGTTCTGATAGTGATGAGAAGCCAAGTCTCCAGCGTACTGTGATGGCACACTTCCCCCTTGGGGTGCTGCAGAGCCCCGCCTGGATGTTTCTCCCGGGGCTGCCTGCAGAGCACCCTCCCTCCCTCATCATGGCCTGCAGCCCCAAGGCAGTCAGGTGAGGAGGGGCACACTTCATAACCATGACACTTTGCTGCCCAAGCATGATGCCAGGGTCCTACAATGCTGGCTCTTCCAGGGCAGCGTTTCAGGAAGGACCCCAACAACCAGCTCCCCGCATGAGCCCACTGCCCTGAGGTCTGGGCAGGGATATGGTTCCACGCACCCCACCCTCTCAAGAACAGTTTGGTCTCCACAGTCGGCTCAGCTTTTGGCAAGTCTGCAGAGGCTGCTGAGGGGGCAGCCAAGTCCACTTTATGGCTCTGATTACTTATCCACAGGAGCCCAGAAGTATGAACTTTGGCATCTCCTTCCTCTATACTTGACTGCTTCAGGACTTTCACACCCCGAACTCACTCATCCCACACCCCATAGGTCAAGTCCAGAGCACTGAACAAGCACTGAACATCCTGAATCACGTCTCTAGGGAAGAAGATGTGCTGAGTACGTAAGAGTTCCACACAGCTTCACTCAGGCCTCAGGAAGCCCTGACTTCCAGGCTATGAACACCATGTATGACAACTGACAGCGTGCAAGAAGTGCCCTGTGGGGCTGCACAGTGGGACCACATGACCATCTAATGGTGGTTCGGGACAGCGGGACTTCCTAGGAGAGGTTGATGGGGAGAGTTAACCAGGGTGTGAAATTCGCCACCTCCAGGACTATATTCTGATGGCTGACTTCCTCCAGATTCTGGCCCAAGGTGCAGTGTCCCCCTGACTGCCTCTGAACTCGAAAGAGAGCGCTGATAACAGGAGCACAGGCTTCTCTTCCTTTCCACCAGCTTCTAGCTCCTTATTTAACAATTTTTTTGAGGAGATGGGAGTCCAACAACAAAAGAAAAACACCAGTCCAGAACTGGGAGTGAGCCAGGCTCACACTGCCTGGGTGGACCTTGGAACCCAGGCCACAGGGAATGTTCTGACTGCTGCTGAGGGAGCCAACAATGAAGGCCCTGTCCAACAGCCACGCATTCATGCGAGTCATCAATGGAGAAAGAGGGACAGATGCCAAGAGCTCAGTACCAGACAGATGCTGGAGGAAGGAAGTGGGCAGAAAGAAGGAACTTATGGAACTTATGGAAGGAGGAAATATGTGAAGAGCAAGAATTTCCGAGGGTCATAATCCCATTAGAGAAACCACAATCCACCAGAGTAGAAGAAATCATGGAAAGGGATGCTCATAATGAGACAACTTATCCAGGCAATTCCCTAGGAAAGACACCTTGGTATTTAAAAGGCTTGTCAACATCTAAGAACCCCAGGATCTCAACAAGCTGGTGTTCTCTTTCCCATAAAAAACTATATCCAAGGCTAAGCTAGATTTCCTGGCAAATCAATGAGTGGGAAAAGATCTACTCAATGGTCCCTTCCTTCTGTAAAGTCAGGATAATATTAGGTCTCTTAGGGACAAGGTGTTAGCAATATAATGTACTGATCAAAAGCTAGATTCCCCACCCACCCACCCACAGCCAGATCTTGAGCAAATTACTTTTCTGTGCCTGGTATTGTCATCGATAATTTTGGGATCTTAATAGTACTTATTTCATAAGCTTGTTATGAGAATTAAATTATATATGTGAAGCATTTAGGACCATGCCTGGAACATGCCAGCTCTCAAGAGATGGTAACAACTGTTATTCTCCACACAGGATCCATAACAACATATTCTGCTCACAGATGAGACCAACTACTTCTCTGTTCCTCACAGATTTGTCACAAGGATCGTCAGCAACAGTGTACGTGACAAGTACCAACATCCATTGCCTTCATCATCCTTATAACTCTCGACAGCAGAAGGAGGGGACAGAAGGTAATACAGTGAGAATGCTGAAGTGAGAAACTGAGATAGGCCCCAGAATTGTCACTGTGACCACCCATTCCCACAATCCGCATGTGCACAATGTCTGTCTTCAGGGGGCACCTGAAGATATAAAGATGAAGACAAGGACTCTGCTCCACGAGCTTACTAGCTATTGGAAGAGACCAGCATATAAAGAAATGACTAGAATGCAAGGCAAAGATTAATAGATGCTTTAAGAAAAGTATAAACCAAATGCACTGTGCAGTGAGCAGAAAGGAGAGTGTGATAACTTTGAACCAGGAGGTTTCTCAGAAGAGGTAGATTTTTGAGCTGGGTATTGAAGGAGAAGAAAGGCCTTGACAGGCGTAAAGAGAAGTGGAAATATTTTAGAAAAATCAGTGACAGGAACCTTGTGCCCAGGGGCTCGTGGACTCGCAGGCTCGCAGAAGAGAACCCTCAGGCCCGAGGTCTTCCTTCAACTGAGAATCACTATGCTCCCACCCTGGGAACTCCACAGCTTTTCCAACCCTCCTCCTATGCTGCCCCCAGCACTCCTCACAACCTGCCCTTCTAGGAGAGAAACTAAGAGGGAACAGGACACAGGGAGGGCTGTGTCCTTACTCTCCCCATACATCATGGCCAGCTGCTCCACTGAATACTAGGACACCCCAGTATGCTAATTCCCAGTCCCTTCGACTTTCCATTTTTATTCATTCTGGGTGTGCATTTTTCTTTTACCCTGTGACCTGCTGAAGCAAGGGGTCTTCTATGCTGCATTTTAATTACTATCATGATCCATGGGGATTCTCAAGGGCTTCTGAATGATAACATTTTAACATTTACACATTATCAGTCACCTCTGCCCATTTAAATGAGGGCTGAAAAATGCAGCTCATGTGAGGACTTGCGACGTTAAATCAATCCTCAGGCTCCGAGGAGAAGGCTGGGATACTCCAGTTTCCTGGGCTGTTTTCTGTTTTCTTTGTTCCCTTAGGATTGGAACCTTCCAAATGCTTAGTCACTGTGGTGATCATCAGAAACTGTGTGTGCCCAGGGAACTCCCAAGTCCATGGCTGCTTTTGGAGGGTCACCGTGCTTTCCTCAGAAAGAAGGCACCGAGTATGTTATGGAGACATTTGCTGGAGATCGTGATCTGATAAGACAAATAGACTGAGAGTCCTTTCCGGTCCATGACAACCAGAGAAATAGAAGAAGATCTGGACCGGGATTCAAGAGGTCCAAGTTGGAGCCCCAGCCCTGTGACTTTTCCTCTCTGGGTCTCTTTCAAAAAATGAATGGCTGGGATGCATTCTCTAGGGCTTTGAGATTTAGTACGGTTTGAATCTGTGATTAGATGACCTAAGTTCCCTTCCAGCTCTGTGACATTAAAACATGAATAGTAGCAGGGCTTCAGGGGAAATGATTTAACCTCATGGTTAAACAGGCTTTGGATTCGGCCACGCTAGAGCTTAAGGGCCAGCTCTAATGCCTAACTTTTTCTTCCTCATCTTAAACAGGGATAAAAATAGCCTCTACTCGGAAGATTTGTCTTGAGCTATTCAATGACCTAATCAGTGTAACTGAACTCGGCATGCAGCTGGCCCATAAGATGCGTTCAGTTAACGTAAGCTGCCATCATTATCATCATTTTTTATTTACAACCATTTCCAAACTGCTCTTCAAGCTAACACTGAACAGTCTCGTTTCCTTTCTCCCGACTCTACAAAGGAGACAGGGTTCTTCTAAGTGGCCCTATGAACCAGGCAAAATAAAACTCAAATGCCAGGGAAGGTCCAGCCGTCTTGCAAGTTTGGTTCAGGGTGATGTGTAACAGCACGGTGGAGGATGCTCAGGTCAGGAACCACCTCCACCCACGGCAGCACCCACGGGCACAGCCCAGCTTTGGGACTCAGGACTGTTCTACCTGGACTTGGTCCTGATTAACTGACAGCTCCCCTATTTCCCTAAACTCTTCCTGAAGAGTCTGTTCACTGCCTGCTGTTGGACCCCCTGGCCCCTCAGACTCCCCTATTCAATATTACCAGCTCTGCCTGGATCAGTTTCCAACCGGCCATAATATTTAACTGTGCCCGATTTAATAGCACACTTGCCATCTCTGTTTCCCTTGATCTTCTGCCAGTTCCAACACTGGGTATTCACAACCATTTGCTTTCTCTTCTCCAGTTGCTGGAATGTTGAGCCCTGCTGAATACTCAAGAAACAACTGACTGAGTCCTCTACCAATGTATTTAACTCAGCTGTCTTCCATTAGCTACCAAGTATTAGGTACTAGTTCTTCTGTGCCGGACACTGTGCTAAGCATGTCCTTTTTTAATAGTCACAGGAACCGTGAGGGAAGAATTTGTAACCCTACTTTACCTGTCGAAACTGAGGCTTAAAGAGGTTAAATGGCTTCCTCAAGGCCTCCAGCCAAGAAGTGGTAGACAGGAATTCAAACATGAGTCTGACTACCAGGCTCAGCCGACCTTTTATTCACCTTTTGAAAACTATGATATACCCGTAAGATCAATTTCTCGCCTCTGCCACTCTTTTCTAATCGTCATCTTTCCCATAGCACCTATACTCTTGGAGGATAATCGCACCAATTTCCTGAGAAGGTTTAGGTCAAACTTCCTGAACTATTTTCAACATGATGTCAAAATCTGGGGATAATTTCATCTCTTCCCAATTGCCTCAGAGAAGTACCTCCCCATCTAGGATTTACCAATGGTCAATTGTCCAATTTTTCTAGTCTTTATCCTTCTAGCTCTTTCTGTATCATTTGAAACTGTTTACCAGTTGTCCCCAGTACGCACTCTCTCATGGGATTTTTTTTAGATTGGCTCACAGCCACCTAGAATACAGACTACATTTCTCATCTTTGTGGCTAGGTGCAGCCATGTGACCAAGCTCTGGTCAATGGGTTTTATAAGTGAGAGTGGTATGTGCAACTTTTGAGAGCTGTCTTTAAAGTACTCTTCTTCTCTCCTTTCCTCTGGCCTGTGCTGATAGCTTGAACTTGAATAGTCATCCTGACCTATGAGACGGCAGAAGGAGACCAGGTCCTTGACCATCATGAGCTGCCATACTAGCCCTGGACTCCTTACTTCTGGACTTCTATCTTGTTTACACCACAGTGATTTTGGGGTTTTTGGAAGTTCCGTGATGGCTTCTAAGACACTGCATTATCCTGGTGATCTTCCCATGTTTTTCCTTTATTTTCCTCTAAAAGTAAGTTCTATTCTTGACCTCTTCAGTCTCTCTAGTCTTTCCCTCAGCAATTTTCTCTTATGTTATCCATCACCTCAATGTGGATGATTCATGAATCTGTATTTCTAATCCTTACATCTCTCTTGAACATCAGACCTACATTTCCAAGTGCTTATCGAGTATTTTTAGCTGGATATTCTGGTACCTGAAACATCTCAAACTTAACCTGTCCAAAATTGAACTTAACGTACTTCCTCAAATGCGCCCCTCCTTCAATTCCCTATTCTGTTAGTTGCACGATATTTCCCCAAATAACCAGGCTCAAAACCTTAGAATCATCCTCAATACTCTCTCCTCCTCTTTCATCCATATTTGGTTGTAAGATCCTGTTAATGCTACATCTTCAAAACCTCTGCTATCCATATTCTCCTTCCTATCACTTTCTATTATCCCTCTAGTTTGGGCTCTAATTTCCTTCAAGAGATTTCTTGAAGTCTCTTGACTTCAGGGTATTCCTGACTCCAGTCTCTCCCAAGTGCAATCTAAATTCTACAATTATACAGTCAGCCCTCCATATCCATGGGTTCTGCATCTGTGGATTCAACCAATCACATATTGAAAATATTCAGAAAAAAAAATTTCCAGAAAGTTCCAAAAAGCAAAACTTGAATTTACCATGTGCCAGCAACTATCGTACTTATATAGCATTTACATTGTATTAGGTATTAGAAGTAATCTAGAGATGATTTAAAGTATCCAGGAGGATACAGGTAGGTTATATATGAAAACTGCATCATTTTATATAAGGGACTTGAGCGTCTGAGGATTTTGGTATCTAGGGGGTGGGGGGGGGTACCCTGGAACAAATCCCCTGAGGATACCAAGTGACGACTGTACTTAAAGTGTGGCTTCTATCCTGTCACCTCATTCAAAAAGCTTCAACAATACTTCATGGTCTTTGGAATAAAGACTGCCATTTGAGATCCAGTATTCTACGACTAGTCCTTTGTTCGAGCCAAACTGGATTATTTTCCATTCTCCAAACATGCTATCGTCTCCTGTCATCTTCCTGTTATTTATGCCACTCCCTCTGTCTGGAAGGCCCTCTCCTTCCTCCTTATTTCTGCCGATCAAGTACAATTCTCTGTTTTGGGGTTCAGCTCAAATGCACTTCTTTCATAAAGCCATCCCTGATCTCTTACACTGACACAATTTATTCCTCTTTGAACTCTGAAATTACTTTTATACCACTTTACATGAATTTAACATATTCTGCCCTTTTATGATTATTTTACATATGTCTCATGTATACATATTGTATATAATGGCTGTCGATACATTTGGTGAAAGAAAATATAGATGCATAGCTGACAAAGTTCTAACTTGTTCCATAATGGAAAGAAAAGCAAACTATTCCAACTCAGAAATATAAATTGATAAGAGCAAGACAGTTATATAGTAGGGCTCCTCTAATGCAAGGGGTGAGAGAAGAGGAAGCTGCTGAAGATGAGGCTTAATTGTTAAACTCTCTCATTTACATTTTTTGCCTTTGGGAAAAGCATCCAAATTTACAGCTTGGAATCTACCAAGAATATCTAGCCTGGACTTCCCGGCAAAGATGGTGGACTGAATACAGGTACTTATTTAAATCTTCTTCCCAAAGTCTTACTAAACTAATAGTAAAAGTGGGCCTCCTACTATAAGATGTGCAAATGAAAGTACCCCCAAGAAAACTCAATCCCAAGCTGCCAAAGGGAAAAGCCAAAATTCACACTATAGAATTCCCCGAAGGCTCAGAAATTGGCAGCCCTTTGGATGTGGGAGTAGAGGGAGAAGCTAAAATAATATTTTCCTCCCCTCCAAGAAGACTGAGGTCTTCATACTCGTGCACAAACTTCACGTGGACCTAAATGCACAGCTCTCGGGAATACTGATTTAACTGCATCTTAAAACCTCCGAAGTGTAGCTTGTGCCAAAGAGTCCACATGTATCACTGTCTTCAGATAATCATGCATCACTGTCCTAAGTTAAGTAACCACTTCACCTGGACCTAAGCACTATTAGTGGATGCTGCAGAAAAGCACCACAGAGAACAATGACTTTTAGAGCTCCTGGCTACTGTCCTATTTGCTAGCAAACCTGTAAAGTTGTCCACTGTTTCTCTGGGCAGTAGCAGGTCCCCAATGTCCAGTGGGCAAAGAGTTAAACACTATAGAGAAATAAGTGATATACAAAACATTGCTCTGCTATGCTAGTCCTGTATAAAGATTTCAGAAGACTTCTTCTACATTGGAATCAATTGAAATAACAGAGGAATATCTAGTCGGATAAAACTGTCATAAAATCTGGGCCTAGTGCCTTCGTGGGGGAAGGGAGATGGGCTTTCTACTTCATGGATCTATTAAAGCTTTCTCTTTCTGGGAAGATTTTTCACTGTGAAGGTTTGTCCTGCATGGCGCAAGATGCTTAGGATTCCTGGTCACTGGGCACTGAATGCCAGTAGTAACCCCTCCTCAGCTAGTCATTGTGATGGACCAATAACTCACCCAGACAATTCATCCCAGGAGGATGGTAGAAACTTCTAACTAACCAAATAAAAAAAATTATTCTTATAAATTCTTTCTATTTATTTTTAAAATCTCTGCATTTATGGTTATATATTTCTTATATTATTCCTACATGTTGTATTTCCCTTTTCTTGATCAGAAATATCGAGATATTTTAAAAAACAGACAAGTTTTCATTACAATATTCAAGTCTATTGCTTTTTTCATTTTTTAATTTCATTCTTTGTTTTCCTTGTTTTTTTTCTGTGTTTAACTGAGGTGTACCTGCATACCATAAAGTAGGTGATGTGTACTATCTGCTTTTATCTTTATTAATTCCTCTCTGATACTTTCTTTTGGTTAAGTTTTAGTCTTTCTTATTTTTTAACAAACGAATTTAAGGATAAAAACTTTCCTCTGAGTGCCACTTTGGTCAAATATTATCGGTATTTATACAAAGTATTTCTACTACCATTAGTTTCTAAGTAGAAAAGTGGAAAGGAAAAAGATAGGCAACTCATAGACTAAATATATAATACTAATCAACAAGATAAGGTGCTCAATTTCACTAGATCAGGCAAATGCCAAATTCTAAAGTCACTTTTTTTGCTTACCATGGTGAAGAGCATTAAAACGTGATAATATTCCATGTTAGTAAAGGTATAGGGAAAAGAGCATGCTCGTTCACCATTAAGGAAGGGCCATGTGGCTCCACCAATTAGATCTAGACATGTACCTACACTTTGACCTGCTAATTCTACTTTCTATCAATGTCTTTTAGAGAAATGCTCGTATAAGCATGTAAGAATGTCTGTATGGATTGTCCACAGCCGCATAAATTATAACAGAAATAATGCTGAAGACAACTTAAGCATACGTCAGCTAGAGAATAGAAAAATGAGTTATGGGATATTTAACAAAAATTTTAAAAGAATAAGGTAGATTTTAGGACTGTGACAAAACTGTATTTATGATCTATGAACAAGGTAAATTGTAAAAAACAAGTGTGCAAAACAGTTTGTAAAATATGATCCTATTTTAGGTTAAAAACAAACAAAATCTCACATGGTCACTTTTATATTAAGATAGCAAAGGGCCTGAAGCATACAGCATACTTTCAAACTATGGCCACCAATGGCAACTGTGGGTAGCAGAGAATCTGAGCATTTTGTGTGTATTCACTTTTCTATTATTTGAAATTTTTCTTTCCAGTGAACTAAAATGAATGTAACTTTAAAATGTAATTTTAAAAAAATCTCCTATCCCAGCCCTCACATTGTAGTTTCCTCAATTATAAAGGAGGAGCTGAAAGCTCTGGTAGTCTCATTAACATGGCCTTTTTGAAAACTGATGAATTAATTCATAAAAGCTGCCTAAGATAATGACATTAGTGGAAAAGCAGGCAAAATTTAATATGTACTAACATGCGACATCATCAGCTGACTTGCCTCACTTTTACCAATCCTAACAGGCATTTCTTCCAGGCTACTGAGAAATTGGCAGAGCCTATTTTCATATTTAATGTCTCAACTCCTTTGTCTGAAAGCTCTTTGAGTGATCTAAGCAGCTAGCCTGGAGGCAGGCACACCTCCCATGCTGTGGTTCAATTAAATCTGTTTCCCCTACTGCCCACTCTCAACAGTTAGCCCAATGCTGCAGAGCTGGAAGAAACCAAAGCAAAGGAGGATGAGATGTGAGGTCAGAAATCCTCCTTGGTAGTTCTCTCCTTAACCTGGAGATTTCTTAACCTGAGGATAGAAGAGCACTTGGCCCCATTTATGAAGTTCATCTGGGAAAGTTTCCCCTTTCATTCCTTTCAAAGGCTGAGCCAGCTATCTTGTAGGGGTTCCAGATCAAGCCTTTGAAAGAAAGAATTAGAATCTCACTCCTCCACGATACTAAAGATTCTTCCCTCACTAAGAACCACTTTCAAACAGAGCATTAAATTAACTGAGAACTTGTTCTTCAAGGGTTAATTTCAGTATGATTTATTACTAAACAACTAGAGTAGGCATCAATGCTCCACTCCACTCTCTAAAGCTTTAATTAAAAATCCACCAACATGAGTGGAAGACTTAATACAGTTAAGATATCAGTTCTTCCCAAACTGCTATAGAGACTCAACACAAAATTCCAAGAAAAACCCCAGCAGGACTTTTTGTAGAAATCAATAAGCTGATTCTAAAATTTTGTCTGGAAAGATGAAAGAACTAGAATACCTAAAACAATTCTGAAAAATAGTATAACAAAGTAGCAAAGGCAATTCCATGGAGAAAGGACAGTCTTTCCAACAAACAGTGCTAAAACAATTGGACATTCATGTGCAAAAAAATATATCGCTACCCATACCACACACCATATAAAAAAATTAACTTAAAATGAATCATAGATCTAAATGTATACCTAAAGCTATAAAATTTATAGAAAAAATATAGGAAAAAATATTCGTGACCTTATCTATGAAAAAAAAGGATTAATCGAGCTTCATCAAAATTAAGAAACTCTGCTCTTCAAAAGACACTGTTAAGGGAATAAACAGACAAATCACAGACTAGGAGAAAATAATATATCTGATAAAGAACTTATATCCAAAATATATAAAGAATCTTTACAACTCAATAATAATAAACAACCCAATTTTTTTGATGAGCAAAAGATGTTGAAATGGCAACTTCATTAGATACAAGGATGGCAAAGAATCACATTAATAGACGCTCCACATCATTAGTCATTAGGGAAATGCAAATTAAATCCAGAATGAAATATCACTACACACCTATTAGAATGGTTAAAATTTTAAAATACTGACAATATTAAGTGCTGGGGAACACACACAGCAATTGTAATCCTGACGGGAATGCAAAATGGTAGAACCATTCTGGAAAATGGTTTCACAGTTTCTTATAAAGTTAAGCATGTATTTATATAGGACCCAGTAATTTCATTTCTTGCATTTACCCAAGAGAAATGAAACCTATGTTCACACAAAAACCTGTATGTAAATGTCTATAGTAGCTTTATTTGCAACTGCCAAAAACTGTAAATGGCCCAAATGGCCCTCAACTAGAAAATGGATAAACTGTGGTATGTCCACACAATGGAATACTACTCAGAAATGAAAAGGAACAAATACAAATTACTAATACATGCAACAAGTATGAGTCTCAAATGAATTATGCTAAGTGAAAGGGACCAGACTCAAAAGGGTACTGGAAAATTGTGATTCATAGGAAATATATATATATATTTGGCCATTCGGATGACCAAAATATATTTCTCAGATACACCTGGTCTTCATCCATAGTTCCTGGCTTACAGTTCCCAAAACCCAAGGAATTTTCTGATTGATAAGCTGTTAATGAAGGTGACTTTTGGTTAGTTGGTTGGTTGGTTGGTTTTTGGCTGTGCTGTGCAGCTTGTGGGATCTTGGTTCCCCAACCAGGGACTGAACCCAGGCCACGGCAGTGAAAGTCCTAACCACTGGACAGCCAGGGAATTCCCTGAAGGTGACTTTTGGATACCACCCCAGGGTGGGGGCTGGTTGCCAGGAGAACCAATCATGTGATTAGAGGGTTGGAACTTTCGGTCCCATCCCGATTTCCCAGGGAAGGGAGAGGGGGTTTGAGGTTGAATCAATGCCATTAGCAGATGATTTAGTCAATCATGACTGTGCAATGAAGCCTCCATAGAAACCAAAAAAGACAGCTTTTTGGTCCCTTTTTTTTCCCAAGGGCTTCCACATGGGGGAAACCAGAACACTTTTGCATGCCACCATGCCAGGCCCCAAGCTCCAGGAGTACAGAAGCTCTGTTCGGGACCTCGCCCTATGTATCTCTACATGTGGCTGTTGATTTGTATCCTTTAATATCCTTTTAAAATAAATCGGTAATCTAGTGAGTAAATGGGTTTTCCTGAGTTCTGTGAGGCATTCTAGCAAATCAATTGAACCTGAGAAGAGGGTCGTGGGAACCTCTGATTTATAGCTAGTCAGAAAATAATATATCTGATAAACAACTTATATCCAGGTTCAAGTCCAGGTAACAACCTGGACTTGCAACTGGCATCCTGAGTTGGAGGGAGTCACTGGAGCCTCCAATTTGTAGCCAGTTGGTCAGAAGCACAGATGTTAACCTGGGCTTGTGATCAGCATCTGAAGTGGAGGGCGGTCTTGTGGGACTGAGCCCTTTACCTGTGGAATCTGATTCTATCCCCAGGTAGATAGTGTCAGAATTAAGTTGAATTCTCATACACCCCACTGACATATACACACACACACACACACACACACACACACACACACACTGGAACTGGGTCTGGGAACCCTTTTCAGGTATGTACTATATGATTCCATTTATACGACATTCTGGAAAAGGCAAAATCATTGCGACAGACATTGGCGCAGTGACTGCCCAGGGTAAGGGAGGGGGGCAGGACTGACAACAAAGGTACACAGGAGAATCTTTTGGTGATGAAACTGTTCTGTATCTTGATTGTGGCGGCAGTCAAACGACTGTATGTACCAAAACTCACAGAACTGTACACAAAAAGGGTAAATTTTACTGTTTCTAAATCATAACTTTTTTTAAAAGCTCCAAATGGAAACCATTAAAACAAATCAAAACAACTACCATGAAAATAACCACAAAATTTCTGCATTTAAGGAGGAGAAACCTTTTACCCAGGACCATTAAAAATAAGGTCTGCAGTGTCAGACACATCTGCACACGTTCTCTTAGCCACTCCTACCCTGACAGGCCTCGCAAAGGGTACTTCAAAAGACACCACTGCATCCCCCAGTCTTACCTGAACCATGGGCTGTCAGAGGACTGAAGGAAGCAGTAATAATACCCCGTGAAGGACCTGGGACCTGCAAGCGATAGAGAGCTGCGAGAGGCCGCAGGAGTTCCTTCAAACTGCAAGGGGAATTGCACTGCCCCTTCTTGTTCTTCCTTAGGAGACAGAGGTTGTCCCAAATGCTCCAGCGGTGCACACTCACCCCTGTCGGGACCACATTTACCCCGCCTGGCTGGTTCTCAGTCCTGCAGCCCTCACCCCTCGCGGAGGAAACTGAATTTTGCAGAGGCGATGAAAGTAGGCCAAGGCGACAGAGCACTCCAGTTACCGGGTGGCAGCCAATCACGGGCCCCTCCCCAGAAGTGTCTCAGTCTGAGGTCAGGACTCAAAGCAGAGTCTGTGCCGGCAGCCTGAACCCAAGGGGAATGACTTGTTGGGCTTGTTTTTCCACCACATTAACTTGAGGGTTTGTGATTTGAGACCCCAAATCAATCTCTGCCACAATGCTGGCAGCCTCCCCTCCCACGGCACTCACCTAGTCTGACCCAACCTTTTCCTTGCTTCGCACGCTGAAAGGTGACAAGACCACTCCAGCCCAAGGTATTGAAAATGAAAGGCCATAATACACCCACTGCCCAGACTGCCCTGAAACCCAACTTCCCCAGCCCAAGGAACACCATCATCTCCCTCCGCCCAGGATCACAAACTTTAAAAATCCTTTCAGGACTTCCCTGGTGGCGCAGTGGTTAAGAATCTGCCTGCCAACGCAGGGGACACGGGTTCCAGCCCTGGTCTGGGACGATCCCACGTGCCGCGGAGCAACCAAGCCCGTGCGCCACAGCTACTGAGCCTGTGCTCCAGAGCCCACGAGCCACAACTACTGAAGCCCACGCGCCTAGAGCCCGTGCTCCGCAACAAGAGAAGCCACTGCAATGAGAAGCCCGTGTGCAGCAATGAAGACCCAACGCAGCCATAAATAAATAAATAAGTTAATTTAAAAAAAAAAATCCTTTCAGAGTTGTTTCTGCCAGGAGCAGGGGTGGGGGCTCTACCTTTTGTCTTTCCGTCCACGGATGCCAGCTTCTTTGTCTCTGCTGTCAGCAGTAGCTCATAAGGATGCTCGTCCTCCTCCCTGGCTGCGCTCCCCTGAATCCAGGGTCTCACGGTCAAGACCTAAGAGAAACAAACACCACGGTCCTTCTCAGGTGGGGGGCTAACACCCAGACAGGTTATGTCAAACAAATTTGAGATTACTGGCTCCTTTTTCATCAGAGGGGAAGAGAAGGTAAATACATCAAGTGTCACAGGGAATCAAAATGCTTTCCTGGCTACACACCTGGACCTCAAATCTCAATGGCCTTGGATTAAAATATTCCCCTTTCCTTCCCTCATTTCATCCTTCAAAATGCCATAAAATCCAAGATCCTCCCCTCCCCTGCCTCTTCCCTCTTCAGTGTTCTGCAGGATCTTTCTGTGGGTAACACCTCCCAAGTGGTTTTTAGCCACCATGCATCATAAGGCCTTCTTTCTTCATGCTTCTTTCCTAATATGCTCACACAGTACCCCAAGGCTGGGATCCTTCCCCTTTCTCAAGAGGGAATCAGCATGACTTCTGATTGACCCTGACTGACTGATATTTACTAGGAACAAAGCATTCTGTAAATCCTCTATTTTTGTAAGCCCTTCCTCATAGGCCCTGTGGGTTATAGACGAGGATTTCCCCAAAGCTGGCTTCCTACCACACCTATGAAAATGCAATTTTAAATCAATTCCACCAATCTCTGTTCTGAAAAGAGGCAAGTGGATGGGCAGTAGGAATTTCAGTGGAGAAAAAGCAGCTCTGCCTCCTGAGAAATCCCTAACCCAGGCAGCCAAGTGTCTCTGATGAAATGACTGACCAGAGCTGGCCCCTACACCTGCCAACTGGCTTGAGTCAGCTGGGGGCCCGGTGGCCACAGCCAGTCACGGTACCAGAGCGGCCAGGCATCTCAAACCAAGCCAGAAACACCACGATCAGTGCTACAGTCACACTGAGAGAGAGAATGGAGATACCTGCTTTAGAGGATAATTCTAGCTCATCTCTCCTAAGAAGCCAATGTGTTTCACAGGCAAATTAAGAATAATCATAGACTGGCAATTAGGAAAGCCAACCAAAGCACAAAATCTCTTCTTGAGCAGTTTGGCTAGAACAAGTAATATATTATGAACGAGGGGGTGAGCGGGATTCACAAGT
The DNA here is from genome assembly GCF_964270905.1 of Leucopleurus acutus. Taxonomy (NCBI): domain Eukaryota; kingdom Metazoa; phylum Chordata; class Mammalia; order Artiodactyla; family Delphinidae; genus Leucopleurus; species Leucopleurus acutus. The sequence goes on along the minus strand of NC_139153.1, from coordinate 66,120,386 downwards.
CCACCTAACAAACAACGGGACCCTACCAGTGTGGCACTGTGGTGCCACTGAAACCTCCTCCTTCACTGATGGGTCCCAAGGCCCACCGGAAACAAAGCAGGTTTGTGATTCAGTAGCATCTTGCTTCTTGGAGGCATAGCTCACAGCGTTACAGCCTAATGAGACAACACAGATTCTAGCAGCCTCAGACTCAGTGAGAGACTGCAGCTCCTGTTTTGTTAACAAGGCTGCCACTCCAAAGGCAGGATGGTGGTCTCTCCAAAATTCTGCTAAGCACAGCAGGAACCTCCACTGACTGAGAGCCACCTGGAAGCTAAAAGCTATTTCATTACAATGAGCTACTTGCCTGTATTACTTATTCCTTTTGCTTCTTCACAGGAACACAATTAAGGGAACAAAGAGAGACCATTAAGCAGTTCAGACAGTGTCAACTTAATACCACAGGCTTTACTGACAGGAATTTGTGTTCTGCAAGTTTACACACCCAGAGCCATCACTTAGGCAGAGCCCTGGAAATCTGATTCTGTGAGTGTTCTGCGCACAGCAAGAGCTCTCACATAGCCCCAGGCAGACTTCTCTGAGAGGTATCTGACAGCCTGGGTGCCCGGCCTATAATACCCTTTCTTCCCAAGCAGGACGGGTCTGATGACTTCCATCTGGAAGATCAGACCCACTGGACCTGTGTTTGCTGCATGCCTGGCTCTTGTGCACAAGTGGAAGCAGGGAATCAGCAAACGGCAGAGCTGGAAGGGACCCGAACCATCACAGTCACAGCTAGAGAGTACCTGGTTCCAGCTTGTTCCTTTTGCAGGTGACAAAACCCGGTTACCAGAGAGCTCCCAGCAGAGCCAGGGCCATAAAATTCACTCCCCTTGATTCCGGATCAAGCTGGCCTCATTTTTTTTTCTGGAAAGTGTGGTTTCTCCACCCAATTCAGAATCCTCTCCCTCCTTCAGATGTCTAATGAGTGTCCCCTGCTCATACCCACACAACTCGTAGGGTGATCTTTTCCTCTTGGTCCTGGCCTCTGCCAGCTATGGGATTAAAATCTCACAAAAAAAAGCAATAAACTGCTTTTCTTCAAGTCTTCCTAGCTCCCACTCAAGAAGTCCTGTGTCATAGTGAATATGGCAATAACAGATTCGCAACAGAAAGGATTCTGCTCTTTACTAAATTACTCCTTAATCTTTTTCCCCTTTCTTCCAGGGCTTGCAATAAATCAAAACCAAAAAAAAAAAAAAAGTATTCTCTGCTACATGGAAAGCAACATTTTTGCTGCAGAGAAAAGCGACTACCAGTTACCACCCAACTGTGACCAATGGAATGGCCAGTTGGGGTGTGCGCAGCTTTCTGGGAAGAGATACCACGGCAGCTGCAACTTCCCATGAACATTTAGCACATCTGAGCATAGAGAAGGCACCGGTCAGTCCGATGCAGTTGGCAGCCCCTTTGGTGGGGCGAAAACAGCTAACTAGCTTGTGTGTGTGCACACGCATATGTGAATATGTTTAACTTTTTTTAAGACAGTTTCATGATCTGGTCATTACTCTGATCAGCTCTCCTGGAGTCAGTATACTCAGCTTCTCTTAAAGGCTTTCAAGGGCCATCTGACAATGACAAGCCTCAAGAACAGTAAACGAACACTGGGTCAGATTGCTCGCTTGCTAGGATATGAATGAGGTTTAGGGTATTAAAGCTTTGAGAGTATAAGAAATGAAGATGGTGAAGAATACAGTCCAAAAAAAAAAGTCTATTTCTGGAGAAGACTTATCCACTCAGACTATAGCAAACAGAATCTGTCTTGATCATTAAAAGGATAATAACCCAGAGCACATCACCTCTATATTTATGTACTTATAATCATCATTTAGGAAGCAAAGCCAGGGTTCTCAGGGTCTTCCAAATACTGACTATGGTTGTCCAACTGATCCAGGATTCCAGGCTATTCGGAGGCGAGTCCTAGAAGATGTAGCTCAGACACAGTCTCCAATCCAGGAGAGTAATAGGGATATTTCTCCCCCTACTTTTTTTTTTTTTTTTTTTTGCGGTACGCAGGCCCCTCACTGCTGTGGCCTCTCCTGTTGCGGAGCACAGTCTCCAGACGCACAGGCTCAGTGGCCATGGCTGATGGGCCCAGCCACTCTGCGGCATGTGGGATCCTCCTGGACCGGGGCACGACCCCGTGTCCCCTGCATCGGCAGGCGGACTCTCAACCACTGCGCCACCAGGGAAGCCCTCCCCCTACTTTTTGATACAGTATTATTGCCAAACTGTATGCCCTATAAAGTCCTGGGAGAAAAGAAAGTGCTGGTTATCCAATAGTTCTTTAGGAGCCTTGCCCTTACCCTTGGGCACCAGAAAATTTAATCCAAGTCCTTGTTAAAGAGGTGGTATAGGGCGTTTACACAGACCCAGCCCCAACTGAATACGCTCTATATTACTAGGTTTCTCCTTGTAAAAAGGGAGTAATAAAGCAAACCTCTATATAAAAACGTGTAGGGGTTTACTACATGCGCTTGTATCTGCTGGCAATGTATTATTACCCTAGAGCCTGTAATTCTAGAGACCCTTTAGTTGAGTCATGATAGTAAGTATTTTGTAATTAAGGGATAGGAAGAAATAAGGACAGAATTTGTACCTAGCACAGAAATCATCCCTATCTCCAACACTGACTTTACATTCTAAAAAGGGCTTCCTTGTATTTATACATTTTGTCAAACTGATGTCATCCTTCTGGTTGCATATGTTTATATTAAATAAAAGAACCTGTCTCACTGGATGGTCCATGGCAGTAAAAAAAACTTAACTCCGACTTCTGGGGACAAAGTAATGAGACTTAATTGACTAGTTTATGTTAGCTGGTTTTTAAGTTAAAGAACAATAGGGCATTGAATGAGCTACAAAAAACTATTGAAATTATACAATATTTTGAATAAACACTCAATAAATATATTCTCTGAATGGCAGGAAGTGTTAAAGGAGCATTGTGAAGATGAAAGGTTAAGGAAAACATGATTTTCTTCATATACCTAAGTGAGAAGGTTGAACCATTTGCCCCAGGATAACATTTCTTTTTTGAAAAGGTGAACTATTCTTTTCAAATTACCTCCTTTGATTTCCCCTGCCCCCATGACTCTTATTTCTCTTCTAGTTGAGTTTTCATGACATTTTCCATGTCTGTCCTGGTGCAGATTCTTCATATGAAATGAAGAGGGAAATTGCAAAAACAGAAATAAGGCCTTTTGGGTCACAAGCATCAAAGCTTGCTAATCTGACCCAGTCTAGAGAACAGTGATGAGGGGGATACTCCACACTTTGTATCAAAAGACAACACAGGTACGAGAGCCAAAAGTGAGACTGTTTAGCCTAATGGAGCCAGGAAAATGTGCATGTTTGGCTTCCCATGTGGCACGGCTGATCAATAATTGGCCCATCTGCTAGAGAGCCTGGTAAAATTCCTTGCTCAGTACTTTTGAGTGAGTTTGAAAGGTCCTATTTTGGATTACTGATATACACAATGCAAATTTACTAATCCAAAGAGGTGATAAAAACAATGACAAGGCAAAGTCTTCTTTAAGCGCGCATTTGACGCACTTTCCAGAAAATCATATTTCAGTGATGGGAGTAAACCTTCAACCCTCTACCTCAGAAGCTGTCAAGGGAAAATACTTCTTATCTATGCGGTCTTCCTCCTCTTCATCGGGTGGTGGTTTTGCTGGAGGCGGAGGACGTTCCCTCTGTAGAAGAGAAAAAATAAGTATTTTACTATGTCTTTTTTCAAGAATTTAACTCTTTGGTTTACTCTTATCTCAGTCTTTGGAAATAAAAAAGAATAATGTAAAGAATTCCCCTGAAAGACTAAACTCAACGTTTAGTATCTGAACAAGATGGAGAACCCTGCACACATACACAATTCAATTAGCATTGCTCTTTGTTTTTTGATGTTTGTAGCAGAGACTATAAACACCTCTGTCATATCCTTGACCACAGTGAGAAATATCAGCACTGAAAACACACAACTACCTCATCAGAAAATGTCCTTCATGATACTGATACACAAACTCGAGTATAGGAAAACCAGTGGCTCAACTTCCAATCTACTCTAAAAAGAGGAAACACTAAATCAGAAGAATCAACTTGTCAGAGTTCTAACAAACCAAAATTATTAGGGAAGTAATGAGGAAAGCAATCAAGGACAAAAACATCAACTCCTGCTCAAGCTTGAATGTTATTCAAACCTCAGAACTGTCTCTTATCCTTAGTCACCTCCTTCAATGATTACTATTATGTATTATTAGCATATGAAAACCCTATTTCATCTCAGCCCATTTAAAAAAGGACTATTTGTCAGTTATCTGCCCTTGCAGGGGTTGGCAAGCTTTTTCTTAAAGGGCTACACAGTAAATATTTTAGGGTTTGCAGTAAACTCTGCCACTGGGGCACAAACGTAGCCACAGAAAATATGTGAATGACTGGGCATGGCTATGTTCCAAATACAACTTTATTCACAAAAACAGGCAGCTGTCTGTGGGCCTTGGTTCACCAACCCCCTGCTCTACAGCGAGAAACTCACTGAAGACGGGATTATCTAGATCATGGGTAGACAGTTTCAGGAATACACAGAATGATCTTTGGTGAAAGAAGGCTGAAGAGAGTTTTGCCACTGTCCCTGCTGTACTTTTAGCGTCTTTATATCCCACAGTCCTATTTATGCCTGAGAGTCAATGTTCCTACAGGGAAGGGGGTGGGAACCTGAAACAGGAGTTGACCTGCCAGCTCCTTCCCTGGCTTGCAGGTTAGTCCACTGTGTTGCTAGAACGAGAGTATTTTTACACGTCGGTGTGGAGGTGAGTGTTGAATTATGTGACAGCCTCAGAGAAACCTGCAAGGAAAGACACTTCTCATGTTTTAGGAGCCGCCGGGTTAGTTAGCACTTGGCATCCATGATCTCTCTGTTAAACACGCTTTACTGCTTGGTATTATATCTTGATACGACTCCAAAACAAGTTCATATGGTCAAGCCGAACAAAGCTTTTGAGGTCAGATTTCCCACTAAGTCTACTTTCCCCACCCTTCTTTGCTCCAGAAGCGTAGGAACAAGCCTGGTCCAGGGCCACCTTGTAAGGAGGGGAAGAGCAGACGGAGCAGGCCCATAATCTCACCAGTTATCCAACTGTGGGACACAAAGAGCTGAGGAAAACCAAAATGAAACATAACAACAACAAAAATGACTCATCCTAGAAGCCTTCCCAAGGCTAAAGGAGCCTAGAAAGAACAATGTGAAAGGCTCTTGTGGAAGAGGTAATCACCAGGGACCCTGGAAGGAAAGAGAAGCATGGGTCTTTCACGGTCTTTTCTACCATGAAAACTATGGCCCAGGGGCCTGGAACTATGAAGCTGATTTACAGATACCATCCTCTGTGTTTACCAGACGTAGAACAGTCCCTTGGCCACAGTTAATTACCAAGGACCAGGAAGGCAGCACAGCAACAACATACTCAAGTAAAACTGGCAAAGCATGCACCCCAAGATGTATCAGTTTCTACTTAGCAGGACCATAGGAGGCTAGATTACTACAGTGGGATGAACAAAGAACCTGTGTAAATCAGTGGCTAAGCCTCACAGGAACTTGCTCCTTCAAAGCTTACTTCAGGAATCCCGTGTTCTTCTTGCAAAGCCTCCAGCTCCCTCTAATGGGCATCACCTGTAAGTGCCACTGAAAGCAACACCTTCCTCCACAGGTTGGATTTCCCTAATTCATTTGTACCTAACAGTGAAAGAAGTGGAAACAAACAAACAAAAAAAACCCTAGCTCTGTCTGCAGAAGCACTGTGTGAGCGGTGCTCGGCACGTGCACTTGCTTTCACCACCGACAAGGAGTTTCATCACAGTCCTCGATAACTCCCGCTCTAGGGGTTCTACCACAAGACTGGTGGGCCTTTCCAAAATCCATACTGAAATGCTGGGACTATCCCAGGGCAGGGCAAGAAGCCGAACAAAAAAGAACACCAAAAACAGCAGGCCATTCCCAGGGCATTAATGAAAAGCCTGAGGATCACCAGGCAGCCAAAGGATCATCAAAATGGTCATAAGCCAGATTTGCACCAAAAGGGAAGGGCCAGCCTCTCCAACAGGAAGAAGTAATATACACCTGAAAATATGCCTCAAGGTGGGACTATCACTGGGATCCTGTTAGAGCAATGCCTGTTTATTAAAAGTGCAATGCTCAAAACCTCAACAGTGCAGGAAGGAAGGGCCATGGGACCACTGATTCAGGCTTAGGCTCACAGTAAAACCCTGGGAGAGAAAATGGGGGTAAGGAGTCTGGAGAACAATGTATAAGGCTAGAAGTAGAAGCAAGTGCTAGAGAGACTTCCCTGGTGGCACAGTGGTTAAGAATCCACCTGCCAGTGCAGGGGACACAGGTTTGAGCCCTGGTCTGGGAAGATCTCACATGCCACGAAGCAACTGAGCCCGTGTGCCACAACTACTGAGCCTGCGCTCTAGAGCCCATGAGCCACAACTACTGAAGCCCACGTGCTCTAGAGCCCGCATGCCACAACTACTGAACCTGCATGCTGCAACTATTGAAGCCCGCACGCCTAGAGCTCATGCTCCGCAACAAGAGAAGCCACTGCAATGAGAAGCGCGTGCACCGCAACGAAGAGTAGCCCCCACTCGCCACCACTAGAGAAAGCCCACGCTCAGCAAAGAAGACCCAATACAGCCAAAAAAAATAAATAAAAATTAAAAAAGAAGAAGAAGAAGAAGAAGAAGAAGCAAGGGCTAGAGAAAGAAGCAGTCAGATGGGAAGGTTGACCTTTAGAGGGAAAAATTCAAGGTTGTCCCCATCCTACTATTTCAATGGCTGGAGGGGTTATAACTATGGGAAAAATAGGAATGTACATACTAATACATACACTGTCTGATTAAGCCTTGCTACAACCCTGCTGAACACAAAATCTGTCCAAATACAAATGGATAAATTTTTTAGGGCAAATGGAAGGTGAACATGTACTCAGGGCTGACAGGAACTTATTTAGCAAGCTCTTTCATCGACAGAACTGCTCTCCCGAAAGAAACAAACAATATATAGCAAAGGCCCCAAAGACAGAAGCAGCAGTGAGGCTAAATAGAAACAAAATGCTTCAATTTACTCTAAGGTCAAAAAAGTAACAGAAGGATGCAAACAGGTTATATCGAAACTGGAAAAATTAAAATTGTACCTCAACACAAGCTGTAGAGTTTGACCACACTAAGCAAGAGGGAGATGGTGCAGAGCCCCCAGGAGAATAGGGTGAGTGGGACCCAGGCCCCTGAAACACAGCTGGCACTGGGGGTCGCACATCCCCTCTCCCACTCCCCAGCAGAGCAGAGGTGGACAACAGAACCCCGGTACAGAGGGTCAGCCACGTACAGGCCTCACTCCAGCAGCTTTCACTCCCGCCGTCTCGGCCTCCCTGCTCACGGAGTCCCGGTCAGACGAGCGCCCGCTGGCCGTGCTGTCCAATGAATGGCAGGAGACAGCATTGTACAGAGCCTCGTAGGGACCCTCCTCTTCCATGTTGCTGTCAAAATCGATGATCAGTTCAGTCACTGCTTTCTCCACATCACCTGAAGAGGGGTTAGAAGGCAAGAGAGTCGGTGAGAGGACAGCACAGTCTTGGACTTCCCACCACAGGAACAACCCAAAGCCCCTTCGGCCACCTGAACTTGACCAACGTTAACCTAGAGCAGGAAAATAAATCACGGCTTTCTCCACGGACAGGAATAAATATAGAGAGTTTCATCTGCGCTTCATACTCTGAGAAATGAACAGATTTTTCTCCAATTCAATATGGAACCTTTGACATCTATGAAGGACATCTCCCAAGATCGTTATAAATTCCCAAATACCTCAATGCCATGACAGCATAAACTTAAACCATAAGATGTAGCAAGGTACAACTGGAAAACTTCAGTAATCCCTTTAAATTCTTAACAAGAACCTCCATGTGCCCAAGCAAAATAGAGGGTGGTGAAGCCTTTCTGAGATGAAGGCGCTGTGCAGCTACAACTCACTCACTAGACAACTACGAACCTCAGAGTGCCTGGGATCCAAATTTGTGACTCTGCAAAGTAACCAGGGATCTGGTTATAGACCAGGGATCTCTGGGTCACTTGCAAAGAGTCAAAACTGTAACTGTAAAATCCCTGAAAGCTAAGAGCTTAGTGAACTACTAATCCCATTACCAGCAAATTATGAGGTCAAGAAAAAAAGTGTGACCAGGGGAGGGGAACAAGGACTCTACAGTAAAGACAGGCTGAGAACCCCTGAACCCTTGCATCTCTGCATTCCTCTGAAAAATCCCTTTCCTTTTTCAGTATCTGGCTTTGCTCTGTTTCTCGAGCTTTCTTCATTGTGATCTGTATCTGGGGGAGGTGTCAGCCAGTGTCTGAGAACCCCTGAACCCTTGCATCTCTGCATTCCTCTGAAAAATCCCTTTCCTTTTTCAGTATCTGGCTTTGCTCTGTTTCTCGAGCTTTCTTCATTGTGATCTGTATCTGGCGGAGGTGTCAGCCAGTGTTTTGTCTTTCTCATTCATCAGACCTAGGACCCAAAAGGCTGCTCAATCAATCTGAAAAGGTGGATCCTGGCTAATGATGGAGAGGCTGGACTGCCCAAGCTAGCACCCAGACCACATGTGTTGGACAAATGATAGACTACTAAAATCTGCCATATACACATCTACCAACCAGATGACACTCATTAAATATTTACTGTGAGCCAGCTATACTCAAGGCACTAAAGTGTGTGTTAGAAAAAAAAGGTTTCACTGAGATTTGAGTTCATCTTGAGATCATCCTGTCTACCACACATCCCAGGATAGCTCTCACAGAGCCAACTCTAAAAGCAGAGAATAAAATAAAGTAGGAAAGAAAAAGTCCACCATCACGGCCTAAGCTTTGCCCAAGAAAACTTCATATAGTAGTTGGAAAAAAATGAATTTGAATATGAACTTACTAAGTACTCCCAATCCCCCAAAATAATTATTTAAATTAAGATTTTCCATTCTGCCAAAGAACGTTCAACTCTTTTCAAGCTGAGAGCCCCTTTGCTGGCAGAAGAGAGCCGACTCACCCTGAGACTTCTGGGATATGGAGTCCATGTTGGAGATGAGAGGTGGCTGGGTTGTGGGGGTTTTATCTACCTCTTTTGCACTTCTTTTTCCAGTCATGTGATCTACATGGAAAGACCAAAAAAAGCTGCACCAAATACCAGTGTCTTGGTTCAGCCAGCATGTCCCCTGGTCCCTGCGGCAGGGAGATGGACCCATACCTTCGATCAGTGCTGCTATCTGCTGGCTCTTCTGAGATGGCAGCTCCCGGACAGTGTCTAAGGCAGTCAGTCCACGGTTATCTTTTATGTTGACGTCAATTCCTAGAAAGGCACACCAGGTGGACCAGGGGAGTGAGAATTTTCAAGCCAGCCTCAAAGAGGGTCAAATTCCAGGATACCTAATGCTCCTGGCAGCACAACCAACGTTTTCATCCAAAGATATTTTATCCAGCTATACAAGAACTTCGTACATTTGCAATCAACCAGTGGAGACATACACATATTAGGTTCAAAGGCAGCCAGTAAAAATCCCCCTCCAGGGATCCTGGGGGAAATGATCCCAACCCTGGCATGCTGTGTAGACAAGAGCGCTGCCAACCTCTCACCTGCAGCCAGCAGGATTTGCACCACATCGGTCTTGCCAAACAAAGCAGCCTCATGCAAAGCACTGCCCTTCTCCGTCTGGAAAGCAAATGAGAGCGCAGAGCAGGATATCATCAGAACAGTGACCCAGGTTTGGCGTGGCTTCACACGACAAACGGGACGTAGACAAGAAGGGACAGGAAAATAAAATAAACCACACAAAGTCCTCTGTCATTATCTTTCCCACTTTTCTTGTCTGGATTCCAAAACCACAATCGTGGCCCATACTTGGGTGTTTGATGTGCCACCAGGAGGCCACACATGAATAACTGCACTGTTACCCTTGGAACCACCTATTGGTGACACTCCTAAAAACCCCACCTTCCTGGGTGGAAGGAATGATGAGAAGAAAAGTACAAGGGGGGGAAAACACCTTAACTTCAAATGTGGTCTGGTGGATGCAAAGCCTAAGAAATGGCCATTCATCTGAATGGAGAAAGCTACCAACAAAGGGAAATGTTAAGTCTCCTGTCGGCAACATCAAGTTGATGGGACTTTGGAGGCGCTAATGGTGGCAGTGGGAACACAGGTATAGGAAGATAATGAAAGTTTTCTAATTTCAAGAGAGAGTCCATAAGCATGTCTTTTCAGGGTATAATGACCATGTATTACCCCTGAAAAGAAACAAAAAATAACAGACTCACTGGAGGAGTTTCTTTGTCTCTAAAGTTTCTCATTACAATGAGTCAGCAAATGGAAGCATCTGACATGTGATGTGAACCGTGCTAAATAGGAACACAGCCCAGCAGCATGGCGCTTGTGCCTTTTCCAAAATGACTACGTCCCTTGGGCCTGGGAGGTACGTCCGCCCCACTACCTGGTAATTGCTATCCATGCCGGCATCCAGGAGGACCTGGACCACAGCTTTGTGGCCATTCCTTGCTGCCAAGTGCAGAGGGGTGTGCTTCTTAGTGTTGCAGCTCAGGAGGTTGGGGTGTGCGTTGAGGAGCATCTTCACCACCTCCAGCCTCCCGTAGAGTGCAGCCAGGTCCAGAGGCGTCTCGAACTTGTTGTTGCGCATGGTGGGGTCAGTCAGCTCCTCTAAGAGGACCTTCACCACCTCCGTGTGGCCATACTGTGCTGCGCAGTGCAGGGCCGTCTCGTTGTCATTGTTCTAAAGAGTCAACAGGCGGATGATGTCAGAAAGGTGACCAGCAGACTGGCAGACAACTGGGGTAATCACACGTAAAACCATTGAAATTTAAATGAGAAAAATAGCAGCAACACCTGGGGACTAATAGAACTATGTCAGAATCCCGCAAACAAGCCCGGCTGCTCCAGTCAGCCTCATCTGCCCCAGTTACTGCCAGAGGGGAGCAGTCGGCACCTCAGCCTTTGTAGTCTCCTCTGTGCCAATGTAGACGTGTCTCCAGACGGCAAGGAGAGCCACCTTGGGAACACAGCAGGCCGCGGGGAGAAGCCCTGGCACAGATGGATGCCCGTAATATCACTGCCATTGACTCAATTTAAACTTCAACTGGTTTTACAATTTCTATTGAGCCAACCCCGTGGTCCTGATTCTGGATCTGCTGACCATCCATTGCCTCGCACACAAGCTTTTTGGAAAGAGTTTGTCGTCTGCGTAGCTCCATGCATGCAAATCAATTGGCCAACAATGAAAGTTACAGAGCAGAGCACCCAAGATCACTCTCAACATATCAGCCAACAGCCACTGCCAGGGGACTGAGGCACCTGAGCTCAGTCACAGAGTAACGCGGGACCCAGATGCCACCCTGAGCCTGCTCCAGGAGCCTGCCCCAGCCAATGCATGCAGGACCTACAACTGTGCCAAGAAGGGTTTCTTAGGTAAGAAAGATACAATCAGACACCAGAATGTTTTGTGTGAGAGGTGCAAAATATTCAAGATTGTAACATTGCCATTAATTCAAATTCACAACCCCACAGGTCCTCTGATGTCAATTTTGTTTCAAACTAAAGGGAGAACCTGAGATAAAGCAGGAGAAGTTTGTGCTTTATCAACCATCAGAAGCAAAATGTTAATCATTCCAATTATGATCTTTCTTTTACTACTACTGACAATGTATAACTAGAGCAGGCATAGAGGAATTTCCACGACCTCTCCATTTTTAGAAGCATTAATGAAAATAATAATTCTCCCACAAGACTTTGAGATTCCTGAATTTATCCAGGAGGCTTCTGCCACTTTGGGGAAACAAAGCTTCTGAGGGCATGTGTCCTTCAGGTCAATATTATGCACCTTTCAGTGGTCAAAAGGTAAAGATTAAATGTTTCCACAATTGCTTCAATTCTATTAATGATATTAAAAGTAACAGACTAGAAGTTACCCAAACATGCATGCAATTCCATCTGCTTTTGATCTGGCATTTAACTGCATCATTTTTTCCAGCTACACCAAGTGTATCAGAAAGATCCAGGGCTACTAGGCGCAAGGCCCCAAAAGGCCAGAATGATAGCAAAGAAATTTTTTTTTAATGAAACAAGGACAGAAAGGGTGGTAGCAAGAGCCACATGCAAAGATAAATGCACACAGATAAACAGAGGAAGCAGCACTGAGCTCCAACACAGCTCCAGGAGAGCAGCTGCTGAGAAGGTGCAGACAGACTTCTCTGGCCACAGAACACAGCCAGTTAGCAATGGCCTCCTGTGATACAGCTGGGTCCAAGGGGCGAATTCCTCGTCAACCTGAAAGTCTGGAGGGCAGGAGAAACGCCGGGCTGGAAGTAAATCCTTGGGGCTCCCTGTGCCGCACAAACCTTTCAGGCCACCCATATGCCCACTTCCTATTAAGCTATGGCATGAAAAACTTAGAGCTGTCACCTCGCTTTCTCATGAGAAGAAAAGACAGCTACAGCAATGAAAACTCACAGGAGCTTCCTGTAGAGGGATCCTGGGGCAGAGTTGCAACTCAAAGAAGTTTAAGAGGATTCTCAGGGTTTTATATCTCAAGATTAGCATGACAGCAAGGGCCAAGAGAGTCAGCTTATTCTCATTAAAACTCCAGTCCAAAAAAACTCGTTTACTCTGAAGTAGACACTGCTATCTCTTTTATATCCAAGTTGTCTCCCAACAACCAGAATAATCTGTAAAAAGTATGTCATTAGGGCCTGAAGAACTGTATAACTCTAGGGGAAAAAAGTCTTCTCTGGGTTTTTGCCAGAACTAAAGCAGCTACCACAGAGCTGCCTCGCTAAAGGCATGGTCTTGATCACTACCAGGCAAACTGCCTGCCTATGTTAAAAATGGCCTAACCACATCTCTGCAGTTTATATTCACAATGTAGGAAGCATCTTATTTATGTTTCAGTCTTGCCAGACATGCTCTGGTAACTACAATACTCTTGAGTTTACGTCTGTGGTGACCACATCTCTCGACTACTGAACACAGGCCATCACAATGAGCTCTTACTACCGCTTCCCCTTGGAGCCTAACAATTTTCAGGGCAAGAAGTCACTAAAGTTTTGGATTTATGGACCCACAAGGAAGAGAGGGATTCCAGGGAGGGTACAAACTCTCAACCACCTGGAATCCCTCTCTTTCACACCTTTCAAATCACACCATGGGTGCTTACAACACCCCAAGAGTTCACAGAATCATACTACTATGAATCTGGACTAAGGAAGGACTAAAAGCCTTTCCCCCAAGGCTTTGCACAAACTCCCCATTCCTACTCATCTTGAGACCCACTTTCATTTTTTCCTTGCTAGGTCATTACTTCTAAAAAAAAAAAAAAAATCCCTATACCCTTTATATCTGGAGACCCCATTCAATGTATAAATCCATTACTTATGTGTTTTATATACATACACACACACACACACACACACACACACACACACACACACACACACACATAAACTACAAACAGCAGAAAACCATCTAGAAACATTCCCGTGACTTTTCTCCTCTGGGAACTATTCAAAACCATCACCTCCCAGTGCTTGGATTATAGCCCAACTGCACTCTTGTCCACCGTTGACAGATATAAGTTAGGAACACCGGGGCTACAGCTCTCTGGAGCAACGATGGTATAGTCTCTAGAAATATACCCAAACTGGAACAAAAGGACAAAGTGGGTCTACAAAGATTTAGAAGACACAGGAAAAGCATGAGAACCAAGTTCCTCATGTGGAGGAGGAGTCAGACTTACTCTGCAAAGCTCTGAAGGCAGAACTCTGACCAACAGACAGAAGGTTTAGGAAAATAGATATCAATCAAGCATAAGAAACCAAAAATCAGTGGAATTCAAAAAGAGGCTGCCAAGAGTAATTCTGCTTGCTACTAGGAGAAACAAACAAACAAATAAAATAAGGGGTAGATGGCCTGCGTTTTAGGTGAGAAAAGAGGAATCCTGCTCTAGTGGAAAGTTAGCCTAGATCAGTCGTTCTTAAACAAGCTTCGTTTTGGAATTACAAGGGAGCTTAAAGGTAACTAATACTGAGCCCCACCCCAGGTCTGCCAAGGTAGCACCTCAGAGGGTAAAGCCCAGGAAAACTAATATTAAAAAGGTTACCAGCCTAGCAGACACCAACTTAAACATCATTCATCATCATCAAGAACAAAACAAACTGACATCATGTGCCTGGTGATGCGATGCACCAAAAAGGAAGGACGAGCATCACTCTTGTGGCATTACTGCCAAAAATGTATAACCTGAACCAAATCAAGAGGAATTATCAGACAAACTCAAACTGAGGGCCAGTCTACAAAACAAACAGCCTATGCTCTTCAAAAATGTCAATGTCATGAATGACTAGAAAAGGCTGAGGATAACTGTTTCAGATTATGTATGATCCTGGACTGTATCTTGGACCAGAAAAAGAAATTGCTCTAAAGGACATTATTGAGACAATTGGTAAAATTTGAACATGGATTTCTTTTTTTTTTTTTTTTTTTACTTTTTTTTATTTATTTATTTTTGGATGCATTGGGTCTTTGTTGCTGTGCGCAGGCTTTTCTCTAGTTGTGGCGAGCGGGAGCTACTCTTCTTTGTGGTGTGCGGGCTTCTCATTGTGGTGGCTTCTCTTGTTGTGGAGCACAGGCTCTAGGCACACGGACTTCAGTAGTTGTGGCTCATGGGCTTTACAGCACAGGCTCAGTAGTTGTGGTGCACGGGCTTCATTGCTCCATGGCATGTGGGATCTTCCCAGACCGGGGCTCGAACACATGTCCCCTGCATTGGCAGGCAGATTCTTAACCACTGCACCACCAGGGAAGCCCCTGTGAATTACTTTTAAGTGTCTGGAGAAACAGACCTACCATAAAACGAATTTGACTACTGCTCATCTTATGATATTCAGACTAAGTTAAAATTGTTTTAAAAGGGGGTAAGTAAACAATTTTAATAGTTTCACCTTAGCTAAGGATGACGTACATTTGGACTGGTTTATGCTAACTTGCTGAAATAGGAAAAGGTCCATATGGTGAAGAGGAAGATAAAAGCTCATGAAAACCATCTCTGCTCCCAGGAAAGGCATCTGCAACTTCTTAATTTCTACAGGTGCTTGATAGGACTTAGCACACAAATGTATTTTAGCAAAAACAATTCCTAGACACACCAAGTCAATGAAAACCCATAAAACCTAGGGAGGTTAGAACTGAATCAGCCTGAGAAGAGTCTGCATTCTTAGCACAACCCAAACAGCCTCATCCCTTAACGGAGTTTGCGTCACTTGGCCTTTGAGGGGGTGGTGGGTGGGGTGGAGGCAAAGGGTAGTACAGTTGGCCCTCCCAATCCACGCGTTCTGCATCTGATGAGTCAACCAACTATGGATCAAAAATATTCTGGGAGAGGAACTTCCCTGGTGGTGCAGTGGTTAAGAATCCGCCTGCCAATGCAGGGGACATGGGTTCAAGCCCTGGTCTGGGAAGATCCCACATGCCGCGGAGCAACTAAGCCCATGCGCCACAACTACTGAGCCTGCACTCTAGAGCCCATGAGCCACAACTACTGAGCCCGTGTGCCACAACTACTGAAGCCCGTGCACCTAGAGCCCATGCTCCACATCAAGAGAAGCCACCGCAATGAGAAGCCCACACACCACAACGAAGAGTAGCCCCCACTCGCCACAACTAGAGAAAGCCCACGCACAGCAACGAAGACCCCAATGCAGCCATAAATAAATAAATAAATAAATTTAAAAGGTAATGCTTAAAAATAATATATTCCAGGGGAAAAAATCTAGAAAGTTCCAAAAAGCAAAACTTGAATTTACCAAGTGGCAACTATTTACACAGCATTTACATTGTATTATCGTATTACACTGTATTATTAGGTATTATAAGTAATCTAGAGATGATTTAAGGTGTATGGGAGGATAGAAGTAGGTTATGTGCAAACACTAAACCATTTTATATAAGGGACTTGAACACAGTATCCACAGAGGTCCTAGAACCAATATCCTCTCAGATACTGAGGGAAGACTGTATTTCCAAAGAGAGAAGTAAGTTCTTATTCCATTTAGACGAAATTTCTTTTATGTGTGCAAAATCAAGGGATAGGAAAATGTGCTTTTAAGAAAAAAAGTCTTACCCTTTAATCAGAGCTTTATAAGCTAACTAAAGTAACCACCAAGTCGGGAAACAATCACTTCAAGGTGCTTCCCCCCAAAACAAAACCCTGAATGGACCAATACAGCAATGTTGCATTAAGCTTCACTCACTAGTAACAAAGAATAAATTCCAAAACGCCCTTTCAGAAATACCACATGGTATATACCTTTTAAAATTAGGACCTCAAATATTACTAGTAACCAGATATTTTTACTTCATGTACATGATCTTATTTGAACTCCAAAATAATCCCGCCAGGTAGATGGTATACCCCATTTTATAGACGAGGAAACTGAAGCTCAGAGAAATTAAGTAACTTGTTCAAGTCAACACCAGTAAGTGGCAGCACAGAATTCAAACTTGGGTCTGACTTGATCTGTGAGGGTTTTCCACTCTGCTGCACTCCTTCCAAAAAAAAAAAAAAGAAGATGAAGTATCTTCCTATCTTCCTATCTTGAAGATTAGAAAACAGAATTGAAAGTGTGGGCAAACTAAAACTACTGTGTTCCCCCACTCCAGATCAAACTGCTTTTCCACGATTAGGGCCCAACAGCTGAAGGAAATCTCCCGTAGAGCCTGCCGAGGTCCAGCCCATAGGGTCCTTCATTTGCTAAATCAGTATTTTCAAAGAAAAACATGAAATATCTGCCTTGCATTTGGAAATGCGCAGAAGGACCTTACATTTCCCTTCCCAGCAGCTGCTGTATTATTCAGAGCCAAGTGAAAGGTAGCTGATGTGAATAATGCAGTGACTCAGCCAAACTCCAGATTGTTGCCAAAAAGCAAACCTCATCTGAATGAAACCTTGACTCAAAAACAGCAGGTGAGAGCACAGAGGAGACAGGCTAACACCATCACCCAACCCACCAGCTTTGCCTCCAGAGGCAGTGGAGGGCCGAGGCCCGAGGCTGAACGTTCATCACTAGGCCCATCAGCCCATTATTTATCCCAGCCTCACGGGGGAGGGAGACTCAAGGCAAGTGCCCTGCTTGGCCGTGCAACTTCATTTCCTATTTCTGAGCTGTTCCAAGGGCCAAGAGTGACCAAGCAGAGAGAGAAGCTAATGGCTGGGGAGAAGGGACTGAGGCTTCAAAGCCCCAGGCACAAACTCAAGGAAAAGAGACGGGAGCCACACCAGCAGCTTTTAAGAGTAAAATGGAGTCACCCACGCCCTGGCTGCCACACCTCCACCACAAGCTATTGTTCGGATTCCATCTCAAGAGAAATATCGAAAGCAAACTTAAAAAAAAAAAATTAATCTAGGAAGTACAATTTAATCATTTTCTGTGCTTATTAAAAAGTAAGCTACTTTGCGTAACATCTTTTAATTGCACTTTTCTTTTTTGAATTTAAATGATTTTAGAAATCACAATAGTAAATTATGCCCATAATATGGTTCCTTCTATTTCCCCAGTTCTGCCACTTCTAAGCTTTTCAGCCATTCCAGGAAAAGCACCCAAGCTTTCCAGAATTGGTATGGGTTTTAAAAACAAGAACAAAACCCACTGAAGCTTCGTTTTCCCATTCCCAGGCAAGCCAGAAGCAGATGGGCTGAAGCAGACAAACGTCAGGTTGATGAAGAAGAGTCTGAGTGGATGAGAGTGGAAGCCAGAGAGGACCGAAGAGAAAGTGCAGCTTGGAGAAATGATGCAGAGAAATCCTGGCAGCGAAAAGTACACACCTTGGCATTGATATAAGGGTCAAAGGGGCCGTACTTTTTGAGTTCTTTGATCTCAAGAGCATTCTATAAAAAGGAGAGGAAAAGAAAATGTGATGATAAAATGGATGAAATATATCAAAGCAATGCACAGCCCTGAGGGGGCCCAACACTAGACAACTTGGATCTGCCCTCTGGGTGCCTCAAAAGGAAGTTAATGGGGAAGACAACCTCCAGGGCACCGCGCTCATCACCCCTCTCATCCAAGCTTCCAACTGAAGCAACGTTAATGGTTTTTAATAAATCAGTGAAGTACTTGTAACCACTGCCTAGATGCATTAGGTTTTTTGAGCTATTGCAGACGTTGTGCCCAGCCCCTGCCCCACCCACCTGCCTGCCAGATACGCAAAGCACTGGGCTGGGTCCCACTTATCAATGGACACTCCAGGCGGGAGGCGGCTGTGAGCAGGACAAGCTAGCATACTCAAGTGGCTCAAAAATCCAAGCAGCTGTGTTCCAAGGCAAAAGTGAGCAAAGACAGGATTAGAAATGGTGGCTGAAAATGTCTTAAACGAGGACTTTAATGGGTGACTAGTTTCTTCCACATTGAGGAATATTAGTTAAAAGCAAACCTCTTTTATAAATTTCCTCCAGATAAGAGAAATTACTGTCACATTAGCCAGGAGGAGTAAAGTTGCATTTAGGTTCTAAAGAGGCAATTCTAAAGAGACAATTTTCCTTCCTAATGTTATAAAACAAACATCCTCATTGATGATCTTGAATGTCTGTTGCTCACCTACCCAGAAAATACAGCCAGAAGGGGGAAAGGGAGGCCGATGAACAGCTGTACACAAACAATCTCCAAGTGGAGAGAGCTGGGAGCACTGCTGTAGTTTTCTCACCCCTCACAGTGAAGCTGCCCTTCTCTGAATCAAAAATGTGCTCTTAACAGCTCACTGAGAATGTGCATGGTCTTGCTGACAGGGGAACTTCAAGAATGGTTTCCTATTTTTTTGAGGAATAACCCTGATCTAATCCTACAGGTGACTGAACAATCTCCTCTCAGCAAAGTCACTAGTAAAACAGTCCTAAGCTTACTGAGAAAGGGCAGCATCTCTCTCCTTCAAGCAAATAAGAAAAGTATCTACTTCAGTTCAGAGCAGAGAGGGCAACAGGAGAATGGCTTGTCATTCAGAGAGGGCCCATCTCCTCGCAAATCGACACCATCTCAGATCCAAACTACAGGGAGGTGTATTTTATGAGAGGTTTGTCTAGAACTTACATAATTCAAATATAACTTTCCCAAAGGAATAAATATAAAGAAGAGAAGGTACAGTCTCAGAGTACCTGAATCCATGGCCAGTGTGTGGTGTTTCTGCTCAAATGCTGCCTTTTTTAGTTTTTAAGAATTCTCTCTGCTTTGTCAAAGCATGGTCAGTAGTAAGTGAACATTAGAGGACACACGGAAATGATCTTCATTCTGCTGAATCGCCTCAGACCTCCACTCACGTGTCTTTGTGAGTTCATTTTTCAGCACTAGCACTCGTACCACCACTCCTGCAAGTTCTGATGCATGTAAAACAATGGCATGGTTCACATAGTACCAACACATGCTGGGAGTATTTCTGTTTACCAGCTAAAGCTGCACTGCCACGTTGATGGCAAAAGCCCACCAGTTTGAAATGAACTCTGGGCAATTTTGCAGGATTTGCATTATTTCCAGTCTTGCACATGAGGTGAGTATTTATAACTTTGTTACAGTACTATTCCAAATCTGCATGATTCAAATGCATATGAAATGCACCCTTCATGGTACAAGGTTTCCCTGACGTACTAGAAGGAGTAGCGCTGGGAAGAGGGGAATCACCCTTAGGCCAGGGAAGAGCTGGTTCCCTGAGATCTGAGTTACAGGACTGAGACGGTGATGGGGCTGCCAAGGTCTGGCTGTAGCTGAGTGGAGAAAGCTTCCCTTCCCTCCAACCTGTTCATTGACTTTGGTGTGTGAGGGCCCTTGATGGATGAGCAATCGCACTATCTGGGCATCTCCTTTCCAGGCTGCCAGGTGCAGAGGGTAACAGCCTTTAGAGTCAGCCACGTTGGTCAGCGCGTCGTTCCTCAGAAGAACCTCGACCACATCCCTAGAAGGCGAAAATCGATCATGAGTTTGCAGAACCCACAAGTCTTTCGTACTAACAGTTCTGCACATCTGTTTGGCACAAAGCCCTTTCACAGAGATTATCTCACCTGGCTCCCCATCTCTACCTGAGCTCACCGCCCAGCTCTTCCTTTTATTCCATGAGCTACTTGTACAGCTGTTGACAGCAGCTGAGCCATCTTAAGGCACACTACACTGACTCATCACCTCCCGGTGTATCTGGGCTTTCTACATAATCCATCTATTTTCCATTATTTTGAAAACGTCTGGTCCCCTTGTCTAAACCTTGCAATGTTTCCTTGTTTGTGATGTTGAAACAGCATTCAGGGATAGAATTTACATAAAAGCAGTCATGCAAAACAAATATCATTATTCACCACATTATTCAGAGCGCTTAGTGATGTGGGAGCTGGAAGCGGACAGGCAGAGCAGAATTAAAGTGGCTGCAAACATAAGCCAGATGCATATGGTATCACTTGATACATCCAGAAAGAAGGACTTGGCTTCCTTCTTGGTGACACCACTAATTAAGTAGATATAAATGTATAACTATCCCCACGCACATGAGGTCAAAGAAAATCTCCACTGTAAATAAAACAGCATCTGGAGATGAACTTGGCTAACAAGCTACAGTCATTTAAAGATTCACTTTAATTCAGGTTACCCCACCATTTAAGGTGGAGGGAGTCTCTACAGATTTTCTGTTAGCTTTGTCTAAGATGGTTATAGAAAAGACCACATTACAGGAAATGATCACATTCCATATATCTTAGAAAAGTTTAATGTAGAAGGAAACAGCCATTGCTTCTTTCTGGCACATCAGCATCAATTAGGCTGGGCCAAATATTGCAAAAGTGAGACAGAATACCATGAGGTGGTAGGGCCCTGTTCTCGCTCGGAAAAATCTAAATGGTCCCAATAATCCTTCCTCATAAAAACTAAACTTCTACTGCTTATCTCCTTTAGTATTAGGCCTCAAACTCCCCGATGCCCTGTCTTCCGTTACACTCTGGTTTTCATTCTTCCTGGCAAATCTACGCACTGTACTCCACCACTCGGCCTGCTCCTGCTCTGAGCCTTGCCATTCTACCTCACTTGAAGGGCAGCGCCCTCTTCAAGCTGCCAAACCACTGAAACCTGTGCCTTCTCTCAAACCACCACCCACCCCCTTGCCAAAGCACACCTTCTCCAGAAAACTTCCCAGACAAACCCCACACAAATCACAAATTCCTGATAACCTCTCTATACTCAAGGGAATTAAATAGGCCATATTATTTATTTATTTTTCCCCTTAAAAATGGTTCTTGTTGTGGACAAGGCTAATTTTATGAGGAAAGAGTGGCAAGCAGAAAGATAAAGTCAACAGAAAGAAAGTTTCTCATGACCACTCGATCTATTTTCAGTTTATAAAGGGACTGGTTACATAATACAGCATCCAGCACCATTATGTTCTGGCTGCCCCACATTTGAGCTTCGTATCCAGAACATTGCAAGGCACTGTCCCATTTCAAAGGGGAAGAGAATAAGCAGAAGAAAGGTAAAACTTAACCTTTGGTTAAAGTTATTTCGGGAGTGGGGTGGGGAAGGATGTTTATATTATACACTAAAGAGAGACTCAAGAATTCTGGACGGACTAAATTTAGTTTTTCTCTGTTCTTCAGCATCCCTGCTTTGTACACCTTTACAGAAGGAAAAAATTTAAAAAGACAATCTGAAGGCCTGGGTTCTGAAGAGTGGGGCAGGAATGTAGCACGTTAATACTTACTTATGGCCATTCAAAGCAGCATGGTGCAGAGGTGTATACCCAGTGCTGTCAACACAGTTCACATTTGGCCCTCTCCAGATGCTATAGGGGGAAAAAAAAAGACTGAAGTCACAAACCAAATTTAGAGACATCTAGCTGCCTGGAAAAGAATTCTGTGTGGTGGTTAACCAAACGGGTTACTTCCACATGACTCCTGATAAAAGAAAGCAGCTATTTACTACAGAAATGCACAGCACTGAGGGTACACAATGGGGTGCTGAACAAGGAGTCAAGTATCAAGACAATGGTGTCATCATTTCAGAGCTTGTTTTCCTGTATCATTCTCCTCATTGGTAACTTTATTACTCACTTAGTCTGGGACTCGTGTCTCTGAATACTGTCAGGATTGTAAGAACGGCTCGTTGAAAGGTCATCAAAAATATCACTGAACCAAGGACTTCCCTGGTGGCGCAGTGGTTAAGAATGAGCCTGCCAATGCAGGGGACACTGGTTCGATCCCTGGTCCGGGAAGATCCCACATGCTGTGGAGCAAGTAAGCCTGTGTGCCACAACTACTGAGCCTGCGCTCTAGAGCCCGCGTGCCACAACTATGAAGCCTGCACGCCTAGAGCCCATGCTCTACAACAAGAGAAGCCACCGCAATGAGAAGCCCACATACCACAACGAAGACCCAATGCAGCCTAAAATTTTAAAAAATCACTGAACCAAACCGTTCAGTCAGTTACAGGTACTGAGTACCCACCTCTACTCCTGGTGACAGAAGTCTTGAGAGAAACTCTAGACCAGATAATCAGGATCATTCAACCACAAGGACCAAGATCAAAGAACCCACATTCATAAAAGCACCAGGATACATGTGTTAAAATGCAAGGGACAATTCTGTCTTTCCTTTGTGAATATGTCTTATTGGTAATAAAAAGAATAACAACAGAATCTACAGTTTGAGTGCCTTATTTGAATCAGAAATATCAGACTAAGACGGTTGAAATGTCATCTCATTTAATCCTCAAAGCCTTAATTCTGACTTCTGTTTCATACCTTACTACATTGGCCAGAGCCTCTAAAATACTATTAAGTAGTAGAGGGCAGCCTTGTTTTGTCCTGCTAATGCTATTGGCAGTTAGTCTGAGGTAGACACTCTGTAACATGTAAAGGAAGTATCTTATTTTTTTCCTTTTTAAATGTATTAGAAATACTGTTTAATTTAAATACGTTTTTGCATCTATGGATAATATCATAGTTTTTCACAGTGAACCAACTAATTTTTTTTTTTTTTCTTTTTGCGGTGCACGGGCCTCTCACTGCTGTGGCCTCCCCCACCATGGAGCACAGGCTCCGGACGTGCAGGCTCAGTGGCCATGGCTCATAGGCCCAGCCACTCCACGGCATGTGGGATCTTCCAGGACCGGGGCACGAACCCATGTCCCCTGCATCGGCAGGTGGACTCTCAACCACTGCGCTACCAGGGAAGCCCTATCAATAGCTTTCTTAATGTTGAGCCATTCTTTCATTCCTGGAGTAAACCTTATTTGGCCATTATCCATTAGGGCCATATCAGTGACTTCTACTTGAGAGTATTTTACTTAGCATTTTCACATCTTCATTCATAAAGGAAGCTGGTCTAAAGTTTTTGCTTTTTGTGCTATCATTATTGGGTGATATCAGTATTAGGTTTAAGTCACAGATCACCTGGGCAGCTATCTACGCATTTCTATATTCCGGAATCACTGACATAGAGCACTAAAATTATAATCACCAGTAAAACCATCTGGGCCCAGAGCCTTTATACACAGATGTTGGAAGCAGCATTATTTGTAACAATAAAATTTTAGAAATAGCCTAAAAGTCCATCAACAGAGAAATGACTATGATAACTAAGGTGGAGACAGATAGAATATTATATACTATTTATATTGCTGTGTAATAAGACAGAATAGAGGTTACAATGTAATGCTAAGGAGAAAAAAGAAAGAAAATTGTAAATACTGTAGAGAAAAAATATATATGAGAGACATTTATCAGGATTGTAAATTGAGTGCACAAGTTTACCCCATCTCCTGTCTAAAGTTGTATGAAGTGAAATGATTCCCACCCTACACCACAGATAATTGATGGAAATAAAATAGATAGAGAGATTCAGCCTAAGAAAATAAGAAAAAATGTTATCAAGTAACTGGCAATGTTGAGGGATTCCTAAAAGGCAGAAATCAGACAAGCCTATATCTACAGAAACACAACCTAGAAGAATGCCAATTAAAATAATCACATACCACTTTTCACCTATCAGACTGACAAAAATGAAAATGATGACGTTATAAAACGCTTGTAAAGATCAGGGAAACAAACACTCTTAAACACCACTGGTATGAGTTTAAATTGGTGAATTCCTCTGGGAAGACAATTCGGCAGCACCCACCAAAACCAGAAATAGGCATTCACTCTGGGCCAGCATTTCCACTTCAGGCACTATCCAACAGAAACGCTTGTACACGCGCACAAAGACACATCCTTGTTAGGACTGATCCACTGTAAGAGTAAGAACTACAAACTTAACGTCCACCTATAGGTAGGGAGTTAAATACCAGGTACCCCAATAAAATGAATTAGTATATAACAGTTAACAACAACAACAAAGGAAAGAAAACAAGTTGGACTTATTTGTCCTGACGTGGAAAGATTTTATAAGATATGCTGTGTTACAGTAAAGTGAAAAAAAAGAAGTCAGTGTATAATATTCAAAAGATGAGCCCTCATTTTATAAGTACACACATGCACACACACACACACGCACGCACACACGCACACACACACACCCTTGGATGGCGATGGGAAGCATGCTCATCCAGTGTTGACAGTGGTTCCCTCTGGGGAAGGAAGCGTGTGTCGCGGGGGCACCACAGAGTGGTGAAGGGGGACTTTCACGTCCTGCTCTGTATTCTACCACACTATGTAAAACACAGTGAGAATACATTCATGCAGTAGTCTTTTTAGAATTTTTTTTTAAAGAGGGGAAGGAACCTATGTACAGGGAAAAGAAGAGAAAAAAATGAAATGTTAATAATAAATGGTTGTATATGTGTGACATGGGTCACTTTAATAAGCATGTAGGTATTTGGCTTAAAAGCTTAAGATAAATTTTAAGTGAAAAGAGAGGACATGTGTACTGACAGCTACATTATTTGTTCCTTGTCAACTAAGGAAGCTGGTGACAAGGTCAGGAGCCTGAGTTTCTTCCTGGTGTCCCCATCCTCCATTAAGCTTGGATTCCTATAGCACCTTTCAAACAAAGAGTTAAAAGCAATGATCTCTTTGTCACATTTATACCTCATTTCCTAAACCAAAAATAATATACCTATGCCTGACAATGAATAGAACGATGGAAAGTGAAACAGATCTGGAAAATCTAGGAGGTACAATTTTCATACTTAGTTTCAAATTGCCCCACAAGACAAAAAATCATCATTCTATTATAAACTAGGTGACACTAAAACCCAAAAACAAATTATTTGCCCCAAATTACAAGCCAAATCAGTGGCAGATCCAAAACTCCCATTTATGGTGCTCTTGGCCTTTGGCCAAACAGGGACTTTGTGATCTAACCGGATGACAAGATGAAGTGAAGATGCAGTCATACAAGGTCGCACACAATAGCAAGATGACTGGAATAAACAAGAGGAGTTGGGAAAAAGGGAATAGTAACACTGGTTAAAGCAGCTGGGAGCTCAGGTCTGTCAGCTCCTAGTACTGCATTAGGAATCTGCTACCTCTTCAACCATCTCAATCCAGGTCCCAAAGTAACCTTAAAACTGAGGTTTAAACTGCCCTTGCTTTTAACAAAAAGGCAGAACTGAGCAAGCCCTCTGTCATTTTCTAACTTTTACCTCCATGTCTCCGGTTTAGAGGTGATTAAGTTTGGATATCCCATACCAGCACTAAAACTACCTCAAAACAATTAGAAAAGACAAGGCAGAAAGATAAGCACTTTCCTGCATAAAGCTGCAACTTTCCCAACTGGGTAAGGCCTTTCCCCCTCCTTTTGCTCTAACTAGCATTTCTTCTAAATGCTCATGGGGAAAAATTTGGGGGAACGGGGAATATATTAAATAAAACCTAAATGAAGATAGAGAACCGTCATCTCTCTGCTTGGAATATTAGCTTCAGACAGGATGGTAGTAACATTCCCCTCCACCCAAGTTTCTTCCTTTTTGGCAGCCCAAGAAAAGAGCTATTTACAATCTAGGCCTCCCTCCCTATCACAGCTGTCCTATTAGGTTTCTCTAAAGCAGTAAGTACCAAAGGGCTGATCACTGACAAACAAAAGCAGAGCACAGAGCACCAAGAGAACCAGGAAAAGAAAAAGAAAGGTACAGGAGATCCCTAAACATTTAGTGCACCATCACCACAGCACTGATTACATTTGACCTTGGACCACAGTGAATTCTTTACGCTGCGCTTCCGTACTATATATTTTAAGCCCTTTAAGGGACTCCTTCATGTTTCCAAGAGCACAGCACTGTGCAAGGAACTGCCCAGGGCTACCAGTTTGCAACTTCTAACATTCGGTTTTTCCTAACCTGCGACCCCAGTGTGACATGATCTCTGTGTAGTGTAAGGAACCTGCCACTCTCTATCCATTAAAAATGGCAACAATCTCTTGATGGGACATGTAAGCATACTGCATCTGAGATATCTTTACATAAAACACAGAGACAGAAGAACCGTAAGTTGGAACCAAAGTGGCCGGTCCACTTTCATCTGTGACTACTCTGTGGGATCAGGACTAAACGATATCCTACAGTGGCTCTTAGCTGTCAGCAAGCTTGCTTCATGTTGTCCAGTTACCTAACTGCTTGCTTCACACAGACAAGTAATGGCATCTCAATGGGTTGGCAGAGTGTCCAATCCAGTTCAACTGAATAAATGGTTAGGCACTATCTTCCATACGCCAGAAAGTTATAGTCTCCACCCTTGAGGAGAGTGGGGAAGTCAGACAAGCAAACAAATGACGATACACTGAGTGACTTCTGGGAAGTATGCAAAGCATAGCTCACGGGGAAATGGGAATAAGGGAGGCTTTGCAGACAGACGAGACACTTAAGCTGAGCCTTTAAAGCTTAGATGGAATCAGCCAGGCAGGAGAAACAAGGAGGAAACGCCCAAATTCAAGGTCTCCTGAGTAGTCCCAGCAAACTGGGGCAAGTGCAAGTACTGTGAGTGGCTGGAGCGTGATGGTGAATGCAAGGATGGAGAGGCAGGCAGGCCAGGTCATGAAGGGTCCCGTGGGCCACCGAAAGTTTCAAGCAGGGAATGATCAGATGTAAGTTTTACAAAAATCCTTCTGTTGACAGCTGGGAAGTGGGAACTTAGTTAATTTGTTATTCACCATACTGTTGATGGTTTTAAATATTTCCGAATTTGAAAAAAAATCATTATGCTAAGCATTTGTATAGACGATAGACTGGAAGAAGTGTGTGAGTAGATCCAGGGAGCCCAGCTACAAGTTAGCAATTCAGGCATGAAGTAAGGACCTGAACAAAGGCAGTGGTAGGGAGCGCTGAGAAAAAAGGATAGATTCAATAGAAAAGACAGGATCTGGTGACCAAATTGGGCGGGGGCGGGTGTGTGTGAACAATTCAGTGGCTAATGAGAGAGTAATTTGAGGAGGAAAACCTGTGTTGCTTTGTTTTGTGATTGTGGCAGTATGAGGCAGGGGAGGGGAGGAGGCACAGGGAGTTTCGTTTTGGATTAGTTGAGGCTGAAATGAATTTGGACTCCCATGTGTAGATGTCCAGTCAGTAGGCAGATGAGGGTCTGGAATACCATGGTTACATGGTTAGTTTAAAATGACAATGCTCAAATGTTGACAAACATGGATGTTGCCCTTACAACGATATTATAAAGTAGGGAATACATGTTGTTATTTCCATCTTACAGGTAAGAAAACTGAAGTCCAAATGACTTACTGATTGTCATATAGCTAATTAACGTGGAACTGAAACAAAATCCCACGTCTGACTTCTAATGCATATTCCTTCTAGTTTATTCAGGCTCTTGACCTTAACTGTTGAGACAAAACAACTTGGAGGGACTTCCCTGGTGCCTCAGTGGTTAAGAATCTGCCTGCCAGTGCAGGGGACACAGGTTCGAGCCCTGGTCCGGGAAGATCCCACATGCCACGGAGCAACTAAGCCTGTGCGCCACAACTACTGAGCCTGCGCTCTAGAGCCCGTGAGCCACAACTACGGAGCCCACGTGCCACAACTACTGAAGCCCACATGCCTAGAGCCCGTGCTCCACAACAAGAGAAGCCACCAGCCCGCACATCACAATGAGTAGCCCCCACTTGCCACAACTAGAGAAAGCCTGTGAGCAGCAACAGAAAGCCAATGCAGCCAAATATAAATAAATAAATTTATTTAAAAAAAAAAACTTGGAGTTCTGTGGGTCTCCTCCTGCATTAGTTCTTAGGAAGTCAAAGACTCTCAGAACACCAAGTCGGAAAAGGGCCTGCTCCATCACTGACCCTGTGAAGAGGGAGCAACGGCAACAAACTTGAGGGGGAAGAGAGGTTCTGGGCAGCTCTCCATCAATTCTTCATTAAATCATTAAGGTCTAAACAGGAGTTTGTCTCATCAGCCTTTTTCTGCCAAAGGCCTTCTCTGTTTTCCTCTTTTAGTTATCCTTGCAAAGGCAGATTTATCTCTGAACCTCAGGAAGGACTGGCAGTTTTCCAACAGAAGGAAACACTGTCCAAAGTCAGTCTAATTTTAAAAAGACTTCATCTTACTCAAATGAATTTGACACATCCTTACTAAAATGCTTTCTACATAATTAACTGTTGAGCGTAAAAGGAGAGATAATAAGGAGTCTAGGAAACCATTCCCATTGTCAAAGAAGCTTGTGATCTTTGGAGAAAGACACAACTTACAGACATGAAACGATCAGACAAGAAACCCCCAAAACAATGCTAAAGGAATTCTAGTTGACTGGGAAAAACTGAACATGTATTTTTATTTCTGCTCAATCCTGAAACCCACTAAAATGAGAGTAAAAACAAACAAAAAAAGAATACGAGAAGGATAACAATGAACATAAAATGTCAACATTTTTGGAAGACGAAAAGTAGATAAATTAGCAAAGCTGAGAAAGTGAATCCCTGCATCCAGGGAAGGAGATGCCAATTCACACAAGCACCCTGGGAAGGGTCAGTGATTAGAAGTACCTGGTGGCACAGGAGACCAGAGATGAGGAGGGGCTGAAAACGAGGACTTGATACAAATTCTGTATGCAGCAGCATTAGCCCACCAGGTCTCCGGTCACATCCAGGGCAGCCAGTAGACTATTACCCCTGCACCCAGGCAGGAGAAGGTGGATTTATTTTGTGTAGAAACTGAACCAGGTGGGCTCTAAACCCAGGGACTTTAGGAACAGTAGAAGTTAGGAAGAGGCACTGTACTGAAAACAAAGGCCCTAAAAGGAAGTTTACATCCTGAAGGACGAGGTTCCAGACCTGCTCACCCACTTGGCTCCCAAAATGCTAAGAGCCCTACCCTCCACTTGCAAACAGAAGGTTAGAAGACTTTTTCCTGTAGAAACCAAATGACTCCACAGAACGGTTCAATAGATGCTGACTTTCAGGGATTCCCCAACAAAGCAGGTGGATTCCTGCCCAAACACCCTAGATAGAGCATATAAAACCCATCCCTGACAAGTTCATCCCACCTCTATATAGACCATCCAATCGGCTTTTTCGGTGTCTCACTTTTAAATTAAAATGACAACCAAGGATCACCATACATTTGAGGAAAGCATTCAACATGAAAAGAGAGAGCACAAAACAAACAGAATAAAGGGACTCTAAGGAACCAAATAAAACTTCAACCAAAAAAACCTATTATCACACAAGAACTGGATTAGAAAAAATTGGAACAATCAGTGTAAAGCTTTTGGAAATTAAAAAATTATAGTAGTGGGACTTCCCTGGTGGCACAGTGGTTAAGAATCCGCCTGCCAATGCAGGGGACATGGGTTCGAGCCCTGGTCCGGGAAGATCCCACATGCCGTGAAGCAACTAAGCCCATGAGCCACAACTACTGAGCCTGCGCTCTAGAGCCTGTGAGCCACAACTACTGAGCCCATGTGCCACAACTACAGAAGCCCGCGTGCCACAACTACTGAAGCCCGTGCGCCTAGAGCCCGTGCTCTGCAACAAGAGAAGCCACCGCAATGAGAAGCCCGCCCACCGCAATGAAGAGTAGCCCCCGCTCACTGCAACTAAAGAAAGCCTGTGCACAGCAACAAAGACCCAATGCAGCCAAAAATAAATAAATAAAATAATTTTTTAAAAAAATTAAGTAGAAATATAAATAAAGAGCTAGATGATAAAGTTCAGTAAATCCTTCAGAAAGTGGAACCAAAAAAGAGATAGGAAATTCCAGAGAAAAGATAAGAAAATTAGAGGACCAAGAGTTCCAGAGAAAGAAAGAGAGGAGAAAATTATCAAAGAAATAAATTTTCCTAGAACTGAAGGATATGAACTTCCAGTTCAAAGAGTCCATCTTATACTTAGTACAATAAATAATTTTTAAAAAGACCCATCCCAAGGCACACTGTGAAATTTCAGAATACATGGGATAAAGAGAATACAGTCTCCAGAGAGGAAAAACAGTTCACATACAAAGGACTGACTGGCATCAGAATTTTCAATAATTTCAAGACTTTCAAAAAGTCTTATGGCTTTCGTTTCTGTAAGCCATAAGACAAAGGAGCAATGCTTTCAAAATTCGAAGGTGAAATGATTTCCAACCTAGAATTCTACAGCAGACAAAGAATCAGTCAAGTATAAACAGAGAATAAAGATATTTTTAGACATGCAGAGTCTTAAATTTTACCTCCCACACACCCTTTTATCAGGAAGTGACTGGAGGATATGCTCTACCAAATAAACGAGCAAACCAAGAGAGAAGAAGACAGGTATCCAGGAAACGGGACAAAAAAAGGCAAAGGGACTCAAGTGTACAGCAAGCCTCAGAAATACCCAACCATCGCTGGAGGATGCAGGGCTTTGTCATCTGTGGGAGAAAATAAAACTGACAAGATCAACTGATGGGTCTGCCTGGAATGTGGAAAAGAATATTTAGGGATTTAAAAAGTATGGTTTTAGTTTGGGGATTAAGGGTGAGCTGGACATAGGAAACTCAGAAAACCAACAAGAGAGGCAGAACGAGAAAAAAAAAAGGATTGGAGTATATTAATTGGTTCAGCAGGTGAATAATACTAATAGCATAATAATATAAACATTAGATACTGATGTAACTAAAAATTGTGATATATCTGAAGGATGAAGGGGGAGGCAGTGGACCGAGAGAGTGCAAGAAAGCTAAACTCTGCTCTTCCATAACAAAGACTGAGAGAGAATGTGTAAAATTTTTAAATCAAGAAACAGCAACATAAGCATGATAATCAGAAATATGGAGGAAACACCTCAAGCTCAGAGCTAAGAGCTAGAAGTGGCTGCTTTCCCAGAAAATAACTCAGGTGTGTACAAATGCCCCCTGGTAAGGATGGTGCAGAAACGATTCTGACACAACACGTCAGGCTAGACAAGTCCTTGTCAACTATGAAATGTATATTTCTGGTCACCTTGGCTTTTGTGGCCATGAGTTTTGTGTTTCAAACATGTGACAAAAGGCAGTGACTTTGAAGGGTTTACTCTCTTATGAGAGAGAAACACAGTGGAAAGGCAACACCCCATTTTAACCTCACAGGTGACACAACTCACACAAAAAATTTGGAAGGATGGCCCCCTTTTTCCACAAAGCCAGCAAGGAGCTCTCCCCTCTCCTGCCAAGAACAAGGGTCTTCTGTTTCTAGTCAGTAATCTGTGCACACACAATATCCACCCCTCCACCCCACCCACATACACACAAACCAGCAAGTTCCTGGAGAGCAGGGACTGTTAGAAACCTTGTACATTCACACCAGTAACTGCTATTTTCAATCACTGCCTCCCTATCAACGCCGGTAAGGGGAAGGGGGAATGGGAATGGTGGCAAGAGGGAGCACAGTCTCAACATGGACATGGATATGACAACCTGAGACATGATACCATCGCGGGATCGCGCTGCTCTTACTGCAATGCAGTCATGAGGAATAATGTATTATCACATTTTTACAAGCCATATTTCCCTCACTGTTTACGCTATTACTTTGGGGGCCCTTATCTTTTATTTGATTCAATTTACCTTAGCCTGGCTTCTTAACACTCCAGCATTCACTGTTTCTGTTCCGCAACAGCAGGAAAAGTCACAGAAGTGCTGAACTGCATGAAAATGGTCTCCAGAGTTCAAAATTCTGACTCCTGTCACACCGCATGCTCCATGATAGCAGGGACCGTGCCTATCTTGTACCACCTTCCCAAACATGCAAGCACACAGTACAGGGCACACAGTAAATAGCCAAATATTTGTGGGGAGAGGGAAGGAGTGGAAAAGCCACTGTGCTATTCTGGGTTCCTTATAATAAATAAGACCAAGCCACTGCCCTAAAGAACCTCAGAGGCATAGAAGCAAAAAATTATAATGCAGTGAGATTCGTGCTATAAAATAACTGCAAATGCTAAGGGAACACGGGTTACTGCTCGGATGAATGGCATCCGTTCTCAAGAGAAAGGGATGAAAGGGCTCTGCAACCAGGGGGAAGGGTGTGTGATCACACTGCAGCCAAGGTGATCTTTTAAGAGCAAACACCTCCTAGTTTTCTGCACTCCTAATGCAGGCTCTTCTTTCCTAGAAGGTCAGGCTCCCTGCTGCCTCCTCCCCAACCCCCCATTCCATCCTGCCTCTTCAACTCCCCTTCAGCATTGAGCAAAGCTCTCCTCCTCAGGGAACTCTTTCCTTTCCTCCCCAGGCCAGGCAGGGCTCTTCATGAGCTACTTGTAGAGCTCCTTGTACTCTGCCTTGATGACAATGATCTCAGTTCAGAGCTCTGTATTTGTCATTATTTGATTGCCTTTCTCACTAGACCACAAGCAACTTCCGGGCAGATCGGAATATGTTATGTTTACCACCGTATCCTCACTGTCAAGAAAGCACTGCACCGGGCACATGCAGTAAGAGAAATCTACACATAAAGGTGTGAGAAATCTACACAGGTAAGAGAAATCTACACATAAAAGCATGAGGGGGTCTAGCTATTTAAAGATGGCTATGGTGAATTACTTTTTTAGATTATGGAAACTATTTCTAAGAACTCAAATATTCTGTCAAGTTATTTTTTGAGTAAAAAATAATGTACAGATTTGTCTAAATATATGTGCAGATTCATATTCTAAGGTAACATGTTACCTGGAAAGAAAAAGCAAGGTTTCTTCTATTGTTCAGTGAGTATATGACAGAGAGAGAGAGAGAGAGAGAGAGAGAGAGAGAGAGAGAGAGAGAGAGAGAGAGAGAGAGAGTGTGTGTGTGTGCGTGCTCACGCAGAAAAGCTTTTAAGAATGATTTGCTCCTTGGCTTGTCAAAGTCCACAGGCTTAACTGAGCTGGGTAGGAAGGCAAGATGCCTTAATCAGTCACATTTGGGGGCAAAGATGCCTCCAATGTAGGGAAACCATAAATCCTGGCTTATATCTGTTGTCCCAGCATAATTATTAACAGGATCCTGGCCTGGACAATAAATTATATGGTCACTTTACTCCATCCAGACTTTGAGACCCTTTTCTTGGTATTTTGAGTCTAAACGGCCTGGAAATAACAGCCAATATTAAATGTTTGCTATGAGCCAAGTATACTTTAAGTGGATTA